>NW_027526385.1:178349116-179549116 GCF_048455015.1 Haemaphysalis longicornis | reverse complement strand
AACCCTTACGTCAAGCCGTTCTTACCTCGAGCGTCGAGACATCGCCACTCACACAATTTTCTTCCTTACAAAGCTCGCACAAATCTATTCAAATACTCTTTCTTCCCGCGGACAATTGCGGAGTGGAATGTATTACCGAGTTCGGTTTTCTCTGCGCGAACTGTGGCCGATTTTTCAGCGAAGGTGTTTGCTGCCCTAGAATAATTATCATCTTTGTGTCAGAGGTTTGTCCACTGATTTCTGGTGCTTTTCTAGTTTCTGTGTAGCTCTTGAATGGTTGGGGATGTTTTATTAGTGGGTTTCATTGTTTGTTGGGAACACTGCGTATTTGTTTGATCGTTTTGTTTCTTTGAAGTTGAAACATTTAGGGTGGTCTCTTAATGTACGAGCTCTATTGTACAATGGTTTTGTTTTGCTTGACCTAGAGACATAGTGTGATCATTGGAACTTTTTAGTTTACAATGAGTTTTGCACTGTGCAGCGGTTTTTGTTTAAAACGATTTTGCCGTTACTTCCTACCTGAAAATGTGTGTATAAATGTATGTATGTGTGTGTATTTGTTTATACATTTATACTTTTTGTGCGTGTGACCAAAGCATGGTAATTGATACGTATTCACCGCTACAATGCGATACATGTAACTTTCCCTTCTGCCCTCCTGCTTGGTCCTTAGAGGACTGCAGTATGTACTAAATAAAAAAAAAAAATTAGCAGTGCCAGGATTTGGTGGTGAGTGTGGGAAGGACAACTGATTTGAAAGCTCTAACTTATCTGAGGTACTGCATCTATGGAAATGTGGGCTTAGTCCTAAAAAGCAGGGAAGAGGGGGGAAGTTGGGACTGCCTCACAATGCTCATCTGGGTGTCTTTAGATGTAGATAATTTTTTTTTCGGTTTCTGTTTAAAATGAACTTGGTGCCTGAAAGCTTTACACTATAGGGAGGAATGCAAACAAGGATGCAAGGAAAAATGATGACCACAGCTGCTGAAGCTGTAGTTATACCCCTGTCACACGGGCACTTTCAGTCGCGATTAAGTCAATCCGGATCGAGCTCAATCCGGATCGAGCGCATGCTACACGGCAGCTTCAATCACGATTGAGCTCGATCCCGCTCGAACTCAATCCTGGTTTCTCAAGCGCGATCGAGGCTTCCAAGCGCGATCGAACGAAAGCGGCGATACTCTCGTCCCCGCTCAGTAATGGCACAGAAGGTGAAAACTTCAACTAACGCTACAAACTGTGTCAAATAACTTGACCCAAATAAGCGTGAGTTAACATTTACATAGTTACATATACCTACGACCACGAGAAGTTACCAGACGCTGGCCACAAGTACAATGTTAGTGCCATCTGGCGTACACGAGTGCAACCGGTGCAACTTTTCGATCGCGTTTGAAACGGGCCGTGTATAGCAGCGGCAGTGCGTCGGGCGAGCTCGAAAACGCGATCGCGATTCACTTCAATCGCAATTGAAAGTGCCCGTGTGACAGGGGTATAACTATCCTTCGAGCTTTAGTGTCTTCGAGGGCATGCCATGTCATGTACCCATTTCTCAGCAACTCATCTGTAGTGGCGCGAAATTCTATAGTGGCATGAGTTTCAATACCTAGTGTTGACTGAGGCCAATCGGGGAGCTACGCGGTCTGGGGGTACCAGGTGAGACGTGAAACCTTTTGTGTGTTTAAGGTCCACACACAAAAAAAGGGGGGTTACCTGAAACTTGCATTGTTCTGAATGGGATTTGACTTTGTGTTAGGACTGGCTGCTGATGAAATATTTGAGCCTAGTTAATTGGCAGGCATTGATCGAATAATTGGTTGGCGTGGTTTATAGCGCATAAAAAAAGAATAAAACCCCATTTCGTGTTTGACATACCTCTCTTCGTTTTGTTTTGTCTTTCTTGCTATTTGTTCATTAGCATGATCAGTCGAAATCGTATTGTTCATTCGTAAGAAATTACTCCTGTTTTTGAGCCAAGCAAGTTTCTTCACATTTTGAAGCAATATCAGCCGGAAGGGGTTCTTCAGTCTTTTCAACCAGGCTAAACAAACCCTCACGTGGCAGGGATGTGGCTGGAATGCATTTCTTTAGAAGCTTGTGGGTCTCACCATGATATGACCGGAGTGTCGCAGTGCAATGCCGAACGCTCGTGCACCCTCAGATTTGAGCACGGTCAGATAAGCTCACTGATAGTTTTTTAGATGCTTGATATTTGGTTTACTGGGCTCACATAAGTGGTTAGAAATTTTAATCACAAATAATTCATTTCTTGATTAATCAGCGGGTTAACAGATCAATCGGCCACCCCTACTTTCTGGGGGCGCTGTGTTTGTGCAGTGTTGGCGGAGGCCCTGCACAAGGCTGCCTTCCGCGGTGGCCTGGCCAACTCCCTGTACATCGAGGACTTCCTCGTCGGCCGCTACTGCCACAACAAGGTGATTCGTCTTAACCATACTGTGCACTTCAGAAGAAGATAGCTAGGGCTGTCCGAATCACCACCAACAGATCCTGCATAAAGTTTACTCTCTCTCTCTCACCATAATAATAATAATTTGTTTACCGTTCTGAAAGCAGTGATCAATCAGCATAAGGGCTCTGAGTGAGCTCTGGACAGTACTAGCGCTTTGGCTTCATCTGTACTTATCCGTCAGCACTAGCTCTTACACCTACCTGGACTGCATTGTCTTCATTCTTGTGCATACTCATCATTGAGGTTTGTTCGCCACTCTAGAGGCTGGAGTCCTTCAATAAACGCCACTTTGGATCTTGGTCACTGAATATTAACAATAATTATAATAATAACCACCACCTATGCATCATACCCTGCAAGCCTGGAAGCTTAAGTGGGTTCCCGGTTACTTGCGTTGATATTGGAGGCCCGAAATTTCTTATCGAAGCGTAGTTTTTATGATCATAGTGCAGGAAGATGAGGATGAGTGCTAGGGCCAACAAAAAGGCCAAAGATAAATGCGGCTGAAGATCTGAGCCAGGTGATGGTGATGATGGATATTGTGCCCTTTGCTCATTGGCTGCACGCACACCCACCACAGATTGGCATTACCAGTAGAATAGTTTTGCACTATGTAGTTTTGGCTTGGTTGACAGCCCACAGTAAACTGGAAAAAGAAAGGGGATGGTTACTTACAATATGTAGCAGTATGCGCCAGTACACACAACAATACGATACATATTCTGGTCTGATGTTCTGTATTTTTGTGTGTATAACCTGCTGCTGCTGCAACCCGCACCCCTGTCTTGTATTTCTGGGAGAAAAGTATGCTTGCAAATCGCCCACACTTTTGAGTGTGTAATGTGGCCGTTTAATGATCTTGAAGAAGAAGGAGTACTGCACATTTATGTCACGATTATTCCAAGAACGGGGGTTTCGATTCCCGGCCGCATCGGCCACTTTTCTGATGGAGGCGAAAAGCAAAATGCCCCTGTGTTCGGGATTTCGGTGCACATTAAAGATCCCCGGGTGGTTTGATTCCCGACCGCATAGGTCACTTTTCTGATAGAGGCGAAAAGCAAAATGCCCCTGTGTTCGAGATTTCGGCGCACATTAAAGATCCCCGGCTGGTCAAAATTAATCCGGAGCCCTCCATTATGGCGCGCCTCAATGCCTGTGAAGCGTCGGCACGCGAAACCTCATAATCAATCAAATCAATTATGTCAGGGTTATTCAATTAACAAGTGCACCAGTGTTTATCGAACTGCCTTTTTCTTTTTCCTATCTGAGGTTGGAGGGCACACAACCAGGGAACAAATGCAGCCAAGAGACCACATTGCTGTATGGCAAGGTGCATCTGCTAAGCTGATTACATGCGCATAGCGTCTGGGTCGTCAAAAACAACCCTCTAGCTCTCGCGAATCTTTGACGTCACACGGCAACAGCTGACCTTGCAATGGCAAGCTTGCTCGGGGCAAAGATAGAATGAGGTGCGTTGAAGTCTTTGCAAAGGGTGAAATGCCACTTTATTTCTTTATTTAAGAATAAGCCAGGTGGAATAGAGCAGGAAGCAGGCTTTGGCGACGCGTGCACCATGGAGCGGCCCTTAACGTGGGGAGGCTGCATTTTAGGGTGCAATTATACTTGCGTATTACCCACCCTTCAACTTGACTCTTCAGATTTTTCAACTGTCGGTGCTGGTTGTATGCGCAAATGTGGCACATGAGTCTCGGTGGTCTTTCTGGTCTTCAGAGTTGGCTATTAAAATGCGAAATTTTGCAGCAGAGTATGGCCAGTTGGTTCGTGATTTGTTGGAGTGAACAATTAACTTCCTCTGTGCTACCCTTAAATCCTAGGGCTTCTGGAAGCGGAATATTTCCGTCATGTAGATTTGGATGGATACCCTCACATTCCAACACTCTGTGCTGCATAGTTTGTTTCTTTTTCGCAGACCACGCATACCATGTGATTTTGTGAATACTTCCCCACAAAGCTCTTAGTTGGCAAGCAACCTGCTCTAGCCTGAAGGAGCAAAGCACTGCCGTGGGAATTAGCCGCAGAAATTTTCCTTTCTTATGTACAATTTCTCTGCCTGCCCTGTACATCTCTAATGACGTTCTAGCTTCCATTTTTTTTTCTCCATTTGTTTGTTTCTGTCTGCCTTGGCTCTTTGTTGGTTGCCCTGGCTATTCCCTACCTCCTCCTTTCCACCCTCCCTTGCTCTATCTCCCCTTCACTCTCTCCCTCTCTGCATCTCTCTCTCTCTGCATCTCTCTCTCTCTCTCTCTCTCTCTCTCTCTCTCTCTCTCTCTCTCTCTCTTCTCACCCCTGTTGCCAACGCACACTCAACCTCGTGTGTCCGCAGCTGTCGCAGTTTGTGAAGAAGCAAGTGTCGGCGCCGCGTGCCGTCCTTTCCCTGGTGGGTGCTGAGAACAGGCGGGTAGTGGATGCCCTCAAGAACTTGGACCTGCCCACGGACCCGGGGGCCGAGTTCCTGCCCTGCAAGTTCGGCACCGGTGAGTGTGCTATCACAGCAGAGCTCACTCGAGTGCCCTGCCCCCCTCCCCAGGCAGGGAGGGCATTCAAAAGCCACGCGTATGTCATTGGGAGCTGGGCGAGTTTAGGCCTAAGCAGTGGGAGCCTGAAGGGACCGAAGCACAGTAACCCGTGCTGTTGCCGGGTGTACGTAGATGAGCTTGCCAGCGAATGTTTCGGTTTATCTTGACCTGAAATTCTTCTGGGACATGGCATGGGCAGGAAGGACTTGAGTATGTATACTCACCCACACACAAACAATGCCTAAAGCAGCTTTCATTGAATGGGCCATGAATATGAAATGAAATTTTCTGCAGTGTAAAAGAATCAGCCATTGGTGATGCATTCAGCTTCATTGCAGCTAAAAAAAGATGCTTTTTTTAACTGAAATAGCGGAAGAGATATTGAAAAACTGTTAAAAAATTTCATGCTATACTGATGTACTGTGGGCAGGAGTGATGTTAGATGCGCCAGCACTAAAGACGTTGTTATCATTGTGTTAATTGCACGCTAGCATTCATTAGATAAGATCTAACGGAGCTGGGGGCAGCACTACAATCGCCCGGTCATGTTTCTTCGTGGTCGCTTTGTTCGGTGGCCGCCAATTGCCCAAACAAGGTTCGCTGACATCATGGAGATGTCACTGGAAGTGACTGGGGGGTTGACACTATTTTATCTTTCTTCCTTGATCTCCTGCTTCTCCGTTTGAAGTTTCAAACAAAATTATTGTTGTCAGGCAAAGCAATCATTTTAACAAACCATGGTCATATTTTGTCTTCGTGGCCTCTTCAAGGGCTAGGCATGTTTAGGCTTCAGCACCGTGAACCTTGCCACCTTTTATATGTCACCCATCTTGCAGTGAAATGTTTTAGTTCATTTAGTTCCAGCTAGAATACCTTGCGACGTAACTTTAGGAGGAGGGAGGTACTTCTGCTCAGGAAAGGTGCGCTGTATATACACCCGCAAGAAAAAGTCCAACAAGGCAAAAGCCACGGTGGAGAATTTAAATGCAACTGTTGTGAATAAAAAAGGGTCTGATGGGAGGGAACAGTGTTATGTTGGAGGTTCAACTTAAGTGTAGTGTGGAAATGTAGTTGTCAGAAGAGGTTTAGTTTTGTGCGAAAGGATTTAATACTTCAGGGGTGGAACAGCCGCGCCATTTGTGTTATTGAGTGCCAAACTTGTTCACCTGTCCCATCCTGCGCCATAACGCCCGTGTGGCGCCAAACTCTTTTATCAGCGCCGTGCTACGCCGCAGTGCCCAAATTGTGCCGCAAGGTACGATAGCCATGATGCCCTGTGCCAAACAAAAACTTGGCTGAAACGTCGTGTTTTTGGCATCAATGTAGTTATGGTTTCAGTTTCATCGAGGTTATGAGTGGCTATGGCTTATGGTTTTTGCTTTGCTGTAAGGCCGCAGGCTCTTTGGATTTATTTGTGTCGCATTTGCGTGTGGTTTTGTTTTTGGGTGCCGGCCGCTGCACCACAATCAATGAAAAATGACCAAAAGTGACCAAAATGTTTTGATTGTAGGGTTTAACGCTCCAGCGCTTCACAGGCTGTGAGGCGCACTGTAGTGGAGGGCTCCAGATTAATTTTGACCATCTGGGAATCTTTACCACGCACCGAAATCTCAGACACACGGGTGTTCAAATGTTTTAACGGCAGATCTGTTTAACTCTTTTGCAACGGCGGAAAAATGACCGATTTTGAGTGCTTCTAGAAAACGTTTTTTTTGCTCTTGAGCTACTGGAGACATTTGGCATTGCTGTGCACGAAATTGTAGCTTATAGACTTATCTTTGAAACACATAACAGCAGTTTCGTGAAAGGTGTAATTATTGAGAGTTTATTGGCCAATGAAACAAAAAAAAAATCGCAAAAAATGTATACACAAAACACAAATAGGCAATTTTGCTGAGCCTAAAAATTATTTTAGGAACTCTGTTTCTACGTTCCTAAGCTATATTCAGTATACGGTATATATCACTGCTGTACACCAAGTTCTAGATTTTTGCGAGCCCACCAACTTACCGTATTTATTCGAATCTAGGCCGGCCCCGATTCTAAGCCGACCCCCGAAAGTCCGAAGGCGCGAAAAAAAAAAAAAAAAAACTTACCTCGAATGTAGGCCGAACAAAAAGGCGAGGTCAGCGTTCACAAAAAGAAAACACGTTTATTGAACATGAAGATGCGGTGCTGGAACTCAATCAGTTTCTCTTCAAGATCACCGGGCAACTTCTGGGCGATTGAGGTTCGACGATGGAGGCTAAAGCCGAAGTGCTTCATGAATTTCTGTAGCCAGCTCCGACTGGCTTTGAGGTGTGCCCGCGATAAGCCTCGTTCCCTTAAAAGCTCCCTTGCTTTTGCCTGGAGCACTTCCGTCGTTACTGGAAGGGCAGCTGCTCGCTGCGTCTGAACGGAGTCAGCCAATGCCATCTCCATTTCATGGTGACGGCATTCTCGTGGTCCGGTGATTGCCAACCTCGTTGCGGCGCACGCAAATATCCTCTCCCGTTGCGTCCTCCAACGACTGACATTTTTTTCATCCACGCCGAAGTCCCGCCCGGCTTGAACGTTCGACGACAACTCCGCAGCTAAAACAACCTTTCTTTTAAAAGCGGCACTATAATGGCACCGCTTCTTTTTGCGCTGTCAAAACCAAACGCCACACCGCACGCAGGCCACTATCTGCACAATTCAAAATGGCGGCCTATGGCCCTTAATGGCTACTGGCTCGTCTAGTAACGGCTACAATACTTTCTTTTCTGGGTGGCGCTAGCTGTGCACCACTTCACTTGGAAATTGGCGCGTATTTCAAAATCCTCGAATCCAAGCCGACCCTGGAGTTCGATATATCAGTATTTCAAAAAAACTATCGGTTTAGATTCGAATAAGTACGGTAACGGGCCTGACGGCTGTGCCACTGCGAGAAGCCACTTGAGAGTCAGTTGGTCTCTCTAAAACATGCATACGAGCATGCTTGCTTGTGTTCTCACACAAAATCCTTAGCACTGCAGAGGTAAAAAAACAAGAAAAAAAGTTAGTCCTCTTGAGAAGCAGCGCACGCTGCTCTGGAGTGCTAATTTTACGCGAGCGCCAGGCTATCTTGGAGGAGATAACGCGATATGGCGTGGTGCATTTGGCAAAATATCCCCGCCGCACGTTGTGCAGACCTTGCCGCAGTCGTCAGATATTAGGCACGTTTTGTTTATAAATACAGCGCGAAGTCAAAAAGGAACTTCCCTGGCAGCACCTGTCAAAGCCTGAGGCTGTTGAATGGGAGAGTCTTTATCAGAACTAAAATCTGAAGAATCCACATCGTTGCTGGAGTCATCACTGCGGCTGAGGTAAAACAAATCAGCAGCAGCAGTGGTCGAAGTCCCTGCAACTGCTGACCACTTTTGCAGAGTGCGCAGTAAAACAGGACGCCATTTTCGCCGAACTCTCCGCTACCTTAGGTTCAAATTTTCGCTCATGACGCCGTCTACTGACGTGAAAGGTAAACAAATGGCAACGAAAGTGAAAAAGGGTTTTTAATGAACACGCCAGATGGCGTCATTGTCCGAATAGCGCCATTTTTAGTTTTTGCGGGTGGTTTGAAAATTATCGTTCACCCTTGAACGGTGGCCTTCGGCGCGGTCGGGAAAGAGTTAATGTCTCCATTGTTTTGATTAACCAAGTGCCCTCCACTATGACACGCCTCATGTAGCTTTGGTGCTTTAAACCCCACAATCATTCATTCATTCATTCACTCATTAATTCATTCATTCATTGAGCTGTTTGTTAAAAGTGTGCAACAAAATAGGTAACATTGTGATTGGGACGGGGAGTGTTTCTAATGAACCAAATCTGTATTTTGCCTTCGTAATCCTCTTGAAGCTATAACGGAAACGATCGTGGGCTTCTCGTAGGAGAGGTGCGCATCGAGTCTCCCAGTGAGTTCGTGGACGCGGCGGTGGTGGTGGAAGGGGCGGGTGTCCAGAACACCAAGGAGTGCGTGGCCCTGGGTGTGTTTGCGCACATTCTTGGCACGGGACCCCGGCTGCCCTACAGCGAGAGCCAGGCCACCAAGCTGGGAGAGGCCGCCTCCAAGGCCACCCAGAACCCCTTTGCCGTGAGTGCCGGGAGGAAAAGTCCGGGGATGTCAGAAATCGCTGATTCGACAAGGGGATTGCTTGCTTCCACAACGTCTTGGAAGCTGTTTTTTTTTTCTCGTGGTAGGGAAGCGGGCATTGGAAGGGGTATTGGGGAGGAATGTAGGCAATTAATTCTTTGTCGATTCTTTGAGCACATCATTTTTGTCCTTGTTTATCCACCGCTGACAAGCTACTTTAAATGGGCCGTGAGGACAAAAGACAGCTTTGCTCTACTCGAAAGAACTAGCCTTCCCTCGGTAACTCACTCAGCTGCATTCCAACCACGGAAAACCTTTTCTAAACCAAGAAATGCAAGAAGTATTGACAAAATTTTAGATTTAGCACTGTCGTGGCGTAGTACGACCAGGAGTGACGTAATTTTGGCCAGCGCTGAAAGCGTGGCAGGGGCGAGACAGCTGCACATATTGCGCAGTTCTGATACAAATCAGTATGTCTGTGCCAAGCTGATCCAGAATCTCGAAAATTGCAAAAATTGGACCAAACTGCCCCAAAACAGTCAGAAAAATGATTTTGACGTGCACATCTGTTAGAGGGGGGGGGGGGGGGGGGGGATGCCAATGGCGTAATTCTCGAGCGCGCCCAACATGACACTGTTTTTAGCGGTTTGATTAATTGATCAATTAGTTAAAAAAAAAAGTCCTAACGATAGATACTTTTTCTCTGAACTCGCAATGGCGAGTTGCACGTTACATTCTGTGCTTTACTGAAGTTTTCTAATCGAAAACTATTGCAAAGTGCCGTAGAAACATTTATGTCAGCTGAGGCGACAAACTAATTATGCAAGTTGACGAAAAAAACGGCAATTTTTGAGCCACGCATCTCTGAAATTCGGTGTAAGAAGTAGTTCTTTACACTGTGCACCGGAGCGGCACCTATGGGCGCCACCATCTTGGTATGGAGAATGTAAAACATGGCGCCGGGTGAAGCGGCTGCTCGTAGTTCAGGCACTCGGTGCGTTTCACTTATCTCTACCATGGCTTAGATTAAGCGGGTGGGTGGGTTTTTATTTAGTCGGATGATCCGTTTCAGAGAGTTGCGTGGCTAGAAAGACTGAGTGCAACGAAAACAACGTGGCACCCACGACTTCGCCGTAGTTCGTCCTTGGTTGAGGTGCACGGAGTAAAATTCTGGACTCATTGCGGTGTTATATAACACCGAGTTATTGCGGCGTTTGACAGCGAGCTTGCAAGCGGTGAGAATGGTACGACCGACACGACAGAAGTTGCGGCACAGGCTATATCGCCGCGAAATGTCCAAGCAGCGTCCGATAACGGGACTTTTTAGCCCTTTGAGGGTCGAATTTTTTTGCCAAATGCGACCCCCCACGGTTGATTTTTTTTATTGCTGATTGAAATTCTTTTGATGAATCGATTACGAGAAAAAATTATCGTAATTTTTTTAGGGTGACCATAAAGTGACAAAAAAATCGTTTGTGTTGTTACGTACATGTGGTTTATTCATGAGTGACACAAGAAAAATTCTGAATAAAAACAAGAGAGTAACAAGCCGGCGCCTTTTGAGGGAATCAAAATCAGATAGACATCAGTTTCGCGGGCGCAAAAAGCGGGAAGCGCCTGGAGGACGATACCGAAACGAGCCGGTGCACGCGCGCGGCCTAATGCGGGAGCGATAGCCAGCGCACCGCCCATAAAATACAAAAAAAAGGAGAAATGAGCCTCATCAGTTTCGCATGCGACTTTAGTCTGTGGCAGGAGCAAGAAGTGAGAGGCCTCCGGGCACCCGGAGTATAGAGTTTCATACTAATATATACTAGAGGGAAATCTGGCGCCACTGTTTAGGGGAGCCGCGCTTCAGCGAGCGTGCCATCATGTACCCGGTAGGTACGTTCTACTTGTCCTTGGCATGGCTCATGAACAGGCTGAAACGTTGGCTGTGGCTGCAAAAAAGCCACAATATTACCGTAGATGTTTCATGAAATTTGTTTTGTTATTATAAAATTGAACCTCCGAAATCTCAGTAGTTTTTTAGAAGCTTAATGTACGATGAACAAGAAAAAAATGTTACTTTTTTTTCGTTAATTTTGGCTTCGAGAGAAAAAAGCCGTATGGCTAGCTAAGCCAGGTAGTCGAGGAACGTCGCTAGCAGCAATGGCGCCGCCCACGGCGGCCCGCGACTGCAGCGACACATTTCCCTCTAGTATATATTAGTATGAAACTCTATGGCCCGGAGGGCCATACCCAGCGCGCCTCCTGGTTAGCAGATGCGCAAGCGATAGCCGGTGCGCCGCTGAAGTAAATCATAAAAAGATACAAAGAAGATCCATGGGTGCAAGGAAAAAATTTGACGTATTTCCGAAGTGTGGCAGCACATGCCAAGCAAGAGAAGTTGGCGAAAAAGGCGCGCTTTTTAAAGATACAAGCGATGCCATACATGCACGTCATTGACCATTTTGAAAGTGTTTGCCGATGCCTTACATGTACGGCCGTGACCCTCAAAGGGTTAAGTGAAATTTATTGTCAAAAGCGAGGTGGGTAAACATACAAGCGTTACTCGAATTGATTTATTGATTATGAAGTTTAGTGCTCCGAAGATACACCAGGGTTATGAGGCGCGCTGCAGTGGAGGGCTCCAGATTAATTTTTACCACCCGGGAATCTGTGAGGTGCGCCGAAATCTCGAACACACGGGCATTTTCGCTTTTCGCCTCTATCAGGAATGCGGCCGCCGGACGTACTCGAATTACAATCGTGGTGAACGTGCCCCTTGGGGATTGAAATGGGAGGGGGCTGTTGTGTGGCACGACTGTCACCTCGCTTTTCACAACTTTTGCCGTGGCTCTATACTTGCGCGCACAGCGCAGCTTGGGATTACAAAAATAACAATTTCAGTATTCAAATGATAATAAAAATGCCTTACGGTTGCTCAGTTTTTCAGTTACGTTTTCAAAGGCATTCTATGCTATCTATGATTAGAGCCTCAGAATTTAAAAACTTTGTAAAGAGGTAGTGCACTTCGTGCCTTGTGTTACTCTGGTAGAAAGAAAACTTTCTCTGAATGCTGTGGCAGGGTTATGTATTTTCAAAAGCGAATTAAAAGTGCACTTTCCGCCAACTTGCCAAAAATTTTATTTTTTAGGCTCCTAAGATGACATAATAAATGTTGTTATAGCTGCTCCAAATTGAGGTTCTTCTGCTCCAAAATCGAGATTTCGCTGCTCCAAGAACTGCTCCCAAATCTGTTTATGTCATCTCACCCCTGGCGCAGTTATCAGCGGATTAACTGCGTGCTAGTGTTCGAGTGGTATGGTACAATGGAAGTAGGAGCCCCACAGCAATCGCCCAGTTATGTTTCTTTTCTTGGCGGCAGCCACCAATCGCTCAAGCAGGGTTGTGTAACGTCGAATAGAAATCGTTGAAAAGTGGTTGGGCAGTTGCCTCTGCTCCATCTGCTTTCTGTAATATCTCCCTTACATGTTTGCCGTGTCTAGCGTCCTGTCCGAACGGAACGATATCCAGTGGTAAAGTTCCGTCCAGACGGAACGCGAAGAGAATAGTGTCGAGTTCCGTCCAGACGGAATGGCAACTGTCACTAAAGTTCCGTCCAGTGGAAACACAACTCGCGTTGAGAGCAGTCTTTTTTTATTTTTACCCAACCGGCCAAACCGCTTCCGCTCACTGACTAGCCTGAGTCGCCGTTAATTAACCACTGGTAATAATTACAGTACATCGGGCGTAACTAGCGATGGCTACGTCGGCCTTGGCTCTGTTGAGTAAAAAATTTAGACCGACTGCTAAAGGGGGCGCAAAGTTAGCTGTTACAAAACGCTGGCACAACCACGCAAAAAAAAAATTAAAGCATGTCCGGGGGGAATCTAACCCAGTATGATAGTGCCATTATCCGAGGCGCAACCCCTACACCAAATATGAAAACTGAGCATGGCGTCTAATCAGCTGGTTTTGCTTTCGTCTGGAGGGAACTGTACATGTACAAATTTCACGCCGGCTCTGTCTGGACGGAAGTTCTCAATTGTATTCTGTCTGGACGGAAGGATAACCCGCTGCGCTCCGTTTTGTATGGACGGAACTTTAGCACTTGTATATCGTTCCGTCTGGATGGAACGCAAGCCACAGCATTGAAGTTTGCAAGAAAAAGTGGTGTCACTGTTATTGGGACGCAGCGGTCTTTTCAATAAACCAAACTTGCGTTTCGTCTTCACAGTCCCTTTAAATTTCTTTGTTTTCGTTTCTCGAAAGCGCTCCAGAATGAGAGGTGGGTGGGTGAGTACTGCTTGGGAAAGCAACTTTCACCTGAGAGAGTGAATTTCGCCTTGTCGGGGATCCTTTATTGAAATCGTAACGTAGAAACCAGGCGAGTGACTGGCTCGAGATAAGTCATCGCTCGTGTTATGTCTTTCCGTCTTCTCTTGTTTTTGTGCTGAGATTTTAGCGGAAACTTTCATTCTTATATCTTTAAAACGAAAGTTGTCGGCACAAAAATTCACCTAAATAATTCGTGCTGTCACTTTGCTTCCACTTTGTCTTGCTGCCATTAAAAGGGCTGTTCAGGATATGAGTTTTTTCTGACAAGCTTTGCATCTCTTTTTCTTGCTTCTCAGTTCGAATTTTTCTCACTAATTGTTATTTTATGTGCTTAGAATTCCTTAGTGCTCTTGCTTCCCTTTTTCTTAAAGGGACAAACTGGTCTTAGAGCTATTCTTTTATTTACCTACCAATTTTAATGAAACTGCCCAGCATTATGGAGTTTTTTGTGCTGGTTTCAAATCTGCAATTAGATTTTTTGTAACTTGATTATTTCTCGAGATTATTAGTGATTAATTGTCATTATTTTGGGTCACAATTACAAAATAACCACTCCATAAAGAATGGTGATTATCACGTGTCTAGTCAGACAAATGACTAAAGAATACAACATTGGAAGAACTTTGTCGATTTAGCTATTTTTTTGGTCGTTTTACAACACACTGAACTTCATTCCGCCCACACTCAACCAGAAATGGCTCACAGGTGGTGTCAGTTGAACACAATAATAAGTTTTTAAAACCTTGGATTGGATTGGAAAAGACTTTAGTGACAAAGATCCTGCAGTAGGCGGGGGCCGATTTACGGCTCCGCCTCAACGCGGCCTAACGTTGCATCTCCTTTCGCAGCCCTACTGAGCACTAGCTCCTTTTCGGAGCCCATGCCTTTCAAGCGCAGTGAAGATCTGCTGGATGGCCCAAGGTTTTTAAAACCTCCACTTGAAAAATTTGTTTCCAACGTTGTATTCTCCACACATTTAGGTATCGGAAGCGAAAAAATTACCTAGTCGTTCCTGCTACGGGTGCCAAGATATCCGTCGGCAAATCGGGCCGTCCCATGTATAAAGAAAATGGCTCCGGTGCTGCTCCGGTGCAACCCCATGCGAGTACGTAAAAGAACCAGGTTGGAGAGGAGTTAGAAGTACAGGGAGAGATATTGGCTGCACTTACAGATGACATAGCTACACTCTCGCATCTACTGACAGTGGTAAGTAGGAACGGCACATAGAAGGAACGGCACATTGAAGGGAGCGAAAAGGAGCCTCTCTCACAGCAGAGCGTGCTTGCTGTAAGTGACTGTGTGAAGCACAGCTCAAGGGACAACGGCGGGCTTGGTCGGTTGGCGGTGGTAAGGGCGGACCTGCTGTACAAAGTACATGCGCACATTTTTTTCTTTCCAAATTTTTCATTGTCCAGTGAGATTGCTATCAGTTTGTTTTGAAGTCAGTGGCCCCCAGTTGCGGCCGCAGCTGCTGTTTCGTCGTGGACGCCCGCTCTAAGCCAAGGCAGAGTCCTTCAATGCTTTACTGGTCACGAAACTGCTCCGTAACTCAATGGGAGAGCTTCATATGCTGCGTTTGGCCGCCGCGCGGTGGCGCCACCCTCTCACTGAGGTCACTCCTCGGGCGGCGTTGCACTGGCCCGAACGGCGGAGCCGCGGCGAGTTGAGTTTGTTTTGTGCGGGAAAACAAATGTAACGTGCATCTCGCGCTCTTGTGATGCGACTTAAGTAGTGCAACGACGATGCCTAACATGTGTTGCGTCCCGGGATGTCGTTCCTTGTATAACGATACCACATAAAATGTTTCCTTGTTCTGTTGACCGAGCGACGGGGAGCTGCGAGAGAAATTGAGGCGCGCCATCCCAAGGCAAAAAACGGGAGATTTCAGCTTCGATTATAAGTGTGTGACAGTGCGTGGAAATGCACTGTGTGTGAGAATGGAAAAAGCAATGCACCCTTTTGAGAGCATCGTGGACCTAGAATTGTAGAAGGCTAACTTAAAGCCGGATTTTTGTCATATCAGTCAGGTTATAGCGGTGCTTCATTACCTGTTTGCAAACTTGTATTACCTTGCGCTCAAGCTCGCGTGTAAAAAAGCTTTGGGACGTCCTTGTGCTTTTACTTTTCATATTTCCGCGAATTATCCCATAGGGTTCGTCTTGTTTGTTTTGTAACCGCGCGTGGCCGATTCCGGTTTCTTATCTGGCGTTTCAACCGGAGCACCCGTTTGCTCTTTTTGTCGTACGTCCCGTCGGGCAATATTGTTTGATATGAAAAGGGTGCCACCTTGTCGCCAACTTGTTTTTTTGTTTCTTCGACAATGTTCTCTATCCCATTTCCATGGATCTGAAATTAATAACGTTCCGAGAATAATGCATGCATAGCAAACGCCTCGCAACTCATTTTATTGACGTTCATCTGTGCACGTCACACTGCGGACTGCTTCTTCGACGTTTGTGTTTCATTCTATTCTTCTGTAGAACAGGAGCTCGCTAGCTCGCTGCGTTCAGAAAAGCCTTGCGTCGTTCTTGGCTACGTGGCAATATTCTGTTTCCTCTGTGTGCTCCAAATTGCACCGCGAAAAAGTAAATTTTTGTACGCTGGACCACGCTCATTTGTCTCCATTCGTAACATTGAATTTTTGTTGCACGTGATAAAATCAGTTTTATTGTTCTTTTTTCGCTTCCTGTTTTTGCAAATTGCAAAGTGTGGAAGCGGAAAGACACATGGTGCAACATATGTCTCTTCGTGTTTTGATCCTTCGCGTTTCTGCAGGGTTTTAGATGTTCTCAAGTATGTACCCACTCATTGAAACGACAATACTATTGGGCTATCTCTTTTAGTGTTCTGTGCATTCCAGAGCAATCAACGGATTCATTAAGCGTAGTCTGAACGACGCGTACTTGGTTTCTTTCAGTTTTTTTTATTGTATTATCGATAGGCCCGCAGCAGTCCGTGACTACGCAGCTACCGTATGTGTGGTATTTACAACATTTGCTTTAAGAAAAGCAGAAATAGAGATTTAAAAATCCGAAAACACGACGGCGCAGCGCTTGTGCCAGAGCACGCAGAAGCCGTTGCCGTTCGCGGCCGAAGTCTACGGTAGTTTACTACGAAAAATAAAACCCCATTGAAGGCAGGTGATGACTTGACAATTCATTGCTAACTACTACGAAAAAAACACTTAATCAGCGCACAGACACCAAAAGCAGCGAGCGTTTGCACGCCAAGAGCAGGCCAATACATACCAATACGCCGCGAAAGCGGCGGCTGGATGACCTTCGTGCGGCGGTGGCGCCTGTAGTGGCGCGCGCGGTCCCTATATGAAACTAGCGCCGAAGTTTCGTGACCAGTGAAGCATTGAAGAACTCTGGCCAAGGCTTGTGATGTTGGGCAGTCGAAAAAACACATTGGCTCGTAGCTGTAGTGTGAAATGCCGTTACCAACATCCAGTGCCCTCTTGTGCACAGGCGACAGCGCTGAACATCAACTACAGCGACACCGGCCTGTTTGGTGTTGCCCTGGCTGGACACCCTGATGACATGGACAAGGTGGGTGGATTTCCCGTCTCTTATTTGGAATTTTGGACAGCTCCAGTGCAGCTTTTTCTTTTTTTTGAGGCAATAGTTCTTTTTACGTTCTGCGAAAAGGCGCCGTTGTTGTCTGGCCAAGAAAATGGTCGCCGTTGTAAAGAGTACTGTAACTGCACAATCGTAATACGCGCTTTTTTTTTTTTTTTTTTGAGGCAGTAGTTCTTTTTACGTTCTGCGAAAAGGCGCCGTTGTTGTCTGGCCAAGAAAATGGTCGCCGTTGTAAAGAGTACTGTAACTGCACAATCGTAATACGCGCTTTTTTTTTTTTGAGGCAATAGTTCTTTTTACGTTCTGCGAAAAGGCGCCGTTGTTGTCTGGCCAAGAAAATGGTCGCCGTTGTAAAGAGTACTGTAACTGCACAATCGTAATACGCGCTTTTTTTTTTTTGAGGCAATAGTTCTTTTTACGTTCTGCGAAAAGGCGCCGTTGTTGTCTGGCCAAGAAAATGGTCGCCGTTGTAAAGAGTACTGTAACTGCACAATCGTAATACGCGCTTTTTTTTTTGAGGCAATAGTTCTTTTTACGTTCTGCGAAAAGGCGCCGTTGTTGTCTGGCCAAGAAAATGGTCGCCGTTGTAAAGAGTACTGTAACTGCACAATCGTAATACGCGCTTTTTTTTTTTTTGAGGCAATAGTTCTTTTTACGTTCTGCGAAAAGGCGCCGTTGTTGTCTGGCCAAGAAAATGGTCGCCGTTGTAAAGAGTACTGTAACTGCACAATCGTAATACGCGCTTTTTTTTTGAGGCAATAGTTCTTTTTACGTTCTGCGAAAAGGCGCCGTTGTTGTCTGGCCAAGAAAATGGTCGCCGTTGTAAAGAGTACTGTAACTGCACAATCGTAATACGCGCTTTTTTTTTTTTTTTTTTTTTGAGGCAATAGTTCTTTTTACGTTCTGCGAAAAGGCGCCGTTGTTGTCTGGCCAAGAAAATGGTCGCCGTTGTAAAGAGTACTGTAACTGCACAATCGTAATACGCGCTTTTTTTTTTTTTTTTTTGAGGCAGTAGTTCTTTTTACGTTCTGCGAAAAGGCGCCGTTGTTGTCTGGCCAAGAAAATGGTCGCCGTTGTAAAGAGTACTGTAACTGCACAATCGTAATACGCGCTTTTTTTTTTTTGAGGCAATAGTTCTTTTTACGTTCTGCGAAAAGGCGCCGTTGTTGTCTGGCCAAGAAAATGGTCGCCGTTGTAAAGAGTACTGTAACTGCACAATCGTAATACGCGCTTTTTTTTTTTTGAGGCAATAGTTCTTTTTACGTTCTGCGAAAAGGCGCCGTTGTTGTCTGGCCAAGAAAATGGTCGCCGTTGTAAAGAGTACTGTAACTGCACAATCGTAATACGCGCTTTTTTTTTTAGGCAATAGTTCTTTTTACGTTCTGCGAAAAGGCGCCGTTGTTGTCTGGCCAAGAAAATGGTCGCCGTTGTAAAGAGTACTGTAACTGCACAATCGTAATACGCGCTTTTTTTTTTTTTGAGGCAATAGTTCTTTTTACGTTCTGCGAAAAGGCGCCGTTGTTGTCTGGCCAAGAAAATGGTCGCCGTTGTAAAGAGTACTGTAACTGCACAATCGTAATACGCGCTTTTTTTTTTGAGGCAATAGTTCTTTTTACGTTCTGCGAAAAGGCGCCGTTGTTGTCTGGCCAAGAAAATGGTCGCCGTTGTAAAGAGTACTGTAACTGCACAATCGTAATACGCGCTTTTTTTTTTTTTTTTTGAGGCAATAGTTCTTTTTACGTTCTGCGAAAAGGCGCCGTTGTTGTCTGGCCAAGAAAATGGTCGCCGTTGTAAAGAGTACTGTAACTGCACAATCGTAATACGCGCTTTTTTTTTTTTTTGAGGCAATAGTTCTTTTTACGTTCTGCGAAAAGGCGCCGTTGTTGTCTGGCCAAGAAAATGGTCGCCGTTGTAAAGAGTACTGTAACTGCACAATCGTAATACGCGCTTTTTTTTTTTTGAGGCAATAGTTCTTTTTACGTTCTGCGAAAAGGCGCCGTTGTTGTCTGGCCAAGAAAATGGTCGCCGTTGTAAAGAGTACTGTAACTGCACAATCGTAATACGCGCTTTTCTTTTTTTGAGGCAATAGTTCTTTTTACGTTCTGCGAAAAGGCGCCGTTGTTGTCTGGCCAAGAAAATGGTCGCCGTTGTAAAGAGTACTGTAACTGCACAATCGTAATACGCGCTTTTTTTTTGAGGCAATAGTTCTTTTTACGTTCTGCGAAAAGGCGCCGTTGTTGTCTGGCCAAGAAAATGGTCGCCGTTGTAAAGAGTACTGTAACTGCACAATCGTAATACGCGCTTTTTTTTTGAGGCAATAGTTCTTTTTACGTTCTGCGAAAAGGCGCCGTTGTCTGGCCAAGAAAATGGTCGCCGTTGTAAAGAGTACTGTAACTGCACAATCGTAATACGCGCTTTTTTTTTTTTGAGGCAATAGTTCTTTTTACGTTCTGCGAAAAGGCGCCGTTGTTGTCTGGCCAAGAAAATGGTCGCCGTTGTAAAGAGTACTGTAACTGCACAATCGTAATACGCGCTTTTTTTTTGAGGCAATAGTTCTTTTTACGTTCTGCGAAAAGGCGCCGTTTTTGTCTGGCCAAGAAAATGGTCGCCGTTGTAAAGAGTACTGTAACTGCACAATCGTAATACGCGCTTTTTTTTTTTTTTTGCTAAAATTAGCTTTCAAAACTGTGTGCGCGCTGCAATCGGGCTCAAAGCCGAAATTGGCTTTAAACCAGCAAGCAGTATTTCCATGAACATTAACTCCTCCCAAAATCAAATTTTAAATCTGCGTAAAAGAATCAGCGTAAGGTAATTTTTTCTTATTATTCTAGTTAAACATCGCATCGCATTATTATTCTAGTTAAACAAAATTTGCATCGCGCACTGTAATTGGAGGCGCATTGCAATTGTGCAAATAGGGTAATTGGAAAACAAATGTGGGATCTGGTGGGATTTGAACGCAGCCCTGCACAATGACAACCCAATACTCTACCAACTGTGCTATCCCAACATGTGTGATTCATAAAACGTAAGTTGTGGTTGTACCTTGCTTACTTGCGGTATTGGCCCGAAATCAAGAGCTTTGAGGGGTTAATGGGCCGCTTCACAAATTTAACTATGAATCAGAAATGGAATAGTTGTACAGTAGCGTGGGCCATGGGACACCCGAGCGCGATGATAATGAGTGGGACGGGGGCACACCATTTGGGCAGAACCCTAATTCTAGCGGTGCTTGGGCCTCTGGCAGCCTGCTTTCTTTCGTTTTTCGTGCAGTAAGACGTAGAAATGAAAGCAGACAGACAGACACCAACTTGATGTAGCAGAAAAGAAGCCAGGTGAAGGTGAACTCATTCATGCCAAAAGAAAGAGAGACAAAAGTGATGAAAACAAACGCAAGTGCGAGGTAGCGATATAGTGGTCGTTAATAAATATCACCAGGCTTGCTTGCACCTTCAAAGCACGCAAGCAGACTTAAGGGGGGGTGCTCTTAAAACAGCTTCCTTTAATTGCGAAGTAAACTCTGTGTAACTTGTCAGTCTTGCTGCCTTTTTTTCCATGGATTTCAAATATGGCATTATTTTGTCAGTCAGTCAATTAGTTGCTAAGATAATTAGAGATAATTAGCCATTTTTGGTAAAGCAATAGACAAATTCTGTCTTGTTTATTAAACTGTAATCTTTATATTTTCCAATACTATGAACCCTGGTGAATGCAATAATCAAAGCAATTTTTTTTTGCATCGCTTGGAACTAATTTTACAGTTCATTAAACTTTGGTGGCACAAGTGGCAAGGAACCATTTTGAGTGCCCATTTCAAACACTCAAGTTTATATAGCTGTAAGGTAAGTTCCAAGCGATTCATAAAAAAACTGATTCTTTAAATTACTGCACTCACCGGGGTTCATAGTATTGGAAAATATAAAGATTGGAGTTTTGCGACCAACACTGTTTTGCCTGTTGTTCCCCCAGAACTGTCTAATTATCTCTAACTATCTTGGTAACTAATTGACTGACTGACAAAATGGTGCCACATTTGAAATCAGTGGTGAAAAAAGCAGCAAGACTGACAAGTTTCACAGAGTTTACTTAAAAATTAAAAATTGTGCCCACCTCCCCCGCGAGGGAAACCCTGTGTAGATGTGACGCATCGTGGGGTTCACTTGGTGTTTCCGTTGGATTGATTCTGAAATCGCATGAAACATGTCGGGAACGCATATGTTTATTATGTTTTATTGGCCAATCTTTGTCAATCTCTCTAAGTGGTATGCTTGGGCCTTCGCTGTTGCAACGGCCTTTACTCCATCATTGTTGCTGTAAGTGGGAGCTTCTTTTCTTTTATTGCAAGTGTTAATCATTGCCCCATCATGCGTTGTATCAGTAGCTTCTTGACGTAGTTTGAATGAGTCAAGGATATAAGGCGCGTTCGTAGCATTTGATTCTGTCTCGGTTTTGTGGTGCAGTGGGTAGAGCACCATGTACCTCGCGTTCCGCCCACAGGGTCGTGGGATCGAAACGGGACGCTGCTAACTATTATTTTTTTTTCTTTATGGTGTAGGGGGAGGGGTGTGGACAGACAGCAATGCTGTATGGAGGGACAAGGCGAGTGAATGAAATGCAGTCGCATCTAAAAAAATTGTTTTAAGAGCCATGATCCTCCTTAAAAGTGCCCCTAAGAAATTTTTCACCTGGCAAGAAAAATTTCCCCCCGTGTTGTACATTGAGCAGAAACAAATTTTCGTGCCTCCCGCAGTGTGAGACATTTCCCACACGACTTGGCAACACTGTGTCACACTCTGACCCGTCCTTGTGTCCGTTCTTGCAGCTGACGAAGGCAGTGATGGGCCAGGTTCGGTCGGTGGCGCAGAAGGTGGCTGACAAGGACGTACAGGAGGCCAAGTGAGTTTCCTTGGGAACCCCTCCCCTTTTTAATTCTGGGTTTTTTTTTCCCTCGCAAGCGGTGTTTTTTTTTTTTTTTTAAAGTTGAAAACCTAAAGCACCTCATTCTGAAAAAAACGGGCATTGTTATTATTTTTGTCCGGTACTGAAAATGGCTTGCACGAGCGTAAGCTTGGGCGAGTTGGTAATTCGTCATGGTGGTAAAAAATGGGAACTAACCACAGAAACAAGAGAAGAAAACGCTTTGTGTCGTCTTCGTTTTCTTGTCTTGTTCCCATCGTTAGTTTGCATTTTCCACCGCCATGAAAAAAATGGCTGCCACCGTTCAGAGTACAGACAGACATTTTAGTTGGTATGGTAATTTAACCTGGTTCTGCAAGAGCGGGAGCTGACTGTGTTACCACCATGCTACATCAGCATATTGGTAGCAGTGAACTTTGAACGAGTGATTGTTCCAGCCGCGGAACGAGAATTAACCTATCGGCATTAGCCTAAGTTAGTCTTAGCAAGCATTAGCCTTAGGAACAAGGATTTAGCCTTTCGGAATTAGCCTTAGTTAGCCTTAGTAAGCATTAGCCTTAGGAACACGAATTAGCCTTTCGGAATTAGCCTTATATAGCTTTCCATTGGGCAAACAGGAGCACTTCTAACTGCGCTCAAAGTGCTCTTACGAGGTCTGGCGTCTTCCAGTGGTCGAGCAGGAGCCGGGGCGTCGTGTTTCATTGGTTAAGGAGGAGCACTTTTTTGGCGCCGAGAACAGCCGAGAGCAGTTCTTGGTGCTCCGTCGCCAGTGGCGGAGTAACAGGGAACACCGAGGAAGTCACATGACCTCTTTTACGTCATTTCTCGTTTTATCCCCGGGTGGCGGAGGAAAAATGGCGGAATCCAAGCTAAGCGCGGCCGTCTGGACGATGCTGCTACTTTTAGATGATGAAAGCACCACAGATTCAAGCGCAAACTCATCATCGGACAGCAGCAGCAGCAGCAACGACGACGACGATTTGACATTGCATGAGTTTATGTTCGAGCACCTGTTCACCCCGCCGGAGCAGCGACCGAAGGTAGAGTCGTATCTGGAAAAGACGGTGGACACTGTTATCGTTCGCAGCTAATTTTTGGGAGACACGATGGTGACCCCTTTATTATGAACATGAACATCCGCTCGGCTTCTTCATTCATCGCCATGCGGAAGGCAGACACAAAACCACCGGCACGTATCTGGCAAAACTGGCGCAGAATAACTGCATGCAGACAACACGAGCGCGCGAAATGCTCTGGGAAGCATGCGCGGGAAACGTTTGGTCACATGACTCTTGACATCCTGCCCTCCCCCTCTTTTCACTGCTCCCGGAGCAGCGCGAATGTTTCATTCGCGGAACGAAAGCACACGTCCCCGTTACTCCCGTGTGCTGCTCTGGCTGCTCGCTGCACTTGCTCCTGTTCGCCCAATGGAATTTGCCATTAGTTAGCCTTACCAGGAATTCGCCTTAGGAACAAGCATTAGCGCTAGCGGAACAAGAATGAATCGGTATGGCAGCACCGACGCCATGTTGGTGGCAAGGGAATGTAGCGATGCATAGTATAACAGGTGCACACCAGCCACAAAGAACGTGTCGCTACTATGCTTGCAGAAGTAATTATTTACCATAACATTATGATGCAAAAGCGAAGGGAGAGAGACTCAAATACAGTGTAGCTATAAGAAGTCTTTGATAAGTATTTTTGGGTTTTCACCTTTAAAACACGTAAGCTGACTTAGATGCCCAGGGATACTTTTCCCTTCAAAATGCTGTTTTTCCATTGACATGGAAATATCGTTGGGTGCGCTCCAGAGCTTGAACCATCGGTAATTTAGCGTAGGCAAGGTAGCGTAGCTTCCAGTTGCAACCTACATTGGTAATTTTTCCTATGCTAAATTACCAATGTAGGTTGCAACTGGAAGCTCTGGCCTATTGATTTGTTAGAAGTTGAGGTGTGTGAATGTCCACTTTTTTTAATACGAACTGAATGAGAATATTTGAGTTTGTATATCTAATTGAACATTGAATAATGAAGGGCAGATACATTCAGCACGTAGGAAACCTTTATTTGACAATCCTCAAACCTAAAGTTCTATCGAAAACAATAAAAGTCAACCGATGCATGAACCCAAAAGCTGTAGATGTGCAGAAATATCAAAATCTAGGACACCATTCATAAAAATTACGGGCTCGGACCAGAAAACATGGAACGCCGGTTTCAAATTGGCTAGCACGTGAAAATCACAGATCTTCATGAAGGGAAGACATCACAGAAAACACGTCCCATTGCATATCAATGCTGGCTGGTGGGGTTAGAAGTTTCTTGCGAACCAGCGAACCAAAACCAACGGCTCCACGTAGCCAGGCCAAAGCCATTCCCATGTACTTGGAATAGTTTTTCCAGTCACAAGAAGTACCTTTCTGCATAGCCCTGGATTGGCTGGTATTGCGAGGTACTCTAAGCTCTCACTCAGTGGGTGAGAAAGCTAGCCAGGCAGGGGAATGTCAGGGTCAGTGTGTCATTGCGCTCGCGTTTCTTCATTGTCCCTGCAGGCAGAGGCTGAAGGCGGCGTTGCTGTACGGTCGGGAGAACCAGACAGACGTGGCAGTGGAGATGGGCGTGCACCAGTCTCGCTCGGGCCAGCCCTGGCGCCACGATGACCTCGTGCAAGCCATCGACGCCGTCACCACCCAAGATGTCGCCACGGTCAGTGCCAAAAGAATGCCCATGCCACACGTCGTCTCCATTAATGTGGCAGAATGGAAAGTTTTGCACGATGGAAAGTGTAGGCAGTTGCACGATGGAAAGTGTAGGCAGTTGGTTTCAATTTGTAGCAAAAAGAAAAAGCATGGAAGAAGATGACAAGAAAGAGCAGAAAATGAATAGGATGAAGCCCAGTTTTTTTAAACAGGCCCAGAAAAAGACTACAGTGAAAGCTTGGTGATTCAAACTTGAATAATTCGAAATTATGGATAATTCGGAAAAAACAATATGATTCCACCAAGCCTCCATAGAAACCTATGTATAAAAAAAGTTCATTAGTTCGAATGAGTGTACATTCCACCTCGGATAATTGGTACTACATGCCACCACACTGGCCGCTTGCCGCCTGACAAACGGCCAGGGAAACCCACCTGCCGCCTGCACGTGAGGCTGTGTCACTTAGAACACGGAGAAAGGAGATAAAATCGGGTAAATGTGATCTTAAAGGCCCATGCATACTTTATGGACGACTTGTTTTTTTGTGGACTGCATCAATGAACGGGAATGCCCTGGTGTGTGTGGTGCGCTGGCAGAGTTCTCAAGTTGGAAGCACAGAGCCTGTTGCTGCTGGTGACGATGAGAAGGCAGAGGACGTAGTGCCACTGTGGTTGTCCACAAAGGCCGGATGGAGTGCAGATTCTCTTTTGTTTACTTTTGAGGAAGGCAAAGAGAAGGGCTTCCACTGCATTCGCTCCTTGGAGCAGAAAGCGCTGGCTGTCGCACTCAAGAACATAGGGCAGACTGCAATCACAGACTTTTTTGAGCATCAGATTGTTGGAATAGCTTACTGCTTCTTCCATCACGGGGTAAAGTTGTTATTCTTCGTGTTCATTTGTGCAAACTTTAATTTGAATTGAGGTGACTTCCCCTTGTAGTTCGAGTTAACGAGTCTATACTGTACGAAAGACTACTCTACTTTTATTTCATTGTATGAAAGAAGTGCACAAAGTACAGGCACGGAATATAAGTCCTGTATATGTGCACATCATCTGCTTGGATACTTTTGGCAGTAACTACCGACTTATCGTCTGTTCTTTCGTTTCGCCCACCAGGTGGCTGCTCGTGTGTCCAAGGCCAAGCCAGCGATGGCCGCCATTGGACGCCTGCACAAGACCCCGCACTTGGATGAACTCCTCTAGAGCACTGGCTTTTGGTAGTCTCGGATTGTTAGTGGCTGCGTCCCTGTGCTATCCAAGCCAAGCCAAGAGAGTGCTTGTAGCGAGGATGTGTGAATAAACCATCTTGTGGCCCACAGTTCGCTTCCGCTGAAACGGAAATTTTGGCAATGTGTTGTGTTCATCATTCATTTCGGACTATGGGGAAACAGGGCAACAAAGGAGATAATAATATGAGACACGAGCTTACTTCAAACCGAGCTCTTATTTCTGATCAAAGTTCCGAGATGTGGCCTCCATTTTTAGGACCAATAGGTCCACTGGTAATCAAGGTAATACCGCTGTCACATGCCAGGTCTAATGACATTTAGAGCAAATGTCATTCGCTCTAAATGTCAATAATTCGGCCCTACACAAGAATACCGGATGACATTAGAGGTGAATGACATTTAGCGACTAACTGAGGCTCAGGAGCTCATTCAACAGCCAAATGAGTAGCCTCGGTAGCAGTGGAGCATCACTAGAGAAAAAAGTTCAGTAATAAACCAAAGAGTGCTGTTTCTAAAAACTGTTAGTGAACTTATATTTTCATCTTCATAATAAAGAAAGACAAACACGTACTTACTACAAAGAAAATCTCGTCCCCAGTGCGCGCGCTACCCTAATACGGATTTTTTTCGGACTTGTCTCGGCTTGTGATGCTTACTAATGTCACTTAAAACGTTTTTTTTAATTAAAAAATAATCCTTTGTTATATTTTTTAAAAATGTGTATCAAAACATTGTAGATGCACTTGAAATATAATTTTGCGGTTTTGTGATCGCGCTAATAGTCCCTGCTATCACTATCAAATGACATTTGTTTCGCCGTGTAGACCCGTACGGCCAAGCCAAATATCATTAACAGCTAATGGCATTCATTTTGAATGGCATTAGATTTGTCATGTGACAGGGGTATAAGATGAACCATCGCATGGAACTGAAAGTACACTAGGACTAGGTACGTATGTGTGGGAAGAATAAGCTTTGTGAAAGATGTTATATATTTCCTGTATGTTGGATTTTTTTCAGGGTATTTGCATGTTAGTGTTTTAGTAGTGCAAAGGCATCCTTGCATTTCAGGTCCACCACTTGTCCAGTGTGATTCCTAACTCTATTTGTCTTTTGTCATTGCCCTGAAGGTAACATTCACTGTAACATTCAGAACAGTTTTATCCACATAAAGTTTTGCTTAGTATACTTTGCGTACTATCGGAATCAGCACAATCCTTTTTAAATCTGTGAAATGTCAAATTTCTGAAACCACATTGTTGCTGGAGGCAGAATGTCGTCCGCTAGGGTGATACAAAATCTAGAGTAGAGTTTTTCTCAGGCTGCAAGCGGTGCCAACAGTCGTACCCTTTATTCAAATCAAAACAGTGATGCTGTTCACATGCTCAAAATTCGGTTTATAAAGATTATTGCACATATTTCTGAGTTTGTGTCTAGTTACTGTCTGCATGTGGTAACCCGACCTACATGAAGCTATAGAAAGACGCAAGCTGGAGCTCTTGTGGGATTTGCAATGTGGGGTTTTGATATATTGTGGGCTTCCTGTGTTCAATTGTGATAGAGCTGTGCATGGGCCGAAAATTTGGGCCCGGGCCCGGTGCTTATCGCAGTAGGCCCGGCCCGACCCAACGAAGAAGGCCGATGGGCCGGCCCGGCTGCGTGTTTCCAACCCAAATATTGTAGGGGCCCCCGCCTGATTGGGGCACGTTTGGAAGCAAAAACTACCTAAAGGCAGTAAAATGCATTGTAAGGGAAATGATAACAGGCAAAAGCAACATTAAACGGGCAAAACAACCCCAATTAAACATAACAATCATGCACATATCCCTACCGCAGCTGTCCTTCGCTCAGCTACATACGAAAGAATTGAAACTGACATAAAAATGACCGAACCGCCCAACCTAAAAAAAGATGAACCAGAAACCCCCGAAATTCATGGTAATATTGAAAAATATTCAAGAAAAGTAGCCGAAACCGAAATGGCCCAAACCACTGAAAAGTAAAAAAAAAAAAGAGCTGGAGCTCACCTGACGGGAACAAAACCACCCGGAATTTTGTGTAGAATTTCATAATATTTCATAAATGAATTAAAACAAGCAATTAAAAATAGAATGGCACCTTGGGCATTTGAACCTGATTCTTGCCATTGCTATCCAGAAATGGAACCTGTATTCCAGTGGACCAGCTGGTTCGTGTTTGTTTAAACAGGGTGTGTACTTGCTTTGTTGTTTTGTCAGTATACGTTTCCTTTTCTCAAGCATATATAGGGCTGTCGGACTCGGTCCCTTCTTTTTATCGAGACGCAAAGTACACGCCTGCATTTATGCACATTTTATCGTTGCCGCTTCACTACGTTCTATACCGACTCGTATCGCTTATCTATAAAGTTTCAATTATATTAGGTGTTACTGTTTAGGCGGCTGTTGGCGCATATAAACCACCCTACTCCCCTGTTGCGCTTTTCCTTTCGTCTTCGTCTGCCCGCCACGACGCCCGAGGGCACAGGCCACCTCCTACCACCAGCTACGCTCGCCACGATGTTTTCCTGCCGAAACAAAGAGCAAAACTAATGTTCAATTGTCACCTCAGTCTTTGACAGCTTCCCTTTTGTTGGCTCAGAGAAGGAAACGCAACTCTGAATAGGGCACTTCTACAGAAAACAGATGGAGACGCAGGTTTCTCTGGCAGTGTTTGCAGTTCAAAGTGTTCCATCTTGAAAATTTGTTTTCGCCCGAACTTAGAGATGGAAACTAGTCACGCTGAATTGTCATTCGTTGTACACCCCGAGGCGGTGTGTCGCTGAGCCGCTGCTCAGTTCATCCCAAGACATGCAGTTGCAGATCTCTCACACTTTCCGGCTTGCCATACGCCCACATGTGCCTCAGGGCCTAAAGATAAGTCCCGTGGAATGTAAAAAGAAACCGGTGCTTTTACCGCGTCAGCAACATGTAGTTTCGGTGATATCATAGAAAACCTAAGTATTGCTTCACTGTGCCGAGCCAGACCGGCCGAGCCGTCAGGACGGCCCGGCCCGTCCGAAGTATTTACATTTCGGCCCGAGTCCGGCCCGGGCCCGGGTGATAAGTAAGCCGCGTGGCCCGAGCCCGGCCCGTGGGCCGGGCCGGGCCCGGGCTTTCGGGTCAGCCCGAGCCCGTGCACACCTCTAAATTGTGAGGACAGTGGTGCAATTCATGTCATGCTCACCTATAGGGACACACTCGATTGGTGGGTGAAGACAATGCCGATTTATTATAGCGCGGCTACGCCAATCGCACCACGCACTCTAGTGCGCTGCTCAGGAGGCTGCCGAAAAGCGTGTGGTATTGCACAAAAGCAGGGGGAGGTGCGTTGGCGGTGGAGGGAAACAACTTGCGGATGCAACAACACTCCCTTCGTAGATGGCCATACTTCACTGCAGAACTCACAATGTGGGAAAGCCAGCTTACAAAGCCCAAGCTCGTGCCGAATCGGCACGAGCTTGGGCTTTGCTGACTCTATGCCGACTCTATGGGAATCGGCACTGCCGATTCCCATAGAGTCGTTCATAGTGTGGAAAAACACAAGGAAGAACAATGGGACAAGCGCTTAACACCCTGACTGAAGCCGGCGGCTAAAACGCTGCCTAAAGTTGGCTTCACCTCTGAACGCAAATGCGTTGGTGGGAATACCTTTCTTTATGTCAGTTATATCAAAATATCGAGGCCTCGGGACCTTCATCTCTTTAAACTTTCTCGCTTACACTGACAGTTGTTAAGCGACGCTGGGTGTGTCGCCACAGACAACCTCCTGGATTTTACCTAGCCATGAATTCTGCTTTGCTGCAAAAGCTCTGTGTGTTGCCAGGATGCCGAACACTAAGAAAAGCTATCCAGGGACGCGGTTGTGCAAGCTTCCTGGCGGCCCTTACGAGCGTCGGTGACAGCCGCAGCAAGTCACCACTGTTACCATCGACATCAGGCACAAATGAGTTATACTATAGTGCCTAGAATATACTGTATATTCTAGGCACTATAGTTATACTGTCGCATCGTTTACAGCTGATGCTTGTACATTGAAGTTGGTTTCGCTTTACTACATGTCTCCATACTAATGAAAATTACCAACCCTAAAGGCCCGTTCACACTTGCGACGAAAGCGAGCGAAAGCGACGGAAATTCCGTCGCTTTGTCGCGCGACGATCGTTTTTGTCGAATGGTTGGGACCAATTTTCATTGCGCGACTGAATTCCCGTTGCTTTCGCTCGCTTTCATCGCAAGTGTGAACATAACACTACACTCATCTCGTCTAGGCCTGCCCTATTAAGTCTCCATCATCCAGATCCCCCATTCTTGAGCTGTGGGAGTGTGCGTTGCAGTTTCCAGCTCGAAGAGCAAGATGCTCTGATCTCTCTGGCTAGGATGGAAGCCGCAGCACGTGCCTAACCCACTGCTCATAGCTTTTTCTTCCCATCAACTGTCACCACCAACCGAGGTCGCCAGTTTGAGTCGGCACTCTTCAATAACCTGCTGACCCTTCTGCACTTCCCGCATCCGCACCACAGCGTAGTATACATATCGCCAATGGGCTCGTTGAGCGTTTTCACTGCTCCACCGCACTCAGGGCACAGCCGGATGCTACCCATTGGTCCACCTCCCTTCCGTTGGTTCTGTTGAGACCGCTGAGATGGTCTTTGGTGCGCCGCTATGCCTGCCAGGAGAGTTTTTCAATCATCACCGTGCCCTGATCGATCCCACCGACTACGTGACCAAACTTCGAGATTTTTTTTCGCTGAGTTAGTGCACCCGCACCATGCTACCAGCAACGTGCGTATCCCATACATTTGCCCATCGAGCTGGCGACGTCCCCCTACGTTTTCGTTCGCCGTGATGGTGCGGAAATCACTTCAGCGACCTTATGACGGACCCTACCGCGTCATTCATCGGCTGATAAGCATTTCACCGTGGATTTTGGTGGCAGTACACGACACTATTTCTGTTGATCGCCTCAAGCCAGCCTTCATTGAGGAGGCGCTTTCTGCACAACCAGACGAATCTCGAAGTTTGGTCACGTAGTCGGTGGGATCAGGGCACGGTGATGATTCTGAAGCAGTGAAAAACTCTCCTGGCCGAACACCCCTGCGAGTAGCATGGAGACTATAAAGGCGTTCTCAAAGCAAAAGTGCACCAATTATTAGCCATAGAAGAGCTTAAGGCATCCCTACAGGGACTGAAACCGAAGTCGTCCCTGGGCCCAGACGGTTACGGTATCATTAATAAGATGCTGCGCAACCTCGCAGACGAAAAGCGCGAACTCTTAGTGAAATATTTCAACAAGTGCTAGAACAACGCGACGCTGTCAAAGCAATGAAATAAGGCGCTAGGGCGGCTCATACATAAGGCCGGAAAGGCACTTAGTGTGGAGAACCTTAGACCGATCTCCCTGACATCCTGCCACGTTCCTCGAACACAAGGTTCTCAATAGGACAAGCAACCACATGGAAGACAGCCAGCTCTTTCCGCACTCTATGGTAGGCTTCAGGGCCGGTTTGTCAACCCAAGACGCCCTGCTGCAATTACAGCACCAGATCGTCAACAATGAAGGCAGGCGGCCACTGACGCCCGCGTGATAGTCACGCTTGATCGATCCAACCCCTTCGACAGGCTCAAACATGGTGCAATTCTCCGCAGTCTCCAAAAATTACAGGTAGGGGAGAAGAATGGCAACTAAGTAATACCTCAACATCACAATGGCACAGCTCAAGGTGGGGCCCCATCCCTAGTGAAAATGTTCAATTGGGAATCCAACTGGTCCCAGTTTAACTGGGTTATGGAACAATTCCCAGTTGGGACCAGTTGCAGATGGTCCCAGTTGGGACCAATTGCAACTGGTCCTAGTTGCAGTTAATCCCATTTGGGACCAGTTGCAAGTGGGATAGGTGAGAATAGCCGCAACTGGTCCCAACTTGGACCAGTTGCGGCCATTCTTACCTATTTCAGTTACAGCTGATCTCCGGCACTCCCCGTTCCACAGTCATCTGCAGCGGGACGTTTCTCCCAACTGCACTTCCCTGCGCAACCAGGTAGCACCAACAACTGGCACAAGGCAGCCGCAGCTTCTTCAACGTCATTTATTAAAACTGCATCAAAATATTTCCTCCTCATTGCTTCCTTGGCTCACAACGATTTCTTCACTCCGCTTCGATGATGTCCCGTATCAGCACGCGAGGGAGAGGTGGAAGAATGGCTTGCACTTGCCCTCAGCATCCGCCCCGCTAGGCTCCGGTCCCTGAAAATGTGTAATTTGGTGATTTAGATATGCAGCATGACAGATATAAAATTACAATGCAGAATGACCAAAGAAGTGGAGGCACTTTAACAATGCCATGAACATTTTTAGTTTTCAGTGCTACCTCTCTGACATGCACCTCCAAAGCGCAGTTTCATTACTGTGAATGCGTGTATGTATGTGTGTATGTACACACACACACAGTTCAAACCCCACTGACCCTCCCTTTGCTGGAAGGCTTCACACAGTGTCAATTGGTATGTCCTTCCTGCAAATGCATAGCCCCAGCTGCATGGTGGTTATTAAATCCATGTCAACCAAAATTACCATCCTACACAAAATACACCATGCTTTTATATGGCACGGACAGAGACCTGGCTGATAAAGCATTAGCAAATTCAGAATCCCCCCGTGTGATGAAGAGACAAACGATTTTAGATCCACAGCACCTGAATGCCACTAGTCATTGGCATTATTTATCAGTTCCTGATTACCCGGTAGGAGAAAAAAGAAAAAGCCTTTAAGGTCTGCATCACATTACTTTTGTTTACTGTAATCAGCATACATCGCTGAAAAGTGTGGGATGTATAGGTGAAAGGAGAAAAATCACGAAGCATGTAAGGTTCTCAGCAAACTATAGCTCCCTGCCCTCATGAGGGCCTCGAAACAGAAGCCGGTCGCAGCAATTGGAAGTGGGGTTCAGGTTATTAATCCCTCTAACCAGAAGTTTTTTTTGTGCTGATATGTCCCATGCTTTGCTTCTTTTTCTTGAGTTGTGTGCACCTTATACAATCCCATTGTATTTCGATCCTTGACGGCCATGTGCACTTCTAAACAAATACTACAAGAAACACCTGGAAATGTATTTCCCCGCAGCTACGAAAAACTTTCGCTTTTGTGTAAACTGGCCTATGAGTAACCAACCGACCATTAACATTTGACGAACTGGCCATAAACCCCTTAGAATTAGGGGTGTGCGAATACAAATTTTTCCAATACGAATCGAATACGAATATCTAGCTTCCAATATCGAATCGAATATCGAATAATTAAGGGGGAATGTGGCTTTCGAAATCAACTTTGTGATTTTTTTGTGTGAATTTTGATGAAAATTAGAACAGCAACTGGAAGTCCTTCTATGATAACACCATAAAAATTTCAAAGTAATATTTTGAAAACTTTTTATTCAAATAATTTCCTTTCTGTCCACCTTGCGCCGAGAATAAGCGGCCTATAAAACGTGATAGAAAACTTGTTCAAAGTGCTTTGTATTCCAAAATGAATGGACGAGGTCATGACAGTCTTACGTTGCGCAAGAAAGCTATATGGCTCGACCGCATCGCGGCGCTCGTATACCGCAACATGTCATACTTTGTTTATCCCTGACATGGCCCGCCAGGTCGTTCCTAAGATTAAATCTAAAGTCACAGGCATTAATTACAACTACTGGCGTTCAATTGTACCAGGTTGTGCAGCCAGGCGATGCTCCAACGCGCAGCGGCTACGCCGTGCGCGCCGAAGCATTTGACGCGTCGGCCGTTTCTTTCCCAAGGCTAGCGAGCCTACGGTCAAGCTTAGCAATAACTAAACTTGTAGGCACCTCAAATAAGACGAAAAGTTCACTGCGCGAACCGCTATCACAAGCGCGCACACCGCGTTTCACCCTCCAGGGTAAAGTCACGCGCACCACGAAGCGTTCGATGGCCTCCGCCTTTCGAGCCACGCAACTTCCTGTAATACGGCTTGTGATCTCAGGAATTGCCATCGCCATAATGCCCGTGTTGAATACCATAGCAGGTGAAATGATTGAACAGAAACTTGGACGAGCGAGGCAGTGCAAATAAACTCAGAAACGCGCACTACACAGTTCAGGCGGCCGCCCTCTTGCATTGCTGCAGTGACGCCCAATCAGGAGGGCCGTTTCAACGCGCGCCAACCGGAAGGCCAACCACGCTTCAGCATCTATTTCTGGCTTTGTTTGTGCGCATTTCTTTTTCTGCCATTCGTGCGTTTGTGAATTAACGAAGATAAAAGACACGGTTAGGACCGGAAAGAGGATCGCTGGGCGGGTTCAATGGTACCAAAACGGCCACGCCTGGTGGCACCGTTGCGGAGATACAGTGCTCCAAAATTTGACCTTTTTTCGCCCATTTCCGCTGACATTTTTTCACCGCAGCTGGCAAAAAGTATTCGTTATACCACTTTGCGACGGTTTTCGGCGGACAAGCTTTGCAAACGCACAGGATAGAAAACATAGAAGCCGAATATGTGGCTTTAAAGAAAACGATGTTGTGGTTCCTTTTCCTAAGTTGAAAGACATGCCCCCCCCCCCCCCCAAACTAATCAATCCAAATATTCTATAATAGCCGATTATTCGAACCTGTTCGAATATTCGAAATGTTTCGAATAGAAAGTTTTCGAAGCAAATACGAATATAATATATTTAATATTCGAGTAATATTTGAAATTTTCGAATATTCGCACACCCCTACTTAAAATATGTTTAAGCCCAACTGGGACAAGTTGGCCCCTTTCAGCTTTCCAGTTGGGACCATTGTCTCCCAACTGGGACCAGGTTAAGCCCAACTGGGACCAGTTGTCCCGTTTTAACTTCCCAACTAGAACCAGTCGCCTCCCAGCTGGGACCAGTTGTCCCCTTTCAGCTTCCCAACCGGGACCAGTCGCCTACCAACTGGGACCAGTTGCATCCCAACTGGGACCAGTTAGTTCCCCACTGGGACGAGTTGATCCCAGTTAAAACCAGCTGAAAGATTTTCACTGAGGCATGAATCGCCCGAAACATTAACGGGGAGCATCGGAACTCCCCAAGGATCGGTAATTTTTCCATTCCTATTCAGCGCCAGCATGAGCGACCTGGTAAACAAATTGCAAAGCACAGATGGCGTACACTGCAGAATTTACGCCGACGACGTCACTTTGTGGACAGTGGGGGGCAGAGATGAAGGCGTACAAGATCGCCTTCAAATGGGGTGGACGCACGCGCCAAAACACTCGGCCTTTTCTGTTCCCCAGGAACATCTGAACTGTCGTAGATTCTCACAAGACGATGCCGAAATCGGAAAGACACCCCACGAAATCACAGCGCAACACTGCTATAGGAGAAACTCCGATCCCCGAAGTAGCCGAGATAGGTATCCTCGGCCTCCACCTTTCAGGCCTGGCGGAGTTCACGGTCTCCGAAGCGACACTGCAGTGATACAGGTAAAAGCTGTACATTCACCATGACCTCACAAAACCTATATAATGTGCAACAAAAAGCCACCCGAAATGCCGCTCAGGACACAATGACCATTATCGTTGGCGCCTGTCGCCCCCATCGAGGAAGAAGTTTGCTGGGTACACCATACCGACATCCCCTCTTCAGGAATCGCTTCTTCTTCGCCTTCGGTCGCCCCATCGGCAATTAGCTCTTCAAGTCGTGCATACCCTAGACACCCCAGACATACCTCGCTTTCTTCCATTATAAGGAAAAAAAAAAAAACTCAATAGGCTGGTTTGACGAGAGCTGCGACAGTTGTCTTCAAGTTTTCCATGTCCAGCTTACACAATGGAGAAACGCAAGTGAAACCCCCTCTCTCTACCCAGGGGGCTGGTAGCCAGCGGTCTTCAGCACCCCCTCCCCCAACCTTTAGTAACGTTACTGTAAGTGTATATACGAGGTTGATAGAGGGTATAATTAAAAGGGAATGCACACGCGCCTAAAGGCCTACTGCCCTGAAAATTTCGACCTCTTGAAAACCCTATTTTCGTATAGTCAGCTTAAAAAGAAGGTAACATGCAAAATACAAAAGCTAAAATACGCGCGTGGACGCCGCAAGCAGCCAGCAAAAATCGGCGATTTTGAAACCGAAACCGAGGAGAGCGCGGCCTTTGTAGTGACGTTGCAGCCGTCCAGCGAGCGGCCAGGCGGTCAGCAGCTCGGGAGCAAGCCTGCGCGCAAGCTCTTCGCACGCACGGGGCAGCAAGTGGGTGAAAGGTTCGCAGCAGAGCTCGACTGGCTCTCCAGCTGCGTGCCTGGACAAAGGAAGAAGCCCCCGTCGGCTGGAACATCACAGGCGCGTCATGGCTGTTTACGGGATCAGCCGGTAGGTGCAGCGTGGTCTGCGGCAGAGCTTCTTTATTTATCACATTTATTTATTTATCACAATACCCACAGCGCCAAAGTTGGCATTACAGGGGGGGGGGGGGGGGGGACATACAATCAAAGAAAACACTGAGTACAGGTTTGTACAAAGCAAAATGGAACAGTAACAACCGAAATAACACAAACTGATTGTACAACGGCGAGCAAAGACAGCATACAATTGAAATGAATCACCTCATCTGCAGGCATGCGGCGAAAGTTTCACTCGACGTAAAAGACACCTCCTGCTGAGTTAGACTATTCCACTCCGATATAGACCTCGGAAAAAAGGACATTTTAAACAGATTTGTTCTGCATGAAAATTCTTTTACTTTGAGTGAATGATCCCTTCTGGACGAGATGTAATCTAGGTTTTGTAAGTAATTGTCGCGGTTTATTCCAGTTTTGGAGTGAAATATGCTGTGAAAAAGCTTCAATCGGAGCATTTGTCTGCGGCCATGCAAAGGTTGCCATCCCAGAGAACTTTTTGCCCGGGACACACTGAAATTGCTAGAATAATTATTGCAAACAAAACGAACGGACAAATTTTGAATCCTTTCTAACCGCTCTGTATCTGTGGCCGTCCAAGGGTCCCAGACTGTGCACGCGTATTCGAGGATAGGGCGGATGTAAGTCTTGTATAACAATGCCTTTGTGTCTAACGGAAAATGTTTGGTGTTGCGCCGCAAAAACCCTAAACTACGTGATGCCCTAGCACAGACATATCTAATTTGACGACTCCAGGAAAGGGTAGAAGTGAAAAAAATACCGAGATATTTATGCTCATTTACAAAGGTAATATATTTTCCATTAAGGACATAGGTATAGGAATGAGCATTTTTCTTCTTTGTGAAACGCATACAAACAGTTTTGTCCGAATTAATGCTCATACCCCATTTCATGCACCATTCGGAAAACCCATTTAAGTCATGTTGCAAGTATTCACAGTCATCTTGATTATTAACAATCCTGTAGAGAACACAATCATCAGCGAAGAGTCGCATAGACGAAGTAATGCCGGTAGTCACATCATTCATATAAATCAAAAAAAGCAACGGGCCCAGAACGGAGCCCTGAGGCACCCCTGAAGTAACATCCATATCCTGGGATTTTTCGCCATCCAGGACAACTCTTTGCATTCTGTTCGACAAATACTCCTTAATCCAATGAATCACAGTGCAATTAATATTATACCAGGAAAGCTTTTCAATTAACAAGGAATGAGGAACAACATCAAAGGCTTTTTTTAAATCAAGGAACACACAATCAATGGAAAAACCTTTGTCCAGCACGTAAGCAAAATCATGTACTAATTCAGTAAGCTGAGTTATACACGAGAACCCGCGGCGAAATCCATGCTGCACCGGCGTTAACAAAGAAAAAGCATTCAAATGATTGATGATAGCGGAGAAAAGAACATGCTCAAAAATTTTGCAAACTACGCTTGTTAGCGACACCGGCCGATAATTTGATGGAAGCGATCTAGGGCCAGTCTTGTGAATAGGCGCTACATTTTCCATCTTCCAATCCCGTGGCAAACGCCTCTGACTGATTAACGAGGCGTATTCAGCTGATTTGGGATTACTTACTGCACATTAAAAATAAATTTGGTCGAGGTGAAATTTGAGTGCAGTTGGCGTTTAAGCTAGCTCATTTCCTTTTTTTCGCGGTGGTTTGGCGGTGTTACGAATCGGCCAGCGCCGCCGTACTTTCCCGCATCACTCCACGGCTGTGCGGCGAAGCCACTGCGTGCGCCTTCCTGCCATCAGGCGCCACCATGTCGGTGACAAGTTTCGACAAGCCGAGCCAGACGCTTCGCTTTCGGCGCATTTCAAAACTTCAGCGGCTGCCGGCGAGGCTCGTCTCAACGCTCTTCAAGGACACAAAGGCCCCGCAAACTCAGCGGAGTCCTCCTCTCTCCCCTCTCCCGGACTCAACGTGCGCCGAGGCTATGAACGGCTTACGAACTCTGGAAAGAGCGTTGTGTGTGTCTGTGACGTTTGTGGCGTGTTGCAGCTTGTTGCGTTTTGACCGTTACCGCTTTTGGGTATAAATAGACCCCCGCAAGCGTTGTAAACAATTCCTGTTTGAGCAGCGAATCGATGCTGTCACTCTGCTCGAGTCCTGTATTGTAACCTCGCCCGTCGGGGCATTGTTCTTTGGCTTCGGCGCACCTCTCGCTATGAAGTAAGCAGTTACGTTGGCCTACGGCTTCTGGGCTTCTTCACGGCTGCAACAGCGGCTGGCCGCTCGCATCATACACGCTACCACTCGTATGTCGGAGGCCACGGAGCTCGGATCGGGTGCCCCCACTCGGTCGCTACAGCGGGGAGGGGTGGGGGAGAAGAGATATCAATGGACTAAAAGCAGAAACGTCTTGCAGCGTTGGGTGGAGTTCAATGAAAGCGGTCCGGTAATACGTAACTTAAAATGCTAAAATTAAAAATAAAAGGTTGAACAGAAGTAAATTGACAACGTTAATTTTTAACATCTGCGAACGAAATTGGGTTTTACGCACTGATGCTTCTCCTCGATTTAGAGTTCGTTTCCTCGCGCAAACGCAACTCTGGAACGTAAAATCATATCAGCTGATGAAATTACAATATTAAAGCTAGAACGTTAAAAGAATGCCTGGGGCATACCGTGCACTGGCATGTCCGCACCGAGACGTCCTGCACCGAAATGTCCGGATCAAGCCGAGTAGTATGGCGTAGTGACAACTGAGTAAGGAAACTAGTCCATGGCATTATACTGAAGGAATAATTACTGTCCATGCTGAGGGGAGGGCGCTGGGAAAGCAGATACACAAGGAGAAGCTTACGAGAAGAAGCGTAAAAATATGGCAACAAAATGTACGTCCTTGTTGCCCACTAACGCTCTGCATCCTCGGATGTTTCCAAAGGCGCTGAAAGATTATTTCTGTTTCCTGTTACTGTTGCTCGAAGATGACATAAGAATAAACATTACCGACCAATAAAGTAAATAAGAACAGTCGAGGAATAAGGGGAGTGTGCGTACAAGAAAACACTTCACAGAAGGGAGCGATAAGATTGCGTAGTGGGCTATCAAATTTACTTTTTGTTCTTTTTGGTTTGCGTCGCGTAGGTTATCTGTTATCATGTGCGCTGTTGTTATAAATGTGTGTTTCTTTCAATAAACCAGTAGTTGCAAGCTAGCGCTTTGTCTTCGTGCATTCTTTGTCCTTCGTCTTGCTATACATGTCTTAAATATACATGTCTTGCTATACATGTCTTAAACCCAACAACGTACTTTGCTAGACTTTATTGCTACTTACATGGGCCCTTTCTCGTGTTCTTCGCTTGACCCGCCTCTTCTCGTTCTGCTGGCTTCCAACGCTCAATGTCAGGCACGTATACGCTTGCCTTCTGCATAAGGAAGAAATTCCTCCCCCCGCAAGTTTCAGCCCTCTTGGGTGGCTTCCAGCCATCCGTAGGGCATGGCACAAGGATATGCAGGATTCTGCGGACCGAATGGCTAAGACAAGCTCGTCTATACAGAGATTGTCTGTTCGTCGGGGTGAACTAGCGTGAGACGGCTGCAACAGCCAAGGTCAAGTGGCGTGAATATTGCCGGCTGATTAACTGGCCGACCGAGTCGCAGTGGCAAACCACTCTGGGGCCTTCCTCCGGTCAGCACAGCCAGACAGGACCTCGCGGTCAGGAAACCAAGTTCACATAATCGGCGACGCCGCACTCCCCGACCACGCCCGCCGTGTTCTACAGCTCGGTCCAAAGCATGCCATGGAACCGAAGAAAAAGGCCGCGGAGCTGCCGGGAATGGTGAGGGTCGTTTCGAGGTTGGGTCCTGAGAACGAAGGCGATATGTTTGTATGACAAGGAGTGGACGTCCTAGCACACTCCTAGTGCCCCCAGAAAGGTGTGTGTTTGGGGAAAGTGTCAACTTCTCTCGTGCAGCTGCGCCTGTGTGTTTTGCCTGCGGAGAAGGAAGGGGTTTTTTGCCGTGTTGCCAAGGAAGAGGAGGAATAAACTTTTATTGTGCACACCACGATGTGCTCAGCCTCCCAAGTCCAGGAGGCCGCGAGTCAGAGCTGCGTCCAGAGCTCGTTGCACCAGGGCTTGTCGCTCTGGTGCTGAGCTGGTCAGCTCGGCCTCTCATGCACTGATCTGGGTTTGCGGATAGGATGGGGTTAGGGGGGTGAGGACAAGAGAAAACAAGGTGGTAAGTGGTGAGAGGTATGTAACAGTGCGGGCAGTTGTAGGGGGAAAGGGACGGCGAAACGATGTTTTTAAGCGAAAGGCTTCTGAGGCCGTACATGCGTTGTTCGCGCGTAACGACAATGTTTCGTTGCGGATGGTTAAACGTAGGGCTAAGACCATGTGCCAGCAATTGGATTTAACGAGCCTTACTCGTAGCATAAGCAATTATAAAAAATGCAGCCTGTATTTACTTTTTGTAGCCAAAACACACAAAGTGGTAATACCCCCCCCCCTTCCCCCCAAAGTAATAGCAGAGTCCTTCAATGCTTTACATTGAAGGACTCTAGTAATAGTATCGGAGACGGGGGCTTGGCAGAATTCAGTAGCGCTCTTTTTACAGGAGCGACTCAATAAACTAAGTTGCGACGATCCGTATATGATTCAGAATTCTGAAGCGATTGATACTGTAAAATGTAATGAGAAGGAAAGTTTAACTGCTTTTTCAGTCGATATTAAGGACCTATTTTACTCGTTGCCTCATGCTGGCATTCTTCGTTGTGTTGAAGATGCCATTGACAGGTATGGTGATGTTGACTTCCAAAATGCCTCAGGGATTAGTGTTGCCGGTTTTTTAGAACTGCTCGATGTCTATCTTAATAGCACCTACGCGGAATGGGGCCATGGCCCCTACCCGCCGTGGTGGCTCAGTGGCTAAGGTGTTGTGCTGCTGAGCACGAGGTCACGGGTTCGATTCCCGGCCGCGGCGGCCGTTTTTCTGATGGAGGCGAAAAGCAAAAACGCCCGTGTGTACGAGATTTCGGCGCAAGTTAAAGAACCCCAGGTGGCCAAAATTAATCAGGAGCCCTCCACTACGGCGCGCCTCATCGCCTGCGTTGCGTCGGCGCGTTAAGCCCCTCAATCAACCATGGCACCTACCTGCAAAGAAAAGGCATCTGTATAGGTTCCTGCATTGCACCTGTCATTAGCGATTTGTGCCCTGGATCCTGTGACATGTGCAACGACTTGGGTGACCCTCGTATTGTTAATGTTTTTAGATTTGTGGACGACTTTTTGATACTCATAACACAGCCGACGGGCATGTTGAAAGCTTTTTTAATACCACTTTATCAGTTTTTAGTCAATATCTTAGCCCTCTTACTTTAACGCACGAGTTTCCCGAATAAAACAGCATGAAATTTCTAGATCTCGGGATCCGTTTCTACCAAGACCACGTTTGCTGGCTTAACGAACCGCGTGTGCCAAGAAGGCCCTTTTACCATTTAACTCTGCGCATTCGAAGCTGGTTAAGGGACGTATTGTGGGGCTGTGCTTCAGCAACGCTATAGAAAAAGCATGCGCCCACACCATAAAAGAGAGTTTTATCTAGCAAGAGGAAAGACTCTCTGCCTCGGGGTATCCGCCGAAACCTTTACTTATTTCAGTGGGTGAAGCGTTGGCCGCAAAACTTAAACATGACACTAAAAACCAAGGACGCGCGCAAATCGCTCACGAACCATGTAGTAAGAGAGCGGGAATGCGCGCAAAGGTCGACGTTTTGTTTACCGCGCCAAATAATTTATCGCGGCTCTGCAAGCAGACGAATCCAGTTGGCCCAAAACCGAAAGAGTGCTCGATAAAGCACGAAAACCAGTTTGTACCGTGTGCAGAAGGCGTGGTGTACTCCTATCCGACTTGATGTGGCAAGCAATACGTAGGCCAAAGTGCAGATTGAGGGAGCACAACTATAACGTGCGGCAGAAGCAGGGCCACATTGGGCAGCACTGTCGCGATTGTGGATGCGTGCCTTTGTTTTCGAAGAGCAAGATTTTGCCCAAAAGCAAGAGACAAACAACCAGAGAAATAGTGGAAGCGCTAGAAATTTTCAAAGCCGGAGACGGATGCATTAATCAAGCATCAATTACTTTATCGGCAAAAGAGATTGCTTATTTGGAAGCCCGTGGCTCGGGAAGGGGGCGATAAGATTGCGTAGTGGGGTATCAAATTTATTTTAGGGGCGAAGCTCCTCTTGCTCGGGCCCTGTCCCGGCCGTACACGGCACATTGATGATGATTGTGGCAGGATCCCCCTAGGGATTGGCCAACCAAAGATTGGCCGAAGAGGTCATAACGTTCAACGCGTTCGTTGCTACCCAACAAGGAGGAGAAGAAGAGGTCGTTCGTCGCCTGAGAGCTGAAGACACGTACCGAGGGTACGCGACACAAGACGCTCTGCAGAAGGCGACGGCCAAGGTAGCTAAAATGTCACATACCGAATTCACCAACTTACCCATGGAGATTCTCATCATCCCAAACAGCCCTACATAATCACCACAAACATCGACGTCGTCGACAGGCTGTCAACGGAGCGGCGGAAAACTTGACGAGTCTAGTCTTTATATGATGTGTGGGCGAATGTTTCACGGATTTACCGATAAGCATTTTGGCTTCGCCCCTCTCATCATCATTCACTTCGTGGAGATGGCGGGATTTTTTTCTTGTTTTTGGTTTGCGTCGCGTAGGTTGTCTATCATGTACGCTGTTATGTGTGCTTCTTTCAATAAACAGTTTCAAGCTAGCGCTTTGTCTTTGTGAATTTTGTCCTTTGTCTTTTTAAGTGCGAATGCACTTTATAAGCGACCCCGAACCTTCCGCCGTCCGCATAGCAACAGCTGAGGGTGCGCGCGCTCTTCGTCTTCCTTAGCAACGGGGGGAGATGGGCGCGCGCTGCCTGGCCGCTGACATGGCACATACCCACGTGGGAGATTGGCCAGGAATAAGTGCGAATGCACTTCTTAAGCGAGCCTGAATCGTCGCGCTCGCATAGCGCCTCCTCTCCCCCCTCGCCTACTCTCCTAAAGCCCCTTTACTACTCTCCAGCTCGCAACACCCTCTCTCGGCGCGCCAGCCAGGCCACTACACTATATAAAAAAAAAACAGCATCCGGCGCCAGGTTTCGATCTGCGGACTTCGCGGCCGCAGCGCGACGCTCTACCGACTAAGCCACGGACGCGACGTTGATATCAGTGTTAGTAACGCGCCTTATATCTTTAACGCATTCAAACTACGTCGTCAGCGGCGTGCGTTGGCGACTCAGCGGCGTTATAGCGGCTTGATAACTGCGTGGTGTACACGTGATACTACAAACCCGCTAGTTCTGCATTCTCTCACGTGACTGCGCCTCCTCTCCCTTCACTCCGGTCGGCGCTTCGCAGCTGCGGTGCGCTGCGGTGCGGTGCGCACCTCCTCTCGAACATACACGTTAATTCACCAAGATTTCCGCAGAGGGACAAACGAGGCGTGTTAAGCCGAACGTGATCACGAGGGGGTGTTAATGTAACTAACGGGCAAAATGCCACCAAACTTCAACAAACTCCCCCTCATAGCATCACCCCGTGCTTCACACTTCCTCATACTCCCCTTCGGGGAAATGCGGGGGAATTTTTTTTTTGCGCTGTACATCAAACAGTTCCCATGACTCCATCCCGGTGCTTGTTTTGAATCGACTACACTCATTTAACCCCCGAAACATTAATTTATTATACAGCCGACGGTCTACCGTTCATCGCCAATCTTCACGGGGATGACTAGCCGTATATGCACCTGGTGCGAACCGTCCATCAGAAGCTGAACATGTCTGTTTCACGTTTGTCCAGAGAAACCTTAAACAAAAAATGGCAGCATCTCCAGTCCGTCGATGATGGAGAGGGTGCGGAGTACGGGGACTCGGAATGAGATCTAAGTTGTGCCCCGAGTGACCTCCGAGTTGTGCCCGACCGTTATTTGATTTGAGCCGTGAGTTGCATCTTCATTATTCCCTAATGGAAACTAACTCACGGTTCAAATCGAATTTCTCTTGATTTTTGCTTGATGGTGGTGTGCGCACGGATGGACGCGGACGGACATTGGGAGGTCCTAAGGTACTCCGCACCGTTACAGGCGAGGGAGTAAGCCGTTTGACTCTCGGGTACTAACTCACGGTCGTAGCCCAATGGGTAAAACGACTGACACTAACTCTGTCTGGTCTGCCAGACACAGGCTCAAATCCTGCCACAGCCTGCGTGATTTTTTGCGATTGTAAATGCTATGCGCACGGACGCAGACGGACATTCTGCGGTCCTAAGGTATTCCGCACCTAAAATCACAATTACATCTGCGCAAACATCTTCTCCACGCTACAGCCCGTTCATGATAGATCCACTAATGACATGACACTCTCTTCGAGTATGCTTCACTCTTTTTTTCACTGAACTCGGCACGCTGACTCTTGAGAAAGTTTCCCCATATTGTCCCGTATATAAGAGCGCACAAAAATGAGGTGTCTACTCGCGAAGAACGAGTTCAATGAGGATGAGATACAGATGCACTGCAAAGACATAGGAAGAAATTAAATCGCGAGGAATGGCTGCCTCGTGACACAACATTAATCGTTCACATGTAGCGGGCTTTGAGTGTCAAAAACATGGCGTCTGCTGACGGGTGCGTGGCGCGATAGTTATTATAAACTTAGCTGATACCTCGAGTTGTAATCTTCAGGATTCTCAACAACCACCCTTAAAGAATGTAAGGATGTAAACGTCCTAGGGCTCCGTCTGAACCACGTCGGACAACTTGAGGTGTTTCACAATACTGCACAGGCAATCTTGGTTCAGGTCACCTAGCTGAACGCTCGCGCTCGGGTAGCAGGCGACACTCTCCCGGACGACGCCGACGAGGCGAAAGTAGTTGGTCTGGATGTAGTGACGTGCCGACAGCGCGGTGGATCTGGCCTCTTCTTCGCTTTGTCCCATTACTTCCATCACTTGCGCAAGGAACGAGGCACTGCCGCACAATTCTTCAAAGGCCTGTGCCGCCCGTCTGTCTTGCCGCTGCTTCGTCACGAACCTGATGGCGGAATTCTGCAGGCATGCGTTCCTCCTCAGTGCGTTAAGTACGCGCCGGGTGACACAGTTCGCTGAAGACTGCTCGGGCAGCGGGAATTCCGAGACGTTCTTGTTCTTGGTCAGGCCTCGTGACAAGATGGCCAAGCGCTTGATGGGAAACGCTTGGTTGATGTTCACTGCAAGCTTCGTTATGCTGGTGTTCTTTGACAGCAGATGCGCTATGGACTTGATAGAACGAAGACTTGTGATTTCACTCCGCATGGAAACATCGGTCACAGTGTTGTTAAGCACGAGGGCCTTTGCGACCAACGAGAACATCCCGCAATCTGAGGCATTGTCGATGGCGGCGGTGACCCCGAGGCGCCGGATGCTCTGGTTCTGTGGAAGAGCGCAATACAAGGCGTCGATAGCTTCCCTGCAGCGTTGTCCCAGCTCTATCGTCAAGACGAGGACCCTCGTGTTAGTGGCGAGGTTTTCGAGCAGGGCGCAGACACTCTCTTCGTCCAGGTGATAGATGGGGACAAGGTGGAGCTCCGTGGGTGACTCGGAAACGCGGGCCACCGCCGCGGAGAGCGGCGGAATGTCCACAGCGCACCACGTCATCTGTATTCGACCGTAGCCGTTGTCTTCGTCCATTAGAAACGACAGATTTGTCCTGCAGAAAGAAGAAGGAGGTATTTTAGTTATCACAGTTATCACACCCTTCAATTTAAAATAAAAGAGCGGACGCGTACTTTAGCAATTCTCAATTAACCGTAAGCACGGTGAAATTCATAGGCATGATGAAGGGTGTACAGAAAGCCAGAGACTGTTTGGGAATAAGTGTACAAAATACAGGGAAACATGCGTGTAGAAATGCGCGCTTGTCGGAGTTTCTTCAGATGAGTTCTTTCTTTGTATACTTTTAGTCAAATCAGAAACTATGTACTCTATAAAAAAAAGAAATTTAGTTCGGTATTCTGAGCTAACAAAAGGCATAATGTTGCAGATGTATGAATGTTTGCTAAAGGGTATTGCAGGAAGAAGCGATCAGATAAAACCGTGAATATCATCAGGCGCCAATGTCCGGGCCCTCCAACGTCGTGGCCAAGACGTAATTTTAGTAATCGCCTACACCCTTTCTGAATTCATGAACATGTTCACGCACTGAAGGAGTTGCGGTAGCAGGGTCCAGGCCTCCTCCACCCCCCACTGGGCACTCGAGAGTGTGGAGATGCAACAAGGTCATCTTATTGCGACTACTTTTAAAACTGAGGTATTCACCTAAGCGGACGCTCAATCATATCCCTGCATCCAGCGCGCAGTGCTGTGGTTCATGTCTACCTTAGACTTACCTGTCCTGGTGTGATCCCAAAACCGAACAGAACAGGACCATCTTTACGGAATCGTTGTTTCGGAGTGCTTCGCAGAAAGCAGCGACGGCAATGACGCTGACGCTGTTGCTCTTGAGGTTAACCGTCTCGAGCGTACAGTTCGTCCGCAGGGCTGCTGCGAGCGCCTCAGCAGCGTCGTCATTGATACCACACTGCTCTAAGACCAGATGACGTAATCCCGTGTTGCGCTGCAGCACGGACGAAAGTGTCGCCACTTCGTTGTCGTCGAGCGCGGAGCGAGTCAAGTCCATGCGCTGCAAGGTGTTGTTCACTTTCAGAGCTTCCAGTACAGAGACTAAGTTTGTTTGACAGCGCCCTAAGCTTAGTTCCATGAGAGACGTGTTCGTCTCGAGTGCTTCGGAAAGAGTGCGAATGTCCGCGTTCAATCGAAAACAACCAGACAAGTCCAGCTTCTTCAGGGTCTTGGAGGATCGAAGCAGCCGCGACAGAGTCCTGATACATTTTGGGTCCAGCGGGTTATTGGCAAGGGAGAGCTGGTTAAGAGCGTGACAGCTGTGTAGCGCCCGAAGGAGCTGGTTGGCAGTGCCGTTCGACATACGGTTGCTCTCGATGACTACGCTAGCTATCTGTTTCACGTTGCGTCTAAGTAGAACGACCAAGTGGCTAGCGATGGTCTGGTTGATGAGGGAACAGGCAAATTCGAAGTTCTCGAGGACAGCCAGGCCACCCAATCCTTCGACCAGTTCCTCTTCGCAGATGAAGGTGTTCGGAGTGCCGCGCAGCGCCAGATCTCGGATATTACAGCTTCGACACAGGGCTGAGGCGAACGCGTAGGCCGGCCGATAGAAAATCTCCAAGTTCGCACCTTCGAGCCTGATTGCCTGGACGCATCGGTGCACTTTCGGAAGCCAGCAGAATACGTACGCGGCGTCGTAAAGCTCTTCCTCGGACCGGTATTGGCGCTGCTTTGCGGGCGTCGAGCGGAGGGTAAGCCACCCTGGCACGGCTTCGATGAGCTCGAGACTGACGAGGGTTAACACCTTGTTCCAAGCGTCGAGTTCCCCACAAAGCCAGCAGTCGCGGTCATCGGCTTGCGTACAGGCGCGTTCAAACCGCAGACCTCGCGGTGTCAAGCGGGCCACGATCTGTTCGGTGTACGACATGTCGTGGGTCTTTGGCGCTGCCATGTCCGAAGTTTGATTCGTCATGCCGGGAGGCAAACGTACCGTTGATAGCGCCGTGGTTGTTGTACTGCGGGGCTCGATGTTCCTTCGCGGCGCGTGGACGAGTTGATGATGATAACATTCCCACAAGGAGGATTAATCCATGCACAGAGCTCTGATTCGAACTTATTGGTTTAATTTATTACCTAGGAAAGAATATATGGGCGTAAAATAAATGAAATGGCATGGTGATAAAACCCGTTGCCCAATAATACTGGCGAGTGCAACCTGTAGCAGAAGCGATGGCGGTGAGCACGACCACAGACGGCGCTGCGAAGCGCGCCTTTGTGACTTCGGCTTTGGGATTCTCACATTTGTCGTCTGCTTCAGTCAGGCTCGCTCTCACTGCGGTTCATTTGCGCTCCGCTGACTTTTGATGCTTGTCCGAACCAGTTTTGCGCATATGCGCAACTTTTTATTGTAATAAAAGTTTTTAAATCACATACACCAGCTCAAACCAGGATTTAAAGCGCCGTTTTTGTTACCGCTGCGGAAGAAACATCGCCGACGTCGCCAATTTCTGCGAACATGTGCACGGTCCTGTGCTGAGCGCGAAGAGTCGGAGCTATATGCGCCAGCGTCTGTGTTAAGCAATCTTTCGACAAAAGGGAGCAGACAGAGTGTAGTAACCGACAACAGCGAAACTGCAAGACCAAAACAAATTCCAGGCCTTCGAGGCTGTCCGTTTTGGAAGAAAGAATTACGATTCCCGGTAATCGTATGGAAGCCAAAACAGTTTTTACAATCTTGCTGAACGATTGAAAGTATGGCATCACATACCTTGACGTTGTCACGTCATGAAAGTAGGCCAAAGTGCACTGTGGGGCGCAAAAAATGAAGCTTAATTGCATATAACCTATTGTGTAACCAGTATGGATGCCTATGGAGCAAAACGAGTCACGTGTACGCTAAGAATACAGTAATACTATGTTTGTTAAGACCTAGAGGGACACTTCGGTACATTTCCCACAGCCATATCTTCCCGATTGATATGCGTTATTGTAAAACTGCACTCAAGAGGAGGTGCAAAAGGAGGAGGACGAGGAAAAAAATTTTTAACAGTACAATCGAGCTGATTAGTGGGCGGGCTTCTCATTCCAGGACAAGACAGTAAGTGTAATTTTCTTGAGTTCATGGAACGTTATCCCGAATAGGCCAGGATTTCTTCATTACGTCTGAAGAGGTTGGAAAACAATAAGGAGCTGCTTGGGCATATTCATCGATTTAGATTATTTTTATACTGAAAACCGGCACGTATACTATTTATTGCGTGCGCTAACGGGTATATCAAGCTTTCAACACCGCAATCATGTGAAAAACTCTTCTAGCTGAGATTTAGTTCATGACTATAACGATGGTTACGATAGAAATTAGGGGCACAAAAGGCGCCTTCAAGTACTCCGGACAACGTGGTCTGCACTGTTTCGCGGTGGCGTAGCACAAACCTTCTCATTGCGTTTGCATGTGAATAAACAAGCAATGCAATGGATGAGGATATGCACTTTCTTGTACGTAGCTATAACGAAAGCCAATTTCAGTATGCTGTATGCCTTACAGCCCCAAATAAAATCATGAACTTCGTGAGCCTTCCAAACATCCCCAAACCTCCTAAAAAGACGTTTGTGACGGTGCCAAAAAATGATGAGCTAGGTATGCAGAAAAAACCTTCGTCTAATACAAGTCAACAACAACGAAAGAAATAGAAGACAGCCGTTTTATTTCCTGCTGTGCCATGCGCGTGTAGGGGCTCGCTGCTTGGTGCGTAGCACAACGGGCTGTAGTGTGTGTAAATACTTCAGGGAAGCCTACGCATTTTGAATAGTTATCGAGGAGCTCAGAGCACTGAAACTCGCAAATATGCCAGAAAGGACGAGTTGCACACGATCATCTGACCGATGCTCTGAAGAAAGCTGTTGTCTCCTGGCGGGTTGCAAACTTGTGCGGTATACAGCTTGAATGTATTAAGATGTGTCAGAAGCTGGCAAAATACCGGAATTACTGGAAATACGCTTTTTAATGTACTAAAACATCAAAGCGGGCGATTTCTAACAGAAGCCACCGCTGCCCCTCACAAGCGACGCGAGTGTATTAGCGGGGCGAGTGTAGCAGACGACAGCGGCGCGAGTCCCTAAGCCGACGTCAGAGCCAGGGGGCGCCACTAGGTATTTGCCCAGAGATCGAACACAGTCGGCCTCTGGTGGTGGTGTGAGGAACCGCTCCTTCTGTGGATGCACCATTGCCGTTAGCTTCGTACATTATTGGGTATATCAAATTTTTCATCCATTTCCATAAGCTACCCCCTCTCCCGTAGACGCCAAAATTCGCTAAAGGGTAACATGGCGTCATTGTATCTTTTGCAAATAAAAAAAATTATCCCGCATCTGCTCCTTTCGTTGCAAATGTCGACGAAAGACGACAGTCGACTGGCGCCCCTGGCAAGTAAATATCTCCCTTCTCTTTCCCGCTCACCTCTCATGCGGTTCCTCTCCCGTCTCGTTCCTCCCAAGATAACAGGTTAGAGGATTGCTCAAGTAAATTTAAATTTACCGTGTTCTACTGCTCCAACTTGGGTGCCTCGATGCCAGCGCTGCCGTACGGCGGAGACGCACGTGGATCGAGGCAGCATACTACAACGTTTATAGAGCCACGTTGCCCTACTCCACGAGCGTTTCATGTGGAACGTGAAACCTATCTAGTAGAACCTTTCGTTGCTGTTGCCATTTGATTTTTTTTAATTGCCGCCAGGTAGAGTGGGCAACAGTAGGTTACGATTATCTGCATTTAATGTAGTATTTTATTTGTTATCGCACGAACCAAGCATCCGCGAATTTTAAATAAAGGAACCCTGCAAATATCACTCATGTATTGATTTTCTGCTTCATATTTGCGTAATCTCTTGTTCTTGTTGAACAATGTTGACAAGTATGAACATTAAACGGGAGTTTGACGTTTAGATTTGGCTGTGGGTATAGCCCAAGAAAGAATATCATCTTAAAAAATGTCTATACCCACCACCACCTTCAAGTTTTGCGACGGCTGCATTCCCACGTTGCGCAGGATGCAGGATACGTGCTTCCACAATAAAGGAAACGAACACGACTGTCCTGGTTACCTCTACTTGCGGGTTTCAGTCAAAGGACGCAATAATCGGCGGTCGTCGCGGGATAACGGGTTCTTTAAATACTGTTAACACCGTCACCGTGCACCTCTTAAAACGTGTGTATGACTTTGTTTGGACACTTTGCAGTTCTCTTACCGATGAGTGCTATCGTCTTCCCTCTTGGGAACGGGCCGGGGTGTTTTGTTGAAGGGGGCAGGGTTGTTGTTATAGGTCAGAAGAAACATGACAACGTGCAAGAGAGACGAGGAGACTCGTACACACACATAAATTTGCCTTAGCATTGTAAACTTTTCCGCATGCCACTTGGAATTATGAAACAAACAAAAACAATTATTCTGCGCATGCAAGAGCAGTGCACCACCCATAAATTTACGGATAAGTATTTTACAGATGGCAAGAAGCGGGCGCTCAGGGAAGTCTCTATATTTTTATGTCTTCTAAAAGACTGATTCAGGCTGTCTCCCGTCCATGACATACTGCGCGACATGTCTGTATTTATAAGTGTATTGTTATGTATATTTTTTGCGCGTGTACGAGACTATTTCAGCTGGCTAGTTCGCTTGAATTTGGGAGTATGCACCAGTACTGTTGCCTTTATTGTATCGTTTTTATTTGGGTAGGTATTTATTGAGGAAAGGCTAAATTGGAAAGGCCATGAGCAGGCATTGAGGCCATGAGCAGGCATGAGCAGGCACCTTGGAGAGGACACCACAACGCCAGCTAGTGGGGAGGGGCGGTTACCAATGGATACAGGAAATAGAAGGCACGGTTACAGCATTTCATGTTTTTCATTTCCAAATCCCGACAATCAGCTCGGCCAAGAACGTGTGTTGCTCCGCACAAGCTATGCTGAAAATTAGCCAGGTCTCAACCCTTTAAAATGGACCGAAAGGTTAAATGTTAGTCCCCTTCCATTCTTTCGAGATGGATGACCTGAAAAACTAGACGCAGTCGACGGAGTGCACGAAATAGACCTGGTTTGTTTGAAATTTGTGGCTGAGTCCTATAGCCATTTAGCTGAACGAAATGTGGAAGGACTTGAGCTTTATAGTAGCCAACGAATATGGGATGTTTCCCTTCCGTGTCGTAGGCATCTTACTGTCTGTGTGAAACACACAACCCACTCCGCTCGAACAGTGAAGACACCAGGCCGGTCGGTGGTGGTGTTTGTGGTGTGCGGGAAAGGAAAATGAAGAGGAAAAAAAATGCACTGGGGATTTTTCTGAGGTCTGCTGTGAGCTCAACTGCATACAACCCAGTGATGGGGAAGGGAAGTAGAGGGGGAGTGAAAGGATAAGGTTGAGAAAGAGAGAAAGGTATGAAGAGAGGATAAAGAATAAGAGATAGGGCTGTCAGTTCGGGCGCATCAGTCAGTCACTGCACTACGGGCTACAGCCGCTGCGTGAGGCCAGTCCTCTCCAGGTAATGGAGCAGATGAGTTAGGACTTCCCGCTGGGTTTTTTTAGGCTCCTTCGGGAATGTAAGGTCATCCATTCCGGCGCCAGGAAGGCCTCGACGCTGGAGCGCTCGGTGGAGCTCTGCTCTCGGCGCCGCGTGGTGGGGGCAGAAGCAGAGTAGGTGTTCCAGCGTCTCCGGTTCCGGACAGTCCACACATGTATGGGAGACAAGGTGCAGGGGCTCCTCCACATTGCAGTGGTCGAACTGCATGCGGAGCAGCAGGCAGCGGGCGTCCATGCTGATGTGTGCGAATAGCGGCTGCGGCGCCAGGCCACTCACAACCCGAGGGTCGGTGTGCATCGTCTGCACCATGCGGGCCAGGACGGTGCGGCCCTTGTCGAAGGCGGTGACATCTTGGAAAACTGGGGTGGCCTCCTGGTGGGCCTCCGTGACTCGGACGTCGGCGTCCTCGTTGCCCCGGATGCCACTGTGGTCCGGCAGCCAGTGGAACCGCTAGCCACCAAAACCGCAGGTCGCAGCCTTGGGAGGCCACCGTGTGCAGCTTGGCCGCTAGGGAGCGCTCCGGGTAGCCGCTGCGGTTGGTGGGCTGGTCGGGCGCGTGTAGGCGTGGCAGGGTCGACCTGGAGACCGTGAGGATGACCCGGGGCCCCCTCTCGAGGACGAGGTCGGCCGCCAGGTGCAGCCCGGCCAGCTGCGTCCGAGTGGAGGAGGCCAGGAAGGGCAAGCGGAAGGTCCAGCTGACTCCCATCTCAGGCACCGTGCACGCGGCCGCCGCCTCGCCCGTGCTGTGCTTGACTGAGCCGTCCGTGAAGAGATGCTGGTAGCTGCTCAGCTGGTCTTGCAGCAGGGCGGCCGCATCGTGGCGGATGGCCTGAGGCGGTGTGGCCCGCTTGTTGCAGACCCCGTGGAGGATCGTGGTGATCTGCAGGGCTGCCCCAGTGTCTGGTGATTCTGCTCCAGGCGGGGTCGGTTCGGCACCTCGATGCCCTTCTCGAAGATAGTGAGCAGCGCTCCCATGTGCGGATTGGGCCGGCTATGGAATCTCTACATGCAGGAGGGCAGCCCTGTCGCGTGCGGTCAGCAGGTGGTCGATCTGCCACAAGACCACTACCATTTTAGTCGAGACTGCCCAGCTTCGCACACAAGCTACTCTGGCTTATGCGGGCTGGATATTACAATGTAAATGAGCTTGAATAAACATTATTATAATATTATTATTATTATCGCACGATAGACTCCGAGACGCCTCATCTGACACATGGGTGAGACGGATCGACCTCGACCTCCCGATGGTCACGGGAAATAGCCAGCACGACGCGCCCTCTGGGCCTACCTTGTAGGCCTACTAGCATAGGTCGGCGTACTCACTCGTGAGTACGCTCATTTGTACTCATTTGTACTCAAACTCACGAGTGAGTACGATGATGAGTGATCACACACCCAGAAAAAACAGTGAGTACGATGACGAGTGAGTACAGGGGTAAGTCCACTACTCGTGAGTACAGTACTCATGAGTACACTACTCATGAGTATGAGTACTCATGAGTACAGTACTCATACTCATGAGTTTGAGTACTAATGGGTATGAGTACTCATGAGTACACAGTACTCATGAGTACACAGTACTCATGAGTATTATTGGGAAGCCAGGGGCTGGTTCCACTGTTGGGAATTTCACCGCTGACTCCACTATTGCGAACCATGGTAGCGTGGTCGATGTGGGCCGAGGTTGGTGAAGTGCCGGGGCAGTCATGATGGGCAAGTTGACGAAGAAGAAAACTTTATATACAAGTATTTACATCTTGGTATGAGAGCGGGCAGTGCGCTCCTGCGCGCGCGAGATTAAATAGGCACGTTGGGTCCCTTCCCCTTCACCCTTTTTCTCCGGCTGACGTCAGGAGGCACCAATCACGGAGGTCATGGCACTGATAGGAGCGCCACCACGCAAAACACACGCGCAACACGCACGAGACCCCTCCTCTCCTGGGCAGGTGAGCGCCAGGTTGCTCCCGCCGTGGCAATTCGCCGTGGTCAGAGCCCCCTTTTGTCCTGGCGATGTTGCACTACCACGAAGACGCCTTGCATCCCTCGGTGGCAATATTCTTCGAGTGGCCTATTGAAGACAACACGCCACAAGAGGGCATGACAATGAGGCGCGGGCACGCCGCCGAGGCTTGTTGTGCAGGGCGCCCAGCATTGCTTTTGTTAGCACTGCCGCTGGCCGGTTGGCGCTTTGAGAAGCCACGAGGTCGCTGAAAGGCGCATAGTTCAAGTAGGCACAAAGTTCGCCACTGTGAATACGCCGGTTCGTGGCAAGTCGATGACGGAGGGTCAACGGCAGGTTTTCGGGGAATCAGCGTCGCAACAGCACCCCCGCCGCCAGACAATGCATCAGGATGACGAGCGGCTCATCGCGGCTCGGCTGGATTGATGCGGGTGGTCCGCAGGTTCATCCCGGGCTTGAGGCGGAGTTCACCGAACTGCTGCTTTCTTGTGGTCTCCTCCACGAACCCACAGAAGGCACGAACACAAAGCTCCTGCAGAAATGACTAACTCGGCAGGACAACCATTGTCGAACCACACTCGATGCGGAAAGCGCCCTCTGAACACCACTCGAAATGCCAGACCATGATAACAAAACAAAACCAACCTGACTGCTAAAACATTACACCCCTTGAAACGATTCGAAGTGCTCATCTCGTGGCACAAGCTCAGAATCAGACCTCAATTTTGGGTGTTGTTAAAACAACAACTGCAACAGTACCAAAGAATCATGAATGGGCTATAGGAGCTTTATGAGGCAGATGACGCAAACGAGCGATGACGCCAACAGGAGCTCAAAAGGCATTCCCCTTTTTGCCCATGACCATTTGTCAAAACTACTCGGCTACAACTGCCGTACTTCGAGGCAACCGAGGCAACGCATGCCTTTCGCCACAGTCTACAGTACAAAAGTCAAAACTACGAGACCGATACGACGGTACAGCAAAACAAAGTATGACTTTACACGACTCCTTGAAAAACATAACATTTCGCTACACTTACGAAAAGGAAACTTGTCATAACATGGAAGTCCACAGATATACGAACACTTATCTGAAACATGACCTACAGATAGCTAGCTCACAGAGCTAGGCTACGTCAATCAACAGTAATCTGTAGCTTCCCTTCTTACACTGAACCATAAAATTGCGCTGGGCTCATCACCATTACGCAAGACAACCAAACTGGCACATACAAATGCCTCAATATACAAACTGACCATAAACACGTAGTACTAAACGCAACTACTTCCGGTGTTTATATACAACAATTTCGTACACTCCATCAGGGTGAGACGAAATGAACACTGACACGCAGATTCCGCCTACCTTACGTGGCGTTAAATCGCAAACACTAACCCCTTCTCCAAGGATCGACACAAAACTTACGCTTACCTCACGCTGTGTTCGACCTCCAACAATAAATACTTTTCCGAAACCGAGCAAAAGTTCTAACTACGTGGTGTTAGATCACGCACATGAACCACTTCTTCAATTGAAAAACACAAAAGTTACGCTTACCTCACGCCGTGTTCGATGGCGAACAATAACTTCTCCTCTAACGTCTAACAAAAGGTCTAACTACGCGGTGTTAGATCACGCACATGAACCACTTCTCGAACAAAACACAAAAGTCACGCTTACTTCTCGTGAGTTCGATCACAAACAATAACAACTTCTACAACGCCAAGCAAAATTCTAACTACACGGCTTTAAAGCACGACGATTGACACACTGCCAACCAAAAAAACAGACGCTTAACTTCCTCTGTCTTACGAAAACTCAATAAACACTTGACTGGCAATACAGAATCAGTAAAGTACGCAGTTTATGCACGCGCACGCGGATTCGTCTGAATCCTTGAAAACATCCTAGGCCCTCGTCAAAACAAACATTTCCGGGTGTGGCCTGCCGAAACGGTGCTGCCACTTAGGCCGACCACCTGTGCTCATCTTTTGCAAAGTGCACCGCACAGTGTACTGGGGAGGTCTTTGACACTGAGGGGGAAAATAGGCGCAACGCGTGGGGAGAGTACAGAAGTGAAGGGAACCCGGAGAAGAATGGGACGCCCGACCATGACGAACGCGTCGGCGGGGAACGCACTCTCCCCGAAACGTCCTCCCCTTAGCTCTCCGAGAATTCCTGCGGAACCCAGTCACCCCCTTCTGCCCTTTTCGGCGTAGTGCCCCTCGACCTCTCTCACGGCTAGGGAGCGGCCTCTTTGTTTCCCTCAGACGTCTGACCTTTCGTGTTGCTCTGCTGCTTCTGGCCATCTCAGCCTTGAATGCTGCAAAGTGAAAAGGCTCGCCTACTTTCTTTGCCTTTTTACGCTGACTGTTTTTCGGCCGCCTCCTTTTTCTTCTTTTGGGTATCGCGGCGCATTCGAGCGGCAATGCCCCGATCCCAGGCGACTTGCAGTCAAACGTGTGTGGCATGTTCTGGCTGCCCGGGCCCACCTGCGCGGCTACTGGTTCGGCTCGCGTTCGGCGATCCGCCGACGCAGTGGACTCGTTACTTCTCTGCGCGCCTATGGACTTAGGTCGCGCTTGGCGATCTGCCAATGCAGTCGGTTCGCTACTTATGTGCGCGGCTACGGAGTTAGCTCGCGCTTCGCGATCTGCCGACGAGGCTGACTCGCTACTACCCGGCGCGGCTACGGAGTTAGCTCGCGCTTCGAGATCTGCGGACGACGCCGGCTCGCTACTTTCTGGCGCGGCTACGCAGTTAGCTTGCGCTTCGCGATCTGCCGACGCGTCCGGCTCGCTTCTAGTCTGAGCGACTATGGGCTCAAGCCGCTCTTCACGATCTCCCAACGCGATCAGACCGCTTCTATCTCGAGCGGCGTCGCATACAGCTGGGGCATCGCGATCTGCCGACCCAATCGGCTCGCTACTACACTGCGCGGCTACCGGTTCAGCTCGCGCTTCGCGATCTGCCGATGCGATCGACTCACTACGTTGTTGAGCGGGTGCGGGTTTAGCTCGCGCTGCGGGGTCTGCCGACAGGCGGTACCCACTCCGCAGGAGAGCTGCTTTGACCCTGTCATACACCTTGGCATCCTTTTTGCTCAACCACCTGATTACATTGGCGACACAACACGGCAGTAGCGCCAAAAGTTTTTGGGGCCAAACGTCGGAAGAGAAACCTGCCTTCTCGCAAGCGCACTCAAAATCCACCAGAAAACCAGCGATGTCCTCGCCAACCGTGAACGGCTGCAGAAGGTCTTGGATTCTTAGGCTCGCGGACTCCCGTAAGGACGGAGCAGAGTGTTCGGCGGACATCCGAAACTCCAACTCCTTCCTCTTGAGTTCCTGCGCTCTCTCGGCAACTCTCTCCCTGGCCTCAATTTCCTCCTGCCCTTTCCGCGCCTGACTTTCAGCCCGCCGCTGAATCTCCTCATGAGCTTCCTGGGCCTCCTCTAGAGTTACCTCATCTGCCTCCATGAGCTCGAGGATCTGTTTTTTTCGCTTTGCGGGGCCAACAGAAAGACCCAACTCCTCGCAAATTTCGAGGAGGTCCCGCACTCTGAACTTGTCCATCGTGATACTGCACCCCGAATAGTTTACCCTCGCCTACTCGCTACAACAAAGTAGAAAGCAAAGTCAAAACCTAGAACGCACGACGCTGCGCTAGCAAGGTCTGGCAAAACGAGAGGTAAAACTTCAGGCACTCACCCCACCAAGGTGCTGACGCTGGCCGATCCCGCCGAGCTGCCATCCACTATTGGGAATCCGAATCCCACCGCTGCCACCACTCTTGGGAAGCCAGGGGCTGGTTCCACTGTTGGGAATTTCACCGCTGACTCCACTATTGCGAACCATGGTAGCGTGGTCGATGTGGGCCGAGGTTGGTGAAGTGCCGGGGCAGTCATGATGGGCAAGTTGACGAAGAAGAAAACTTTATATACAAGTATTTACATCTTGGTATGAGAGCGGGCAGTGCGCTCCTGCGCGCGCGAGATTAAATAGGCACGTTGGGTCCCTTCCCCTTCACCCTTTTTCTCCGGCTGACGTCAGGAGGCACCAATCACGGAGGTCATGGCACTGATAGGAGCGCCACCACGCAAAACACACGCGCAACACGCACGAGACCCCTCCTCTCCTGGGCAGGTGAGCGCCAGGTTGCTCCCGCCGTGGCAATTCGCCGTGGTCAGAGCCCCCTTTTGTCCTGGCGATGTTGCACTACCACGAAGACGCCTTGCATCCCTCGGTGGCAATATTCTTCGAGTGGCCTATTGAAGACAACACGCCACAAGAGGGCATGACAATGAGGCGCGGGCACGCCGCCGAGGCTTGTTGTGCAGGGCGCCCAGCATTGCTTTTGTTAGCACTGCCGCTGGCCGGTTGGCGCTTTGAGAAGCCACGAGGTCGCTGAAAGGCGCATAGTTCAAGTAGGCACAAAGTTCGCCACTGTGAATACGCCGGTTCGTGGCAAGTCGATGACGGAGGGTCAACGGCAGGTTTTCGGGGAATCAGCGTCGCAACAGTATACAGTACTCATGAGTACAATACTCATAAATACTGTGTACTCATGAGTACTGTGTATTCATGAGTATATGCACTCCTGAGTGCAGTAGTGCAAACAAGTTTTATCACGAGCTCGAGTCCGGACGCGCGTGTCATCTTGCTGCAGGAGGAGCGTTTTGCTTTCGAATGGCTTTACTTTCGAGTGGCAACCCGATTCGCCGCTTCTCGTTTATGCCACCGTGTAATGAGGGCGCTGACGATGATGGTGAATTTCGGTGGTTGTTATTCCCCTACCTTCACTACTGTTTACAGGCGGGGTGACCACCCCTCGCTAGCAACTATACCGCCGAGTTTAAGCTCGCACTGTGAAAGGCCTCGTGAAGGAATTGTTTTGGATTGATGAACGCCAACGCCAGACGCCGGGATTGTCGCTTAAGCTCGCATCTTGGAACGTCTCGTAAAACATGTGGATTGCACCTAATGACGTCACCGCACTTTTTGATCGATCGCTGTCAGCTTCATCCGCGTTGCTCGAGATAAGAGCTGCAGATTTCCACTGTGCAACCAACCCACCAACACGGCAATACAGTGACATCAGTGCAAGCTATCACGCCTCCGAAAAACGCGTCTACAAACTTTGTTCTCGAGTACACAAAGCACGGCAGAGCAGTTCTACGCTGCTGTAACGGCTGCCAAGTACCGGCAGCAACTGGGTGCCCTGCGGCCCTCGACTGCGACCGATACCCTCTCCACGCCCCCCCCCCCCGAACACACACACACACACACACTGTTGGGACTGGGCCATTCTAGCTCAGTCACCACTGTTCGATTCACTTCACTTTATTTCCTTAAAGACCCCACAGGGGGGTGTTACATAAGGGGCGCGTTGTACAACATAGATACAAAAGCCACAGGTGCAGATGCATAGATGCATAGATACAGATGCATAGATGTTGCGACGTTGCCCTGCTCAGTCCGCCATCGACGCGGCGCAGAGGAGAGCGATGAAGTTGTCGAGCCGACGGTGATTTTAAGCTGCATTCATATACAATATATACAAAGGTAGCAAGAGCGTTACATGGCTCGCACAAAGGCACTTCTCAACTAGTGCCTCCGATGAAATGCCGCCGCACAGCCGCTGCTTCAGGGCTGGTTTTATACCCCCAGGGTTCCGCCGCAGCCGCGTGCAGTTCGAATCTTTCCAATCAGGACTATCACTGGCCGCAGTTTGAATCCGGCGAATGCAGGCGAAGTGATTGCGTCAGCCGAGCCACGAATGGGAAAGGGGAGGCGACTCAGCGCAACACCGACTAGATTTTAGTCGGTCGGTGTTGCTCAGCGGCGCCGTCTCCAGTCTACTCGTCGCTGCGTGTCTTTTGCGGGCCGGTCGTCCCAAGCATGATTTGGTGCGGCCGTCTCGATGGGAAAAGGAGCGTAGACTCGGTGGTGCCGTGTGCCGCCAGTTGCGGCACGTCTGCCGCGGGCTGGCTGACCGAGGCGCGAATCGGGCCCACCGTCGGCGCGTCGCCAGGTGCAGCAAATTTGTGTCGGGTGCTGTGGTTAACCGCACACACACGCATAGAAAAATTAGTAAGATCAGACCCGTGTGGGTTTTGGCCTAGCTGTTAACGGAAATAGACACAACGACGCGTAGCGCCCGTCCTGTCCCTTTTTCGTGGCGGGACCTCCCTCTTTGGCTTTTCGCGCGCTAGCCGGTTTTCGTCTTTCTGTTTATCTTTTACTTTGCGGGCTGGCGGCGGTTGCGAGGGGTATGGTTGCGCAATGTTCGCAGAATTCGGAACAGCGGCGGCAGCGTCTCTTTCCAGATGGTTTTAAAGACGATAGTCTTTCTTTGGCCACTTGAGCGCGACAATGTTGGCCTGTCAGTCTGTCTGTCTGTGTCCGTCATAAAGGTAATTCATTATTGCAACTTAATATTACGCCCCGCTGTACACATGGGGGCTACTGGGGTCGCCGTTAAGTAGCTTCATGTACATAATGCGCCCTCTCTACAACTGGTACACTGCCCCGCGATTCAGCCGCGATTCAGCCCGCGATTCAAAACGCGAGTGCGTACGTCCCGTTTCGCTCTCTCCCGTGTACGTGCCTTCGCGCAGTGGGAAGCCCTACGACAATGCACCGTGTAAGATGTTTTCTTCTCGGGCTCCTCTGTCCTGATGTATATGTAATCTCAGTATTTCTAATCAGTTAAACATTTTTTTTTCTGTTTAGCCTTTCATTCGCGCCACGACCTAGCTAAGATGTTGCAGTCGACAGGATCATGATTTAAAAGAGCCATGAAGAGAAAACAAAAGTTTGTTTTATTCGAAAGATTAGGTGTTTCATAGTACCCCAAGCGCTTTCCCGGAAGCAAATGATGCTTTATTCACTGAGAAATAAGGCAATTTAAGCCAAAATTTTAAATCTCCCGCTAAAATTGAACATTCCGTGACGTGTACAATGGCGTCATAGAGCCGGTTCATGAAACAGATACTTAGTATGTCGACTCCATATGCACCCACACGCGGGAGTCGATCGAGACGGCGGCCATTTTAAAAATACTAGTAAAACCTAGTGCACCCGCAGCCCTAGTCATGGAATCGCCTGATCCGGAGAACAAAACTCTCGCCGAGGAGCTCGGGCTTGCATTTAACAACCTCACACCACAAAAACGCTCAATGCTTCTAAGTGCACGAGCGGCAAGAGTTGTGGGATACGCGGTGGACGGGAAAGCGACCATTCCGCGATAGCCACAACAGACGAACGCCCAGCCGTCGGCACCGCTGCCTCGTCAGCCCCATCGCGGCGGACGAATATGGACTGGTACGTATGTGCCGTATTTTGATTACGGTTAATAATAGTTCAATTTCAGTAGCAGTATCACTTATGCCAGTTGGCCGGTGTCGTGTATGGAAAGCCGTTCGCGCGAGCTCTGTGCTTCGACCAGAAAGATACGAGCGTCAATGCGCGGTGTTTACGGCATTTTTTTCCCCAAGGTCAGAGCGATTTGACGAAGTCGGCGACGAGCGCCAGCATGTCCCAGGAGTGAGCTAACGTAAGGGTCCCTGCCGTAATCACTTCCTCGGAAATGAAGCGAGCACACTCGTACTTCCTTTAGCTCTCTTTCTCCTCCGTTTGCAAAGTTCACAAAACGTAGCCACTTGCTTAGCCTAGGTTCGTCGTTGGGCAGCACATGAAAGGAGATCTCCTCACCGGCGGGGATGTCGCACTCCCTCGACGATTTTCCCGTACTACATGGGCATTTCAAAACGCAGCAACGAAATTTCATTGTAAAGTACTCGAACAAACTGAAGTTTTCAGTGGTTGTAAACTGGAAACGAGCTCGTAACGACAGCAGCAAGCCAACACCATTCGAAACTTACGCGACGACTGGCACTATCTCGTCGCTTCTTGCTGTTTCTTACTCCCCTCGTTTCTATTTTTACCTTTGCTGGTTGGCGATATGACGGCCAACCTCCTGTGAAGGGATTACGATACGAAGCAAGGTCGCGGCTGTGCGTGCTGGAACGGTTCGTTTGCCCCGAAGAGCCTCGAACCCGAAAATTCGTCTGCGCGACGGCGAGATGTCGAGCTTGGCCGGCGCTAGTTTCGTACGCATTGGCGCACACGCTTGCGAGTTCGTTCGGACCTTCAACCGTTTACTCCACCGTTCTTTGCCATAAAAAGAATCTGCAGTATGTTTCACGGGCATTTAGCTCGCTATGCAAACTGTAAGCCCTGCCTAACATGCGTTTACTTTTGCCGGCCTCCGCCAATCGCAGAGCATTCCCAAGTGACATCACAGGTTCTGTTGCGGAAAATGAGCTGGTGGGTCGCATGGTCATTTCCTTTTTTCCTAATTATGTAGCTTATTTGAGCGAAATTTGCGTTATAAGTGGTGTCGTTATGGTTCTAACGAGGCAATCTTTCGAATGAACCAAACTTGTGTTTTCTCTTCATGGCTCCTTTAAGGCCACGGGAGGACGAACGGACGAACAACCTGGACGGACCGCACCACGACTACGAGAGTGCAGCACGCAGACATGGGGCACCGACGCACTCCACGCCAGCGGTGGTCGACACAGTGCTGACTTCAACGGAACGCTACGTCCTATGCTCTACGAAGAAACAGCAGTTCGTGAGCGCACTACGATTACGAGGGCTACCCTGCTCTTGCCGTAAGGACGACATCATCTTGCGTCTTCTAGAGGACAACGAAGAACGTCGCCATCTCTTCAAACGAACGAATGTGCCAACGCTACTTCAGGCTGCCTCCGACAACAAACGGCAGAGGACCCTGCAAGCGGCGCTGTTTGAGAGCAGAAGGCTGCGTGATGAACGAGAACGTTTTCCGAGACAACTCACGAGAGTCGGCCGCACGTTTTCCACGGTGCCTGGATTGCACGAGATCCGAGCACAGGCAGAATGCACGACGGCACGCACATGAACGAGACGACGCATGCAAAATTGTGATTGCGTGCTCACTGGACCTTTCCCAGGTAATCGCCACGATTACGGAGACGCATCGAAGGTCAGTGCATTTCTGGCGAGATCACGAACACACGTTGCTCTGCTACATCGCCCACGAGCTACATCGCCCACGCGCAGGTCATTCCAGCAACGAGCAACGAGACGCGCAACATACGCAGCGCGCACGAGCCAGAAGGCACCACGTTCCTGGCACCCGCTCTTCCGCTACAGACGTACACGAACGGAACGCTGAGAGCACGGAACGCAACGGAGCCGGTACGTACATTTTCCGCACGTGCTGTCCCGGCGCGGGTCCACGCAACCAACGACATCGCATCCGGATTGGTGGATATGGCCACGACAAGCGAGCAAGACGCACGGCGCCCGAAATGCACCATACGTGGCGAACGACCGCACCCCAATTATAGGGGAGTTTCCTAGATAAAACGAGATGCACAGCGCACGAAACGCACCAGAAGTGACGAACGACACCCAACTTGAACCAGTGGAGCTGACCACGGAGAACGAAATGCACAAGGCACGGAACGCCACCAAGCCGCAGCACACACGGAGGAAACTGCTGTTCGCGACATCCTCCGCTCCCACTGCAGGTGCTATCCGGACTTGGCCAGCGAATGTTACAACGGCAGAAATCACCTGGCCACAAGCAACAAAAGACCCAGCGCAGGCGGTTCAACCCTACCGGAAAGTACGAGCTCTCCCACACCCGCTGCTCCCGCCCGAGTCCAGCGGACGAACGACATGACACTCGTGCAAGTAGGTCCGTCAACGAGCAACGACACGGCCAGCGCATGCGGCATGTCCGAGCCAGAATTAACAAGATCACCGGCACCCGCGCTCCGATCGATACTCACACGACAAACACCATTTCGTACAAGAGGACGCAACCGCGAGCAAGCGGACTCGCGATAAACGGATCCTGCTTGTATGGGAGAGAGAGCGATTATAGCATTCTCGAAACAACGGGCAAAAGACGAGGTCTTGAGCGACGACACGGACACGGCAAGAACGGCAACGAATGAACCCGATCCAGACGAAGCATCGAATGCCCTGACGATGAAGTCACGCTTGCGACGCCGAGGAATGTGGGACCGAACGGACGGCACGAACTACGCCCGCTTACCCACCACAACGGTTTCACTTCCGAAACAACCACGGCGACTGCGAGCACGGAGCCGCAACGACTTTGACCGATCAGCCATGCCACCCTACGAAAACGGGCCTGCTACCGCACACTAAACGAAAAGCCAAACGGCTCCCGCACCATACGCAACGCACGCGTCAATCAAGCCACGTCCTCAATGCGCCGAACTATGCCATCCCTACACAGGGCAGCTCGCCACCGGACAAACCAGACGTCTACGCCCCTACATGCATCAAGCACGCGACGAGCTACACGAACACAATCGCCGACGGAAGCGGCGCAACCAACGCAACGCCGTAAACACTGTCAAGTTCAGGTCTGACGGAGTGAATCCCACGGCACACACACAATAAAATCAAGCAGATTTGAAATTCACCGAAACTCAACGAGACGAACACCCTCTTAACGAAGTTTCTAGTATCTGGAACAACAAAAAACACGCCAGCATCGAGCATCTGTGAACAAGCGGACAGTGATCTGGATACGAACGGACGTCAATCTACGCGAACGCTTCCTTGTGCCTGGGGCACGGAGCAAGAATATATTATTCTTGCTCCGTGGGCACGGAGCAAGAATATTTTATTCTTGCTCCGTGGCCTGGGGGCAGGCGCATTTCGGATTCAGAGCACGATTAGGATACGTATCAGCGCGCCCGGAAACGAAAACGGACGAGAAAAGCTGCCACCCGAAGAAACGCAGAAAAACGCAGTTTACGGCCACGGCCGCACCGACAAGCACCGAGCTCCCGTGAGCCCGACCCGGCCTGAGAACAAGACGAGACGCCAGGCGCAACGCGAGTGCTTACGTTCCGTTTCGCTTTCTCACATGTACAGTGTACTTGCCTTCGCACAGTAAGTTGCCCAACGAGAGTGCACCGCGTCAGACATTTTCTTCCTCTGTCCTGATTTATATCTAACCCGTGTTTTTCTAATCAATTAAACAATTTATTTATTCTACTTAGTCTTTCATTCGAGCTACAACCTAGCTAACAGTGCAGATAAGGTGATTATTCGTGAGTAATACAAATTGAGTACTCATGAGTACTGATTGAGTACTAATGAGTACGAATACTCGTGAGGACAAATGAGTTTGAGTACAAGTGAGTACGATTACAAATGAGTATTTGAGGAGTGAGTACGAGTGATTTTGTGAACAGACGAACTTTTTGAGTCTGAGTTTGATTGAGTACAGCGTAAATAAAAAAAATGTGATTGAGTTTGAGTGAGTTCTTTCTGTTTTGCCGACCTATGAGGCCTAGCTATTTGAAACAGCAACCAAGCCACCAGTGAGTGACCATGCGCGACCCGCTACCATAGCTTCGATCCCAGATCTCGGATAATTTACTCAGGATGGAGCCACTAGCCCGAACCGGACATTGTAGCTCAAGCAGCTACCCCTGTTCACGCAGCCTCCAGCTACTCGTCCAGTTCTGTGACCGCATTATCGCCGAACAGGAACGTGCAGCGGCCTTGTTGCGGGCCTATAACCGTGGAGGAACCCTACTGAAGGCCGGCTTATGGCCACCCACCACCTGCCACGCAATTGCCTCGCCGTCCCAACAGACGCCGGCCTCTCAGCATGCCCTCGAAGGTACGACTGCGTCCCTGAACGCCTCAACTACGAACGCGTTCACTTCGAGCCCGCAGCATACCCAGGAAGAGGATTCTGCAGAAGAAAGCGATTTGACCCAGCTACGAAAGCACACGAAGGATAGCAGAGTCAAGGGTGAGGATGACACATGCGCTACGGCAGCTACGTGGACATTTCCAAATGACCAGCACCACCTCCTTGCCCTCCGCGCATCAAACCACGTTCCTAGCGCACGCGCAGGGTACAGGCAAGTCAGGCCACGGCGCCCGGGTCAACTTTGGTCAACGCACGAGACTCTGGCCTCGCATGAGTTGTTTCCTCCCCTCCTGCCAGTTGAAACCCTTGCGGGCACCAGCTAGCGGAGCCAGCTCACGAAGAGCCAGTGCATCCACTTCGAGTCGTATGCTACGTCGCTACCCCCCGTCCCTGTTTTGTGTGGTGCTGCTGACTCTGCCGCTCGCCCGTGCGAGCTTCCGCCGACTTTCTCCCGCTCTCCCAGTGGCATCATGAGCCGCCGCGGCCGCCGGCCGCCTCTCGCACCACCGCCGCTGCCTCCCCTCCCGTTGTTGCGCAAGATGGCGGCGCCCAGAACCAAAACAAACCGCCTAGCGGGCCGCTCCCCATGGCGATCGCGACCTGCGGCGGCCCTTCGGGTGGCTCTTTGTCCTCTGGAACTTCTTCCCGAGCAACGCGAGGGTCCGTGGACCCTCCAGCAGTTCAAGGCAAAGAGGACAAAGGCCAGGAAACGCGCCTCGCGCATTCCAAATCGCGCTTCCGGACGCAGGCACCGGCCTGTTCCGACCGGCGGACCGAGCTGCCCCCTTCCTCACAGCATTGAGGGAGGCCATCGCCCGCGAACTCGCCGCCACTCTCGCAGTTTCGCAGGTGAGGGTGAATACCCGACTGAATGTGGTTGCGGCCGATGCCGAGACAGACGAGTGCCTGGCTGCCCTCCTCCTGGACTCAAAGGGTGGCTGGCATTGCTGTTCGCGCCGTACGTCCCGCCAGTCGAGGCAGCAGCCGTGGCCTCGTTTGTGGCGTGGACCGTCAACTCACCACGGAGGAGGTCCTTGCAAACATTGACAGTGAGGTGACGGTGAACAGTGCGGTGCGGAAACCAGACGGGGCGGTGCTGCTGGTGTCCAAAGCTCCCTCCTCACCGACGTACGTGGCAGTGTTCAAGGGTGCCGACCGCGAGCCACACAGTGTGGTCGCTGTGGCCGCCTGGAACATGTAAAGGCCTGCTGCAGGGGCAAGGAGAGGTGCGCACGGTGTGGTGGATGCCACACCAGCCAGCAGTGCACTGCCTCAGCCCCCCGCTGCACCAGACTGATAGCTAATAACCAAAAATAGCTTGAAGAGTACAATATAGTATCAACGCAGGGACGGGCAGAGGACATCGGCGGTGTCCGCCTTCTCCTACTTGTTGGTGCTGAACGTCAGGTCGCGGTTGGCATGGTGTAGACGAACCACGCCTCTAAAAGCGCCGAAAGAAGTTACCCATATGAGAAAACCGTGGGCTTAAAACTTTTGCAACGCGGAATTTTTTTCTGTCCTCCTTGTTTCCGCGATGAGACGTTATCGGGAAGTGGAAAGTGAGCAAAAGTGCCCGGGTTTTCGAGAGAGCGAGCGAGAGCAAGGTTCAACATGCCGGTATTTTTAAATTTAAAATTTGAGTACCTTTTTCCTGCTTTCCGGGAACTTGATAACTCTCTTTCCGTCTCTCTGTGCATGCCACAAAGAGCAGACACATCCTGAAAAGTACCTGAAAGAAAAGCATTGTAGGGGTCCTTAAAGCATGAAAATAAAAAGGACACACGACTTTATTCAAAATTAGGAAAAGGGGACTCCGAAAGCCGGACAACAATTCTGCGAAAAAAATGTTGCAATATTTTCCATGCATGAAACTTCATCATCATCATCATCATCATCATAATCATCATCATCATCACCAGCCTATCTGCGCCCACTGCAGGGCAAAGGCCTCTCCCATTATTCTACAATTACCCTGGTCCTGTGCCAACTGTGACCAATTTATCCCTGCAAACTTCTTGATCTCATCCGCCCATCTAACTTTCTGCCACCCCCTGCTACGCTTGCCTTCTCTAGGGGTACACTCTGTTACCCTTAACGACCAACGGTTATCTTGCCTGCGCATTAAATTCCCTGCCCACGTCCATTTCTTCTTAATTTCTACTAGCATGTCCTTAATACGCGTTTGTTCCATGAGCCACTCCGCACTCCCGCTCCATTGCCCTCCGAGTCGTCCTCAATTTAAGTTGAACCCTCTTAGTGAGCCTCCAAGTTTCTGCCCCGTAGGTGAGTACCGGTAAGATGCAGCTGTCATACACTTTTTCCTTCAGGGACAATGGTAGGCTGCTATTCATTATCTGAGAATAGGGAGTTTTAGCATAGCGTGCTCCGTCCGCTAGCGCTACGGCGGCGGGTAGCGGGGCGCGACTGGGGAGAGCAAATTCGTCACGGTGGGGTGAATTAGTTCCGCGCGGCCTGCCTTCGCCATGCCCGCTCTTTCCCTCCGCTGAGGAGCAACCTCCTCGCACTCCCCGCGCGCGCATGCGCAGTCCGGTCCCGCTACCCACTAACCTTAGCGTAGCGTACGGGAGCTGCTATGCTAAAACTCTCTAATGTCTGCCGTATGCACTCCACCCCATTCTGATCCTTCTAATTATCTCTGCCTCATGGTTGGGATCCGGGGTCATAACTTGGCCTAAGTAGATATATTCTTTTACTACTTCCACTACTTCGCCCCCTATCCCAAACTGTTGTGCTGTCCCGAGGTTATTGACCATTACTTTAGTTTTCTGCATATTAATTATCAGGCCCACGGTTCTACTCCGTTCGTCTAGTGCGGAAAGCATGCTTTGGAATTCGTCCCCCGAGTTACTTAGCAAGGCAACGTCATCAGCAAATCTGAGATTACTGAGGTATTCTCAATTATCCCTTACTCCCACCTGTTCCTATTCCAACGTTCTGAATACTTCTTGTAAACATGCTGTGAATAACATTGGGTAGATCGTGTCTCCTTGTCTGACGCCCTTCCTTATAGGTATTTTACTGCTCTCCTTATGGAGGATGATGGTAGCTGCGGACCCATTGTAGATATTCTCTAGTATTTTTACATAATGCTCATCTACCCCCGTGGTTCCGTAATGCCTGAATAACTGCTACGGTTTCGACCGGGTCAAATTGTTTCTCATAATCTATGAAGGCTATATATAGGGGTTCTGAATACTTAGCGCACTTCTGTATCACCTAATTGATCGTGTGAATATGGTCCATTGTTGAGTAACCTTTAGGAACCCTGCTTGTTCTTTAGGTTGACTGAAATCTAAGGTTGCAGAAATTCTGTTAGCGATTACCTTGGTAAGTACCTTGTAGACGACTGACATTAAGCTGATCGGCCTGTCGCCTTTCTTGTGGATTAGAATGATGTTCGCGTTCTTCCAAGATTCCGGTACGCTTGCGGTAATTAGGCATTGCGTATACAGGTTTGCCAGTTTTTCAAGTACAATTTCTCCGCCATCCTTCAAGAGGTCTGCTGTTATCTGATCCTCACCAGGTGCTTTGTCCCCTTCAATTTCTTTCAAAGCCTTTTTTACTTCTTGTGTCGTTACTGGTGGGATTTCTATCTCCCCTGAACTGTTTTCTCGTTCGCCATTATCCTGGATGTTTCGGCTACTGTACAGATCCCTATAGAACTCCTCGGCCACTGTGACTATGTTATCCCTATTTGTTATGACATTGCCTTGCTTATCTTTAAGTGCATACATCTGATTTTTCCCCACGCCAAGACGCCTCTTTACTGCTTTCAGGCTACCTCCGTTCTTTACAGCGTATTCGATCCTCTCCATATTATACTTCCGTATGTCAGCTGTCTTACACTTATTAACTTCGAAAGCTCCACTAGTTTTATTCTGTCAGCTGGGGTAGAGATTGTCATGGTTTCGCGTTTCCTAATGAGATCTTTCGTCTCCTGGGAAAGTTTACCAGTAACCTGTCTAGCCATCGTTCCCCCGACTTCTACTGCACACTCCGTGATAATGCGTGTGAGGTTGTCGCTGGTTTCCTGTGTCGTAAGCTAGGCTTCCTCGGTAAGAGCTGAGTATCGGTTCTGCAGCGCGATCCTGAATTCTCCTACTTTACGCCTCACTGTTAGCTCATTAATCGGCTTCTTTCGTACTAGCTTGTTACGGTCCCTCCTCAAAGCTTGCTTAATTCGAGATCTTACCATACGATGGTCACTACACCTTACCCTTCCGAGCCCAACCTGTCATAAACTGCAGGCCAGGCCCTCCATTTTCTATATTCGGGCGGCCGACATGACGGCCTCCCGGACGGAGTCGGCCATTTTGCGCCTGGCTGAGGAATTTGGGGTCCCCCCCTTCGGCTATGTGCTCACCTCCTTTGTTTCGCCCTGCCTGCTACGAGGACAATGCGAGCTGCCGCATTACAGCGCGCAGGTGCCGGGGGTGACGTCCCGATCGCTGGCTCGGACGCGCGCTTGCGATCGTGGCGAAGGGGCGAGGGCCCCAGGAGGGGGAAAAGAGGAACAATGGGAAGACGTCAGAGCAGGACTTCAGCGGTCGGCGAAAGTTATTTAAGGGAGCACACGCGGTCGCTTGTGGCAGTCGGCTGGAGATTCGTGAACGTGCTACGCGGGGAAGGGTCCCGGGGGTGACGCGCTTTAGCAGAAGCACATCGGTAGGCTCGCGACGGACCGGTCCACGCCTCGGCTCAGCGCTCGAGTTCGCCCGTCGCCGCGAGTTCCATGGCCGACCAGCTTCTGCACCCCGGACCCCCGCAACACGTGAGCTGCTGCCCGGCGAGGTCGGCTCCACCTCGCCGTGACTTTCCGTCGGTGAACCGGCGTGTTCTTCTTGCCTCGTAGAGATTTTCTTTTACCGCACCTCTCCCGCCGTAGTTTGTTTGTTGCCTCGGATTAAGATATCCGCATCCTTCGGGTTTTTGTTTTCTAGCGTCACTCGCAGCGAAAGAGCTGAGAATTGGTTCTTGTGTGTTGGGTGTCGTAATTGTCGTTATCAACCCCGCACGGGGCACCTTGAGTATTCATGGTGACGGTGTTGGCGACACCGCGGACCCCGAGCCCCCAACATAAACTGTAACCTACCGTGGTGATGTGTTTAAAGGTGAAGGGTAGAAGCCTCAAACGGTGGCCGTCGGAGCCCAGGTCAAGCTCCGGCGGATGGGCTCCCTGTCTGTCTACCAGGCAGGGAGCTCCGGGACCTCTCAGGCTATCAGGGTAAGGTTTGAGAAGAAAGTACCCCCGTCCCCTGCTTCTATTACATGCCATATGGTAAATCGTAAACCCCCCCCCCCCCCCCCCAAACATGATCGGCCCCTGAAAAGGGGCCGCACCGAAGGTTCATTTCCGCCACTCCCAACCCTCAGTCTTCCAAAGCCCGATAACTACCCCCGTTTTTTGATGTTGGAATCCAGTGACCAAGAAAAGCCTCTTGCATCACAGTCTGTGTTCCTAATATCAAAATTTCTGGAGGGCATCATTGGTGACAAATATAAGGCCAAAAAACAAAGAACTGGAGAAATCCTGGTTGAAGTACACAACCAACAGCATGCAAAGATCCTCCTTGAACAAACTCGCATAGCCAATCTTGAAATCAGAGTGACACCCCACCGGAGCCTGAACAGTACTCAAGGTGTCATCTCCGAAGTAGACCTGATGAATGAGACAGATGCTGACCTGCTGGAGGGCCTGAGAAATCAGGGCGTGACAGCTGTGAGGCGCATAACTATGAGGAGGGATGACAAAGTAGTTTCGACCAAGCACATTATCCTTACTTTTGACCGGTCCACACTCCCGGAGTACGTCAATGCAGGTTTTGTACATTGTAATGTCAGGCCCTACATTCCAAACCCGCGCCGCTGCTTTAAGTGCCAGCGGTTCGGGCACGGAACTAACTCCTGCCGTGGTCGTCTGACCTGCGCAAAATGCGCTCAGCATGATCATCCATCCGATAATTGTCCATCGTCAACCCTCACCTGCGCCAACTGCCAGGGACCCCATGCCGCCTACTCTCGAACGTGCGAGAAGTTTAAGCAGGAGAAGGCGATTATTAATGTGAAGGTAACTGAGAACATCACCTTCCCAGAGGCGCGAAAGAGGTTCGCCTCTTTCCCCCTGGGGAGGTACGCCGACGCGGCTCGCCGGGGGGCGGAGCGGCGTCTGGTTTCGGCGGGGACCCAGTACCGCGAGTCGGACTTGGCCCCGCCCCCACCCCCCCCAGGGTTGCCCCAGGCAGCCCAACCAGCCACTGCACCGCTCGCTCACCCAGCAGCAGCTGTGGTGGCAACAACATCTGTTGGGGATGCCGCTGCATCCACTGCTTCCTCTCCACCGGCCCAAAGCACATGCAAGGGCACGGAGATGGAGACGGAGGCAGTCGCAGCGACCTCCTCCCTCGCCTCACTGCCTGTGCCGTCTGTCGTGCCCCCCACGCCTTCGGCACTGGCAGCGCAGGCAAAGAACACCCGAAAGGGTACCACGCCAAGGGGGCCCAGTCCGCTGGGCACCCCCTTTCCTTCAGATGACGACATGGACGTCGAGCCCTTCCGGCTTTCATCGCAGCGGAAGGAACGGGCTGCGACGTCCAGGTCAGTAGAGAAGGTCAGAAAACCCCTCCCAAGAGTCCAAGCCCCGAAAGACCCTACATAAACAGTCACACTCCAGTAGCTCTGAACACATAATAATGGGAAGAGAAAACATAGTTCAATGGAACTGCAGAGGCCTTCTGAGTAATCTTGACGACGTGTATGAGATTCTGCATACCAAACAGCCGAGTTTAATGTGTGTCCAGGAAACACATCTGAATTCCAAACACACAAATTTCTTGAATAGTTACCTGGTATACAGAAAGGACAGGGATGGTTGCACACACTCTTCTGGCGGTGTGGCCATAATCGTCCGAAAATCCTTAGCATGCCACCCTGTCACTTTAAACACTATCCTTGAGGCTGTAGCAATACGCCTAATAATATTTAATAGGTTGGTAACGGTATGCTCCGTATACATTCCTCCTGATGTTGCACTTACGAGCTCTGACTTCGAGGCGCTGGTTGACCAGCTGCCCGAACCATACATCCTTACAGGCGACTTTAATGCTCACAACTCTCTTTGGGGCTCTTCCAGAACGGATGCCCGAGGTCGCCTGATAGAGAAATTTCTAACATCTTCTGGAGCATGCCTTTTCAACGAGAAACAGCCTACATACCATAACATAGGACACAATACATACTCAAATCTTGACTTGGCTATTGGTTCGGCAATTCTCTTTCCATGTCTTAAGTGGGGAGTGGGCACTGACCCATATGGCAGTGACCACTTCCCCACTTCACTAACATATATAGGTAACGGCCCAAGCAGTTCTTCTTCCCATAATAGGTTCAATGAAGCACGAGCTAACTGGAACACATTTACAGAGACATCGAAACTACACCACACATCCATAGCACACCTACACGTTGAGGAAGCTACCCAACTCCTCACGGCGCACATCCTCGACGCCGCCGAAAAGTCCATTCCCCACGCCTCTGGTGCCCCGCGCAACCAGCGGAGGCCGTGGTGGAATGAGGACTGTAGGCGGGCGCGAGAGGCCCAGAACAAGGCGTGGGGTGTCCTTCGTCGGTACCCCACGTCGGGTAACCTCATTTTGTTCAAACGGGCCAAGGCGTTAGGAAAACGTGTGCGCCGTGAGGCGAAACGAGAGAGTTGGCACACCTTCTTGACATCCATTAATTCATACACAGACACACACAAAGTCTGGACACGTATACGCAAGCTCAAAGGACAACAGACACACAGCCTGCCCCTGGTTAGCACAACAGGGGACACACTTGAAGACCAGGCTAACACGCTTGCACAACACTTCGAACACGTGTCCAGTTCAGCACACTACACGAACACTTTCATGAAACACAAAACATCTGCAGAAAAAAAGCCCTTGCAAGACAAAGACAGATCAAAAACTTCTTACAACTCTGAATTCACTCTCTATGAGTTGAGGGCTGCCCTGAGCTCGTGCAAACCTTCAGCTCCAGGCGCAGATAAGATTACATACACCATGATACAACACCTACACCGAGACACTCTTGAAACACTCTTGCACCTATACAATAAAATATGGCTTTCGGGGCACATTCCACGCTCTTGGAGGGAGGCCATAGTAGTGGCTGTCCTAAAGGAAGGGAAGGACCCTTCCTCTCCCGCCAGTTATCGTCCCATTGCCCTGACAAGCTGCCTGTGTAAGCTCTTCGAGAAGATGATAAACAGGAGACTCGTGTACTTCTTAGAGTACAATGGTCTTCTCGAGAGCTGCCAGGCGGGCTTCAGGGCGGGACGATCTACCAACGATCAACTCGTTGAGTTAGAGTCTTATATCAAAGATGCTTTCCTCCACAAGCAGTACTGTATGACAGTATTCTTTGATCTTGAAAAGGCGTACGATACTGCTTGGAGGTATGGTATCCTCATCGATCTGAAATCCTTTGGCATAACGGGTAACATGATAAACACGCTTTCCAGTTACATGTCCGAGAGGACGTTTCGCGTGCGACTTGGAACTGCACTCTCTAGGGTGCATGTGCAGGAAAATGGAGTGCCACAAGGTGGAGTTTTAAGTTGCACCCTTTTTATTGTGAAAAGGAATTCCCTCAGGAAGGCATTGCCACCGTCGATTTCCTGCTCAATTTATGTAGACGACGTACAATTATCCTTTAAGTCTTGTAACCTGTCTGTCTGCGAGCGCCACGTCCAGCTTGGTGTTAACAAGCTAGCTGGTTGGGCAGACAGCAACGGTTTTAAATTTAATCCAGGGAAGTGCACTTGTGTCTTGTTTTCCAAGAGACGTGGCATCCGGCCGGATCCAGACATTCAACTCCACGGTGTCTCGATTCCTGTCAAAAAGGAACACAAGTTTTTAGGTATAATCTTTGACGAAAAGCTCACATTCATCCCACACATAAAACAACTAAAACATAAATGCTTAAAAACAATGAATATCCTGAAGGTTCTCTCGCACATCTCTTTTGGTGCTGACAAACAGCTTCTGTTGCGTGTTTTTACCAGCTTGATAGGCTCACGATTGGACTATGGCAGTGTTGTCTATGGGTAAGCCACTAAAACATCCCTCAGAATGCTGGACCCTCTGCTTCATCTAGAGCTCCGCTTGTCCTGTGGCGCCTTTCGGACTAGTCCAGTCGAAAGCCTGTATGTAGAGTGCAACAAATGGAACCTACAACGTCAGCGAGCATACACAGACCTCCTTTATGCTTTTAAAATTTCATCCATGCCTCACCATCCTTTTAAATCAGTTTTTCATGATACCTCCATGACTGAACTTCTAAATCGACCATCGTTCTCTGCGCCCTTCTCTTACAGAGTTAGCGAGGAAGCGTCAGAGCTTGCTGTCTCCTTTTTAGATACCATCCAAAGTTCTGTAACAGATCTCATAGCACCATGGCATCTCCGCCCTGTCTCATGCGACACATCATTCACACATGTAGATAAAAACCGAGCTCCCACATGTGCAATTCTGCAGCATTTCTTGTATTTGCAGCAGAAGTATGAGTGCTCTGAATTTTATACGGACGCCTCTAAGACTTCCACCTCTGTGTCCTGCGCAGCGCATGGGCCCGGCCTTAGTGTCACTAGAACTTTTAACACTAATACAAGTATCTTTACGGCAGAGGCGTATGGTGTACTTCTGGTTGTTAATCATATCCTTCAAAGCCACATCCCACAATCCATTATATATACAGATTCTCTCAGTGTTGTGGGGGCGTTGTCGTCAACAAAGTCCTCAAAAAATCACGTTATAAATTTAATAGTCAAGGGTATTATGTCTCTGTATGTACGCAAATCTGAACTAGTTCTTTGCTGGGTCCCTGGCCACTGTGGTATAGCCGGGAACGAAGCAGCGGATCGAATGGCTGCTGCTGCTACACTCTCGAATGCAGTAGACATAACCACATTACCCTACACCGACGTGAAACCACACATCAGACAACAACTTCGCAAAACATGGCAAACACACTGGAGTGAACAAACAGACAACAAGTTACACGTAATAAAACCACACTTGGGACCATACACCACCGACACACGTAATAGATACACTGAAGTCGCCTTGGCTAGGTTACGGATAGGGCACACTCATGCAACGCACTCGCACCTTCTCACGGGGTCTCCAAGACCTCTGTGCAGCAGGTGCGGAGAGGCCCTATCCGTGATGCACATCCTCATACAATGTAAGGCACTCGACACTACACGACGCAAACACTTTCCTCAACTACACACACGACATATTCCACCACACCCGTCATACTTCTTAGGAGACGATGCCATGTTTTCTGTTCAACGCACCTTTCAGTTCCTATCAGAAGTTCACTTTTTACAACTCATCTCATACCACCCATAGTTTTACCCCTGGTCCTATACACCAGCCACCTTATTTATTTTTTAACCACTCTTGTACTTCACCCTGGCCCTTTATACCAGCCGTGCTCATAGCTTTTAACTGATTTTATTTCTTGTTCTCACCTCATCAAATCACTTTGTGTTTGGCGCTCTTTGCCCATGTCGGCCTTGCGCCAATAAAATCAAACCATCATCAATTGTCGTTATCAAGGGTAACGATGTTTGAGAGCATTTCACGTGTCGCGTACAGCTGTCTGAGTTAGCACGCGTGCGCTTAGCGTACGGTCGATTAGTGCATGCGCGCACAAGGCCGATGGCAGTGTGAAGGTTTCTTTTTCTTGTGTAGGGCGTTGCCCTTTAGTCTTTTTGTTTGTGCAGCAAACCTATATAGTTCAAAACGTAGTCGAGCATCTCCGTTGTGATTTCATTCACCCCAGCAATCTCGGCACACGTGAAAACTCACGGGCCGACCACCCTGCTAAAATACAAATAACTGTTGTCTCGCGCCCTTCTTTTGTATTTGCAAGCGGGCGGAATTGCGCGGGGGAGGGGTCTTGACACTTCCACATCCTTCACGATGCCAGGGTTATCGCATAATATGAAGTCTATTTCATTTTTCTGGTCCCCATTCGGGCTCCTCCACGTCCACTTCCGGCTCTCCCGTTTACAGAAGAAGGTATTATGCGTAGGTTATTCCGTTCTGCAAACTAACTAGTAGGTCCCCCCTGCTATTTCTACACCCCAGACAATAGTTCCCAACTGCCTTGTCTCCAGCCTCATGCTTGCCTACTTTAGCATTGAAATCTCCCATAACTATGGTATACTGTGTTTTTACTTTAGCCATTGCCGATTATACATCTTCATAGAAGCGTTCCACTACCTGGTCGTTGTGGCTGGATGTGGGGGCATAGCCCTTAGCACCTTGAGCTTGTACCTCTTATACTCGGTTACAACTCAAGAACGGCACCACCTCATGTAGTGTATCACTCCGCCAAAGCGCCGGACCCGTGACGTCAGTGCGCGCGCGTTTTGAAAGGGGTTTGCTATGAATGCGTGATATCGTCTGCCTTGTCTCACGCAGTTTTTTGTCGTCACTGGAGTCGTTTATAAGCATATTAAGTCCAAAAAACCACGGGAACGGCTCACGCCATGTTCAAAATATTCCCAGTAACGCCCTACTTGCGCCGCGCGGAGAAACATCCGGCTACGGTGATAAGGCACAGCGGCAACTTCTGGTGCCGTTCTTAAGTTGTCACCGAGTATAGTGAGCCTAATTACAAGACCTGCTGCCCTTTCGTTAATGCTATTGTATTCTTCTATGTTGCCAGCTATGCTTTTATTGACCAGAAATCCCACGCCCAGTTCTCTTATGTCCTCTAGACCACAGTAACATAGAACATGTCCATTTTTCAGCACCGTAAAGGCTTCACCTGTTCTCCTAACCTCACTAAGCACTATGACATCCCATTTGATGCCCTTTAATTACTCGAACTACACCTCTAGACTCGCTTTACCAGATAAGGTTCTCGTGTTAAACGTTGCCAGGTTCAGATTCCAATGGCGGCCTGTCCGGGTCCAGGTATTCTTAGCACCCCCTGCTGCGTCACAGGTGTGACCGCCGCCGTGGTCAGTTGCATCGCAGCCCCTGGAGAATGAGGGCCGTGGGTTAATTGGTGTATAGGAAGCTAAATTCATCCATAAAAAAAACATCTTTGTGCCCTGTACTATGTTGTTTGCGCCTGTGCTTTTATGATTTGTTTACAAAAAGTATTATCTCAGATTGGCGGCAACACCACGAACTTTTGGCATTTTACAGACTTCACAGAGAAAGCCATTTTGATTTTTTATTTGGTGAGTTTGAAGGTGAGCCCAGCTGCCCTTGTTAACAACGCCCGGCGGAACGTGCCCCTTTGCGGGCGTCCTTTTATCAAAAGGGAATAACCGGCTACAAAAGTTTTTTTATTCTGCGTTTATTCTGCGTCTGCGTCTGCGTTATTGCCGTAAGAACAAAAAGAGTGACACGCACCCAAGGCCTCTGCTAAAAGTGAGAAAACATTGCCACTCGTATGACTAGAGTGCAAAGCGCTGCTGGCGATGTTCCAAGGGGTGTGCTAGAAATCCAAATTACAAACTAAAGTTTGAAAAAGGCGTGTACATAGGGCCGATCCTCAAATTCACGCGGAAGGAGTTTTGAGGCTTACGCATTCGAACATCGACCAATACATTGTTTATTATTTTTCCATTCGTTGCAGAATGCAAGCTTTGCTGTATTCATAATACCTTTACTGTGTTTACGGTTTTAAAAAAAATTAGACACTACTCTTACACCTTTCCATTCAACAACCGAAGTTAAAAAGAACTGCAGCCGCCAGAGCAGCACAAAAGAATAAATTATTAAATAGGATGGCGCGTAACCTAGCTGAGAAAGCGAAGGTTGGGAAGCGTTTGGTGTGGCGCCCTTATGTAATCCTTGTAGGCGACGCGGGTTCGATTCCCGGCCGCAGCGGCCGTTTTCTGTTTGAGGCGAAGAGCAAAAACGCCTGTGTGTACGAGATTTCGGCGCACGTTAAATATCCTCAGGTGGTGAAAATTAATCCGGGGCCGTCCAGTACGGCGCACTTTATCGGATGCGTTGCGTCGGCGCGTTAAATCAATCAATCAATCAATCAATCAATCAATCAATCAATCAATCAATCAATCAATCAATCAATCAATCAATCAATCAATCAATCAATCAATCAATCAATCAATCAATCAATCAATCAATTCAGCTCGTGGCAGTATCCAGGGATCGTAGAAAACCTTCGAAATAAGCCGATGCTTGTCGCTGATTGACTTGAGACCGTCGCGTTTCTTAACGACGTGATGCACGTTAGGAGTAACTTCACTGGTACATCTGTAGTACTTTACTGGCGATGGTGATGGGGGGGGGGGGGGGGGGGGCTGTCATAGTTGCTTTGTTTCTGCCGCCACTGCCACAACGCGATTATGTCATCCATCGTGACGTAACCAGATCGGGATTTATTGACAAAAAATATCGGCTCCTCGAGAGAGCCTTTTGGGTAACGGTTTGTCGGCTTGTTTTATTGGAGAGTTTTAGCATATCGTTACCGTGTTTGCGTTACCATTTACCGGGTTTGCGGGAGTCGACTGCGCATGCGCGACGAGTTACCGTGAACGGTAACTTACCCGCACAGCCTTTACCGTCGCCACGGCGCCTCCCGAGCAGACGAAGGGTACCCTCTATTCTTGATTACAGCAAACGCCGTGCGCTCGGCGCTTGATGCTTGGTACAGCTGGTAAAGCTATTCTCAGTTGATGTTTTTTATTACATTTTTCTCGTTAAATGGTGCTCAGGAGTACGACAAACAAGTATTTTTTTTTCCGGATGGGCGAGCGAAATGGCCGCCCCAACTCGTGCTAAGCCTCGCCCGCCTCAAATAATTTCTGAGAACGCAAAGCGCTATAACGCCTAAAAAATTGTGCCGGGCAAAATAGTGTAAGTTATTGAGTAATTATTTCAACATATATTACCCATTTCACGACGAAATATTTAGCGCAGACTAGTTTACCTTGTCTCAAACTGTACTCAGTAGATGGTGGCACCGACATCACTTTTCTTTTTTAAAGCTATGCAGGTAATGGCCACAGTATTCTCAAAACTAGTAATGTTATTGCGAACGGTCACCCGAAAAGTGAAACATCCAAGCTTCTTTAAACAAAAGCAGATAGCTGTGAGCAACGTTTTAAGATTAACTCAGTAGGGAAAGAGCGCGCACTCACCGCGGCGGCGGAGCGGCCCCATCCTGTTGCCCGCGCAGCGGCGGCGCTGCGGTCGCGTTGGGACTATCGAGGCACCCTAGTTGAAATCACTCCTCCTGAAGTCGTCTGCTACTGCTCCGTGTTGAACGGCGCAAGCGATTTAGCTTTGCTTCAGTGTAAATCCCTTGATGGGGATTGCAAAGAGGTAGTTGGATAATACCCAGGGCAGTAAAAACAAAAGCCATCATAGTACTCCCGAAAAATTGGAGCTATTGTTTGCATGTAGCAGGGCTCTTCAGTACTCGGTTAATCGGACAGATTTCGAGACGAGGTGCCTGCTCAGCGTAAACCTATGCTTAAAAGCCAGGTCACAAATTAAATAATGTATTTACAAAACGCCTCATTAGTACATAAAAAATTTCCCCGCATTTCCCCGAGGGGAAGAATGTGAAAGTGCGAATGCACGAGTTGAATTTGCGCGGTTCGGTAATGTTCGCGAAATAGAGATCACACACACACACACAACTACAAAGAAAGAAAGATGCATTTATTCACAGACACCTATTTGTGTTGTCGTTGTACTTGATTGCTAGAGCGGATCTCAGCTTTGAAATTTCGTGTCAGTACTCCTTTAAGCGAGTGCATTAGCCCTTCTCACGCCCGATTCCTGGCCAATCCCCCACGTGGGTATGTGCCATGTCAGTGGCCAGGCAGCGCGCGCCCATCTCCCCCCGTTGCCAAGGAAGACGAGGAGATTCCTGGCCAATCCCCCACGTGGGTATGCTATGCGGACATCGCCAATTAATTGCTAGAGCGGATCTCAGCTTTGAAATTTCGTGTCAGTACTCCTTTAAGCGGGTGCATTAGCCCTTCTCACGCCCGATTCCTGGCCAATCCCCCACGTGGGTATGTGCCATGTCAGCGGCCAGGCAGCGCGCGCCCATCTTTGAAATTTCGTGTCAGTACTCCTTTAAGCGGGTGCATTAGCCCTTCTCACGCCCGATTCCTGGCCAATCTCCCACGTGGGTATGTGCCATGTCAGCGGCCAGGCAGCGCGCGCCCATCTCCCCCCGTTGCCAAGGAAGACGAGGAGATTCCTGGCCAATCCCCCACGTGGGTATGCTATGCGGACATCGCCGGTGGACGCAGGTTCAGGGTCGCTTAAGAAGTGCATCGCACTTAAAAAATGCTACGCCTATCATGAAGGATTGTCGTTGGGCTTCTGGATTTGTGGCCGGCCCTCTTAATGCGATCCTGGGCCTAGAAGGTGCATTGTTTTCAGGTAACACTACTGCTTGAGTAATTTTACCAACGCATTTGCTCGAAGAATGCCTCACGTATGCAGTTTGCTTGGCCACGAAATAAAAATATTCTGATATTAGCTGCTAAAGAGGCTCGTAATGGTGTACGAGGAATAAACAAGCGTGAAACTAAACAAGTCATTTGGCACTGTTTTCTGGGGATTGCGAAAACAAATTCGCCGACTTTGTACAGGAATAATTGTTATTAGGTTCGCCTCAAACCAATAGGCTGCATTTCTAGCACCATCTTGAAGAGCTAGTGAATAATCCGAGTTGTCCGACACCGGCATGCACGGTGTCATCAGCGTATTGATACATTATCGTAGTTTTAGCAACAATAGCAAGATCACTAACAAGCAAATTAAACAGAACAGGTGACAAAATATATCCTTGCGAGAGAGAGAGAGAGAGAGAACGCCTTTAATGAAAGCTGAAGAGGTCAGCCCCACTAACGGTAGGGCTTGCTACTCCAGATGGGGTGAATACAGTGAGGTGACAGCGAAAAATAGACAGAAAAAGAAAAGGAAAGAAAGAAAGGGGAGTAAGAGGAGAAATGCACACATATACAAATTGTACATGCTCAGAGAGTTCACAGAACCTCTTCCAGCCCTGTTTCCGCAAGAAAAGTAAGCAGTGTTTTTGTACCGAGCACTGCCTCCTCACGATTTTGCCAGGGTCCAAGGAAGTGTGAAAGTTATAGAGTACCTCCGCGTCGTAGTCGCACAAGTGCCTTCGACGCTGTTGCCCGCTGAGTGGCATATCGCGAGCAGTGGATTAAAATGTGCCTGATGTTGTCGGTAGTAGAGCACACTGTACACAATGGCGACTCTACCCAGCTCAGCTTAAACAAGAAGCTTCGGGTGTATGCAACATTAAGTCGCAGCCGGTGTAACACGCCTTCAGTGCGCTTTGGCAGACCCCGTGGATAGGGAAAATCGCACTGAGGGTCTATAGCATGAAGAGGCGCATAGCTGCTCAGAGGATCCTGCCAAGCCGGCAGCTGGAGTTGCCATCCTAGGTCGATTGCAGCTGCTTTGCTATCCTCGTTGGAAAACGGGATTCCAACGGTGAAGTTGAGGTCGTGGGCTTCTCTGGCGACCGCATCGGAGATCTTGTTGCCCGTTATACCAGAATGACCTGGTATCCACTGAAGGAAAATTTCATGTCCTTCGCGCACCGCACTAGAAAATATTTCGTTCATATCGCAGACAAGTTGATTGCGACAATCAGGCGGCTTATTTAGTAGTTGCAAGGCTGGACGGGAATCGGAAAGAATTACCCACCGCCGAGCGGGTCTTCCGCTTATGTAAAGAAGTGCTGCTCTGACAGCTGCTAGCTCAGTTGCCGTGGAGGATGTCCTGTGGCTGAGCTTTTCTTTAATGAACCGTCCCGCTGACGGAATCCATACGCCGATTGCCGAAGACGCCGAAGCCACGGATCCATCCGTGTACACTTGGATGTGGTCTGGATAACGGGTTTGGATATGCTCCAAGACGAAATATGTCAAGGCAGATGCTGGCATAGACGACTTTTTGCCTGTTCCAGGTACAGTGGTGCACACAGCCCATGCCGCGTACAACCACGGTGGAGTAGCAGGCAGCTTGGGTCGGAGGTATTTAGATGGCAGGACGTGCACCACGCGAGATGCAGAAGCGGCAGCCAGTGGATGAGCAAAGCATCGAGAAACATGTCGAAGGCCAGTACGGAGCAATTCTTGTGAACGGAGAGTGGTCGCAGAAAAGCACCTTGCCTCACATAAGGTTCCTATCGTGGAGGTGCATTTTGGAAGGCCCAGGCATGTTCGCAGTGCTCGAGCTTGCAAGCCTTCCCGAACCTTCAAGTTCGTCCTGGACGCAGCATGTAAAGCTGGAAGGCTATATCGCAAGAGTCCTACGAAAAGCGCTTTGTAGAGTCGCAAGAGTGCTGACACTGAGCAGCCCCAGGTGCTTCCTGTCATCATCCGCAAAACGTGAACGAACGAAAGGAGTCTCTCCTTTAGCCGCCTGATATGGGGAGCCCAGGACAACGAACGGTCAATTGTAATGCCTAGAAATTTGTGATTGCAAACATAGGGTATCTGCACGCCGTGTATCTCCAGTGGGTATCGAGATACATCGCGCTTGGTGAATGCCATGGCAGCGCACTTCTCAGGAGACAGAAGCAGCCCGCAGCTGCTGAGGTATTTTTCATTGGCGAACAGAGCTTTCTGCACTTTTGCTCGTATGTGTCTGCGGTTCCTGCCCGAAGCCCAGATGCAGATGTCGTCAGCATACACCGAGATGTGAATTCCTTGAGGTAGTACCTTTGTGATGCGGATGAGGCATATACTGAACAGTGTCGGGCTCAGAACACCACCTTGTGGGACACCCTGCGTGATGGCATGTCGTGTCGTGTCACCGTCTTTGGTTGTCATGTAGACATACCGATCCTTTAGGTAATCACCGATCCAGGCTTGCATTCGGCCTCGAAATCCTACAAAGGCCACCTCCCTTCTAATTGCTTCGTGGGAAACACTGTCAAATGCTGCCTGTATGTCTAGGAAGACAGCAATGGTGAACCTTTTCGCAGCCTTTTGTGCACGAACATCTGTTACCAAGGCGATCACATTGTCAATGCTGCTCCTTCCTTGCCTGAATCCTGACATCTCTGGCGGGTAGACATTCCTGTTTTCGAGGTCCCAGACAAGCCGCTGTAGTACCATTTTTTCAATTACCTTACCAATGCAGCTTAATAGAGCAACTGGTCGGTAAGAGTTTATGTCTGTGGGGCATTTTCCCGGCTTGAGAACCGGTACCAGTCGGGCAATTTTGCAGCTTGCCTCAACACAGCTAGTCTGCCACGATGCGTTGTATATACTCAGCAACCGCAGAAGAGCCTTGTTGCCGAGATGTCACAGAGCCGAATAGCTAACTCCATCAGGCCCAGGCGAGGTGGACAAATTAACAGATTTTAACGCTGCAGATAGCTCATTGATGGTAAAGGGCTCATCCATCATCACAGCATTTGTGGTAGGAAGCCACTCGGTCAGCTGCGCTGGAATCAGAGAAGGGCTCTGGGGAGCACTGACTTTTATGCAAAATTCTTCTGCGACGTCTACTTCACTGACTCCACGCTTGAGGGCTACTGAAGAAAATGGGTGAATCTGACTGGGTGGGGCTCTCAGGCTGCGGAATACCTGCCATATGCGTGTCAGTGGCTTGCGTGGATCTAATTTAGAACAAAACTGGGCCCAGCGGTTTTTGGCAAGCGTGGCCATGTGCTTCTGAACGCGCTTCTGCGCACGCCTGGAAGCTCGGATGTCGTCTGGCAGTAGGGTTTTTCTGGCCCGGCGCTCGGCTCTCCGGCGAATAGCGCGAAGATGTTCATAGTCCCCATCAAACGTAGAACATGGCTTGGGAAGTAGACTTTGCCGTGTTGATTCTGATTTGGCCCGACCAACGGCAACTGCGAGCTCCTCGCTTGTTGTGAAGGCTCCAGCATTATCTTCTAATAGGTTTTGGTAGGTGTCCCGGTTCACACAGTATGCCTTCCGCTTAGACGGTCCTCCACAAATTCCTTCAATTATTGTGTATGTGGGCACGTGGTCGCTACCAAAGCTTTCAATATCGGAATGTCAGGACACGGACGGCAGCAGGGAAGCAGAGGCCATAGTGACATCCAACACACTTGAAGTTTTGCCGCGGAAAAATGTGGGGCATCCAGTGTTTAACACGTCCAGGCCCGCTTCGTTGGCAACATGGAGCAAACTGCTTCCCCTTGATGTAGTCTTTGTGCTGCCCCAAGCTGGGTGGTGTGCATTGAAATCACCTGTGAGCAAGTGCGGGGGAGGTGTAGCGGACAAAATGTCTTCCAGGAGCTTCGTGTTGAATTTTGCCCTCGGTGGGACGTACCCGGTTATTATGGTGAAGGTTGCACGGCCATGCTTTACTGTTGCTGCAATGTATTCGTTGGATACGTCTTGTGCGACAGTGTGAAGCGCAAAGGTCAAGTCCTGACGAATTCCGAGTAGCACTCTGCTCTGGTCGAAGGTCGTCGAAGACTGATGCAGTGCGTACCCCGGCAGACGAATATCCGATCGCAGGCGGGATTCTGAGATGGCAATGACCGGGAATTTATGCTTGTTAACTAGCTGACGCAGGTCGGACAAGCGGGAGCGCAGACCACAGGCATTCCACTGAAACACAGTTGCCCGATTTCGAAGTGTTTGCATGGGCACTGATTCGTTACTCCCGAGATGGTTTACAGCCATTCCCGTAAGAGGGGAGTAATGGTGTTTAGGAGGGTTAAAATGGCTTGAACCACAGGAGACGAAAAAGGCGCTAGGATTGAACGCACAGCTTCAATGAGCGTAAGAAGGGAGGAGCTTGAGTTTGCCGACGGCTCTCTGTTGGAACGACCCATGCGCAATTGGTTGGAGCGTTTCCAGGCAGGCTGCTGTGGGCCTGCGGGCCGAGCAGGACTTTGAGGAACTTGGTCTGACGACTGGGGTTGTAGCGGCGGAAAGTCAGTAACGTCAAAGTCCATATCCTCAGACACTGGCTGACTTGGCTCCTTTGTGTGAATCTTGCTCGCGTTTCGCTTCCCAGAGCGTTTTTTAGATAAGACCGCCGCTTTCGCAGCCTTGTAGTCAACCTTGTTCTCGCTCTTGTACCGATATATGCCTTTCACTTGCAGGAACGTTGGGCAGTAAGGGAAATCGGCTTGGTGTGTTTTGCCACAGTTTGCACATAGCTTTTCAGCCGACTTACATGCCGCAAGCTCATGATCTCCCCCACAGCGCGCACAACGCAGCTTGCGGGTACATGTCGCTGCGATGTGGCCAAAACGCTGACAGCGGGTGCACTGTGTCGGTTTTTCCGAATAGTCGTACACTTGGTATCGAGTGTAGCCCAATATTACGTAGTCTGGTCTCGTGTCAGTAGCAAATACAATTTGCACTACCCCAGAGGTTCCCAAACGCCGCGCTTGCGGGGCACCACCCTTAAGACTGATACAACTACTCAGCACTGATCCAAGAGAACGATCCCGAAGGTAATTTTGAAATAGAGACAAATGGTACGCGGATGCCCTAATTTTTCGCAGACCACATCTTGGTTCGCGCACTGCTGACGGCGGTCCCCCAGGAAAGACACATACTGTTAGGGCTAGCGGCTTTCTGCTGTCCATCAATGAGATTGGCATTCCCGCAAGCCGTTTTTTGCGCACGCAAAACAAAAATACATGCTACTCTAGCCTTTGTTCGTCACAAAACCGAAGTCCTTTACGTGTAAATTGAGTAACGTCAGTGAAAGAAATGGTTTGGTACGTGGAATCGAAATAATACGCTGTTTGAAACGTGAAAAAACGCGCCTACACACCCCGACGTTCGGTTTTCAGCGCCTCGCGCTTCAAACGCGCAAGCAAACTCGGCAGTTTTTCTTCGCAGACATGAAAAATATAACTTGTAAAATTCGGGACACCATCATTGCGCAAACTGAATACAGTGGAACATCTATAGTCAACGAAATGCGAACTTTGGTTGGTTGCGCTTCATTTTTTTTTATTGCGGAAGTTTGCTATTCACCATAAGCATCGTAAGGAAAAACTAAATGTGCAGATACACCCCTGAGTGGCATTTATTCTTTTAAAAGCAGAACTTTTTAAGCTTTTAGTTATAAGCCATCCAGCGTAACAAGAAAAAAAATTGGGCCCATCTCCCCGCGAGGGGGACTCGAGTAAATGCGTCGCATAGGGGGTGGGTCTATTGCGTTGACGTTTAGTGTTTGGGGAGTTGGTGGTAGTGAATGCGTTGTATCAGCAGCTTCTTGACGTAGTTTGAATGAGTCAAGGATATAAGGCGCGTTCGTAGCCTCCCATTCTGTGTCGGCTTTGTGGCGCAGTGGGTAGAGCACCATGTACATTGCGTTCCGCCCGCAGGGTCGAGGGATCGAAACCAGGCGCCGGATACACACAGAACACAAATAAGCCGGAATGGGAGTAAATGGCTTGTGTCATAACTCAGTACCAATTCGGAGTTTTCAAAACTCCTTCCAATGGGAGTTTCGCCTTACTCCCATTATTTCGGCAGTTTTTTCAGTAGCAAATGGGAGTTTCATTTTACTGCCACTACAACGGGAGTTTCCAGGGGTACCATTGGGAGTGTATTGTTTCCTCCAACTGGGAGTTTTCAGGGGGCGCATTGGGAGCAGTGTTAACCTGCATTCGAGGTTTTTTTTTGTGTGTGTTTTTGTGCGCTTCATATATATGCGCTGCAGTGGAATTTATTACTGCATTTGGGAGTTCTTAATAAGGGCACAGGCCGCGTTTTTATTTTTCGTTGGGGATCACGTAATTTCTAGTCTTTTTCCGCTTCAAACGTTGAATGGCGAAACGTGAAAAGTTTGTTTTCTGCACAGTCAATTTATTGCATAAAAATTACATGAATACGATATACGTGTGAACACGTTAATAAGACAATAAAAACACTGAATCAACAAAACACCTACATCGAGAACACAAGGTATCTTGGTAAGAACTTTATCTACTACAACATTCCTCAACGAAAAAATTTAAGCCATTTGCAAACAATGAGGTCAACATGTCGTCGGTGCGCTGTTTGCTTGCACCTGCCTCCCGAACGCTGACGTTGCCGCACCTCCTGGCACGTTCTTCTGGAAGCCACAGCAGCACATTCATTAGAGGGATAGCAAAACGCTTTAAATTTGCGGTAACAAATACATCAGCATATTGGGCATCTGACCTGAAAAAAAAAAAAAAAGAAACGGCACTGTAAAGACGCTGAACTTGTCACTCTTGTGTCCAACTTTCCGTAATGTCTGAATGTTTGTTTAAAGCTACGCAAAATTGCAATTCTGTCCGAGACACCTGCGCTCACTAGTTCGTCAAAACGAAGTGTTCTGCTGTTCAAAAAGGTGCGCGACCCTTGTGGCGACCAACTTCTCAAAATGTTTCTTTTCCCTCTTTTCCTTGCGTGTAGTGATCTAGGAACGAGCTTCAGGTTTTACCCCCAGCACTGGCCCTTTCTCCCCTCACCGAAAGTTAAGGAAAAATTTCGGTCGGTGTGACGCCTGCGCGTGCCCCCCTTCAAAAAAAAAAAATAAGCAGTCGTCTGTCGACTCTACAGAATGCTCCCTCGAATGGCGTTTGCTGGTTATAGTTACACGCGCCTAACGTACGGAGAGCTCCCACGGGGCCCCGACCTTCTCCCTTTCCAGTGAAAGCAATTAATCGCCGGCGGCACGCGGCAGTCACCCTCCTCGTAGCAGGCGCGGCTGGCACCACACCTACTTCTCAAGAAAAGCGGCCGCACTGCGACGTTTGACCGGACAACTTCACCCTCGCCAGCCAGTAAGCCACAGACACAGCCTGACAAAAACGCCTAACAGCCGTCCAGAGTTCGGACAGTTTTCATTCTGCTTGCGAGTGTGAATGAGTGAGTGTTCTGCTCGAGACCTGCGCAAATACGCATTGCTTTCACACCGTTCGGCCTCCCCAATGATGTTCGGGGCATGGTGCCGTCTTTCACGCACAACGCTCACCTCCAGTTGCGGAGAATCGCCCGTGCAGTGGCGCGGGAAACACGTTGAGTTTATTTGACGCTAGAAGGGGCACAAGTCTCCCAAAATGTTGCGTACAATAAAAAACGTGGAAATCTTACCTTCAACCACCTCGCAGAGGCACAACCGCGTTGTTTTTAACGAGCCACTCTCAGCGATCACTGCATTTAGGCCTCGCGTCGGCTCGCTGGCGTATTCCGTCGGCTCGAAGGTCAGTGACTCGGAGGCGACGTTGCAGTCCATCGCACGTCAGTCCAGGCTGGTTCCACAATGTTCGCAACGAGCTTCGGTTGTTGGGAAGCACTTCACATCCGTTCGTCCGGCCGCAAGTTCACACTGGCAACAAATTTTCGGGGACGCTGGAGCTCACACGACACACGACACCAACTGGCAGCCATTTTGTAAGGACGCGTAGAGGAGGAAGGGGTGAAGGAGGAGGAGAAGAAAATGGAGGTGGCGTGGGAGTTTTTAATACTCCCATTAGGACAAACGCAGTAATCACAGCCAGATACTGCGTTTTGTGAAGAGGTACAACCGTGGTAAATGCGCTTATTTACGACGGCTTGTGGCCCCCGGTGTAAAGTGGCAGTTTTTCCACCATCATACTACCACACGTGGGAGCAGGCCGCCTGTCGTGAGGAGTTTAAAAGACGTATTCCAGCCAAGAAACTCCCATTCAGGCTAACTTGTGTTTTGTGTGTAGTATTTTTTTATATAGTGTAGGGGGACGGGTGCGGACAACGACGGTGCGGACTACGACGGACGTCAACGCGGGTGACATCGTGAGTTACTGAAATGCTATGCATTTAAAATTACCCCACCTTCCCGCGAGGGGAACCCTGTGGAGATGCGACGCTGCCGATTTCGCGGCGCGCTCGCGTTCGCGGGTAGCTTCCGGAGCAGACTCGCGTTGACGGCGTTTGGCCGAAGCTTCGGCCTGCCGAACGGAGGCTTCGCTTCCCGCCGTTTACGTTGAGCAGCGGCTTCGGTCTGACGAACGGTACTTGGATCAGCAGCTCGGCGTTGGCGTTTAGCAGCGGCTTCACGTTGACGAAGTTCAGCATCGGCCGCTCGCTTCTCGCGTACGGCAGCGGCTTCACGCTGACGAAGTTCAGCATCGGCCGCTCGCTTCTCGCGTACAGCAGCGGCTTCACGCTGACGAAGTTCAGCATCGGCTGCTCGCTTCAACCGTTTGCGATCGGTATCACGTTTACGAAGTTCGGAATCAGCTGCTCGCTTCAATCGTTTGCGTTCAGCATCACGTTCACGCCGCTTCGCAGCCTTGTCTTCAGTGGTGCTAGCATTCCTGTTATCACAGTGATCGGTGCTTGTTACGGTTGCGCGGGCGATAGCAGAATTGTTAGGCTCCATTCAACGTATCGATGGAAATCGGAACGCCGGTGCTGGAACGACCGCGGCTATGACGCAACGTGGCGCGGCTATGACGCAACACAATCCAACACAATCCACTTTAATCCAATCCAATCCAATTCAATCCAAGCCAAGCCGAGCCAAGCCAAGCCAAACCAAGCCAAGCCAATCGAATTCAATCAAATGCCCCTCGCGAGAGAGTGTTCGCTATCGGAGAGGAGAGGGGTGACCGTCCACACCCCTCCCCCATTCTCCTCGCCGCGCAGCTCGCGCGGCGAGGAGAATGGGGGAGGGGTGTGGACAGTCAACAACAACGCCGTATGGAGGGACAGACAAGGCGAGTGAATGAGATGCAGTCGCATCTAAAAAAGAAATTCCCCCGCAATGCCCCGAGGGGGAGAATGTGAAAGTGCGAATGCACGGTTGTCGGCCCGCTTGCGGCGCTTGCGCTCGGCCCCCGCAGCCCACCGCCTCGCCGCCTTCTCTTCCATCGGGTTTGTAGTATCACGTGTACACCACGCAGTTATCAAGCCGCTATAACGCCGCTGAGTCGCCAACGCACACCGCTGACGACGTAGTTTGAATGCGTTAAAGATATAAGGCGCGTTACTAACCCTGATATCAGAGTCGCGTCCGTGGCTTAGTCGGTAAAGCGTCGCGCTGCGGCCGCAAAGTCCTCGGATCGAAACCTGGCGCCGGATGCTGCTTTTTTTATATATAGAGAGGAGGACTGCGGACGCCGCCGCCGCCGGCGGTGGATGGTTTGGGGTCGCTTATAAAGTGCATTCGCACTTAAAATGGGGGGAAGCTTGCAATAAGTTGCGCAAGGCTTCAAACGTAGCGAAGCTGCAGGATTTCTTTCTACGTGAGCATAAGGACATGCTACGTCGTCGCTTTGCACTGTGCTAGTTGTAGTCATCGTTATATGCATCGAGCGACGCGCTCACGAGCGCCCGGCACTTTCTCGCTCCTCGGGGTTTTCGCTTTTTTTTTTAATGCAGAGCATTTCAGTAACTCACGATGTCACCCGCGTTGACGTCCGTAGTCCGCACCTTCATTGTCTCTACTATATATAAAAAAATACTATCCGGCGCCCGGTTTCGATCCCTCGACCCTGCGGGCGGAACGCAATGTACAGGTCCGCGCAGAAGTAAACGGAGCACGGGAGCGGTGGCCGAACTGCATCGCTGCGCCGCGTATGGGTGCTGACGGGAACCATGGAGTGCCGGTCAAAGAGTGTGTCCGCACTGCCCCCGCCGCCCTATCTGATATGTTTAATCGCCGATCTGCTGGCGTGTCATGCTCGGCGAGACGGTCTTCAAAAGGCAGCGCTGGGCTATAGAGGGGCGCTGGTTGCACTGCCGCTCGCAGGCATCAGCGGCGACCGAATCCGCTGCTCACGAGCTGGACGAAGCTGCACACGCCCGGAAACGGGCCTTGTTGCGCGCTATAAAGGGCGGCATAAAATTGTAGGCTGCTGCGGGTTGGCATAGCATGTCATAGCGATATAATTAATTGTAAGCCGGCAACAGAATTGATATGTACAATATAGAAAGCACATTCACAAACATATTCGTTGTTCGGAAAAAAAATCTCGCTTCCGAGATTTTTTTTTTTAAATTTTGGGTTTGTTCCAAGAGTTTGCTGCTGGTCAGTCCACCTCGGTTCTGAACAAAGGGGAATAACAAAATGTCTATGCGGTGGAAATTCTGCATTGCAGAACCCTGTAATGAATAGGTGCAATCGTTGCCTGCTATTACAGCGTGCCTCATAGGGCGCATATTTGGTTGTCGCATTAACCCTTTCACTCACGCTGACGAGGATAGCCGTCATAAGATTTTGTACCAAATTAACCAATTAAGAGTATGGTCGCCATCGGTCATGACCACTATCCTGTCATTGGTCATTTTGGGGCCTGGAAGGTACTTTTTTGCAAGCCACTAGGGTTATGCGGTGAAGTCATCTTTTAATTCAATGCGGAGTTTTATTTAAATCTGCAACACTTTCTTAACTAATATAAGGTGCTCGATAAAAATAACTACGTCAGTTTTAATGCGACAAAATAATATGCGTCCAATGAGGCCCGCTGTAACGATTGTACCTGTTCTTTACGGTGTTCTGTAATGCAGAATTTCCACCGCATGGAATTTTTTTATTTCCCTTTGTTCAGAACAGACCTGGACTGATCGGCAGCAATAGCTTGGGACAAACCCAAAATTAAAGAAGAAATCTCATTAGCGAGATTTTTTTTTCCGAACAACGAAAATATCTGTGAATGTGCTTTCTATATTGTACATAACAATTTTGTCGCCGGCTTACAATTAATATATGCTATGCAATTAAAATGCTATTGCAAACCACGGCGGCCTACCATTTTATGCCGCCCTTTACAGCGTGCAGCAAGGCACGCTTCCGGGCGCGCGCAGCTTCGTCGAGCTCATGAGCAGCGGATTCGGTCGCCGCTGATACCTGCGAGCGGCAGTGCAACCAGCGCCCCTCTATAGCCCAGCGCTGTCTTTTGAAGACCGTCTCGCCGAGCATGACACGCCAGCAGAGCGGTGATTAAACATATCAGATAGGGCGGCGGGGGCAGTGCGAACACACTCTTTGACCGGCGCTCCATGGTTCCCGTCGGCGCCCATGCACGGCGCAGCGATGCAGTTCGGCCACCGCTCCCGTGCTCCGTTTATTTCTGCGCGGACCTGTACATGGTGCTCTACCCACTGCGCCACAAAGCCGACACAAAATGGGACGCTACGAACGCGCCTTATATCGTTGACTCATTCAAATTACTGCTGACGAGTGCTCTCTCGTCAGCAGTTGCCACAAGTGCAACAACATTAACGCAACGCAAACTGCTTAACGTCGTGCGCCCCCGGAAGTGCTCTGCATTTGATCATGCCCCTCGCGAGGGGAATGTTTCACTGCGTCTTCTCTCGGTCGCGGGACCCGTGGCGCCATCTGGCGGAGGCGCGGCACAACTCGTAGCACATTGAAAAGATGCGGCGCCAGCCAGCTGTGTGTGTGCGTGCCGCACTTGTACAAATGGCGAGTGCATTGGCTGTCCACAGAGCAAAGCATTCGTGCAAGTCCCGGTCCCGGTGCAGTCGAGTCGAGGGTCCCGGTGCAGTATCAACTATGGGACCCTCGTCTGGATTTATCTTCACATGTAACCTTCCTCTTTTACAATAAACTTCTTAAACTTCTTAAAACAACAAAAAAAAAAGGTTGCTTCCCCGCAAGAAGACCCTGTGTGCAGAAGTGCACGCTTTAAAGGCCGCTTGCTTCATTGTAGAGGCGTCGCTTCCGTGACGGATATGACGTCAGCGAAATCTGCGTGTATCCATGAATAAAACACTTTTGTGTTGAAAAAAAAAAGTAAGCCGTTGCAGTCAGTCAGTCAGTTAGTTAACAACTCCGCAAGCATTTGCGTTTCTTGCTTTGTAAACAAAGCGAAACACGCAAGAATGACGAAATTTCCTTGACTCATTCAAACTACGTCAAGAAGCTGCTGATACAACGCATTCACTACCACCAACTCCCCAAACAGTAAACGTTAATGCAATACACCCACCCCCTATGCGACGCATTTACTCGAGTCCCCCTCGCCGGGAGATGGGCCCATATTTTTGAAGTCTGATTTTGGATTTCGTTATGGGGCCCCGTAGGGCCGTCCAAAAATTGCCACGGCCGACGGTATTTCACGTCGTCCAGGCGGGGTATTGGGAAAAGTTTTCAACTAGCAATAGTCGCCCCTCGGCCAGGCCTCATTGGGTGCGACACTGCCTCTGCGCAAAGCTGACAACTCCTGTGCAGATTTCGGGAGCCCCCTCGGGAAACCGCGTCTTAGAAGCCGGTGAGTCCCGTCTGTCGCGACAATGTTACGCCGTAATTTACAGCCTAAATCAACTTTTTGAACAATTTCCTGCTGTAAATGTTCCCGTGGCATACACCTTTTAAACAAGATTATCAAAAAGGTGCTGTAATAAAAGGCAATAGTATAATTGGCTTAGCAGCTAGAAATTAGAGCCCTGGGGGTTGATGTTTTTGTTTTTGTTTTTAGTTATGCGTTGTGCACGTGAAACAGAAAAAAGGGAGGCTTGATTATCGTTTTAACACAACCACCAATGAAACAGGACGGAATAAAACAAAGCCAAGGCAGCTGGAAATCGTTCTTTAAAACGCGGGGCGGGTGCGATCATTTTGAACCAAAACAGCGGCCATCTTGAAGCAAAGTCAACAAAACTACGTTGCGAACAAAAGTCGTACGGGGAATGCTACACAAACGTTTTGAGGTGCTTTCGAAGGAGCTGTGATTGTACACCTAAAAATCGGGCTCGGCGGAACCATGCAAGGCAGTAGGGTGGTGGCCATCGCTTGCTATCGCCACACCCCGCCCCTTATCTGCCCTTCTAAGCCTAACGCCCCTCTACATCACTACTCGTTACCTTGATATGGGCACCGTAAATATCTCTAATTATTATATATCGCAGACATTATATTATATTTATTTACAATTACTGCTCTTCCAGGCCTGGAGACAACAGGAGTGGGCAAACATATGCAATGCAATTAAAGAGTACAAAAAATCAACAAAACAGATGATCATGCAATTCTTCGTCAAACGTTTCAGCACTGAGTCTGCTTAGAGACCCATCCATAGTTCATGAAAAAGAGGGAGCATTAAAACAACCAAGAGGCGACCTAATGGTACAATATTCAGGGCATCGGTAATACCCACGTTACATGCGGATGAGTTGTTGCAAATGAAATGGGAGCGAGGACTCCACGAAGAACGATCCGATCAGAGATTATATAAAATCAATGAAAGATCTATGTGTTGATTTGTTTTTGTTAATGATGATGAGGAAACTTTATTTTGCGCAAACTGGGGTAGGGAAAGGGACGAAAGGGAGCGTTTAGATGGTCCTTCCCCGTCAGATGGCGGCAAGGAGCCCGTGAGCCCTAGCGGCATCTTCGCCCAGTTGGATCAATTATTACGTACCTTACTTCCAAATTCCTCAAGCCTGCCACTACTAACAGGGGTGACGTTGGGGTGGTAGCGCGTAATATTTTTCTAAAAGCCACGGGGCATGCCGGGGGACGATCGGCGCTCCGCGAGGCACGCGCTCACGAGAGTTCTACATTTTCTTGGTATAAGCGCTACGCGCCACGCATTACGGCCAGCTACAGCAGCTCCGCTGTTAAAAATACAAAAAAAATAGAAATACGCACGTCTGGCTGAGCATTGTCGCACGTGTGAGTTCAGTTGTTAAACGTTATTTCGCGAGACTGATATTCTGTACAGGCGGTGGTGTTCCGCGAGTCGGTATCGCGGAGTGGCGTCCTTTCGCGCGCGACGCCAATTTGTGAGGGGGAAGACCCTCTGGCGTGTTCTTTTTTTAGATTTTTACGGGCGACTGGGACTAGCTACAGTGCCAATAACAAGACGAGGGCGCTTGGAGACAAAACAAACTTATATTCTTAAGAAAACGCGGCAAACATACAAATACCAAAGATTACTACCGACAGTAAATACCTCCTCAAAGTTAAGTGGCAAATACAGAACCCTACCCATACCAAACCCAAAGAATTAGAAAGAGAAGTCCCAACCAAAGCTTCAGGGCGAGGAGGAACTGTCCGCAGGGCGTAGTGGGTGCTGGTGACGATGCGAGACAAGGCGTCGCAGGCCAGCGATGACGGCGTCGCGCACGCCGAAACGCCGAAAAGGAGCACACGCCGTTGTCCTCGTAGACAACGTTCTGCTCGGCACCCGCTCACAATTGGGCGCCCTGTAGCAGCTGCAGGAGGCAACTGGGCCCGGCCGGTCGCCAACGGGCAGCAGGCGGCTTTTCGTCCAAGGTCGGAGCACACCAACCTTGCGAGCCTCCACGAGTCAGGAGTTGCGCCTCTTCTCCAGGACGCCAAGGCGCCAGGTGGACCCCTCTCGAGCTTCTGTCCCGCAAACCCGACCAGATCTGAATCTTCCAGCCGGACATTGAGCTTCTCGAACCAGCTCCGTCCACTCCTCCCGGCGTTCTCTTCAGTTGCAGCTTGGCTTCCCCAGCTCTTTGCTTGTAGCCACCTCTCTTTGTAAAAGGGTTGAGAGTTGGGCTAGTTGGTAATGATGCATGCCGAAAAAACAAACTGCGCGCAAATTAGCGGGGAGAAAAAGGAAAGCCCGCTAGTCTCGTGTGCCTAGTCACGCGCCACGAAACTACAAACTCGCCGCCGAGTCTGTACACAAAGCAGCCGCGTCGGTGGATTGCCTCGAAAGCGCGTCATCCCTATTTCATATTTGCCGCGCTTTCGAGGCGCTTTTTCAAAGAAAGTGCTACGAGTTGTGCCGCGCCTCCGCCAGATGGCGCCACGGGTCCCGCGACTGAGAGTAGACGCAGTGAAACATCCCCCTCGCGAGGGGCACGATCAAATGCAGATCATTTCCGGGGGCGCACGACGTTAAGTAGTTTGCGTTGCGTTAATGTTGTTGCACTTCTGACAACTGCTGACGAGAGAGCGCTCGTCAGCAGTAATTTGAATGAGTCAACGATATAAGGCGCGTTCGTAGTGTCCCATTCTGTGTCGGCTTTGTGGCGCAGTGGGTAGAGCACCGTGTACATTGCGTTCCGCCCGCAGGGTCGAGGGATCGAAACCGGGCGCCGGATAGTATTTTTTTTATATAGTAGGGAGGGGTGCAGTGCGGACTACGGACGTCGACGCGGGTGACATCGTGAGTTACTGAAATGCTCTGCATTTAAAAATAGCGGGTGCACGTGATCCGTGTGCCTTGGCGTCGGCCTGCTCGACCTTCGAGAACGCTCTGCCAAGCGTTTGTTGCGCGATCTCTCGCGTGCAGTTTTCTTCACCAGTTCACCTACGTTCGCGCCTGAAGTGGGTAGCACAGGCGCCGAGTACGTGCTATAAGCGCAGGGTTAGAGAAGCCGGTTGCCTCGGGCTCCAGCGCGTGCTCGTGGTCTATTTTGGGGGAAATGGGAAGCTTGCGGACAAAACGATCCGGGACTAGTTGCCAGCCACGGAAAACATTCCCCGGCAAGTACGGAAATCCGTGCGGCGTGCAACAGCCGGGTCTCCGACGGAGGGTGAAAGAAGGTCAGCTCTGCTGTTCCTCCAGCCTTGTGCCACTAAGTGCGAGCTGCGCCTATTTTCATAACGAAGCTGGCGGGAACCGCGGCAGCCGTGTGCGGTAACAGCCGTAACGAAGAAGTGTTTGGTTCGCGAAAGACTCAAAACTCGAAAGCTAGACTGAAAAAAAAAATCAAAACGAAAATACTGAAGTAACATAGCCACTTTTCGCGTCACGTCTTTCTTCAAATACATAACAACGAATGCCTGTTTTGTCAAAAGAAGTTTGTTAATTCCACGTTCTCATGTATCTGTCCATTTAGTTTGAAATGCCACATGGAGGCAGGTAAGGATTACATCGTATGTCGTGGGTTCGAACCCTGTATTGTATCTAAACCTTTTCGAACCTTTGTTCGAACCTTTGTATCTAAACCTTTCGAACCTTTCGAACCTTTGTATCTAAACCTTTGTTCGAACCTTTGTATCTAAAGTTTTCCCGCGAGCCAGACTGCCGATTTGCTTGAACCGATTTTTGCCCACACTGTTAAAACGAATATCGGATACAACGAACTAATTTACTGCCCCGATACTACTTTTGAAACGAGGTTCGACTGCAGTGCTGCCGTTATGACGTGATCGTACCAAGTGATGAGGTGCTTCGATTCTAAAAAGTTCTTAAATCCCATCGACGCGTAATCATGTGTAACAGTTCCACAAATGCATTTATAGCAAGGTACACACCGACGATCAACAACGAAGAAACGCACAGCGAGCAAAGCACTGTCTGTGGCTCTCGCCAAAGTCGACTCACTGATGGGGGAGGATTTTGCCGGCGGGCTGCTTGCTCCGCCTATCTCAACGCGACGCCAGCGCCGCTGCGGCCTGGAGACGAGTTGGGGCCGCCTCCGCCGACGGAGTTTGGAAACTGACCTAGGGCCCTATTCTCGACTGCACAAATTGCCGGCAATTTAGGCAATTTTCCGGAAGTCTTTTCTGATTGGCTTTCAATTTCGGTCACGTGCTTCCTGTTGACAAAGCGGTTGTGTGTGGTGTCGTCATTTTGACGTTTCATGTCGTCTACGGACACCAGTTCTAAAGTTTGCTTTATTTCTCGTTACTAATGGCGCATAATTCTTGGCCGGCAATGAAAAATCAGACAAAATGCGGCGGACATGACAACGTAAGCCTGTCTTTGCTATTCAACAACAATACTGCTTGTAATACACACCCCCTCTGTGATTGGCTGAGAAGGCGTGACGTAATTTAAACAGTTGGCGGGAACGATCACGTCATGCATTGGCAACTTCAGCCTGCGTAAAAGTGACGTAATGCTACGTAACAGCATGAAAATGGCGGCTGTTTTTGTCGCAAAATACAAGCAAAATAGGGCACAATATTGCCCCGGCTTACGGCGCCGCGAAATGTGCGGCAATTTGCAGCAGCCGCAGTTTTGCATGCGCGCTGTTTAAAGCATGTTTCCTACCGAAACAAATTATAGTTTCAACTGCTTCCAAGTCAGCGATCATGGGACATACAAATAACATGCAGTATTTTGCTTTTATGTTTGGCAATGAAATAAAAAATATTTGTTTGGCGTAACCGCAACATAAGAGGGCAGTACAAGCCTCTCCATGACAAAGAGAACCCAATGCATGGCATTTGTCCATACTTGTCCTAGTAAGCTGTTGGGTCATATGATCGAACTCAAGAGAAAAATAACAATGAAAAGTGACTATTTAGTTCGTTACAGCGCTGATTGCAGTCGAGCTTGACGAATGAGTGAATCGGTGACATCGGTGTGCTCCGCGGTTATCAGGCGTAGCGCTTCGCTGCTCTTATGTGTCATAGAAGCGATAGTCGCGGCCGTCTTTTTCTTTGATCACGCCATAAACTTGTAACATAGCAGCAGACTATGGCATGGCGGCGGTGGCGGCAGGGAAGGTGATAACGCAACAAAGCTTGCATTGAAGCAGAGAGCCCAGCTATGTTAATAAAAGCGATTGAAATAAATAAATAGATACGGTATAAATTGTGTGATGTTCTTTAGCTTGACATCCGCCTTTCGCTCGCTTTTGGATCAACGTTACTCGATCTCTTTGTGGTGTTGGCGCCAAGTCTGACCTCCAGAAATGTGTTTTTCTTGTCAGCCTCAGCTACCGTCTTAATTTTTATAGTACATGCCAAGTGTTTTTATATCTTTCTTGCACAATTACACTGCATGTCGTCATAGCTATAGGTGCAGCACGTCACTGATTGCTTAAGTCGTGCTTACGCAAAAAAACATGGGCGAAATGCCGGAAATTTGTGCAGTCGAGAATCCCCTAATCTAAAAACGTTGGCTGTGAGCAACAAAATCATGCATGATTTGTTTCGATACCAATGCATTAGATGTCGCGGTGTGTCCCAGGGCGGCCGGTAAGCCAGAATACGCAAACCGCAAACCGTGTGCTAAAACGAGTTTTACCGTTTTGACCGGTACACGGAAACTCCGGTTTCCGGTAACATGGTAAACGGTTACGCAAACACGGTAACGATATGCTAAAACTGTCTATTGCCCGCCTTTCGGTTTCTGGGCTCAGTTTTAGAACGTCCGGTATTGAATCCGTGGGATGGAAGCGGTGATTACGTTGTGTCTCGCTCGCCAGCCCTGGGCCCCCTGGTTACCAGGGTTGCCTGCGTGAGGTCGTACCCTCTTGATGGTGGATCTGATACCGCACTCTCGAGGTGTGTTCCCGCATGCCATTTTCGTTTCATCTGCCGCGGTGTATCGTCACTGAGGTACTTTGGGGTCTCTAATTTCCATATTGCGGTGCGACTAAACTGAAAATTTTGAATTAGTAGTACTCCATGCTCGGGCAAGTTTAGTTCCAGAAGCAGCGCGTCAATCGCGACGATTACAATTTGTTTTCACAAAGTACGCACATTAGCGTCCAATGGACTTCTTTCGGTTTATAGCAGGTGTGCACTTCCCCCATGAAACAGAGAGAACAGTAAAATTGGAAATGTACGTACGTGTTTGATTAAATGTTAAATTTTGGTGCACAGCGTTTTCTTCACCCAAACTTTTGCAACAGCGTAATATTTCGCAAATGCTTGCAAACTACACTAGTTTTCACTCAAGAAACTACATCAAACCCGAGCTAATTCAAGGACCAGCTTAAACTTTTCCTTGGTCTCTGAGTATTATCCGAGTACCACAGAATAGGCACATACTCTGCCTGTATAAATGGAACACTTACCTGAACGTTCACATTAGAAAAAAAATGCTATTAGAGGGTTTGTGCTACAAGCAAAACATTTCACCAAAATTGAACTGGCAAGAAGGTTCGATTTTTAATGTTGGGCGTCCGTTTGTTGTTGCTTACTACCTTTACATTGTTTATTTGTTAACCTGTCCAACAAAAAGTCTCATCTACGTCATACGATACTGTTTACCACTCTCCGCTCGCTGCAAGATTGCGTCTGCACGCGTGGAAATAGCGCGGGAAAGAAGTATGGTGCCTCGATTCACGCACGTTCGCCGTACAGGGTGAAGGGAGACACGCATACGCTGGCGCCGCCATTTTGGGTCACTCGCTCGCCTCCGTCCGCAGCAAGTCATTGTACCAAAACGGCGGTAAACTTTTCGCCTCAACCCGGTTTACTGGCGAAGTTTGATTCATCTTATCCGTCTCGCGTTGATGGGTATTGTGGGAAACGACAAGAACAACGCATTGAGCACTTTGACCTAATAGGGGCGGCACAGGAGCGTTCAAAGGGTGTCTCCACACTGTACGGTGGCGCTCGCATCGAGGCACCCTAGAAAGAAATGCGACACAGAGCCTCACCTTCCTAGAAGGTTGCGGCATAATAGCGGGAAATTCTGCCATTATTTTGTTAAGTTCTGTTTTCCTTGCTTATTAAGGGAGTCCACCTCCCCGGACAAAAGTTGCCGTCCCTCTTTCCAAAGTATTGTGCTGAGGATAGGCCCATGTTGGCGTGTATAGTTTTAACTCAAATATCACGGAAAAGCATAAACAGCACCGACACTGCGACGACTACCTGGTGTGAAGTGGGGGCCTCGGCAACTCGTTGATTTTTGACCCCAGTGCGCAAGACGCGGGTCGAAATAGAATACGCAGTTCATCTATTCCCGTTTGTTTGACGTATCAGAAGGGAATAAAAGATAGTGCAGTTATTGGCCACAGCAAATATCCAATATACCTTTGGGTAGCACAAATAGGGTAAGGAACTTTCATACTCGCTGATGTTGATGTGCTATTATTTACCAATTGCACTCCGATATCCTTTGTTAAAAACATCACACAAAAATATCACGCAGAAGATTTGAATAAAACTACCTGAAACGCTGCCTCATTTAACATAACATTTCTATAGAGCAGATTCTTAATCCTAAAATTGTCGCGTATGGGAATCAGGCATCCTGAATGAAACTTTTAGTTTGAAGTCCCAATTAAGCAAAGACCTGCGCAATCAGACAAACTGTTTATTTCAAATCTACGTTGAGTATAACGTTGAGTATAACATCAATATTTCAAAACGCCAGTAAATAAAATACGCACTCAGGTGCTTATCATACAGCGCCAGTTTTACGCAAATACAAAGAAAGACACGGCGAGCTCGAGAAACATACACGGCAGTGAAAATATAAACATCGCGCGTTACAATGCCGAAAATAAGTCCACAAACAATAAACACCCTTTGGTCTGTGTAAACGCTAGCAAGGCTAACAAAAAAGCCAAAACCAAATGGCATAAGTTCTTATACAAGTCTATCAGAAAATCGTTCTCTTGTATTGTCAGCATAGTTGACTCGACGCTACAAACAAAAAAAATGCACATTAGCTGCGCGGAAAAAATTTGCCTTTGTATTGCGAGTGCTTTTATTAAAATGCACGTTATGAACATCATTGGTTGAAATAAACACTATAGGTTGTTCTTTGAAATTACAACACGAAAACAGCAGTTACAAGGCATCATAAACAATAGATTGAATGCATAAAAACAATTCATGTATAATGACATGCAGTAATCCGGACGATTTCACTTAGTGAAGTATGAAAAGTACAGCAAAGGTGTCACTGGTTTCTCGATACTCACTCCAGAACAGAGGAAATGCTGGTGCTGGTTACCTGAAAACGGACGATATATATATATATATATATATATATATATATATATATATATATATATATATATATATATATATATATATATATATATATATATATATATATATATATATATATATATATATATAACATATTCTAACGCCAAACCTTATTCCTTCGTGCTGAAAACATACACCACCATGTGAGGGTCAAAAGTCGCACCCCACTCTTATGCGTTGTAAAGTGAAAATCATGAACATGCACTTGCGCAAAAAATTGTAGGATTACCGTTTAAAGCGTGGCGTCTCCCACTTGGTGTTTAAGTGCATATGACACCGAAACGCCCGTTAAAACGACCATAAATTTGTTATTTTGCATCAATGCATCGAGTACACGTTGGCGACGTTTCCGCAATTACAGACGCCAGCAGTACAGGTACTACTATATGTAGTTGTAGCGACAAAGCTTTAATTCTGCAATAGCGCTTTCATTTTTCACCAAGGTACTGAACGAAATTCCTACATTTTTGCAAGGCGGTTTAGCGAAACGGCTAAAAAAGTCCATTGCTTGAACATACGTTACTTAAGACATCCAAACAGGAAGCCGACTAAAACAGGCAACCTTGCTATCTGTATTTAATGTGTTCAGAGGCGACCAGCACATAAACACACAATTATAAATAGAATGTGCCTAGCAGGTCACATCGTCAGGACCACGGTAAAAACCGAGCACAAAAAGGCAAGTGACAGTTGTCTCGATTATAGGGTTTTTAGTTTTGTAATAATTTAAAATAAATATTTTGATTAGGTGTGGTTATTTTGAATTAAATTGCTTATGTTCATTATCAACTGCTCTAGGTATTCCGAGAATTGAAATTTTTCCCAGCGCTTTTGTTTTGTTTTGTCAAGGTTACGTAGTGAGATATGTTATTACGTTTTATTCAGTCTAAATACCCCAAAACAACCATCAAGACGACAAATTATTTAGAATAGTTCAAAATGTATGTCCGACAAAGCTGTCACAACCTGCACCGTAAAAATGGTGAGAAATGACGGAATTAACAACATGCACTCAAGTTTAAAATGCTCAGCCCAAAACGGAAAATTTTGGTTATTTAATCAAACATTATCAGGGCATCGGTTCTGACGTAAGGTGGTGCTTTTAGTATTATTCCTATAATAAGACTAGTATTCCTAGTATTTTTCCTAATTATCTTAAAGTTTTTTTAGGCCAGTACAGCATCCTCAAGTGAAACATAAAAATCAGCGCTTCGGTTCGTCATTGGCCGTTCGCACTGTTGGGCAAATGAAGTTTTTTCTGAAGCAAATATTTTACCACAGTTAAATCTTACGGCAAGGCGCGAGAAACTGAATTGTTTAGTTGTTAAGAACATTGACTAAAAGACGACAGTATTCCTTCGTTTTGTTTCGCTTTTAATCGTTCCAGGCAAAACGAGCGGACAACAAAAGAAAGGTCGAGATTCAAATATGTCAATTGTACTGAAATTTATATTTTATTGAAACTACTAATTGTCGCGTCGTCTTGTGTTACTAACAGTTTTTTAACAAAAATGCCGCTTGGGAATATTAAGGCAATGTAGATCCTGTTCGAAACAACAATAACAAGGAAAATAATTGCCCGAGAGAAAGGCAGAGTTATGTCCAATGAGCAGTGAGCCTCACTCGTTAATTGGTGAATGTGCACGCAAAACGTAACATCAATTGGTCATTGTGCTACCAAATTTCAAAGGTACTTCTTTCTAAATAAAATCTAAAGCAAACAAGAAATTAGCACAGGAAGCGCTGGTGGTGCAAGAAGAGACAAAGGGCCACGCCGGGGGCCCATTTCTCTCCGTCGGAGAACCGGATGTTGCACCCCCCACGGATTTCTACACTTGCAGCTGAAAGTTCTCTATGACTGGCAGGCCCCGGATTGTTTTTTTTTTTCCGCAGGCTTTCCCACCTCTCCCAAATGGGACCGCTTTAGCATGCTCTTGAACCCACCGCTACCGGATTTGAGAAGTCGGCGCCTGGGTTGCCCACTTCAGGCGGGAGCGCACGTGAACTGGCGAGGATAATAGCACACGATAGATCTGGCCACAAACGCTGGGCAGATTGTTTTTCAAGGTCGAGTTGGCCGACGCCGGGCCCTCCGCAGGAGGGGCACACTCAAGCGCACTAGGTATTTTTTCTGCGTTTATTTTTGCAAGCTCCTCACTTGGCGCAAGTCCGCGCGAAAGCCAGGACGATGCCCGGCTCTGGTAACGAGGCGCACGCTCACCTGCACTACGCTGGGCGGAGTTTTCTGGTAACGTTCCTCGTCAGAACTAAAAGCTTTAACACCTTTGCTGTTAAAAAACCTCCAATCATGACTATTTATCCCGAATGTATACTTTTTGCTTAGAATATAATAATAACACTATTTTATAACAATTCGTATTATAAATCTCTAATCGGGGTGCACTATGTTTGTGGGGAATCGCACTAGGGCGTACACAAAAGTCCTGAAAGGTACTCCGTTGCGCTAATTTCACAAAACATTGCTAGAAGAAACCTGTGCTAGGGACGTCAATACAGCGATTATGATCTGCGCGTCCTCCTGGACTGGGCCTTATGCCTCGGAGGTGTTGATTACGTGCTTCTTGAGAGCTAGGCATTTCCATAACAGGTGCTTAGCCTCCGCGTCAAACGTAAGAGACGTACAAAAGGTACACGATTCCACAAACAGCGCGTGTAAGCGGGCAATCCAAGCGTGTGGCAGTGCTGGAGATAACACCATCCCAACTCGAAGCCTCCGAAGAAGGACGTCCACCAAGGTAGGTAGCCCGCTCGGGAGGTCAGTTCCACGCAGTGAAATTACAGCCTGCGTGGAGTGGCGGACGTTCTCCTTTCCCATCAGCAGTTTTCTACGGTACACATGAGAAGAATCGGTAATGGAAGTGGCAGGTCTCGGCGGTACTAGCGGGATCCGCCACTCTTCGGCAAGGAATCATGCCCCGGCTATTACACAAAACATGAACAGGAAATTGGTAAGTGCCGATAAATATATCAATACATGAAGCCAGGCTGGAACAACGTGCGGCGCGGCGTGAATGACAAATTACTCCCGTTCAGTCACTAAAAATATCAAACCTCACCCCGCTAGTCTTTTTCGATAACCAGTGGCAATGAGCTCCGGCAACATGCTTGGTACAGTACAGAGGGTCCCGTAAGCACAGACCTAGATTAAGCTGAACAAGACGGACCCTTCAATGCGCGGTAACGAAGCAGCTGCATGCCGCGGCGTCCACGAAGAACTCAACATCTCGCGGATGCGTGGCAGGCTTCTCGACAGGGACATGCACTGCGTCCGGGTTCTGAGGATGACCGGAGGCTCGAACATATATACTTGCCAGGGGCTTGTTGTCTGCCCCCTTATGGTACAGCCAGGGCCGTCTACCAGCAGAAAAGTCTGGCATCCTGAAGCCGGCTTAGCGATATACGCGGTGAGATATACTGACTGCAAGTGTAGCCCACCCTACTCGTGAGTTTGAAACGACGCTAATGAATGATCTCATCCAGCGTGCTTAGCTGACGTCATTGTAGCTGCGCAATTGGCTTTATGCGTAGGAGGCCAGTAATGATGATCATGGCCGACCTGTTCATACCATCAACATTATTCCAATATGAGTGCGGCACGTGCTGGAACTGCGCCTGGTACACGAGCCGTTTGTTTAGCACGGAACGCAATAGGAGACTGAGGATCACGCAGCAGGCCCTGCCACACTTCTCAGATATGCGGCGAACAATTTAAGAAACTGTCCAGCTTTTGTTCGTACAGATAACAGCCACTGAGCTGCTAGCGCTGATGGCGATCCCTAAAAACAGAACTTGAAAGGTGGCCTAGGAATGGCGTCAAATTCTGCTGCAGTACGATTGGAGATGCTCCAAGTGAGCTGTTGCCTCACGAGTTGATGAAAGGAGGTACAGGATGAGAATCGCATACCCCCATTATGCCAGAATTTCTGTTAACGCCTGGTGGAGGTTCTAGGGATTGTCACGACACGTCTGGGTGGACTGTCTGGACCGTTATGTCATCCGCGAAGTACAGGTCTTGGATAATGGCCAGGTGCAGGTCTATTGGCAATAAAATGAATCACAAAAACAGGGTCACCTTCGCAGTTGAGATGCCAAGACTTAGAAAACAGCGGATCTACCAGTTTCAAAAGATTTAACTTGGCTTTTCGGAGGTCTGCCCTTTCTTAAGAAAAAATTTCAAACGCGAAGCGTTCTCCGTGCGAAATAAGTGAAATAAAAGCCCCCAATCCACCATCCTGAAGTCCAAAATCCAAACTCCCAATGTCCGAAGGCAAAGTCCACTTCAAATCAGCCCAATTCCAAGCCACTTCGGCGCTATAAACCAAAAGGAAATGGCGTGGCCACCGAAAGCGATGATAGCGGAATCGGATAGACGCCGGTTTCATTACGCGAGAGGCGAAGAATTTGATTCCTACGACTGTAAGAATTTTAGGGGCAAAGCACCTTAATGCCGAGGCTTGTCCGTCCGGCGTCCGTGCTCATAAAACAGCACCGTGTAAATCGAAACATCTGTGAACAAAAGGTTCACAAAAAGTTTGAGAGAGAGAGAGAGAGAGAGAGAGAGAGAGAGAGAGAGAGAGAGAGAGAGAGAGAGAGAGAGAGAGAGAGAGAGAGAGAGAGAGCTCCTGGAGGGCCGTGCTGCGCACGCGCGAGGAGCATTGGACTGGATTGAAATAGATTGCATTGGATTGAGTTAGAAATCGTTTTAGCACAGTAAGCACTCTCACGGGTGATTTACGGTAAGAACGATCCCCAATGCTTCGTCCAATCGTCATGATTCACTTCGTGGAGATGCGTGAATTTTTTTTCGTGAAACGCTCCTTTCAAACACTCGTTGTCTCCGTGCCTCCTCCCCAAAAATCCCCATACATCTTTCCCTAGTATTTGTTACCCTCTCCACTTCGCGACCAGAATTTCCTATTAACATTCCCCATGGACAGAAGAAAGTTAAGAGCTCCGCTGTCGAAAGAAGCAAGAACAGGACAGGCCGTTGTGGTAAGTGGCAGACTGTTGTAAGGAGCCCAGTCTTCCACCATTCATGCCTATGCAAAAAGGGCCGTCTTGGAGGAAGTATGAAAATATCATACTTTTTAGGGGCGAAGCACCTTAAGGCCGAGGCTTGTCCGGCGTCCGTGCTCGCGTCACAGCACCGTGTATATCCAAATATCTGTGAACAAAAGTTTCACAAAAGGTTAACAAGAACAAAATAAAATGTTCACAAAAGGTTAGAGAGAGAGAGAGGGAGAGAGAGAGAGAGACGCACAGCACTGTGCAAATCGAAACATCTGTGAACAAAAGTTTCACAAAAGGTTAACAAAGACAAAATAAAAGGTTCGCGAAAGGTTAGACAGAGAGAGGGAAAGAGGGAGTTCTCCTGGAGAGCCATGCTGCGCATGCGCGAGGAGCATTGGATTGGATTGAATTGGATTTTGATTTGAATTGGATTGGATTAGATTAAATTGAATTGTATTGAATTGAATTGTATCGAAAATCATTTTAGCAGCAGTAAGCACTCTCACGGGTGATTTACGGTAAGAATGATCCCCAGTGCTTCGCCCACTCGTCATGATTCACTTCGTGGAGATGCGGGAATTTTTTCACTTGGCGGATGCAACTTAGGCCCCGTATAACGCGAAAAACGTTGTTATGCGCCTTGCATATCTGCATAGTGAGGGCGGTCCACACGCGCCTGGAGAAGACACAAGTGCAAACGTTAGAAGACCGATATTTTCCGCCATCCTGAGTACCAAGATTAGGCGGAATTCCATTTTCTATGAGTGGTGTCAATAAGATGTGTCAAGCAGCCACTAAACACCTATGGCAAGAATTCACTCTAACAGTCCGCGCAGTGTACATGCCAAAACAATTGCGCCCAACTCTCGAAGTTACTGCTATCGCCTCCCGGGCTTTAGTTCCAGAACAAAGGCCGGGTGAAGACAGAAGTAAGATCGTTGACCGGAGAGCCACACCTGAAATACGATGTCCAGAAGTGGGACAAGAGCTGTAAAGCCGGTAGTTTTGTACACATCGTAAGTAATGCCATCGCTATCCAAAGGAGACCGCTGCTGAGCTTTGCCAGTTGTAGCCAAGAATTCAACTATCGTGGCGTATGAAATGATTTTCAAAACGGCTTCATGAGTTTGCCGTAACCCTGCTTTTGTTCGGAAGTGGTGAATGAGACGGCATTGCCACTGGCAGAACAACAAAGGCCCTATGGAAGGCGATGTCAACGTCGAGGGCGAATTATGCCAGATGGAACGCAAGCGTTGTCTGCTCCTTTCGGAGGGCGACGGCAAGATACTATGGTGCAAAATTGTGGAAAACAGACTCCTATGAAATTGACGGATGGCGAAAAGCACACCTTTTAAGGCAATGCTGCCTGGACAGTCTTGAAACATCTGAAAGTAGCGGTGAGGCCCTGATATTGGTGCTGGCAAATACCCACAAAAATCCCCGGGTAGTAATTATTTCAGCTTCTTACGTTTGGCCAACAAAGGCCGGAATCGAAGGTCAGGTATGGGGCGGAACTCCTCCACCGACGTAGGCTGTGGCGCGTCCGTGAGGAATCGCCGAAGCAGAGCGGCTGGTCCATAATGGGCACCGAGGAGGAATCGTTGAGTGTGGACGTGCTTCTCGAGAATGTCCGGAAATAACAGGAACACTGACAAGACGGCCCCCAGCGAAGAGTGGCCATTGTTTTTTTGAGCGGTCGTTCTATACACAGTCCAAAATGAGGCGAGGGAGACGTATAGCGTGCGCAGTAAAAAAGCAAAATGTCAACTGACGCTTGGTATCTTAGACGCACGTAAACAACACATCCTCTTTTCTCTGATAAAAATACACTAAACCTCCAACCTAATTACGAAATGTGTACAAAATGCTAATTGTAAAACGTCGTTGTGGTGTTCTGTAATTTGGAGTACTCATAGATGTTTTTACTGCTACATCGCGTTTGATTATCTTCATATTTTTTGTTTCTTCGCCTACCCCTACCCTCACCCTTAACCCTACCTTCACCCCTAACCCCAACCCTACCTGGGAGCAGTGGGTGGAGCTGCTGACTAGCTCCGACCTCTCACAGCAGCGACGATTGGTGGAGAGGGCACGGATTGCCAGCACAGTCCAAGGCATCCTAGGCTAAGGAAGCCTCCTTCCAGGCGGGTGCCCTAACATCAGAAACTGGACTCAAATAACGTTTATTCATCATCATCATCTTCGTCGTTTTGCTTAGTACATCGTTGGACACACCGATCAAGTTTTACCACACTTTTCCGGAGTCAGAGCTGCCCGTGGCTGGCATTCAACTTTTACCCACGCGCCCTCAAGTTCCCTTGTCGCGAAATACGTATTTTTCCAACTCTCCTTCCCACAATATATAAGTGCCGCGGTAGCGCCATGTTAATGCAATCAGGTTTTACTCTAAAGAACTACGTTGAAATTCCGCAATAACTGAAATATTGTATCAACTCGTGTAAGGGCCGCAGTTTTTAGCGAAATTCCAGCGGTATTTTTTTTTGGGGGGGGGGGGAGGGAAGTGTGGACCCTACAAGAACAATTTTCCTCTACTTAAAGAGTGATTCATATTGTGATGGGATACACGCCATTTATTTCGGTTGCAGCTTAACCGTAGTCACCATCACCGTCGAAGTGTTGACTTGCTGAGCAGTTTCAACACGCACATGCACACGGACGCACACATGCACACACACACACACACACGCACACGCACGGACGCACGCACGCACGCACACGCACAGTCCGGTGATGCAGGCCTCACACAAAAATGCGACCCGCAAGCAAGAAGCAAAGAGCCACGCCGCGCGAGAACTAAAACTTGGAACTATGGTGCACAAACAAGAAAAATAGTTCAGGGCCACGTACTCTGGGGTGCTGCCTCAAAACACGGAAAAAACCCGCGGCGTGGCAGGCAGACACGGTGCTCTTATCTAGGGAGTTTCTGCACTAAAGAGATCGATGATGGTGACTCAACGCTGTGGTGTGGCGCATGCTTTGGAAACAAGTGCGGATAAAACGTGGAGATGGAGAACCTTTTTCATCACGACTAATTGTCAGATAAAAAGGGGGGGTCTATACGCGGGTGGGGCTTTTACTCGAGATTATGGGTATGTTTCTGTTTTGTATGACAGTGGCGGCCATTTTCTTTAGAGGACAGCACCACAAACAAAAACAGCAACAACGTTTCTGTCCAGAATACAGTACTTAGGACATAGCCTTGTTAACCAATAGAAACATTCCTTCTAATACGACGGAATTTTGTGGCATATACTCTCAAGCGTGCACTGTGTGCATTTCTATTGGATAACACACCTACTCTCACCTGTACGCATTTCAGCTAACCTTGTTAACAACGATATGTAAATTAAAAAAAATGCTGCAGTGGCCACCTTTATTTATAGAGATAAAGCAGTATTTCATAAGGCCTGCGCTTTTTGCCGAAGGAAATTCGACAGGTGTGACGCTTTTCGGAGTCAGATATTAAGAGTTTGGTGAAACGTTACCTCTATGCACAATACAATGTGAGAGAGCAAGATAAGTATACCTAAAACAGCGAAAAACACCTTTAACTGTGGCAGTTTCACAGTGAGCTCGTTTTCTATCTTTACCCTATTTTTAAAATGAGAAGGCCTTCTTGTAAAGTGGCGGCACAACACCGGGTTGTTGAAAGCTCCTTGATTCAAAGAAGTTTCAAATATTCTTGTCATCAGCCTTCCGTAAGCCAACGCTTTCGGAAAGTTCCGACGAACAGGAGCAGACATGAAAAATAATTGCAGCCTTTCTTCAGATTGAACTACTCCACTCATTGGTCTATAGCCTTCGCAGTCCATAAGAGCATACATCAAGCACACGTATCCGTGTCGCCTGGCACAACTGCGCAGGCAATCATAGTAGGTAGAAAAGATGGGCCTAGTAGCGACGGCATTTTTTTGAAACGCCGAACAAAGCCTCGTCAACAATGCAGAGCTCTTTCCAAAGTCCTCGCTATCAAGAGCCAAATGTTGCGGAGTGCCTTTTATAACGCAAGGGGCTATTGCCCTTTTCGTTAAAGCAGCCTCGAGCTCTGACAGGGTGTCGATGGGGTTAGGAGGGATCTCTACAGCCATGTGAGCCGTGAGCTCAGCGCGAAAATAGAAGGACAAGGAAAACATACTCAGCAACCAGAAACCTAGAATCATTTGCTTGCATCGAGTAGTATCGTGGCCACCCCGCGTTCTGGTAAGATCCTCGGAGATGGGAGCCCCGGTTGATAGAAATGATGATGAAATGAATAGCGCCGAATTCACCTGACATTTTTTTGCAGAACTCCCACCAAACTCTGTGTAGTGTATAAATGAAAGTACCAAGCCGAATATTGCCATGGTTGGGAAGATCACAGCAAGCGCTCCTATTGAGTGCACCAAAATGTAAACGACCGGCAACTCAGTTTTCCCTGCCCACGTATAGAACGTCTCGTGTCGGTATTCTAAGATTGTTGGGGCTGTGTGCATTCCAAACAACCAATCTTGCACCGGAAATAAATTCAGTAAGACGTCAGCATTGCAGTGCTTCACCGAAAGCCTCCAGTCTGGGTGGTCTTCGCATGTTTGCAATTCTGACGAAACGTTCAGCACACGGAGAGCCCAATGAATAATTTCGAATTGGGGAACATGACACGTTAGGGTATACTGCATTTCGTAAGCGCGCAAGTCCCAGCACCCAAATTTAACTGTGCTTCCACTGAGTGAAGCGCTCCATCCTAGATGGTCGTGGGTCTTGTAAGAGGCACAATTTCGAGATACGAGTTTGCCTTTCCGTGTTGAGGAAATTCATTTTCTGAACTTTTTCCAGTGCTCTGGCAAATAAGGTCAAAGCAAACCGAGTACGTTGTGCTAGGGTCTAGCGATCCTTGAAAAATTACATTACTCTGACCGCTTTTTGGAAACACTACATAGTCAGCTGAATAAAGCCAACCCGAGTTAGATTTCTTTAGTGGGCAGTTTTGTGCTGCATTCCTGCCGCCCATTAGCAGTATCAAAGATCTCCCGTAGGATAGGGTATTTCTTTCGGTTATTTTGCGGAAACCATCGTTATAAACTGACCATATTGAGTACTTATTGCCGGCAGGCGGTATCAACCACGAGAACGATTCGTTCTCATATATTCCGGAAGTCAAAATAATTACGTCTTCCGTTCGTTGCACCAAATGTTCCAGTGACACCGACGTAGTCTCCACAGTCTCCATTTCCCCCTCTACTAGACTCGAAGTGTAAGATTGGTTGCATGGTATATATATAGCTAGTAAAAATACACTGATGAGCTCACTAATCAGATACCTACCTATCATCATTCCCCTCCGCTACCACAGTTTTAGTGAAGTGATAAAATAGGTAGAAAATATGGTGGCAACGAATGAACTTCGGCAGCGCAGGACAGAAGCGGGTGGAAGTCAATGTGGAATGCCTTCGTCATGCAGCGGACCTAAATAGGCTGCTGATGATGATAGAGTTGAAGCCTGAAATATAACGATCCTGCTGTATAGTGGGTCGTTTAGATTGTTTTGTAGCAGTCAAGCTAGTTTCCAGCCATGAACTTTATTGAAATACCAGAAACTGCTTCATACGTTGGAATAATTATTCTTTCATAGCTGCTGCCGATTTGTTCAGCTGATGTCTGAAAATAGGCACAAGCATCGAAAGCAAGCAGGTGTTTGCGAACAATAAAGGACAATGCAATTATTGAGGCGCTTGTGAGATTCGCATGAGTAATTTGGCAAGGAAAGTTGTCAAGCCACTTCTAGCATTCAAGTAAACGCGCGTGTATAATTGCTGCTCTAGAAGGGTAGACACGGACGTAATTCGACGTATATAAGCTTTTTACGACACACAAAACACGCCACTGTCAATTAAAGTGCAGGTTCTTTAGGAGCGATTATGAAATGGGCTTGACCGTTTTTTGCAACAGACGTAATTCCTCTTAATTGTGAGTGTTGAGAAACACTCCCAAGAATTTGTTCTGAAAGCAACTAGAAACGCTGTGCCAGTATCATAAGGGGGAAGGACGCGTCACGTTTTAAAAGAAAATACTTCTAGTATATCCATCAAAATTTCTCTGATGGAGAAACCAACAATAACAATTATTGTTGGTAGAAATCAGGTAAACCTGAAGTTACCCTGGCAGTTGGCCTCTCCTCGTGCTTCTTAGGCTGAGCAGCAGTCGCGGAGAGCGCTTGGCGCACACGTTATGTCTGTAGCGGTGGTTCTGCAAGCCGTGCTGCGTCGGGTTCGTAGGTACTAGCGCAATCGATCTCCTGGTTCTCAAGGCATATTGGAAAAGCTTATCTTCCTCTGAAAGACAACCAACAACTACTCGTGCTCGTTTGTTGTTTCACTGTATTTTCTCCGTTTTAACCGACACGGTCTCTGCTGCCTTAGAAAATGGACGTTGTACTTCGCCATACTGTACCGCTACGTTTATGCACAGCTGGACCATTTACACGTCATTGTTAGCGCGATAAGACTGTTTGTCTTAAATAATATTGTGTCTACACAGCCTGCCTGTCATTAAAACGAAAGCTTTCTTAGTGTGCCGTCCCATGGAAAAACTTGAGCATTTCCCCATAAAACGGTTTGTCGACCGAAAAGCCCTGATAAGATCTGAGTACACACGGCGGTTGAGTGAAACAGGACTTCCTTGCGGAAAAACAAGTTACTTCAACCTCGCGAAAATGGAACTGTTCTAGATAAGACCGTACACGCATCAATCTACATCTGGGAGTAAAACGGTCTGCCTTTATCTCATAAACCGACAAGCTTTTCAGCCGGTAAGCTTTTAAAGCTTTCCCAGATGCGTTCACTCTGTACGCCAAGAATTGGTGCATGGGTTCGTTTTTAGTTCACGAGCTGTGTATTTCAATGTTTGACGATCGGCTAGACGAACTTTAAGCTAACATTGCACAGATTTTTAGCGCACGCTTTGGCACACTTTTCACGGAGTGTTGATTTGAGAACACTTTCGCGCTTTTCTCAACTTTCTTTGGAAAAGACATGGTAAATTGTTTACTTGGAAGCTACAGTGTCATACACGCGTGGGTCGTGTTTCAAACTTCGACATAAATATTGCCCTTGCTATTAAGTTTTATTGCCGTTGTACTTTCTAATGGTGTCCTGGAGCGATACATGTTCTTCTGCAGATGCCGACATGACCGCCATGTCAAGTTTAAGCACGGTAAATTACGTGCACAAAGATATCACTCACGCAGAGCATAATTGTGAAAGTGTCACGAAACCAACAGTCCGTGGTGTTTATCTTGGTTCGCCCATCTGAATTAACGTTGAATGACGTCCACACCTAAGGCGTCGTATTTAATAATTTGGATGCAACAATAGCAGTGGGTGCACGCAGACAGGCCTGATCGATGTGGTCGATGTAGCTGGGATCATCATTGTGTGTGCGGAAACATATTGTTCCTGACGTACTCACACGTGTAAGCAATAAAAGGCAGGTAGGCCTTGTGTCCTATTATTTGGCCACGCCAATCTTTATTAACATTGTGAATAATGGCAGTCGTATTTCATTATATTTCACTTCGATCATAGCGTTCGTTCTGTATAGTCGGACTCAATTCTCGTGGCCACTTGGGCACTACTCCGTGTGTTAAAAAAGTATAGCTCGCATGTTGCCTTGATTACGCATAAATGGGCCGGTCTCCATTCATCATACCTTGCTTCTTTCGTATAATTTGGTCTCTATACATTCAACACACTGGACTTGCACTGAGTAATACTTAGTAGCGAAAGATCTGGCTTACTTTATAACATAATTGGCACATTAAATCCATATGGTGAATAGCCAGGAAAGAGCACAAGGTCGCGGGTTCGTTTCCCGGCCGCGGCGGCCGCTTTTCTGATGGAGGCGAAAAGCAAAAACGCCCGTGTGTACGAGATTTCGGCGCACGTTAAAGATCCCCAGGTGGTCAAAATTAATCCGGAGCCCTCCACTACGGCACGCCTCATCGCCTGCGTTGCGTCGGCGCGTTAAACCCCACAATCAATCAATCAATCAAATCAATCGAATAGCCAGGAAAGCACGTCATTATTTCCCTAAAGGCGCGATTCTCATACCATTTTATGCCGTTTTTGCCGCGGGATTTTTTTTTGTGTTGAAAGAAACAAACAATTTTAACATTTCTGATTCTACTAAGTCTCGTCTGCGCAAAAGTGAGCTTATTGGCGGGAGGCATTCTTTTCATTTCGACATTACAAACTTCTGTGCTCTATTTTCACTTTGGATGATGGCATGTAAATAACGCTGTCGTCAGGCCTATTGAACCTATCTCGGTAGAATTTGGCAGGACCCTCCCTGCTTGCCCCCCAAAAGTTGGAAATATTTCTTTTGGAGACAGCGTTGAATCAGCGACAAGTCGACACGAGAACTCAAATCTGTCCAAAATCAAGTACAACACCAAATAAAGTAATCCACAAGCGAGCGGATTGTGTATACCTTGGTTTTCTACTGTTTCTTGTAGAAAATGTTTACTGCACTGCGCTCATGCTCGCTAATGCTATAACGACAGTAACGTTCCACGGATGTCTAATTTTGCCAGAACACGCGTCCCTCTCCTAGTCTAAACTGTTTCGACCATGTTTGCATAGCTATATTGAATAGACGTTGGCCTCGTAACGCGAGGGTCTAGTTCGATTCCGACCACCCCAAGCTTTTTTTTCCTTACTTTACCTACGATTATCAGCACCGCCAAGGAAAGTTGGCTTTTCTTCAGTACGTTTTGGGGTGGACAACCGAATACATAAGTAACAGGATGAAAGCTTTGCTGAAAATTTATATTTCAAGTTTTTTTAACCTGCTGTTCTCATATCAGCTGACAATACACTAAAAAACTACCTTTTTGTAATTAATTCATATCACAATTTTGTGCAAATTTTGGTTAATATCCGTACATGTCCTGGATTTTTAAAGCGAAAGCTCTACTACGCCACATATTTCAAGGTTGTGTTGCGAGTGACGTTCATCCGCCTGCGCGAAAGCTGCGCTTTTCTTATCGCTTCGTCCGCTCGGAGCATCGACGCTGCAATGCCGCGTGACAAGGCGAGGATGAGATGCCTGCTTAGGCTTGGCTTAATCGCTGAGTGCATTGCTGCAGCTTTGTTTTGCGGCAGCTCAAACAAACCACGTGACTTGGCAAGAGTTTCACCCTTATATGCCGGCGCTTGGTCCATCAGTCTGGCCATCAAAGACATGGAGTATGGGCTGTCTCTGTGTGCCCTAGAGGGCAAGGGAAATTAATCCAACCGTCCAGTAAATATAGGTAGAGCACAGACTGCGAATTTCGACAAAATGTTATCCAGCGCCGCAAATAATGGACACGGCAGCCGGCACTAATGAACAAATATTGTAGCGGAAACTCCACCATGCCGAATTCAAGTCATTACATATCAGGGCTGGCAGTATTGGGTTACATGGCCGCATATTTAGTAGCATTGACTATCGCTTCTAAAATGTTGAGGTCGAAGTTTGCAGAAATACCATTACTGGAAAGTCACAAGTTACTGCTAGAATAGGCATCACTGGACGAAATAATGCACAACATAAGGCAGGCGCACACACATTTCGTAACTTGAAGACCTCAAAACCAACCGCACTAAAATTACGTATCCGCCTGCCATAAAATTGTGAACAGTCTTCAGTCCTTGCAAAACCTCACTGTTCCTTTTAGATCATGAAAAAACCCAAACAGCGCGAACGAAACAGGACCGAGGAAAGGAACACATCAAATACAAACGGGCGCTGACTACCAAATGTTTATTTTTCCGAGCGTACAAGCAAATTTACACAAAAAAAATTCCCCGCATTTCCCCGAGGGGAAGAATGTGAAAGTGCGAATGCACGAGTTGAATTTGCGCGGTTCGGTAATGTTCGCGAAAGAGAGATCACACACACACACACAACTACAAAGAAAGAAAGATGCATTTATTCACAGACACCTATTTGTGTTGTCGTTGTACTTGATTGCTAGAGCGGATCTCAGCTTTGAAATTTCGTGTCAGTACTCATTTAAGCAGGTGCATTAGCCCTTCTCACGCCCGATTCTTGGCCAATCCCCCACGTGGGTATGTGCCATGTCAGCGGCCAGGCTGCGCGCGCCCATCTCCATGTGCGCGGACATCGCCGGTGGACGCAGGTTCAGGGTCGCTTAAGAAGTGCATTCGCACTTAAAACAGAACACGTTTCTAAGATAACGAGATAGTGGATGGCAATAGTCGCTCATGTGACTGCCTAAATTGCTGCGTACTGCAAGTCTGTGTTCTCTTGCACGCATCTGCCCGTCTTCCCGGCAGACGGCCCGAGCGTGCAACAGAACACAGACTTGCAGTACGCAGCTATTCAGGCGGTCACATGAGCGACCCTTGTCAAAGAGGCAGATGTCAGCCACTACTCGGAGAAACAAAGTTCCTTAACCGAGCTTCAGATAATACCGAGAGGGAGATTATAGAAGCCTATTACATAAAAAAAGCGAATGACAAATGCATAAGCACACCATCCTTGTCACTGTTTGATAAAGAATCCAATTTTTAGACGGGTTCTTGTAATCAAAAACTTGTTGGGCATATTTTTTTGATGCCATTCACTATCTGATTAACTTAGAAACGTGTTCTGTTTTTGGTGTAAATTTGCTTGTAAGCTCTAAAAAATAAACAGTTGATACTCAGCGCCCGTTTGTGCTCTATGTGTTTATTTCCTCTGTCCTGTTTTGTTCGTGCTGTTTGGGTTTTTTTCATAAACAGAAACCAACTAACTCGCAGCAGAGTCCTGCTAAGTCATATTCCTTTTAGTGTTTCACACTATTCCCTCAACTCAAGCGTCGCAGCTCTAAAACATTATGCCGGGTTGGTTTCGATGATGGTTTGAGCTTAAAGGGGTCCTGAAATACCTTCCGCCGATGCATGGATGTACATGTAACCAAATAAAGCAATGTATTAGCAATCTCCTCCCGCAAGAATTTTATTAAAGCGATGAGTATGAGTATGACCATGACCCTCATGACTGTGGACAGGACGCATTATTTATATGCCCCACGTGATTCCCCTAATTGAAACCTTGAATTTGATACCCCATTTGGTTTGGCGGCCTCACTTAGAATTTTAACCGAATTTATGACTCACAATGACTCTCTCATGATTAGAACCCCGAAGCCTTTTTTTATTTGTCCCACGTGATTCCCCTCATCACGACCGCATATTTGATACCCTACACGCCCGAGCGGGATCACTTCCAATTTTAACCACACATAAGACTCGCCATGACTAGGTCATGACTGTAACCAGGAATCATTTTTGTATTTGCCCTACGTGATTCCCCTCATCGGGACCATTAATTTGATACCCAACACAGCCTAGTGGCATCAATTTGAATGTTAACCCAAACAATGACTAACCATGACTATCTCATGATATATCCATACCGTATTTTTATCCCATGTGATTTCTCTCATCGCAACCTTCAATTTGATGCCCCGCACACACTAGTGCCATCATTTTGAATTTTAACCCAATTTATGACCTATTATGGCTGTGTCATATGATAATAATCAGGAACAATTTCTGCATTTGTCCGGCGTGATTCCCCTCATCGAGACTTTTAATTTCATACGCCACACGCCCTAGCGCTATGAAATTGAATTTTCACCAATCTATGACTTAGCCATGACTAGGTCATAATATAACCATAACACATTTTTGTCCCACGTGATTCCCCTCATCTAGACCTTCAATATGATTCCCGACACGCCCTCATGGCGTCATTTTGAATTTTAACCCAATCTATGACTTATGACTGTCTGATGACTATACACAGGAAGAATTCTTTTTTAATTTATCTCGCGTGATTCCGTTAATCGGGACCTTTAACTTGATACCTTGCACGCCTTAGCGACATCTGAATTTTACACAATCTACCTCATAATGCGGTCATTATTCTATCTAAACGGGCGTCGCCCAGTAAGTTCAGTTGACAACTTATTTGAAACAGAGGAGAGGACAGCCGCCGCTCCTTCCGCCCGGCGCTCACCTTTTCCTTTGGACCCTAGAAAATCAAACCGTTAACAGAAGCAGGCGAACAACCAGCAAGAAAGCGCCGCCGTGTGGTTTCCCACCACCCTCTCCCACCTTCTTAGGGGATCCATCAAGAGGAAAAGGTGCGATAACCCGTTTATAGGACCTCACCAGTCAATCATTATTTACACGCCCAGCCGCTAAATCAGACACTCCTCCCACCAACCGATCATGTTTATTGCGAATGCTGCCGTACCCGCAGCTAACCTGAAATGAGAGCCCAAAGCGACACATGGAACTAAACTGCCAACCATATCTGCCTCCTAGGCTACTCATATGTACTCAGAACTCAAAATGTACTCAAACTCAAAATGTGCTCAAACTCAAAACGCCCTCAAACTCAAAATGTACTCAAACTCAAAGAGTACTCAGTACTCAAAATGTACTCAAACTCAAAATGTACTCAAAACTCAAAATGTACACAAACTCAAAATGTACTCAAAACTCAAAGTGTACTCAAACTCAAAATATACTCAAAACTCAAAATGGACTCAGAACTCAAAGTGTACTCAAACTCAAAATGTACTCAAAACTAAAAATGTACACAAACTCAAAATGTACTCAATATTCAAAGTGTACTCAAACTCAAAATGTACTCAAACTCAAAGTGTACTCAAACTCAAAATGTACTCAAAACTCAAAATGGACTTAGAACTCAAAGTGTACTCAAACTCAAAATGTACTCAAAACTCAAAATGGACTCAGAACTCACTCGGTCTCAGGCGTACTCAAACTCAGTCGGGCTCAAACTAACCATGTCACACTAGCCTCGCGCTCACTCAAACTCACGTGTGGGGTTTGAGTCCCAATGAGTCTGAGTGAGTGGACTCGTGAGTGAGTCCACCGACCTCTGCCTCGGACAACTGTGGCATAGCGAAAGGCTCGCATTCCTTTCAGTGTCTATTTTTTGTCCGGTGCTTTCGGTGCGGTGTTTGTTGACGATAATTCAAGGAAATGCCTACCCCGCTCATGTTTTGGCAAAACACTTTCTCAGTACTCGGTCGCGTGTAAATATGCCAGAGGCAGCTCTGAACCGCAGGCCACAGGCTGAATGCATGCCGGCGTTCTATAAGTTACTTGTATCTTCTTACATGAAGTTGCTGTGTAATAGAAAGTTGAGCTGTAGTATTAGTCTAAATCATCTCAAAAGGGCTATATAACGTTTAGACAGCCTAATTAGACTTATATTTATTGAACTGCTCCCTCGTTTAGCAGGTAAACCTTGTGTGTCGACGAAGAAAAAAATTCTATTACCGATCAAGATGGTGCAAGTCACAATTTAGTATTTTTACATATCTTGAAAGGGCACACCGCGCACCAGTGGTACGCCATTTCGGTAGTCGAAGTTGCGGGCCGGAATGGCCCCGTGCTTTTTTTATGCTTCGCAAATTACGTTGAAATTAAGGCTCTGTGCTTCCAATAAATGGTTCAATTATGAAATGCCTGGGTAGAACTGCGCAATGCAGACAAAAATAATACTTCAACTAAATCCAGGGTTCAATTAACACTTTTCTACGCACTTATTGCCTAAGTCGCTCATTTGAATTTGCCAATAATAATGGTAAAGAAGGGTAATATACTTTTAAAATCAGGTTGCGACTCAGGCTGTCCGCACGACGTCATGCAGTCTTATCTGAATGGCTATGCGTAACCTGCGTTACTTTTCTAAATATAGTCATTGTTTTTCCGCACGCTGAATCGAAAGTGGTCTATACAAGGTGCCACCTTACCGCATCCTCTGAAAAATACTGCATATAAGGTTATAAAAATAGGTGACTGTTTGGAAATTGGAGTTCTCGGAGTGAAGGGCAGTGTTTTGTGTGCTGTGCCGAAAGCGGCCTAAAGCGTATCACTCCACTCTTCTCCACGGAAGAAAAATAAGGCTCATAAATGTGACAACTCGATTGATTGCTTCAGAAAAAGCTGGCCGTTGTAACAAAGAAAGGATAAAAAACTGCAAAACTCATGATTCGAACCCAGAGCTCCTGCACAGAAGTCGGAAGCATTACCCTGAGACAAAAAAAAATCCCCCCCACCTCCCCGAAGGGGATCGTGCAGAAATGCGAATGCATTGGGTGCACCGATGAGTGCGCTGCGAGTAATTATTATTAATGGCGTAATTAAATGAAGAGAGCCGTGAGTGTGAACGTACCCATTTATTCATTCATCAGCACCTGTTTGTGTTATCGTTGTACCTGACGGCCACAATGACCGCCTTGTGGTCGCTAAAGTGCACGGTCAAAGGGTCTTTGAGAAGCATACGCGCATCACAGTTTCGCGTAAAGACCAGATCAATGCAACTCCCGTGAATGGTAGTGGGGCACGTGTTGGCGGAGCCGGAAGAGAGACACCGCATAGAGTGCTTGGTGTGCATGGTTCATAGTCCGAGCGCGGAGAGGAGGAGCGCCCGAGCTCTCTCTCTCCGCCCGAGCGAGCTACCGATGCGAGCGCCCTCACCCGACCGCGCACACTCCTCCTCTCCCTTACCATCCGCTGCTCCGCGATGCGAGCGCCCTCACACGCCCGCGCGCGCTCCTTCTCTCCTTACCCTCCGCCGCTCACCACCTGCTCCGGTTGCTAGGCGCGCCACATCCGTTGCTAGGGCGCGCCCGGGAGCGGAGAGATAACACCTGCGCGGACGCCGGCCAACGTACGCAAGACAACCCCCGACTAAGAAATGCATTCGCATTTAAAAGGCGACAGGACACTTTGGCCCCGTAACCGATTAGGAGAACGTATGGGGTCGTACGTATTGCCGCGAACCATGTATGGGCTTGCTTATTTATTGTTTGTTTTTACTGCGGGCCACGCCCGGCTGTGTTATTTGCGTTCCAAGCAAAGCGCGTCTTCCCTTCTTTATTTTTATATCGCACGGGCTATCACATTCAGATAAGCAAACTGTTTCGCCCTAACGTCGCTAGCCCAGAATAATCGTCTGTGATCTGCAATGTTCTGGACGTGAATCGACGGTTCCAGAAACACTCGCGCCGAAAGATCAAAAGCTGCAGAGCAGACGCCTCGGCATTCGTTTCTGCGACGCTCGCCGACGCAAGTCACTTTGTTGACCGCTGCTTCGCCGCCTCTGTATTCTTTTGAGTTGTTAGGGGAGCACAAGTTCGCTCCAATAAACTTGTTTATCCTTCAAGACAACTGCGTCGTCCTTGGATTCGTGACATCTGGTGGAGGTGCTGGGTACTCACCCTTTATGCTCTCTACGACATCTGGAAGCCGCCAAGCCAGCCCAACCAGAGAAAGCCGCCGACTGCAAGGATTGATACCCGAGTTCGGCCTCATGCCAGAAGGGCCCAAGAGAAGGAACGCTGCAGCCAACACCAGGGTGCAAGAAAGAACGTCGCCAATCGTCCTGCAGCAGCCCCGGGAAGCGCCATCGTTCCGGGGAGCCCCCGCTGAAGAAACTGAAGAATAGTTGGAGAAGCTGGAGCGCGTTTGCATCTTCAACAGGGGGGGCGGCGAAGAAACTTTCCGGCATGTCTTCTTTTACTTAGAAGATGCTGCTCGCACTTGGTTCGAGAACCATGAGAGTTCTTTGACCGACTGGACTCAATTCAAAAGGGAGTTCCTTAAGACCTTCACTACCGTTGTGAGAAAAGAGCGAGCTGCGCTTATGCTTGAAACTCGAATGCAGCACCCCAACGAAGGTGTCGTGATCTTCGTTGAGGAGATGAAGCGACGTTTTCGTCGTGCGGACCCTGAAATGACCGAGGAAAAGAAGGTCAGGTTTCTAATGCGAGGAGTGAAGCAAGAGCTTTTTGCTTGTCTAGTCCGTAACCCGCCGAAGACGGTGGTTGAGTTCGCGTCTGAGGCGGCCGCGGTCGAGAAAACGCGAGAAATTCGAACGAGGCAGTACGACCGCCCTGTCAACGCGCTGTTCTCGGAGACCATCGGTGCCGCAACTGGAAGCTCCCATACATTGCGCGAGACCATTCGAGCAGTGGTCAAGGAGGAGCTTCCGAAGCTTTTTCCAAGAACGCCGCAACCTCAAGTGGCTTCTCTGACTGACGTCATCCGTGAAGAGGTTCAAGAGGCGCTGGGAACTTCTATGCCTGCAGAAGCACCCCGTCAGCCCCAAGCGATGACCTACTCCGCAGCTCTTCGTCAACCCCGCCCTGCTCCAACCCGTCGTCAAGAGGCCCAGCCATACCGCCGTCAAGTGCCGTCCTCCCGACGCCCTGTAGACCAATACCAGACGCCAAGGAAGACCGACGTGTGGCGAACGCCCGATAATCGCCCGCTGTGCTACCACTGAGCAGCGGCCGACCACATCTACTGTCGCTGCCCTTACAAGAGGCTCGGTCTGCGAGGATTCTCCGTCGACGCACCACGCCGGGCCCCTTCCAGCGCCCTACTCAGATCGACGAATACCTGTCCAACACGAACCGAGGACCTGCCCGCTTCAACCGTTCGCCGTCGCCCTACCGGTACCAGTCGCCAAACCGCCATAACACCGCTGACTTCTCACGTGGAAGGTCCCCAAGCCCACGCGGGGGAAACTAAAAGCAGCAACTTCTGCAGGTGAAGTTGCAGAACGGCGAAAAAACGAAAACCCTCCAACGACGCACGGCCGCACCGAACACCGTACCTGCAGCCCAACGACTCGATCTAACCCGGACGTGACTCCCGAACCCGACGATGACACGACGCGACGCGTACCCGAAACGACAGAGCCTGCCGCTGAGAAGATGACGAGAATGACGACGCATGGTGCCCGACCGTCAACACGCACAAGCCGAGATACAACGCCCCGACGCACCAGAAACTCGAGGAAAGCGGCGTCCGACGTTCAGTTGTCCATCGACGGCTTTGACGTAGTCGCCCTCATCCGCACGGGAACCGACTACTCGGTAATGAGCAGCTCATTCGTGTCGAAGCTGAGGAAAGTTACGACACCATGGGACGGTCCGCATATACACACAAAACACAAGTTAGCCTGAATGGGAGTTTCTTGGCTGGAATACGTCTTTGAAACTCCTCACGACAGGCGGCCTGCTCCCACGTGGGGTAGTATGATGGTGGAAAAACTACCAGTTTACGCCGGGGGCCACAAGCCGTCGTAAATAAGCGCATTTACCACGGTTGTACCTCTTCACAAAACGCAGTATCTGGCTGTGATTACTGCGTTTGTCCTTATGGGAGTATAAAAACTCCCACGCCACCTCCATTTCCTTCTCCTCCTCCCTCACCCTTCCTCGTCTACGCGTCCTTACAAAATGGCTGCCAGTTGGTGTCGTGTGTCGTGTGAGCTCCAGCGTCCCCGAAAATTTATTGCCAATGTGAACTTGCGGCCGGACGAACGGATGTGAAGTGCTTCCCAACGACCGAAGCTTGTTGCTAACATTATGGAACCAGCCTGGACTGACGTGCGACGGACTGCAACGTCGCCTCCGAGTCACCGACCTTCGAGCCGACGGAATACGCCAGCGAGCCGACGCGAGGCCTAAATGCAGTGATCGCTGAGAGTGGGTCGTTAAAAACAACGCGGTTGTGCCTCTGCGAGGTGGTTGAAGGTAAGATTTTCTCGTTTTTTATTGTACGCAACATTTTGGGAGACTTGTGCCCCTTCTAGCGTCAAATAAACTCAACGTATTTCACGCGCCACTGTACTGGCGATTCTCCGCCACTGGAGGTGAGCGTTGTGCGTGAAAGACGGCACCATGCCCGGAACGTCATTGGGTAGGCCGAACGGTGTGAAAGCAATACGTATTTGCGCGGGTCTCGAGCAGAACACTGACTCATTCACACTCGCAAGCAGAATGAACACTGTCCGAACTCTGGACGGCTGTTAGGTGTTTTTGTTAGGCTGTGTCTGTGGCTTACTGGCAAGCGAGGGTGAAGTTGGCCGGTCAAACGTCGCAGGGCGGCCGCTTGTCTTGAGAAGTAGGTGTGGTGCCAGCCGTGCCTGCTACGAGGAGGGTGACTGCCGCGTGCCGCCGGCGATTAATTGCTTTCACTGGAAAGGGAGAAGGTCGGGGCCCCGTGGGAGCTCTTCGTAGGCTAGGCGCGTGTAACTATAACCAGCAAACGCCATTCGAGGGAGCATTCTGTAGAGTCGACAGACGACTGCTTATTTTATTATTTTTTTTTGAAGGGGGGCACGCGCTGGCGTCACACCGACCGAAATTTTTCCTTAACTTTCGGTGAGGGGAGAGAGGGGCAGTGCGGGGGGTAAAACCTGAAGCTCGTTCCCAGAACACTACACGCAAGGAAAAGAGGGAAAGGAAGCATTTTGGGAAGTTGGTCGCCACAAGGGTCGCGCACCTTTTTGAACAGCAGAACACTTCGTTTTGAGGAACTAGTGAGCGCAGGTGTCTCGGACAGAAGTGCAATATTGCGTAGCTTTAAACAAACATTCAGACATTACGGAAAGTGGGACACAAGAGTGACAAGTTCAGCGTCTTTACAGTGCCGTTTCTTTTTTTTCAGGTCAGATGCCCAATATGCTTATGTATTTGTTACCGCAGATTTAAAGCGTTTTGCTATCCCTCTAATGAATGTGCTACTGTGGCTTCCAGAAGAACGTGCCAGGGGGTGCGGCAACGTCAGCGTTTGGGAGGCAGGTGCAAGCAAACAGCGCACCGACGACATGCTGACCTCATTGTTTGCAAATGGCTTAAATTTTTTTCGTTGAGGAGTGTTGTAGTAGATAAAGTTCTTACCAAGATACCTTGTGTTCTCGATGTAGGTGTTTTGTTGATTCAGTGGTTTTATTGTCTTATTAACGTGTTCACACGTATATCGTATTCATGTAATTTTTATGCAATAAATTGACTGTGCCGAAAACAAACTTTTCACGTTTCGCCATTCAACGTTTGAAGCGGAAAAAGACTAGAAATTACGTGATCCCCAACGAAAAATAAAAATGCAGCCTGTGCCCTTATTAAGAACTCCCAAATGCAGTAATAAATTCCACTGCAGCACATATATATGAAGCGCACAAAAACACACACAAGAAAAACCTTGAATGCAGGTCAACACTGCTCCCAATGCGCCCCTGAAAACTCCCAGTTGGAGGAAACAATACACTCCCAATGGTACCCCTGGAAACTCCCATTGTAGTGGCAGTAAAATGAAACTCCCGTATGCTACTGAAAAAACTGCCGAAATAATGGGAGTAAGGCGAAACTCCCATTGGAAGGAGTTTTGAAAACTCCGAATTGGTACTGAGTTATGACACAAGCCATTTACTCCCATTCCGGCTTATTTGTGTTCTGTGTGTACGCACAGCAAGAGGCCATCTCGTAACCCCAAGTGGAACGTGCACATCACGCGTCATCATAGGCGGCACCACGTACCCTGCTGTGTTCGTTATTTTGCCTAACTGCTCCCGCGACGTAATTCTCGGAATGGACTTTTTGACGGACAACGGCGCAATAATTCATCTCCAGACCAAGTCGATAACTTTTTCCGCTGATCACTCTACGACGCCGCCACTGAACCCCGATCACCGTGCTGCTGTCAGGATCGCCGACGATCACGTCACCCTGCCACCCCGCGCAAGCTTGATGATCGCCGTCTACTGTGAGGATGCTGCTTCTGACATCGACGCTATCGTAGAGAGTGATCGAAGGTTGCTTCTCAACCGCGGTGTCTCCGTCGCAAGAGGCATTGCGCACTTTAAGCAACGCCAATCTCGCGTTATGGTCACTAATTTCACCGAAGAATACCAGCATTTAAACAAGGGAGCTGCAATTGCGTTCCTCGAAGAAACGCAAAAAGCAAGTGACGTGCTCGCGGTCGCCGACTTTGAACGCACACCCGATGACGCCTTCAAGCTTCCGCAGCCCTTCGACGTGAATCCGGCGCTACCGCAAGAACAAGGGAACAAATTATTGGCTTTGCTGCGTCGCTACAGCGAGTGTTTTTCGTCGAGCGCAAAACTACGTCAGACACCCCTAGCGAAGCACCGTATAACTGAAGATGGAGCCCGACCTACCCGACAGCCACCGTACCGCGTCTCTTCCCACGAACGGGAAGCCATCCGGACTCAAGTCGACGACATGCTTAGCGACGACATTATACAGCCATCGAAAAGCCCCTGGGCTGCGCCGGTCGTACTCGTAAAGAAAAAAGACGGCACATTAAGGTTTTGCGTTGACTACCGGCGACTAAACAAAATCACCAAAAAGGACGTGTATCCCCTGCCACGAATCGACGACGCCCTTGACCACCTCTGCCATGCCAAGTACTTCTCATCAATGGATTTGAAGACCGGCTACTGGCAAATTGAAGTGGACGAGAGAGACCGAGAGAAGACTGCGTTTATAACCCCGGACGGCCTATACGATTTCAAGGTGATGCCTTTTGGGCTGTGCACGGCGCCAGCAACGTTTCAGAGTCATGGACACTGTGCTAGGTGGCCTGAAGTGGCACACTTGCCTCGTATACCTCGACGACGTTGTCGTATTCGCCCGGAATTTCGACGAACACCTCGCAAGGTTGGAGTCTGTACTCGAGACCATTCGTACATCGGGGTTAACGCTGAAGCCTGAAAAGTGTCGTTTCGCGTATGAGGAGCTGAAGTTCTTGGGCTACGTCGTCAACGCCGCGGGAGTCCTACCTGACCCGGAAAAAGTTTCGGCCATTGCGAACTTCCCAGGGCCGAAAGACAAGAAGGGCGTGCGAATATTTCTCGGACTGTGCGCATACTACCGGCGCTTCGTCGCAAACTTCGCCCGCATTGCAGTGCCACTCACACGCTTGACGAAAGATAGCACGCCTTTTAGCTAGGAAAACGACCAATAAAAGGCATTCTGCGAGCTGCAAAAACGCCTGCAAAGCCCTCCCGTGCTCGCTCATTTCGACGAAAACGCGGAAACAGAAATGCACACCGACGCCAGCGATATAGGCTTGGGTGCCGTTCTCGTCCGAAAGCAAAGCGGCAGCGAAAAAGTAATCGCCTTTGCCAGCCGTTGTCTGTCGAAGGAGGAGAAAAATTACTCAGCCTCTGAAAAAGAGTGCCTCGCAATTATATGGGCCATTTCAAAATTTCGCCCATACGTATATGGTAGACCATTCAAGGTTGCCACAGACCACCATGCATTGTGTTGGCTCGCCAATTTGAAGGACCCATCTGGCCGTCTTGGGCGGTGGAGCTTGTGCCTGCAAGAGTTCGACGTTACAATCGTCTACGAATCCGGCAGGCAACCCTCCGACGCCAACTGCCTGTCCCGCGCCCCCGTCGACCCGCCACCACTAGACTCCGATGAATACAGCGCGTTCTTCGGAGTCGTTACGGAGAGCGACCTAGCCGCCCAGCAGCATGCCCACCCCGACTTGCGCGTCATGATCGACTACCTCGAGGAACAAAATGTCCCCGTGCCTAGGGCGTCCAAGCGGAACTTGCAAGCATTCAGCCTCAAAACCTCCGTCCTCATGAAGAAGAATTTCAGCCCCGGAACGAGGACCTACCTTTCTACTTGTCATTACTTGTCATCACTTTGTCATCACTTTGTCATTACTTGTCATTACATCATTACCTACTTGTCATCCATGCAGAGCTCCGTGACGAAATTTTGGAAGCGTGCCACGACGACCCGTCTTCCGGACATCTCGGCACAGCTCCCACTATTGCAAAAATCAAGGCGAAGTACTTCTGGCCCCGCCTTACATCCGACGTCACCAACTACGTTCGGAGTTGCCGTGACTGCCAGCGACGAAAAACACCGTCCACAAGACCCGCCGGCTTTCTGCAACCGATCGCCGTCCCTTCGAGGCCCTTTCAACAGCTTGGAAAGGACCTTTTAGGCCCGTTCCCTACGTCACAATCACAGAACAAGTGGATTGTCGTGGCGACAGACTACATGACGCGCTACGCACAGACCGCCGCTCTTCCGAGGGGCACTGCACAGGAAGTCGCAAAGTTCTTCATAAGCCAATTTGTGCTGCGACAGGGAGCCCCGGAAGTCCTAATCACGTACCGCGGAACGGCCTTTACTGCGGAGCTGATGCAAGGAACATTACGCTACAGAAACACGGACCACAGAAGAACGACGGCGTACCACTCCCAAACGAACGGACTAACAGAACGTCTGAACAAGACAATCGCAGATATGCTGTCAATGTACGTACGAAGTGCTCCCGTATGTCACGTTTGCGTACAACACGGCTATCCAGGAGACGACGCAGCTGACGCCGTTCCAGCTTGTCTACGGAAGACGGTCAACAACGGTGCTCGACGCCATGCTTCCGCACGTAGAAGACGACGACCTCAACAGCGACGTCCAAGGATACCTTCAGCGTGCGGAGGAGGCCCGCCAGCTGGCTCGAGTTCGTACAATGCGCCAGCAGCTCGTGGATGCCGGGCGCTACAACCTCCAACGCCGAGACGCCGAGTACCACCCAGGGGACCGTGTTTGGTTTTGGACTCCCATCCGACGACGCGGACTCAGTGAGAAGCTTCTGCAACGATATTTCGGACCCTACCAAATTCTACGACGTGTCGGCCAACTTACCTACGAGGTGATCCCCGATGGTGATTCCGGAACATCACGACGACGCACGCGGCCCGAAGTCGTCCACGTGGTTCGCTTAAAACCTTACTGTGCAAGATGACGGACTTTTTTTTTGTTGTTGTTTGTTCGTACTGTCTTTTATTTTAGCATCGGGTCGATGCACTCTTAGAGGGGGGGTAATGACGCGAACAATGTATGGGCTCGCTTATTTATGGTTTGTTTTTACTGCCGGCGCACGCCCGGCTGTGTTATCTGCGTTCCAAGCAAAGCGCGTCTTCCATTCTTTATTTTTATGCCGCACGGGCTATCACATTCAGATAAGCAAACTGTTTCGCCCTAACGTCGCTAGCCCAGAATAATCGTCTGTGATCTACAATTTTCTGGATGTGAATCGACGGTTCCAGAAACACTCGCGCCGAAAGATAAAAAGCCTGCAGAGCAGACGCCTCGGCATTCGATTCTGCGACGTTCGCCGACGCAAGTCAATTTGTTGACCGCTGCTTCGCCGCCTCTGTATTCTTTTGACTTGTTAGGGGAGCACAAGTTCGCTCCAACAAACTTGTTTCTCCTTCAAGACTACTGCGTCGTCCTTGGCTTCGTGACAGTATAGCCATTGCCCGCAGACTACAAGATGTGAAGATTATAGCCATAGGCTTAGTTTAGATGCTTTTCAATGTCTGTGTTTTAGAGCGTTTTCTCGTCATTGCACATGAAAGTTGCGTAAACCAATAGTGGGTAGAAATTTCAACAGTACCTGCGCAAAATACCAGAGAACACCGCAATATAGTGGGCGGTTTCCTTAAACAGCATTTCTATTTTCCCAGTTTACTTTCCCACAGTTAATAATTTCTTGATAATGCCTGCTAGGTCCACATCTTCTCGGTGCGCATGGCGTGAAATGCTCGCGGTTTGCATAAAGTTGTGTGCATCCAATGTTTTCATCACAATTTTTCAGGGCACCCCCTTTATTAAGATATTTTCTTGCAGAAGAAACTTTCTTTCGTATGGTAAGTGACAGATATTGCGCATTCAGTAAATAAATAGCTTGCTGAAGCAACATAATTTCAAACCTCCCGCTAGAATTTAGTTACGCGCTTCCTAGCATCTTCGAAGACATTTACAAAAATCTGTATGTAACGACACTTTGTTTCTAGACTCCATAAATGATTCGAAGCATTTCCAAGCTCTACTTAAAGGCACCAAGAACTCTCAGTATATAAAATAGCCAGAACTTAAAAAACACCACATATATGTGCGGGAAAAGTAGACTCACCCGTATTTCTTTTCAGTGCTCAGTTAGCCGCGATTGTCCACCTGACTGCACATGCCAAAGGTTAGGAGACGGTCGTCGTTCATGTGTACGAACCGGTTCGTCCTGGACGCTAAGAATTTTTGTCCCGTTGAAAAAATTTGAAGTCCAAAGATTCCTCATCTCTGCCAGGAATGACACCAATAAACGCCTTTAGATTTGAAGATATCCCTGGCGTACTGTTTCCTTTATTCGACCAAGACAATTAGGATGTTGCATTTTATTATTCATTTACTTCACACACGAGCAGAAAACGTATAATTTACATTGACCGGCTGGTCGGTCATGGTGGGCCTTTTAACTGCTTCACATTTACATGCCGTCGTTGAGTCGCATTTTGCCTGCTTCATCTTTCCTTGCTGATAAAGTAAATAAATGCTGCAAAAATGACCAGATTTCTAGCCCGGCACATTCGTATCTAACTATACATATTCGGAATATTTCTGCAAAAATGTTGAGAACAGGGCCTGTTGGTACAGAATCTTAGTGGGGAACCACTGCGAACTGGCCGGACGAACAAATAAAGACAACACAGGAGTGGTTTTTTTTAGAGATAACGTTACAATAAATAGGTAATTTCGCATTAAAATATTGCGCTGATTTTCATATTGTGTTATCTACAGTCTTCAGGGCTGTCTAATATTAAAAATGTTTGACGTCATATAAAATTTAAGCGAAAGATTACGTGCACCTACGCGCAGCTGTGGATCGAAATCCTTCTTCTATCTCAACTGAATGACGGAACGCACGACCACGTGTCACTATTTATGTTGCGCCAAACAGACGTCAAAACACATTTTATAGACATACAAAATATCAAAAAACGTTCACCCGAAAACTTTTTAGAAAAACAATTTGCGACAATTGCAAAGAAAGTTGAAAACACGAAAAACATTACCATGTTCCTGCAACCTTCCGTACCTTTCTGCTCCCCGCATGGCTGCCCGGGCGTTCGCGAGTGCGTCGTGACAGACCTACCGTGAATTTCTGAGGGGTGTCACTGCTCTCCAGCGCATCGGTGCGGATCACGTAACGAGGAAGGAAGATCAAATGGAATACCCGTGTGGCGGATGCTAAAGCATTGTGCGCATTCGGCAACCGTAGCCGAAGCCACTGGCCCGCGCTCGTCCGCGCACCCAGAAACAGTGCCTTTTTTTATGGTTTTCTCAAGTGTGTGCCCTACAATTGATCACATACCAACCTCAACAACACCTGGAGGCCACTCGAGTGAAATATCGTTGACTAAAAGCCGCACGAACCCATCAACCAAACCAAAACGGACTGTACCCCGGAACCTTTCGCCTATGTTTTGCGTCACAAAAACAGTCAGAACTGCCTGTATGCCCGTGAGCCGTGAAAATCTTCAGTTCACCGAGGACCACTGTCACCCAAGGCAGCTCCAGTGAGTAAAATCTCCCGCTCAAAACGACACTTTTCGTCAGCTGGCCGAAACCTGCTAAAGTACCCTAGTCTCTCAACGAAAAGTCATCCCGTGGAAATTCAAAACAATAGATGGAATGTAGGTGACTCCACCTCACAACCCATTCATGTAGCTCGAAAAAGTTCTACCCAACACCTAGGCAACTGCTGTTCTGGCCCTGCTCATAGAAATTGCACATCGAACGAAGAAAACCGTGCAAACCACGTCAGAACGTGGCCCGCATATGTAGGCAGTCATTTTATAAGGACAGCAGCCCAGTGGTTATAGACCGAAAAAAGCAAATGCACCAAATTTAGCGGATTTTGCCAAAAACGTTTCAAAACGGGATTTAAATTTCTGGGACCAAAAACAGTAGCCAAATCAATGTTAAAACCAAGGTTCCCAACAAAAAGGAACCGCCAATTTTGGCTGTAAACTGGGAACCTGCTAACGATCAGTACTAGGCCGAGTAAGCCCGATGAACGATGACGCGAACAAAGGAAAAATGCAAGAAAAACGCGTATCAAACAGGGAAAAAACTTCACAGAAAGAAAAGCGAAGGCACAATGAGCGAAGAACCTTCAGATCCTGCCTCGGACTCTGCAGAGGATTCTAAAGAAGTGCTTCTTTCCGAGACAGACAAAGCAGAAAACCTGGAACAAGTGCAGGGATGCAAACTTCCCTTCACAAACGCAATCCCAACAGATGGCTATGCATCGGAATGCGGCTTCCCAGTACAACAGTTGACAATGAGTAAAAGCACTGAAGAGTGTGAAGACGATTTCCCTAGCCTCCAACAAGCACTCACAAATTATCCAGGCAAGGATGATTCTCTTCTGGCCAAGCTGGCGAAGAGCGATCGCAGATTCTTTAAGTGTTTGATGTCGATCTCAAACAAGTGCCAAGAACAAGAAGTCCGCAAAGACCTGGACTTTCTACTTACAGAATACACCAGAGTAAAGACGATGGCGCTTGAAGCAAACCAAGAACTTACAGTTGCACAAGGGCAAGTCAAGGGTCTCAGGGAGGCGCATGCCATTATCCCAGGAGCTCCTATATGGCCCAAGAAAGAATTCCCAAAGTCTGAGCCAGACAAACCTGCAACAAGGGAGAAAACGAAAACTGCACTTGTAGTGCAGTCAAACCTTCCTTCCGTGAAGGTAATTGAGGAAATTAAGAAGACCATTGACCCCGCGGACATAGGCCTTAAGGATGCTAATATCAGGCCGTCAAGAGAAGGGGTAGTCACCTCTTCCAATTGTAAAACAGGAATAGACAGACTTGACGAAATTATCAAGACACATGACAGCTTGAAAAAACACTTTACGACAAAAGTCCCGAAGGCAAAGCTCCCAGAAATCAAAATAGTCGGCATAGAAGAGGACATCGAGACAGACTCCATCCCACAACGTCTCGTCAAGCAAAACCATCTCGACTGCTCGGAGGAGGATCTGAAGGTCAAGGCATCGTGGAAAGGAAAACATGGCAACACAGTCATACTGCAAATCAAGAAAAAAGCATATAATGCACTGCTGGGTAAAACTCATCTGAATATTTCGTGGACACGGTGTCGTTTCTTTGATAACACATTCCTCCCACGCTGCAGCAATTGTTCAGTCTACGGCCACCTGGAGAAATACTGCAGCTCATCAGACTCAAAGTGCTCCAGGTGCGACGACGACCACCACTACGAAGGCTGCACCAGGCCTCCCTCCTGCTGGGTGTGCAAGAAGCACAACTACGACAGCGGCGGGGACATTGACACGCGCCATGCATTCTCCTCCCGCGACTGCGCGACTTACCTTCGGCGCGTCGCGGAGGAGACCGTACGCATCTTCTTGTCAATGTGTGAGTAGGATGTACGTGCTATTGCTGCAGTAACTATAGCTTCTAATTTTGAACGATGGAAAAGGACAGAGCGAAAAAGCACAAAAACGCGAAATATGTCCGAAAGTGGCATTTGGGGCTGTGGACAGGAAAGTACTGACTGCAGTATTAGAGAAAACTTGACAAATTCCCTCTCGTTATGACACTTATGGAAAGCGGTACTAAATCTTATTATGACATTGACAGTTTTTCCAAAGCGTTTACCGGTTGTCGTAAACTAGCGTTGCTGCACATAAATGCCAGGAGCATGAGAAACAAGCTCGATGACATTAATATCTTCTTTGAAACAATTAAACCTGAACTTGATCTGGTGTGCTTTTCGGAAACTTGGTTGACGAAACATGATGCGATTCCATTCTTTAATGGATACCATTCTAAACACCTTTTCAGACAGGCCAGGAGGGGGGGTGGAGTTGCAATTTACCTTAAACAATCCATACCGTATACGGTCATTGACGACTTTTCTAGGAGTAATAACGATGTTGAGTGCTTAACAATTCGTTTGGGAAAGACCACAGTGTCTGTGGTCTATAGACCACCAAATGGTGACAGGCAAAGCTTTAGCCTTTTTCTTGAACGACTCATTCAGTTTGGTAGCAGTAATAACAACTCTTGCATTATTATGGGGGATATCAATATAGACATGAGTTCAGCGGATAAGTGGTCTCTGGAAATAAAAAACGTACTGGCATGCCATGCTTTCACAAATCTCGTAGAACTGCCGACTAGGGTATCTTCTGGTAGTGCTACCCTGCTAGATATCTGTTTTTCTAATATCAACATCGATGAGATTCAAGCTGTCGTGCTTTCCGCTGATCTTAGCGATCATTTACCAGTGTTTTGCTTTGCCAACACAAAGGTTACTACAAGCGGCAATACTTGTGACAGAAATTATCGGCGTAGAATAACTAGTTCGGGACTGCAGCAGTTTAGACACCTTGTCAGAGTTTTCGACTGGAAGGAAGTTTTCGCTCAAAACGACTCCAACAAAGCTTATGGCCTATTTTTGAGGTACATACTGGCGTGCTACGACTTAGCGTTTCAACCAGTGGCACAACAAAGAAATTCTCGAAAGGTGCGAAAGCCCTGGATAGATCAGCAACTTCTTAAACGAATTAAAAAGAAAAACTCAATGTATCACTCTTTTGTGCGAACCCGTGACCCTAACCTGCTTCTAGAATTCAAAAAATATAGAAACAAACTGCAGAGCGACCTGAAAACGGCCAAGCTCAGATACTATGAACGCCTCTTCGAGGATATACGTAACGATCCAAAAAAGATATGGGAAACAGTGAATGTGATAACGGGCCGCAAGAAGAGCACGCAGTCGCATGTTGCTCTCTTGAACGGTAGGCGGGTAGAATCAGCCGAAATGGCAATCGCAATGAATAGGCATTTCATCAAAGCAGGGGCTTACATTTCGGAGGTCGATGAAGATAAACGTAGCGCTATACTGGAACAGTCACAACTTCCGAACTCTATCTTTTTAATTCCGACAAACGCGAGTGAGGTGCAAACTTTTATTCTTAAACTTAAAAACAACGTCGCATCTGGCATCGATGGTATTGCTCCACTTCCTGTTAAACACATTGCTTCTGAAATTAGTGAAGTTTTAGCTTTTATTATTAATTTGACATTATCTACTGGAGTTTTTCCTCAAAAATTGAAAGTAGCACGAGTTAGGCCAATTCACAAAGGAGGTGGCGATGACCAGTTGTCCAATTAAAGGTCAATCTCTGTGTTGACTGTCTTTTCAAAAATATTTGAAGATGTAATACATAATAGACTAACAAACTTTTTCAACACACACAAGGTCATTTCACCGTATCAGTACGGCTTTCAAAAAAACAAGTCAGCGCAGGAAGCTCTGCTTAATATTAAGGACAGTATAATAGAAAATATAGAGGGAAAGAAATTTACACTCGGGTTATTCGTAGACCTACAAAAAGCATTTGACTCTATCAATCATGAAATATTGCTAATAAAACTAAAAAAATTAGGAATACGCGGAATAGCAGTTGACCTATTAAGGAGCTATTTAAGTAATAGGGAGCAATTTGTTGAATTTAACGGTATTTCATCGGAGTTATTGGCAATAGAACACGGTGTTCCGCAAGGGTCAAAGCCGGGACCGTTGTTATTCTTAATATATGTGAATGATATTCCAAACATACCTTGTACACCCCAGATAGCCATGTATGCAGATGACACGAACATATTTTTCTCCGGTAGCAGTATAAGAGAACTCCAGTATGAAGTAAATAGATATTTAGAAATGTTGTCAAAGTGGTTACGCGAAAATAACTTACAGCTAAACGCATCGAAGACAACCTACATCATTTTTAGACCAATTAATAAGAAGATAGATCAAGGCATTCATATTGAAAAATTCCCCCGCATTTCCCCGAGGGGGAGAATGTGAAAGTGCGAATGCACGGTTGTCGGCCCGCTTGCGGCGCTTGCGCTCGGCCCCCGCAGCCCACCGCCTCGCCGCCTTCTCTTCCATCTCTTCCATCGGGTTTGTAGTATCACGTGTACACCACGCAGTTATCAAGCCGCTATAACGCCGCTGAGTCGCCAACGCACGCCGCTGACGACGTAGTTTGAATGCGTTAAAGATATAAGGCGCGTTACTGACACCGATATCAGCGTCGCGTCCGTGGCTTATTCGGTAGAGCGTCGGGCTGCGGCCCGCAAAGTCCTCGGATCGAAACCTGGCGCCGGATGCTGTTTCTTTTTTAAATATAGAAGAGCACTGCGGACGCCGCCGACGCCGCCGCCGCCGCCGGCGGTGGATGGTTTGGGGTCGCTTATAAAGTGCATTCGCACTTAAATAGGGGCAATATGATCAACCAAGTCAAAGAACAGAAGTTCTTAGGAGTGTGGTTTCATGAAGAATTATCTTGGCATCCTCATATAGAAAACTTCGGCAATAAAATTTCAAAAAATATTGGCGTTCTCTACAGATTGAGAGACTTAATACCACTTTGGTTGAAAACACAGCTTTATAACACTCTTGTCTATTCTAGGCTTTGCTACGGGATATTAGCGTGGGGAACAACAAACAAAACAAATTACAAACGGCTGATCGTCTTACAGAAAAGAGTTCTCCGACTATTTGCCAATTTTCACGGGCACTATGCCGTCTTGAGAACGGGTCCACTATTTCTTCAGTATAGTATGCTTAAGGCTGACCAAATTTATTATATGAAGCTTTTACAAGCTATACACAAAGAAAATCCCCATGGCAAACATAACGGCAATAGCAGTATATACCCTCTTAGGTGTGCCAAAATACATACACCGAAACTTCGAACAAACTACGGCAGGCAGTCTTCTCTGTTTCAACGCACCGACATACTCAACAAAGTTGGAGACCACATTGACTTCAAATGCAGTAAGTAGAAACATATTTAAAACACAGGCGAAAGAATACCTCTTAAATCAGAATATCTGCTTCAATGGCTAGAGCTGTGGATGTCGTCTCGACCTGTTTAATGCGCAGGTTTTGTAGTTGTGTCTATCTTTAAAACTCAATCAGTTCTACTCTGATTCTATTTGTATTACTGTATTTTGTATTACTTTACTCTTTTGTACTCGAATGTACGTTACTGTACCTCTCCCATGTTGTTCTGTAATATCTTGTGCTCTACATGTTGTTTGTATTTTTGTAACTCACATTAGAATTTCTAGCTTGTTTGATTCTGCCTCATCATTGTACTGTACCAAAGGGGGCTGGGGCCTCTGTCAGGCTTTGTAGCCTTTAGTCCCAGCCTGCCTCCTCGTACTTCTGAGGAAATAAATCTTTATTCACATTTATTCACATATGTCGCTTTCTATGGCCCAATCTTTCTGGGTGGAGTAGAATTTAGACGGAGGCCTTCCAACGCCAGAGAGTCCGCCAATCACGTGACGGTGTACGACTTGGTCCGCCCAGGTAACACGCACTTTCATTTTACAATTATTTTCTCAACCCATTTTAAATACTTTTAAGCAATATTAACAAAAAGTAACCATAAAAACTTCACAATCATTAATTAACAGCACACTTCTTAAAAACTAATTCCCGTATACCAAATCGCCATCCCGTCGCCAACTGCGAAATGTTTTTTTGTATACAGACCACATACCAACACGAAACTTCAACGTAAAAAATGTGTGGAACAATAATTTATGTTTTATGTGCACGAAATCACCGGCTATAAATCGTTTACGTTAAAAGGAAGTGAAGCGCCAATGCGAGGTATCAACGATCTGGGTGTTGCTACTGATAAATCAGTGCGCACGGGCGAGACACACCCAATTATTGATGAAGGAAACAGTTCAACGCGTTAGGTACGTTTCATGAACGCGCTTATTAGATGCGACGCATCTCTTTAACTCGCCTTGTCCCTCCATGCATGCATCCGGTGTCCATCCGCACGCCTCTCCCCCATTCTCCTCGCCACGCCAGCTGCGCGGTAACGCCGCTCTCACCGCAGCGCCATCTTGCGTTAGCGCTCGCTCCCCTCGCCATGCCAGCTGTGCGTCAGCGCGCGTTAGCGCTCGGTTAACACATGCGCATGCGCTACTCGCTCTCATTACCCTCACCGTTAACGCGCGGTACATATAAACGCGATAACTGCGCCGCTCCGCTCAGTCGCTCCACCGCCGCCGCTCCGATGACATGCGATGACCACCGATGATTTGAATGGAGACTAACAGGTCTGCTACCGCGATGCTACCGCGATGATACCGCGTCGCATCACCCCATGGTTTCCCCCGCGGAAAGCTGTGGTCAATTTTTTCTTGGTCTGTCACTCTAATAAATCAGAAATGTTACTGGTGCGTCTGCTCTCAAGTGGATCAGTGACTCACTGGCAATTTTGTGGATCACTGCCGACGCGCCAGTGGTGACCAACCAGTGATCCATCCGCTGGTCACCAGTAGGTCACTTGAACAACTAGTGCTTTACCGCACCTGTAACCCGTTTCCAGCAGTGTAAACGTTGGCAGTAAAAGGCGTGGCAGACTTTCAATAGCAGGAAGTGGAAGGAAAAGAAACAAGGCACGCAAACGCTGGGAACGACGACAAAGAAGGGTGGTGCGGGCGTATAGACATGGCCGACGTTGGTCGCACAGCGGCAAACATCTGAAAAACCCTTCACGTAAAGAAACTGCGGATCCAACTACGAGCATGCAAGCACGCAAACAAATAAGCAGACGCACACGAACCCTTGGTGCTTGGAAGGCACCTGAGCCTTCACGAATTATTTTTGCTTGTAGACATAAAAAGCCGGGAAACCTAACCATAAGCAGCTTCCCTGTAAAACAAATATCTAGGATTGATAATAAAAACACGACAAAAATCTGGACATTTTCCGGCTAATGAATGCGAATATTGAAACGAGAAGCTTTCTTGGGTGCGAAAATCAAATGGCGAAGTACCCACGTCAAAGCCATTGCAATCAAAGTCAGAGCATCAATGATCGAAGTGCAAGCCGCCTCAGAGTCGAAGTGCAAGCTTCAAGGATCAAAGTCAAAATGGCCAGAGAATCAGCCTAAACATAGGCGACAGTAAACGAATCCCTCGCAAGAAAGCTGAGCGCCGCACCCACATCATGGTCATTCGAAGGCAAGCGTTCAAATGCGCTCGAAAATCGAAACTGCTTCAAGCCGGAGAAACAAAAATTCTCTCTCTCTCTCCCTTACTGACTCTCCCTCTCTCTGTCTCCCGACCGTCCCGGAATGCCGCAACCGGATAGACATCGCTTCGTAACACAAGGGACTCAAGGATGTTTCTGACCCCGGGAAGCGTTTTTTTCCTGGTCGTCATCGAAATCATGTGACCACCCGTCGTGTAAAGTTAGCTTTCCCGCAGTGCTTTTGATTATGACACCGCCATCAGTGATACAAAGAATGCTTCCCTTTAATATAAGTCGATGACTTTATGACCCCAAGAATTTCTAATGGTCTGACGAAAAAATAGGAGTACCGAAGAAGTGCAACCACAACGCGCTGCCCCAGAGGAAACAATAACTGGCGTGTTCAAGCAACAATGTCGCTCGCCTTCCCCATCCAGGTGCAAACGTTTCTCGACTGAGAAGCGCCGCCAGGGCGCAGTAAACTCGTCGACTGATTCCTTGGCGTGCTATACCCTGCACTTTGTCACGTGGAAGAGAGTGCAGCCATGATGATGATGAGCAAACGTTCCTTATAAAGCAAAAGATAGGGGAAGGGGGTGTGGTCAGCCTGTCAAGTCCAGGAGGTTCCAGAAGACAGTTCCTTCCCCACCGGGTAGACTCAATAGCTTGATCATTGGGTGAAGGGGAATGGAGGGGGCTTGGTTGAGGTGGTAGAAGTGTGGATTCTGGGCATTCAAGAGACTCTGAAACACTTTTTCAACTTTTTTAAAAATCTTGAATGCTTTCAGAACGTAGCCAGCCAGCATATCCAGTACTTAGGTTAGGGGGTCACAAAGTACCTCACCCGAAACTTGCTGCTCTATGCCCATCAAATAACTTAGAAACTTGCTCAAAAGATTTTTCTTTCTTTCTCGGTCTTGGTATTCTTCGAGCGCTGGAATTACGTCATTAAGGCCATCTAGCGGCTTCTGGCCGGCTTTACTTTAGTTGCACCGATGAACTAATTGGATAGCCACTTTAAAAAGAAAGCCGCAAAAGCAGCACAGCAGACAAGGAAGGCGTATCTGCTGCGACGAGCAAATCACGTAGTGCCGCTCCGCGCTGGCGACAACTATAGCTTTTGCAATGCCTCCAAACGCTTAAGAAACAGTGAAAGCGGTTATAGGAAGTGGAGCACAGTCTTTTTAATTTATATGACGAAATTTGTTCAGGGCAGTATTACATAGCTAACATGTGAGGGGAGCAAGTGTTAAAGCATTAGCTTGGAATGTGGTGAAGTCCTGTGCAAATGTGATATTTCTTTACAGGCGTCGCCAGGTATTGTGGGTACGCGGAACTGGGGTGTGGCGGAGGTTATTTGTTACTCTCTTTGAAAGGGAAAAGATAGAGATAATAAACATCTTTAATTCCCAGCTCATTGGTGCAGGATGTTGAGAGCGCCCGTCATGTAAGGGGTGTCCTCTAGTCTCGGATGCCTTAGTTCTTGCTAGCTTTCAAAACTAGCAACAGTTGGGCACATGAATATTGTAAAGCCCTCTTTCTATCATACTTTCGAAATGCACACAAGTTTGATTTGAATGCTGTAAGGGATCCAGGCGTCAGCGACGCGGAATCTGTCGAACGCGTGGGAAGCGGCGGTTCCGGGAAGGTGGAATGAATGACTTTATGGCAGCCAGCTCGTTAAGAGCAAGCGGTCTCTGGGTCATGCCGTTCGCGGAAAGACACATTTTCTGGGGTCGCAGCTGCGCTGTCGCTTTGTTTTGGCCGAAGTGCGTGGTGTAGCAGTGGGAAAACATTGGTAGCCTGGCGACTCAAATGGAACCCCGGGGGCATGGCGGCCGCTGGCTCGGGACTCACCGCGGTTTCCATTAGCAGGTTGTAAAACCATTTGGTCCGTCGAGCGGCTGGAGACGGGGAGCGTGGAGCTGTCAACTGTGGTTCGACAGTGGCCGATTTAGGGCGATAGCTTTCCTTTTGTTGGCCAGTGCGCGCGTCGAGTGGAGGCTTGCGAGGGGGCGCGCGTTGCGGCCCGGGATGGGCGCGGCAGAGGCGACGCCTGAGCCGGCCGCCGTGTCCTTTTGTCCCTACGCGCTGTTTCTGGCCCACGGTCCAATTAACGGGGCATCGCCTGTCAACGGCGGAGAATCTTGGGGACGCGCCGGGCCGTTAAGACGGATGTTTATGGGTTTCAGCTGGCTTGAGTAGCTGTCCGGTCTCGGACGAGATGCGTGGGAACAGGCGATGCAGACCAGCGTTCGTGGAAGCTTGCCCCGGGCGCTTGCACGTGTTTCCTCGGATGTTTGAGTGTTTGTCGTCTTTGTTTGGTTTACTTTTGATCTCTTCCTTGGTTTTCTGGTGGGAGAGAGTGACCAGCGTTTGAGGGTTACGGAGGGGCGTTGCCCACCGTGGTTTAGGCCCGGATTTACTAATCCATCCTATCAGGTGCCCAGGAGATACTGATTGGCCTGTGTATCGGGGGTGGGGCCTAAGTACCCCTTTAAAACCACGAGACACGAGGTCTCGGGGTCGAATCCTCAGGGTTTAATGTGCTATGCACGGCCGGCGTATTGCCGGGCTAGCCAGGTCAGGCTAGGGAGGACCGCACCACTTGGGTAGTCTTAGGTCAGGGTCCGTCGCTGACGGGGGTGCCGCGTGCACAAAGTTGTAGCTGACCTAGGAACCCATTTTATTTCTTACTTTGTTAACTCTATGTTCAGTTTGTCAATATTCTGTATATATCTTCTGTGGAAATATACAGTTTTGAAAACCCTCCATCAACCATCGTCGTCGTGTCATCAAGTGCCGTCACCATCAGGCACCAACGCAGATCATCATCATCTTCAACAGCATCAAGAAGAACAAAGAACCTACCATCCTTTACTAATGCGTTCGACACAATAGCCTTTCGTCCTTAGACATGGTTCCAAAAATATAAGACGCTGGAATTGCGGCGAGTCCCTTACGTGCGAGTACACTTTTAGATCCTTTTTTTCGCTGCTGCCACTCAATCAGCCTGTCGTAAGCTTTTGGAGCTGAGAAACAAAGCCCATACTTACGTTTGTGGAACAGTTCGCAGCTTTCTTTACCTTCTATCGGATATTGGCCATTGCTGACTTTATTTGCGTCAAAAGCACGGTTTTGTTGTTTCAGTGAATCCTACATCAAGTTGACTGAAATTCTATGAAACACTTTCGTCGAAAATCAAGGAGGAGGCTTGGAACCTTGGCTGTAAAGATCACTCTTTTAATTGCAATTGCTTGATTTTGTTCACGAGGCCTCGGCTTATGCTGTCATAACATTTCAAGTAAGTTTTTTATTGAACAGCTCGTCTTACAATTCTTGCTGTATCCACAACCACAACTGGCATGTCATACATGTAAACGCACGCTTTTATAATGAAAAGCTTGATAACACTGCATGAAACTGTATGACTCTAGTCAAATATACGAAATTTAGTCTTATATAAAAAATAATAGGCTTTTTATTGGGCTATTTGTCGTAGGCAACTGCGGTGGCTTTCAAAAGTTGGATATTTGTGTTGCTTCTTTTTGTACAATTTAATCAATTTTAAGCAGTAATTTTTTTGGTACTATTTCTTCTTAGTACGTCCGAACAGCGTCTTTGTACTGCTCATTCAACATACACGAGCACAACAGAAAGCAAGGAATTTTTAAAAACCGTTGTTAGCAGTGGCGCGGACAAATATCTTTCGGGAGGTTCTTTACGCCGCTTTTTTAAAAACAAAAAGGAAACACTGCGCCCAAGCAAAGGTTAGCCACTTTTGGGCTCTATCAGACGGACACGTTTCTTAATATTGCTTTTATATTATAGTATATCAATTCGGTGTATCATAGGCAAAGCAATGGAAAAAAGGAGGGGGGAGGAAGAAATGCGGCGCTCAAAAATGTGTGTGTGTGTGTGTGTGTGTGTGTGTGTGTGTGTGTGTGTGTGTGTGTGTGTGTGTGTGTGTGTGTGTGTGTGTGTGTGTGTGTGTGCGTGTGTGCGTGTGTGTCCGTGCGTGCGTGCGCGCGTGGGGTGGTGTTTTGACAGCGAAACACCCCCACCCCCCCGGCTACGCTCCTCGCTGCTAACGTACCTGTCTAGTATTATACCACTAGTCGAATCATCCATGACAATATATTTTAGGCTCAAGCATTCGCTTTTGTGTGCTGAAATACTATATTTCGAAACTCATGAGCAGTCATCACGAAATTAGAGCAGTTGTTACGATGCTGAGTACAATTGTAAATCATGAAGTGCAACATAATTTATCAATGGGCAAGAAAATAAAATTTAAGGGATTTAAAAGCACTCCAGTACTACCAACAAAACATTAAAAAGAGGAGCGGGGAGACCGGAAAGGAGCGGAATATTATATAGAAAGTTATTTACTCTTCTGAGAAGAATACCCTTGAATACCCTATTGAATACCCTTAAGAGAGACCATCGCTCTAAACACTATCTTTTTTGATGAGCGTATTTTAGAATACGTATTTTAGAATACAGCATTTTATCTTCATTTTTGCTCTCACTGAGAAAGATTGAAGAATTGTGAGGTTGATGGTATGAGCGAAGACGACTCCATTTCTCTGAACCCGTACTCTCTCAATTGCAAGACCAAACGGCTTCGTCCCACACCGGTCACCGATCGTTTTTTTTAGCGCACCAAGCTTTCACATGACCTGAACAAAAACGGGTTCTTGGTCGCGTTCAGGTTTAAGAAAATAGAGAGTGCGGTTTTTGGTTTCCATTCAGATTCGGTGTTGATTGAACTAGCTGACTGGAGGTAATTCTTGTTTTATAATTTTGAGGACCTGTTTGGCAATGTTGCTACGAGCTTGAACCGAAATCAGGTTGGCAAATCGTTATGGGATACATATAAAATTACTGTTTCTTATAAAATCAGCTTGAAAGTAGTTATGTTCACATGACCTAAACTGACATTCCGAGCATAACGGGTTGGGGTTGCCAGTGGAGTGATTGGTAGCACTGCAGACAAAAGCTTTCCCCCAGTTTCAACATAAATTTATTGGATGCTTGATAAAAAATAGTAAAGACTGGTGTTTTGCCTTTCGCCTTTGTTATTTTGGGAGAAGTAAACCTTGCTGAAGTGAGCGCAGTATTCAACTTTGTTGAGGGAATAATGTTTCTCTTGACGGATGGGAGAGAATAGGATTTTCGACGCGACACGTTACTCTCCCAGGTACACGAATAAGTACGTTTTGAAGTGTAGTTTCACCCCACGAATCTTCTCCGCTAGCGCAGAACGGCATTTTTCATATTTACGCTTGCAAAGGTCAAACTAGAGATGAAAAAGTCATACTGGCTAACAGTTATAACCGACAGCATTTCCCTTTTCACTGAGACAATTTTGTGTAAACCTTCTCCTGGCACCAGACAAGCTGAACATGCAAGTTCCAACAATACCTTTGTGCGGCTGTGTGCGCTTGTTATTAGCATTTTTACGCAAATTTAGTATTAGGTCCCGCAATAACTAGCAACTTCGATTTTTTTCTCTTTTGCAAAAAGTACATTCAGAAGTTATTACCTATAGAGCGATAATTGGGGCGAGACATTTTCCTTCCACCAGAGAAGCTCAATATTTACTGCTTAAAAATGCCGTGGGCGTGGCACATATATGTTTTTATTTTTGTGTTTCAGAGCGAGCATACATTCATCTGCCATTTTTGCTCGACCATTGCACAGAATTGTTCGGTGCAACAGTTCTTGATACGACGTTATGAAAGCCCTTCATATTCTCCTCATTATGTTCATGATGACTTCTGTACTGTAAGTACTGCTTGTTGCACGCTGAAAATGTTCTTAGTTGCACTGCAAATAAAAAAGCTTTAGTAATTTTTTAAGTGCTTGGAAATGACTTATTTTGACCTCGAGGTTTCTTAGGGAAACAAGAAGTCGAGCTCCTGGTTCATGCACCTAAAGTGTATTTTGACACAAACGAGAATGTTACTGATTATAGACTAGCAGGGCAGAATGAATCACAGGAACAAATCGAGGCAACGTAAACCGGACGGGAACTTTTAAAAGGAACATGCACCAGTAAGTGCATTGTTTCGATAATAAAGCCGAAACAGAACTGACCTATTCACTTTTGCTGTAAGATGGAGTGCTGTAAAAACATGGAGTCACCATCAAAATAATCAGTTAGAAGGCAACCATACTTCCAATATTATGCACAACGTAACCACCGTACTCCCTTAACCGCAAACAATATTCACTTATCTGCTCCTCGCTAAAATTATGTCGACCGCGCAGTCATATTCATTTCCCCCAGAAGGCGAATGATCAAGGTAGCGTTTATGTTAAGCCCCCTTAAACGCAGCTCTAGGCCGTATCACCGAATTTGGTGCAACGTTTATGGCGGAAGCTTTACGTGCCCTATTTTTCGAAAGCAACTGTGTGGTTGCTGTTGTGCGGTACAGAAAATTGCCCCAACTGGAAAGTGAAAATAAAATACACCTTCCTGCTCATATTGGATTTGAATCCGCGTTTCCTGAGCGAGAGCCCAGTGCGCAATCACCTGGCTGATACTGCACGTACTCAACTATGAGGCCACTGCTAGACCTATATGCATGCCCCGTGGGTCTAGACCTATGCATGCTTACACGTTGCTTTCCTGTATATTTTTTTGTTATGAATAATAAACTGATGCTGACAACAAGTGAACGCGATGGCACGTTAATCGAAGAGGTGCACCCCAGCCGCGCAATATTGCGATTGTGGGATATCTGGGGCGTGTGTCATCAGGTAGCTTGTTAGCGTATTTTAGCACAAAGAAGAAACCATTGCGAAGAAATAAACGTAAATAGGAAATAGTAGAACTGTAGAAGCCTGTCGCTGTTATTCGCGCCAAAAGAGGGACGCACGTAACCGAAGAAAGAGACGCAAATACGATTCGGCAGTAGCGAAGTCGTTGGTAAGTATCGCCACGTTTTGACACCCAAGCGTGTAAGCAGTCTGAAGCACCCGAAGAACTTCTTTAATGTAGCGGTACCACTAATTTTCGAACTATGTATTATAATCATTACAAGCTTTCCACAGGGTAATACAAACCAAATCGCGGAACTCTATCCACGAGGATGTGGCTGCGGACAACTTCTCAAGAGGATAATAAATTGGGACCAAATGAGTAAACCACTGGTACAACACCGTCAGGAGGACCATTAATGGGAAAATAAGGGAAAATAGAAGAGAGAGCTGGTGATGGAAAAATTCAGACTGGGCGCATGAAACAGCCGAGGTGGCTTTGCTGAAAGAACTTCACATAATATGAACATTCTTGCTACGACAGATAGACGAACTGGTGATACACCTGGAAAAAGCCAAATCACTCAACCAAAAACACAATTGGCCCCATTGAAACAGAAAACCATTGCCATAGTCAAGCCTCGTCACCACACGACTGTGATGAGGGGAGAGTTAAGAAGAACCTGAAATAAAAGCAATGTAGTACAACAAGGCAGCCCAGTCAATAACACAAATTCGGGGCAGTTGTCCCTTTGCTGCACAAAACTTTATTATTTTGCTTCATTATGCGTGTGAGAAATTTTTTTATGATTTAAAATGACTCCGGACATCACAAATATGAAGTCAGAAAAAAAATTTGGTTCATTAGGACGGACACTAGGACACACTGGGCACTGGCTGCACCATATATCACTTGAACAAGGAAGCTGCCTTCAGAGCATGATTTATGATTGAAGCGAAGATAATAACGCAGAGTTTGTGTTTCTATAATTTGTAATAACAAGGTAATTGCACAATTTCGTTTACCTGTTGCTGCCCATTCAGCCACCCGGGCTCGATACCAGTTGAGACGCGTAAAGAATATTTTTTTAGCACATGGAAGTACGTGCTACCCTCTCCCCTTTAATTTTTGAAGGTCTGGGATCTTTTGTCTGTCAATAGGTGGTGTTAAATGTCGAGAAAACTATAAAGTACGAGAGAAAAAAATGTATTGTTTTAGTTGTTGCTCCTGAGCAACACTGGGCATGAAAGGGTTATGTCCGCGTATATCCAAAATTGAAGGCGAAAGCGTGACATTACGAATAAGAAATTTGCCATCCCTTACTAAAAAAAGTTGAGAGAAGCGCGTAAGCTAAAAGTGCGCTAATCGTCGCTTATAGTGCTACCAATTGACTGTAAAACTTTCAAAGACTCAAATCGCAAACGAAGAACGATCTCATGCGACGATCTTTCTAGCACTAAGTATAAACGCCTGCACAAACAATCTAAATCTACACCGATACGTGGTTTATGAGATAACGGTAGACTGTTGCACTGCTTCTTCATGATCGATGCATTTATTCTCTCTTCCAGAACCATTCTTTTTTGCGCAATTTCCAAGTAACCGTTTTGACACAATGAAATCCCGGTTTAACGCGCGCGCCTTGTGTCCAGACATCTTATAAGCTTTCCGGTCGACGAATACGTCTATGGGAAAATGCATTCGTTTTTTGACAGAATGCCATTGGTACAACTAAAAATGATTTCCCTTAAACTTTCGCTATAATAACTCGTTACCTCTTTATAGAATTTGCATCTTTTTTGTCGCTTTCGTTTCTCCATCTGGCAGCCCGAACTACTACAGCAAGCAGGCCGGCACACACCACAGCTTCCCTATAATCTCGGTTCTGCGCAGCTGGTGTGCACCTGGTCTATTCACGTGCCATCACCTTCAGATGTCCCGTGGCACGCACTATTGTACAACTCTTACGTTACCACTCCTTAGTTTTGGGCATTTTTTGAAACAGAAACTTGCCATGGTAGGAGAGTGCAATTAGAGAAGAGAAGGGAATGTAACAAACAACGTGGGCGCCATTACTCAAAAAGAATAAAAAACTTGAAGCAAATTTGTGCACATCCGACGCTGATTGAGGAAATCGTTTCGTACGAGCGGTCTTTGGACATGCTCCAAGCTGAACAAACGGTAAGGAGTAAGACGGTCTGAAAAATAAAAAAAAAACCGACAATTCATTGCGTTATATCCATTGCGTTATGCAGGACATTATTGTTATACAAAAGAAACGCTGACGAATGGTTACCTGCAGATATTCGGTAGAGAGCAAACTCACATGCAATATGCTTGAAAACTTCTTATTCACGAACTTGATTAAAATGGTCGTCGTAGGGGCCCTCGAAAACATTTTGAAGCTCAGCCACGAGCACTGATTTATGTCGCAACACTTCACTAGTTTTGGCTATGCATTATGTTATGTAATGCCAAAAATTTGCAATCCTTAAACACAAGATTTTCCCGAAATGAAAAATTGGTTATGAAATCGGCTGGTTTGCCTGTTTATCGAAAACTGTCGGTAAAATAGAAACAAAAAAGAAACATACGTGCAAAAATTACTTTATGTCCGCTTGCATGCTTTGAAGACAAAAGCTTCGTAATACTTGTTAACAATTGTTTACTGCTACATCGTATCTGTGTCCTTTTCGTTGCTTTTGTATCTTTGTTGGCGCGCATTACTTCTTACGGCTTCTTTTGGGTGAATGAATGTTTTCCGCTACGCCGTGTACCCGTCTCTTCGCTTTTGTTCTTGCGTTTTACGGCTGAAATTACGTCGGCAAGCAGGCTGCCGCACACCACAAGTTCCCTAGAATTAGGATTCTGTGTAGCTTTAGGCACCTGTTCAGCTCACGTGCCACCACGTTCAGCCGCAACGTGGCACGCACTATTCTACAACTTTTACGTTACCAATTTTTAGTTTTCGGACTTTGTTAAGCGGGCAGATTAGCCCCTCAAAGCTCCCGATTCTGGGTCACAACGTCCCCCCCCTCCGCCGCCAAGTTGGCATGTCACACGGGGAAAGGAACGAAAATGATAAAAATTTTTGTTCTAGCCCTTGAGACCTTCACGGACAGCGCTGCGGTAGCGCATTGGGTTGCCACTGGGGACACCGGTATTGAAATCTGATGTGATCACACATGCCTTTTTTAATTTCCTGTTCCATTTTTCGAACCGGATCGCAGCGACAGTTTTTCGGAAGATGGGGCACTTAGGCCTTCGCCTTAGTAATGCCATCAGGTAATTACCAATAAACCTGATTCTTCAAACGAATATGGCACAGCGAATGCAGGCGAAAAACATTCTTCGGGGCAGTTAAGTTTGCTTAAGTACTTCGAAGGCGGAACTGTGGCACTACGTATAAGGCATAAATAGCAATAAATAAGAATGCAAGTGTAATATTTCGCACTTTACGGTACAGGGCATAGCGGGATCGGTCCAGATTATTCTACCCCACCCGAAGATGTTGGAATCCCGTAAGTATATTGAATTTCTTTACAGTTAGCGGATGTAACTAAAATGCAGTTGTCTATTATCTGGTTTCTTGCGTTTGCACTTCTCGTTTCGGTTTAAAGCGGGAAGTGGGAGTTTTAAAAGTCACAATGTTGGCCTAAAGGTCACACGACAAAAAAAGAAAGATCTAGTGCACGTCGTTATTTTCCACGAAACTGGTTTATTGTCCCCCTCGCCCGCCAGAAATTATTAGGCGTAAAGACATTAGGTTTTTATTACGACCGAGAGGTCTTTGTATTACGGTGTCAACTTCAAAGTTATTTGAATATAACGCAGCGAAGATGAACTGTGTACGACAAGCACCATTTTTTATGCGTGCATAAATCTTTGTACTCTCCGTAAATACGTGTTTCGTATAAGATGCTGCGAGATATTCTTTTTATTATGTTGTAGAATATGTTTATTTGGCATTGTGAGGCTCGGCCGTATATACTTGATTCGTACCTTAATATGGCCGCGAACTAGGCATTGAGTTTGTTTGTTTATGTTTTGTTTTTAATGCCCGCCCGCACCCGGCTATGTTATCTGTGTCCCACCAAAGCGCATGTCTCATTCTTTATTTTGATGCCGCACGGGTTATCTCATTCTGATACGGAGAGCGTTTCGCCCTAACGTCACTAGCCTCCAATAATCTTATTTGATCTACAACGTTCTAGGTGTAAATCGACGGTTTGAGAAACACTCGCGCTTAAAGGTAAAAGCCTGCAGAGCAGACGCTACGGGTTTTCCTATCGCCGACGCTCGCTTGCGTACGTCACTCGGCTGACTGCTGCTTCGTCGCCTGTGTATTCTTTGAGTTGTTAGGCGAGCACAAGTTCGCTCCAATAAACTTGTTTTCCTTGAGGACAACTGCGTCGTCTTTGGCATTGTGACATCTGGTGGAGGTGCGGGGTACGCACCTTTATGCTCCCAAAAACCTGTAGAAGCCGCCAAGCCAGCCCAACTCGTGTCAGCCGCCGACAGCAAGGTCTACAGCCAGAGTTCGGACTGCTTCTGGATAAAGTGAAGAAAGAAGACGTCGCGAAAACCTCCATGATCAGCGCAGTTACCATGAACAGCGCTTCCAATCCTGCCCTCGTTCTTCAGCAACCCAGGGAGCCCCCATCATTCAATGTGTCGCCTGCGGAGGACCCCGAAGACTGGTTGGAGCAGGTCAAACGGGTCAGGCTGTTTAACCGATGGGACGACGCGGAGACACTGAGGCAAGTGTTCTTCTAGCTTGAGGACTCAGCACCGATCTGGTTCGAAAACCACTACAGCTCCCTAGAGTCTTGGAACGATTTCAGAACAAAATTTTTAACGACGTTCACCACGGTTGTGCGGAAAGAGGGGGCCGAAGTATTGCTGCTGACGCGGACACAACAACCTAACGAAAACATTGTTGTGTTCGTCGAGGAGATGAAGAGGCTATTCAGGCGTGCTGACCCTTGCATGGCAGAAGAAAAAATGTTACTCTTCTTGATGCGCGGTGTGAAGGAGGAACTGTTTGCTGGACGTGTCTGCAATCCACCCAAAACCGTCACCAAATGTGTGTCCGAAGCCAGCACAATTGAGAAGGCCCTCTAAATGCGTGCAAAGCAGTATGATCGCAACTTTGTTAGCGCGGCCAATGCGAACTATTTCGACAGCACGCGGATTCCGGCCGACAGCCTACGCGAGACTATCCGCGCAATAGTGAGAGAAGAGCTGCGGAAACTTCTCCCAACGCCGCCGCAACCCCAAGTCGCTTCCCTTACCGACGGGATTAAGGAAGAAGTGCAGCTAGCGTTTGGAACTTTAACAACGCCAGAAGCACCCCGTGAGCCGCAAGCCATGACCTACGCGGCTGCTGCCCGTCGACCTTGCCCACCTTCCCCACGAGGCTTTATACCGTCGTCCCCTGTCACCGGCTTGACCACCTGTGGTGAAACCCCCTGCCCCGAGGAAGACCGAAATGTGGCGAACTCCAGATAATCGTCCGCTGTGCTACCCCTGCGGAGAGGCCAACCACATCTACCGTCACTGCCCTTACAAGAGGCTCGGTTTGCGACGGTTCTCCGTCAACGCACCACGCCCCCGACCCGTCCAGCGCCCGACTGAGATTCAAGAATACCTGTCGAACACCAGCCGTGGACCAGCCCATTTCAACCGTTCACCATCACCCTACCCATACCAGTCCACAAACCACAGTGCCAATGCTGACTTCGCACGTGGAGGGTCCCCCAGCCCACGCGGGGGAAACTAAAAGCAGCAACTTCTGGAGGTGAAGTTCCAACACGGCGGAAAAATGAAAACTCTACAACGACGCAACGACTCGCCGAAGACCATAATTCACGACATGGCCTCATCCCGACGACCCGATATAACCGGGACGTGACTCTCGAACACGACGACAACGACACGGCGCAACGCGTACCCGACATGACCAAGCCTGCCGCTGAGAAAACGACGATAACGACGACGCGTAGTGACCAACCGTCAAGACGCACAAGCCGAGATACGACACCCCGATACACCCGGAAATCGAGGAAGGCGGCGTCTGACGTCCAGTTGTCCATCGACGGCTTTGATGTAGTTACGCTCATCGACACGGGAGCGGACTACTTGGTGATGAGCGAATCATTCCCGTCTAAGCTGAAGAAAGTTACGACCAAATGGGATGGTCCGCACATACGCACCGCAGGAGGCCATCTCGTAACGCCAAGTGGAACGTGCACATCACGCACCACCATACACGGCACGACGTACCCTGCTGCATTCGTAATTTTGCCTTACTGTTCCCGGGACGTAATTCTTGGAGTGTACTTTTTGACGGACAACGGTGCAATAATCGATCTGCAGACCAAGTCGATAACGCTTTCCCCCGATCACTCCATGACGCCGGAACCAAACCCGAACATCGTGCTCGTTTAAGGATCGCGGATGATTATGTCACCCTGCCACCCGGCGCAAGGTTGATGATCACGGTCTACTGTGAAGATACTGCTCCGCACGTCGACGCTATCGTAAAGAGTGACCAGAGGTTGTTTCTCGACCGCGGTGTCTCCATCGCAAGCGGCATTGCGCGCTTTAAGCAACGCCAATCCCACGTTTTGGTCACTAATATCACCGAGGACTGATCATCATCGTCACCACCAGCCTGCCTACGCCCACTGCAGGGCAAAGGCCTCTCCCGTTGTTCTCCAGTTACCCCGGTCCTGTGGTAACTGCGACCAATTTATCCCTGCAAACTTCTTGGTCTCATCTGCCCATCTAACTTTCTGCCGTCCCCTGCAACACTTGCCTTCTCTATACATCAGGAAGGCTTCTGCCCACCTTTGAAGAGGCTAAGCGATCTGGCAACCAAGACCTCCAACTCGAGGCTGTCCAGCGGGTCATCGTGGCGTTGGCCAGGCAGGAGACTTCGCAGCCCGGTAACGGGCGGGGGTCCTCTAACCCTGGTGGCGACAGCGAGGACGACACTGGCCAAGTCTAAAGTCCTAACTTGGACTTCAACCGCAGGCGCAATAAATGTTTTTCCAATCCAATCTATGGATCCACTCTGTTACCCTTAATGACCAACGGTTATCTTGCCTTCGCATTACATTCCCTGCCCACGTGCATTTCGTCCTCTTAATTGCTGCTAATATTTCCTCAACACGCGTTTCTTAACTGACCAACTCCGCTCTCTTCTTGTCCCTTAATGATACACCTATCATCTTCCATTCTATTGCGTGCTGAGGCGTCCTCAATTTTAGTTAAACCCTCTTAGTGAGCTTCCAAGTTTCTGCCCCGTACGTATGTACCGGTAAGATGCAGCTGTCGTACACTTTATTCTTAAGGGACAATGGTTGGCTGCCATTCATCATTTGATAAAGCCTGCCGAATGCACTCCACCCCATTCTTATCCTTCGAATTATCTCTACCTCATGGTTGGGATCAGGCGTCACAACTTGGCCTAAGTAGATATATTCGCTTAATGCTTCCACTGCCTTCCCACCTATCTCAAACCGCTGTGCTGTCTCGAGGTTATTGATTATTACTTAAGTTTTCTGCATATTAATGTTCAGGCCCACTGGTTTACTCTGTTTCTTTAGTGCGGTAAGCATGCTTTGCAATTCCTCCCCCGAATTGTTATTCTTCGAAAAGGGGAACAAGGCAACGCCATCAGCAAATGTGAGGTTTCTCAAGTATTCTCCATTAACCCTTTCTCCCACCTGTTCCCAATCCAATGTTCTGAATACGTCTTGTAAACATGCTGCGCATAACATCGGGGAGATTGTGTCGCCTTGTCTGACGCCCTTCTTTATAAGTATTTTACTGCTCTCCTTATGGAGGATGATTGTAGCTGTGGACCCATTGTAGATATCCTCCAGTATTCTTACATAATGCTCATCTACACCCTGGTTCCTTAATGACTGAATGAGATCTGAGGTATCGACCGAGTCAAATGCTTTCTCATAATCTCTGAAGGCTATATATAGGGGTTCAGTATACTCTGCGCACTTCTCTATCACCTGATTGATCGTCTGAATATGGTCCATTGTCGAATAGCCCTTACGGATCACTGCTTGTTTCAGGCCCAGAACAAGGACGAATTTCCTCCTTGTCATCCCCGCGGACCTTCGTGACTACATTATGGAAGCGTGCCATGACGACCCGTCTTACAGACATCTCGGCACAGCTTGCACTATGGGAAAAATCAAGGGTAGGTACTACTGGCCCCGCCTTACCCCTGACATCACCGACTACGTCCGGAGCTGTCGTGACTGCCAGCGACGAAAAACGCCCCCGACGAGACCCGCCGGACTTATGCAGCCAATTTCCGTCCCATCGAGGCCCTTCCAACAAATTGGAATGGACCTTCTGAGCCCGTTTACTACGTCACGATCCGAGAACAAGTGGACTGTCGTAGCGACAGACTACATGACGCGCTACGCCGAGACGGCCGCTCTTCCGAGGGGGACTGCACAAGAATTCACGAAGTTCTTCATAAACCAGTTTCTGCTGCGACATGGAGCTCCTGGAGTCCTAATCACGGACTCCGTAACGGCCTTCAATGCGGAGCTTATGCAGGAAATTTTACGCTACAGCAACACGGATCACCGAAGAACGACGGCGTACCACCCCCAAACGAACGGACTTACAGAAAGTTTGAACAAAACGATTGCGGATATGCTCTCTATGTACGTCGACGTTGAACGTAAGACTTGGGACGAAGTGCTCCCGTATGTCACGTTTGCGTACAACACGGCTATCCAGGGAACTACGCAGATGACACCGTTAGAGCTTGTCTACGGAAGACGGCCGACCAAGATGCTCGACGCCATGCTTCCGCACGTAGAAGACGACGAACTCAACGCCGACGTCCAAGGATACGTTCAACGTGCGGAGGAGTCCGGCCAGCTCGCTCGAGTTCGTATAACGGACCAGCAGCTGGTGGATACCGGACGCTATAATCCCCGATGCCGGGACGCCGAGTACCAACCTGGTGATTGTTTGTGGGTTTGGACTCCCATCCGATGACGCGGACTCAGCGAGAAGCTTCTGCGACGGTGTTTCGGACCCTACCGGATTATAGAACATGTTTGTCAAATTACCTACAAGGTGGTCCCCGATGGTGATTCCGGCACATCACGACGACGCACGCGGCCCGAAGTCGTCCACGTGGTTCGTCTCAAACCTTACTGCGCAAGATGATTTACTTTTTTGATGTTGTTGTCTGTTCGCACTGTCGTTTTATTTTAGCATCGGGCCGATCTTTTCTTAGATCGATGGTAATGCCGCGAACTAGGCATTGGGTTTGTTTGTTTATTTTTTGTTTTTACTGCCCGCCCGCACCCGGCTATGTTATCTGTGTCCCAACCGAAGCGCGTGTTTCATTCTTTATTTTCATGCTGCACGGGCTATCTCATTCTGGTACAGAGAGCGTTTCGCCCTAGCGTCACTAGCCTCCAATAATCTTCTTTGATCAACGTTCTAGGTGTAAATCGACGGTTTGAGAAACACTCGCGCCTAAAGGTAAAAGCCTGCAGAGCAGACGCCACGGGTTTTCCTATCGCCGACGCTCCCCAGCAAACCGCGTTACGTTCTGTAGATATCCTGGATATGTCGGCAATCGACGTTGCAGATGTCCAGGAGACGTACCGTTCGGGTCGGACTTACATATACTCAACGTTCCTACAACCGCAAAAAACCCGTCCAAATCACACGAAGGATGACATACTGTAGACGTCTCATGGTACTTTTATACGCTGTTTACGGGACGTTATCTTAGTGGTACGTCTTATGGATATTGTAGTGGTACATATGCAAGACGTATTGGTACGTCTACTCTACATTGTTTTGCTGTCTTTGGCACAGACATTGCTTTGTTAAATCCCCATCTAGTCTACGTTAGTATGACATTGTCGAGATGAACCTGTATGCATTAAACTTACATTCTTTATACATTATTTAGGAGCTTGGCCAGCCCTCTTTGCGAGGTTGCCTACGTGTCGTGGGCACTTGTGCTTCAAATACATGCCTTCATTCAGCACTGTTTATTGTTACTTGGTGCCTGGTTACTAGAATAATGTGATTACACTTTCGAAGTGTTGCATACTACTTGAAGTCTCATGTGAGGAGCTAAGCTGACAAACTCCTTGCAGAAGCACACAAATCACAGCTCCAAACAAGAAATGTTGCATCGAAAACAAGTGGCACCAAGTAACAGCAAACCAGCTCTGAAGTGCCCTTGACACTAAGGGAACCTAGTGTCATTGCATTCCAGGTTTGGAACACAGCACGGCTGCACTGGCCTTCTGTAAATGAACTATCAGAGAAACAATTAGAAACTAATTAAAATGATGGTCTTGCCAAGCTAGCTGTAAAGCTCGGCCAAAACAAAGCTTTCAAAGTACACATAAAACAAAACAGTTCAGGTAAAATATTTACTTCAAAATTATGCAATATGGTTTTGCAACACAACCAGTTTTGATGCTATAGATATATCTGCCTTGGCTTAAAGGGTACAGATTTTATAACAATAACAACACAAATTTGCATGACATTAAATAAGTCACACACAGATTGCCAAAAAATAGGAAAGAAAGCAAACATCAACCCAGGTTAAAAAAACAAGACAGTTATGTAACTTAAAATATCTCACACTAAGTGAAATGGTTAGAAAACAAAGCAAAAAAAGTATGTGGAACGACACAAATGATTGAATGGTACATGGTCACAAGAGCAAGACAAATTAATGTAACTCTAAATAATTCACTGCTAGTGAAAAAAAAGAAGCAATAAAGCAATAGCAGGTAGGAAACAAAGTGATTGAGTGGTAATTGTGAGTGCCAGATAATATAAGTGACTTCAAATAAACTCGCATCTAGGGAAATGGTTATGAACACTAGAAAAACTTGTATATACAGAAATGATTGTACGGTGGTTACAAGAGCACTATAAATTTACGTGACTAAATAATTTACACCTAGTGAACTAGCAGGACAACAAAAAAACTTTGGAAACAAAGAAATTATTGAGCAGTGGTTAGGAATTCAGCACAAAGTTACACTACTTCAATACTTCACACAAAGCGATATACTTTGGGAACAAAGAAAAAATGTGGAAACTCAGTTACGACATGAACATAACACCTAGTAATATGATTGAGGAAAAATAAAACATCAAAAATGCTTGGAAACAAAAAAATGATTAAATGGTGGTTACTATTGGAACAGCAGAAATTTACGCTTTAAATAATTTACATCTTGTAAAATGGTAGGAGACCAATAAAACAATTTAAAAAAGCTTATAAACACACAAATGATTGAATCGTGGTTGGGAGTACAGTAAAAAGTTACACGACTTCAATATTTCACACAAAGTAGAATGCTGCAAAAACAATGCAAGAAAAAAATGCGCACACAGAAATGATCGAATGGTAGATACCAGAGAAATTTACACGACTAAAAATTCACACCTAGTGAAATGTTTGAAAACAAGAAAACAAAAAAAAAGCTTCGAAGCACAGAGTGATTCAATGATGGTTAGAAGAACAGCTGTGACCTTAAATAACAGAGAAATGATTGGGCAACTATAACACAAAAAAGCTGAGAAACATAAATGATTGAACGGTGGTTACGAGTACACTCCAAATTTATACAACAAAATTCCACCTAGTTTATGATGGGGAAGAGTAGAAAAAGGTGATATATAGAAATGAGTGAACGGTGATTACAAAAAGAGCACAAATTTACATGACTAAATAATTCCACTCAAGTGAATTGTTTAGGGCACCATGAAAACGAATGTATACAAAGGTGGGTTGTCTTGGGCTGTCTTTGCTTGGGCTGCCTTTGCTTGGGCAGTCTTTGCTTGGGCAGTCTTTGCTTGGGCAGTCTTGGCTTGGGCAGTCTTGGCTCGGGCTGTCTTTGCTCGGGCTGTCTTGGCTTGGGCTGTCACACTGCAGCTTGTGTCTGAAGTGTGAAAGTAAAACAAATGGCCCGTTTCTAAAATGAATGCAACATATTTAAGAGCACTCATTTCTTTGCAGCGTTAGCAATAATTATCCCTTGCAGAATTACAATAGCAGACGTCTTACCAACCCACAGAAAGTGTAATCACACTACGCAAAGCTCTTATCGTGAGGGGAAGCACTCAGGTGTGCCCCCAAAATCCTAGTACACCAGGGTCCCTCCCCATCAAATGTTTACAAGGAGTTCCTGACAATTGTAACCTTCCAGAAAAAAAGTGCGTGCCAATCCAACCTCTGAAGGTAAAGCAAAGCTGCAAATGACACCCACATGATTACCCATGCGACGTCACTTGAATTCACACACGTGGCTCTACAAGTGAAACCAGAGACAAGCGACATGCACTTAATCACAGCTCACGTGAGCTTCCTCCAATTTTTACTCACACTTGGCGTATGCACAAGGCCCGCACACAGCTGTACATGTACCATGGGCAGCGTACAGCGGCATGAGATGTCGCATGATGCTCTCACATGACATTAAGCAAGAAGGCAGGGGAAGCCACAGATGTGCTCGGTGGGTGCCGAGCACAACGGGCTCTCTCTACATTTTTCTATTCATCCCAGGTTCGTTTCCTGGTGGTGCCAATAACTTCTTTTATTTGTTCGTGGCAGTTTTCTGTTGACACAAATGGGCATGAAAGAAACCTCGGGGGGTAGAGATACAAAGCTCAACATAGTTTATATATGCGCTTCACTGGGCCCTTTGTAAAGCTTGAGCTACAGCTTTACTAGCTAGCTTTACAAAGCTAGTAAAGTTTTGCAAAGTTAGTGTACTGCTATTTCTAAGTGAACACGAGGCGTCACCTCGCAGTGGAGGCAAAGTTTCCTGCCCCCACCTAATTTAAGTATACGAGTACAGAAATTTCCAATACGGCCTAATAATGAGGTCTTAAAATCACTTGCCTGTTTTTTTTTGTAATTGTACTGGATCTCAATAGATCCCATAATAGCTCTAAGTACCTCTTTATTCAGATATGCTGGAACATCCCTAGGTGTTTCTAAATACTTCTAATCAAAGGTACTTCCTTTACCTACGTACTATGCTACTGTGCACAATCCCTCAGCAAAAAAAAAAAATCTGAAGATGTGTATTTCACAACACACTTGCTTGTGAGGGAGCTGCAGAAAATACCATGGATGCAACAAAATACCGGAATGCTTTTGTCAGGGGGGAAGGTTGCTGGGCTAAGCCAATTAGCCATGGCCAGACCGCGTTTTTTTCTGTCAAGACATGTTCTCTTGTTCTTGTGTTTTTTTTTCTTTTTTTTCTCAGGTTTGTTTAATTACCGTTTTGTAAATTTGTATCCTTCATTCAATGCTTTGTTTTGAATGCAACACACTTTGTACTTGCCAACCTGCTTGGTCTACGGACGGCAGTATCTTATAAATAAATAAATAAATAAACAAATAAATAAATAAACATTTGACATCTCACCCCATGATATCAGTGCCCTTCATGCTCTTCTTCAGGCCACATCACGTTTTTTCTTTCCCTTTTCTTTCCTTCATCGGTTCTCACTGTCATTCCTCCCAGTGCACCTCTGTTGCCATTGCCTCTTTTTTTATGCGACAGAAGTAATAAAAAGGCCCAAAATCTGGCGTCACCATGGCCAAGAGATGGCAGGCACAAGGAATGCCACAAAAGAAAGTAAAGCAATTGATTTTAAAATAATTGGTTACAAATGGCTGCAGGCATTCATTGGACATGGGCCCCTCCGAATCCAAGGCAAGCGCATGTATCCCCAACAAACTGAATGATTCAGGTCTTTACCTCACTAAAGGTGGCCCTAGTAGCACCAAAAAGGCACATAATCGCGGATACACTATAAACATGTAATTTTAGTTGTGCCCGTGATAGCTAGAGCTACGATCACACAGTGAGAAAGTTTGACATCCACCTCAATGCAGCGTACGACTACAAGGGAAAGCTATACAGATTCCTCAGAAACTTCGCAGTTGAAGAAAAATTCATCCTGGTCCAGGATGTGAACTTGGGACCACTGCTCGAATGTAGCAGTCGCTCTACCAACTGAGCTAACGAAGAGGCTAGTCGTTTGTAGACAGAGAACGAATTGATCAACAGCTCGAAGTGATGTCACTTCAAGTTGTTGATTAATTCGTTCTCGCGCTACAAACCATAGTTTCTCACTAACTCACCTAGAGTGGAATCTGGCGCTAGCGTCAACGTGATTCGGCGAAGGCGCTCACGCCTACATGAGTGCCGCCTAGAGTGTACTAGAATAAGGGAGTGTCCCGAGCGGCAGCGCCGAGCCACTCCGGTTGGCGTCGACATTGCCAGGTGGCGCGACTGCGCCCTTTCGCAGCTGGTCTGGCGCAGTGAGACTACGCGTCTGGCCATGCACTGCAATCTTCTCGCGTTCTCTTTTGGCTTTCAAAGACATTCAGAAGCTAAGCAAGATTCTAAGCGGCCAAACGCAACTTTTGCTTTACTTACTGCTGCTCCAGGTCGTTCACGAGAACTGCGGCCTCGATGTGGTGAGCCATTCTGGTTGCAGGCACCTTAGTTCGATCCGCTATCCGCGATTTTGATTCACCTCGAGCTTTATATCTGGCACGGGCGCTCCTGAATGTCAATGAACTGTCACCTGTGTTCTCCGCAACACGCTGTTAGGCAACACGCCTGGCGAGAGATAATTACTTAGTTTTCCCGAACTGGCAGGTGTTCAGTCCCTAAACAGGGAAGAGCATCGCAGTTCTAAAAACACATCATTGCTCGCATAGCAGCATTTAAGAGTGTCAAATTTTTTAGCCTAGGTGTCGCAGTCAATTCTGATGTATTATTCAGCGCATGTGCGCAAATAAGCACGTTGACACCCACCCCCATCTCCTAAAAGGAAGTTTAGACCCACTGCATAGCACAAAAACGGAATATGGTAAGGAGTACACCATTTTTCAGAGATCAGAGGGGCTATCATGGCAAAAGACAAATTATTTTGTGGTTTTTTCTTGTTATAATTACTATAAAAAAAGAATAGTAACTAATGTTAACTAACAAATCTATCAACTATGCCATGTTACATGTTAAGCAAAGTTGTGTACAGCTAATGGCACAGCTTCACTTTTTTTCAAACCCGGTTGCAATATAAATATTATATAGCATCCTCGATTAACCGCACCGGTGCACACCGGGGCACACCGGTGCGACTTTTCATCCTCGATAAACCGCACCGGTGTGCACCGTCCGTCCTCGATAAACCGGGGTGCACCGTCGCGGGGCAATTTTCGGTTGCACCGCCGCGCACCGAGAGAGTCGACGGTGCGCCGGCGTGCAGTCCTGAGATGCATCGCGGACGATGCCGGCGAAGGAGCTTCCTCCGCCGTCTGCTGCAGCGACGGCGCCATCGCCGCACTCGTGTCAAGGCGGACGGAGCTGTGTATTGTTGCTGACAAGGATGGCGTGCTTGTGAATTCATCGGGCAACGATGCGACAGTCTCCTAACGGGCGGTAACAACGGCCAGTGATTGTAAATGAGGACGCGAACTTTGTGTACTTCAAAGGCGGCTGCATGCATTGCCAGAAAGTTGGGGATTGACATTCGTTTCGTTCGATCGAATTATCATGAACTGTTACCGGAGTGCCTAGACGATGAAGACCTACTTGTTTTGCTGTAACGGAAGGGCGGAACAAAACAGGCACTCGCATTATGGCTCAAACGAAGATTAGAAGCAGCTTGTATGTAGCTGTTTAGTGGAAGCGGTGGCGGTACGTTGTTCCGCATGTGTGACGGACTTAAGTTGTGCGTACATATAATCATTGGCCTTCAATAAATACCACTTTCAAATAGCGCTGTGTCTCATTACATTGCTGTATTGTTACTTGTGAACGTTTTTATGAGTTGATTTCTTAGATTAAGAGATGGCGCCTGGGTAGAACCGCCCCGTTTGTCCTCGATCAACGCTCCGTGCCGGTACGCACCGTCGTGGGGCACTGTGCACCGCGCCGGTTTTGGGGGCAACACCGGTGCGTGTTTATCGAGGACGCTAATACATTACGTGAAGGAGATAGAACAGATTACATTTTAGTGTGGGGGCACAGTTTATTTTGCACTTTTGTCCAGTTGTACGAGCATTTGCCTATAGTTTAGCATACTTTGCAGATTGCCGTCTTTTTGAATTGCCTCTGTTGATGCTTTTGATGTAGAAGTGAATGCGGGTCGCGAGGTAAAACACGCTCACCTCTGCCACAACAGCCTTACAATGATCACTGCACCCAAGTTCGCACTGCTGCTTAGCCAACACCACACTCAAAATGTCAAGGAAGCTATCATAAACTCACATGCTAGTCCTTGACGAAATACACTGTCTCACTGTTTAGAAAAAACACCTCAGAACGCACCCGATTTCACCGAACACACGTGCACCCACTGCCTTCCACGTTTCGTCCAGTCTGAAGGCCGCGGCGACAGCGCGGGCGCAGCTGACTAGCTACGAGATCGCGCACCAGCGCCCCTAGCCATCCTAGCGGTGGTCGACGGCGCGCGGCACGCCGAAAGCAACGCTGTCTCAGCCCGCTCGGGCCACTCCCCTATTCTAGTTCACTCTAGTGCCGCCATAGTGTGCACATGTAGTTCAGCCGGAAGTTCGGTGTGGCATGGCCGGCAAAGACTTTGGGGCTACTCCAATTGAGTTTTTGTTTAAAAAATTGCTGCCAAAAGTGCCGCTGTTAACAAATTTTATTTTGTATAAGACACTGTGTTAGAGGGCTTATGTTTCAAAACAAATTTGGGGGTTATGAAGAAAAAAAAAAGCAGAAGTGCTGCCTTCGGCTGACGCCACCAGATACAGCGGGCCGTCCCGGATTTATTTTTAAATATATTACATACTTCAAACTGGGTAAGGTTTGCTATGATTTTTTGTAATTTCAAAGATTTAGCTAAAAAAATTGTTTAGATTGTTTTAAACTGTGTTCTTGCTTCCTCTCAATACAGTATTATTATCGTATGCTATGTGTTTTGGCAGGTGAAGCAGATGCAACATAGAGATGCAAGAATTATGTAATCACGTCGTATTTGTTTTGTCCAAGCAGATATAAATAAACTCATAGGCGGAGCGGAGCCTATTACCACAAGTGAGTCTTCAAGCACGCGCGCAAAGCATTACGAAATTGAATGAACGCTTTAAATGGCAAATAAATACTGGCTTGTCGAGTAACTATGTATGTTGCCTCATTGAACCTGGCCAAGGCAGCGCATGCTTCCAGGGGTAAGTAAATGCAGCAGCGGCGGCGACGAGCGATGCGAAAATCGTAACTGAATGTGTGCAGAAAACGGATAGTGTGGGCTAGCGTAGCTTATTTAGTGGCTGTAGTGTGGGCGGCGGCGGTGGCAAACAGTATTAAGCGGCATGTATGTTGCCTCATTGAACCTGGCCAAGGCAGCACATGCTTCCAGGGGTAAGTAAACGCAGCGGCGGCGACGAGCGATGCGAAAATCATAACTGAATGTGTGCAGAAAACGGATAGTGTGGGCTAGAGTAGCTTATTTAGTGGCTGTAGTGTGGGCGGCGGCGTCGGCAAGCAGTATTAAGCGGCATATAACAGGCCGCTGGGACCTTCGTTCGCTTTTTGCCGTCCAGAAGCAGCCCACGAGCAAGCGGCAGCGGTGATACAGTGAACTGTAGCGACAAGCAACGACGACAGAGGACATTGGCGGCAGTGTATTAATTTTTTTTTCGCTTGTCGCTGTCACCCAGTACACTCTGCTGTTGTACCTTTTGAGTTACATTTTTGGCATCGCTTATCGCCGTCACAGCATGTGGTCACCCTTCATCTTAAGAAGCTCGCCGTTAACGCGAGCATGCGTTAAGTGCTAATCACGCTGTTATTTAGACATATCTGTGATAGCCATTGAATGCCAGAAATTGGCATCCCAAAAACAGAAAAGCACACCGCAAAACAGAACTAACAAGCACCTCAGAGCCGAGAAGCCTTATCCATAGCCCTTTGTACTAGCCACTTGGTGCCAAACCGATTCGCACACTACTCACAATTCCCATGGCGGAGTGTGATCGCAGCGACACTTTCTGCTCTAGGTGATATTGAGAAACTCTATGCTACAAACAACTAGCCTCCCTGGTTAGCTTAGTTGGTAGAGCAACTGCTCCGGTCAAGCGGTGGTTCCAAGTTCGCATCCTGGAACAGGATGAATTTTTCTTCAACTGCGATGTTTCTGAGGAATCTGTATAGCTTTCCCTTGTAGCTGTACACTGCATTGAGGTGGATGTCAAACTTTCCTTTGCAGAAACTTACTCCACCTGCGGGATTCTCCCTAAATCTGGTCGATGGTGGAAATGTGCTGGGAGAAAAAAATGGCTCCAGTCCAGAAAAGCTTTAAACGACACCCAAAACAATTGCCCATCTCACGTCACTTGAACTCACACACGTGGCTCTACAAAGAGTGAAACCATGAGATTCTGCCAGCCATTAGTCGAAATTTTTGAAGGTGGCGTCCCGAACTCAGCAGCAGCATCGGCCAAGGGCGGGCTACAGCGGCGGACGCCACCGCTGTAGCCTGGCCGTGAGTCGGGAGAAAGAAGACGGATAGGAGCGTCTTTCGAAGGGCGAGACAGCGGAACCTAGCTATCCTGAAGCGCTAGCTAGAGGCTACACCACTGCACACAACAAGCACACACACCGAAACAATTCGGCATGTGGGCTTAGTGATTTCCATTTATACCGATGTAAACAACAGTTAGTTTAGTAAGTTTGAGAATAGCGAGAAAGCTGAGGAATCTTTTATATCCTCTATTTACCAGAACCAGTTGCTCCTTTTGCCTTTCGTACTACCTCTTAGAACACAACCAAATTGGTATTCAGCAATAGAGAATACACAGTCCTATTCTCCCATTCGTGGCAAGCAGTGCGCAAAAGGTGGTGTTTTTATAGCGCCAGATGTCTGTATGTGGCCTCTACATTTCGTTTTTCACCCTGCAAACCAATCCTTAATGCATCTTTGCCGTACGACCCCTTAATGCAGTCGGATAAAGGTTACCCAGGAGGTGCTGTCGAACAAGTTATTCAAGCCGTGCAAAGGAAGTGTGCAATGGACGCAAAGCTGCACCAAAACAGGCCCAAAATAACGGTCAGTTAAGCAGATGACAAAACCATGCTGGGTAAATTCGCCGCCTCATCTACAGTGTGCTCCGTGAGTGAAACCCTCCGCACCCCCTTTCCCTTTGTTGTGTTGGGAATTTATTGTCCTGCAAGCCGCAAAAGAAGCCTTGGCTAGTAGAGCTAAAATTGTTACCTTTACTGACGCAAGCCTGTGCCTGGCAGGAGCATGACGCAGCCATTCCCGTATAGCTGCTTCAACTTCAAAGTCAGTTGCACCATGCGAAGACTTCACAGCAGCTGTGCAAAAAGATACATTAGTTCTCATTATTGCCACAGCAACATCAAAATCTTCACTTACAGTTGAAACATAGCCCTGGAAATTTCTCAGATCAAAACCACAAATTGACCACATGGCCACAGTGTCGCCACACTTGTAAAAGGGCCATGAATCCTAAGATTCGTTCTATTTACAAGAACTAGTGTCCAGTGACCCATTCAGTTCCATTTCAGCCACAATACACCTTTTTGAAAAGACAAAATGCAAGAAATATTGAAGAACTTTTAAATTTTGGGCTACACGAAGTTAGCATAAGGCGGGGGGGGGGTGCATTAGGAACATACGAGTGTGTTTACTGCCCATTATCATTTAATTGACTAGCTCAAACCGGCCCCAGTCCAACGCGCAGTAATGTGCCTTGGTGCTGGCTTGGGCTGGCCCCTATTGCACAAACACAATTCCCTGACGTCACAACGAAATTGCTGGAGAGTGGCTGGTGAGTTCCCACCAGCTCTTCTGTTCCCATTAACGTCGCAATTCCTCGAAGTTTGATATAAATTGGTATCCAACTTGATGCCAGTTTTCCTGTTGAACAAAACTTGTATTTTGTCTTCATGGCCCCTCTAAAAAAGTTATTTTGCATTCAGTAGCGCTCAGTGCAAAATACGTCAGTTGCTGTACACACAATGACTACATCTAGGTTGCAATAAATTGCGTGCTTCTAAAGCCTAAAGTGTTTAAACTAGATGAACCTCCAAATTCTAGACGTCTACCAAGGCAATAACACCCACCTAAAAAATTGAGCCAACGTCTAAAAAAATTACTACAGAAATTCACAATATTTAAGTAGTTGCTTGAATGCATTCTCAAGATCAGATTGATTGATTGATTGATTTGACTGCAGGCTTTAATGTGCCGATGCAACACAGGCAATGAGGCCCGCCGTAGTGTAGAGCTCCAGACTAATTTTGAGCACCTGGGGATCTTTAACGTGGTGCCCGAAACTGCCAAAATGGTTGCAGGCCATAACAGTCGGAAAGGGGGTAACAAGTCTGTGCTACAAAGGCTCAGACAAATTTAATACCTCTTCTAGCAAAAAAAAGTAATAAGCTGCCGGTTGTCAACACAGCTGACATTGGCACAGTATATGACTGACAATAGAAATTGGGGCACTATACATTGTCTGGTGAAAGAATTTGATGTCTGTAATAACATGAAGACATCAACTTACACACAATGCAAGGTGCCAGTCGCAGCTGGGAAAAGGAGTGTTTCCCCTTCTTGCCAAACCATGAAAACTCCATGGCTAAGCTGTCTGCCAACAGCAACTTCAGCAGGCGCCTTGCACAAACTGCACCTGTTGATCCGCCCTGGCTAGAGAGTTCTTCAATCTAGGCATGGGTACAGGAAAATCTCTGTTGTAAATACAGCCTTTAACATTGGCGTGATACAGAAATCAAGGGTAATGTTCATTCGAGCTTACTCCACTGCACACCAGTGACTTTCAATGTGTAACGAGATATAACACGGGGGTTTTAGTGACTGCTAAATCACCTGCTGTAGCAATAAATGCATCTGTACGTTGTTTAAAGAGGTGCTCGCCTGGAATATAATAAATTTTCTGTAGGCACCCATTGTGAGTGGAGCAGCTGGCAAGGCATTTGATTGGTGAGAAGAAAAAAAAGAGGAACCAGTCATCTGACACAGTACACACGCTCCTCTCCTCAAGCTACACCACAGAAAAAAAAGAGGCAATGCTTTCATTCACACATTTCACTTTAGGCCGCATGGCAACTCCAACCTTAGCCTACACCTCAGTGGAGGGGGAGGGGAGGGGGGAGAAAGAAAAAGAAGAAAGTAAAAGATTGTGTTCTGATCATGGTGCACCCACGGTACTAGCCAGGCTTTTGGTGCTATGGTGCATGGACTTCCAAACATCAATACACTGCAGATACACTTCTATAAATGAATATATATAAAAAGCTAAGCCCCGTTCAGCATTTTGAAACTTCATGCAGCAGTGCCTGCTGCATGGAGGAAAGGAAAGCTTAGGACAGGCCGTGACGTCGTGTTTCGGTGAAGCCGCTATGCTATTCTTGCAGGTCGCCCCTTTTTGCTAATGCTTTGAACGCACATGCTACTCTTTCCACAACCTCTTTTGCCACTGCTGTCTGCTTTGTCTCCTTCGGCTGACCACTGGGTACTGGCTGGGCGGCTCAGAGACGTAGTGCCTTGACGGGTCAGCCTGCAGTGCTGTTGCTATGATGCAGTTGCCAGTGGCCTCCAATGTGCATGAAAAAACCATGCGACTTTTTCCACACAGCTACCAATTCTCTCCTACTTTCCTGCGTAGCCTGCTGTGAAGACAAACTTTTGAAATAAGCACAATGTTTGTTTTTGAGTGGCATTCGGTTCAGGTAAGGGTAAATAAAATGCTTCAAAGGTAGGTTTCACGAGTGGTTCGATTTGCACATAGTTTGTGTATTTTTGTGAATCCCACAATATACGTTGTAAGTGGTCTATGCACTATTGTAAAAAAACTTAGCTGTACAGGTTATAGAGCTGTGACCTGAGAACTATGCAGGGAATTTTCAGGACGTCTAGACACTACCACAGGAATTAAATACGTACAGAAAACGTTTGCTGCTGTATTACGCCCTATGCCCTATCCCAGCCAGAGTGGCCGCTTTTCAGATGGAGACGAAAAGCAAAAAACAGCTGTGTATGAAAATGTCCGCACACATAAAATATCCTTAGGTGGTCAAAATTAATTGATTGATTGATTGTAGGATTTAACGCGCCGATGCAACGCAGGTGATGAGGCACGCTGTAGTGGAGGGCTCCGGATTAATTTTGACCACCTGGGGATCTTTAACGTGCGCCGAAATCTCGTACACACGGGCGTTTTTGCTTTTCGCCTCCATCAGAAAAGCGGCCCCCGCGGCCGGGAATCGAACCCGCGCCCTCGTGCTCAGCAGCGCAACGCCTTAGCCACTGAGCCACAGCGGCGGGTAAAATTAATCCCAAGCCTCCCCCTGCTACAGCGTACCTCATAGCCCACATGTGGCTTCAGTGCACTGAAACCCCACAATCAATCAACTTGCCCTCTGTGTACCTGGCTCGTAGGCGAGAGACTAGAGATAAGTACTGAAAAAATGATACCCCGGTAACGACAATTCTGCTCACAAAATGTAAAATAAAAGTATGAACTGTAGAGCCTGAAAAAGCGCACTGTTTTAACATGAATACCTTTATTACTGAAGTTACAATATTCACGTAACTTGCTCATTAAACCTAATGCATATTTAACCTTGACATAATACCTTTTCCATCACCCTTCACTCTCACTGCATCGTTCCATCATGCTACCTTTATTTGACAGCATTACATGTCCTGGTCTTGATTTAGGTTCTTAATATTGTATTAATGGCTTTTTACATGGTTTACGGTTTCTCTCCTTTCCTTTGTTCTGCCCTGCACACCAATTTCAAACTAAAAGCTACATTCTCATTAAATGCAGCAAAGCAAAATATTCACCTTTTCACAGGCAGAAACGAAGCAAGCTGCACAGAACTATCTCAACTGCTCCTGCCTGAGGGGAGCAGGGCTTTATAACCCTCAACTCGTGGACAAATTTCTGTGCAATGCAGTAACAACTACAGAGCCGAACGACACTGTTTTGCTGCGCAGCTGGACGCAGTCCAACAAAAATATTTTGGTGGGCATAATCTAAGCAATTTAAAAACAGTGCTTATGTTTTAGCCTTCAATAGATATTGCCAATAAAGTGATAGAGTATGTAAAACAGAGCATTAAATGTAGATTTTTGGGCTTCTTGTTTGCCGTGTTTGCCACTGGCATCGCATAGGTTCTGGTCAGGAGAAAAAAAACAGTGTTCTTTTTGACAGCAGCTTTCTTCCCATACAGCAGCTCGAAACTTTCTTCACCCCACTGAATTTACTTGAGAACAAAAAGCTGTCAAAACAAACGAAGCAAGTGGCCTGCAAAATGTGGGCCCAAGTGACACTGACGCAACTGGGACTCTCCATCATTTCCGCATTTCATTCGGTTAGCCGAATGAGCCTGGCGTAAGCTGGCGTAAGTGAGCCTACGGTCGCATGTCTCAAGACGAAGGTCTTGAAATGGTAAAACAGCTTCGTTTGGCAACTGGAAGACCACTTGAAGTTGTGTAATGACAAGAGTGCAGCGGTATGACAGTTTCACCTTCAACACACTCAACACAATCCAAATGAGATTTTTACTTCGTGCCATAGTGGGTGCGTGCTGCTCTTTCGTTATACCATGCCTGTACTATTCAACCACGTTGCATGTCTGTGGTACTGCCCAGTTTCAGCCCCAGAAGAGTTAACATATCAGAAAATGCCTTCGAAACTACATATAATTCAAGTTAACTCATTGATTGTACAGAGCTGGACGCTACCATCCGTACAGTAAATGATTAAGTAGCTCCGAGTTCTCCAGTAAAAGCATTGGCTTGTATTGAGAAACAAATGGGGTGTAGGGGAGGAGATGCCAATATGCCTGCATCAGTGAGCGTGGTTCAGTGCATTCAACTACGGATCTCATACAAGGAAATGATCTGTAGCAAATGCATATCTGTCATGCCAGAACTGAACTCAAAACCAATTTATCAGTCAATACATTGGCGCAGTAACACAAAGAAGTTTGCTCTCCCCTGTAGCCTCCTTTCCATTGGCACAGAAAGTTGTCCCCCAGTACTGTAGTCTGCACAAAGGATCCAGACACTACTGCACAGGCTAGGACTTTGGTGGCAATGATCTCTGGCACATAACTAGTAGGAAACTGTTTTAATGGCCCCCTAAGAAATACCAGGGGACCACAGGGGCAATTACATGATCATGAAGATGAAGGTGGCAGCCAATATAGTACCATGCAACTGCTGTTTTTTCTTTGAGTGTGAATGGAAGCTTTTTGCGCGTTTTTCTCTCCCCACCCCCACAAGCTTACATGGTTGAGCAATCTTTTAAAAGGTGCAAGCTAAAGCAATGCAGGCAGGCCACAACGTCAGTATAAGGCTGCAGTTAGCACAACCAGGCATCAGTGGTTTGCATGCCTACAGTGGTAGACAAGTTCAGTTACCAACAAACTGTGATGAAAGCCCTGTTCTTGCAAATAGCATGACACTGATTCAAGCTGACAGCTAATGAAGGCAAGAAAAAGTCATTCTAAGATTTAAAGCTGCTATGAAGGAGTGCTCACCATTGGAATATAGGCTCATTTTGCTTGTTTGTGGTACATGTGAAATTTCTATTGAATAAACCAATGCACCAAACCGAAGTGCTCATTTACCAACTTTACTATATTAAATGAGCTATAAAAACTGCAGAATTGCTATTTCTTACCAAAGCTTCCTTTTTTGGCCTAGTCAGAGTGGTGTCAAACCTCTTCAGGGACTCGTAGTCCCTGAAAGGGGATCTGGGCACTGCTGGTTCCTTTGAAGGCTGGTGTCTTCTAGACATCCTCTCCGTGAGCGACATAAGCAGCTCCCCGTGCTGCTGTTGCACCATGCGTAGCAAGGTCAGCCTGGTCAGCACTTGGTACTGGAATTCTGGGAAAAAAAGTACAATGTGCGGCCGAGAACCATTTTGCAACATGCATATGCAGTTAACAGAAAAATTAAAGAAAAATATCAAAGCTTCTAAAAAAGTTAAGCTCAAACTAGTTTGGTCCCTACTACACAGCAGACCTGACATGCCATTTTGTTCTCTTCCCATTACATTTATAATATTCGCACACTCACACATGAGAAATGTAATGTGCATCAGAGTGCCCAGTCAAAATGGAAACCGAAACAAGAACCACAACCTGGTATTTTTTCCACAAGCCAACCAGCATTTGAACCAGTATTTTTTTATCAAGCTAAACCTGAAACGGAATTTAACCGGCAAACAAAGGTTACTGGATAAACGGCATGGTTCAACCATCCATTGTTCATATTTTCCAGACAATTTCATTTGAACTTTTCACTTTTACCTGCCATAAAATTCGCAATCCACCATCACTTTGTCCCCTCGAATCACGCACAACATTGCTATCAAAGCCCTATTTCTGATCACAACATAAGGAAAAGGACGCGCACCAATACTGCGATGGCAAGTTGCTGCTGGTCATGCGCAGAGAGCAAGGCTGTGCAAAGAAAATGCAATCTACGCTCTTACTGCAGATCCGGCAAACACGGAATTCGGTTACAACAGACCATTTCTGCTGTTTGTTAGGTCCCCATGCATTCTTAATTGTATCTACTCCACCCATAACGGACCAGATTATTGGCTACAATGGATTAAATTTCGGACGAAAATTCTTTTGATGGAATGTTATTAGTGCACTTTCACAGTGCTGGTTCCCGATATCCTTTCCCTTTGTGTATTTTGGTGAGAAAATTACATCTGACAACACTGTCAATGCAGAATGGGTCATTGCCGCCGCCAAGCTCAGCCTGTGCCAGTGACCATTTTTTTTGTGCGACTGACGGCATGAGTGGCTAGGGTAGCTGATTTCACCAGACATCGCCAGAAGTACATCGCCAGAAGTACAGGCTTGTCTAAGCAGACGGTCCGCTGGACCAGAACAAGGCCACTGCCGATAAACGCGACTCCAGTGAGATCGAACAACAGCGCTATCGAATACACAAATTGGTGCGCCCGTAATCGAGTCTGCCCTCTCTCACAGTCTTTTTATGTAATAAAGAACTCGAGTTTAGTGAGGTTCAGTCTATATTATTCACATGCATGCATCGTTCCTGTTCCGTTCGGTGAAAAAGTTAAGAAATGCCTCAAGTAGGGCGTTGGTTCCCATATCTGCCAGTGGTTGTGCCCAGTCCAACCGGTCTAACTTTTGATTTCCCAGCTCTTTTTCATCATACTATTTCAGACTTATATTTCGTTAGACTGATTTTTATATCTGGTTCATAATTGCTCCTAGTTAAATTCTTGCGTTATTGGCTCAGCTTATCATGTGTTTTTACACACTTGACCACATGCGCTAGGCCTTTTCCAAGTGCCGGTGCTAAGCTTTGGGAATGGTGTTTAGATGATTCTTTGCCCTCGCACGAACACTGTGCAGAGGTGCTGCAGGCGTGTAGAATGAACAGTGTCTGTACTATGCATATGCAATATCGGTTAAGGTAGCCACTTTTGCGCTCATATAATACAGACCCCCCCCCCCACGTGCCCCGTCAAATACTGCATACTTTGGCTACAGCGGACTCTTTTCCCGGATTAAGGGAGTCCGTTGTAACGGGCCGTAGACTGTAGTCAATACTAAACTATTTGGCAGAGCTCACAGGCAGCCCAACCATTACAAGAGAAATGAATACCACCAGGGTACCGACTAAGCAGAAACTTCAAAATAGCAGCAAAATCAGACATCAGGATTCCTTCAGCTTTGGAAAGAGCATTTTTGTGACTTCACTGTAACAGCGGCAATAAACCATGCCTCACAATGTCACTGCTAGTCATTTCTGCCAAGTCCATTTCAAAACATTTTGACTGTATCATAAAGTCACAAGGAAGCAGTATCACTGCACATCCAGTGATACTGCTCCCTTGTGACTAATACTAAGCTTCAAAAATAACTTTTTGTGAACTAGAAGTAAAAAAGAAGCCCATGGCCATTCAGCAATGTGAGCAAAGGTGTCACACAGTACTACCCACATTAACGGGATGTTTTCACATAGAATGTGCCTAAAGACGTACTAACACATCACAACGAAAAGAATATTTGCCCGTAAAAAGTTTTCTTGATTGAATATAGACTTCTTAGTAGTCATTAAAAATTCAAACCACTCACTTAAAGTCAAAGCAAGTAGCTATCAAGGAAATGAGGGGGCCAGAAGCCACTAGGGTATTAACTAACAGTCCAACAGAATAACCGATGAAATGGGACACCACTCTTGTACTAAAAAAACATTGAGTGTTTAGTGATATGTTTAAACACGATACAACATTTGTATCTTGAAGGACATTTGCTCCTTATACATGAATGTGCTTTTACATTTTTTACGTACCCTCTGGCGACAACAGCTTTCTCTTCAACTTTTTGGGGCTCAGAGACCTGCGCCGTTCTGCACCTGCAAAAGCCCGATTTTTTAGAATACATCCTACAGTAGCACTTCAATTTGTGGGTTAGTAAATTATTAAATTGGGGCTTTAATTGAGAGATTGAGATGTCAAGACTGTATTTACTTTCAGCCTGTAAACAAGGCACATCTGTATGACTGCACTGGCAGTAGTGCTGGCCTCACAATACTGTTCGCACTGACCAACCCCTTAATCGAGTAAATGTTTATCCACAAATAATGCCAGGGACAGCTATACATCCAAACTTTGCTGCATAATGCAGCACACATTAGCAGCGTTACGCATTGCAGCAACTCTGCCAAGATGGTGCACGTAATGTAGCAGCACTCATACATATTTTTGGAAAGCGAACAAAATGAATTCCCATTTCTGCTGCAACTCGATTTTTCTTGGACTAATACATATTCAAGCTGGCCCTCCAACGTACTGTTTCAGGCATTGTTCATATATTCAATATATTCCCAAGAAAAGTGGCAGCCTTTTTACCCCAAATTACCCACTGTGCGCTATTGTGCAACTTACATGCCCAATTAATTAGTATCACCGGGAGCAATCTGACAGAGGGAAAAAAGGAAAAAAAGTCACAACAGCTCAACCTTACGGGTACATTACCCAAAACTATGACTGCATGTCCCAATTGAGAAAGGCTTAAAGCACATGTGAAGTTGAGCCTCATACACAGTCATTACCTAAGACATATTAGATAATTATACTTTTGTGCCAAAATATGCAGGCACTTTGATCCTTCTACGACACTTTTTCAGATCCATTTCTTATGATTTCAGACTAATTGTATGTGACAAACTTTAAGGGTCTATACTTTTACAGATCCCCAGCAGTTGGTAAAGCCTAGTGCTTGTGAGAACAAACCTATTATAATTATAATTACCTAAGCCGCTTTACTTTGGCTTGTTTCACGGCTAAAGCTCCATTTTGCTAGGTACCAATCCAAAGAGGCCTCACTGAGCCAATCTGACATACACTCAGTGAAGGCCAAACCAGTGCATGTGGTTGTGGAATGAGTGTCCCATTGCTCGTTTGTTCCAAAGGGTTGGGCGCACAGGGGGATAGGTGAAGAGCAAGTGCATGGGCCATCACAAAATGAAACAAGGAGGACATCGTTTCATCAACGTTCACTGTACTTTTTGCCTTGCCTGTACAGAGTGCTTTCCCGTGCGGTGCAACTGTGTGCATATTCACTGCCCACTCTCGGTGCAAGAATGGAGCTTGTGCTCTAGTGCAAAGTTTGTTTAAAAGCGTCGAATTACAGCAAATTGCATTGTTGCTTCCCCGTTCACCGGGCCATAGGTGCCTTTGGAATTTTCTCTGCAAGTGTCAGCATGCAAAACAGACCCCGACACCCATAGCCGTTCACCTGCAAAAGCAATCAAGCTGCCCTATACTGTGAACACTTAGGAATGGCAATTACATAGGCCTCTTCAGCAGAGCACATTCACTGCACCCACTACACAAAACTGTTATGAACAGGCATCTTTTACATGGTGAATTTTCTAAAAATAAAATGCTGTGTCTATAGGGTAATGTCATCTATACAACACTGTTTGGTACTAATTACAAAATCTGGAGCTCGAGATAACACGTATTCAGTACACAAGAGAAAATCTAGTAGTGCCCATTGTCATGGGACACATGTTGGGGGGAGGGGGGGGGGGGGAATATAGTGACGGATTGGCTGTATCCATGCAATGGCAATCAAACGAGATGAACGCGGAAATTGGCTTTGGAGGCTGGCCATGAGAGATGACGAGGGAGTGCTGAAAGATGAGATGATGGATGCTCAAGACAAGAAAGAAACGACTGTACTTACTCAAGGCTGCCAGTGTAGTTCCTCGTCCTGTAACTATAAATACCTCCATTGTGACGTTTCCCCCCAAAACATTCTGTTTGCCAGGTTTGTGTATTAGCTGCTATTACCTTCTTCTTCATCACGATCAGCACCAGTGTCTGTCATTTCTGCACTGGCTTCGAACACTGAAATCAGAGGAATAAAATATGAAAGGCCAAATGATAGCACTCTTTATTACACCAAGCATTTTTTTTTTCAGGTCAAGTGAAAAGCGCTATGGCTGCCTCTGAATATAATAAAAGGGACAAGTGAGTGCAGTTTATGACTGCTAAAAAAGGTGAAAAGCTCAATATAGATAATTTCTTCAAGCTGCTACGAGTATGCTGCATACAAATCGCACCCAACCACAGCCAACCAAGGTGGGGCTGAGGAATCAATAATTGGTTCACTGAAAAGATTGCTTCGCTGAGATAAGTCCCACCCGAGGTAACGTACTTTGCTCAAATAATTTATGTAATAAAGAAAACACAATGCATGCAGCTCAACTACTACTTTGTCGCACTAGAGCTAAGGCGCATTAAGGTCCCCTTGAGCGGTGGCCGAGACTGACAAAACTAAGCGCGAATAGAACAAAAATTATAAACTCACAGAACAAGCTATTTCGACTTCATTTTATTATTTACAATATACTGCGGTCTTGAAAAAGACCAAGCAGGAGAGGCACACAAATTAAGTGGAAAACACACGTAAGCGTGATAGATGCATGATAAAAACAAGCGCACACAAAATACAAGAAGATAAGTACATTATACAGAGAGGTATAGATGAGCTTAAACACAGGTTAACACGACCATCAGAACAACGGAGATGAGTATATCTCCCTATTATACAATCACAATTGCGATAAACAGTAAAGCAAGTCGAGTACAGACTACAGTACAGACAATATGGCACGCTCAAAATGGCAAATGGACTGAGATGTGAAGACCACTTCAGGCAGCGAATTCCATTCCGATACTGTACGTGGAAAAAACGAATTCTTGAACATGTTTGTGCGGGCTCGATACGGAAGCAAATTGTGCGTGTGCCGATGTCTCGTGGGGCGCGATTGAAATGGCTGAATGTATACCGATGCATTTACCTTTGTGGAACCAGTATAAAGAGCAAACAACAGTTTCAGCCTATCAATTTTTCGTCTATCTTCCAGGGTAGAAATGTTGTTCGCCTGCATTAGAGAAGTTGGTGAGTCAGTGGTCCTATATTTGTTGAAAATGAACCGTATAGCGCGTCTTTGCACCATTTCAAGCCGGTATTTATCTTTTTTAAGGAAGGGGTCCCATACAACCGAAGCGTATTGCAGTTTAGGAAGTATTATCATTTTGAAGGCCAGTAATTTGACATGCGTTGGTGACGCTTTGAGTTTATGCCGTAAAAAGCCTAACTTGCGTGTGGCAGATGCGCAGATGTTTTCTATGTGCTTTGACCACGACAGAGTATTGGTGAACGTTATCCCGAGGTATTTGTACTGGCTTTTTTCTACCACTGGTGCACCATTTATTGAATAAGAAAATTGAAAGGGTTGTTTTTTGTTCGTTACACGAAGTAGAACTGTTTTGTCGGCGTTCAAGCTCATACCCCAGGTAGCGCACCACTGACCAATTCCCGTCAAACTGCTGTTTAACAAAACTTGGTCATCGGTGCCCGTGATTTCCTTGAAAATAAGACAGTCGTCTGCAAACAATTTAATAGAAACTCTCGGGTCAATAGCAGATGTTATGTCATTGATGTAAATTAAAAAAAGAACCGGTCCCAAAACACTGCCTTGTGGAACGCCAGATGTTACACCAAGTCTTTCAGATGCGCACCCGTCGACTTCCACAAACTGTGTTCTGTTTGTTAAATATGCTTTGATCCAGTTAATTATAAACGCAGGAAGACCCAAAGAAGAAAGCTTAGTGAGTAGTTTATCATGGGGTACGCGATCGAAGGCTTTACTGAAGTCAAGAAAGACTAAATCTATTTGGCTAGATGAATCTAAAGCTTCTGCGATTTCATGAGTGGTTGTAACAAGTTGAGTAGTGGTAGAAAGGTTTTTGCGGAACCCATGTTGGAACTCCGAAAGGACGCTGTTTGTTTCCAGAAATTTGTTAATAAAAGAGGCGATTATGTGTTCCAAAATTTTGCAGCAGGTTGATGTTAGTGAGATGGGTCGATAATTTTCCATTTTCAAGCTATTTCCTTTTTTAAAAACAGCCACAACGCGGGCTAGGCGCCAATCATCAGGCAAGACTGAGTGGCGCAAGCATAAACAAAAGATGGCGGTCAAAATGTGCGATATCGGCTCGGCATAACGGCGCAAAAAAGCATTTGGAATTAGGTCTGGCCCTTCTGACGACTTTTCATTTATATCCAGCAGAAGTGCGAGAACGCCTTCGCAAGATATAAAGTCAGGATCAATATCAGTCACATTCGTAAACAGCCCGTTGATTTCAGTCTGGGGAGAGAAGACCGAATGGAAATACTCATTCATTGTATTAGCAATGGTCTTCGGTTGAGTTATAAGGACGTTGTTTTGTTCAATTTGCTCCAAGCGTTTTTTACTGCCGCCCAGATAGCGCCAGAACTTTTGTGGTTGTGTTTTTATAAAATTTGGCAACGAGGTCAAAAAGTATTTCTTTCTGGCTGTAGATAAACTTGCTGAAAGCTGTGTTTTAAGACTCTGAATGAGTTCAGTTCTAGGGGGTTTTGTTTTCTTGGCCCGTTTCAGTTTCCGCTTTAAATGAATGATATTCCTGTCTACCCAGGGACTAGCTCGGTTTGTTTTGATTTTTTTACGAGGGACATAGGTACGAATACAATCGAGGACCATCCTCTTAAATTCAAGCCATAGTGAGAGGGGATTTTCATTTGATACGTTGTCGGCAAACGCCCAAAGCTCGTCTAAGATTGCCTGGTCGTCAGCACGGGCAAAGTTACTAATAACTTTGGCCTTGGGCTTAGCGTTTTTAGCACAGTTATTAATGGAACAAGTAATAAAAACGAGCTTATGGTCCGATATACCCTCTTCTATGCAAACATCATGCTGTAACGTAGCTTTACTGATAAAAACGAGATCCAAAATTGTGCCACCATCACCGGACGGACGGGTGACCTCCTTTACCACTTGGTCCAAGTCACATGCCATCATTATGTCAAGAAGTGGATTATCCACTGTTTGGGAAAGGTGGTCACTTGTCCAGTTTATAGATGGCATGTTAAAATCACCCGCCATAATAATCTTGCCGAGGTTTGTTGCTGTCATATAATCCAAAAGCATCGTTAGAAATTCGGGTGGGGAAGATGGTGGCCTGTATACCGCGCAAACTGTAAACACATGACCCCAGAAAGTTACTTTCAAAAAGAGGCTTTCGTGAGCATCAATCTGCGGAAGCAGAGTGACTGAGAACGATTTTTTTAATATGACAGCAACTCCTCCTCCCCGAGAAGAGCGGTCGCGACGGAATATTTGGTGCGAGTCAGGTACAATACAGTCGTCGCTGATCCCATCGTGCAACCATGTTTCACTTATGACCGTCAGATGGGGATCATATTTGTACAAGAGACTTTCTAACTCAGCAGTTTTATTTGCTATGCTTCGGGCATTCACATTTAGGATCCTTAGCTGTTTTGATGCACCGCAAACTTCCCGTCAAGGTACGGCAGGTTCGACTTTGTTTGCAGATGCCATGTGCGCAGTATCGGGAGGTGCGACTTCGTTTGTAGGTGCGACTTTGTTTGCAGATGCCTTGTGCGCAGTACCCGGAAAGGGTTCAACACGAGTTACACGAGTGCTCATGGCAATGCGTTGTTGTCTAGTGTCATCCCAGGTATAAGTTACACCATCGATCTTCAGCTTATCATAGATAAGCGAAACGCTTTTGCCGTTTGCCTTGTCGGCTTTCGCGGATTGCCATAACAGTTTGCGCTTGCGTAGTGTGGATTGACTGTAATCGTTTTGGATGAATATATCAGAGCCTTTGAGTTTGCTGGCATTATGCAGGATAGCTTCCTTCTCCAGGAAATCCTGGAAATATACAATCACTGGTCTATTTCCAACACGCTTCCCGAGACGGTGAATTCTTGCAACAGATGTGCTGGGTTGTTTGGTTATTTTTGTGAACACATTATCGAGGACTTGCGCACGCAACACTTGATCACTTTCATCAGCCTGGTCCTCAATACCATAGACAACAAGATTGGACCGTCGACTGCGGTCTTCAAGGTCAGTTATTTTGTTAATCTGTTGCTCAATTACATTCTCAAGGGAAAGAACTTTATCCTGTAGTGTCTGGATTTGCGAAGATTTTTCGCGTACATCGTGTAACACCTTATCCACTTCGGTCCAACGGCTATTTAACAAAGTGACAGTATTTTCAGTGGCTGTCAGCCTACTTCGGATATCAGAAAGCTCTGTTAAAATTGATGACTGACCCTTCATTAGTTGCTCAAACATTTCTTCGACTGTTGGACCAGGATTTTCTTCTACGTCACCGCAGACGGCGAGTTTACAGGCATGAAAACAACTGTACGCAATGAAAACACATGTCCGTGGGCACGGCAGAACAAGGAGTGTACGATCATCACTGCGAACTGTGGAATAGGTTGAACTAACCTGGACAGTGAACGAGAATTTCTTGGTTATCGGCATGTTCCCTGCCGCTTCGCCGTGCCCACTGAAGAAGAAATGCTGTGGGCCGTCCTTTATAGCCTGCAGTGGTGTTGTCCCGGTCGAGAGTAGGTCACGAGGTCCAACCAGATGTAGAACCGTTGGTGACCAGTTCTGGCAGAATACGCTGTCGTATCTTGCGTCATGCACAGGAAACGCTTGGCACGTGCTGGTTGTGATGACTAGCAGGAAAGCCTGGACAGTGAACGAGAATTTCTTGGTTATCGGCATGTTCCCTGCCGCTTCGCCGTGCCCACTGAAGAAGAAATGCTGTGGGCCGTCCTTTATAGCCTGCAGTGGTGTTGTCCCGGTCGAGAGTAGGTCACGAGGTCCAACCAGATGTAGAACCGTTGGTGACCAGTTCTGGCAGAATACGCTGTCGTATCTTGCGTCATGCACAGGAAACGCTTGGCACGTGCTGGTTGTGATGACTAGCAGGAAAGCCTGGACAGTGAACGAGAATTTCTTGGTTATCGGCATGTTCCCTGCCGCTTCGCCGTGCCCACTCTTTGCCCGCTTCGCCGTGCCGTGACTTCATATTTAGAGCATACCATTTTTACAGCAGTAAAAATGGTGGGATTACGAGAGTTACAACTACAACGTAACCATGCATGCTGTTGCATCTGATGGAGGTACATCATCGGCCTGCGCAACGAACCCCACTGCAAACTGTGCAGATTGTTCTGACACAACACCAGCCCATTGCAATAAGCAACACTGCCACTTTTGTGACCCTGTACATGCGAATCACACCTCATGAAATGAATGCTAAGAACCAGAACTACAGCTGCCATATTTGCTAGCGCAATGAACCCACTTTATTCCCATAAAATTCGGCATGAATTTGGGGTGGTGAGTCTATTGCGAAAAAATTGCAACAGATTTTGAAAGGTTGAAATTTCATACAATAACGTTTCTAAGAGAAGCCCTGTTCAGAGCCTTACCATTTTGGTAAAAACCCATAGGTAATTATGCAATAAAATTTCTTTTTTATTCCCGTCATGCTAGTGGGCCCCTACTCGCCATGCTGCTGTCCTCCTCACTGAAGTCGCTTGTGGCTTCACATCCGTTGTCAGCCCACACCGGACTGTTTTCGGTAAGATCACGACACTTAAAAACTTCTCTTCCCACTCTGGGAATGTTCCCTTCTTTGGGCCCATGAAACACGGCGATCCCTGTTCACTGCCCAAAAACCTCCTGTTTTCGCACGTAGCATACAAGCACTGGGTCTACACTGAAGTGCCGCCCAGCTGCGCGGTTTCCATATGCATCAACGCACGTCCCATCACCTTCACTTTAAAAACTGGCTGTGTAGCTGCAGAATAGGAAACTTAACGTTATCGCTTTAACAATCACTAGCACTGTTTCAAGGTTCTCCTCAAAGCACTTCAAAATTGGTTTAATTGTTTTAAGTGTCTATTCTAATGAGACTGCTGGAACAAAGTAAGGTTGGCTCATATTGTATCAATGCAAGCTCACCTATCTCTGAGATTTGCTCGGAAACTGCAGTGGATGACCCATCTGCGAGGGACAGAAAGGGTTTTAGTTGCATACACCTGATGAAAAAAATCAAATTTTTACTACCTTCACTGCTTTCTTGTGTTAAGCGTTGAATGCCTGAAAGAAAATGAATGAGGGTAATGTGTGTGGAGTGTTGTGCACTTAGCTCCATATTTACTGGCTGTGGCAAAAGAGGTGCCTGCTGTGGCAGAAGAGGTGCCTGCTGTGGCAGAAGAGGTGCCTGCTGTGGCAGAAGAGGTGCCTGCTGCTGGGAAGCTCGGAGGAGGCGGAGGTGGCGGAGGTGGCACAGTTTGAGGGGCTCCACTTTCATACCGAGCAGGCCTTGATGTCTAGAACAGGCAACACACAAGGTGGGGTTGTATTTAGAGTCACAAAACCACACAAGCTACTCCATACATGCGAGATATTCTTCATTCTAGTACCATATCAACTGCCAGTTTACATAATTGAGCTTGGTTAGCACTCTCCAGTTGTTCCATCTATGTCTAATGTTCCTTCAAGTGGCTGCAATAATAGGCAATAATAGGCCATTCACTGTTTATTACCTTTCGTCTCTCGGTGTCCTCGCTCTCTAGATCGGACGTAAACTGGGCCACCTCCAGCTTCCTCCGGGCATCATTGTAGTTAGCTGGAGCAAAGAACAGCCCGACACACGTTAATTACAGTAGATATAATTGGTAAGCAAGCTCGGTGAGACAACGGTGACAACCTGAATAAATATATTTACTGTACTGAGACTGAAGATATATTTCAATAGAGTGGTCATTTAAACAATATGACTTCATTATAACAATGTTTATTGCAGTTTAAGACTTACTGTATGTGCCCTTAATAGCAGCATTAAACCTCTTCCAGCCCTTTGCTGGCGAGCGGCCCTTCCTGGCAAACGCCGATTTGTTGCCAGGGCCCGGTGGCCAAAAGCACTTCTTGTTTGAGGTAAGCCATTTGTCGGGCACCACCTCGACTGTCTGCTCATCCACAAACTCGACGATGTGGTACTTCATCTGTAAAACATGAACAAATTTTAGTGTTTAATTTGATACAACAGCATGCTCCCACTTCAATATAGTTACATCAACAATGCTTATGAAGCAGTGCATAATGTTGATTGATTGTAGAGTTTAACGCGCCCACGCAGCGCAGGCGATGAGGCGCACCGTAGTGGAGGGCTTCGGATTAAGTTTGACCACCTGGGGATCTTTAACATGCTCCAAAATCTTGTACACGTGAGCGTTTTTGCTTTTCGCCTCCATCAGAAGAGCGGACGCCGCGGCCGGTAATAGAACCCGCGCTCTCGTGCTCAGCAGTGCAACACCTTAGCCACTGAGCCACCACGGCAGGTTGGTGCAGGAACTTGACGCATAATACTGAAGGGCTCTCTACTCAATCTCACCTTAAAACTATACGTGCATGTCTACGGTATCACTGTCCTACTTCTGTATCTAGAGGTGAAACCTGCTGTCAGAGGCTGCCCAATTGCTACTTGTTGCAGTTTAGTAAAATAGGCCGACCAGGTTATTCTACTTTTGTGCTGAAGAGAACGCCTATCCATTTACTACCCCTAGCTGTTAAAAGGCTGTGATACCGCAAAACATCCTTCCATGTACCTTTTCATCATTGTACCTTTGCATCCGCTACTCCTTCATGGGCAGCTGTTCAGAAGCTATGGTACAATTTGTTTGTTTAGGTACCTCTTTCTCCTCTACCACATTTATATGTATTTCTACTGCTCCTAGTTCCTTATCCCAGAAGGGTGGTCATGAAGCATTGGCTCTCAATTTTTTTGTACACTATATTGGGTGAGCTGGTATACCGCCACAGTAAAAAAATTGCAGAATTATTCATATGACACTAAAAGAAGAATGCTGCAAAATTAACAACCGAATCGAATGTTATCGAATTCTTCTTTCAGTATCACCAATGTTTCATTAGAGACATTTTTTACTGCACTACATATACCGGATTTCACTAGCTCTCTCAGTGTGCTGCCATTTTCAGCCAATTACCCCACCGCCATGGGAGCCTATCCTGAGGGATTGTGGAAACCACAGAAGCAGCTCTTGCTTTGGCTCATATAGTGGCATTAGTTTGCAAATCAGTCCACGGTAAGTGCAAAGAGGGAATGCATACAGTGAGCAAGAGCTTCATTGTATCCCATTATTATCCACAAGCTTTATATACACCACCCATGCAGCACCATGTACTGCATACTTCTTCCTTCCTCTATCAACACAGCACCACACTCACATGACTGATAGATGATGCCTACAAGCCAAAAAAAGGTCCCAGCATTTTAGATTAGTTGTAAAGTTGCCCTGATGCAAGTTTTGCAAGGTGAGCATGCATGATCACCATGACTTGTCTAAAAAAAGGTTCTGATGCTTGCCTGTGGCTGGATTCAAGCCAGGTTTTAGCGATACAGATAACCAGAAGTGCCACCATTATTGCAGATAAGATGCCTCGGGTGAAATGTGACTAATTAACGCTCCCTGATTTGCAGAATACACTTCATGCCAAAGTAATTGAAGTTTGCTATGCCATTCATTTTCATCATTTTGGAGTGAGTACATTGTCAAGCCATGGTTGCTGGATAAAAAAAATCAAAGGTTATATGTATCAAAGCAAAATTTGGCCCAAAAATGGATTTTTCAAAATCGCCATTTTTGGAATGTAGAGCTATTTTTCTTCCGGTCAGCCAATACCCTGGAGTACGTATTTGAGCCATAATATCAATTTATAGCGCCGACGACCGCTAAAATCGGCCAGGATTCGACGCGAAAATAGCATTTTTCGCGGATTCGCCGTCCATCGTGGCCTCTTTCGGAGCGAGTCTTTTCGTTTTCAATTCCCCGCCAGGACCGCTTCGTTTCGTTCGTTGGTTGCGAGTAAAACCGGGGTAGAAAAGAGACGGTCGCGCCACCCAATCGGCTACTGACTGCACGTGGCCGCAGGGCGCAATCTGCTCGGCACACATCACAGTGCAACCAGGTGCAACGGCTCATGAACTCGTCTATGCAAGGACCGGCAAAAGCCCCGCACCGCGGCACGACGTAAAAACAAATAAATATGTCTATCGATAACCGAAAGGAAGAACGAGCAGTATTAAAAGCGCCTGGAATGCGCTTTTCTGCGTGCCTGACGACGGCTTATCGCGAGAACGGCGCCGAGATGGAGGTAGGTATCTGCGGGCTGAGGGTGCGCTAAGGTGCGTCTATCTTTAGATCAGCAGCACATGGAAAGAAAATGAATGTTAAATTGGAGGATGTCGCTAGCCGCCGGCACAAAGGAAGTGTGTTCATTCTGTTATCAACGATGCCGCGGCGGGACGGCCCGCATCCGGCGCGCGCTTCTTCGCCGGCAAGTTACCATACAGATATGAGCGATTTGAGAATGATAAATGCTCGCACTGTGCACAACGTGCGAGGGTGACGTGATGTGCGAGTAGAATAAATCGAAAACGCGGTTATCCCATCTCGCCAAGCGCATGCACGCCACTGGTAACGGCATGCATGCCGTTACTAGCCCCTTCGTTGCAACTCGTTTCGCGCGATGCAAATCGCCCTGGAGCCAATTTCATTGCAATGATTGGATCAGTGACATAACAAAATAAGCGTTTACAACTGTGGTGCACGATAGGCACCTCAGCCTTAGTCGCTAAAGAGACGGCGCGCTGCCAACAGCGTAAAAATTGAAGCAACGTTCGGGCTTTGCTTTTGCTCAGTTTTTCTGCCAAGTGCCATCTGTGTACAGAGGATTTCATATAATTTCAGCAAACTTGGTATGCTCGTGTTGAGCGAAAAGAAAGCTACATTCTAAAGCATTTCTCTTTTTCACATGCTCAATAAATAAAACTTACTTGCAGTAAAACTTCACGTACGATTTTCTCAGCTTCCTTTTTTTTCTGCATATGTGCCTCGCCTTAAAAAGGTTTTCAGGTTGTTTTTTTTCGAAGGGTATACCGTTGAATTCGGGATGAAATTAACTGCATGCTGATGCTATTTTAATTGGCTCAATGTGCCTCAAATAAATGTTACGTGAGCTCATTAAGTTTTCTGAAAACTGCACTTGGCATACTTAGACTAATTCTATCCAGTCAACTAACTTTACAGGAATACAAATAGCATCAGCATGCATGGCAGGTCTTAAGCTACACATCCATACCATTTATATAAAAAATATTGAATAAAAAGCCCCTGAACGACCCGTAAGAAATTACTTAATTAGGCTCCAGTGTTTTTTTAACTGAAAAAATAATTATGCTACATGAAAACTAATTACATATTTGAAATGAGGAAAACAAAACACATATACACAGTGAGTTTCGTTATCACAGACCTATTATTAAAAAAGTTAACTTCAAGACTTTCGTCTCCCCTTAATTCGGGCATGCAATCTTTAAAACAGTAAATGTTTACGTCTTTTTTGGGCAAGTCATAAGTGCTGACCCCAATCGTGAAAAACAATTACCGCCAGAATAAACATGAAGCGGGCTGCTTTTGGTTGAAGTTCTGATATCCTGTATCGTAAGATTCCTCTAGCTGTCACTCAAAAAGCTAAAATATTATCAACACGTTCTTCCAAAAATCACGTATGGAGCAGTCTAAGTGACTCGAAAGGAAACATAAATGAGCCCCACGGGCTATGGAAAAAATAATGCTAGGGGTAATGCTTAGGAATCAAGAAAGAGCTGCGTGGATTGGGCAACAGACACAAGTGGAAAAAATTCAAACTCTAATTAAATGAAGTAAATGGGCATGGACTGGTCATGTCATGCACATGAGAGAAAACAGGTGAGCCACCCGTTCAACAGAGTGGCTGCCAGAACAACTAGCACTCTTTAAAGGGGCCATGCCGACAAAATGCAAGTTTGTTTTATTGGAAAGATTTCGTGCTTTATAGTGCTTGTCCAGCAGCAAATGATGCCGTATTCACTGAGAAATGAATCAATTAGGTTAATATTTTGATTCTACCATCAAATCGTGTGTTTTCGTGATGTCACTATGAGGTCGAGCGGCGGGTATTCTAGTGACCTTGCAGTGCGTTCTTAGGTTCTGGAGCCTTGCTTACCGTCAATCCTCTCAGATGGTGCTACCATACGGAGCCACGGACCATTGCCCGCCATTGCTTCATTTTTCACCACGTTTGCACCTGACAATGTTTTTGTTATGGTAGAAAGTAATTGCTTCGTGAAACATAAGGTATGCTCGACAAACAGCGTCACGTAAGACAATGTCGCTAACGCCAATCAACCAGTGTTGCGAAAGACAACTCATAAGTGGTGGGCTACCTCACCATTCTCAGATTTCAGCGCAAACAGCTCACTCGGCAAGCCTATATGCCCTGCCTACTTTGCGTTTGCGTCTGCTTTTGCTGGCCTCAGCCAATCGCACAGCTGGGCATATGACACCATAGGTTCTGTTGCAGGAAATGACCATTTCCACTTTTTCTAATTATATAGCTTATTTAGTGAAGTGTGCGTTAAAGGTGGTGCTGATATTATGATTGTAACGATGCAATCTTTCAAATAAACTAAACTTGTGTTTTGTCTGCGTAGCCCTTTCATGCCAAATTCAAAAGTGCACATGCTGCCAGACTTGACATAAAAGTACTGCGGGGAGACACAGTGACCTGTGCACATTACAAAAATTAAGCAACAGTGCAGGCAAAAGGCTGATAATTAAGTGCTTACGTATGGGTAATGCTTGTCCAGCCACTGTGCAGTGTCAGCTCGGGCACAAAATGGGTTCTTATCCACAGGAGTTCTTCACATGTCAATTGAAAATGTGACGTGGAGCATAAAGTTCCCACAAGCATAAAATAATGGGCCCATACACTGGTACTAAAGTGTCCTCAAAAGTTCCCCACTTCACAGTCACAGATGTTCATGGCAGACATTTACTCCTCTTGCTGCACTTCCACACACCACTCCAATGCACCAAATACAAACTAGCCAACCGATTCAAGAAACTGAATTTGCTTACACCAGACACATAAATGGAAGAGTTGGATACAGGCCCGTTTAGCACGTTGTAGTGATAAAACCACAACATAAACAAACAAGCAGGCTGATGGACATTTGTGTAGGCACCACTGATTACCTAACAGCATGGGCACCATAACACTTTCACAAACTTTTTTTGTCACTATTGATTACTGTTAAAATGTGTAAAAAACTGCCTGCAAAGGAGCATCGACCATGCCAGCATGCAGCTTAGAAGTTGCTGTGTAGAACACCATACACAAGCACGCACACTTACCGTATTTACTCAAATCTCGGCTGGCACAGACTCTAGGCCAACTATTTTAACTCACAGTGACAAACATTTTTTGAATGTAGGCTGGCCAAACAAGGCAAGGATGATAGTAGCCCCGAAACTGAAACAACCATTATTAGCTATAAATCTGCTCAGGATAAGTCAACATCATCTTCATTTGCCGGATTCATTATGACTGCACACGTTATAGCTGCCCCCATCATAAAAGTCATGCAATATTCGGTGCCCTCAAGTGCATTTCCAATGCGGTGCTTGTTGACTGAGGCTGCAACAGAGCTTTGCTGGATTCCATTTTAAGCTTGTCTCAAGAACCACTTGCCATAGTGGCCCAGTGGCTAAGGCATTACGCTGCAGAGCCCAAAGACTTGCGTTCGATCCCAGCCACGGTGGCCGCTTTCTGGATGGAGGTGAAGAGTGACCAACGCCCATGCATTAAGATTTCTGTGCTTGTGCTGCTGAGCACGAAGACGTGGGTTCGATTCTCGGCCGCCACTTTTCTGATGGAGGTGAAAAGCAAAAACTTCCGTGTGTATGATATTTCGGTGCACGTTAAAGATCCCCAGGTGGTCAAAATTAGTCCGGAGCCCTCTGCTATTGTGTGCCCCACTGCCCAAGTGTACCTTCGACACGTTAAACCCCACAACTAATTGTATCAAGACCCCCACGCCTCCCCCAACCCCAATGCAGATGTTTCATCAATGCTGAGTCGTTCCCTTGTTGAGAGCCTCGGTGAGCTTGTGCCTGCCAGCAAAACTTTGCTTTAAACGCAGCCCCATCATGATATTGGTACATAGTGGTGCCAAGCAGGCAAACTTCTATTGAAAATTAACCCAAAATAAAACACTGCATGAGCATAATCAAAATGGCAGCTGTGACATGCACTTTGTTTGGCTAAAACTGTGGATACTATTGGCTACACTCTACTTTTAGTGAAGCATCTAGGAGGTGGCAACTGCATGCTATTCTGGTTTTAATGAGTACTCGGCACGTTTGACTGTAAATCTAAGTTGACCGACTTATGCATACCACTTTCTGCTTGAAACTATTGATTTATACTGCAGGAGGGTTGCAAGCTGGGCTAGTTGGAAAGGCATTCTTGGATAAAACCAGCGCGAACTCAGACGAAGTTGCACTTCCGAAGTTGCACTTGTGTTGCACTTCCTTCGTCTTCGTCTGCGCTGGTTTTATCCAAAAATATTGATTATAATTGAGCAAATACGGTAATGCAGCTACATGACTACAAATTGCAGTTTTGTCCTCTTAGACAAGCCAGCACATTCACAGACAGCTTCAGCTTGTATGTAACATGGGAATCACCACAAACTTTTGCTTGTACGGAAAAATAACCAACTTCGTAACAGCTTCTATCAACCAACACTTTGTGGAGGACAGCTTTCCCACAACAGCAATACCAAGTCTCGTTGAGTCAAAAGGATGTTCATAGAGCGGTTCCAATTCCTTGAACTGCCGGCCTACAATGCATGGGAGGCCATCTTCCTTTCTGTGAGCAAAGCTGTTAATCATAACAATGTCTTCGTTGACTTTGCAGCAGTTGTTGCCTTGCTTTATGCTCAACGCAAAACTTTGAAACCTAAGTTCACTGTACTCGGGTGGTACACACTGCAATGGAAGGCCTCCTGCCTCATGGCTGCCCAACAGAGTGTAGCTTTCCCTGCAGCTCCCACCAGAGGCCTTCACGTGAAGATTTTTCTCTGCCATCCTGTTGTAGATCTGGCTAAGGGGGCACCCTGGTTTGCGGATTAGCTTTTTTATGGCCTGCATATTGTTCTCAAAAGGAAATGCAGAAAAACTGTCCAGGGTGCCATGTTGTTCCGCGTCTGCTGCAAGATGCAGAAGACAGTGCACATTGTAGGACACAGTTGTTCCTCCATACAGATCAGCAAATTCCTTCACAAAGTGTGCTAGAAGGCGATTTGCATAGTCTGCATACATCTCACATAAGGACCTGTTGCTTAGAATAGACACTGCTGCATGCAGAGTTAGAAAGTTCAAGTACATCCTTCCTGGTATGCACTGAAGAACTACTGGTCCAGTGTAATGAAGAAGAAGCCGAAACTCTGTGGCTTTCCACCTGTCCTTCTCTTTCAGCGACCTTGGCTTCCGCACAAACTCATCTGGCACGTGCTTCTGCAATGAGCAGTGGTGCTCTGAGATGGAGTCACGTACAGCCCCCCCCGATCCCGCCTGCAGCTAGCCAAAGGTTTACAAGCTTCCTGGTCACGCCAAGGTACACCAGGTGCATCGGATCAAGAGGTGCGCAGCGCACAAGGTCGATCGGCAATTCAGTCAGAACAGACGTCCCTTTGTGGTGTTCCATGTCTGTCTGAGCACGCAAAGACTGGTCAGTCCGGGGATGGCCTGCTGTCGTGGTGAAGTGCACCTTGTCACCACGATCAGCCTCTGCTGTCCACTTGGGGCAACCATTGTAGCTTGTATGCCCTTTGACGCTAAACGCAAAAGCACGGGCTGGAGCATCGCATATGATGTGCCGCAGTTCAATGCGCACTGCCTTAGCAGAGATGGGCAAACTGTTGTTGATGACATCTTTCAACTCCTCGACAAAAGGCCTCAGATAGTCATTCGCTGAGTCTGGCTTCGAAGCCCCAACAAATGCCCCTACAACAAACGGATTTGGCAAACAACTGCCAACACAGCCATGAACAAGGCACTGAATCGGCCAAAGGACTGTATTAGTGCTCTTGGACAGCGGAAGACCATCAATGTTAAAGCTAACTGCGATCGGTTCGGGGCACTGCTGCGAGTTCAAAATGACCCGCTCCAGTCCTTCTTTGAGGCCGTAGTGGCAATAAGATCCAGGCTTCAATAACACAATGCCTGCTCTCTTTGCTGCCATGCGTGGAGTCTTTAAAAGGCTACGAGCATCCTTTGGTAGTTCAACAAAACACTCGTGCGCTTTTAAGAGTACTAAAAGTGACGAGAGAGACTTGTGGGTGATGTTATGAGTTACAGTCCATTCTGCTAGGCTGCTGGCAAAGCTAGTGGGTTGGCTGTCTGAATCACCAACATCCCCAGAACACCTGAAATCACCTGACTCATCATCGGAATCCACCGAAATCCACTCATCTGTCCACTCATCAGTGATTGGGCCGATTCCTTGAAGCGCTTGCTCGGCAAAACTTTGGGAGTCATCTGGACTCCCCCAACCACCGAGATTTGCACTAGGATCCGATTCGCCATCACGGCTTCCATGAGCACAACTTTCAACAGTCACTGGCTGTTCATTTGATAAAAACGCAGAGCTGCTCTGGCTCAAGGTGGGCTATGAGCTGTCAGACCTTCCGGGGTGGCTAATTAATCCAGAATCTTGTTGACTGGACCCTAAAGTGGCAAGAAGGTCGTGAACTTCGCGGAGTGCCTTTTTGCGAACATGCGGCTTTGAAGTAACCTTCGGCATGTTTTGAAATCTACCGCAAACGTGCGCGGCACCGCTGACATGCCAGCTAAATGGCTAAAAAAATTGTAGAAATTACAGAATGAGAACACTGATGGGCATTTCAGAAACGAGCACAGGCAACTGCCCACTTCTAATCCATGCCACGCACACACTAGTCTTCAGAACGCCATGCAATGACGTAAAACACGCAGACGTAGAAAGGCTACATTTAGACAAAAATACAAGGCGGTTAAGGACACCACTAGGGCAGCATGCGTGCTCCTCCGATCGCTCTACGCCTGACAACGAATTAATTAAAAAGTGCGTTTATGTAAGAGCGCGAAATTTTTCGCGTACTGGTCTTTCGAGCTGAAAACTTGTGACGTCTACGATGCTAAGTCGAACGTGAGCGCATAATTGCTGTCATATGACGGGATGCCGCCTTAAGAGAACGAAAACCAATTACACAGAAAAATGCACTCTGAGAAAGTTCAAAAACGTATTTCAAAAATAACGGCACAACTGACACTGACAAAAAAGGCACTCCTGTGGACTTCAAAATACCAAGAAATGTGCACACTCGTTTCTTATCACCTCGCCTAAGCCAGACACAGATCAACAAAGAACTAATACCACATAACGACACAACATATACCACTACGCACGTACTTTCTTGAACGGCAGTCCTTTCCAGGGCTCACGGGCGGCGGCGTCCATCCCACAGAGCACGGGAACAGAATGAAAGCCGTACGTTTCCTTCTCCGAACTTTCCCAGCCCTCACGGCCCACGGGACTTGGTTATAAAGATAATATGACTGATATCTGATATGACTATAGTTTCGAAATCTTGGGATAACGGTACAACAACAAACAAAAAAAAAGCAAGCCAATGTTGCCAACTGGTTACAGCAAAGTGTAGAACTGTTAGCTTTATATTACGCGTTTTTGTTTCGACAAATTGTTAAATGATAAATTTTTGCCTTTCTGGACACAATTTGCCATATTGTTTTGAATGTGTCATAACACTAAGCTGCATAGCAACCAGAGTTGCATAGCAACAACGGCTAGTACCAGCTGGAACTAAAAATTAAGTTCTTAATACATACCTATAGTTATTTCAACTGTATAATTGCTTGAAATAAACCGCAATAATAAATTTTGACAAAATCAAAACCATACATTTATTTTATTAGTTTTGTTACAATGGCAGCTGGTGGCTTCTTTTTGAGGAGCCGTAGCCGCGTAGCCGGCCATGCTGGCCGTGGACGCCATGGAGGAAGAAAAAAACTTTTTTTTCCTCCATGGCGGACGCGGAAGAATGGGAAGAATGGTCTTCGATAGCAGTAGGATTTCTTTCTCTGTGGTAGTGCCTCTAGTGTGACAGTTCATTAAGAGTGAATATTTTCTGCTAACTACTGCAGCTAATCCTTATTATATTTGCGTGCTTGCGCCTTGTTACTGGGGCCGCCCAATAGTTCATGTTTGCCGAAGTTGACGTCAAAATGCACAAAAATGACGCCCGAAGACGCTGCAATGTGGTGTTCAAAACGCGGATTTTGTGGTGCGTGCTGGCGGTGTGATGCTTTACCAGTGGTCCGGCCAAGTTGTAGCAGAAGTGTGCGCTTGAAAAAGTCCTCTGAAGTAGTCGAGCAATCTGCCACCGAGTCGCTGCGATGGGCGGTCATCATTTTCCAGGTGGGTAAGTTTATTTGGGTGTCGTTTACAGGCAACATTTTGCGGCGTGTATTGCTTCACTCGCACAACTGTGAGGAAAAATACATAAAAAATTAAAGACGAAATCGACGTGAAGTGTGTAAAGGGCCGTCCAGGCAAGAGGGAGACCAGCTGATTAGACGTCATCTGCAGTTCTGGGACGCTGCATTTTCTGGTGGCAGTGTTTAGCGTTCTGTCTGGGAGGAATGCGCTAGGCACTACCAAAAATAAAAACGTTTGTGTTGCTGATTGAGTTGGCGACAGAACGAAAGGCCACCACTGCGGGTTTCCCTTTTTTTTTTCGTCTTGCGTCCTCTACTCTGGCCCTTGCCAGGTACTACATTTAACTGCTTAGCTTCAGTTACACCTGTTGAAAACAAACTGACTTAGCAAGCAGCATTTTCTTCCACGAAGATCGAGTGACAAGGAAGGTTTCCGTCTGCTGTAATACCAGTATCGTTTTAATTCATGTAGAATGCAGCCACTTGTTTATCACAACTAGCACGGCGTGATTATAATAGTAGGGCTGTGCCTAGAGCCTCGTAATCATGCTCCGCCACTTTGGTGGCCCAAATGCATGTTAGCAGTTACAGCAGCCAATGTGCATAATTTTTACTGCGGCGTGCACTGTTGCAGCACACTCTGCGTTGTGCTGTGTGGTCCTCATTTTGAATCGGTGCACTTACAGTGACAACGGCCAGTAAGAAAATGAGTGCTGACTGTTGTGCGGTTTTAAAAAGTGTTGCAAGGTTGACTCTGTAGTTATATGCCTCCTGTGGATGCAGTTGGTGTTCGGTGATTTGTCGATTTTTGTATTTCAAATGAATGGGCAAAATAATCATGTCAGGAAACTGTTAACAGTGCAGGGATATATAAACAGTGAACCCTTCTCTGCCAATATAAAATTGTGGCCCTCGCAGATTGCTGTGCCTCTATTTTACTTTGCTACCTGAAAAATTACCTTTTGAGGAGCTGTGATGCTGCCATGTATTTTGGTTAATAGTGTCAACTGGGTGCATTAACAGCTGTCGTTACACCGAATGCACAGGCTGTAGTACACACATTTGGTACATTGATTTCAGGTGAGCATGGCAGTTGCAGAATGAACTCGAAAGTGCCTTTCCCACGTTGTATTTGCTTTCATCTTTTGTCTGGTCTCCATACAAGCTATATGTTTTCTTTCCTGCTCGTGAAGTAAAATGTAAAACTTCATATATCTGGATGTCAAAATGCCATCTTATGGCAGCAGCTGTTCTGGAACAAGCTAGCTGGTTGGCTGTGCAGTGACAGCTGATGCACTATTCTCTGATTGTTGCTCCTGTAGGTCCTTTTGCTTTAAAAAGCAGGAGTATTAGAAGAATTCTGTTCACCTCGTTAAAAGGTTATAAAGAAACAAGCAATATTCAATTCGGTCCTTACTTCCGAGCGGGCAGCCGCACTGGCACTTCATTCTGCACTTCCTTGTCATCACTGAGAGTGACTTGCTTCGCACTTCTGACTTGAGAAATGATGGCCTTAATCGTTAGTGCACCACTCTCCACTGCACTCGCATCCACATTGACGTAATCCACAGACAATACTGTGGTGATGCTGTCGGGCTGAGCCGCCACTGATGAGTGCTGGCCACCCGCTTCTACTGCAGTGTCAGGTCACAAGTGAAGAATAAACGGGGACCCCAGTTTGGGTTTATGGTGCTGTAGCGTTTCGATGTGTCCCTCCTCATTCCTTCGCAGTCGCGACAATACATTTTCTATAATGTCTGTCATAGAGGCAGCGATGCAATCTTTGGGAGCAGGCTGGTCATCATTACCTAGTGGGAGAATCTTTAAAAACGGCAGACTGCTCTCAAACTTCAGTCAGTTCCTGGCAGTCACAAAACAGGCTCCTCACTGCCAGTCAGAACACTTAGGGCATTATAAGCAGACTGTGGTAGTTGAGTGGTACCTGTGTAACTCTCTTCAGATGAACGGTTTTTCCTGCATGGAACCTTGCTATTGTATATTTTTTCAAGTGGGAAAGTTGATGAGTTTGGGTGCTGCGCTGTGAGTATTTGGACAAATTTAGTGACTGGTATTGCCTGCATTGACTACACTGAAAAGTTTTCATTGCCCGTGCAATCGCCAAAGGCTGCACGTTACTGAATGGTAGCACAAAAAGATAGATTTTGTCTTCTGTCCACTGGAGGAAACGTTATTTACTTAACTGTGTTAAAAGAGACAGATACATAAATGATGTGTCAAATTGCATAAAACAGGCACACAAGAAACCGAAAGGCCAAAAAGGCATAAAAAATTGCGTTGTCATCATTTATTTCGTGGGAAATAAGGCTCCACTTGTGTCTCAAAATGGTTCTTGCTTCAAAAGAATTGCATATCAAAGAAGGCTCATTTGAGTCCCATGCACCTAATTTTTTCCACGAAAGTTTTAAATGTCGCATATACTGTTCACATCTTTCAGAATCAGAATTAAATTCCCAGCGGGTGTGTTGGGGGCCACCCAGACAAAAAGCGGCTCAGTAACCACTTGAGCGGACCTGGGGGCCCGTACAAAGCAGCAGGGCTTCACAAATACATAGCAAAGGGGTAAATTCCTAAAATACAGACTGGAGATTCTAAAGCGTATGTAACAGAAATAGGCACACCATTGTTTCTTTAAAAGACTTCTTCATACAACAGTATATGACCTTGTAATAGTGATATTCGAAGTTTATATAGCAACTCTTTTTGACAAACAAGAAAACGACATTTTGGCAAACTCACGCATCAAAACAAATATAAACCACACTGAGCATTCCGGAACATTTCTGTCAATGGTTTAAAAAGTATTCATGCACTTGACGCGGAGAGAGTGCATTGATGTTTCTTTTCCCGTCTTCCAACATGTTGAGTGGAGAAGGCAAACGGTATGCTAGTAATTAAAAATTGTAGTTAGCCCGGTGGTGAGGAATAAGCCACTTGTCAGAGCTGCGGGTGTGAGAGTCAGTGTGTTGTACTGTTAGTTGCGAAAATGTTCTGATAAAATGCTGCAGTTTGTGATTAAATAACCAAGATTGTGACAGTCAAAAATCGCACAAGTTTGTCGCACTATTAATTACTATAATTCTATATTTAAGAAAGAATCCTTGTGTTGTGTGCAAGTTCGGTAGGTTTGCGATGCAACGATCTGCTCTTTTCTGTGGGCGATAAATTGTATGCATATTTTCTAGTGTACTTGTACCCAGACCAGACTGCAATAATTCAAGTGTAACACAAATAATGTGCGATAAATCTCTAGCTTTGCTTTCTCAGGCATAAAATGACAACACCGTGGTAAAGCACCCACAGTTGATGACAGAGATTTAGTTAATGATTCAATGTGATGTTGCCAAGACATATCAGACCTTAATTAAGATCCTTGGAGAAGCCAAGTCATATGAACACGGTGAAAAAAAAAACATGCATCAAAAGGAACCTGAGAGTGTGCTTCCATAAAAATTATGCTTGTTTTTCTCGTCATTTTCAGGAAAAAAGGTGGGACTCGGCGAGTAACAAGAAAGAAAAACGCCCTGAAGTCTGCAGAAGACTCATCACAAACCTAAAACCACTTACGGGCATTTGGTTAGTTGCTCCAGTTCTTAGGTTCAGAAGCAGTCAATGTGCAAGTTCCCGCAATCCAAGTGGGGGGTCATTGCACCGAACCATATATGCCGGGCCAATCTTAGAGCAGTAGGTAACTATGGTGGTGTGGCACAGTCAGCGCGGCCACTGTAATAGCTCAGCTTATTTCAGCACACTGCAGCAATATATCTTGGTGTGCTCTCACTTCAAACTCATTGGTCATGTGTACTCTGCGTAAAGTGCTCATAATCTGAGGGATATGCACCAAACATTCATAATGGGAATGGGCTTCAACTTTCCAGAGCTCTCAGAAGTGACCAACTGAATGCCCCATCAATATTACACTTAGGCACTCCAAGAAATTGAGAGTGAAATAAACGAGAGATTTAACAAATATATCAGTGCTCATGTGTTTTCTTTTGGTAGCACTCCTGCTGTTGTGGGTGACGTTACCGCAGGTCGAAGGAGCAGTTACCAACTTTGTTTGACCCTTTAACCCCAGAATGTAAAATGCATTATCTCAGCATGAAAGTGCTGTAATTCTCATAGAAATTAGCTTGATTTGAGTCCTATTAACAACTCTAACCTGATCACCATATAGTAAACGCGTAATTCACAAAGTGCAGTTAATGTAAGCCAACAACTTGAGTCTGCGGTGATTTCCTGGCACTGTGACATGCCAATGCACCAATATGTAGAAGCACAGCACAGCTCCCACTGTTGAATATTGTTGATTTAGGACTCTTGTAATAATCATTTTAATGGCACATAAAATTCTAAGCAGTTTCGCTTTGCTCCCTCTCACAATTAACCAAAATTGTTTTGAACATACTTTTTGTCTACAGCTGCGGTGTAGATGCAATACAAAGTGGTGTTGTAGCCTATAGTGCACACAGTTAATGCATGAAATAATTGTAATATACTTGATCTAAGTAATTTCTCATCACTGCTTTAATAGGCGACAACGTGAGTTTGCATTGGAGGATTTTTTCATTGAGACCATGCGCTCCAATAACTTGAGATGTGGCAGAGGGTTTATGAAATAAAAACCATATTTGTGGACTATAAGTAATGCCTTCTGATATTTTCCATGCAAGTTTGGTTCATTTTTACTCATTTTTATATTTGCAAAGATATAGGTTTGTGCCATCCACACTTTTGGAATAAGGCAAGTATCTTGTGCTTAATTATGCTGGGGCAGCAGCCAGGTATTACATTACGCTTACGTGCTTTTGTTGAAAGTACGTGTATAGTCCTCAAAACGTTTCCAGAAATTGAAGAGGATTTGAGTTTGATTCGAAACTGCCTGCACACTTATATGCTTCCATGCAGAGGTTGTGCTCATGGATAAGTGAACTCGCTTATTTAATGTTAGGACAGGTCAGCGACATACAGTTAGTATTAGAAATGTATGCGTTGTCACAAATAATTAGACGTCTAAAATAGGTTATTGATCGGTACGTTCGTGCTGTACGAGAAACATCTTAGGTACGTTGGTAGAATATATCTAAATATTATCCAAAATGGAAGCACCAGCAACGTATTCCTAACATCCCAAATTTTTGATCAAAACTTGTACGTACCTGGGATGTCCACTAGATATTTTGCTGGCACATAGACATTTAGACTTTTGTGGACGTCTAGGAGATGTCAGTGGTTTGCTGGGACTGCTTGGTGCTCGTCGTTAATTGCGAGGCTCGATGTGTATGTCGAGTTATCGCAAATCTGAAACACAACACCACAGCATATGTCCAGTGAGACCATTTGATCGCACGAGGGGGCTCAATTGCACGCATTTTAAGTGACTTATTTGCTTTTTTACGATGTTAAATTGTATTGAAGGCCAACTGCGAACTGGAGTGATTGGAGAAAAATGTCTAATTATTCCGCAGTACGTTACGTCAATCACCGAAAGTACAAGGTTAAGAGAACCTATGCTTAGTTTAGGTGCTTATTCGTGGCGCTGGAGCTTGAAGCCTTCTATTACATTTAAGAAGAAAGTTTAGGTCAGTTCCGCGGAGGAGGATAACTAGCGATGTTCGACGGATTCGATGGGGGGCAAGGAAGAAAACACGTTTGTATAAAATTCTTTTGTGAAATTTTTGTGTGAAATTGAGCGATATTATTGGCCAATCAGTTGAACAAAACTGGGAGGGACTCGAGCTCCAGTTTGGGGACAAACACGGGGCTGTACATATCCCTCCTGCCTCTGAGGCCTCTTACTATCTGTGTAAATGAGTAACCCTAACCACTCGACCACGGGGGAGTGCAGCCAGGTCGCATTGCGCCGTGAGACGTCCACGTGTAAATCTTCCACCAGCACAATGAACTTGACATTGGTGAGAACATAAAGCCAAGCTGCGCATGTAGGCCCTATCCGTAGACCCCCTCCCTCCAATACAGGGACGCAGAGGCCGGAAACAAGTCATTTTTGCGTTCACCGGCGGTAAAATGACACTGACAAAAATATTTCACCGGAATTCGTTCTAGCTGCACATCAATTATAGGCTGCGTGGGCGTTCTAAGCGGGCAAGTGACTTTCCCTCGGAGAGATTCGGAGCGACTCGGCGAGGCGGCAACGGAGGTATCGGCATCTTCTGTCGCAGCTGCTTTTCATGGTTTCCACCCCCATGGCCGCGTCGGCGGTTGGCAATGCTCGTTTAATTCAATTCCTCCTATCGTTCCTCCGAACGAACGGCACGCGTTCGTCCTTTACCGAGTTCAAAGTGCAATTGCTGATGACGGCGCTAATGCCATTATCGGCTGATTCAGAAAATTAATAAATACGCATTGGTCGTGGCGAGGAAAAGCACATAATGGATGCGAATAAAGTGGCTTCTCCGAAATAAAGACCGGCGTCTGCCTTACACAGCTTTGGTATAAAAGACGTGGAAATTTGGGATCATGAAAGCCATTCTTAAGATTACAGGATAAGTGTCAAAGCTTAAGCAAATAGCACGAGTAGAAGACATCCCAACTGAATTTCAGAAGAGCAAGGGGATTTATGCCAGCCCACAGCTGTTCGACGTCGGTGTAACAGAATCAACACGAAGGGACCAGTTTGGAAGTAGGGAATTGCACAGGTCCTGAAAAGGGTGGATGTGAGTCATTTTTAAGAGTGAATGTGGGATTCGGATGAAGACGGGTAGAAATGTGTTGAAGTCCGCACTTGAGGATATCATTCTACGGTCTGCTGAAATTGGCTGATAATCAGCGGTGATTAGGTTAAACGTAGTGTCCTCATACCACAAACGAAGATTTTATATTACCGAAAGTATTCTTCGGAATGCACAATACACGAAGGCGTCCAATATGAACCATGGTTATGTAGTGCGGTAAAGACGGGACAAAAGAAGAGACCACACAGGACTAGCTCTAGTCCTGTGTGCTCTCTACTTTTGTGTCATCTTTACCGCGCTACTTAACCACGTTTCACAGTTTGAACCAACTAGCCCCCATTTACGAGTTGGCAAGTGTCCAATATAGAATAATAGCATCCTTCACGACTGAAGTTGCAGTAATCGCTGTGTTATCTCTAATAAACCAGCGGTTCCATGTTTGACTAGAATGATTGAATATTGCCATTGCAAATTGATTTTAGTGTGGTGCCTCAGCAACAACTGTTATATTCACTTTATTAAAATGTGGTTGCCTTCAGCTGTTTTGCTCTTTGTTAGTGCGCCGTTTACTGTATATGTAAAAAAGTTGCGCCCAGCCGCTATAAACTAGTTGTAAATACGCGTTTCCATACACATAAATAAAACAATAAGCCCCATCAAGACTCCCTTTCCTTGTACAGGAGGAATCCTGTGACAGGACGTCATTTTGTTCCACTGTGTAGTTTCTGAGAAAGCTGTATTTCTTCGGAGCCATTCGACTGCATTTTGGGTGGATGTCAATGGTTACTTCGCAGAGACTTGCACCTCTGTGGGAACTTTCCCTCTATTTGGTCCACTATTTTTTACAGGATTTTGACATTACAACGCTACTAGGGAGTATATATGACAGGTGGCTTAAACTTGCCTCTAACACACCGGGCATATCTGACCATGATGTTGTGAGGTATAATTTGGCATATAATATGATGACATGTGATTTGCAACAAGTTGTACACCAGCCCGCATCTGTATGCAACTGCGGTAGCACTACCTCAATATTTTGCCTGACGATGACGTAGGCGTTCACACAAATATCACAACATAGTTATTCATTCTTCAAATGCATGCCTAGTAGCTGCCGCAACAGTCACATATGTACGCGTACGTACCTCATCATAATTGTGCACACAATTTCGTTCATGCAAAGAGTGCTACCAAATAGGATTAACTTTGGATATTTGAAGGCTGTATGCCGTATAAGAGTGTTTTCGAGTTTCAGGCTCATTTCAAGCGAAGAGTTAAAGTTCTATACATTTTTATTCCTTCCAAACGTATTCGTCTTCGCAGAGCGAACCACTCAATTAACTGGGATCTGTTGCAAAGAAAACGCGAAATGAAAATGGCACAACTACATTGTACAAGGAATCTTCAAAAAACAGCTTCACAAGAAACTGCCAAACAGAAATATTTTTCTGGTATAATACCGAACATAAAAGAAATCTAGCTAAATGGTAGCCTTAACTAGCCTAAATGCTAGCTAGCCGAATCGCTGGAATTAGCTAAATGATGGCTGCTATTACTTATCCTGTGCAATTAGAAAACGTAGTTAATGACTACATTCATTACGTGCCCCCGCCCCTAAATAATCTGGGCACATAGCCGTCGGGCCGTTCATGCCCGCGGAATTCTTTACGTCACTTAAGTGCTCGATTTATACTACTTAAATCTTAACTTGACGCTTCGTGAACCCGTATAACATTCCAAAGACATTTGTCCGTCAATATGCGGAGCCAATATTTGTAGCTAATACTGCCCAATCCTCAGAGAGCATTGATACTAACAATCACCAAAATGCAAAGGCCACCCTAGTTTGCATGCACCGTTAACGGCACAAAAATAAGGAGTTTTGCGCAGTAACATTACGTGAAACTCAAAATTACCAACATTTCTGGTTGGTATCGCCACCCTGATCACACATGCGCACAACCCACACATGAATAAGGCAGGTTGAACTACTTACACAAATTTTTAAAGTTGAATAAACTGTGTTCAAAGCTTCCATTGTATGTAGAGCAATCGCTAAGATTGTTTTCAACAGCACAGTACCATATAACATGCTTTAAAACAATGTACATCTTTGCAAGCGCGAGAACGGTCAAAACGGATGTCATCTCAACATCAGGATATGCATGACGCGTGCAGTGCCTCGGCTAACAATGCGCGCTTCCACGCCCCGTGGCGTAGACTTATGCCTGCAGCGGTCGGTGCGCGCTAATCCGCCTTGTGTATGACGTCACAGTTTTAGGGGCGAAGCTCTTCTTGCTCGGGGCAAGTCCCTCGGCGCGCCGTGTCCCCTAGTTCTCGAGGCGACGGCTAAAGGCGCAGCTGTGCAATAGTTCATACGTCGGCATCCAGATGGCGCGCCGCCGCTCAAGGCAACGCAGCACACACTTGTACTCCGTCTCCGCTGCTCCGCTGCGTACTAGGGCGCGCGCGCTTGTAAAGAGATGTAATCCTTGCAAGAATTTAATCGATATATAAATGATTACATCTTGTGTGTATATAAGTGTATATAATTGCACCGGTATGTAAATAATAAACATCGTGTATACAAGTGTATATACAATCGCCCCTATAAGAACGTGTCGAGTCATATGATGTGTGGGCGAATGCTTCACGGTTTTACCGATAAACATTGGAGCTTCGCCCCACTCATCATTATTCACTTCGTGGAGATGGCGCAATTTTTTGGGACTGACCAAGTGCGCGTGCGAGCACGGCTCATCATGGCGCTCTCGCTCGCTCTAGCGCGCGTGCAGACCGGCAGGGGCGCAACGACAACGGTGACGCCAAGAACGCTTGTCAAGGCAGCCACGTCGCCGTTCGTTTTTTTCAAAGCCTATAATAGCAGTAATAAATGAGGATGTAAACATGTATTCACGTGGCGGTCAGACACCTAATAACGTCATTCTAAGAACAATGGCCTCGGTGGCACCCATGGCATAAGAAAACGCAAAGAGTATATTGTTTCAGTACTCATTCCAGGGACAAATTGAGAAAATTCCGTTTGCAGTAACGCCATTGGCGTATACAATGCTTTCATGCTCTCTGAACTAGAGCTTGCCTCTTTATGTGAGCCCATAATTTTTAATGAATAAGCGCAATCTGAAAACGGTCCTAGACCCTGCCATTTGCTTGCAATTTACGTATTACAGGCCAACTGACGCGCCACGCGCTATTATGGCTAAAGACAAGCTTAGCGCACTGGAATTGTGAAGAAAAAGGACTAGGCTAAAATGGAACATCTTTTTTGAGATGAGTATCCTAATATTGTGAGCCACAATAATAACGCCCTTCCGCTCTCCTGCTTTCAGACATCAGAACACTCACAGCACTGTTGAATTTCTGTCACGCAAAAATCATTTTGGTATTCATTGTGCCCGCAAATAATACAGAATAAAACGGGCTGCCAGCAAATATTGTTTCCAGTGTTTTAGCGTCTATGAAACTGTTACGTAACAATATTTATTTAAATTTGTGAATATTTTTGTCTCTATATAAAAGTGTTTAACAGATGTCCCTGGGGAGTCACCTACTTTCTTCAAGTGTGCTATGTTTTACTAGGCTGCTTATTGTTTCTATTTGTTTGCAACCCTAATAGCAATCCTAATATTGTGCACGCTTAATCACTTGGGATGTAAAAATAAATTTCGAAGTTTTCCGGCTCCTTCGGCATAGCACTTTGCCGTCTACTCTTTCTTTCTCTCTTTTTCTTATATCGTTTCAGTGCTATTTGATTACGTTTTAATTAAACACGATAGTTTCTGTCTCGGTGTTCAAGGAGAAAATTTCGGTCCTTCTACGTCTGTAGACCCGTCTATTTTTCCCTCGAATAAATAACCATTAGGCGTGTTTGAGGGAAAATCTCAATACATAGGTAACATTTGCAGTATTCTTCTAAATGCACTGCATAGGTGCTTGATGTTTGAGTTTGAAAGTAAAACATACCCCACGTTCTGCAATTTCACGTCTTGCAGGTCATTTCTACGTGCCTGCTTTTTTCTGCGCAACCAGTTTATGCCTGTTCATCTAGCGTCCCCTCCTCTCCGTCGCTCGCTGGTATCAGCACATGCGCCCCTCATCCGCCAACGCACAACGTCACCTCCACGCCCTCTTGGATTCCCTGGCTGTTCCCCCCGGTTACCTCATCGACACAGGCATCATCTCAAGCTCCGGCAATAAGGCATGGCCCTTCCAGCCGCACTTCAGTGGGCGCGGGAACTACCGTGCGGTCAGCATGGCTCACGTTCTGCAATTTCACGTCTTGGAGGTCATTTCTATTTGCCTGCTTTTTTCTGCGCAACCAGTTTATGCCTGTTCATCTAGCGTCCCCTCCTCTCCGTCGCTCGCTGATATCAGCACATGCGCCCCTGATCCGCCAACGCACAACGTCACCTCCACGCCCTCTTGGATTCCTTGGCTGTTCCCCCCGGTTACCTCATCGACACAGCCATCATCGCAAGCTCCGGCAATAAGACATGGCCCTTCCAGCCGCACTTCAGTGGGCGCGGGAACTACCGTGCGGTCAGCATGGCTCACGTTCTGCAATTTCACGTCTTGGAGGTCATTTCTATTTGCCTGTTTTTTTCTGCGCAACCAGTTTATGCCTGTTCATCTAGCGTCCCCTCCTCTCCGTCGCTCGCTGATATCAGCACATGCGCCCCTGATCCGCCAACGCACAACGTCACCTCCACGCCCTCTTGGATTCCTTGGCTGTTCCCCCCGGTTACGTCATCGACACAGGCATCATCTCAAGCTCCGGCAATAAGGCATGGCCCTTCCAGCCGCACTTCAGTGGGCGCGGAAGCTACCGTGCGGTCAGGATGGCTCACGTTCTGCAATTTCACGTCTTGAAGGTCATTTCTATTTGCCTGCTTTTTTCTGCGCAACCAGTTTATGCCTGTTCATCTAGCGTCCCCTCCTCTCCGTCGCTCGCTGATATCAGCACATGCGCCCCTGATCCGCCAACGCACAACGTCACCTCCACGCCCTCTTGGATTCCTTGGCTGTTCCCCCCGGTTACCTCATCGACACAGCCATCATCGCAAGCTCCGGCAATAAGACATGGCCCTTCCAGCCGCACTTCAGTGAACGCGGGAACTACCGTGCGGTCAGCATGGCTCACGTTCTGCAATTTCACGTCTTGGAGGTCATTTCTACTTGCCTGCTTTTTTGTGCGCAACCAGTTTCTGCCTGTTCAACTAGCGTCCCCTCCTCTCCGTAGCTGGCTGATATCAGCACATGCGCCCCTGATAAGCCAACGCACAACGTCACCTCCACGCCCTCTTGGATCCCTTAACCGTTTCCCCCGGCTGCCTCATCGACACGGCTATCATCGCAAGCTCCGGCAATAAGGCATTGCTTTTCCAGGCACACTTGAGTGGGCCCAGGAGCTACCGTGCGTTCAGCTTGGCTCACGTTCTGCAATTTCACTTCTTGCAGGTCATTTCAACTTGCCTGCTTTTTTGTGCGTAACCGGTTTATGCTTGTTCAACTAGTGTCCCCTCCTCTCCGTCGCTGGCTGATATCAGCACATGCGCACCTAATCCGCCAACGCACAACGTCACCTCAACGCCCTCTGTGCTTCCTTGGCTGTTCCCCCCGGCTACCTCATCGACACAGCCATCATCGCAAGCTCCGGCAGTAAGGCATGACCCTTCGAGCCGCACTTCAGTAGGCCCGGGAGCTACCATGAGTTCAGCATGGCTCAAGTTCTGCAATTTCACGTCTTGCAGGTAATTTCTACTTACCTGCTTTTTCGTCGCAACCAGTTTATGCCTGTTCAACTGGAGTGCCCTCCTCTCCGTCGCTGACTGATATCAGCACATGCTCCCCTGATCCGCCAACGCACAACGTCACCTCCACGCCCTCTTGGATTCCTTGGCTGTTCCCCCTGGCTACCTCATCGACACAGCCATCACCGCAAGCTCCGGCAGTAAGGCATGGCCTTCCAGCCGCACTTCAGTGCGCCCGGGAGCTACCGTGCGTTCAGCATGGCTCACGTTCTGCGATTTCACGTCTTGCAGGTCATTTCTACTTGCCTGCGTTTTTGTGCGCAATCAGTTTATGCCTGTTCAACTTGCGTCCCCTCTTCTCCGTCGCTGGCTGATATCAGTACATGCGCCCCTGTTCCGCCAACGCACAACGTCACCTCCACGCGCTCTTGGATCCCTTGGCTGTTCCCCCCGGCTACCTCATCGACACAGCTATCATCGCAAGCTCCGGCAGTAAGGCATGACCCTTCGAGCCGCACTTCAGTGGGCCCGGGAGCTACCGTGCGTTCAGCATGGCTCACGTTCTGCAATTTCACGTCTTGCAGGTAATTTCTACTTGCCTGCATTTTTGTGCGCAACCAGTTTATGCCTGTTCAACTAGAGTGCCCTACTCTCCGTCGCTGGCTGATATCAACACATGCTCCCCTGATCTGCCAACGCACGTCACCTTCACGCCCTCCTGGATCCCGTAGCAGTTCCCCCCGGCTACCTCATCGAGAACAGCCATCATCGCAAGCTCCGGCAGTAAGGCATGGCCCTTCCAGCCAAACTTCAGTGGGCCCGGGAGCTACCGTGCGTTCAGCATAGCCCACGTTCTGCAATTTCACTTCTTGCAGGTCATTTCTACGTGCCTGCTTTTTCGAGCGCAACCAGTGAATACCTGTGCAACTAGAGTCCCCTCCTCTCCATCGCTGGCTGATATCAGCACATGCGCCCCTGATCCGCCAACGCACAACGTCACCTTCAAGCCCCCTTGGATCCCTTCACTGTTCCCCTCGGCTACCTCATCGACACAGCCGTCATCGCAAGCTTCGGCAATAAGGCATGGCCCTTGCAGCCACACTTCAGTGGGCCCGGGTAGCTACCGTGAGTCCAGCATGGCTCACGTTCTGCAATTTCACGTCTTGCAGGTAATTTCTACTTGCCTGCATTTTTGTGCGCAACCAGTTTATGCCTGTTCAACTAGAGTCCCCTCCTCTCCGTCGCTGGGTGATATCAGCATATGTGCCCCTGACCGTCTAAGCACAACGTGACCTCCACGCCCTCTTGGATCCCTTGGCTGTTCGCCCCGGCTACGTCATCGACACAGCCATCATTGCAAGCTCCGTCAATAGGGCATGGCCCTTCCAGCCACACTTCAGTGGGCCCGGGAGCTACCGTGCATTCAACATGGCTCACGTTCTGCAGTTTCACGTCTTGCAGGTCATTTCTACCTGCCTGCTTTTTTGTGAATAACCAGTTTATGCCTGTTCAACTGGAGTCCCCTCCTCTCTGTCGCTGGCTGATATCAGCACATGCTCCCCTGATCCGCCAACGCACAACGTCACCTCCACGCCATCTTGGATCCCTTGGCTGTTCCCCCTGGCTACCTCAGCGACACAGCCATCACCGCAAGCTCCGGCAGTAAGGCATGGCCCTTCAAGCCGCACTTCAGTAGGCCTGGGAGCTACCGTGCGTTAAGCATGGCTCACGTTCGGCAGTTTCACGTCTTGCTGGTCATTTCTACTTGCCTGCTTATTTGTGCCCAAACAGTTTCTTCCTTTTCAACCAGCGTCCCCTCCTCTTCATCGCTGGCTGATATCAGCACATGCGCCCCTGATCCGCCAACGCACGTCACCTCCTTGCCCTCTTGGATTTAATGGCTGTTCCCCCCGGCTACCTCATCGACACAGCCATCATCGCAAGCTCCGGCAATAAGGCATGAAACTTCAAGCCACACTTCAGTGGGCACGGGAGCTATCGTGCGTTCAGCATGGCTCACGTTCCGCAGTTTCACGTCTTGCAGGTCATTTCTACTTGCCTGCTTGTTTGTGCCCAACCAGTTTCTTCCTGTTCAACCAGCGTCCCCTCCTCTGAGTCGCTGGTTGATAGCACATGCGCCCCTGATCCGCCAACGCACGTCACCTCCTTGCATTCTTGGATACCTTGGCTGTTCCCCCCGGTGACCTCATCGACACAGCCATCATCGCAAGATCCGGCAATAAGGCATGGAAATTCAAGCCACACTTCAGTAGGCCCGGGAGCTACCGTGCGTTCAGCATGGCTCACGTTCTGCAGTTTCACGTCTTGCAGGTCATTTCAATATGCCTGCTTTTTCGTGCGCAACCAAGTTATACCTGTTCAACTTGTGTCCCCTCCTCTCCGTCGCTCGCTGATAGCAGCACAAGCGCCCCGTTCCGCCAATGCACAACGTCACCTTCACGGCCTCTTGGATCCCTTCGCGGTTCAACCCAGCTACCTCATGGACACAGCCATCATCGCAAGCTCCGGCTTTAAGGCACGGCCCTTCCAGCATCACTTCAGTGGGTCTGGGAGCTACCGTGCGTTCAGCATGGCGGACGTTCTGCAATTTCACGTCTTGCAGGTAATTTCTACTTGCCTGCTTTTTGTGCGCAACCAGTTTATCCGTGTTCAACTAGAAGCCCCTTCTCTACGTCGCTGGCTGATATCAGCACATGCGCCCCTAATCTGCCAACGCACAACGTCACCTCCACGCCTTCTTGGATCCCTTGGCTGTTCACCCCGGCTACCTCATCGACACAGCCATCATCGCAAGCTCCGGCAGTAAGGCTTCCACCCTTCTAGCCACAACTCAGTGGGCGCGGGAGCTAGTGAGTTCAGCATGGCTCACGTTCTGCAATTTCACGTCTTGCAGGTCATTTCTACTTGCGTGCTTTTTTCTGCGCAACCAGTTTATGCCTGTTCAACTAGCGTCCCCTCCTCTCCGTCGCTGGCTGATATCAGCACATGCGCCCCTGATCCGCCAACGCACAACGTCACCTCCACACCCCCTTGGAACACTTGGCTGTTCCCCCCGGCTACCTCATCGACACAGCCATCATCGCAAGCTCCGGCAATAAGGCATGGCCCGTCCAGCCACACTTCAATGGGCCCGGGAGCTACTGTGCGTTCAGCATGGCTCACGTTCTGCAATTTCACGTCTTGCAGGTAATTTCTACTTGCCTGCTTTTTGTGCGCAACCAGTTTATGCCTGTTCAACAAGAGGCCCCTCTTCCCCTTCGCTGGCTGATAACAGCACATGCGGCCCTACTCCGCCATCACACAATGTAACCTCCACGCCATCTAAGATCCCTTGGCTGTTCCCCCCAGCTACCTCATCGACACAGCCATCATCGCAAGCTTCGGCTGTAAGGCATGCCCCTCCAGCCGCACTTCAGTGGGCCCGGGAGCTACCGTGAGTTCACCATGGCTCACGTTCTGCAGTTTCACGTCTTGCAGGTCATTTCTACTCGCCTGCTTTTTTGTGCAAAACCAGTTTATGCCTTGTGAACTAGCGTCCCCTCCTCTCCGTCACTGGCTGATATCAGCAGATGCCACGCTGATCGGCCAACGCACAACGTCACCTTCACGGCATTTTGGATCCCTTGGCTGTTCCCCCTGCTACCTCATCGACACAGCCATCATCGCAAGCTCCGACAGTAAGTCACGGCCCTTCCAGCCGCAATTCAGTAGGCCCGGGAACTACAGTGCGTTCAGCATGGCTCACGTTCTGCAGTTTCACGTCTTGCAGGTCATTTCTACTTGCCTGCTTTTTTGTGCGCAACCAGTTTATGCCTGGTGAAGTAGAGTCTCCTCGTCTCTGTCGCTGGCTGATATCAGCACATGCGCCCCTGATCCGCCAACGCACAACGTCACCTCCACGCCTTTTTAAGTCCCTTGGCTGTTCCCCCAGGCCCCCTCATCGACACAGCCATCATCACAAGCTCCGGCAGTAAGGCATGGCCCTTCCAGCAGCACTTCAGTAGGCCCGGGAGCTACCGTGCGTGCAGCATGGCTCATGTTCTGCAGTTTCACGTCTTGCAGGTCATTTCTACTTGTCTGCTTTTTTGTGCGCAACAACTTTATGCCTGTTCAACTAGCGTCCCCTCCTCTCCGTCGCTGGCTGATATCAGCCCATGCGCCCCTGATCCGCCAACGCACGTCACCTCCACACCCCCCTTGGATCCCTTGGCCGTTCCCCCTGGCTACCTCTTCGACACAGCCATCTTCGCAAGCTCCGGCAATAAGGCATGGCCCTTCCAGCTACATTTCAGTGGGCCCAGAAGCTACCGTGCGTTCAGCATGACTCACTTTCTGCAATTTCACGTCTTCAGGTCATTTTTACTTGCCTGCTTTTTTGTGCGCAACCAGGTTATGCCTGTTCAACTAGCGTCCCCTCCACTCCGTCGCTGGCTGATATCAGCATGCGCCACTGATCCGCTAACGCACAACGTCACCTCCACGCCCCCTTGGATCGCTTGGCTGTTCCCCCCGGCTACCTCATCGACACAGCCATCATCGCAAGCTCCGGCAGTAAGGCATGGCCCTTCCAGCCGCTCTTCAGTGGTCCCGGGAGCTACCGTGCGTTCAGCATGGCTCACGTTCTGCAGTTTCACGTCTTGCAGGTCATTTCTACTTGCCTTCTTTTTTGTGCGCAACCAGTTTATGCCTGGTGATCTAGCGTCCCCTCCTCTCCGTCGCTGGCTGATATCAGCACATGCCACCCTGATCGGCCAACGCACAACGTCACCTCCACGCCCTTTTGGGTCCCTTGGCTGTTCCCCCCAGCTTCCTATCGACACAGCCATCATCGCATTCTTCAGCAGTATGGCATGGCCCTTCCAGCCGCACTTCAGTGGGCCCGGGAGCTACCGTGCGTTCAGCATGGCTCACGTTCTGCAATTTCACGTCTTGCAGGTCATTTTTACTTGCCTGCTATATTTTGCGCAATCAGTTTATGTTTGTTCATCTAGCGTCCCCTCCACTCCGTCGCTGGCTGATATCAGCACATGCGCCCCTGAACAGCCAACACACAACGTCACCTCCACGCCCTCCTGGATCCCTTGGCTGTTCCCCCCGGCTACCTCATCGACACAGCCATCATCGGAAGCTCCGGCCAAAAGGCATGGTACTTCCAGGCGCGCTTCAGTGGGCCCGGGAGCTACCGTGCGTTCAGCAGGGCTCACGTTCTGCAGTTTCACGTCTTGCAGGTCATTTCTACTTGCCTTCTTTTTTGTGCGCAACCAGTTTATGCCTGGTGATCTAACGTCCCCTCCTCTGCGTCGGTGGCTGATATCAGGACGTGCCACCCTGATCGGCCAACGCACAACATCACATTCACAGCCTCTTGGATCCCTTGGCTGTTCCCCCCGGCCACCTCATCGAGACAGCCATCATCACAAGCTCCGGCAGTAAGGCATGGCTCTTCCAGCAGCAGTTTAGTAGGCCCGGGAGCTACCGTGCGTTCAGCATGGCTTATTTTCTGCAGTTTCACGTATTGCAAGTCATTTCTACTTGTCTGCTTTTTTGTGCGCAACAGCTTTATGCCTGTTCAACTTGAGTCCCCTCCTCTCCATCGCTGGCTGATATCAGCACATGCGCCCCTGATCCGCCAATGCACAACGTCACCTCCACGCCATCTTGGATCCCTTCGCTGTTCCCCCCGGCACCCTCACCGACACAGCCATCATGGCAAGCTCCGGCAGTAAGGCACGGCCATTTCAGCCACACTTCAGGGGGCCCGGGAGCTACCGTGCATTCAGCATGGCTCACGTCCTGCAATTTCACGTCTTGCAGATCATTTTTCGCGAATACTTTTTTGTGCACAACCAGTTTCTTCCGGTTAAACTAGCGTCCCCTCCTCTCCGTCGCTGGCTGATATCAGCACATGCACCCCTGATCCGCCAACGCACAACGTCACCTCCACGCCCTCTTGAATCCCTTGGCTGTTCCCCACGCACCCTCATCGACACAGCCATCATCGCAAGCTCCGGCAGTAAGTCTTGGCCTTTCCAGCCGGACGTCAGTGGGTCCGGGAGCGGTCGTGCGTTCAGCATGGCTCACGTTCTGCAATTTCACGTCTTGCAGGTCATTTCTACTTGCGTGCTTTTTTCTGCGCAACCAGTTTATGCCTGTTCAACTAGCGTCCCCTCCTCTCCGTCGCTGGCTGATATCAGCAATTGCGCCCCTGATCCGCAACGCACAACGTCACCTCCACAACCCCTTGGATCCCTTTGCTGTTCCCCCCCCTACCTCATCGACACAGCCATCATCGCAAGCTCCGGCAGTAAGGCTTCCATTCTTCTAGCCACAAGTCAGTGGCGCGGGAGCTACCATGCAATCAGCATGGCTAACGTTCTGCAATTTCATGTCTTGCAGGTCATTTCTACTTGCGTGCTTTTTTCTGTGCAACCAGTTTATGCCTATTCAACTAGCGTCCCCTCCTCTCCGTCGCTGGCTGATATCAGCACAAGCGCCCCTGATGCGCCAACGCACAACGTCACCTCCACACCCCCTTGGAACCCTTGGCTGTTCCCCCCGGCTACCTCATCGACACAGCCATCATCGCAAGCTCCAGTAATAAGGCATTTACCCTTCCAGCTACATTTCAGTGGACCCGGGAGCTACCGTGCGTTCAGCATGACTCACTTTCTGCAATTTCACGTCTTGCAGGTAATTTCTACTTGCCTGCTTTTTGTGAAGCCCCTCCTCTCCGTCGCTGGCTGATATCAGCACATGCCGCCCTAATCCGCCATGGCACAACGTAACCTCCACGCCCTCTAAGATCCCTTGGCTGTTCCCCCCACCTACCTCATCGACTGAGCCATCATCGCAAGCGTCGGCAGTAAGGCATGGCCCCTCCAGCCGCAATTCAGTGGGCCCGGGACCTGCCAAGTGTTCAGCATGGCTCACGTTCTGAAATTTCACGTCTTGCAGGTCATTTTTACTTGCCTGCTTTTTTGTGCACATCCAGATTATGCCTGGTCAACTAGCGTCCCCTCCACTCCGTCGCTGGCTGATATCAGCATGCGCCACTGATCCGCCAACGCACAACGTCACCTCCACGCCCCCTTGGATCCCTTGGCTGTTCCCCCCGGCTACCCCATCGACACAGCCATCATCGCAAGCTCCGGCAGTAAGGCATGGCCCTTCCAGCCGCTCCTCAGTGGTCCCGGGAGCTACCGTGCGTTCAGCATGGCTCACGTTCTGCAGTTTCACGTCCTGCAGGTCATTTCTACTTGCCTTCTTTTTTGTGCGCAACCAGTTTATGCCTGTGAACTAGCGTCCCCTCCTCTCCGTCGCTGGCTGATATCAGCACATGCCACCCTGATCGGCCAATGCACAACGTCACCTTCATCGCCTCTTGGATCTCTTGGCTGTTCCCCCCCGCTACCTCATCGACACAGCCATCATCGCAAGCTCCGACAGTAAGGCATGGCCCTTGCAGCCGCAATTCAGTAGGCCCGGGAACTACCGTGCGTTCAGCTTGGCTCACGTTCTGCAGTTTCACGTTTTGCAGGTCATTTCTACTTGCCTGCTTTTTTGTGCGCAACCAGTTTATGCCTGCTGAACTAGAGTCCCTTCGTCTCTGTTGCTGGCTGATATCAGCACATGCGCCCCTGATCCGCCAACGCACAACGTCACCTCCACGCCCTCTTGGATCTCTTGGCTGTTCCCCACGGCGCCCTCATCGACACAGATATCATCGCAATCTTCGGCAGTATGGCATGGCCCTTCCAGCCGCACTTCAGTGGGCCCGGGAGCTACCGTGCGTTCAGCATGGCTCACGTCCTGCAATTTCTCGTCTTGGAGGTCATTTCTACTTGCGTGCTTTTTTCTGCGCAACCAGTTTATGCCTATTCAACTAGCGTCCCCTCCTCTCCGTCGCTGGCTGATATCAGCACATGCGCCCCTGATCCGCCAACGCACAACGTCACCTACGCAGCCAATTGGAACCCTTGGCTGTTCCCCCCGGCTACCTCATCGACACAGCCATCATCGCAAGCTCCGGCAATAAGGCATGACCCTTCTAGCCAAACTTCAGTGGGCCCGGGAGCTACCATGCGTTCAGCATGACTCACGTTCTGCAATTTCACGTCTTGCAGGTACTTTCTACTTGCCTGCTTCTTTGTTCTCAACCAGTTTATGCCTGTTCAACTACCGTACCCTCCACTCTGTCGCTGGCTGATATCAGCATGCGCCCCTGATCCGCCAACGCACAACGTCACCTCCACGCCCCCTTGGATCCCTTGGCTGTTCCCCCCGGCTACCTCATCGACACAGCCATCATTGCAAGCTCCGACAGTAAGGCATGGCCCTTCCAGCTGCACTTAAGTGGTCCCGGGAGCTACCGTGCGTTCACCATGGCTCACGTTCTGCAGTTTCACGTCTTGCAGGTCATTTCTACTTGCCTGCTTTTTTGTGCGCAACCAGTTTATGCCTGGTGAACTAGCGTCCCCTCCTGTCCGTCGCTGGCTGATATCAGCACATGCCTCCCTGATCGGCCAACGCACAACGTCACATTCACAGCCTCTTGGATTCCTTGGCTATTCCCCCCGGCCACCTCATCGACACAGCCATCATCACAAGCTCCGGCAGTAAGGCATGGCTTTTCCAGCAGCACTTCAGTAGGCCCAGGAGCTACCGTGCGTTCAGCATGGCTCATGGTCTGCAGTTTCACGTCTTGCAGGTCATTTCTACTTGTCTGCTTTTTTGTGCGCAACAACTTTATGCCTGTTCAACTAGAGTCCCCTCCTCTCCATCGCTGGCTGATATCAGCACATGCACCCCTGATCCGCCAACGCACAACTTCACCTTCACGCCCTCTTGGATCCCTTGGCTGTTCAACCCAGCTACCTCATTGACACAGCCATCATCACAAACTCCGGCAGTAAGGTTCGGCCTTCCAGCCACAATTCTGTGGGCCCGGGAGCTACCGTGCGTTCAGCATGGCTCATGGTCTGCAGTTTCACGTCTTGCAGGTCATTTCTACTTGCCTGCTTTTTTGTGCGCAACCTGTTTCTTCCTGTTCAACTAGCGTCCCCTCCTCTCCGTCGCTGGCTGATATCAGCACATGCGCCCCTGACCCGCCAACGCACTACGTCACCTCCACGCCCTCTTGGATCCCTTGCCTGTTCCCCCCGGCTATCTCATCGACACAACCATCATTGCAAGCTCCGGCAGTAAGGCTTGACCCTTCTAGCCACAATTCTGTGGGCCCGGGAGCTACCGTGCGTTCAGCATGGCTGACGTTCTGCAATTTCACGTCTTGCAGGTCATTTCTACTTGCCTGCTTTTTTGTGCGCAACGAGTTTATGCATGTTCAACTAGCGTCCCCTCCTCTCCGTCGCTGGCTGATATCAGCCCATGCACCCCTTATCCGCCAACGCACAACGTCACCTCCACGCCCTCTAGGATCCCTTAGCTATTCCCCCCGGCTATCTCATCGACACAGCCATCATCGCAAGCTCCGGCAGTAAGGCTTGACCCTTCTAGCCACAAGTCAGTGGGCCCAGGAGGTACCGTGCGTTCAGCATGGCTCACGTTCTGCAATTTTACGTCTTGCAGGTCATATCTACTTGCCTGCTTTTTTGTGCGCAACCATTTTCTCCGGTTAAACTAGCGTCCCCTCCTCTCCGTCGCTGGCTGATATCAGCGCATGCACCCCTGATCCGCCAACGCACAACGTCACCTCCACGCCCTCTTGAATCCCTTGGCTGTTCCCCACACACCCTCATCGACACAGCCATCATCGCAAGCTCCGGCAGTAAGTCTTGGCCTTTCCACCCGCACGTCAGTGGGGCCGGGAGCGGCCATGTGTTCAGCATGGCTCACGTTCTGCAATTTCACGTGTTGCAGCTCATTTCTACTTGCGTGCTTTTTTCTGCGCAACCAGTTTATTACTGTTCAACTAGCGTCCCCTCCTCTCCGTCGCTGGCTGATATCAGCAATTGCGCCCCTGATCCGCAACGCACAACGTCACCTCCACACCCCCTTGGATCCCTTGGCTGTTCCCCCCCCCTACCTCATCGACACAGCCATCATCGCAAGCTCCAGCAATAAGGCATGGCCCTTCCAGCTACATTTCAGTGGGCCCGGGAGCTACCGCGCGTTCAGCATGACTCACTTTCTGCAATTTCACGTCTTGCAGGTAATTTCTACTTGCCTGCTTTTTGTGCGCAACCAGTTTATGCCTGTTCAACAAGAGGCCCCTCCTCTCCGTCGCTGGCTGATATCAGCACATGCCGCCCTAATCCGCCATGGCACAACGTAACCTCCACGCCCTCTAAGATCCCTTGGCTGTTCCCCCCACCTACCTCATCGATAGAGCCATCATCGCAAGCTTCGGCAGTAAGGCATGGCCCCTCCAGCCGCAATTCAGTGGGCCCCGGACCTGCCTAGTGTTCAGCATGGCTCACGTTCTGAAATTTCACATCTTGCAGGTCATTTTTACTTGCCTGCTTTTTTGTGCACAACCAGTTTATGCCTGTTCAACTAGCGTCCTCTCCACTCCGTCGCTGGCTGATATCAGCATGCGCCACTGATCCGCCAACGCACAACGTCACCTCCACGCCCCCTTGGATCCCTTGGCTGTTCCCCCCGGCTACCTCATCGACACAGCCATCATCGCAAGCTCCGGCAGTAAGGCATGGCCCTTTCAGCCGCTCCTCAGTGGTCCCGGGAGCTACCGTGCGTTCAGCATGGCTCACGTTCTGCAGTTTCACGTCCTGCAGGTCATTTCTACTTGCCTTCTTTTTTGTGCGCAACCAGTTTATGCCTGGTGAACTAGCGTCCCCTCCTCTCCGTCGCTGGCTGATATCAGCACATGCCACCCTGATCGGCCAACGCACAACGTCACCTTCATTGCCTCTTGGATCTCTTGGCTGTTCCCCCCTGCTACCTCACCGACACAGCCATCATCGCAAGCTCCGACAGTAAGGCATGGCCCTTGCAGCCGCAATTCAGTAGGCCCGCGAACTACCGTGCGTTCAGCTTGGCTCACGTTCTGCAGTTTCACGTTTTGCAGGTCATTTCTACTTGCCTGCTTTTTTGTGCGCAACCAGTTTATGCCTGCTGAACTAGAGTCCCTTCGTCTCTGTTGCTGGCTGATATCAGCACATGCGCCCCTGATCCGCCAACGCACAACGTCACCTCCACGCCCTCCTGGATCTCTTGGCTGTTCCCCACGGCGCCCTCATCGACACAGATATCATCGCAATCTTCGGCAGTATGGCATGGCCCTTCCAGCCGCACTTCAGTGGGCCCGGGAGCTACCGTGCGTTCAGCATGGCTCACGTCCTGCAATTTCTCGTCTTGCAGGTCATTTTTACTTGCCTGCTTTATTGTGCGCAATCAGTTTATGCTTTTTCAACTAGCGTCCCCTCCACTCCGTCGCTGGCTGATAGCAGCACATGCGCCACTGATCAGCCAATGCACAACGTCACCTCCACACACTCCAGGATCCTTTGGCTGTTCCCCCCCTACCTCATTGACACAGCCATCATCGCAAGCTCCGGCAGTAAGGCTTCCACCCTTCTAGCCACAAGTCAGTAGGCCCGGGAGCCACCATGCGCTCAGCATGGCTCACGTTCTGCAATTTCACGTCTTGCAGGTCATTTCTACTTGCGTGCTTTTTTCTGCGCAACCAGTTTATGCCTATTCAACTAGCGTCCCCTCCTCTCCGTCGCTGGCTGATATCAGCACATGCGCCCCTGATCCGCCAACGCACAACGTCACCTCCGCAGCCCCTTGGATCCCTTGGCTGTTCCCCCGGCTACCTCATCGACACAGCCATCATCGCAAACTCCGGCAGTAAGGCATGGCCCTTCCAGCTGCACTTCAGTGGTCCCGGGAGCTACCGTGCGTTCACCATGGCTCACGTTCTGCAGTTTCACGCCTTGCAGGTCATTTCTACTTGCCTGCTTTTTTGTGCGCAACCAGTTTATGCCTGGTGAACTAGCGTCCCCTCCTCTCCGTCGCTGGCTGATATCAGCACATGCTACCCTGATCAGCCAACGCACAACGTCACATTCACACCCTCTTGGATCCCTTGGCTGTTCCCCCCGGCCACCTCATCGACACAGCCATCATCACAAGCTCCGGCAGTAAGGCATGGCTTTTCCAGCAGCACTTCAGTAGGCCCGGGAGCTACCGTGCGTTCAGCATGGCTCATGGTCTGCAGTTTCACGTCTTGCAGGTCATTTCTACTTGTCTGCTTTTTTGTGCGCAACAACTTTATGCCTGTTCAACTAGAGTCCCCTCCTCTCCATCGCTGGCTGATATCAGCACATGCACCCCTGATCCGCCAACGCAAAACTTCACCTTCACGCCCTCTTGGATCCCTTCGCTGTTCAACCCAGCTACCTCATCGACACAGCCATCATCACAAACTCCGGCAGTAAGGCTCGGCCTTCCAGCCACTATTCTGTGGGCCCGGGAGCTACCGTGCGTTCAGCATGGCTCATGGTCTGCAGTTTCACGTCTTGCAGGTCATTTCTACTTGCCTGCTTTTTTGTGCGCAACCTGTTTCTTCCTGTTCAACTAGCGTCCCCTCCTCTCCGTCGCTGGCTGATATCAGCACATGCGCCCCTGACCCGCCAACGCACTACGTCACCTCCACGCCCTCTTGGATCCCTTGCCTGTTCCCCCCCGGCTATCTCATCGACACAACCATCATTGCAAGCTCCGGCAGTAAGGCTTGACCCTTCTAGCCACTATTCTGTGGGCCCGGGAGCTACCGTGCGTTCAGCATGGCTGACGTTCTGCAATTTAACGTTTTGCAGGTCATTTCTACTTGCCTGCTTTTTTGTGCGCAACGAGTTTATGCATGTTCAACTAGCGTCCCTTCCTCTCCGTCGCTGGCTGATATCAGCCCATGCACCCCTTATCCGCCAACGCACGTCACCTCCACGCCCTCTAAGATCCCTTGGCTGTTCCCCCCGGATACCTCATCGACACAGCCATCATCGGAAGCTCCGGGAATAAGGCATGGTACTTCCAGCCGCACTTCAGTGGGCCTGGGAGCTACCGTGTGTTCAGCATGGCTCACGTTCTGAAATTTCACGGCTTGCAGGTCATTTTTACTCTCCTGCTTTTTTGTGCGCAACTAGTTTATGCCTGTTCAACTAGCATCGCCTCCACTCTTTCGCTGGCTGATATCAGCATGCGCCCCTGATCCGCCAACGCACAACGTCACCTCCACGCCCCCATGAATCCTTTGGCTGTTCCCCCCGGCTACCTCATCGACACAGCCATCATCGCAAGCTCCGGCAGTAGGCATGGCCCTTCCAGCCGCAATTCAGTGGTCCCGGGAGCTACCGTGCGTTCAGCATGGCCCACGTTCTGCAATTTCACGTCTTGCAGGTCATTTTTACTTGCCTGCTTTATTGTGCGCAATCAGTTTACGCTTGTTCAACTAGCGTCCCCTCCACTTCGTCGCTGGCTGATATCAGCACATGCGCCCCTGATCCGCCAACGCACAACGTCACCTCCTTGCCCTCCTGGATCCCTGGGCTGTTCTCCCCAGCTACCTCATTGACACAGCCATCATCGCAAGCTCCGGCAGTAAGGCATGGCCCTTCCAGCATCACTTCAGTGGGCCCGGGAGCTACCGTACGTTCAGCATTACTCACGTTCTGCAATTTCACGTCTTGGCGGTCATTTCTACTTGCCTGCTTATTTGTGCGCAACCAGTTTCTTCCTTTTCAACTAGCATCCCCTCCTCTCCGTCGCTGGCTGATATCAGCACATGCGCCCCTGATCCGCCAACACACGTCACCTCCTTGCCCTCTTGGATCCCTTGGCTGTTCCCCCCGGCTACCTCATCTATACAGCCATCATCGCAAGCTCCGGCAATAAGGCATGGCACTTCCAGCCACACTTCAGTGGGCACGGGCTCTGACGTGCGTTCAGCATGGCTCACGTTCTGCAGTTTCACGTCTTGCAGGTCATTTCTACGGGCCTGCTTTTTCGTGCGCAACCAGTTTATACCTGTTCAACTTGAGTCCCCTCCTCTCCGTCGCTCGCTGATATCAGCACATGCGCCAAGGTTCCGCCAACGCACAACGTAACCTCCACGCCCTTTTGGGTCCCTTGGCTGTTCCCCCCAGCTTCCTCATCGACAAAGCCATCATTGCAATCTCCGGCCGTATGGCATGGCCCTTCCAGCCGCACTTCAGTTGGCCCGGGTGCTGCCGTGCGTTCAGCATGGCTCACGTTCTGCAATTTCACGTCTTGCAGGTCATTTTTACTTGCCTGCTTTTTTGTGCGCAACCAGTTTATGCCTGTTCAAGTAGCGTCCCCTCCACTCCGTCGCTGGCTGATATCAACATGCGCCACTCATCCGCCAACGCACAACGTCACCTCTACGCCCCCTTGGATCCCTTGGTTGTTCCCCCCGGCCACCTTATCGACACAGCAATCATCGCAAGCTCCGGCAGAAAGGCACGGCCCTTCCAGCATCACTTCAGTGGGCCCGGGAGCTACCGTGCGTTTAGCATGGCTCACGTCTTGCAATTTCACGTCTTGCAGGTCATTTCTACTTGCCTGCTTATTTGTGCGAAACCAGTTTCTTCCTTTTCAATTAGCGTTGCCTCCTCTCCGTTGCTGGCTGATATCAGCACATGCGCCCCTGATCCGCCAACGGACGTCACCTCCTTGCCCTCTTGGATCCCTTGGCTATTCCCCCCGGCTATCTCATCGACACAGCCATCATCGCAAGCTCCGGCAGTAAGGCTTGACCCTTCTAGCCACAAGTCAGTGGGCCCAGGAGGTACCGTGCGTTCAGCATGGCTCACGTTCTGCAATTTTACGTCTTGCAGGTCATATCTACTTGCCTGCTTTTTTGTGCGCAACCAGTTTATGCCTGGTGAACTAGCGTCCCCTCCTCTCCGTCGCTGGCTGATATCAGCACATGCCACCCTGATCGGCCAACGCACAACTTCACCTTCATGGCCTCTTGGATCCCTTGGCTGTTACCCCCGGCACCCTCATCGACACAGCCATCATCGCAAGCTCCGGCAGTAAGGCACGGCCCTTTCAGCCACACTTCAGTGGGCCCGGGAGCTACCGTGCATACAGCATGGCTCACGTCCTGCAATTTCACATCTTGCAGATCATTTTTCTTGCCTGCTTTTTTGTGCGCAACCAATTTCTCCGGTTAAACTAGCGTCCCCTCCTCTCCGTCGCTGGCTGATATCAGCACATGCACCCCTGATCCGCCAACGCACAACGTCACCTCCACGCCCTCTTGAATCCCTTGGCTGTTCCCCACACACCCTCATCGACACAGCCATCATCGCAAGCTCCGGCAGTAAGTCTTGGCCTTTCCACCCGCACGTCAGTGGGCCCGGGAGCGGCCATGCGTTCAGCATGGCTCACGTTCTGCAGTTTCACGTCCTGCAGGTCATTTCTACTTGTTTTCTTTTTTGTGCGGAACCAGTTTATGCCTGCTGAACTAGAGTCCCCCCGTCTCTGTTGCTGGCTGATATCAGCACATGCGCCCCTGATCCGCCAACGCACAACGTCACCTCCACGCCCTCTTGAATCCCTTGGCTGTTCCCCACGCACCCTCATCGACACAGCCATCATCGCAAGCTCCGGCAGTAAGTCTTGGCCTTTCCAGCCGGACGTCAGTGGGTCCGGGAGCGGCCTTGCGTTCAGCATGGCTCACGTTCTGCAATTTCACGTCTTGCAGGTCATTTCTACTTGCGTGCTTTTTTCTGCGCAACCAGTTTATGCCTGTTCAACTAGCGTCCCCTCCTCTCCGTCGCTGGCTGATATCAGCACAAGCGCCCCTGATCCGCCAACGCACAACGTCACCTCCACACCCCCTTGGAACCCTTGGCTGTTCCCCCCGGCTACCTCATCGACACAGCCATCATCGCAAGCTCCAGCAATAAGGCATGGCCCTTCCAGCTACATTTCAGTGGACCCGGGAGCTACCGTGCGTTCAGCATGACTCACTTTCTGCAATTTCACGTCTTGCAGGTTTTTTCTACTTGCCTGCTTTTTGTGCGCAACCAGTTTATGACTGTTCAACAAGAGGCCCCTCCTCTCCGTCGCTGGCTGATATCAGCACATGCCGCCCTAATCCGCCATGGCACAACGTAACCTCCACGCCCTCTAAGATCCCTTGGCTGTGCCCCCCACCTACCTCATCGACTGAGCCATCATCGCAAGCTTCGGCAGTAAGGCATGGCCCCTCCAGCCGCAATTCAGTGGGCCCGGGACCTGCCAAGTGTTCAGCATGGCTCACGTTCTGAAATTTCACGTCTTGCAGGTCATTTTTACTTGCCTGCTTTTTTGTGCACATCCAGTTTATGCCTGTTCAACTAGCGTCCCCTCCACTCCATCGCTGGCTGATATCAGCATGCGCCACTGATCCGCCAACGCACAACGTCACCTCCACGCCTTCTTGGATCCCTTGGCTGTTCTCCCCGGCTACCTCATCGACACAGCCATCATCGCAAGCTCCGGCAGTAAGGCATGGCCCTTCCAGCCGCTCCTCAGTGGTCCCGGGAGCTACCGTGCGTTCAGCATGGCTCACGTTCTGCAGTTTCACGTCCTGCAGGTCATTTCTACTTGCCTTCTTTTTTGTGCGCAACCAGTTTATGCCTGTGAACTAGCGTCCCCTCCTCTCCGTCGCTGGCTGATATCAGCACATGCCACCCTGATCGGCCAATGCACAACGTCACCTTCATCGCCTCTTGGATCTCTTGGCTGTTCCCCCCCGCTACCTCATCGACACAGCCATCATCGCAAGCTCCGACAGTAAGGCATGGCCCTTGCAGCCGCAATTCAGTAGGCCCGGGAACTACCGTGCGTTCAGCTTGGCTCACGTTCTGCAGTTTCACGTTTTGCAGGTCATTTCTACTTGCCTGCTTTTTTGTGCGCAACCAGTTTATGCCTGCTGAACTAGAGTCCCTTCGTCTCTGTTGCTGGCTGATATCAGCACATGCGCCCCTGATCCGCCAACGCACAACGTCACCTCCACGCCCTCTTGGATCTCTTGGCTGTTCCCCACGGCGCCCTCATCGACACAGATATCATCGCAATCTTCGGCAGTATGGCATGGCCCTTCCAGCCGCACTTCAGTGGGCCCGGGAGCTACCGTGCGTTCAGCATGGCTCACGTCCTGCAATTTCTTGTCTTGTAGGTCATTTTTACTTGCCTGCTTTATTGTGCGCAATCAGTTTATGCTTGTTCAACTAGCGTCCCCTCCACTCCGTCGCTGGCTGATAGCAGCACATGCGCCACTGATCAGCCAACGCACAACGTCACCTCCACACCCTCCAGGATCCTTTGGCTGTTCCCCCCCCTACCTCATTGACACAGCCATCATCGCAAGCTCCGGCAGTAAGGCTTCCACCCTTCTAGCCACAAGTCAGTACTCCCGGGAGCCACCATGCGTTCAGCATGGCTCACGTTCTGCAATTTCACGTCTTGCAGGTACTTTCTACTTGCCTGCTTCTTTGTTCGCAACCAGTTTATGCCTGTTCAACTACCGTACCCTCCACTCTGTCGCTGGCTGATATCAGCATGCGCCCCTGATCCGCCAACGCACAACGTCACCTCCACGCCCCCTTGGATCCCTTGGCTGTTCCCCCCGGCTACCTCATCGACACAGCCATCATCGCAAGCTCCGGCAGTAAGGCATGGCCCTTCCAGCTGCACTTCAGTGGTCCCGGGAGCTACCGTGCGTTCACCATGGCTCACGTTCTGCAGTTTCACGTCTTGCAGGTCATTTCTACTTGCCTGCTTTTTTGTGTGCAACCAGTTTATGCCTGGTGAACTAGCGTCCCCTCCTCTCCGTCGCTGGCTGATATCAGCACATGCCTCCCTGATCGGCCAACGCACAACGTCACATTCACAGCCTCTTGGATCCCTTAGCTGTTCCCCCCGGCCACCTCATCGACACAGCCATCATCACAAGCTCCGGCAGTAAGGCATGGCTTTTCCAGCAGCACTTCAGTAGGCCCAGGAGCTACCGTGCGTTCAGCATGGCTCATGGTCTGCAGTTTCACGTCTTGCAGGTCATTTCTACTTGTCTGCTTTTTTGTGCGCAACAACTTTATGCCTGTTCAACTAGAGTCCCCTCCTCTCCATCGCTGGCTGATATCAGCACATGCACCCCTGATCCGCCAACGCACAACTTCACCTTCACGCCCTCTTGGATCCCTTGGCTGTTCAACCCAGCTACCTCATTGACACAGCCATCATCACAAACTCCGGTAGTAAGGCTCGGTCTTCCAGCCACAATTCTGTGGGCCCGGGAGCTACCGTGCGTTCAGCATGGCTCATGGTCTGCAGTTTCACGTCTTGCAGGTCATTTCTACTTGCCTGCTTTTTTGTGCGCAACCTGTTTCTTCCTGTTCAACTAGCGTCCCCTCCTCTCCGTCGCTGGCTGATATCAGCACATGCGCCCCTGACCCGCCAACGCACTACGTCACCTCCACGCCCTCTTGGATCCCTTGCCTGTTCCCCCCGGCTATCTCATCGACACAACCATCATTGCAAGCTCCGGGAGTAAGGCTTGACCCTTCTAGCCACAATTCTGTGGGCCTGGGAGCTACCGTGCGTTCAGCATGGCTGACGTTCTGCAATTTCACGTCTTGCAGGTCATTTCTACTTGCCTGCTTTTTTGTGCGCAACGAGTTTATGCATGTTCAACTAGCGTCCCCTCCTCTCCGTCGCTGGCTGATATCAGCCCATGCACCCCTTATCCGCCAACGCACGTCACCTCCACACCTTCTTGGAACCCTTGGCTGTTCCCCCCGGCTACCTCATCGACACAGCCATCATCGCAAGCTCCAGCAATACGGCATGGCCCTTCCAGCTACATTTCAGTGGGCCCGGGAGCTACCGTGCGTTCAGCATGACTCACTTTCTGCAATTTCACGTCTTGCAGGTTTTTTCTACTTGCCTGCTTTTTGTGCGCAACCAGTTTATGCCTGTTCAACAAGAGGCCCCTCCTCTCCGTCGCTGGCTGATATCAGCACATGCCGCCCTAATCCGCCATCGCACAACGTAACCTCCACGCCCTCTAAGATCCCTTGGCTGTTCCCCCCACCTACCTCATCGACACACCGGACTATCGTCTATCCAGTGTCGAATTCGAAAACCTCACCAATGAGCTACCTGAACCCTACTTAATTATTGGGGATTTTAATGCCCACAACCCTCTCTGGGGATCTGCGCGAGCTGATGCGCGAGGGCGGGTTATTGAAAAGTTCATCACATCATCCGGCAGTTGCATCTTTAATAAGAAACATCCAACATACTACAACACGGCCCACAACACATATTCTGCAATAGACCTGGCAATTGGCTCCGCAATTTTACTGCCCACCTGTGAGTGGAAAGTAATTAACAACCCCTATGGCAGCGACCATTTCTCCGTAAAACTACTAGCTATAAGCAATAACTCCCAAGACACCGATTCGCCTCGAACTTTTAAACAACATGCAGCTGACTGGAAAACATTCAAAGAACTTTCCCGACTAACCCCTTCACTAATAAGTCATTTGGATGTTGAAGCAGCCAGCTCACTTATTACGGCCCATATTCTTCACTGTGGCCAAAAGAGCATTCCAGAGACCACTCGTAAAACCCTCCCCAGACCTAGACCATGGTGGAATGAGGAGTGCAAGCGTGCACGTTCCGAACAGAATAAAGCATGGGCACTCTTACGCCGCTATCCTACGGCAGACAACCTGCTTAAGTTTAAGCGGGCAAAAGCCAAAGGAAAGCGGACACGGCGCTTAGCAAAAAACGCAAGTTGGACAAGGTTTATATCGTCTATAAACTCTTACACAGACTCTCGCAAAGTATGGACTAGGATAAAGAAACTAAAAGGCTACAAGACCAATCCTACTCCCCTTGTAAATAGTGTGGGTAACACAATAAAAGACCAAGCAGATGCTCTCGGCAAACATTTTGAACACGTATTCAGTTCCTCTCATTACACTCAAACATTTCTCCAGCACAAGAAAGCAGCTGAGCGCCAGCCCCTTTGTGTGAACCAACGCTCAAATGAAGGATACAATGCCCCATTTACGATGCCCGAACTAATTACTGCATTGTCCACATGTGGCAAGTCAGCCCCTGGAGCTGACAGAATCAGCTATGAGATGATCAGGCACTTACACATTGACACACTTTACACAATACTCTCTCTCTTTAACAAAATATGGCAGAAAGGCCGCTTTCCAAAAGCATGGAAAGAGGCAATCGTTGTACCTCTTCTAAAAGAGGGGAAAGAACCACCCTTTGCTGCTAGTTACAGGCCTATTGCCCTGACCAGCTGTTTGTGTAAGCTCCTGGAAAAAATGATAAACCGACGACTTTTTTACTTTCTGGAGTTTCATGGTGTTCTAGACAAAAATCAGGCAGGGTTTAGGTCTGGGAGATCAACTACAGATAATCTGGTTGCGTTTGAATCGTATGTTAAAGACGCTTTTGTCCATAAACAGCACTGCTTCTCTGTATTCTTTGATATGGAGAAAGCCTACGATAGAACGTGGCGATATGGCATTCTATTGGACTTGCAGTCGTTTGGCCTTAGTGGCAATATACTCAATGTTATTCAAGACTATTTGTCTGATCGCACATTTCGTGTCCGTGTGGGGACTGCCCTGTCTAGAACATTTGTTCAAGAAAATGGCGTACCCCAGGGAGGAGTGCTGAGCTGTGCACTGTTCATTGTTAAAATGAGTTCTCTTAAAACTGTGTTGCCCCGGACTGTTTCATACTCTGCCTACGTTGACGATATCCAAGTTAGCTTTAAATCCTGTAATCTGTCGATATGTGAACGTCAAATCCAATTAAGTGTCAACAGGCTGGTTACATGGGCTGAAAGAAATGGTTTTAAGTTTAACGCTGATAAAAGTGCTGTTGTTGTCTTTTCTAGGATACGCGGTGTACAACCTCTTCCTTGTATCACGTTAGGAGGTCAGCCAATACCAGTGAAAACGGAACACAGGTTTCTAGGTATTTTGCTCGACCACAAGCTCACATTCATACCGCACATTAAATTACTAAAAGTAAAATGCCTGAAAACAATGAACATTTTAAAGGTGCTATCTCATCAGTCCTGGGGTACGGATACAAAATGTCTGCTAACACTTCTTAATAGTGTTGTTAGGTCAAGAATAGACTATGCCTGCATTGTATACCAGTCTGCAACAAAAACAGCACTCAAAATGTTGGACCCAGTATACAATCTGGGGCTTCGCTTGGCCACAGGGGCATATCGAACAAGTCCTATTCCATCCCTTCACGTCGAATCAAACCAGTGGTCTCTAGTGTACCAGCGCGCCTACACTGCTCTGATGTATGCCGCAAAGATGACTTCTTTGAAGGAACACCCTCTGAATACCATAATGAAAAATAACACAACTGATCATCTCTTTAAAAACCGACCATCCATAGCTCCACCTTTCCCGCTGGCAGTTTCACACCTCGTCAGCGAGTTTCAAGTTCCTCTCACTGATGTCCACTGTACCTCAGTTCATGATTTGGTCGCTCCGTGGGACACTTTCCCAATTCACTGTGACATGTCCTTTAGAGAAATTCAAAAGAAAAATGTACCAAACTTTGTCATCACTCCGCATTTTCTGTCCCTCCGTGACAAATACAAGGCAGCTGAATTTTACACAGATGCTTCAAAAACTACCACAACCGTACCCTGTGCTGCAAATGGCCCCCTACTTAATATATCCAAAACAATGAACAGGAACACAAGTATATTCACTGCAGAGGCCTACAGTATTCTACTGGCTTTGAACCACATTCTTCGAAACAAAGTTAAGAAGTCAGTTATATACACAGACTCTCTCAGTGTCGTCTCAAATCTTTCATCTCGGAAGATGAGTAGAAACCCTACTTTTAATTGTGTTTTAAGAGCTCTCCACTCTGCTTATGGCCTGAAACTCATTGTCACAGTTTGCTGGGTTCCTGGCCACTGCGGCATTCCTGGAAATGAAGCTGCTGACCGTAGTGCTGCAGCTGCCACCCTTCGAAGCAGAATAGACGTAAACAAGGTCCCATATCAAGATCTGAAACCTTTTGTAAAAAGAAAGCTGCGGGACCACTGGCAGCAACAATGGGACAGAGAAGCAGAGAACAAACTACATGTCGTTAAACCCAAAATAGAAAAGCCCCCTGCTGAAAAACATGACAGATTTGTGGAGGTAGCCCTATGCAGATTGAGAATTGGCCACACACACATTACACACTCATACCTTTTAACGGACGCAAACAAGCCACACTGTCATCGGTGTGGGGGGCAGCTCTCAGTTCTGCACATGCTCATTGAATGCAAGATGTGCAACACAGAGAGAAAACGTCACTTTCAAGAAATATACACTCATTGCATACCCTTGCACCCTTCATTATTTTTAGCAGATAGACCCATGTTTTCTTACAGAAGAGTCTTTAATTACCTTGCCGATGTTGACTTCTTGAAGTACATAACATACTCCCCATGATCTCACTTGGCCTCATGTTCCGTCACAAAACAATGGCGGTATTGTGGGGTTTTTAACACCTTGCATACCAATATTTCTTACTTTTAATTATGGCCCTATACACCAACTTCCATAGTTTAATTTTGATGTAGTGGATTTTTTACAGATTCCATTTTAACATCGTCTCATAGCATCCCACCATTGTCATGGTGCTCTTTGCCCTCGTCGGCCTTGCGCCATAAAACCCCAAATCATCATCATCATACCTCATCGACACAGCCATCACGCAAGCTTCGGCAGTAAGGCATGGCCCCTCCAGCCGCAATTCAGTGGGCCCGGGAGCTGCCGTGTGTTCAGCATGGCTCACGTTCTGAAATTTCACGTCTTGCAGGTAATTTTGACTTGCCTGCTTTGTTATGCGCAATCAGTTTATGCTTGTTCAACTAGCGTCCCCTCCACTCCGTCGCTGGCTGATAGCAGCACATGCGCCACTGATCAGCCAACGCACAACGTCACCTCCACACCCTCCAGGATCCCTTGGTTGTTCCCCCCCGGCCACCTTATCGACACAGCAATCATCGCAAGCTCCGGCAGAAAGGCACGGCCCTTCCAGCATCACTTCAGTGGGCCCGGGAGTTACCGTGCGTTTAGCATGGCTCACGTCTTGCAATTTCACGTCTTGCAGGTCATTTCTACTTGCTTGCTTATTTGTCCGCAACCAGTTTCTTCCTTTTCAACTAGCGTCGCCTCCTCTCCGTTGCTGGCTGATATCAGCACATGCGCCCCTGATCCGCCAACGGACGTCACCTCCTTGCCCTCTTGGATCCCTTGGCTGTTCCCCCCGGCTACCTCATCGACACAGCCATCATCGGAAGCTCCGGCAATAAGGCATGGTACTTCCAGCCGCGCTTCAGTGGGCCCGGGAGCTACCGTGCGTTCAGCATGGCTCACGTTCTGCAGTTTCACGTCTTGCATGTCATTTCTACTTGCCTGCTTTTTTGTGCGCAACCACTTTATGCCTGTTCTACTAAAGTCCCCTCCTCTCTGTCGCTGGCTGATATCAGCACATGCCCCCCTGATCCGCAAACGCACAACGTCACCTCCACGCCCTCTAGGATCCCTCAGCTATTCCCCCCGGCTATCTCATCGACACAGCCATCATCGCAAGCTCCGGCAGTAAGGCTTGACCCTTCTAGCCACAAGTCAGTGGGCCCAGGAGGTACCGTGCGTTCAGCATGGCTCACGTTCTGCAATTTTACGTCTTGCAGGTCATATCTACTTGCCTGCTTTTTTGTGCGCAACCAGTTTATGCCTGGTGAACTAGCATCCCCTCCTCTCCTGTCGCTGGCTGATATCAGCACATGCCACCCTGATCGGCCAACGCACAACTTCACCTTCATGGCCTCTTGGATCCCTTGGCTGTTACCCCCGGCACCCTCATCGACACAGCCATCATCGCAAGCTCCGGCAGTAAGGCACGGCCCTTTCAGCCACACTTCAGTGGGCCCGGGAGCTACCGTGCATACAGCATGGCTCACGTCCTGCAATTTCACATCTTGCAGATCATTTTTCTTGCCTGCTTTTTTGTGCGCAACCATTTTCTCCGGTTAAACTAGCGTCCCCTCCTCTCCGTCGCTGGCTGATATCAGCACATGCACCCCTGATCCGCCAACGCACAACGTCACCTCCACGCCCTCTTGAATCCCTTGGCTGTTCCCCACACACCCTCATCGACACAGCCATCATCGCAAGCTCCGGCAGTAAGTCTTGGCCTTTCCACCCGCACGTCAGTGGGCCCGGGAGCGGCCATGCGTTCAGCATGGCTCACGTTCTGCAATTTCACGTGTTGCAGCTCATTTCTACTTGCGTGCTTTTTTCTGCACAACCAGTTTATTACTGTTCAACTAGCGTCCCCTCCTCTCCGTCGCTGGCTGATATCAGCAATTGCGCCCCTGATCCGCAACGCACAACGTCACCTCCACACCCCCTTGGATCGCTTGGCTGTTCCCCCCCCTACCTCATCGACACAGCCATCATCGCAAGCTCCAGCAATAAGGCATGGCCCTTCCAGCTACATTTCAGTGGGCCCGGGAGCTACCGCGCGTTCAGCATGACTCACTTTCTGCAATTTCACGTCTTGCAGGTAATTTCTACTTGCCTGCTTTTTGTGCGCAACCAGTTTATGCCTGTTCAACAAGAGGCCCCTCCTCTCCGTCGCTGGCTGATATCAGCACATGCCGCCCTAATCCGCCATGGCACAACGTAACCTCTACGCCCTCTAAGATCCCTTGGCTGTTCCCCCCACCTACCTCATCGACAGAGCCATCATCGCAAGCTTCGGCAGTAAGGCATGGCCCCTCCAGCCGCAATTCAGTGGGCCCGGGACCTGCCTAGTGTTCAGCATGGCTCACGTTCTGAAATTTCACGTCTTGCAGGTCATTTTTACTTGCCTGCTTTTTTGTGCACAACCAGTTTATGCCTGTACAACTAGCGTCCTCTCCACTCCGTCGCTGGCTGATATCAGCATGCGCCACTGATCCGCCAACGCACAACGTCACCTCCACGCCCCCTTGGATCCCTTGGCTGTTCCCCCCGGCTACCTCATCGACACAGCCATCATCGCAAGCTCCGGCAGTAAGGCATGGCCCTTCCAGCCGCTCCTCAGTGGTCCTGGGAGCTACCGTGCGTTCAGCATGGCTCACGTTCTGCAGTTTCACGTCCTGCAGGTCATTTCTACTTGCCTTCTTTTTTGTGCGCAACCAGTTTATGCCTGGTGAACTAGCGTCCCCTCCTCTCCGTCGCTGGCTGATATCAGCACATGCCACCCTGATCGGCCAACGCACGTCACCTTCATCGCCTCTTGGATCTCTTGGCTGTTCCCCCCTGCTACCTCATCGACACAGCCATCATCGCAAGCTCCGACAGTAAGGCATGGCCCTTGCAGCCGCAATTCAGTAGGCCCGGGAACTACCGTGCGTTCAGCTTGGCTCACGTTCTGCAGTTTCACGTTTTGCAGGTCATTTCTACTTGCCTGCTTTTTTGTGCGCAACCAGTTTATGCCTGCTGAACTAGAGTCCCTTCGTCTCTGTTGCTGGCTGATATCAGCACATGCGCCCCTGATCCGCCAACGCACAACGTCACCTCCACGCCCTCTTGGATCTCTTGGCTGTTCCCCACGGCGCCCTCATCGACACAGATATCATCGATCTTCGGCAGTATGGCATGGCCCTTCCAGCCGCACTTCAGTGGGCCCGGGAGCTACCGTGCGTTCAGCATGGCTCACGTCCTGCAATTTCTCGTCTTGCAGGTCATTTTTACTTGCCTGCTTTATTGTGCGCAATCAGTTTATGCTTTTTCAACTAGCGTCCCCTCCACTCCGTCGCTGGCTGATAGCAGCACATGCGCCACTGATCAGCCAACGCACAACGTCACCTCCACACCCTCCAGGATCCTTTGGCTGTTCCCCCCCTACCTCATTGACACAGCCATCATCGCAAGCTCCGGCAGTAAGGCTTCCACCCTTCTAGCCACAAGTCAGTAGGCCCGGGAGCCACCATGCGTTCAGCATGGCTCACGTTCTGCAATTTCACATCTTGCAGGTCATTTCTACTTGCGTGCTTTTTTCTGCGCAACCAGTTTATGCCTATTCAACTAGCGTCCCCTCCTCTCCGTCGCTGGCTGATATTAGCACATGCGCCCCTGATCCGCCAACGCACAACGTCACCTCCGCAGCCCCTTGGAACCCTTGGCTGTTCCCCCCGGCTGCCTTATCGACACAGCCATCATCGCAAGCTCCGGCAATAAGGCATGACCCTTCCAGCCAAACTTCAGTGGGCCCGGGAGCTACCGTGCGTTCAGCATGACTCACGTTCTGCAATTTCACGTCTTGCAGGTAATTTCTACTTGCCTGCTTCTTTGTTCGCAACCAGTTTATGCCTCTTCAACTACCGTACCCTCCACTCTGTCGCTGGCTGATATCAGCATGCGCCCCTGATCCGCCAACGCAGAACGTCACCTCCACGCCCCCTTGGATCCCTTGGCTGTTCCCCCGGCTACCTCATCGACACAGCCATCATCGCAAGCTCCCGCAGTAAGGCATGGCCCTTCCAGCTGCACTTCAGTGGTCCCGGGAGCTACCGTGCGTTCACCATGGCTCACGTTCTGCAGTTTCACGTCTTGCAGGTCATTTCTACTTGCCTGCTTTTTTGTGCGCAACCAGTTTATGCCTGGTGAACTAGCGTCCCCTCCTCTCCGTCGCTGGCTGATATCAGCACATGCTACCCTGATCAGCCAACGCACAACGTCACATTGACACCCTCTTGGATCCCTTGGCTGTTCCCCCCGGCCACCTCATCGACACAGCCATCATCACAAGCTCCGGCAGTAAGGCATGGCTTTTCCAGCAGCACTTCAGTAGGCCCGGGAGCTACCGTGCGTTCAGCATGGCTCATGGTCTGCAGTTTCACGTCTTGCAGGTCATGTCTACTTGTCTGCTTTTTTGTGCGCAACAACTTTATTGCCTGTTCAACTAGAGTCCCCTCCTCTCCAGCGCTGGCTGATATCAGCACATGCACCCCTGATCCGCCAACGCACAACTTCACCTTCACGCCCTCTTGGATCCCTTGGCTGTTCAACCCAGCTACCTCATCGACACAGCCATCATCACAAACTCCGGCAGTAAGGCTCGGCCTTCCAGCCACTATTCTGTGGGCCCGGGAGCTACCGTGCGTTCAGCATGGCTCATGGTCTGCAGTTTCACGTCTTGCAGGTCATTTCTACTTGCCTGCTTTTTTGTGCGCAACCTGTTTCTTCCTGTTCAACTAGCGTCCCCTCCTCTCCGTCGCTGGCTGATATCAGCACATGCGCCCCTGACCCGCCAACGCACTACGTCACCTCCACGCCCTCTTGGATCCCTTGCCTGTTCCCCCCGGCTATCTCATCGACACAACCATCATTGCAAGCTCCGGCAGAAAGGCTTGACCCTTCTAGCCACAATTCTGTGGGCCCGGGAGCTACCGTGCGTTCAGCATGGCTGACGTTCTGCAATTTCACGTTTTGCAGGTCATTTCTACTTGCCTGCTTTTTTGTGCGCAACGAGTTTATGCATGTTCAACTAGCGTCCCTTCCTCTCCGTCGCTGGCTGATATCAGCCCATGCACCCCTTATCCGCCAACGCACGTCACCTCCACGCCCTCTAAGATCCCTTGGCTGTTCCCCCCACCTACCTCATCGACACAGCCATCACGCATGCTTCGGCAGTAAGGCATGGCCCCTCCAGCCGCAATTCAGTGGGCCCGGGAGCTGCCGTGTGTTCAGCATGGCTCACGTTCTGAAATTTCACGTCTTGCAGGTAATTTTGACTTGCCTGCTTTGTTATGCGCAATCAGTTTATGCTTGTTCAACTAGCGTCCCCTCCACTCTGTCGCTGGCTGATAGCAGCACATGCGCCACTGATCAGCCAACGCACAACGTCACCTCCACACCCTCCAGGATCCCTTGGCTGTTCCCCCCGGCTACCTCATCGACACAGCCATCATCGGAAGCTCCGGGAATAAGGCATGGTACTTCCAGCCGCGCTTCAGTGGGCCTGGGAGCTACCGTGTGTTCAGCATGGCTCACGTTCTGAAATTTCACGGCGTGCAGGTCATTTTTACTCTCCTGCTTTTTTGTGCGCAACTAGTTTATGCCTGTTCAACTAGCGCCGCCTCCACTCTTTCGCTGGCTGATATCAGCATGCGCCCCTGATCCGCCAACGCACAACGTCACCTCCACGCCCCCATGAATCCTTTGGCTGTTCCCCCCGGCTACCTCATCGACACAGCCATCATCGCAAGCTCCGGCAGTAGGCATGGCCCTTCCAGCCGCAATTCAGTGGTCCCGGGAGCTACCGTTTGTTCAGCATGGCCCACGTTCTGCAATTTCACGTCTTGCAGGTCATTTTTACTTGCCTGCTTTATTGTGCGCAATCAGTTTACGCTTGTTCAACTAGCGTCCCCTCCACTTCGTCGCTGGCTGATATCAGCACATGCGCCCCTGATCCGCCAACGCACAACGTCACCTCCTTGCCCTCCTGGATCCCTGGGCTGTTCTCCCCGGCTACCTCATTGACACAGCCATCATCGCAAGCTCCGGCAGTAAGGCATGGCCCTTCCAGCATCACTTCAGTGGGCCCGGGAGCTACCGTACGTTCAGCATTACTCACGTTCTGCAATTTCACGTCTTGGCGGTCATTTCTACTTGCCTGCTTATTTGTGCGCAACCAGTTTCTTCCTTTTCAACTAGCATCCCCTCCTCTCCGTCGCTGGCTGATATCAGCACATGCGCCCCTGATCCGCCAACACACGTCACCTCCTTGCCCTCTTGGATCCCTTGGCTGTTCCCCCCGGCTACCTCATCTATACAGCCATCATCGCAAGCTCCGGCAATAAGGCATGGCACTTCCAGCCACACTTCAGTGGGCACGGGCTCTGTCGTGCGTTCAGCATGGCTCACGTTCTGCAGTTTCACGTCTTGCAGGTCATTTCTACGGGCCTGCTTTTTCGTGCGCAACCAGTTTATACCTGTTCAACTTGAGTCCCCTCCTCTCCGTCGCTCGCTGATATCAGCACATGCGCCCCTGATCCGTCAACGCACAACGTAACCTCCACGCCCTTTTGGGTCCCTTGGCTGTTCCCCCCAGCTTCCTCATCGACAAAGCCATCATTGCAATCTCCGGCAGTATGGCATGGCCCTTCCAGCCGCACTTCAGATGGCCCGGGTGCTGCCGTGCGTTCAGCATGGCTCACGTTCTGCAATTTCACGTCTTGCAGGTCATTTTTACTTGCCTGCTTTTTTGTGCGCAACCATTTTATGCCTGTTCAAGTAGCGTCCCCTCCACTCCGTCGCTGGCTGATATCAACATGCGCCACTCATCCGCCAACGCACAACGTCACCTCTACGCCCCCTTGGATCCCTTGGTTGTTCCCCCCCGGCCACCTTATCGACACAGCAATCATCGCAAGCTCCGGCAGAAAGGCACGGCCCTTCCAGCATCACTTCAGTGGGCCCGGGAGTTACCGTGCGTTTAGCATGGCTCACGTCTTGCAATTTCACGTCTTGCAGGTCATTTCTACTTGCTTGCTTATTTGTCCGCAACCAGTTTCTTCCTTTTCAACTAGCGTCGCCTCCTCTCCGTTGCTGGCTGATATCAGCACATGCGCCCCTGATCCGCCAACGGACGTCACCTCCTTGCCCTCTTGGATCCCTTGGCTGTTCCCCCCGGCTACCTCATCGACACAGCCATCATCGGAAGCTCCGGCAATAAGGCATGGTACTTCCAGCCGCGCTTCAGTGGGCCCGGGAGCTACCGTGCGTTCAGCATGGCTCACGTTCTGCAGTTTCACGTCTTGCATGTCATTTCTACTTGCCTGCTTTTTTGTGCGCAACCACTTTATGCCTGTTCTACTAAAGTCCCCTCCTCTCTGTCGCTGGCTGATATCAGCACATGCCCCCCTGATCCGCAAACGCACAACGTCACCTCCACGCCCTCTAGGATCCCTCAGCTATTCCCCCCGGCTATCTCATCGACACAGCCATCATCGCAAGCTCCGGCAGTAAGGCTTGACCCTTCTAGCCACAAGTCAGTGGGCCCAGGAGGTACCGTGCGTTCAGCATGGCTCACGTTCTGCAATTTTACGTCTTGCAGGTCATATCTACTTGCCTGCTTTTTTGTGCGCAACCAGTTTATGCCTGGTGAACTAGCATCCCCTCCTCTCCTGTCGCTGGCTGATATCAGCACATGCCACCCTGATCGGCCAACGCACAACTTCACCTTCATGGCCTCTTGGATCCCTTGGCTGTTACCCCCGGCACCCTCATCGACACAGCCATCATCGCAAGCTCCGGCAGTAAGGAACGGCCCTTTCAGCCACACTTCAGTGGGCCCGGGAGCTACCGTGCATACAGCATGGCTCACGTCCGGCAATTTCACATCTTGCAGATCATTTTTCTTGCCTGCTTTTTTGTGCGCAACCATTTTCTCCGGTTAAACTAGCGTCCCCTCCTCTCCGTCGCTGGCTGATATCAGCACATGCACCCCTGATCCGCCAACGCACAACGTCACCTCCACGCCCTCTTGAATCCCTTGGCTGTTCCCCAAACACCCTCATCGACACAGCCATCATCGCAAGCTCCGGCAGTAAGTCTTGGCCTTTCCACCCGCACGTCAGTGGGCCCGGGAGCGGCCATGCGTTCAGCATGGCTCACGTTCTGCAATTTCACGTGTTGCAGCTCATTTCTACTTGCGTGCTTTTTTCTGCACAACCAGTTTATTACTGTTCAACTAGCGTCCCCTCCTCTCCGTCGCTGGCTGATATCAGCAATTGCGCCCCTGATCCGCAACGCACAACGTCACCTCCACACCCCCTTGGATCGCTTGGCTGTTCCCCCCCCTACCTCATCGACACAGCCATCATCGCAAGCTCCAGCAATAAGGCATGGCCCTTCCAGCTACATTTCAGTGGGCCCGGGAGCTACCGCGCGTTCAGCATGACTCACTTTCTGCAATTTCACGTCTCGCAGGTAATTTCTACTTGCCTGCTTTTTGTGCGCAACCAGTTTATGCCTGTTCAACAAGAGGCCCCTCCTCTCCGTCGCTGGCTGATATCAGCACATGCCGCCCTAATCCGCCATGGCACAACGTAACCTCTACGCCCTCTAAGATCCCTTGGCTGTTCCCCCCACCTACCTCATCGACAGAGCCATCATCGCAAGCTTCGGCAGTAAGGCATGGCCCCTCCAGCCGCAATTCAGTGGGCCCGGGACCTGCCTAGTGTTCAGCATGGCTCACGTTCTGAAATTTCACGTCTTGCAGGTCATTTTTACTTGCCTGCTTTTTTGTGCACAACCAGTTTATGCCTGTTCAACTAGCGTCCTCTCCACTCCGTCGCTGGCTGATATCAGCATGCGCCACTGATCCGCCAACGCACAACGTCACCTCCACGCCCCCTTGGATCCCTTGGCTGTTCCCCCCGGCTACCTCATCGACACAGCCATCATCGCAAGCTCCGGCAGTAAGGCATGGCCCTTCCAGCCGCTCCTCAGTGGTCCCGGGAGCTACCGTGCGTTCAGCATGGCTCACGTTCTGCAGTTTCACGTCCTGCAGGTCATTTCTACTTGCCTTCTTTTTTGTGCGCAACCAGTTTATGCCTGGTGAACTAGCGTCCCCTCCTCTCCGTCGCTGGCTGATATCAGCACATGCCACCCTGATCGGCCAACGCACAACGTCACCTTCATCGCCTCTTGGATCTCTTGGCTGTTCCCCCCTGCTACCTCATCGACACAGCCATCATCGCAAGCTCCAACAGTAAGGCATGGCCCTTGCAGCCGCAATTCAGTAGGCCCGGGAACTACCGTGCGTTCAGCTTGGCTCACGTTCTGCAGTTTCACGTTTTGCAGGTCATTTCTACTTGCCTGCTTTTTTGTGCGCAACCAGTTTATGCCTGCTGAACTAGAGTCCCTTCGTCTCTGTTGCTGGCTGATATCAGCACATGCGCCCCTGATCCGCCAACGCACAACGTCACCTCCACGCCCTCTTGGATCTCTTGGCTGTTCCCCACGGCGCCCTCATCGACACAGATATCATCGATCTTCGGCAGTATGGCATGGCCCTTTCAGCCACACTTCAGTGGGCCCGGGAGCTACCGTGCATACAGCATGGCTCACGTCCTGCAATTTCACATCTTGCAGATCATTTTTCTTGCCTGCTTTTTTGTGCGCAACCATTTTCTCCGGTTAAACTAGCGTCCCCTCCTCTCCGTCGCTGGCTGATATCAGCACATGCACCCCTGATCCGCCAACGCACAACGTCACCTCCACGCCCTCTTGAATCCCTTGGCTGTTCCCCACACACCCTCATCGACACAGCCATCATCGCAAGCTCCGGCAGTAAGTCTTGGCCTTTCCACCCGCACGTCAGTGGGCCCGGGAGCGGCCATGCGTTCAGCATGGCTCACGTTCTGCAATTTCACGTGTTGCAGCTCATTTCTACTTGCGTGCTTTTTTCTGCACAACCAGTTTATTACTGTTCAACTAGCGTCCCCTCCTCTCCGTCGCTGGCTGATATCAGCAATTGCGCCCCTGATCCGCAACGCACAACGTCACCTCCACACCCCCTTGGATCGCTTGGCTGTTCCCCCCCCTACCTCATCGACACAGCCATCATCGCAAGCTCCAGCAATAAGGCATGGCCCTTCCAGCTACATTTCAGTGGGCCCGGGAGCTACCGCGCGTTCAGCATGACTCACTTTCTGCAATTTCACGTCTTGCAGGTAATTTCTACTTGCCTGCTTTTTGTGCGCAACCAGTTTATGCCTGTTCAACAAGAGGCCCCTCCTCTCCGTCGCTGGCTGATATCAGCACATGCTGCCCTAATCCGCCATGGCACAACGTAACCTCTACGCCCTCTAAGATCCCTTGGCTGTTCCCCCCACCTACCTCATCGACAGAGCCATCATCGCAAGCTTCGGCAGTAAGGCATGGCCCCTCCAGCCGCAATTCAGTGGGCCCGGGACCTGCCTAGTGTTCAGCATGGCTCACGTTCTGAAATTTCACGTCTTGCAGGTCATTTTTACTTGCCTGCTTTTTTGTGCACAACCAGTTTATGCCTGTTCAACTAGCGTCCTCTCCACTCCGTCGCTGGCTGATATCAGCATGCGCCACTGATCCGCCAACGCACAACGTCACCTCCACGCCCCCTTGGATCCCTTGGCTGTTCCCCCCGGCTACCTCATCGACACAGCCATCATCGCAAGCTCCGGCAGTAAGGCATGGCCCTTCCAGCCGCTCCTCAGTGGTCCCGGGAGCTACCGTGCGTTCAGCATGGCTCACGTTCTGCAGTTTCACGTCCTGCAGGTCATTTCTACTTGCCTTCTTTTTTGTGCGCAACCAGTTTATGCCTGGTGAACTAGCGTCCCCTCCTCTCCATCGCTGGCTGATATCAGCACATGCCACCCTGATCGGCCAACGCACAACGTCACCTTCATCGCCTCTTGGATCTCTTGGCTGTTCCCCCCTGCTACCTCATCGACACAGCCATCATCGCAAGCTCCGACAGTAAGGCATGGCCCTTGCAGCCGCAATTCAGTAGGCCCGGGAACTACCGTGCGTTCAGCTTGGCTCACGTTCTGCAGTTTCACGTTTTGCAGGTCATTTCTACTTGCCTGCTTTTTTGTGCGCAACCAGTTTATGCCTGCTGAACTAGAGTCCCTTCGTCTCTGTTGCTGGCTGATATCAGCACATGCGCCCCTGATCCGCCAACGCACAACGTCACCTCCACGCCCTCTTGGATCTCTTGGCTGTTCCCCACGGCGCCCTCATCGACACAGATATCATCGATCTTCGGCAGTATGGCATGGCCCTTCCAGCCGCACTTCAGTGGGCCCGGGAGCTACCGTGCGTTCAGCTTGGCTCACGTCCTGCAATTTCTCGTCTTGCAGGTCATTTTTACTTGCCTGCTTTATTGTGCGCAATCAGTTTATGCTTTTTCAACTAGCGTCCCCTCCACTCCGTCGCTGGCTGATAGGAGCACATGCGCCACTGATCAGCCAACGCACAACGTCACCTCCACACCCTCCAGGATCCTTTGGCTGTTCCCCCCCTACCTCATTGACACAGCCATCATCGCAAGCTCCGGCAGTAAGGCTTCCACCCTTCTAGCCACAAGTCAGTAGGCCCGGGAGCCACCATGCGTTCAGCATGGCTCACGTTCTGCAATTTCACATCTTGCAGGTCATTTCTACTTGCGTGCTTTTTTCTGCGCAACCAGTTTATGCCTATTCAACTAGCGTCCCCTCCTCTCCGTCGCTGGCTGATATTAGCACATGCGCCCCTGATCCGCCAACGCACAACGTCACCTCCGCAGCCCCTTGGAACCCTTGGCTGTTCCCCCCGGCTGCCTTATCGACACAGCCATCATCGCAAGCTCCGGCAATAAGGCATGACCCTTCCAGCCAAACTTCAGTGGGCCCGGGAGCTACCGTGCGTTCAGCATGACTCACGTTCTGCAATTTCACGTCTTGCAGGTAATTTCTACTTGCCTGCTTCTTTGTTCGCAACCAGTTTATGCCTGTTCAACTACCGTACCCTCCACTCTGTCGCTGGCTGATATCAGCATGCGCCCCTGATCCGCCAACGCAGAACGTCACCTCCACGCCCCCTTGGATCCCTTGGCAGTTCCCCCGGCTACCTCATCGACACAGCCATCATCGCAAGCTCCGGCAGTAAGGCATGGCCCTTCCAGCTGCACTTCAGTGGTCCCGGGAGCTACCGTGCGTTCACCATGGCTCACGTTCTGCAGTTTCACGTCTTGCAGGTCATTTCTACTTGCCTGCTTTTTTGTGCGCAACCAGTTTATGCCTGGTGAACTAGCGTCCCCTCCTCTCCGTCGCTGGCTGATATCAGCACATGCTACCCTGATCAGCCAACGCACAACGTCACATTGACACCCTCTTGGATCCCTTGGCTGTTCCCCCCGGCCACCTCATCGACACAGCCATCATCACAAGCTCCGGCAGTAAGGCATGGCCCTTCCAGCTGCACTTCAGTGGTCCCGGGAGCTACCGTGCGTTCACCATGGCTCACGTTCTGCAGTTTCACGTCTTGCAGGTCATTTCTACTTGCCTGCTTTTTTGTGCGCAACCAGTTTATGCCTGGTGAACTAGCGTCCCCTCCTCTCCGTCGCTGGCTGATATCAGCACATGCTACCCTGATCAGCCAACGCACAACGTCACATTGACACCCTCTTGGATCCCTTGGCTGTTCCCCCCGGCCACCTCATCGACACAGCCATCATCACAAGCTCCGGCAGTAAGGCATGGCTTTTCCAGCAGCACTTCAGTAGGCCCGGGAGCTACCGTGCGTTCAGCATGGCTCATGGTCTGCAGTTTCACGTCTTGCAGGTCATTTCTACTTGTCTGCTTTTTTGTGCGCAACAACTTTATGCCTGTTCAACTAGAGTCCCCTCCTCTCCATCGCTGGCTGATATCAGCACATGCACCCCTGATCCGCCAACGCACAACTTCACCTTCACGCCCTCTTGGATCCCTTGGCTGTTCAACCCAGCTACCTCATCGACACAGCCATCATCACAAACTCCGGCAGTAAGGCTCGGCCTTCCAGCCACTATTCTGTGGGCCCGGGAGCTACCGTGCGTTCAGCATGGCTCATGGTCTGCAGTTTCACGTCTTGCAGGTCATTTCTACTTGCCTGCTTTTTTGTGCGCAACCTGTTTCTTCCTGTTCAACTAGCGTCCCCTCCTCTCCGTCGCTGGCTGATATCAGCACATGCGCCCCTGACCCGCCAACGCACTACGTCACCTCCACGCCCTCTTGGATCCCTTGCCTGTTCCCCCCGGCTATCTCATCGACACAACCATCATTGCAAGCTCCGGCAGAAAGGCTTGACCCTTCTAGCCACAATTCTGTGGGCCCGGGAGCTACCGTGCGTTCAGCATGGCTGACGTTCTGCAATTTCACGTTTTGCAGGTCATTTCTACTTGCCTGCTTTTTTGTGCGCAACGAGTTTATGCATGTTCAACTAGCGTCCCTTCCTCTCCGTCGCTGGCTGATATCAGCCCATGCACCCCTTATCCGCCAACGCACGTCACCTCCACGCCCTCTAAGATCCCTTGGCTGTTCCCCCCACCTACCTCATCGACACAGCCATCACGCATGCTTCGGCAGTAAGGCATGGCCCCTCCAGCCGCAATTCAGTGGGCCCGGGAGCTGCCGTGTGTTCAGCATGGCTCACGTTCTGAAATTTCACGTCTTGCAGGTAATTTTGACTTGCCTGCTTTGTTATGCGCAATCAGTTTATGCTTGTTCAACTAGCGTCCCCTCCACTCCGTCGCTGGCTGATAGCAGCACATGCGCCACTGATCAGCCAACGCACAACGTCACCTCCACACCCTCCAGGATCCCTTGGCTGTTCCCCCCGGCTACCTCATCGACACAGCCATCATCGGAAGCTCCGGGAATAAGGCATGGTACTTCCAGCCGCGCTTCAGTGGGCCTGGGAGCTACCGTGTGTTCAGCATGGCTCACGTTCTGAAATTTCACGGCGTGCAGGTCATTTTTACTCTCCTGCTTTTTTGTGCGCAACTAGTTTATGCCTGTTCAACTAGCGCCGCCTCCACTCTTTCGCTGGCTGATATCAGCATGCGCCCCTGATCCGCCAACGCACAACGTCACCTCCACGCCCCCATGAATCCTTTGGCTGTTCCCCCCGGCTACCTCATCGACACAGCCATCATCGCAAGCTCCGGCAGTAGGCATGGCCCTTGCAGCCGCAATTCAGTGGTCCCGGGAGCTACCGTTTGTTCAGCATGGCCCACGTTCTGCAATTTCACGTCTTGCAGGTCATTTTTACTTGCCTGCTTTATTGTGCGCAATCAGTTTACGCTTGTTTAACTAGCGTCCCCTCCACTTCGTCGCTGGCTGATATCAGCACATGCGCCCCTGATCCGCCAACGCACAACGTCACCTCCTTGCCCTCCTGGATCCCTGGGCTGTTCTCCCCGGCTACCTCATTGACACAGCCATCATCGCAAGCTCCGGCAGTAAGGCATGGCCCTTCCAGCATCACTTCAGTGGGCCCGGGAGCTACCGTACGTTCAGCATTACTCACGTTCTGCAATTTCACGTCTTGGCGGTCATTTCTACTTGCCTGCTTATTTGTGCGCAACCAGTTTCTTCCTTTTCAACTAGCATCCCCTCCTCTCCGTCGCTGGCTGATATCAGCACATGCGCCCCTGATCCGCCAACACACGTCACCTCCTTGCCCTCTTGGATCCCTTGGCTGTTCCCCCCGGCTACCTCATCTATACAGCCATCATCGCAAGCTCCGGCAATAAGGCATGGCACTTCCAGCCACACTTCAGTGGGCACGGGCTCTGTCGTGCGTTCAGCATGGCTCACGTTCTGCAGTTTCACGTCTTGCAGGTCATTTCTACGGGCCTGCTTTTTCGTGCGCAACCAGTTTATACCTGTTCAACTTGAGTCCCCTCCTCTCCGTCGCTCGCTGATATCAGCACATGCGCCAAGGTTCCGCCAACGCACAACGTAACCTCCACGCCCTTTTGTGTCCCTTGGCTGTTCCCCCCAGCTTCCTCATCGACAAAGCCATCATTGCAATCTCCGGCAGTATGGCATGGCCCTTCCAGCCGCACTTCAGTTGGCCCGGGTGCTGCCGTGCGTTCAGCATGGCTCACGTTCTGCAATTTCACGTCTTGCAGGTCATTTTTACTTGCCTGCTTTTTTGTGCGCAACCAGTTTATGCCTGTTCAAGTAGCGTCCCCTCCACTCCGTCGCTGGCTGATATCAACATGCCCCACTCATCCGCCAACGCACAACGTCACCTCTACGCCCCCTTGGATCCCTTGGTTGTTCCCCCCGGCCACCTTATCGACACAGCAATCATCGCAAGCTCCGGCAGAAAGGCACGGCCCTTCCAGCATCACTTCAGTGGGCCCGGGAGCTACCGTGCGTTTAGCATGGCTCACGTCTTGCAATTTCACGTCTTGCAGGTCATTTCTACTTGCCTGCTTATTTGTGCGCAACCAGTTTCTTCCTTTTCAACTGGCGTCGCCTCCTCTCCGTTGCTGGGTGATATCAGCACATGCGCCCCTGATCCGCCAACGGACGTCACCTCCTTGCCCTCTTGGATCCCTTGGCTATTCCCCCCGGCTATCTCATCGACACAGCCATCCTCGCAAGCTCCGGCAGTAAGGCTTGACCCTTCTAGCCACAAGTCAGTGGGCCCAGGAGGTACCGTGCGTTCAGCATGGCTCACGTTCTGCAATTTTACGTCTTGCAGGTCATATCTACTTGCCTGCTTTTTTGTGCCAACCAGTTTATGCCTGGTGAACTAGCGTCCCCTCCTCTCTGTCGTTGGCTGATATCAGCACATGCCACCCTGATCGGCCAACGCACAACTTCACCTTCATGGCCTCTTGGATCCCTTGGCTGTTACCCCCGGCACCCTCATCGACACAGCCATCATCGCAAGCTCCGGCAGTAAGGCACGGCCCTTTCAGCCACACTTCAGTGGGCCCGGGAGCTACCGTGCATACAGCATGGCTCACGTCCTGCAATTTCACATCTTGCAGATCATTTTTCTTGCCTGCTTTTTTGTGCGCAACCATTTTCTCCAGTTAAACTAGCGTCCCCTCCTCTCCGTCGCTGGCTGATATCAGCACATGCACCCCTGATCCGCCAACGCACAACGTCACCTCCACGCCCTCTTGAATCCCTTGGCTGTTCCCCACACACCCTCATCAACACAGCCATCATCGCAAGCTCCGGCAGTAAGTCTTGGCCTTTCCACCCGCACGTCAGTGGGCCCGGGAGCGGCCATGCGTTCAGCATGGCTCACGTTCTGCAATTTCACGTCTTGCAGCTCATTTCTACTTGCGTGCTTTTTTCTGCGCAACCTGTTTATGCCTGTTCAACTAGCGTCCCCTCCTCTCCGTCGCTGGCTGATATCAGAAATTGCGCCCATCATCCACAACGCACAACGTCACCTCCACACCCCCTTGGATCCCTTGGCTGTTCCTCCCCCTACCTCATCGACACAGCCATCATCGCAAGCTCCAGCAATAAGGCATGGCCCTTCCAGCTACATTTCAGTGGGCCCGGGAGCTACCGTGCGTTCAGCATGACTCACTTTCTGCAATTTCACGTCTTGCAGGTAATTTCTACTTGCCTGCTTTTTGTGCGCAACCAGTTTATGCCTGTTCAACAAGAGGACCCTCCTCTCCGTCGCTGGCTGATATCAGCACATGCCGCCCTAATCCGCCATCGCACAACGTAACCTCCACGCCCTCTAAGATCCCTTGGCTGTTCCCCCCACCTACCTCATCGACACAGCCATCATCGCAAGCTTCGGCAGTAAGGCATGGCCCCTCCAGCCGCAATTCACTGGGCCCGGGACCTGCCTAGTGTTCAGCATGGCTCACGTTCTGAAATTTCACGTCTTGCAGGTCATTTTTACTTGCCTGCTTTTTTGTGCACAACCAGTTTATGCCTGTTCAACTAGCGTCCCCTCCACTCCGTCGCTGGCTGATATCAGCATGCGCCACTGATCCGCCAACGCACAACGTCACCTTCATCGCCTCTTGGATCTCTTGGTTGTTTCCCCCCGCTACCTCATCGACACAGCCATCATCGCAAGCTCCGGCAGTAAGGCATGGCCCTTCCAGCCGCACTTCAGTGGTCCCGGGAGCTACCGTGCGTTCACCATGGCTCACGTTCTGCAGTTTCACGTCCTGCAGGTCATTTCTACTTGTTTTCTTTTTTGTGCGGAACCAGTTTATGCCTGCTGAACTAGAGTCCCCCCGTCTCTGTTGCTGGCTGATATCAGCACATGCGCCCCTGATCCGCCAACGCACAACGTCACCTCCACGCCTTCTTGGATCTCTTGGCTGTTCCCCACGGCGCCCTCATCGACACAGATATCATCGCAATCTTCGGCAGTATGGCATGGCCCTTCCAGCCGCACTTCAGTGGGCCCGGGAGCTACCGTGCGTTCAGCATGGCTCACGTCCTGCAATTTCACGTCTTGCAGGTCATTTTTACTTGCCTGCTTTATTGTGCGCAATCAGTTTATGCTTTTTGAACTAGCGTCCCCTCCACTCCGTCGCTGGCTGATAGCAGCACATGCGCCACTGATCAGCCAACGCACGTCACCTCCACACCCTCCAGGATCCCTTGGCTGTTCCCCCCCCTACCTCATCGACACAGCCATCATCGCAAGCTCCGGCAGTAAGGCTTCCACCCTTCTAGCCACAAGTCAGTGGGCCCGGGAGCTACCATGCGTTCAGCATGGCTCACGTTCTGCAATTTCACGTGTTGCAGGTCATTTCTACTTGCGTGCTTTTTTCTGCGCAACCAGTTTATGCCTATTCAACTAGCGTCCCCTCCTCTCCGTCGCTGGCTGATATCAGCACATGCGCCCCTGACCCGCCAACGCACAACGTCACCTCCACAGCCCCTTGGAACCCTTGGCTGTTCCCCCCGGCTACCTCATCGACACAGCCATCATCGCAAGCTCCGGCAATAAGGCATGGCCCTTCCAGCCACACTTCAGTGGGCCCGGGAGCTACCGTGCGTTCAGCATGACCCACGTTCTGCAATTTCACGTCTTGGAGGTAATTTCTACTTGCCTGCTTTTTGTACGCAACCAGTCTATGCCTGTTCAACAAGAGTCCCCTCCTCTCCTTTGCTGGCTGATATCAGCACATGCGGCCCTAATCCGCCATCGCACAACGTAACCTCCACGCCCTCTAAGATCCCTTGGCTGTTCCCCCCAGCTACCTCATCGACACAGCCATCTTCGCAAGCTTCGGCAGTAAGACATGGCTCCTCCAGCCGCACTTCAGTGGGCCCGGGAGCTACCGTGTGTTCAGCATAGCTCACGTTCTGAAATTTCACGTCTTGCAGGTCATTTTTACTTGCCTGCTTTTTTGTTCGCAACCAGTTCATGCCTGTTCAACTAGCGTACCCTCCACTCTGTCGCTGGCTGATATCAGCATGCGCCCCTGATCCGCCAACGCATAACGTCACCTCCACGCCCCCTTGGATCCCTTGGCTGTTTCCCCCGGCTACCTCATCGACACAGCCATCATCGCAAGTTCCGGCAGTAAGGCATGGCCCTTCCAGCCGCACTTCAGTGGTCCCGGGAGCTACCGTGCGTTCACCATGGCTCACGTTCTGCAGTTTCACGTCTTGCAGGTCATTTCTACTTGCCTGCTTTTTTGTGCGCAACCAGTTTATGCCTGGTGAACTAGCGTCCCCTACTCTCCGTCGCTGGCTGATATCAGCACATGCCACCCTGATCGGCCAACGCAAAACGTCCCCTTCATGGCCTCTTCGATCTCTTGGCTGTTCCCCCCCCGCTACCTCATCGACACAGCCATCATCGCAAGCTCCAGCAGTAAGGCATGGCCCTTGCAGCCGCAATTCAGTAGGCCCGGGAAGTACCGTGCGTTCAGCTTGGCTCACGTTCTGCAGTTTCACGTTTTGCAGGTCATTTCTACTTGCCTGCTTTGTTATGCGCAATCAGTTTATGCTTGTTTAACTAGCGTCCCCTCCACTCCGTCGCTGGCTGATAGCAGCACATGCGCCACTGATCAGCCAACGCACGACGTCACCTCCACACCCTCCAGAATCCCTTGGCTGTTCCCCCCGGCTACCTCATCGACACAGCCATCATCGGAAGCTCCGGGAATAAGGCATGGTACTTCCAGCCGCGCTTTAGTGGGCCTGGGAGCTACCGTGTGTTCAGCATGGCTCACGTTCTGAAATTTCACGGCTTGCAGGTCATTTTTACTCTCCTGCTTTTTTGTGCGCAACCAGTTTATGCCTGTTCAACTAGCGTCCCCTCCACTCTTTCGCTGGCTGATATTAGCATGCGCCCCTGATCCGCCAACGCACAACGTCACCTCCACGCCCCCATGGATCCTTTGGCTGTTCCCCCCGGCTACCTTATCGACACAGCCATCATTGCAAGCTCCGAGAGTAGGCATGGCCCTTCCAGCCGCAATTCAGTGGTCCCGGGAGCTACCGTGCGTTCAGCATGGCCCACGTTCTGCAATTTCACGTCTTGCAGGTCATTTTTACTTGCCTGCTTTATTGTGCGCAATCAGTTTATGCTTGTTCAACTAGCGTCCCCTCCACTTCGTCGCTGGCTGATATTAGCACAGTCGCCCCTGATCCGCCAATGCACAACGTCACCTCCTTGCCCTCCTGGATCCCTGGGCTGTTGTCCCCGGCTACCTCATTGACACAGCCATCATCGCAAGCTCCGGCAGTAAGGCACGGCCCTTTCAGCATCACTTCAGTGGGCCCGGGAGCTACCGTACGTTCAGCATTACTCACGTTCTGCAAATTCACGAATTGGCGGTCATTTCTTCTTGCCTGCTTATTTGTCCGCAACCAGTTTCTTCCTTTTCAACTAGCGTCCCCTCCTCTCCGTCGCTAGCTGATATCAGCACATGCGCCCCTGATCCGCCAACACACGTCACCTCCTTGCCCTCTTGGATCCCTTGGCTGTTCTCCCCGGCTACCTCATCGATACAGCCATCATCGGAAGCTCCGGCAATAAGGCATGGTACTTCCAGCCGCGCTTCAGTGGGCCCGGGAGCTACCGTGCGTTCAGCATGGCTCACGCTCTAAAGTTTCACGTCTTGCAGGTCATTTCTACTTGCCTGCTTCTTTGTGCAAAACCAGTTTATGCTTGTTCAACTAGCGTCCCCTCCATTCCGTCGCTGGCTGATAGCAGCACATGCGCCACTGATCAGCCAACGCACAACGTCACCTCCACACCCTCCAGGATCCGTTGGCTGTTCCCCCGGCTACCTCATCGACACAGCCATCATCGGAAGCTCCGGCATTAAGGCATCGCCCCTCCAGCCGCACTTCAGTGGGCCTGGGAGCTACCGTGTGTTCAGCATGGCTCACGTTCTGAAATTTCACGGCTTGCAGGTCATTTTACTTGCCTGCTTTTTTGTGCGCAACCAGTTTATGCCTGTTCAACTAGCGTCCCCTCCACTCTTTCGCTGGCTGATATCAGCATGCGCGCCTGATCCGCCAACGCACAACGTCACCTCCACGCCCCCATGGATCCCTTGGCTGTTTCCCCGGATACTTCATCGACACAGCCATCATCGCAAGCTCCGGCAGTAGGCATGGCCCTTCCAGCCGCAATTCAGTGGTCCCGGGAGCTACCGTGCGTTCAGCATGGCCCACGTTCTGCAATTTCACGTCTTGCAGGTCATTTTTACTTGTCTGCTTAATTGTGCGCAATCAGTTAATGCTTGTTCAACTAGCGTCCCCTCCACTCCGTCGCTGGCTGATATCAGCACATGCGCCCCTGATCCGCGAATGCACAACGTCACCTCCTTGCCCTCCTAGATCCCTGGGCTGTTCTCCCCGGCTACCGCATCGACACAGCCATCATCGCAAGCTCCGGAAGTAAGGCACGGCCCTTCCAGCATCACTTCAGTGGGCCCGGGAGCTACCGTGCATTCAGCATTACTCACGTCCTGCAATTTCACGTCTTGTAGGTCATTTCTACTTGCCTGCTTATTTGTGCGCAACCAGTTTCTTCCTTTTCAACTAGCGTCCCCTCCTCTCCGTCGCTGGCTGATACCAGCACATGCGCCCCTGATCCGCCAACACACGTCACCTCCTTGCCCTCTTGGATCCCTTGGCTGTTCCCCCCAGCTACCTCATCGATACAGCCATCATCGCAAGCTCCGGCAATAAGGCATGGCACTTCCAGCCACACTTCAGTGGGCACGGGCTCTGTCGTGCATTCAGCATGGCTCACGTTCTGCAATTTCACGTCTTGCAGGTCATTTTTACTTGCCTGCTTTTTTGTGCGCAACCAGTTTATGCCTGTTCAAGTAGCGTCCCCTCCACTCCGTCGCTGGCTGATATCAACATGCGCCCCTCATCCGCCAACGCACAACGTCACCTCTACGCCCCCTTGGATCCCTTGGCTGTTCCCCCCGGCCACCTTATCGACACAGCAATCATCGCAAGCTCCAGCAGAAAGGCACGGCCCTTCCATCATCACTTCAGTGGGCCCGGGAGCTACCGTGCGTTTAGCATGGCTCACGTCTTGCAATTTCACGTCTTGCAGGTCATTTCTACTTGCCTGCTTATTTGTGCGCAACCAGTTTCTTTCTTTTCAACTAGCGTCGCCTCCTCTCCGTCGCTGGCTGATATCAGCACATGCGCCCCTGATCCGCCAACGGACGTCACCTCCTTGCCCTCTTGGATCCCTTGGCTGTTCCCCCCGGCTACCTTATCGACACAGCCATCATCGGAAGCTCCGGGAATAAGGCATGACCCTTCTAGCCACAATTCTGTGGGCCCGGGAGCTACCGTGCGTTCAGCATGGCTGACGTTCTGCAATTTCACGTCTTGCAGGTCATTTCTACTTGCCTGCTTTTTTGTGCGCAACCAGTTTATGCATGTTCAACTAGCGTCCCCTCCTCTCCGTCGCTGGCTGATATCTGCCCATGCACAACTTATCCGCCAACGCACGTCACCTCCACACCCCCTTGGAACCCTTGGCTGTTCCCCCCGGCCACCTCATCGACACAGCCATCATCGCCAGCTCCAGCAATAAGGCATGGCCCTTCCAGCTACATTTCAGTGGGCCCGGGAGCTACCGCGCGTTCAGCATGACTCACTTTCTGCAATTTCACGTCTTGCAGGTAATTTCTACTTGCCTGCTTTTTGTGCGCAACCAGTTTATGCCTGTTCAACAAGAGGCCCCTCCTCTCCGTCGCTGGCTGATATCAGCACATGCAGCCCTAATCCGCCATGGCACAACGTAACCTCTACGCCCTCTAAGATCCCTTGGCTGTTCCCCCCACCTACCTCATCGACAGAGCCATCATCGCAAGCTTCGGCAGTAAGGCATGGCCCCTCCAGCCGCAATTCAGTGGGCCCGGGACCTGCCTAGTGTTCAGCATGGCTCACGTTCTGAAATTTCACGTCTTGCAGGTCATTTTTACTTGCCTGCTTTTTTGTGCACAACCAGTTTATGCCTGTTCAACTAGCGTCCTCTCCACTCCGTCGCTGGCTGATATCAGCATGCGCCACTGATCCGCCAACGCACAACGTCACCTCCACGCCCCCTTGGATCCCTTGGCTGTTCCCCCCGGCTACCTCATCGACACAGCCATCATCGCAAGCTCCGCCAGTAAGGCATGGCCCTTCCAGCCGCTCCTCAGTGGTCCCGGGAGCTACCGTGCGTTCAGCATGGCTCACGTTCTGCAGTTTCACGTCCTGCAGGTCATTTCTACTTGCCTTCTTTTTTGTGCGCAACCAGTTTATGCCTGGTGAACTAGCGTCCCCTCCTCTCCATCGCTGGCTGATATCAGCACATGCCACCCTGATCGGCCAACGCACAACGTCACCTTCATCGCCTCTTGGATCTCTTGGCTGTTCCCCCCTGCTACCTCATCGACACAGCCATCATCGCAAGCTCCGACAGTAAGGCATGGCCCTTGCAGCCGCAATTCAGTAGGCCCGGGAACTACCGTGCGTTCAGCTTGGCTCACGTTCTGCAGTTTCACGTTTTGCAGGTCATTTCTACTTGCCTGCTTTTTTGTGCGCAACCAGTTTATGCCTGCTGAACTAGAGTCCCTTCGTCTCTGTTGCTGGCTGATATCAGCACATGCGCCCCTGATCCGCCAACGCACAACGTCACCTCCACGCCCTCTTGGATCTCTTGGCTGTTCCCCACGGCGCCCTCATCGACACAGATATCATCGATCTTCGGCAGTATGGCATGGCCCTTCCAGCCGCACTTCAGTGGGCCCGGGAGCTACCGTGCGTTCAGCTTGGCTCACGTCCTGCAATTTCTCGTCTTGCAGGTCATTTTTACTTGCCTGCTTTATTGTGCGCAATCAGTTTATGCTTTTTCAACTAGCGTCCCCTCCACTCCGTCGCTGGCTGATAGGAGCACATGCGCCACTGATCAGCCAACGCACAACGTCACCTCCACACCCTCCAGGATCCTTTGGCTGTTCCCCCCCTACCTCATTGACACAGCCATCATCGCAAGCTCCGGCAGTAAGGCTTCCACCCTTCTAGCCACAAGTCAGTAGGCCCGGGAGCCACCATGCGTTCAGCATGGCTCACGTTCTGCAATTTCACATCTTGCAGGTCATTTCTACTTGCGTGCTTTTTTCTGCGCAACCAGTTTATGCCTATTCAACTAGCGTCCCCTCCTCTCCGTCGCTGGCTGATATTAGCACATGCGCCCCTGATCCGCCAACGCACAACGTCACCTCCGCAGCCCCTTGGAACCCTTGGCTGTTCCCCCCGGCTGCCTTATCGACACAGCCATCATCGCAAGCTCCGGCAATAAGGCATGACCCTTCCAGCCAAACTTCAGTGGGCCCGGGAGCTACCGTGCGTTCAGCATGACTCACGTTCTGCAATTTCACGTCTTGCAGGTAATTTCTACTTGCCTGCTTCTTTGTTCGCAACCAGTTTATGCCTGTTCAACTACCGTACCCTCCACTCTGTCGCTGGCTGATATCAGCATGCGCCCCTGATCCGCCAACGCAGAACGTCACCTCCACGCCCCCTTGGATCCCTTGGCAGTTCCCCCGGCTACCTCATCGACACAGCCATCATCGCAAGCTCCGGCAGTAAGGCATGGCCCTTCCAGCTGCACTTCAGTGGTCCCGGGAGCTACCGTGCGTTCACCATGGCTCACGTTCTGCAGTTTCACGTCTTGCAGGTCATTTCTACTTGCCTGCTTTTTTGTGCGCAACCAGTTTATGCCTGGTGAACTAGCGTCCCCTCCTCTCCGTCGCTGGCTGATATCAGCACATGCTACCCTGATCAGCCAACGCACAACGTCACATTGACACCCTCTTGGATCCCTTGGCTGTTCCCCCCGGCCACCTCATCGACACAGCCATCATCACAAGCTCCGGCAGTAAGGCATGGCCCTTCCAGCTGCACTTCAGTGGTCCCGGGAGCTACCGTGCGTTCACCATGGCTCACGTTCTGCAGTTTCACGTCTTGCAGGTCATTTCTACTTGCCTGCTTTTTTGTGCGCAACCAGTTTATGCCTGGTGAACTAGCGTCCCCTCCTCTCCGTCGCTGGCTGATATCAGCACATGCTACCCTGATCAGCCAACGCACAACGTCACATTGACACCCTCTTGGATCCCTTGGCTGTTCCCCCCGGCCACCTCATCGACACAGCCATCATCACAAGCCCCGGCAGTAAGGCATGGCTTTTCCAGCAGCACTTCAGTAGGCCCGGGAGCTACCGTGCGTTCAGCATGGCTCATGGTCTGCAGTTTCACGTCTTGCAGGTCATTTCTACTTGTCTGCTTTTTTGTGCGCAACAACTTTATGCCTGTTCAACTAGAGTCCCCTCCTCTCCATCGCTGGCTGATATCAGCACATGCACCCCTGATCCGCCAACGCACAACTTCACCTTCACGCCCTCTTGGATCCCTTGGCTGTTCAACCCAGCTACCTCATCGACACAGCCATCATCACAAACTCCGGCAGTAAGGCTCGGCCTTCCAGCCACTATTCTGTGGGCCCGGGAGCTACCGTGCGTTCAGCATGGCTCATGGTCTGCAGTTTCACGTCTTGCAGGTCATTTCTACTTGCCTGCTTTTTTGTGCGCAACCTGTTTCTTCCTGTTCAACTAGCGTCCCCTCCTCTCCGTCGCTGGCTGATATCAGCACATGCGCCCCTGACCCGCCAACGCACTACGTCACCTCCACGCCCTCTTGGATCCCTTGCCTGTTCCCCCCGGCTATCTCATCGACACAACCATCATTGCAAGCTCCGGCAGAAAGGCTTGACCCTTCTAGCCACAATTCTGTGGGCCCGGGAGCTACCGTGCGTTCAGCATGGCTGACGTTCTGCAATTTCACGTTTTGCAGGTCATTTCTACTTGCCTGCTTTTTTGTGCGCAACGAGTTTATGCATGTTCAACTAGCGTCCCTTCCTCTCCGTCGCTGGCTGATATCAGCCCATGCACCCCTTATCCGCCAACGCACGTCACCTCCACGCCCTCTAAGATCCCTTGGCTGTTCCCCCCACCTACCTCATCGACACAGCCATCACGCATGCTTCGGCAGTAAGGCATGGCCCCTCCAGCCGCAATTCAGTGGGCCCGGGAGCTGCCGTGTGTTCAGCATGGCTCACGTTCTGAAATTTCACGTCTTGCAGGTAATTTTGACTTGCCTGCTTTGTTATGCGCAATCAGTTTATGCTTGTTCAACTAGCGTCCCCTCCACTCCGTCGCTGGCTGATAGCAGCACATGCGCCACTGATCAGCCAACGCACAACGTCACCTCCACACCCTCCAGGATCCCTTGGCTGTTCCCCCCGGCTACCTCATCGACACAGCCATCATCGGAAGCTCCGGGAATAAGGCATGGTACTTCCAGCCGCGCTTCAGTGGGCCTGGGAGCTACCGTGTGTTCAGCATGGCTCACGTTCTGAAATTTCACGGCGTGCAGGTCATTTTTACTCTCCTGCTTTTTTGTGCGCAACTAGTTTATGCCTGTTCAACTAGCGCCGCCTCCACTCTTTCGCTGGCTGATATCAGCATGCGCCCCTGATCCGCCAACGCACAACGTCACCTCCACGCCCCCATGAATCCTTTGGCTGTTCCCCCCGGCTACCTCATCGACACAGCCATCATCGCAAGCTCCGGCAGTAGGCATGGCCCTTGCAGCCGCAATTCAGTGGTCCCGGGAGCTACCGTTTGTTCAGCATGGCCCACGTTCTGCAATTTCACGTCTTGCAGGTCATTTTTACTTGCCTGCTTTATTGTGCGCAATCAGTTTACGCTTGTTCAACTAGCGTCCCTTCCTCTCCGTCGCTGGCTGATATCAGCCCATGCACCCCTTATCCGCCAACGCACGTCACCTCCACGCCCTCTAAGATCCCTTGGCTGTTCCCCCCACCTACCTCATCGACACAGCCATCACGCATGCTTCGGCAGTAAGGCATGGCCCCTCCAGCCGCAATTCAGTGGGCCCGGGAGCTGCCGTGTGTTCAGCATGGCTCACGTTCTGAAATTTCACGTCTTGCAGGTAATTTTGACTTGCCTGCTTTGTTATGCGCAATCAGTTTATGCTTGTTCAACTAGCGTCCCCTCCACTCCGTCGCTGGCTGATAGCAGCACATGCGCCACTGATCAGCCAACGCACAACGTCACCTCCACACCCTCCAGGATCCCTTGGCTGTTCCCCCCGGCTACCTCATCGACACAGCCATCATCGGAAGCTCCGGGAATAAGGCATGGTACTTCCAGCCGCGCTTCAGTGGGCCTGGGAGCTACCGTGTGTTCAGCATGGCTCACGTTCTGAAATTTCACGGCGTGCAGGTCATTTTTACTCTCCTGCTTTTTTGTGCGCAACTAGTTTATGCCTGTTCAACTAGCGCCGCCTCCACTCTTTCGCTGGCTGATATCAGCATGCGCCCCTGATCCGCCAACGCACAACGTCACCTCCACGCCCCCATGAATCCTTTGGCTGTTCCCCCCGGCTACCTCATCGACACAGCCATCATCGCAAGCTCCGGCAGTAGGCATGGCCCTTGCAGCCGCAATTCAGTGGTCCCGGGAGCTACCGTTTGTTCAGCATGGCCCACGTTCTGCAATTTCACGTCTTGCAGGTCATTTTTACTTGCCTGCTTTATTGTGCGCAATCAGTTTACGCTTGTTTAACTAGCGTCCCCTCCACTTCGTCGCTGGCTGATATCAGCACATGCGCCCCTGATCCGCCAACGCACAACGTCACCTCCTTGCCCTCCTGGATCCCTGGGCTGTTCTCCCCGGCTACCTCATTGACACAGCCATCATCGCAAGCTCCGGCAGTAAGGCATGGCCCTTCCAGCATCACTTCAGTGGGCCCGGGAGCTACCGTACGTTCAGCATTACTCACGTTCTGCAATTTCACGTCTTGGCGGTCATTTCTACTTGCCTGCTTATTTGTGCGCAACCAGTTTCTTCCTTTTCAACTAGCATCCCCTCCTCTCCGTCGCTGGCTGATATCAGCACATGCGCCCCTGATCCGCCAACACACGTCACCTCCTTGCCCTCTTGGATCCCTTGGCTGTTCCCCCCGGCTACCTCATCTATACAGCCATCATCGCAAGCTCCGGCAATAAGGCATGGCACTTCCAGCCACACTTCAGTGGGCACGGGCTCTGTCGTGCGTTCAGCATGGCTCACGTTCTGCAGTTTCACGTCTTGCAGGTCATTTCTACGGGCCTGCTTTTTCGTGCGCAACCAGTTTATACCTGTTCAACTTGAGTCCCCTCCTCTCCGTCGCTCGCTGATATCAGCACATGCGCCAAGGTTCCGCCAACGCACAACGTAACCTCCACGCCCTTTTGTGTCCCTTGGCTGTTCCCCCCAGCTTCCTCATCGACAAAGCCATCATTGCAATCTCCGGCAGTATGGCATGGCCCTTCCAGCCGCACTTCAGTTGGCCCGGGTGCTGCCGTGCGTTCAGCATGGCTCACGTTCTGCAATTTCACGTCTTGCAGGTCATTTTTACTTGCCTGCTTTTTTGTGCGCAACCAGTTTATGCCTGTTCAAGTAGCGTCCCCTCCACTCCGTCGCTGGCTGATATCAACATGCCCCACTCATCCGCCAACGCACAACGTCACCTCTACGCCCCCTTGGTTCCCTTGGTTGTTCCCCCCGGCCACCTTATCGACACAGCAATCATCGCAAGCTCCGGCAGAAAGGCACGGCCCTTCCAGCATCACTTCAGTGGGCCCGGGAGCTACCGTGCGTTTAGCATGGCTCACGTCTTGCAATTTCACGTCTTGCAGGTCATTTCTACTTGCCTGCTTATTTGTGCGCAACCAGTTTCTTCCTTTTCAACTGGCGTCGCCTCCTCTCCGTTGCTGGGTGATATCAGCACATGCGCCCCTGATCCGCCAACGGACGTCACCTCCTTGCCCTCTTGGATCCCTTGGCTATTCCCCCCGGCTATCTCATCGACACAGCCATCATCGCAAGCTCCGGCAGTAAGGCTTGACCCTTCTAGCCACAAGTCAGTGGGCCCAGGAGGTACCGTGCGTTCAGCATGGCTCACGTTCTGCAATTTTACGTCTTGCAGGTCATATCTACTTGCCTGCTTTTTTGTGCCAACCAGTTTATGCCTGGTGAACTAGCGTCCCCTCCTCTCTGTCGTTGGCTGATATCAGCACATGCCACCCTGATCGGCCAACGCACAACTTCACCTTCATGGCCTCTTGGATCCCTTGGCTGTTACCCCCGGCACCCTCATCGACACAGCCATCATCGCAAGCTCCGGCAGTAAGGCACGGCCCTTTCAGCCACACTTCAGTGGGCCCGGGAGCTACCGTGCATACAGCATGGCTCACGTCCTGCAATTTCACATCTTGCAGATCATTTTTCTTGCCTGCTTTTTTGTGCGCAACCATTTTCTCCGGTTAAACTAGCGTCCCCTCCTCTCCGTCGCTGGCTGATATCAGCACATGCACCCCTGATCCGCCAACGCACAACGTCACCTCCACGCCCTCTTGAATCCCTTGGCTGTTCCCCACACACCCTCATCAACACAGCCATCATCGCAAGCTCCGGCAGTAAGTCTTGGCCTTTCCACCCGCACGTCAGTGGGCCCGGGAGCGGCCATGCGTTCAGCATGGCTCACGTTCTGCAATTTCACGTCTTGCAGCTCATTTCTACTTGCGTGCTTTTTTCTGCGCAACCTGTTTATGCCTGTTCAACTAGCGTCCCCTCCTCTCCGTCGCTGGCTGATATCAGAAATTGCGCCCATCATCCACAACGCACAACGTCACCTCCACACCCCCTTGGATCCCTTGGCTGTTCCTCCCCCTACCTCATCGACACAGCCATCATCGCAAGCTCCAGCAATAAGGCATGGCCCTTCCAGCTACATTTCAGTGGGCCCGGGAGCTACCGTGCGTTCAGCATGACTCACTTTCTGCAATTTCACGTCTTGCAGGTAATTTCTACTTGCCTGCTTTTTGTGCGCAACCAGTTTATGCCTGTTCAACAAGAGGACCCTCCTCTCCGTCGCTGGCTGATATCAGCACATGCCGCCCTAATCCGCCATCGCACAACGTAACCTCCACGCCCTCTAAGATCCCTTGGCTGTTCCCCCCACCTACCTCATCGACACAGCCATCATCGCAAGCTTCGGCAGTAAGGCATGGCCCCTCCAGCCGCAATTCACTGGGCCCGGGACCTGCCTAGTGTTCAGCATGGCTCACGTTCTGAAATTTCACGTCTTGCAGGTCATTTTTACTTGCCTGCTTTTTTGTGCACAACCAGTTTATGCCTGTTCAACTAGCGTCCCCTCCACTCCGTCGCTGGCTGATATCAGCATGCGCCACTGATCCGCCAACGCACAACGTCACCTTCATCGCCTCTTGGATCTCTTGGTTGTTTCCCCCCGCTACCTCATCGACACAGCCATCATCGCAAGCTCCGGCAGTAAGGCATGGCCCTTCCAGCCGCACTTCAGTGGTCCCGGGAGCTACCGTGCGTTCACCATGGCTCACGTTCTGCAGTTTCACGTCCTGCAGGTCATTTCTACTTGTTTTCTTTTTTGTGCGGAACCAGTTTATGCCTGCTGAACTAGAGTCCCCCCGTCTCTGTTGCTGGCTGATATCAGCACATGCGCCCCTGATCCGCCAACGCACAACGTCACCTCCACGCCTTCTTGGATCTCTTGGCTGTTCCCCACGGAGCCCTCATCGACACAGATATCATCGCAATCTTCGGCAGTATGGCATGGCCCTTCCAGCCGCACTTCAGTGGGCCCGGGAGCTACCGTGCGTTCAGCATGGCTCACGTCCTGCAATTTCACGTCTTGCAGGTCATTTTTACTTGCCTGCTTTATTGTGCGCAATCAGTTTATGCTTTTTGAACTAGCGTCCCCTCCACTCCGTCGCTGGCTGATAGCAGCACATGCGCCACTGATCAGCCAACGCACAACGTCACCTCCACACCCTCCAGGATCCCTTGGCTGTTCCCCCCCCTACCTCATCGACACAGCCATCATCGCAAGCTCCGGCAGTAAGGCTTCCACCCTTCTAGCCACAAGTCAGTGGGCCCGGGAGCTACCATGCGTTCAGCATGGCTCACGTTCTGCAATTTCACGTGTTGCAGGTCATTTCTACTTGCGTGCTTTTTTCTGCGCAACCAGTTTATGCCTATTCAACTAGCGTCCCCTCCTCTCCGTCGCTGGCTGATATCAGCACATGCGCCCCTGATCCGCCAACGCACAACGTCACCTCCACAGCCCCTTGGAACCCTTGGCTGTTCCCCCCGGCTACCTCATCGACACAGCCATCATCGCAAGCTCCGGCAATAAGGCATGGCCCTTCCAGCCACACTTCAGTGGGCCCGGGAGCTACCGTGCGTTCAGCATGACCCACGTTCTGCAATTTCACGTCTTGGAGGTAATTTCTACTTGCCTGCTTTTTGTACGCAACCAGTCTATGCCTGTTCAACAAGAGTCCCCTCCTCTCCTTTGCTGGCTGATATCAGCACATGCGGCCCTAATCCGCCATCGCACAACGTAACCTCCACGCCCTCTAAGATCCCTTGGCTGTTCCCCCCAGCTACCTCATCGACACAGCCATCTTCGCAAGCTTCGGCAGTAAGGCATGGCTCCTCCAGCCGCACTTCAGTGGGCCCGGGAGCTACCGTGTGTTCAGCATAGCTCACGTTCTGAAATTTCACGTCTTGCAGGTCATTTTTACTTGCCTGCTTTTTTGTTCGCAACCAGTTCATGCCTGTTCAACTAGCGTACCCTCCACTCTGTCGCTGGCTGATATCAGCATGCGCCCCTGATCCGCCAACGCATAACGTCACCTCCACGCCCCCTTGGATCCCTTGGCTGTTTCCCCCGGCTACCTCATCGACACAGCCATCATCGCAAGTTCCGGCAGTAAGGCATGGCCCTTCCAGCCGCACTTCAGTGGTCCCGGGAGCTACCGTGCGTTCACCATGGCTCACGTTCTGCAGTTTCACGTCTTGCAGGTCATTTCTACTTGCCTGCTTTTTTGTGCGCAACCAGTTTATGCCTGGTGAACTAGCGTCCCCTACTCTCCGTCGCTGGCTGATATCAGCACATGCCACCCTGATCGGCCAACGCAAAACGTCCCCTTCATGGCCTCTTCGATCTCTTGGCTGTTCCCCCCCCGCTACCTCATCGACACAGCCATCATCGCAAGCTCCAGCAGTAAGGCATGGCCCTTGCAGCCGCAATTCAGTAGGCCCGGGAAGTACCGTGCGTTCAGCTTGGCTCACGTTCTGCAGTTTCACGTTTTGCAGGTCATTTCTACTTGCCTGCTTTGTTATGCGCAATCAGTTTATGCTTGTTTAACTAGCGTCCCCTCCACTCCGTCGCTGGCTGATAGCAGCACATGCGCCACTGATCAGCCAACGCACGACGTCACCTCCACACCCTCCAGAATCCCTTGGCTGTTCCCCCCGGCTACCTCATCGACACAGCCATCATCGGAAGCTCCGGGAATAAGGCATGGTACTTCCAGCCGCGCTTTAGTGGGCCTGGGAGCTACCGTGTGTTCAGCATGGCTCACGTTCTGAAATTTCACGGCTTGCAGGTCATTTTTACTCTCCTGCTTTTTTGTGCGCAACCAGTTTATGCCTGTTCAACTAGCGTCCCCTCCACTCTTTCGCTGGCTGATATTAGCATGCGCCCTTGATCCGCCAACGCACAACGTCACCTCCACGCCCCCATGGATCCTTTGGCTGTTCCCCCCGGCTACCTTATCGACACAGCCATCATTGCAAGCTCCGAGAGTAGGCATGGCCCTTCCAGCCGCAATTCAGTGGTCCCGGGAGCTACCGTGCGTTCAGCATGGCCCACGTTCTGCAATTTCACGTCTTGCAGGTCATTTTTACTTGCCTGCTTTATTGTGCGCAATCAGTTTATGCTTGTTCAACTAGCGTCCCCTCCACTTCGTCGCTGGCTGATATCAGCACATGCGCCCCTGATCCGCCAATGCACAACGTCACCTCCTTGCCCTCCTGGATCCCTGGGCTGTTGTCCCCGGCTACCTCATTGACACAGCCATCATCGCAAGCTCCGGCAGTAAGGCACGGCCCTTTCAGCATCACTTCAGTGGGCCCGGGAGCTACCGTACGTTCAGCATTACTCACGTTCTGCAAATTCACGTCTTGGCGGTCATTTCTTCTTGCCTGCTTATTTGTCCGCAACCAGTTTCTTCCTTTTCAACTAGCGTCCCCTCCTCTCCGTCGCTAGCTGATATCAGCACATGCGCCCCTGATCCGCCAACACACGTCACCTCCTTGCCCTCTTGGATCCCTTGGCTGTTCTCCCCGGCTACCTCATCGATACAGCCATCATCGGAAGCTCCGGCAATAAGGCATGGTACTTCCAGCCGCGCTTCAGTGGGCCCGGGAGCTACCGTGCGTTCAGCATGGCTCACGCTCTAAAGTTTCACGTCTTGCAGGTCATTTCTACTTGCCTGCTTCTTTGTGCAAAACCAGTTTATGCTTGTTCAACTAGCGTCCCCTCCATTCCGTCGCTGGCTGATAGCAGCACATGCGCCACTGATCAGCCAACGCACAACGTCACCTCCACACCCTCCAGGATCCGTTGGCTGTTCCCCCGGCTACCTCATCGACACAGCCATCATCGGAAGCTCCGGCATTAAGGCATCGCCCCTCCAGCCGCACTTCAGTGGGCCTGGGAGCTACCGTGTGTTCAGCATGGCTCACGTTCTGAAATTTCACGGCTTGCAGGTCATTTTACTTGCCTGCTTTTTTGTGCGCAACCAGTTTATGCCTGTTCAACTAGCGTCCCCTCCACTCTTTCGCTGGCTGATATCAGCATGCGCGCCTGATCCGCCAACGCACAACGTCACCTCCACGCCCCCATGGATCCCTTGGCTGTTTCCCCGGATACTTCATCGACACAGCCATCATCGCAAGCTCCGGCAGTAGGCATGGCCCTTCCAGCCGCAATTCAGTGGTCCCGGGAGCTACCGTGCGTTCAGCATGGCCCACGTTCTGCAATTTCACGTCTTGCAGGTCATTTTTACTTGTCTGCTTAATTGTGCGCAATCAGTTAATGCTTGTTCAACTAGCGTCCCCTCCACTCCGTCGCTGGCTGATATCAGCACATGCGCCCCTGATCCGCGAATGCACAACGTCACCTCCTTGCCCTCCTAGATCCCTGGGCTGTTCTCCCCGGCTACCGCATCGACACAGCCATCATCGCAAGCTCCGGAAGTAAGGCACGGCCCTTCCAGCATCACTTCAGTGGGCCCGGGAGCTACCGTGCATTCAGCATTACTCACGTCCTGCAATTTCACGTCTTGTAGGTCATTTCTACTTGCCTGCTTATTTGTGCGCAACCAGTTTCTTCCTTTTCAACTAGCGTCCCCTCCTCTCCGTCGCTGGCTGATACCAGCACATGCGCCCCTGATCCGCCAACACACGTCACCTCCTTGCCCTCTTGGATCCCTTGGCTGTTCCCCCCAGCTACCTCATCGATACAGCCATCATCGCAAGCTCCGGCAATAAGGCATGGCACTTCCAGCCACACTTCAGTGGGCACGGGCTCTGTCGTGCATTCAGCATGGCTCACGTTCTGCAATTTCACGTCTTGCAGGTCATTTTTACTTGCCTGCTTTTTTGTGCGCAACAAGTTTATGCCTGTTCAAGTAGCGTCCCCTCCACTCCGTCGCTGGCTGATATCAACATGCGCCCCTCATCCGCCAACGCACAACGTCACCTCTACGCCCCCTTGGATCCCTTGGCTGTTCCCCCCGGCCACCTTATCGACACAGCAATCATCGCAAGCTCCAGCAGAAAGGCACGGCCCTTCCATCATCACTTCAGTGGGCCCGGGAGCTACCGTGCGTTTAGCATGGCTCACGTCTTGCAATTTCACGTCTTGCAGGTCATTTCTACTTGCCTGCTTATTTGTGCGCAACCAGTTTCTTTCTTTTCAACTAGCGTCGCCTCCTCTCCGTCGCTGGCTGATATCAGCACATGCGCCCCTGATCCGCCAACGGACGTCACCTCCTTGCCCTCTTGGATCCCTTGGCTGTTCCCCCCGGCTACCTTATCGACACAGCCATCATCGGAAGCTCCGGGAATAAGGCATGACCCTTCTAGCCACAATTCTGTGGGCCCGGGAGCTACCGTGCGTTCAGCATGGCTGACGTTCTGCAATTTCACGTCTTGCAGGTCATTTCTACTTGCCTGCTTTTTTGTGCGCAACCAGTTTATGCATGTTCAACTAGCGTCCCCTCCTCTCCGTCGCTGGCTGATATCTGCCCATGCACAACTTATCCGCCAACGCACGTCACCTCCACACCCCCTTGGAACCCTTGGCTGTTCCCCCCGGCCACCTCATCGACACAGCCATCATCGCCAGCTCCAGCAATAAGGCATGGCCCTTCCAGCTACATTTTAGTGGGCCCGGGAGCTACCGTGCGTTCAGCATGACTCACTTTCTGCAATTTCACGTCTTGCAGGTTTTTTCTACTTGCCTGCTTTTTGTGCGCAACCAGTTTATGACTGTTCAACAAGAGGCCCCTCCTCTCCGTCGCTGGCTGATATCAGCACATGCCGCCCTAATCCGCCATCGCACAACGTAACCTCCACGCCCTCTAAGATCCCTTGGCTGTTCCCCCCACCTACCTCATCGACACAGCCATCATCGCAAGCTTCGGCAGTAAGGCATGGCCCCTCCAGCCGCAATTCAGTGGGCCCGGGAGCTGCCGTGTGTTCAGCATGGCTCACGTTCTGAAATTTCACGCCTTGCAGGTCATTTTTACTTGCCTGCTTTTTTGTGCACAACCAGTTTATGCCTGTTCAACTAGCGTCCCCTCCACTCCGTTGCTGGCTGATATCAGCATGCGCCACTGATCCGCCAACGCACAACGTCACCTCCACGCCCCGTTGGATCCCTTGGCTGTTCCCCCAGGCTACCTCATTGACACAGCCATCATCGCAAGCTCCGACAGTAAGGCATGGCCCTTCCAGCCGCTCCTCAGTGGTCCCGGGAGCTACCGTGCGTTCATTATGGCTCACTTTCTGCAGTTTCACGTCCTGCAGGTCATTTCTACTTGCCTTCTTTTTTGTGCGGAACCAATTTATGCCTGGTGAACTAGCGTCCCCTCCTCTCCGTCGCTGGCTGATATCAGCACATGCCACCCTGATCGGCGAACGCACAACGTCACCTTCATGGCCTCTTGGATCTCTTGGCTGTTCCCCCCCCCGCTACCTCATCGACACAGCCATCATCGCAAGCTCCAGCAGTAAGGCATGGCCCTTGCAGCCGCAATTCAGTAGGCCCGGGAACTACCGTGCGTTCAGCTTGGCTCACATTCTGCAGTTTCACGTTTTGCAGGTCATTTCTACTTGCCTGCTTTTTTGTGCGCAACCAGTTTATGCCTGCTGAACTAGAGTCCCCTTGTCTCTGTTGCTGGCTGATATCAGCACATGCGCCCCTGATCCGCCAACGCACAACGTCACCTCTACGCCCTCTTGGATCCCTTGGCTGTTCCCCCCACCTACCTCATCGACACAGCCATCATCGCAAGCTCCGGCAGTATGGCATGGCCCTTCCAGCCACACTTCAGTGGGCCCGGGAGCTACCGTGTGTTCAGCATGGCTCACGTCCTGCAATTTCACGTCTTGCAGGTAATTTTTACTTGCCTGCTTTGTTATGCGCAATCAGTTTATGCTTGTTCAACTAGCGTCCCCTCCACTCCGTCGCTGGCTGATAGCAGCACATGCGCCACTGATCAGCCAACGCACGACGTCACCTCCACACTCTCCAGAATCCCTTGGCTGTTCCCCCCGGCTACCTCATCGACACAGCCATCATCGGAAGCTCCGGGAATAAGGCATGGTACTTCCAGCCGCGCTTCAGTGGGCCTGGGAGCTACCGTGTGTTCAGCATGGCTCACGTTCGGAAATTTCATGGCTTGCAAGTCATTTTTACTCTCCTGCTTTTTTGTGCGCAACCAGTTTATGCCTGTTCAACTAGCGTCCCCTCCACTCTTTCGCTGGCTGATATCAGCATGCGCCCCTGATCCGTCAACGCACAACGTCACCTCCTTGCCCTCCTGGATCCCTGGGCTGTTCTTCCCGGCTACCTCATTGACACAGCCATCATCGCAAGCTCCGGCAGTAAGGCACGGCCCTTCCAGCATCACTTCAGTGGGCCCGGGAGCTACCGTTCGTTCAGCATTACTCACGTTCTGCAAATTCACGTCTTGGCGGTCATTTCTACTTGCCTGCTTATTTGTGCGCAACCAGTTTCTTCCTTTTCAACTTGCGTCCCCTCCTTTCCGTCGCTAGCTGATATCAGCACATGCGCCCCTGATCCGCCAACGCACAACGTCACCTCCACACCCTCCAGGATCCGTTGGCTGTTCCCCCCGGCTACCTCTTCGACACAGCCATCATCGGAAGCTCCGGCATTAAGGCATCGCCCCTCTAGCCGCACTTCAGTGGGCCTGGGAGCTACCGTGTGTTCAGCATGGCTCACGTTCTGAAATTTCACGGCTTGCAGGTCATTTTTACTTGCCTGCTTTTTTGTGCGCAACCAGTTTATGCCTGTTCAACTAGCGTCCCCTCCACTCTTTCGCTGGCTGATATCAGCATGCGCGCCTGATCCGCCAACGCACAACGTCACCTCCACGCCCCCATGGATCCCTTGGCTGTTTCCCCGGATACCTCATCGACACAGCCATCATCGCAAGCTCCGGCAGTAGGCATGGCCCTTCCAGCCGCACTTCAGTGGTCCCGGGAGCTACCGTGCGTTCAGCATGGCCCACGTTCTGCAATTTCCCGTCTTGCAGGTCATTTTTACTTGTCTGCTTAATTGTGCGCAATCAGTTAATGCTTGTTCATTTAGCGTCCCCTCCACTCCGTCGCTGGCTGATATCAGCACATGCGCCCCTGATCCGCGAATGCACAACGTCACCTCCTTGCCCTCCTAGATCCCTGGGCTGTTCTCCCCGGCTACGTCATCGACACAGCCATCATCGCAAGCTCCGGCAGTAAGGCACGGCCCTTCCAGCATCACTTCAGTGGGCCCGGGAGCTACCGTGCGTTCAGCATTACTGACGTCCTGCAATTTCACGTCTTGTAGGTCATTTCTACTTGCCTGCTTATTTGTGCGCAACCAGTTTATGCCTGTTCAACTAGCGTCCCCTCCACTCTTTCGCTGGCTGATATCAGCACATGCGCCCCTGATCTGCCAATGCACGTCACCTCCTTGCCCTCTTGGATCCCTTCGCTGTTCCCAACGGCTACCTCATCGACACAGCCATCATTGCAAGCTCCGGCAAAAGGCCTGGCACTTCCAGCCACACTTCAGTGGGCACGGGCTCTATCGTGCAATCAGAATGGCTCACGTTCTGCAGTTTCACGTCTTGCAGGTCATTTTTACTTGCCTGCTTTTTTGTGCGCAACCAGTTTATGCCTGTTCAAGTAGCGTCCCCTCCACTCCGTCGCTGGCTGATATCAACATGCGCCCCTCATCCGCCAACGCACAACGTCACCTCTACGCCCCCTTGGATCCCTTGGCTGTTCCCCCCTGGCCACCTTATCGACACAGCAATCATCGCAAGCTCCAGCAGAAAGGCACGGCCCTTCCAGCATCACTTCAATGGGCCCGGGAGCTACCGTGCGTTTAGCATGGCTCACGTCTTGCAATTTCACGTCTTGCAGGTCATTTCTACTTGCCTGCTTATTTGTGCGCATCCAGTTTCTTCCTTTTCAACTAGCGTCGCCTCCTCTCCGTCGCTGGCTGATATCAGCACATGCGCCCCTGATCCGCCAACGGACGTCACCTCCTTGCCCTCTTGGATCCCTTGGCTGTTCCCCCCGGCTACCTTATCGACACAGCCATCATCGGAAGCTCCGGCAATAAGGCATGGTACTTCCAGCCGCGCTTCAGTGGGCCCGGGAGCTACCGTGCGTTCAGCATGGCTCACGTTCTGCAGTTTTACGTGTTGCATGTCATTTCTACTTGCCTGCTTTTTTGTGCGCAACCACTTTATGCCTGTTCTACTAAAGTCCCCTCCTCTCTGTCGCTGGCTGATATTGTCACGAAGACAAGGACGATGCAGTGGTGTTGAATGAGAAACACGTTTATTGGAGCGAACTTGTGCTCCCCTAACAACTCAAAAGAATACAGAGGCGGCGAAGCAGCGGTCAACAAAGTGACTTGCACAGGCGAGTGTCGTCGAATCGAATGCCCCGGCGTCCGCACTGCAGGCTTTTTATGTTTTGGCGCGCGTGGTTCTCGAAACGTCGATTCGCATCGAGAACATAGTAGATCCAAGAAGATTATTCTGGGCTGTTCACGTTAGATCGGAATGCTCTCCCTATCACAACAGATAACACATGCGGCACAGAAAGAAAGAATGGAACACGCGCTTCCCTTGGCGCAGAGATAACACAGACCGGCGCAGCCGGGCGGTAAAAGCAAAACACAAATAAATAAACCCAATGTATGGTTCGCGGCATTACCCCCCCCTCTAAGAGTGCATCGACCCGATGCTAACATAAGCGACAGTCCGAACAAATGAAAATAAAAGTTCGTCATCGTCCGTAGAAAGGTTTTAAGCGAACCACGTGGACGACTTCAGGCCGCGTGCGTCGTCGTGATGTGCCGGAGTCACCATCGGGGATCACTTCGTAGGTAAGTTGGCCAACACGTCGTAGAATCTGGTAGGGTCCGAAATACCTTCGCAGGAGCTTCTCACTGAGTCCGCGTCGTCGGATGGGAGTCCAAACCCACACACGATCCCCTGGTTGATACTCGGCGTCTCGGCGTCGGAGGTTGTAGCGGCGCGCATCCACCAGTTGCTGGTCCGTTATACGAACTCGAGCGAGCTGGCGGGCCTCCTCCGCACGTTGAAGATATCCGTGGACGTCGGCGTTGAGGTCGTCGTCTTCTACGTGCGGAAGCATGGCGTCGAGCATCGTAGTCGGCCTTCTACCGTAGACAAGCTCGAACGGCGTCAGCTGTGTCGTCTCCTGGATAGCCGTGTTGTACGCAAACGTGACATACGGGATCACTTCGTCCCAAGTCTTATGTTCAACGTCAACGTACATTGACAGCATATCTGCGATTGTCTTGTTCAGACGTTCTGTTAGTCCGTTCGTTTGGGGGTGGTACGCCGTCGTTCTTCGGTGATCCGTGTTGCTGTAGCGTAATACTCCTTGCATCAGCTCCGCAGTAAATGCCGTTCCGCGGTCTGTGATTAGGACTTCCGGGGCTCCATGTCGCAGCACAACCTGGCTTATAAAGAACTTCGCCACTTCTTGTGCAGTCCCCCTCGGAAGAGCGGCGGTCTCTGCGTAGCGCGTCATGTAGTCTGTCGCTACGACAATCCACTTGTTCTGTGACCGTGACGTAGGGAACGGGCCTAAAAGGTCCATTCCAATCTGTTGAAATGGTCTCGATGGGACGGCGATCGGTTGCAGAAGTCCGGCGGGTCTTGTCGGCGGCGTTTTTCGTCGCTGGCAGTCACGGCAGCTCCGGACGTAGTGGGTGACGTCAGAGGTAAGGCCGGGCCAGTAGTACCTCGCCTTGATTTTTCCGATAGTGCGGGCTGTGCCCAGATGTCCGGAAGACGGGTCGTCGTGGCACGCTTCCAAAATTTCGTCACGAAGGTCCGCGGGGATGACGAGAAGGTAATTCGCTCTTGTTCCGGGGCTGAAATTCTTCTTCACAAGGACGGAGTTTCTCAGGCTGAATGCTGGTAAACTGCGTTTGAAGGTCCTAGGAACGGCAACGTTGCATCCCTCGAGGTACTCGATTATGACGCGTAAGTCGGGGTCGGCACGCTGCTGGGCGGCTAGGTCGCTCTCCGTCACGATCCCGAAGAACGCGCTGTCTTCATCAGAGTCTTGTGGTGGTGGGTCGACGGGGGCGCGGGACAGGCAGTCGGCGTCGGAGTGTTTCCTGCCGGATTTATAAACGACTGTAACGTCGAACTCCTGCAGGCGCAAGCTCCACCGCCCAAGACGGCCAGAGGGGTCCTTCAAATTGGCGAGCCAACACAGCGCATGGTGGTCTGTTACAACCTTGAATGGCCTTCCATACACGTATGGGCGAAATTTTGAAATCGCCCATATAATAGCCAGGCACTCTTTCTCAGAGGCAGAATAGTTTTTCTCCTCCTTCGACAGACCACGGCTAGCATAGGCGATTACCCTTTCGCAGCCGCTTTGCTTTTGGACAAGGACGGCACCCAAGCCTATATCACTGGCGTCCGTATGCATTTCCGTTTCGGCATTTCCGTCGAAATGAGCGAGCACGGGCGGGCTTTGCAGGCGTTTTTGCAGCTCGCCGAATGCTTTTTCTTGGTCGTTTTCCCAGCTGAAAGGGGTGCTATCTTTCGTCAAGCGCGTGAGTGGCTCTGCAATGCGTGCGAAGTTTGCGACGAAGCGCCGGTAGTATGCGCACAGCCCGAGAAATCTCCGCACGCCCTTCTTGTCTTTTGGCCTTGGGAAGTTTGCAATGGCTGAAGTTTTTGCCGGGTCAGGTAGGACTCCCGCGGCGTTGACGACGTGGCCCAAGAACTTGAGTTTTCCGTATGCGAAACGGCACTTTTCAGGCTTCAGCGTCAACCCCGACGTACGAATGGCCTCGAGTACAGACTCCAACCTTGCAAGGTGTTCGTCGAAAGTCCGGGCGAATACCACTACGTCGTCGAGGTATACGAGGCAGGTGTGCCACTTAAGGCCAGCTAGCACAGTGTCCATGACTCTTTGAAACGTCGCTGGTGCTGTGCACAGCCCAAACGGCATCACCTTGAACTCGTATAGGCCGTCTGGGGTTATAAATGCAGTCTTCTCTCGGTCTCTCTCGTCCACTTCAATTTGCCAGTAGCCGGTCTTCAGGTCCATCGATGAGAAGTACTTCGCGTGGCAGAGGTGGTCGAGGGCGTCGTCGATTCGGGGGAGGGGGTACACGTCCTTTTTCGTGATTTTGTTCAGTCGCCGGTAGTCAACGCAAAACCTTAATGTGCCGTCTTTTTTCTTTACGAGTACGACGGGCGCAGCCCAGGGGCTTTTCGATGGCTGTATAATGTCATCGCTCAGCATGTCGTCGACTTGAGTCCGGATGGCTTCCCGTTCGTGTGAAGAGACGCGGTACGGTGACTGTCGGGTAGGTCGGGCTCCATCTTCGGTTATTATTCGGTGCTTCGCTAAAGGGGTCTGACGTAGTTTTGCGCTCGACGAAAAACATTCGCTATAGCGACGCAGCAAAGCCAATAATTTTTTCCGTTGTTGTTGCGGTAGCGCCGGATTCACGTCGAATGGCTGCGGGAGCTTGAATGTTTCTACGGGTGTGCGTTCAAAGTCGGCGACTGCGATCACATCACTTGCTTCTTGCGTTTCTTCGAGGAACGCAATTGCAGCTCCCTTGTTTAAATGCTGGTACTCTTCGGTGAAATTAATGACCAAAACGTGAGATTGGCGTTGCTTAAAGTGCGCAATGCCTCTTGCGACGGAGACACCGCGGTCGAGAAGCAACCTTCGATCACTCTCTACGATAGCGTCGATGTCAGAAGCAGCATCCTCACAGTAGACGGCGATCATCAAGCTTGCGCGGGGTGGCAGGGTGATGTGATCGTCGGCGATCCTGACAGCAGCACGGTGATCGGGGTTCGGCTGCGGCGTCGTGGAGTGATTGGAGGAAAATGTTATCGACTTGGTCTGCAGATCAATTATTGCGCCGTTGTCCGTCAAAAAGTCCATTCCGAGAATCACGTCGCGGGAGCAGTTAGGCAGAACGACGAACGCCGCAGGGTACGTTGTGCCGTCTATGGTGACGCGCGATGTGCACGTTCCACTTGGCGTCACGAGGTGGCCTCCTGCTGTGCGTATGTGCGGACCGTCCCATCTGGTCATAACTTTCTTCAATTTAGACGCAAATGGTCCGCTCATTACCGAATAGTCAGCTCCCGTGTCTACGAGGGCGACTACGTCAAAGCCGTCGATGGACACCTTGACGTCAGATGCAGTCGTCCTCGAGTTGCGGGTTCGTCGGGGCGTCGTATCTCTGCTTGTACGTGTTGATGGTCGGGCACTGTGCATCGTCGTTGTCGTCGTCTTCTCAACGGACGTCTTGGTCAGGTCGGGTACGCGTCGCGCCGTGTAGCTGTCGTCGTGTTCAGGAGTCTCGTTAGGGCTAGGTCGGGTCGTCGGGATGAGGGCATGTCGTGAATGATGGTCTTCAGCGAGTCGCTGCGTCGTTGGAGGGTTTTCATTTTTCCGCCGTTGTGCAACTTTACCTCCCGAAGTTGCTGCTTTTAGTTTCCCCCGCGTGGGCTGGGGGACCTTCCACGTGAGAAGTCAGCAGTGCTGCGGCGGTTTGGTGACTGAGACGGGTAGGGCGACGGTGAACGGTTGAAGCGGGCTGGTCCTCGTTTGGTGTTGGAGAGGTATTCTTCGATCTCAGCAGGGCGCTGGCCGTATCGGGGGCGAGGGGCGTCGACGGAGAACCCTCGCAAACCGAGCCTCTTGTAGGGACAGCGACGGTAGATGTGGTCGGCCTCTCCGCAGTGGTAGCACAGCGGGCGATTATCGGGCGTTCGCCACACGTCGGTCTTCCTTGGCGTCTGGTATTGGTCTACAGGGCGTCGGGCGGGCGGCGTTGGACGGCGGTATGGCTCAGCCTCTTGACGACGGGTTGGAGCAGGGCGGGGTTGACGAACAGCCGAGGAGTAGGTCATGGCTTGTGGTTCGCGGGGTGCTTCCGACGGCGTAGAAGTTCCCAGTGCGTTTTGGACTTCTTCTCGGATTACGTCGGTCAGGGAAGCCACTTGAGGTTGCGGCGTCGTTGGAAAAAGCTTCCGAAGCTCCTCCCTGACCACTGCTCGGATGGTCTCTCGCAATGTATCGGAGCTTCCGTTTGCAGCACCGATGGTCTCCGAGAACAGCGCGTTGACAGGGCGGTCGTACTGCCTGGTTCGAATTTCTAGCGTCTTCTCCATCGCGGCCGCCTCAGACGCGAATTCGGCCACTGTCTTCGGAGGGTTACGGACTAGACAAGCAAAAAGCTCTTGCTTCACTCCTCGCATTAGAAACCTGAGCTTCTTTTCCTCGGTCATTTCAGGGTCCGCACGACGAAAAAGTCGCTTCATCTCCTCAACGAAAATCACGACTCCTTCGTTGGGGTGCTGCGTTCGAGTTTCAAGCAAAAGCGCAGCTCGCTCTTTCCTCACCACGGTAGTGAAGGTCTTAAGGAACTCCCTCTTGAATTGAGTCCAGTCGGTCAAAGAGCTCTCATGGTTCTCGAACCAAGTTCGAGCAGCATCTTCTAAGTAAAAGAAGACATGCCGGAACGTTTCTTCATCGTCCCACCTGTTGAAGATGCGGACGCGCTCCAACTTCTCCAACCATTCTTCGGGGTCTTCAGCGGGGGCTCCCCGGAACGATGGCGGTTCTCGGGGCTGCTGCAGGATGATTTTACGACGTTGTTTCTTGCACCATGGTGTTGGTTGCAGCGTTCCTTCTCTTGGGCCCTTCTGGCAGAAGACCGAACTCGGGCGGTAAATCTTGCAGGCGGGGGCTGGCTCTTGTTGGACTGGCTTGGCGGCTTTTCGAGGTTGTAGTGGGCATGAAGGGTGCGTACCCAGCACCTCCACCAGATGTCACGAAGACAAGGACGATGCAGTGGTGTTGAATGAGAAACACGTTTATTGGAGCGAACTTGTGCTCCCCTAACAACTCAAAAGAATACAGAGGCGGCGAAGCAGCGGTCAACAAAGTGACTTGCACAGGCGAGTGTCGTCGAATCGAATGCCCCGGCGTCCGCACTGCAGGCTTTTTATCTTTTGGCGCGCGTGGTTCTCGAAACGTCGATTCGCATCGAGAACATAGTAGATCCAAGAAGATTATTCTGGGCTGTTCACGTTAGATCGGAATGCTCTCCCTATCACAACAGATAACACATGCGGCACAGAAAGAAAGAATGGAACACGCGCTTCCCTTGGCGCAGAGATAACACAGACCGGCGCAGCCGGGCGGTAAAAGCAAAACACAAATAAATAAACCCAATGTATGGTTCGCGGCAATATCAGCACATGCGCCCCTGATCCGCAAACGCACAACGTCACCTCCACGCCCTCTAGGATCCCTTAGCTATTCCCCCCGGCTATCTCATCGACACAGCCATCATCGCAAGCTCCGGCAGTAAGGCTTGACCCTTCTAGCCACAAGTCAGTGGGCCCAGGAGGTACCGTGCGTTCAGCATGGCTCACGTTCTACAATTTTACGTCTTGCAGGTCATATCTACTTGCCTGCTTTTTTGTGCGCAACCAGTTTATGCCTGCTCAACTAGCGTCCCCTCCTCTCCGTCGCTGGCTGATAAGAGCACATGCGCCCCTGATCCGCAAACGCACAACTCACCTCCACACCCCCTTGGATCCCTTGGCTGTTCCCCCCGGCTACCTCATCTACACAGCCATCATCGCAAGCTCCAGCAATAAGGCATGGCCCTTCCAGCCACACTTCAGTGGGCCCGGGAGCAACCGTGCATTCAGCATGACTCACGTTCTGCAGTTTCACGTCTTGCAGGTCATTTCTACTTGCCTGCTTTTTTGTGCGCAACCAGTTTCTTCCTTTTCAACCAGCGTCCCCTCCTCTCCGTCGCTGGCTGATATCAGCACATGCGCCCCTCATCTGCCAACGCACGTCACCTCCTTGCCCTCTTGGATCCCTTTGCTGTTCCCCCCGGCTACCTCATCGACACAGCCATCATTGCAAGCTCCGGCAAAAGGCATGGCACTTCCAGCCACACTTCAGTGGGCACGGGCTCTATCGTGCAATCAGAATGGCTCACGTTCTGCAGTTTCACGTCTTGTAGGTCATTTCTACTTGCCTGCTTTTTTGTGCGCAACCAGTTTATGCCTGGTGAACTAGCCTCCCCTCCTCTCCATCGCTGGCTGATATCAGCACATGCGCCCCTCATCCGCCAACACACAGCGTCACCTCCACGCGCTCTAAGATCCCTTGGCTGTTCCCCCCAGCTACCTCATCGACACAGCGATCATCGCAAGCTTCGGCAGTAAGGCACGGCCCTTCCAGCATCACTTCACTGGGCCCGGGAGCTACCGTGCGTTCAGCATGGCTCACGTTCTGCAGTTTTACGTCTTGCAGGTCATTTCTACTTGCCTGCTTTTTTGTGCGCAACCAGTTTCTTCCTTTTCAACTAGCGTCCCCTCCTCTCCGTCGCTGGCTGATATCAGCACATGCGCCCCTGATCTGCCAACGCACGTCACCTTCTTGCCCTCTTGGATCCCTTGGCTGTTCCCCCCGGCTACCTCATCGACACAGCCATCATTGCAAGCTCCGGCAAAAGGCATGGCACTTCCAGCCACACTTGAGTGGGCATGGGCTCTATCATGCGTTCAGAATGGCTCACGTTCTACAGTTTCACGTCTTGCAGGTCATTTCTACTTCGCTGCTTTTTTGTGCGCAACCAGTTTATGCCTGGTGAACTAGCGTCCCCTCCTCTCCATCGCTGTCTGATATCAGCACATGCCACCCTGATCGGCCAACGCAAAACGTCACCTTCACGGCCTCTTGGATCCCTTGGCTGTTCCCCCCGGCTACCTCATCGACACAGCCATCATCGCAAGCTCTGGCAGTAAGGCATGGATCTTCCAGCCGCACTTCAGTAGGCCTGGGAGCTACCGTGCGTTCAGCATGACTCACGTTGTGCAATTTCACGTCTTGCAGGTTTTTATACTTGCCTGCTTTTTGTGCGCAGCCATTTATGCCTCTTCAACAAGGGGCCCCTCCTCTCCGTCGCTGGCTGATATCAGCACAAGCGGCCTTAATCCGCCATCGCACAACGTAACTTCCACGCTCTCTTGGATCCTTTGGCTGTTCACACCAGTTACCTCATCGACACAGCCATCATCGCAAGCTCCGACAGTAAAGCACGGCCCTTTCAGCCACACTTCAGTGGCCCTGGGAGCTGCCGTGCGTTCAGCATGGCTGACGTTCTGCAATTTCACGTCTTGCAGGTGAATTCTACTTGCCTGATTTTTACGTGCGCAACCAGTTTCTTCCTTTTCAACTAGCGTCCCCTCCTCTCCGTCGCTGGCTGATATCAGCACATGCGCCCCTGATCTGCCAACGCACGTCACCTTCTTGCCCTCTTGGATTCCTTGGCTGTTCCCCCCGGCTATCTCATCGACACAGCCATCATTGCCTCCGGCAATAACGCATGGCACTTCCAACCACACTTCAGTGGGCACGGGCTCTATCGTGCGTTCAGAATGGCTCACGTTCGGGAGTTTCACGTCTTGCAGGTCATTTCTACTTGCCTGCTTTTTTGTGCGCAACCAGTTTATGCCTGGTGAACTAGCGTCCCCTCCTCTCCATCGCTTGCTGATATCAGCACATGCCACCCTGATCGGCCAACGCACAACGTCACCTTCACGGCCTCTTGGATCCCTTGGCTGTTCCCCCCAGCTTCGTCATCGATAAAGCCATCATCGCAATCTCCGGCAGTATGACATGGCCCTTCCAGCCGCACTTCAGTTGGCCCGGGTGCTACCGTGCGTTCAGCATGGCTCACGTTCTGCAATTTCACGTCTTGCAGTTCATTTTTACTTGCCTGCTTTTTTGTGCGCAACCAGTTTATGCCTGTTCAAGTAGCGTCCCCTCCACTCCGTCGCTGGCTGATATCAGCATGCGCCCCTCATCCGCCAACGCACAACGTCACCTCCACGTCCCCTTGGATCCCTTGGCTGTTCCCCCCGGCCACCTTATCGACACAGCAATCATCGCAAGCTCCGGCAGAAATGCACGGCCCTTCCAGCAGCACTTCAGTGGGCCCGGGAGCTACCGTGCGTTCAGCATGGCTCACGTCTTGCAATTTCACGTCTTGCAGGTCATTTCTACTTGCCTGCTTATTTGTGCGCAACCAGTTTCTTCCTTTTCAACTAGCGTCCCCTCCTCTCCGTCGCTGGCTGATATCAGCACATGCGCCCCTGATCTGCCAACGCACGTCACCTCCTTGCCCTGTTGGATCCCTTGGCTGTTCCCCCCGGCTACCTCATCGACACAGCCATCATTGCAAGCTCCGGCAAAAGGCATGGCACTTCCAGCCACACTTCAGTGGGCACGGGCTCTATCGTGCGTTCAGAATGGCTCACGCTCTGCAGTTTCACGTCTTGCATGTCATTTCTACTTGCCTGCTTTTTTGTGCGCAATCACTTTATGCCTGTTCTACTAAAGTCCCGTCCTCTCCGTCGCTGGCTGATATCAGCACGTGCGCCCCTGAATAGCCAACGCACAACGTCACCTCCACGCCCTCTAGGATCCCTTAGCTATTCCCCCCGGCTATCTCATCGACACAGCCATCATCGGAAGCTCCAGCAATAAGGCATGGCCCTTCCAGCCACACTTCAATGGACTCGGGAGGTACCGTGCGTTCAGCATGACTCACGTTCTGCAATTTCACGTCTAGCAGGTAATTTCTACTTGCCTGCTTTTTGTGCGCAGCCAGTTTATGCCTCTTCAACAAGAGGCCCCTCCTCTCCGTCGCTGGCTGATATCAGCACATGCGCCCCTCATCCGCCAACACACAGCGTCACCTCCACGCCCTCTAAGATCCCTTGGCTGTTCCCCCCAGCCACCTCATCGACACAGCCATCATCGCAAGCTTCGGCAGTAAGGCACGGCCCTTCCAGCATCACTTCAGTGGGCCCGGGAGCTACCGTGCGTTCAGTATGGCTCACGTTCTGCAGTTTCACGTCTTGCAGGATATTTCTACTTGCCTGCTTTTTTGTGCGCAACCAGTTTATGCCTGGTGAACTAGCGTCTCCTCCTCTCAATCGCTGGCTGATATCAGCACATGCCACCCTGATCGGCCAACGCACAACGTCACCTAAACGGCCTCTTGGATCCCTTGGCTGTTCCCCCCGGCTACCTCATCGGCACAGCCATCATCACAAACCCTGGCAGTAAGGCACGGCCCTTCCAGCATCACTTCAGTGGGCCCGGGAGCTACCGTGCGTTCAGTATGGCTCACGTTCTGCAGTTTCACGTCTTGCAGGATATTTCTACTTGCCTGCTTTTTTGTGCGCAACCAGTTTATGCCTGGTGAACTAGCGTCTCCTCCTCTCAATCGCTGGCTGATATCAGCACATGCCACCCTGATCGGCCAACGCACAACGTCACCTCCACGCCCTTTTGGGTCCCTTGGCTGTTCCCCCCAGCTTCCTCATCGACAAAGCCATCATCGCAATCTCCGGCAGTATGGCATGGCCCTTCCAGCCGCACTTCAGTTGGCCCGGGAGCCACCGTGCGTTCAGCACGGCTCACGTTCAGCAGTTTCACGTCTTGCATGTCATTTCTACTTGCCTGCTTTTTTTGTGCGCAATCACTTTATGCCCGTTCTACTAAAGTCCCCTCCTCTCCGTCGCTGGCTGATATGAGCACATGCGCCCCTGAATAGCCAACGCACAACGTCACCATCACGCCCTCTAGGATCCCTTAGCTATTCCCCTCGGCTACCTCATCGACACAGCCATCATCGCAAGCTCCGGCAGTAAGGCTTGACCATTCTAGCCACAAGTCAGTGGGCCCAGGAGGTACCGTGCGTTCAGCATGGCTCACGTTCTGCAATTTTACGTCTTGCAGGTAATTTCTACTTGCCTGCTTTTTTGTGCGCAACAACTTTATGCCTGTTCAACTAGAGTCCCCTCCTCTCCATCGCTGGCTGATATCAGCACATGCACCCCTGATCCGCCAACGCACAACTTCACCTCCACGCCCTCTTGGATCCCTTGGCTGTTCAACCCAGCTACCTCATCGACACAGCCATCATCACAAACTCCAGCAGTAAGGCTCGGCCTTCCAGCCAATTTTCTGTGGGCCTGGGAGCTACCGTGCGTTCAGCATGGCTCTTGGTCTGCAGTTTCACGTCTTGCAGGTCATTTCTACTTGCCTGCTTTTTTGTGCGCAACCTGTTTCTTCCTGTTCAACTAGCGTCCCCTCCTCTCCGTCGCTGGCTGATATCAGCACATGCGCCCCTGACCCTCCAACGCACTACGTCACCTCCACGCCCTCTTGGATCCCTTGCCTGTTCCCCCCGGCTATCTCATCGACAAAACCATCATCGCAAGCTCCGGCAGTAAGGCTTGACCCTTCTAGCCACAATTCTGTGGGCCCGGGAGCTACCGTGCGTTCAGCATGGCTGACGTTCTGCAATTTCACGTCTTGCAGGTCATTTCTACTTGCCTGCTTTTTTGTGCGCAACCAGTTTATGCATGTTCAACTAGCGTCCCCTCCTCTCCGTCGCTGGCTGATATCAGCCCATGCACAACTTATCCGCCAACGCACGTCACCTCCACACCCCCTTGGAACCCTTGGCTGTTCCCCCCACCTACCTCATCGACACAGCCATCATCGCAAGCTTCGGCAGTAAGGCATGGCCCCTCCAGCCGCAATTCAGTGGGCCCGGGAGCTGCCGTGTGTTCAGCATGGCTCACGTTCTGAAATTTCACGCCTTGCAGGTCATTTTTACTTGCCTGCTTTTTTGTGCACAACCAGTTTATGCCTGTTCAACTAGCGTCCCCTCCACTCCGTTGCTGGCTGATATCAGCATGCGCCACTGATCCGCCAACGCACAACGTCACCTCCACGCCCTCTTGGATCCCTTGGCGGTTCCCCCCGGCTACCTCATCGACACAGCCATCATCGCAAGCTCCGGCAGTAAGGCATGGCCCTTCCAGCCGCTCCTCAGTGGTCCCGGGAGCTACCGTGCGTTCAGCATGGCTCACGTTCTGCAGTTTCACGTCCTGCAGGTCATTTCTACTTGCCTTCTTTTTTGTGCGCAACCAATTTATGCCTGGTGAACTAGCGTCCCCTCCTCTCCGTCGCTGGCTGATATCAGCACATGCCACCCTGATCGGCCAACGCACAACGTCACCTTCATGGCCTCTTGGATCTCTTGGCTGTTCCCCCCCCGCTACCTCATCGACACAGCCATCATCGCAAGCTCCAGCAGTAAGGCATGGCCCTTGCAGCCGCAATTCAGTAGGCCCGGGAACTACCGTGCGTTCAGCTTGGCTCACGTTCTGCAGTTTCACGTTTTGCAGGTCATTTCTACTTGCCTGCTTTTTTGTGCGCAACCAGTTTATGCCTGCTGAACTAGAGTCCCCTTGTCTCTGTTGCTGGCTGATATCAGCACATGCGCCCCTGATCCGCCAACGCACAACGTCACCTCCACGCCCTCTTGGATCCCTTGGCTGTTCCCCCCACCTACCTCATCGACACAGCCATCATCGCAAGCTCCGACAGTATGGCATGGCCCTTCCAGCCACACTTCAGTGGGCCCGGGAGCTACCGTGTGTTCAGCATGGCTCACGTCCTGCAATTTCACGTCTTACAGGTAATTTTTACTTGCCTGCTTTGTTATGCGCAATCAGTCTATGCTTGTTCAACTAGCGTCCCCTCCACTCCGTCGCTGGCTGATAGCAGCACATGCGCCACTGATCAGCCAACGCATGACGTCACCTCCACACCCTCCAGAATCCCTTGGCTGTTCCCCCCGGCTACCTCATCGACACAGCCATCATCGGAAGCTCCGGGAATAAGGCATGGTACTTCCAGCCGCGCTTCAGTGGGACTGGGAGCTACCGTGTGTTCAGCATGGCTCACGTTCTGAAATTTCACGGCTTGCAGGTCATTTTTACTCTCCTGCTTTTTTGTGCGCAACCAGTTTATGCCTGTTCAACTAGCGTCCCCTCCACTCTTTCGCTGGCTGATATCAGCATGCGCCCCTGATCCGCCAACGCACAACGTCACCTCCACGCCCCCATGGATCCTTTGGCTGTTCCCCCCGGCTACCTCATCGACACAGCCATCATTGCAAGCTCCGGGAGTAGGCATGGCCCTTCCAGCCGCACTTCAGTGGTCACGGGAGTTACCGTGCGTTCAGCATGGCCCACGTTCTGCAATTTCACGTCTTGCAGGTCATTTTTACTTGCCTGCTTTATTGTGCGCAATCAGTTTATGCTTGTTCAACTAGCGTCCCCTCCACTTCGTCGCTGGCTGATATCAGCACATGCGCCCCTGATCCGTCAACGCACAACATCACCTCCTTGCCCTCCTGGATCCCTGGGCTGTTCTCCCCGGCTACCTCATTGACACAGCCATCATCGCAAGCTCCGGCAGTAAGGCACGGCCCTTCCAGCATCACTTCAGTGGGCCCGGGAGCTACCGTACGTTCAGCATTACTCACGTTCTGCAAATTCACGTCTTGGCGGTCATTTCTACTTGCCTGCTTATTTGTGCTCAACCAGTTTCTTCCTTTTCAACTAGCGTCCCCTCCTCTCCGTCGCTAGCTGATATCAGCACATGCGCCCCTGATCCGCCAACACACGTCACCTCCTTGCCCTCTTGGATCCCTTGGCTGTTCTCCCCGGCTACCTCATCGATACAGCCATCATCGGAAGCTCCGGCAATAAGGCATGGTACTTCCAGCCGCGCTTCAGTGGGCCCGGGAGCTACCGTGCGTTCAGCATGGCTCACGCTCTAAAGTTTCACGTCTTGCAGGTCATTTCTACTTGCCTGCTTCTTTGTGCACAACCAGTTTATGCTTGTTCAACTAGCGTCCCCTCCACTCCGTCGCTGGCTGATAGCAGCACATGCGCCACTGATCAGCCAATGCACAACGTCACCTCCACACCCTCCAGGATCCGTTGGCTGTTCCCCCCGGCTACCTCATCGACACAGCCATCATCGGAAGCTCCGGCATTAAGGCATCGCCCCTCCAGCCGCACTTCAGTGGGCCTGGGAGCTACCGTGTGTTCAGCATGGCTCACGTTCTGAAATTTCACGGCTTGCAGGTCATTTTTACTTGCCTGCTTTTTTGTGCGCAACCAGTTTATGCCTGTACAACTAGCGTCCCCTCCACTCTTTCGCTGGCTGATATCAGCATGCGCGCCTGATCCGCCAACGCACAACGTCACCTCCACGCCCCCATGGATCCCTTGGCTGTTTCCCCGGATACCTCATCGACACAGCCATCATCGCAAGCTCCGGCAGTAGGCATGGCCCTTCCAGCCGCACTTCAGTGATCCCGGGAGCTACCGTGCGTTCAGCATGGCCCACGTTCTGCAATTTCCCGTCTTGCAGGTCATTTTTACTTGTCTGCTTAATTGTGCGCAATCAGTTAATGCTTGTTCAACTAGCGTCCCCTCCACTCCGTCGCTGGCTGATATCAGCACATGCGCCCCTGATCCGCGAATGCACAACGTCACCTCCTTGCCCTCCTAGATCCCTGGGCTGTTCTCCCCGGCTACCTCATCGACACAGCCATCATCGCAAGCTCCGGCAGTAAGGCATGGCCCTTCCAGCATCACTTCAGTGGGCCCGGGAGCTACCGTGCGTTCAGCATTACTCACGTCCTGCAATTTCACGTCTTGTAGGTCATTTCTACTTGCCTGCTTATTTGTGCGCAACCAGTTTATGCCTGTTCAACTAGCGTCCCCTCCACTCTTTCGCTGGCTGATATCAGCATGCGCGCCTGATCCGCCAACGCCCAACGTCACCTCCACGCCCCCATGGATCCCTTGGCTGTTTCCCCGGATACCTCATCTACACAGCCATCATCGCAAGCTCCAGCAATAAGGCATGGCCCTTCCAGCCACACTTCAGTGGGCCCGGGAGCAACCGTGCGTTCAGCATGACTCACGTTCTGCAGTTTCACGTCTTGCAGGTCATTTCTACTTGCCTGCTTTTTTGTGCGCAACCAGTTTCTTCCTTTTCAACCAGCGTCCCCTCCTCTCCGTCGCTGGCTGATATCAGCACATGCGCCCCTGATCTGCCAACGCACGTCACCTCCTTGCCCTCTTGGATCCCTTCGCTGTTCCCCCCGGCTACCTCATCGACACAGCCATCATTGCAAGCTCCGGCAAAAGGCCTGGCACTTCCAGCCACACTTCAGTGGTCACGGGCTCTATCGTGCAATCAGAATGGCTCACGTTCTGCAGTTTCACGTCTTGCAGGTCATTTTTACTTGCCTGCTTTTTTGTGCGCAACCAGCTTATGCCTGTTCAAGTAGCGTCCCCTCCACTCCGTCGCTGGCTGATATCAACATGCGCCCCTCATCCGCCAACGCACAACGTCACCTCTACGCCCCCTTGGATCCCTTGGCTGTTCCCCCCTGGCCACCTTATCGACACAGCAATCATCGCAAGCTCCAGCAGAAAGGCACGGCCCTTCCAGCATCACTTCAGTGGGCCCGGGAGCTACCGTGCGTTTAGCATGGCTCACGTCTTGCAATTTCACGTCTTGCAGGTCATTTCTACTTGCCTGCTTATTTGTGCGCAACCAGTTTCTTCCTTTTCAACTAGCGTCGCCTCCTCTCCGTCGCTGGCTGATATCAGCACATGCGCCCCTGATCCGCCAACGGACGTCACCTCCTTGCCCTCTTGGATCCCTTGGCTGTTCCCCCCGGCTACCTTATCGACACAGCCATCATCGGAAGCTCCGGCATTAAGGCATGGTACTTCCAGCCGCGCTTCAGTGGGGCGGGAGCTACCGTGCGTTCAGCATAGCTCACGTTCTGCAGTTTTACGTGTTGCATGTCATTTCTACTTGCCTGCTTTTTTGTGCGCAACCACTTTATGCCTGTTCTACTAAAGTCCCCTCCTCTCGGTCGCTGGCTGATATCAGCACATGCGCCCCTGATCCGCAAACGCACAACGTCACCTCCACGCCCTCTAGGATCCCTTAGCTATTCCCCCGGCTATCTCATCGACACAGCCATCATCGCAAGCTCCGGCAGTAAGGCTTGACCCTTCTAGCCACAAGTCAGTGGGCCCAGGAGGTACCGTGCGTTCAGCATGGCTCACGTTCTACAATTTTACGTCTTGCAGGTCATATCTACTTGCCTGCTTTTTTGTGCGCAACCAGTTTATGCCTGCTCAACTAGCGTCCCTTCCTCTCCGTCGTTGGCTGATAAGAGCACGTGCGCCCCTGATCCGCAAACGCACAACTCACCTCCACACCCCCTTGGATCCCTTGGCTGTTCCCCCCGGCTACCTCATCTACACAGCCATCATCGCAAGCTCCAGCAATAAGGCATGGCACTTCCAGCCACACTTCAGTGGGCACGGGCTCTATCGTGCAATCAGAATGGCTCACGTTCTGCAGTTTCACGTCTTGTAGGTCATTTCTACTTGCCTGCTTATTTGTGCGCAACCAGTTTATGCCTGTTCAAGTAGCGTCCCCTCCACTCCGTCGCTGGCTGATATCAGCATGCGCCCCTCATCCGCCAACGCACAACGTCACCTCCACGTCCCCTTGGATCCCTTGGCCGTTCCCCCCGGCCACCTTATCGACACAGCAATCATCGCAAGCTCCGGCAGAAATGCACGGCCCTTCCAGCAGCACTTCAGTGGGCCCGGGAGCTACCGTGCGTTCAGCATGGCTCACGTCTTGCAATTTCACGTCTTGCAGGTCATTTCTACTTGCCTGCTTATTTGTGCGCAACCAGTTTCTTCCTTTTCAACTAGCGTCCCCTCCTCTCCGTCGCTGGCTGATATCAGCACATGCGCCCCTGATCTGCCAACGCACGTCACCTCCTTGCCCTGTTGGATCCCTTGGCTGTTCCCCCCGGCTACCTCATCGACACCGCCATCATTGCAAGCTCCGGCAAAAGGCATGGCACTTCCAGCCACACTTCAGTGGGCACGGGCTCTATCGTGCGTTCAGAATGGCTCACGTTCTGCAGTTTCACGTCTTGCATGTCATTTCTACTTGCCTGCTTTTTTGTGCGCAATCACTTTATGCCTGTTCTACTAAAGTCCCCTCCTCTCCGTCGCTGGCTGATATCAGCACGTGCGCCCCTGAATAGCCAACGCACAACGTCACCTCCACGCCCTCTAGGATCCCTTAGCTATTCCCCCCGGCTATCTCATCGACACAGCTATCATCGGAAGCTCCAGCAATAAGGCATGGCCCTTCCAGCCACACTTCAATGGACTCGGGAGGTACCGTGCGTTCAGCATGACTCACGTTCTGCAATTTCACGTCTAGCAGGTAATTTCTACTTGCCTGCTTTTTGTGCGCAGCCAGTTTATGCCTCTGCAACAAGAGGCCCCCTCCTCTCCGTCGCTGGCTGATATCAGCACATGCGCCCCTCATCCGCCAACACACAGCGTCACCTCCACGCCCTCTAAGATCCCTTGGCTGTTCCCCCCAGCCACCTCATCGACACAGCCATCATCGCAAGCTTCGGCAGTAAGGCACGGCCCTTCCAGCATCACTTCAGTGGGCCCGGGAGCTACCGTGCGTTCAGTATGGCTCACATTCTGCAGTTTCACGTCTTGCAGGTCATTTCTACTTGCCTGCTTTTTTGTGCGCAACCAGTTTATGCCTGGTGAACTAGCGTCTCCTCCTCTCAATTGCTGGCTGATATCAGCACATGCCACCCTGATCGGCCAACGCACAACGTCACCTAAACGGCCTCTTGGATCCCTTGGCTGTTCCCCCCGGCTACCTCATTGGCACAGCCATCATCACAAACCCTGGCAGTAAGGCATGGCCCTTCCAGCCGCTCTTCAGTAGGCCCGGGAGCTACCGTGCGTTCAACATGGCTCACGTTCTGCAGTTTCACGTCTTGCAGGTCATTTCTACGGGCCTGCTTTTTCGTGCGCAACCAGTTTATACCTGTTCAAGTAGCGTCCCCTCCTCTCCGTCGCTGGCTAATATCAGCTTGCGCCCCTCATCCGCCAACGCACAACGTCACCTCCACGCCCCCTTGGATCCCTTGGCTGTTCCCCCCGGCCACCTTATCGACAGAGCAATCATCGCAAGCTCCGGCAGAAAGGCACGGCCCTTGCAGCATCACTTCAGTGGGCCCGGGAGCCACCGTGCGTTCAGCATGGCTCACGTCTTGCAATTTCACGTCTTGTAGGTCATTTCTACTTGCCTCCTTATTTGTGCGCAACCAGTTTCTTCCTTTTCAACTAGCGTCCCCTCCTCTGCGTCGCTGGCTGATAACAGCACATGCGCCCCTGATCTGCCAACACACGTCACCTCCTTGCCCTCTTGGATCCCTTGGCTGTTCCCCCCGGCTACCTCATCGACACAGCCATCATTGCAAGCTCCGGCAAAAGGCATGGCACTTCAAGCCACACTTCAGTGGGCACGGGCTCTATCGTGCGTTCAGAATGGCTCACGTTCTGCAGTTTTACGTCTTGCATGTCATTTCTACTTGCCTGCTTTTTTGTGCACAACCACTTTATGCCTGTTCTACTAAAGTCCCCTCCTCTCCGTCCCTGGCTGATAAGAGCACATGCGCCCCTCATCCGCCAACACACAGCGTCACCTAAACGGCCTCTTGGATCCCTTGGCTGTTCCCCCCGGCTACCGAGCCACTTCAGTAGGCACGGGCTCTATCGTGCGTTCAGAATGGCTCACGTTCTGCAGTTTTACGTCTTGCATGTCATTTCTACTTGCCTGCTTTTTTGTGCACAACCACTTTATGCCTGTTCTACTAAAGTCCCCTCCTCTCCGTCGCTGGCTGATATCAGCACATGCGCCCCTCATCCGCCAACACACAGCGTCACCTCCACGCCCTCTAAGATCCCTTGGCTGTTCCCGCAGCTACCTCATCGACACAGCCATCATCGCAAGCTTCTGCAGTAAGGCACGGCCCTTCCAGCATCACTTCAGTGGGCCCGGGAGCTACCGTGCGTTCAACATGGCTCACGTTCAGCAGTTTCACGTCTTGCAGGTCATTTCTACTTGCCTGCTTTTTTGTGCGCAACCATTTTCTTCCTTTTCAACTAGCGTCCCCTCCTCTCCGTCGCTGGCTGATATCAGCACACGTGCCCCTGATCTGCCAACGGACGTCACCTCCTTGCCCTCTTGGATCCCTTGGCTGTTCCCCCCGGCTACCTCATCGACACAGCCATCATCGAAATCTCCGGCAGTAAGGCATGGCCCTTCCAGCCGCACTTCAGTGGGCCCGGGAGCTACCGTGTGTTCAGCATGGCTCACGTTCTGAAATTTCACGTCTTGCAGGTCATTTTTACTTGCCTGCTTTTTTGTGCGCAACCAGATTATGCCTGTTCAACTAGCGTCCCCTCCACTCCGTCGCTGGCTGATATCAGCAAGCGCCCCTGACCCGCCAATGCACAACGTCACCTCCACGCCCCCTTAGATCCCTTGGCGGTTCCCCCCGGCAACCTCATCGACACAGCCATGATCGCAAGCTCCGGCAGTAAGGCATGGCCCTTCCAGCCGCACTTCAGTGGGCCCGGGAGCTACCGTGCGTTCAGCATGGCCCACGTTCTGCAATTTCACGCGTTGCAGGTCATTTCTACGTGCCTGCTTTTTCGTGCGCAACCAGTTTATACCTGTTCAACTTGAGTCCCCTCCTCTCCGTCGCTCTCTGATATCAGCACATGCACCCCGGTTCCGCCAACGCACAACGTCACCTCCACGCCCTTTTGGGTCCTTTGGCTGTTCCCCCCAGTTTCCTCATCGACATAGCCATCATCGCAAGCTCTGGCAGTAAGGCACGGCCCTTCCAGCATCACTACAGTAGGCCCGGGAGCTACCGTGCGTTCAGCATGGCTCACGTCCTGCAATTTCACGTCTTGCAGGTCATTTCTATGGCCTTCTTATTTGTGCGCAACCAGTTTCTTCAAGTTCAACTAGCGTCCCCTCCTCTCCGTCGCTGGCTGATATCGGCAGATGCGCCCCTGATCCGCAAATGCACAACGTCACCTCCACACCCCCTTGGATCCCTTGGCTGTTCCCCCGGCTACCTCATCTACAAAGCCATCCTCGGAAGCTCCAGCAATAAGGCATGGCTCTTCCAGCCACACTTCAATGGGTACGGGAGGTACCGTGCGTTCAGTATGACTCACGTTCTGCAATTTCACGTCTTGCAGGTAATTTCTACTTGCCTGCTTATTGTGCGCAGCCTTTTATGCCTCTTCAACAAGAGGCCCCTCCTCTCCGTCGCTGGCTGATATCAGCACATGCGCCCCTCATCCGCCAACACACAGCGTCACCTCCACGCCCTCTAAGATCCCTTGGCTGTTCCCCCGGCTACCTCATCGACACAGCCATCATCGCAAGCTTCGGCAGTAAGGCACGGCCCTTCCAGCATCACTTCAGTAGGCCCGGGAGCTACCGTGCGTTCAGCATGGCTCACGTTCTGCAGTTTCACGTCTTGCAGGTCATTTCTACTTGCCTGCTTTTTTGTGCGCAACCAGTTGATGCCTGGTGAACTAGCTTCTCCTCCTCTCAATCGCTGGCTGATATCAGCACATGCCACCCTGATCAGCCAACGCACAACGTCACCTTCACGGCCTCTTGGATCCCTTTGCTGTTCACCCCGGCTACCTCATCGGCACAGCCATCATCACAAACCCTGGCAGTAAGGCATGGCCCTTCCAGCCGCAATTCAGTAGGCCCGGGAGCTACCGTGCGTTCAGCATGGCTCACGTTCTGCAGTTTCACGTCTTGCACGTCATTTCTACGGGCCTGCTTTTTCGTGCGCAACCAGTTTATACCTGTTCAAGTAGCGTCCCCTCCTCTCCGTCGCTCGCTGATATCAGCACTCGCGCCACGGTTCCGCCAACGCACAACGTCACCTCCACGCCCTTTTGGGTCCCTTGGCTGTTCCCCCGAGCTTCCTCATCGACAAAGCCATCATCGCAATCTCCGGCAGTATGGCATGGCCCTTCCAGCCGCACTTCAGTTGGTCCCGGTGCTACCGTGCGTTCAGCATGGCTCACGTTCTGCAATTTCACGTCTTGCAGGTCCTTTTTCTTGCCTGCTTTTTTGTGCGCAACCAGTTTATGCCTGTTCAAGTAGCGTCCCCTCCACTCCGTCGCTGGCTGATATCAGCATGCGCCCCTCATCCGCCAACGCACAACGTCACCTCCACGCCCCCTTGGATCCCTTGGCTGTTCCCCCCGGCCACCTTATCGACACAGCAATCATCGCAAGCTCCGGCAGAAAGGCACGGCCCTTCCAGCATCACTTCAGTGGGCCCGGGAGCCACCGTGCGTTCAGCACGGCTCATGTCTTGCAATTTCACGTCTTGCAGGTCATTTCTACCTGCCTCCTTATTTGTGCGCAACCAGTTTCTTCCTTTTCAACTAGCGTCCCCTCCTCTCCGTCGCTGGCTGATAACAGGACATGCGCCCCTGATCTGCCAACACACGTCACCTCCTTGCCCTCTTGGATCCCTTGGCTGTTCCCCCCGGCTACCTCATCGACACAGCCATCATTGCAAGCTCCGGCAAAAGGCATGGCACTTCCAGCCACACTTCAATGGGCCCGGGAGGTACCGTGCGTTCAGCATGACTCACGTTCTGCAATTTCACATCTTGCAGGTAATTTCTACTTGCCTGCTTTTTGTGCGCAGCCAGTTTATGCCTCTTCAACAAGAGGCCCCTCGTCTCCGTCGCTGGCTGATATCAGCACATGCGCCCCTGAATAGCCAACGCACAACGTCACCTCCACGCCCTCTACGATCCCTTAGCTATTCCCCCCAGCTATCTCATCGACACAGCCATCATCGCAAGCTTCGGCAGTAAGGCACGGCCCTTCCAGCATCACTTCAGTGCGCCCGGGAGCTACCGTGCGTTCAGCATGGCTCACGTTCTGCAGTTTCACGTCTTGGAGGTCATTTCTACTTGCCTGCTTTTTTGTGCGCAACCAGTTTATGCCTGGTGAACTAGCGTATCCTCCTCTGAATCGCTGGCTGATATCAGCACATGTCACCCTGATCGGCCAACGCACAACGTCACCTTCACGGCCTCTTGGATCCCTTGGCTGTTCCCCCCGGCTACCTCATCGACACAGCCATCATTGCAAGCTCCGGCAAAAGGCATGGCACTTCCAGCCACACTTCAGTTTACACGGGCTCTATCGTGCGTTCAGAATGGCTCACGTTCTGCAGTTTCACGTCTTGCAGGTGATTTCTACTTGCCTGCTTTTTTGTGCGCAACCAGTTTATGCCTGGTGAACTAGAGTCCCCTCGTCTCTGTCGCTGGCTGATATCAGCACATGTGCCCCTCATCCGCCAATGCAGAACGTCACCTCCACGCCCTCTTAGATCCCTTTGCTGTTCCCCCCAGCTACTTCATCGACACAGCCATCATCGCAAGCTTTGGCAGTAAGGCATGGCCCTTCCAGCCGCACTTCAGTGGGCCCGGGAGCTACCGTGCATTCAGCATGCCGAACTTTCTGCAATTTCACGTCTTGCAGGTAATTTCTACTTGCCTGCTTTTTGTGCGCAACCAGTTTATCCGTGTTAACTAGAGGCCCCTCCTCTCCGTCGCTGCCTGATATCAGCACATGCGCCTCTAATCTGCCAACGGACAACGTCACCTCCACGCCCTCTTGGATCCCTTGGCTGTTCACCCCGGCTACCTCATCGACACAGCCATCATCGCAAGCTCTGGTAGTAAGGCATGGATCTTCCAGCCGCACTTCAGTAGGCCTGGGAGCTACCTTGCGTTCAGCATGACTCACGTTGTGCAATTTCACGTCTTGCAGGTAATTTATACTTGCCTGCTTTTTGTGCGCAGCCATTTATGCCTCTTCAACAAGGGGCCCCTCCTCTCCGTCGCTGGCTGATATCAGCACAAGCGGCCTTAATCCGCCATCGCACAACGTAACTTCCACGCTCTCTTGGATCCTTTGGCTGTTCACACCAGTTACCTCATCGACACAGCCATCATCGCAAGCTCCGACAGTAAAGCACGGCCCTTTCAGCCACACTTCAGTGGCCCTGGGAGCTGCCGTGCGTTCAGCATGGCTGACGTTCTGCAATTTCACGTCTTGCAGGTGAATTCTACTTGCCTGATTTTTACGTGCGCAACCAGTTTCTTCCTTTTCAACTAGCGTCCCCTCCTCTCCGTCGTTGGCTGATATCAGCACATGCGCCCCTGATCTGCCAACGCACGTCACCTTCTTGCCCTCTTGGATTCCTTGGCTGTTCCCCCCGGCTATCTCATCGACACAGCCATCATTGCCTCCGGCAATAACGCATGGCACTTCCAACCACACTTCAGTGGGCACGGGCTCTATCGTGCGTTCAGAATGGCTCACGTTCGGGAGTTTCACGTCTTGCAGGTCATTTCTACTTGCCTGCTTTTTTGTGCGCAACCAGTTTATGCCTGGTGAACTAGCGTCCCCTCCTCTCCATCGCTTGCTGATATCAGCACATGCCACCCTGATCGGCTAACGCACAACGTCACCTTCACGGCCTCTTGGATCCCTTGGCTGTTCCCCCCAGCTTCGTCATCGATAAAGCCATCATCGCAATCTCCGGCAGTATGACATGGCCCTTCCAGCCGCACTTCAGTTGGCCCGGGTGCTACCGTGCGTTCAGCATGGCTCACGTTCTGCAATTTCACGTCTTGCAGGTCATTTTTACTTGCCTGCTTTTTTGGGCGCAACCAGTTTATGCCTGTTCAAGTAGCGTCCCCTCCACTCCGTCGCTGGCTGATATCAGCATGCGCCCCTCATCCGCCAACGCACAACGTCACCTCCACGTCCCCTTGGATCCCTCGGCTGTTCCCCCCGGCCACCTTATCGACACAGCAATCATCGCAAGCTCCGGCAGAAATGCACGGCCCTTCCAGCAGCACTTCAGTGGGCCCAGGAGCTACCGTGCGTTCAGCATGGCTCACGTCTTGCAATTTCACGTCTTGCAGGTCATTTCTACTTGCCTGCTTATTTGTGCGCAACCAGTTTCTTCCTTTTCAACTAGCGTCCCCTCCTCTCCGTCGCTGGCTGATATCAGCACATGCGCCCCTGATCTGCCAACGCACGTCACCTCCTTGCCCTGTTGGATCCCTTGGCTGTTCCCCCCGGCTACCTCATCGACACAGCCATCATTGCAAGCTCCGGCAAAAGGCATGGCACTTCCAGCCACACTTCAGTGGGCACGGGCTCTATCGTGCGTTCAGAATGGCTCACGCTCTGCAGTTTCACGTCTTGCATGTCATTTCTACTTGCCTGCTTTTTTGTGCGCAATCACTTTATGCCTGTTCTACTAAAGTCCCCTCCTCTCCGTCGCTGGCTGATATCAGCACGTGCGCCCCTGAATAGCCAACGCACAACGTCACCTCACGCCCTCTAGGATCCCTTAGCTATTCCCCCCGGCTATCTCATCGACACAGCCATCATCGGAAGCTCCAGCAATAAGGCATGGCCCTTCCAGCCACACTTCAATGGACTCGGGAGGTACCGTGCGTTCAGCATGACTCACGTTCTGCAATTTCACGTCTAGCAGGTAATTTCTACTTGCCTGCTTTTTGTGCGCAGCCAGTTTATGCCTCTTCAACAAGAGGCCCCTTCTCTCCGTCGCTGGCTGATATCAGCACATGCGCCCCTCATCCGCCAACACACAGCGTCACCTCCACGCCCTCTAAGATCCCTTGGCTGTTCCCCCCAGCCACCTCATCGACACAGCCATCATCGCAAGCTTCGGCAGTAAGGCACGGCCCTTCCAGCATCACTTCAGTGGGCCCGGGAGCTACCGTGCGTTCAGTATGGCTCACGTTCTGCAGTTTCACGTCTTGCAGGATATTTCTACTTGCCTGCTTTTTTGTGCGCAACCAGTTTATGCCTGGTGAACTAGCGTCTCCTCCTCTCAATCGCTGGCTGATATCAGCACATGCCACCCTGATCGGCCAACGCACAACGTCACCTAAACGGCCTCTTGGATCCCTTGGCTGTTCCTCCCGGCTACCTCATCGGCACAGCCATCATCACAAACCCTGGCAGTAAGGCACGGCCCTTCCAGCATCACTTCAGTGGGCCCGGGAGCTACGGTGCGTTCAGTATGGCTCACGTTCTGCAGTTTCACGTCTTGCAGGATATTTCTACTTGCCTGCTTTTTTGTGCGCAACCAGTTTATGACTGGTGAACTAGCGTCTCCTCCTCTCAATCGCTGGCTGATATCAGCACATGCCACCCTGATCGGCCAACGCACAACGTCACCTCCACGCCCTTTTGGGTCCCTTGGCTGTTCCCCCCAGCTTCCTCATCGACAAAGCCATCATCGCAATCTCCGGCAGTATGGCATGGCCCTTCCAGCCGCACTTCAGTTGGCCCGGGAGCCACCGTGCGTTCAGCACGGCTCACGTTCAGCAGTTTCACGTCTTGCATGTCATTTCTACTTGCCTGCTTTTTTTGTGCGCAATCACTTTATGCCCGTTCTACTAAAGTCCCCTCCTCTCCGTCGCTGGCTGATATGAGCACATGCGCCCCTGAATAGCCAACGCACAACGTCACCATCACGCCCTCTAGGATCCCTTAGCTATTCCCCTCGGCTACCTCATCGACACAGCCATCATCGCAAGCTCCGGCAGTAAGGCTTGACCATTCTAGCCACAAGTCAGTGGGCCCAGGAGGTACCGTGCGTTCAGCATGGCTCACGTTCTGCAATTTTACGTCTTGCAGGTAATATCTACTTGCCTGCTTTTTTGTGCGCAACAACTTTATGCCTGTTCAACTAGAGTCCCCTCCTCTCCATCGCTGGCTGATATCAGCACATGCACCCCTGATCCGCCAACGCACAACTTCACCTCCACGCCCTCTTGGATCCCTTGGCTGTTCAACCCAGCTACCTCATCGACACAGCCATCATCACAAACTCCAGCAGTAAGGCTCGGCCTTCCAGCCAATTTTCTGTGGGCCTGGGAGCTACCGTGCGTTCAGCATGGCTCTTGGTCTGCAGTTTCACGTCTTGCAGGTCATTTCTACTTGCCTGCTTTTTTGTGCGCAACCTGTTTCTTCCTGTTCAACTAGCGTCCCCTCCTCTCCGTCGCTGGCTGATATCAGCACATGCGCCCCTGACCCTCCAACGCACTACGTCACCTCCACGCCCTCTTGGATCCCTTGCCTGTTCCCCCCGGCTATCTCATCGACAAAACCATCATCGCAAGCTCCGGCAGTAAGGCTTGACCCTTCTAGCCACAATTCTGTGGGCCCGGGAGCTACCGTGCGTTCAGCATGGCTGACGTTCTGCAATTTCACGTCTTGCAGGTCATTTCTACTTGCCTGCTTTTTTGTGCGCAACCAGTTTATGCATGTTCAACTAGCGTCCCCTCCTCTCCGTCGCTGGCTGATATCAGCCCATGCACAACTTATCCGCCAACGCACGTCACCTCCACACCCCCTTGGAACCCTTGGCTGTTCCCCCCACCTACCTCATCGACACAGCCATCATCGCAAGCTTCGGCAGTAAGGCATGGCCCCTCCAGCCGCAATTCAGTGGGCCCGGGAGCTGCCGTGTGTTCAGCATGGCTCACGTTCTGAAATTTCACGCCTTGCAGGTCATTTTTACTTGCCTGCTTTTTTGTGCACAACCAGTTTATGCCTGTTCAACTAGCGTCCCCTCCACTCCGTTGCTGGCTGATATCAGCATGCGCCACTGATCCGCCAACGCACAACGTCACCTCCACGCCCTCTTGGATCCCTTGGCGGCTCCCCCCGGCTACCTCATCGACACAGCCATCATCGCAAGCTCCGGCAGTAAGGCATGGCCCTTCCAGCCGCTCCTCAGTGGTCCCGGGAGCTACCGTGCGTTCAGCATGGCTCACGTTCTGCAGTTTCACGTCCTGCAGGTCATTTCTACTTGCCTTCTTTTTTGTGCGCAACCAATTTATGCCTGGTGAACTAGCGTCCCCTCCTCTCCGTTGCTGGCTGATATCAGCACATGCCACCCTGATCGGCCAACGCACAACGTCACCTTCATGGCCTCTTGGATCTCTTGGCTGTTCCCCCCCCGCTACCTCATCGACACAGCCATCATCGCAAGCTCCAGCAGTAAGGCATGGCCCTTGCAGCCGCAATTCAGTAGGCCCGGGAACTACCGTGCGTTCAGCTTGGCTCACGTTCTGCAGTTTCACGTTTTGCAGGTCATTTCTACTTGCCTGCTTTTTTGTGCGCAACCAGTTTATGCCTGCTGAACTAGAGTCCCCTTGTCTCTGTTGCTGGCTGATATCAGCACATGCGCCCCTGATCCGCCAACGCACAACGTCACCTCCACGCCCTCTTGGATCCCTTGGCTGTTCCCCCCACCTACCTCATCGACACAGCCATCATCGCAAGCTCCGACAGTATGGCATGGCCCTTCCAGCCACACTTCAGTGGGCCCGGGAGCTACCGTGTGTTCAGCATGGCTCACGTCCTGCAATTTCACGTCTTGCAGGTAATTTTTACTTGCCTGCTTTGTTATGCGCAATCAGTTTATGCTTGTTCAACTAGCGTCCCCTCCACTCCGTCGCTGGCTGATAGCAGCACATGCGCCACTGATCAGCCAACGCACGACGTCACCTCCACACCCTCCAGAATCCCTTGGCTGTTCCCCCCGGCTACCTCATCGACACAGCCATCATCGGAAGCTCCGGGAATAAGGCATGGTACTTCCAGCCGCGCTTCAGTGGGACTGGGAGCTACCGTGTGTTCAGCATGGCTCACGTTCTGAAATTTCACGGCTTGCAGGTCATTTTTACTCTCCTGCTTTTTTGTGCGCAACCAGTTTATGCCTGTTCAACTAGCGTCCCCTCCACTCTTTCGCTGGCTGATATCAGCATGCGCCCCTGATCCGCCAACGCACAACGTCACCTCCACGCCCCCATGGATCCTTTGGCTGTTCCCCCCGGCTACCTCATCGACACAGCCATCATTGCAAGCTCCGGGAGTAGGCATGGCCCTTCCAGCCGCACTTCAGTGGTCACGGGAGTTACCGTGCGTTCAGCATGGCCCACGTTCTGCAATTTCACGTCTTGCAGGTCATTTTTACTTGCCTGCTTTATTGTGCGCAATCAGTTTATGCTTGTTCAACTAGCGTCCCCTCCACTTCGTCGCTGGCTGATATCAGCACATGCGCCCCTGATCCGTCAACGCACAACATCACCTCCTTGCCCTCCTGGATCCCTGGGCTGTTCTCCCCGGCTACCTCATTGACACAGCCATCATCGCAAGCTCCGGCAGTAAGGCACGGCCCTTCCAGCATCACTTCAGTGGGCCCGGGAGCTACCGTACGTTCAGCATTACTCACGTTCTGCAAATTCACGTCTTGGCGGTCATTTCTACTTGCCTGCTTATTTGTGCTCAACCAGTTTCTTCCTTTTCAACTAGCGTCCCCTCCTCTCCGTCGCTAGCTGATATCAGCACATGCGCCCCTGATCCGCCAACACATGTCACCTCCTTGCCCTCTTGGATCCCTTGGCTGTTCTCCCCGGCTACCTCATCGATACAGCCATCATCGGAAGCTCCGGCAATAAGGCATGGTACTTCCAGCCGCGCTTCAGTGGGCCCGGGAGCTACCGTGCGTTCAGCATGGCTCACGCTCTAAAGTTTCACGTCTTGCAGGTCATTTCTACTTGCCTGCTTCTTTGTGCACAACCAGTTTATGCTTGTTCAACTAGCGTCCCCTCCACTCCGTCGCTGGCTGATAGCAGCACATGCGCCACTGATCAGCCAACGCACAACGTCACCTCCACACCCTCCAGGATCCGTTGGCTGTTCCCCCCGGCTACCTCATCGACACAGCCATCATCGGAAGCTCCGGCATTAAGGCATCGCCCCTCCAGCCGCACTTCAGTGGGCCTGGGAGCTACCGTGTGTTCAGCATGGCTCACGTTCTGAAATTTCACGGCTTGCAGGTCATTTTTACTTGCCTGCTTTTTTGTGCGCAACCAGTTTATGCCTGTACAACTAGCGTCCCCTCCACTCTTTCGCTGGCTGATATCAGCATGCGCGCCTGATCCGCCAATGCACAACGTCACCTCCACGCCCCCATGGATCCCTTGGCTGTTTCCCCGGATACCTCATCGACACAGCCATCATCGCAAGCTCCGGCAGTAGGCATGGCCCTTCCAGCCGCACTTCAGTGATCCCGGGAGCTACCGTGCGTTCAGCATGGCCCACGTTCTGCAATTTCCCGTCTTGCAGGTCATTTTTACTTGTCTGCTTAATTGTGCGCAATCAGTTAATGCTTGTTCAACTAGCGTCCCCTCCACTCCGTCGCTGGCTGATATCAGCACATGCGCCCCTGATCCGCGAATGCACAACGTCACCTCCTTGCCCTCCTAGATCCCTGGGCTGTTCTCCCCGGCTACCTCATCGACACAGCCATCATCGCAAGCTCCGGCAGTAAGGCATGGCCCTTCCAGCCACACTTCAGTGGGCCCGGGAGCAACCGTGCGTTCAGCATGACTCACGTTCTGCAGTTTCACGTCTTGCAGGTCATTTCTACTTGCCTGCTTTTTTGTGCGCAACCAGTTTCTTCCTTTTCAACCAGCGTCCCCTCCTCTCCGTCGCTGGCTGATATCAGCACATGCCCCCCTGATCTGCCAACGCACGTCACCTCCTTGCCCTCTTGGATCCCTTCGCTGTTCCCCCCGGCTACCTCATCGACACAGCCATCATTGCAAGCTCCGGCAAAAGGCCTGGCACTTCCAGCCACACTTCAGTGGTCACGGGCTCTATCGTGCAATCAGAATGGCTCACGTTCTGCAGTTTCACGTCTTGCAGGTCATTTTTACTTGCCTGCTTTTTTGTGCGCAACCAGCTTATGCCTGTTCAAGTAGCGTCCCCTCCACTCCGTCGCTGGCTGATATCAACATGCGCCCCTCATCCGCCAACGCACAACGTCACCTCTACGCCCCCTTGGATCCCTTGGCTGTTCCCCCCTGGCCACCTTATCGACACAGCAATCATCGCAAGCTCCAGCAGAAAGGCACGGCCCTTCCAGCATCACTTCAGTGGGCCCGGGAGCTACCGTGCATTTAGCATGGCTCACGTCTTGCAATTTCACGTCTTGCAGGTCATTTCTACTTGCCTGCTTATTTGTGCGCAACCAGTTTCTTCCTTTTCAACTAGCGTCGCCTCCTCTCCGTCGCTGGCTGATATCAGCACATGCGCCCCTGATCCGCCAACGGACGTCACCTCCTTGCCCTCTTGGATCCCTTGGCTGTTCCCCCCGGCTACCTTATCGACACAGCCATCATTGGAAGCTCCGGCATTAAGGCATGGTACTTCCAGCCGCGCTTCAGTGGGCCCGGGAGCTACCGTGCGTTCAGCATAGCTCACGTTCTGCAGTTTTACGTGTTGCATGTCATTTCTACTTGCCTGCTTTTTTGTGCGCAACCACTTTATGCCTGTTCTACTAAAGTCCCCTCCTCTCGGTCGCTGGCTGATATCAGCACATGCGCCCCTGATCCGCAAACGCACAACGTCACCTCCACGCCCTCTAGGATCCCTTAGCTATTCCCCCGGCTATCTCATCGACACAGCCATCATCGCAAGCTCCGGCAGTAAGGCTTGACCCTTCTAGCCACAAGTCAGTGGGCCCAGGAGGTACCGTGCGTTCAGCATGGCTCACGTTCTACAATTTTACGTCTTGCAGGTCATATCTACTTGCCTGCTTTTTTGTGCGCAACCAGTTTATGCCTGCTCAACTAGCGTCCCCTCCTCTCCGTCGTTGGCTGATAAGAGCACATGCGCCCCTGATCCGCAAACGCACAACTCACCTCCACACCCCCTTGGATCACTTGGCTGTTCCCCCCTGCTACCTCATCTACACAGCCATCATCGCAAGCTCCAGCAATAAGGCATGGCACTTCCAGCCACACTTCAGTGGGCACGGGCTCTATCGTGCAATCAGAATGGCTCACGTTCTGCAGTTTCACGTCTTGTAGGTCATTTCTACTTGCCTGCTTTTTTGTGCGCAACCAGTTTATGCCTGGTGAACTAGCCTCCCCTCCTCTCCATCGCTGGCTGATATCAGCACATGCGCCCCTCATCCGCCAACACACAGCGTCACCTCCACGCGCTCTAAGATCCCTTGGCTGTTCCCCCCAGCTACCTCATCGACACAGCCATCATCGCAAGCTTCGGCAGTATGGCACGGCCCTTCCAGCATCACTTCAGTGGGCCCGGGAGCTACCGTGTGTTCAGCATGGCTCACGTTCTGCAGTTTTACGTCTTGCAGGTCATTTCTACTTGCCTGCTTTTTTGTGCGCAACCAGTTTCTTCCTTTTCAACTAGCGTCCCCTCCTCTCGGTCGCTGGCTGATATCAGCACATGCGCCCCTGATCTGCCAACGCACGTCACCTTCTTGCCCTCTTGGATCCCTTGGCTGTTCCCCCCGGCTACCTCATCGACAAAGCCATCATCGCAATCTCCGGCAGTATGGCATGGCCCTTCCAGCCGCACTTCAGTTGGCCCGGGTGCTACCGTGCGTTCAGCATGGCTCACGTTCTGCAATTTCACGTCTTGCAGGTCATTTTTACTTGCCTGCTTATTTGTGCGCAACCAGTTTATGCCTGTTCAAGTAGCGTCCCCTCCACTCCGTCGCTGGCTGATATCAGCATGCGCCCCTCATCCGCCAACGCACAACGTCACCTCCACGTCCCCTTGGATCCCTTGGCCGTTCCCCCCGGCCACCTTATCGACACAGCAATCATCGCAAGCTCCGGCAGAAATGCACGGCCCTTCCAGCAGCACTTCAGTGGGCCCGGGAGCTACCGTGCGTTCAGCATGGCTCACGTCTTGCAATTTCACGTCTTGCAGGTCATTTCTACTTGCCTGCTTATTTGTGCGCAACCAGTTTCTTCCTTTTCAACTAGCGTCCCCTCCTCTCCGTCGCTGGCTGATATCAGCACATGCGCCCCTGATCTGCCAACGCACGTCACCTCCTTGCCCTGTTGGATCCCTTGGCTGTTCCCCCCGGCTACCTCATCGACACCGCCATCATTGCAAGCTCCGGCAAAAGGCATGGCACTTCCAGCCACACTTCAGTGGGCACGGGCTCTATCGTGCGTTCAGAATGGCTCACGTTCTGCAGTTTCACGTCTTGCATGTCATTTCTACTTGCCTGCTTTTTTGTGCGCAATCACTTTATGCCTGTTCTACTAAAGTCCCCTCCTCTCCGTCGCTGGCTGATATCAGCACGTGCGCCCCTGAATAGCCAACGCACAACGTCACCTCCACGCCCTCTAGGATCCCTTAGCTATTCCCCCCGGCTATCTCATCGACACAGCCATCATCGGAAGCTCCAGCAATAAGGCATGGCCCTTCCAGCCACACTTCAATGGACTCGGGAGGTACCGTGCGTTCAGCATGACTCACGTTCTGCAATTTCACGTCTAGCAGGTAATTTCTACTTGCCTGCTTTTTGTGCGCAGCCAGTTTATGCCTCTGCAACAAGAGGCCCCCTCCTCTCCGTCGCTGGCTGATATCAGCACATGCGCCCCTCATCCGCCAACACACAGCGTCACCTCCACGCCCTCTAAGATCCCTTGGCTGTTCCCCCCAGCCACCTCATCGACACAGCCATCATCGCAAGCTTCGGCAGTAAGGCACGGCCCTTCCAGCATCACTTCAGTGGGCCCGGGAGCTACCGTGCGTTCAGTATGGCTCACATTCTGCAGTTTCACGTCTTGCAGGTCATTTCTACTTGCCTGCTTTTTTGTGCGCAACCAGTTTATGCCTGGTGAACTAGCGTCTCCTCCTCTCAATTGCTGGCTGATATCAGCACATGCCACCCTGATCGGCCAACGCACAACGTCACCTAAACGGCCTCTTGGATCCCTTGGCTGTTCCCCCCGGCTACCTCATTGGCACAGCCATCATCACAAACCCTGGCAGTAAGGCATGGCCCTTCCAGCCACTCTTCAGTAGGCCCGGGAGCTACCGTGCGTTCAGCATGGCTCACGTTCTGCAGTTTCACGTCTTGCAGGTCATTTCTACGGGCCTGCTTTTTCGTGCGCAACCAGTTTATACCTGTTCAAGTAGCGTCCCCTCCTCTCCGTCGCTGGCTAATATCAGCTTGCGCCCCTCATCCGCCAACGCACAACGTCACCTCCACGCCCCCTTGGATCCCTTGGCTGTTCCCCCCGGCCACCTTATCGACAGAGCAATCATCGCAAGCTCCGGCAGAAAGGCACGGCCCTTGCAGCATCACTTCAGTGGGCCCGGGAGCCACCGTGCGTTCAGCATGGCTCACGTCTTGCAATTTCACGTCTTGTAGGTCATTTCTACTTGCCTCCTTATTTGTGCACAACCAGTTTCTTCCTTTTCAACTAGCGTCCCCTCCTCTGCGTCGCTGGCTGATAACAGCACATGCGCCCCTGATCTGCCAACACACGTCACCTCCTTGCCCTCTTGGATCCCTTGGCTGTTCCCCCCGGCTACCTCATCGACACAGCCATCATTGCAAGCTCCGGCAAAAGGCATGGCACTTCAAGCCACACTTCAGTGGGCACGGGCTCTATCGTGCGTTCAGAATGGCTCACGTTCTGCAGTTTTACGTCTTGCATGTCATTTCTACTTGCCTGCTTTTTTGTGCACAACCACTTTATGCCTGTTCTACTAAAGTCCCCTCCTCTCCGTCCCTGGCTGATAAGAGCACATGCGCCCCTCATCCGCCAACACACAGCGTCACCTAAACGGCCTCTTGGATCCCTTGGCTGTTCCCCCCGGCTACCGAGCCACTTCAGTAGGCACGGGCTCTATCGTGCGTTCAGAATGGCTCACGTTCTGCAGTTTTACGTCTTGCATGTCATTTCTACTTGCCTGCTTTTTTGTGCACAACCACTTTATGCCTGTTCTACTAAAGTCCCCTCCTCTCCGTCGCTGGCTGATATCAGCACATGCGCCCCTCATCCGCCAACACACAGCGTCACCTCCACGCCCTCTAAGATCCCTTGGCTGTTCCCGCAGCTACCTCATCGACACAGCCATCATCGCAAGCTTCTGCAGTAAGGCACGGCCCTTCCAGCATCACTTCAGTGGGCCCGGGAGCTACCGTGCGTTCAACATGGCTCACGTTCAGCAGTTTCACGTCTTGCAGGTCATTTCTACTTGCCTGCTTTTTTGTGCGCAACCATTTTCTTCCTTTTCAACTAGCGTCCCCTCCTCTCCGTCGCTGGCTGATATCAGCACACGTGCCCCTGATCTGCCAACGGACGTCACCTCCTTGCCCTCTTGGATCCCTTGGCTGTTCCCCCCGGCTACCTCATCGACACAGCCATCATCGAAATCTCCGGCAGTAAGGCATGGCCCTGCCAGCCGCACTTCAGTGGGCCCGGGAGCTACCGTGTGTTCAGCATGGCTCACGTTCTGAAATTTCACGTCTTGCAGGTCATTTTTACTTGCCTGCTTTTTTGTGCGCAACCAGATTATGCCTGTTCAACTAGCGTCCCCTCCACTCCGTCGCTGGCTGATATCAGCAAGCGCCCCTGATCCGCCAATGCACAACGTCACCTCCACGCCCCCTTAGATCCCTTGGCGGTTCCCCCCGGCAACCTCATCGACACAGCCATGATCGCAAGCTCCGGCAGTAAGGCATGGCCCTTCCAGCCGCACTTCAGTGGGCCCGGGAGCTACCGTGCGTTCAGCATGGCCCACGTTCTGCAATTTCACGCGTTGCAGGTCATTTCTACGTGCCTGCTTTTTCGTGCGCAACCAGTTTATACCTGTTCAACTTGAGTCCCCTCCTCTCCGTCGCTCTCTGATATCAGCACATGCACCCCGGTTCCGCCAACGCACAACGTCACCTCCACGCCCTTTTGGGTCCTTTGGCTGTTCCCCCCAGTTTCCTCATCGACATAGCCATCATCGCAAGCTCTGGCAGTAAGGCACGGCCCTTCCAGCATCACTACAGTAGTCCCGGGAGCTACCGTGCGTTCAGCATGGCTCACGTCCTGCAATTTCACGTCTTGCAGGTCATTTCTATGGCCTTCTTATTTGTGCGCAACCAGTTTCTTCAAGTTCAACTAGCGTCCCCTCCTCTCCGTCGCTGGCTGATATCGGCACATGCGCCCCTGATCCGCAAATGCACAACGTCACCTCCACACCCCCTTGGATCCCTTGGCTGTTCCCCCGGCTACCTCATCTACAAAGCCATCCTCGGAAGCTCCAGCAATAAGGCATGGCTCTTCCAGCCACACTTCAATGGGTACGGGAGGTACCGTGCGTTCAGTATGACTCACGTTCTGCAATTTCACGTCTTGCAGGTAATTTCTACTTGCCTGCTTATTGTGCGCAGCCTTTTATGCCTCTTCAACAAGAGGCCCCTCCTCTCCGTCGCTGGCTGATATCAGCACATGCGCCCCTCATCCGCCAACACACAGCGTCACCTCCACGCCCTCTAAGATCCCTTGGCTGTTCCCCCGGCTACCTCATCGACACAGCCATCATCGCAAGCTTCGGCAGTAAGGCACGGCCCTTCCAGCATCACTTCAGTAGGCCCGGGAGCTACCGTGCGTTCAGCATGGCTCACGTTCTGCAGTTTCACGTCTTGCAGGTCATTTCTACTTGCCTGCTTTTTTGTGCGCAACCAGTTGATGCCTGGTGAACTAGCTTCTCCTCCTCTCAATCGCTGGCTGATATCAGCACATGCCACCCTGATCAGCCAACGCACAACGTCACCTTCACGGCCTCTTGGATCCCTTTGCTGTTCACCCCGGCTACCTCATCGGCACAGCCATCATCACAAACCCTGGCAGTAAGGCATGGCCCTTCCAGCCGCAATTCAGTAGGCCCGGGAGCTACCGTGCGTTCAGCATGGCTCACGTTCTGCAGTTTCACGTCTTCCACGTCATTTCTACGGGCCTGCTTTTTCGTGCGCAACCAGTTTATACCTGTTCAAGTAGCGTCCCCTCATCTCCGTCGCTCGCTGATATCAGCACTCGCGCCACGGTTCCGCCAACGCACAACGTCACCTCCACGCCCTTTTGGGTCCCTTGGCTGTTCCCCCGAGCTTCCTCATCGACAAAGCCATCATCGCAATCTCCGGCAGTATGGCATGGCCCTTCCAGCCGCACTTCAGTTGGTCCGGGTGCTACCGTGCGTTCAGCATGGCTCACGTTCTGCAATTTCACGTCTTGCAGGTCCTTTTTACTTGCCTGCTTTTTTGTGCGCAACCAGTTTATGCCTGTTCAAGTAGCGTCCCCTCCACTCCGTCGCTGGCTGATATCAGCATGCGCCCCTCATCCGCCAACGCACAACGTCACCTCCACGCCCCCTTGGATCCCTTGGCTGTTCCCCCCGGCCACCTTATCGACACAGCAATCATCGCAAGCTCCGGCAGAAAGGCACGGCCCTTCCAGCATCACTTCAGTGGGCCCGGGAGCCACCGTGCGTTCAGCACGGCTCATGTCTTGCAATTTCACGTCTTGCAGGTCATTTCTACCTGCCTCCTTATTTGTGCGCAACCAGTTTCTTCCTTTTCAACTAGCGTCCCCTCCTCTCCGTCGCTGGCTGATAACAGCACATGCGCCCCTGATCTGCCAACACACGTCAAATCCTTGCCCTCTTGGATCCCTTGGCTGTTCCCCCCGGCTACCTCATCGACACAGCCATCATTGCAAGCTCCGGCAAAAGGCATGGCACTTCCAGCCACACTTCAATGGGCCCGGGAGGTACCGTGCGTTCAGCATGACTCACGTTCTGCAATTTCACATCTTGCAGGTAATTTCTACTTGCCTGCTTTTTGTGCGCAGCCAGTTTATGCCTCTTCAACAAGAGGCCCCTCGTCTCCGTCGCTGGCTGATATCAGCACATGCGCCCCTGAATAGCCAACGCACAACGTCACCTCCACGCCCTCTACGATCCCTTAGCTATTCCCCCCAGCTATCTCATCGACACAGCCATCATCGCAAGCTTCGGCAGTAAGGCACGGCCCTTCCAGCATCACTTCAGTGCGCCCGGGAGCTACCGTGCGTTCAGCATGGCTCACGTTCTGCAGTTTCACGTCTTGGAGGTCATTTCTACTTGCCTGCTTTTTTGTGCGCAACCAGTTTATGCCTGGTGAACTAGCGTCTCTTCCTCTGAATCGCTGGCTGATATCAGCACATGTCACCCTGATCGGCCAACGCACAACGTCACCTTCACGGCCTCTTGGATCCCTTGGCTGTTCCCCCCGGCTACCTCATCGACACAGCCATCATCGCAAGCTTTGGCAGTAAGGCATGGCCCTTCCAGCCGCACTTCAGTGGGCCCGGGAGCTACCGTGCATTCAGCATGCCGAACTTTCTGCAATTTCACGTCTTGCAGGTAATTTCTACTTGCCTGCTTTTTGTGCGCAACCAGTTTATCCGTGTTAACTAGAGGCCCCTCCTCTCCGTCGCTGCCTGATATCAGCACATGCGCCTCTAATCTGCCAACGGACAACGTCACCTCCACGCCCTCTTGGATCCCTTGGCTGTTCACCCCGGCTACCTCATCGACACAGCCATCATTGCAAACTCCGGCAGTAAAGCACGGCCCTTCCAGCCACACTTCAGTGGACCCGGGAGCTACCGTGTGTTCAGCCTGGCTCACGCCCTGCAATTTCACGTCTTGCAGGTCATTTGTACTTGCCTGGTTATTTGTGCGCGACCAGTTTATGCCTGTTCAACTAGCGTCCTCTCCCCTCCGTCGCTGGCTGATATCAGCACATGCGCCCCTGATCCGCCAACGCACAACGTCCCCTCCACACCCCCTTGGATCCCTTGGCTGTTCCCCCCGGCTACCTCATCGACACAGCCATTATCGCAAGCTCCAGCAATAAGGCATGGCCCTTCCAGCCACACTTCACTGGGCCCGGGAGCTACCGTGCGTTCAGCATGACTCATGTTCTGCAATTTCACGTCTTGCAGGTAATTTCTACTTGCCTGCTTTTTGTGCGCAACCAGTTTATGCCTGTTCAACAAGAGGCCCCTCCTCTCCGTCGCTGGCTGATATCAGCACATGTGGCCCAAATCCGCCATCGCATAACGTAACCTCCACGCTCTCTTGTATCCCTTGGCTGTTCACACCGGCTACCTCATCGACACAGCCATCATCGCCAGCTCCGGCAGTAAGGCACGGCCCTTTCAGCCACACTTCAGTGTGCCAGGAGCTACCGTGCATTCAGCATGGCTCACGTCCTGCAATATCACGTCTTGCAGGTCATTTCTACTTGCCTGCTTTTTTGTGCGCAACCAATTTCTTCCTGTTAAACTAGCGTCCCCTCCTCTCCTTCGCTGGCTGCTATCAGCACATGCGCCCCTGATCCGCCAACGCGCAACGTCACCTCCACGCCCTATTGGATCCCTTGGCTGTTACCCCCCGCACCCTCATCGACACAGCCATCATTGCAAGCTCTGGCAGTAAGTCTTGGCGTTTTCATCCGCACGTCAGTGACCCCGGGAGCTACCGTGCGTTCAGCATGGCTGACGTTCGCAATTTCACGTCTTGCAGGTGAATTCTACTTGACTGCATTTTGTGCGCAACCAGTTTCTTCCTTTTCAACTAGCGTCCCCTGCTCTCCGTCGCTGGCTGATATCAGCACATGGACCCCTGATCCGCCAACACACGTCACCACCTTGCCCTCTTGGATCCCTTGGCTGTTCCCCCCGGCTACCGCATCGATACAACCATCATCGCAAGCTCCGGCAATAAGGCATGGCACTTCCAGCCACACTTCAGTGGGCACGGGCTCTCTCGTGCGTTCAGCATTGCTCAGGTTCTGCAGTTTCACGTCTTGTAGGTCATTTCTACGGGCCGGCTTTTTCGTGCGCCACAAGTTTATACCTGTTCAACTTGAGTCCCCCCCTCTCCGTCGCTCGCTGATATCAGCACATGCGCCCCGGTTCCGCCAACGGACAACGTCACCTCCACGCCCTTTTGGATCCCTTGGCTGTTCCCCCCAGCTTCCTCATCGACACAGCCATCATCGCAATCTCCGGCAGTGTGGCATGGCCTTTCCAGCCGCACTTCAGTTGGCCCGGGAGCTACCTTGCGTTCAGCATTGCTCACGCTCATTTGTACTTGCCTGCTTATTTGTGCGCAACCAGTTTATGCCTCTTCAACAAGAGGCCCCTCCTCTCTGTCGCTGGCTGATATCAGCACATGAGGCCCTAATCCGCCATCGCGCAAAATAACCTCCACCCTCTCTTGGATCCCTTGGCTGTTCACGCCGGCTACCTCATCGACACAGCCATCATGGCAAGCTCCGCAAGTAAGGCACGGCCCTTTCAGTCACACTTCAGTGGGCCCGGGAGCTGCCGTGCGTTCAGCATGGCTGACGTTCTGCAATTTCACGTCTTGCAGGTGAATTCTACTTGCCTGCTTTTTGTGCGCAACCAGTTTATGCCTGTTCAACAAGAGGCCCCTCCTCTCGGTCGCTGGCTGATATGAGCACATGCGGCCCAAATCCGCCATCGCACAACGTAACCTCCACGCCCTCTTGGATCCCTTGGCTGTTCACACCGGCCACCTCATCGACACAGCCATCATCGCAAGCTCTGGAAGTAAGGCACGGCCCTTTCAGCCACACTTCAGTGGGCCCGGGAGCTACCGTGCGTTCAGCGTGGCTCACGTCCTGCATTTTCACGTCTTCCAGGTCATTTCTACTTGCCTGCTTATTTGTGCGCAACCACTTTATGCCTGTTCAACTATAGCCCCCTCCTCTCCATCGCTGGCTGATATCAGCACATGCACCCCTGATCCGCGACACAACATCACCTTCACGGCCTCTTGGATCCCTTGGCTGTCCCTCTCGGCTACCTCATCGACACAGCCATCATCGCAAGCTCCGGCACTAAGGCATGGCCCTTCCAGCCGCACTTCAGTAGGCCCGGGAGCTACCGTGCGTTCAGCATGGCTCACGTTCTGCAGTTTCACGTCTTGCAGGTCATTTCTACTTGTCTTTTTTTTGTGCGGAACTACTTTATGCCTGTTCAACTAGAGTCCCCTCCTCTCCGTCGCTGGCTGATATCAGAACATGCCACCCTGATCGGCCAACGCACAACGTCCCCTCCACTCCCCCTTGGATCCCTTGGCTGTTCCCCCTGGCTACCTCATCGACACAGCCATCATCGGCAGCTCCTGCAGTAAGGCACGGCCCTTTCAGCCACACTTCAGTGTGCCCAGGAGCTACCGTGCATTCAGCATGGCTCACGTCCTGCGATATCACGTCTTGCAGGTGCTTTCTACTTGCCTGCTTTTTTGTGCGCAACCAGTTTCTTCCGGTTAAACTAGCGTCCCCTCCTCTCCTTCGCTGGCTGCTATAAGCACATGCGCCCCTTATCCGCCAACGCACAACGTCACCTCCACGCCCTCTTGGATCCCTTGGCTGTTACCCCCCGCACCCTCATCGACACAGCCATCATTGCAAGCTCTGGCAGTAAGTCTTGGCCTTTCCATCCGCACGTCAGTGACCCCGGGAGCTACCGTGCGTTCAGCATGGCTGACGTTCGCAATTTCACGTCTTGCAGGTGAATTCTACTTGCCTGCATTTAGTGCGCAACCAGTTTCTTCCTTTTCAACTAGCGTCCCCTGCTCTCCGTCGCTGGCTGATATCAGCACATGCGCCCCTGATCCGCCAACACACGTCACCTCCTTGCCCTCTTGGATCCCTTGGCAGTTCCCCCCGGCTACCACTTCGATACAGCCATCATCGCAAGCTCCGGCAATAAGGCATGGCACTTCCAGCCACACTTCAGTGGGCACGGGCTCTGTCGTGCGTTCAGCATGGCTCAGGTTCTGCAGTTTCACGTCTTGCAGGTCATTTCTACGGGCCGGCTTTTTCGTGTGCAACAAGTTTATACCTGTTTAACTTGAGTCCCCTCCTCTCCGTCGCTCGCTGATATCAGCACAAGCGCCCCGGTTCCGCCAACGCACAACGTCACCTCCACGCCCTTTTGGGTCCCTTGGCTGTTCCCCCCAGCTTCCTCATCGACACAGCCATCATCGCAATCTCCGGCAGGGTGGCATGGCCTTTCCAGCCGCACTTCAGTTGGCCCGGGAGCTACCTTGCGTTCAGCATGGCTCACACCCTGCAAGTTCACGTCTTGCAGATCATTTGTACTTGCCTGCTTATTTGTGCGCAACCAGTTTATGCCTCTTCAACAAGAGGCCCCTCCTCTCTGTCGCTCGCTGATATCAGCACATGCGGCCGTAATCCGCCATCGCGCAAAATAACCTCCACCCTCTCTTGGATCCCTTGGCTGTTCACACCGGCTACCTCATCGACACAGCCATCATCGCAAGCTCCGGCATTAAGGCACGGCCCTTTCAGCCACACTTCAGTGGGCCCGGGAGCTGCCGTGCGTTGAGCATGGCTGATTTTCTGCAATTTCACGTCTTGCAGGTGAATTCTACTTGCCTGCTTTTTTTGTGCGCAACCAGTTTATGCCTGTACAACTAGAGTCCCCTCGTCTCCGTTGCTGGCTGATATCAGCACATGCGCCCCTCATTAGCCAACACACAGCGTCACCTCCACGCCCTCTAAGATCCCTTGGAAATTCCCCCCAGCTACCTCATCTACACAGCCATCATCGCAAGCTTCGGCAGTAAGGCATGGCCCTTCCAGACGCACTTCAGTGCGCCCGGGAGCTACCGTGTGTTCAGCGTGGCTCACGTTCTGAAATTTCACGTCTTGCAGGTCACTTTTACTTGCCGGCTTTTTTGTGCGCGACCAGTGTATACGATGTTCAACTTGAGTCCCCTCCTTTCCGTCGCTCGCATATATCAGCACATGCACCCCTGATCCGCCAATTTACAACTTCACCTCCACGCCCTCTTGGATCCTTTGGCTGTTCAACCCGGCTACCTCCTCGACACAGCCATCATCGCAAGCTCCGGAAGTAAGGCACGGCCCTTCCAGAATCACTTGAGTGGGCCAGGGAGCTACCGTGCGTTCAGCATGGCTCACGCCTTGCAAGTTCACGTCTTGCAGGTCATTTGTACTTGCCTGCTTATTTGTGCGCAACCAGTTTATGCCTGTTCAACTAGCGTCCTCTCCTCTCGGTCGCTGACTGGTATCAGCACATGCGCCCCTTATCCGTCAACGCACAACGGTCCCTCCACATCCCCTTGGATCCCTTGGCTGTTCCCCCCGGCTACCTCATCGACACAGCCATTATCGCTTAGCTCCGGCAATAAGGCATGACCCCTTCCAGCTACACTTCACTGGGCCCGGGAGCTACCGTGCGTTCAGCATGACTCACGTTCTGTAATTTCACGTCTTGCAGGTGAATTCTACTTGCCTGCATTTTGTGCGCAACCAGTTTCTTCCTTTTCAACTAGCGTACCCTGCTCTGCGTCGCTGGCTGATATCAGCACATGCGCCCCTGATCCACCAACACACGTCACCTCCTTGCCCTCTTGGATCCCTTGGCTGTTCCCTCCGGCTACCGCATTGATACAGCCATCATCGCAAGCTCCGGCAATAAGGCATGGCACTTCCAGCCACACTTCAGTGGGCACGGGCTCTGTCGTGCGTTCAGCATGGCTCAGGTTCTGCAGTTTCACGTCTTGCAGGTCATTTCTACGGGCCTGCTTTTTCGTGCGCAACAAGTTTATACCTGTTCAACTTGAGTCCCCTCCTCTCCGTCGCTCGCTGATATCAGCACATGCGCCCCGGTTCCGCAACGCACAACGTCACCTCCACGCCCTTTTGGGTCCCTTGGCTGTTCCCCCCAGCACCTCATCGACACAGCCATCATCGCAATCTCCCGCAGTGTGGCATGGCCTTTCCAGCCGCACTTCAGTTGGCCCGGGAGCTACCTTGCGTTCAGCATGGCTCACGCCCTGCAAGTTCACGTCTTGCAGGTCATTTGTACTTGCTGCTTATTTGTGCGCAACCAGTTTATGCCTCTTCAACAAGAGGCCCCTCCTCTCTGTCGCTGGCTGATATCAGCACATGCGGCCCTAATCCACCATCGCGCAAATAACCTCCACCCTCTCTTGGATCCCTTGGCTGTGCACACTGGCTACCTCATCGACACAGCTATCATCGCAAGCTCCGACAGTAGGGCACGGCCCTTTCAGCCACACTTCAGTGGGCCCGGGAGCTGTCGTGCGTTCAGCATGGCTGACGTTCTGCAATTTCACGTCTTGCAGGTGAATTCTACTTGCCTGCTTTTTTTGTGCGCAACCAGTTTATGCCTGTACAACATGAGTCCCCTCGTCTCCGTTGCTGGCATATATCAGCACATGCGCCCCTCATCCGCCAACACACAGCGTCACCTCCGCGCCCTCTAAGATCCCTTGGCAATTCCCCCCAGCTACCTCATCGACACAGCCATCATCGCAAGCTTCGGCAGTAAGGCATGGCCCTTCCAGACGCACTTCAGTGGGCCCTGGAGCTACCGTGTGTTCAGCATGGCTCACGTTCTGAAATTTCATGCCTTGCAGGTCACTTTTACTTGCCTGCTTTTTTGTGCGCGACCAGTTTATACCTGTTCAACTTGAGTCCCCTCCTCTCCGTCGCTCGCATATATCAGCACAGGCAACCCTGATCCGCCAACGCACGTCACCACCTTGCCCTCTTGGATCCCTTGGCTGTTCCCCCCGGCTACCGCATCGATACAACCATCATCGCAAGCTCCGGCAATAAGGCATGGCACTTCCAGCCACACTTCAGTGGGCACGGGCTCTCTCGTGCGTTCAGCATTGCTCAGGTTCTGCAGTTTCACGTCTTGTAGGTCATTTCTACTGGCCGGCTTTTTCGAGCGCCACAAGTTTATACCTGTTTAACTTGAGTCCCCTCCTCTCCTTCGCTCGCTGATATCAGCACATGCGCCCCGGTTCCGCCAACGGACAACGTCACCTCCACGCCCTTTTGGATCCCTTGGCTGTTCCCCCCAGCTTCCTCATCGACACAGCCATCATCGCAATCTCCGGCAGTGTGGCATGGCCTTTCCAGCCGCACTTCAGTTGGCCCGGGAGCTACCTAGCGTTCAGCATTGCTCACGCTCATTTGTACTTGCCTGCTTATTTGTGCGCAACCAGTTTATGCCTCTTCAACAAGAGGCCCCTCCTCTCTGTCGCTGGCTGATATCAGCACATGAGGCCCTAATCCGCCATCGCGCAAAATAACCTCCACCCTCTCTTGGATCCCTTGGCTGTTCACACCGGCTACCTCATCGACACAGCCATCATGTCAAGCTCCGGCAGTAAGGCACGGCCCTTTCAGTCACACTTCAGTGGGCCCGGGAGCTGCCGTGCGTTCAGCATGGCTGACGTTCTGCAATTTCACGTCTTGTAGGTGAATTCTACTTGCCTGCTTTTTGGGCGCAACCAGTTTATGCCTGTTCAACAAGAGGCCCCTCCTCTCGGTCGCTGGCTGATATCAGCACATGCGGCCCAAATCCGCCATCGCACAACGTAACCTCCACGCCCTCTTGGATCCCTTGGCTGTTCACACCGGCCACCTCATCGACACAGCCATCATCGCAAGCTCTGGAAGTAAGGCACGGCCCTTTCAGCCACACTTCAGTGGGCCCGGGAGCTACCGTGCGTTCAGCGTGGCTCACGTCCTGCATTTTCACGTCTTCCAGGTCATTTCTACTTGCCTGCTTATTTGTGCGCAACCACTTTATGCCTGTTCAACTATAGCCCCCTCCTCTCCATCGCTGGCTGATATCAGCACATGCACCCCTGATCCGCCACACCACGTCACCTTCACGGCCTCTTGGATCCCTTGGCTGTCCCCCTCGGCTACCTCCTCGACACAGCCATCATCGCAAGCTCCGGCACTAAGGCATGGCAGTTCCAGCCGCACTTCAGTAGGCCCGGGAGCTACCGTGCGTTCAGCATGGCTCACGTTCTGCAGTTTCACGTCTTGCAGGTCATTTCTACTTGTCTTTTTTTTGTGCGGAACTACTTTATGCCTGTTCAACTAGAGTCCCCTCCTCTCCGTCGCTGGCTGATATCAGAACATGCCACCCTGATCGGCCAACGCACAACGTCCCCTCCACTCCCCCTTGGATCCCTTGGCTGTTCCCCCTGGCTACCTCATCGACACAGCCATTATCGCAAGCTCCGGCAATAAGGCAAGGCCCTTCCAGCCACACTTCACAGGGCCCGGGAGCTACCGTGCGTTCAGCATGACTCATGTTCTGCAATTTCACGTCTTGCAGGTAATTTTTACTTGCCTGCTTTTTGTGCGCAACCAGTTTATGCCTGTTCAAAAAGAGGCCCCTCCTCTCCGTCGCTGGTGATATCAGCATATGTGGCCCAAATCCGCCATCGCACAACGTAACCTCCACGCCCTCTTGTATCCCTTGGCTGTTCACACCGGCTACCTCATCGACACAGCCATCATCGGCAGCTCCTGCAGTAAGGCACGGCCCTTTCAGCCACACTTCAGTCTGCCCAGGAGCTACCGTGCATTCAGCATGGCTCACGTCCTGCAATATCACGTCTTGCAGGTGCTTTCTACTTGCCTGCTTTTTTGTGCGCAACCAGTTCCTTCCGGTTAAACTAGCGTCCCCTCCTCTCCTTCGCTGGCTGCTATAAGCACATGCGCCCCTTATCCGCCAACGCACAACGTCACCTCCACGCCCTCTTGGATCCCTTGGCTGTTACCCCCCGCACCCTCATCGACACAGCCATCATTGCAAGCTCTGGCAGTAAGTCTTGGCCTTTCCATCCGCACGTCAGTGACCCCGGGAGCTACCGTGCGTTCAGCATGGCTGACGTTCGCAATTTCACGTCTTGCAGGTGAATTCTACTTGCCTGCATTTAGTGCGCAACCAGTTTCTTCCTTTTCAACTAGCGTCCCCTGCTCTCCGTCGCTGGCTGATATCAGCACATGCGCCCCTGATCCGCCAACACACGTCACCTCCTTGCCCTCTTGGATCCCTTGGCAGTTCCCCCCGGCTACCGCTTCGATACAGCCATCATCGCAAGCTCCGGCAATAAGGCATGGCACTTCCAGCCACACTTCAGTGGGCACGGGCTCTGTCGCGCGTTCAGCATGGCTCAGGTTCTGCAGTTTCACGTCGTGCAGGTCATTTGTACTTGCCTGCTTATTTGTGCGCAACCAGTTTATGCCTGTTCAACTAGCGTCCTCCCCTCTCCGTCGCTGACTGGTATCAGCACATGCGCCCCTTATCTGCCAACGCACAACAGTCCCTCCACAGCCGCTTGGATCCCTTGGCTGTTCCCCCCGGCTACTTCATCGACACAGCCATTACCGCTTAGCTCCGGCAATAAGGCATGACCCCTTCCAGCCACACTTCACTGGGCCCGGGAGCTACCGTGCGTTCAGCATGACTCACGTTCTGCAATTTCACGTCTTGCAGGTCACTTTTACTTGCCTGCTTTTTTGTGCGCGACCAGTTTATACCTGTTCAACTTGAGTCCCCTCCTCTCCGTCGCTCGCATATATCAGCACACGCACCCCTGATCCGCCAACGCACAACTTCACCTCCACGCCCTCTTGGATCCCCTGGCTTTTACCCCCCGCACCCTCATCGACACAGCCATCATTGCAAGCTCTGGCAGTAAGTCTTGGCCTTTCCATCCGCACGTCAGTGACCCCGGGAGCTACCGTGCGTTCAGCATGGCTGACGTTCGCAATTTCCCGTCTTGCAGGTGAATTCTACTTCCCTGCATTTTGTGCGCAACCAGTTTCTTCCTTTTCAACTAGCGTCCCCTGCTCTCCGTCGCTGGCTGATATCAGCACATGCGCCCCTGATCCGCCAACACACGTCACCTCCTTGTCCTCTTGGATCCCTTGGCTGTTCCCCCCGGCTACCGCATTGATAAAGCCATCATCGCAAGCTCCGGCAATAAGGCATGGCACTTCCAGCCACACTTCAGTGGGCACGGGCTCTGTCGTGCGTTCAGCATGGCTCAGGTTCTGCAGTTTCACGTCTTGTAGGTCATTTCTACGGGCCTGCTTTTTCGTGCGCAAGCAGCTTCTACCTGTTCAACTTGAGTCCCCTCCTCTCCGTCGCTCGCTGATATCAGCACATGCGCCCCGGTTCCGCCAACGCACAACGTCACCTCCACGCCCTTTTGGGTCCCTTGGCTGTTCCCCCCAGCTTCCTCATCGACACAGTCATCATCGCAATCTCCGGCAGTGTGGCATGGCCTTTCCAGCCGCACTTCAGTTGGCCCGGGAGCTACCTTGCGTTCAGCATGGCTCACGCCCTGCAAGTTCACGTCTTGCAGGTCATTTGTACTTGCTGCTTATTTGTGCGCAACCAGTTTATGCCTCTTCAACAAGAGGCCCCTCCTCTCTGTCGCTGGCTGATATCAGCACATGCGGCCCTAATCCGCCAACGCGCAAAATAACCTCCACCCTCTCTTGGATCCCTTGGCTGTTCACACCGGCTACCTCATCGACACAGCCATCATCGCAAGCTCCGGCAGTAAGGCACGGCCCTTTCAGCCACACTTCAGTGGGCCCGGGAACTGCCATGCGTTCAGCATGGCTGACGTTCTGCAATTTCACGTCTTGCAGGTAATTTCTACTGCCTGCTTTTTGTGCGCAACCAGTTTATGCCTGTTCAACAAGAGGCCCCTCCTCTCGGTCGCTGGCTGATATCAGCACATGAGGCCCAAATCTGCCATCGCACAACGTAACCTCCACGCCCTCTTGGATCCCTTGGCTGTTCACACCAGCCACCTCATCGACACAGCCATCATCGCAAGCTCCGGAAGTAAGGCACGGCCCTTTCAGCCACACTTCAGTGGGCCCGGGTGCTACCGTGCATTCAGCATGGCTGACGTCCTGCAATATCACGTCTTGCAGGTCATTTCTACTTGCCTGCTTTTTTGTGCGCAACCAGTTTCTTCCGGTTAAACTAGCGTCCCCTCCTCTCCTTCGCTGGCTGCTATCAGCACATGCGCCCCTGATCCGCCAACGCACAACGTCACCTCCACGCCCTCTTGGATCCCTTGGCTGTTACCCCCCGCACCCTCATCGACACAGCCATCATTGCAAGCTCTGGCAGTATTCTTGGCCTTTCCATCCGCACGTCAGTGACCCCGGGAGCTACCGTGCGTTAAGCATGGCTGACGTTCGCAATTTCACGTCTTGCAGGTGAATTCTACTTGCCTGTATTTTGTGCGCAACCAGTTTCTTCCTTTTCAACTAGCGTCCCCTGCTCTCCGTCGCTGGCTGATATCAGCACATGCGCCCCTGATGCGCCAACACACGTCACCTCCTTGCCCTCTTGGATCCCTTGGCAGTTCCCCCCGGCTACCGCATCGATACAGCCATCATCGCAAGCTCCGGCAATAAGGCAATCATCGCAAGCTCCGGCACTTCCAGCCACACTTCAGTGGGCACGGTCTCTGTCGTGCGTTCAGCATGGCTCAGGTTCTGCAGTGTCGCGTCTTGCAGGTCATTTCTACGGGCCGGCTTTTTCGTGAGCAACAAGTTTATACCTGTTCAACTTGAGTCCCCTCCTCTCCGTCGCTGACTGGTATCAGCACATGCCACATGCGCCCCTTATCTGCCAACGCACAACGGTCCCTCCACACCCCCTTGGATCCCTTGGCTGTTCCCCCCGGCTACCTCATCGACACAGCCATTACCGCTTAGCTCCGGGAATAAGGCATGACCCCTTCCAACCACACTTCACTGGGCCCGGGAGCTACCGTGCGTTCAGCATGACTCACGTTCTGCAATTTCACGTCTTGCAGGTAATTTCTACTGCCTGCTTTTTGTGCGCAACCAGTTTATGCATGTTCAACAAGAGGCCCCTCCTCTCGGTCGCTGGCTGATATCAGCACATGCGGCCCAAATCCACCATCGCCCAACGTAACCTCCACGCCCTCTTGGATCCCTTGGCTGTTCACGCCGGCCACCTCATCGACACAGCCATCATCGCAAGCTCCGGCAGTAAGGCACAGCCCTTTCAGCCACACTTCAGTGGGCCCAGGAGCTACCGTGCGTTCAGCGTGGCTCACGTCCTGCATTTTCACGTCTTGCAGGTCATTTCTACTTGCCTGCTTTTTTTGTGCGCCACCAGTTTATGCGTGTTCAACTAGAGTCCCCTCGTCTCCGTCGCTGGCTGAAATCAGCATATGCGCCCCTCATCCGCCAACACACAGCGTCACCTCCACGCCCTCTCAGATCCCTTGGCTATTCCCCCCAGCTACCTCATCGACACAGCCATCATCGCAAGCTTCGACAGTAAGGCATGGCCCTTCCAGCCGCACTTCAGTGGGCCCGGGAGCTACCGTGCGTTCAGCATGGCTCACGTTCTGCAGTTTCACGTCTTGCAGGTCATTTCTACTTCTCTGCTTTTTTGTGCGGAACCACTTTATGCCTGTTCAACTAAATTCCCCTCCTCTCCGTCGCTGGCTGATATCAGCACAAGCACCCCTGATCCGCCAACGCACAACGTCACCTTCACGGCCTCTTGGATCCCTTAGCTGTTCCCCCCCGCTACCTCATCGACACAGCCATCATCGCAATCTCCGGCAGTAAGGCATGGCCCTTCCATCCGCAATTCAATAATCCCGGGAGCTACCGTGCATTCAGCATGGCTCACGTCCTGCAATTTCACGTCTTGCAGGTCATTTCTACTTGCCTGCTTTTTTGTGCGCAACCAGTTTCTTCCGGTTAAACTAGCGTCCCCTCCTCTCCGTCGCTGGCTGATATCAGCACATGGGCCCCTGATCCGCCAACGCACAACGTCACCTCCACGCCCTCTTGGATCCCTTGGCTGTTCCCCCGGCTATCTCATCGACACAGCCATCATCGCAAGCTCTGGCAGTAAGGCTTGACCCTTCTATCCACAAGTCAGTGGGCCCGGGAGCTACCGTGCGTCCAGCATGGCTCACGTTCTGCAATTTCACGTCTTGCAGGTCATTTTTACTTGCCTGCTTTTTTGTGCGCAACCAGTTTGCGCTTGCTCAACTAGCGTCCCCTCCTCTCCGTCGCTGGCTGATATCAGCACATGCACCCCTGTTCCACCAACGCACAACTTCACCTCCACGCCCTCTTGGATCCCTTGGCTGTTCAATCTGGCTACCTCATCGACACAGCCATCATCGCAAGCTCCAGCAGTGAGGCACGGCCCTTCCAGCATCACTTCAGTGGGCCCGGGAGCTACCGTGCGTTCAGCATGGCTCACGTTCTGCAGTTTCACGTCTTGCAGTTCATTTCAACTTGTCTGCTTTTTTGTGCGCAACCACTTTATGCCTGTTCAAATAGCGTCCCCTCCTTTCCGTCGCTCGCTGATATCAGCACATGCGCCCCTGATCCGCCAATGCACGTCACCTCCGCGATCTCTTGGATCCCTTGGGTGTTCCCCCCGGCTACCTCATCGACACAGCCATCATCGCAAGCTCTGGCAGTAAGGCTGGCCCTTCCAGCCGCACTTCAGTGGGCCAGGGAGCTACCGTGCGTTCAGCATAGCCCACGTTGTGCAATTTCACGTCTTGCAGGTCATTTCTACTTGCCTGCTTTTTCGTGCGCAACCAGTTTTTACCTGTTCAACTTGAGTCCCCTCCTCTCCGTCGCACGCTGATAGCAGCACATGCGCTCCGGTTCCACCAACGCACAACTTCACCTCCACGCCCTCTTGGGTCCCTTGGCTGTTCAACCCGGCACCCTCATCGACACAGCCATCATCGCAAGCTCCGGCAGTAAGACACGGCCCTTCCAGCATCACTTCAGTGGGTCCGGGAGCTACCGCGCGTTCAGCATGGCTCACATCCTGCAATTTCACGTCTTGAAGGTCATTTCTACTTGCCTGCTTATTTGTGCGCAACCACTTTATGCCTGTTTAACTATAGTCCCCTCCTCTCCATCGCGGGCTGATATCAGCACATGCACCCCTGATCCGCCAACGCACAACTTCCCCTCCACGCCCTCTTGGATCCCTTGGCTCTTCAACCCGGCTACCTCATCGACACAGCCATCATCACAAGCTCCGGCAGTAAGGCACGCCCTTGCAGCATAACTTCAGTGGGTCCAGGAGCTACCGTGCGTTCAGCATGGCTCACGTCCTGCAATTTTACGTCTTGCAGGTCATTTCTACTTGCCTCCTTATTTGTGCGCAACCACGTTAAACCTGTTCAACTATAGTCCCCTCCTCTCCATCGCTGGCTGATATCAGCACATGCACCCCTGATCCGCCAACGCACAACATCACCTTCACGGCCTCTTGGATCCCTTGGCTGTCCCCCCCCGGCTACCTCATCGACACAGCCATCATCGCAAGCCCTGGCAGTAAGGCATGGCCCTTCCAGCCACACTTCAGTGGGCAGGGGAGCTAGCGTGCGTTCAGCATGGCTCACGTTCTGCCGTTTCCCGTCTTGCAGGTCATTTCTACTTGTCTGCTATTTTGTGCGCAACCACTTTATGCCTGTTCAACTAGAGTCCCCTCCTCACCATCGCTGGCTGATAGCAGCACATGCACCCCTGATCCACCAATGCACGTCACCTCCTTGCCCTCTTGGATCCCTTGGCTGTTCTCCCCGGCTACCTCATCGACACAGCCATCATCGCAAGCTCCGGCAGTAAGGCATGGCCCTTTCAGCCGCACTTCAGTAGGCCTGGGAGCTACCGTGTGTTCAGCATAGCTCACGTTCTGCAGTTTCACGTCTTGCAGGTCATTTCTACTTGTCTGCTTTTTTGTGCGCAACCACTTTATGCCTGTTCAACTAGAGTCCCCTCCTCTCCGTCGCTGTCTGATAACAGCACATGCACCCCTGATCCACCAATGCACAACTTCACCTCCACGCCTTCTTGGATCCCTTGGCTGTTCAACCCGGCTACCTCATCGACACAGCCATCATCGCAAGCTCCGGCAGTAAGGCACGGCCCTTCCAGCATCACTTCAGTGGGCCCTGGAGCTAACGGGTGTTCAGCATGGCTCACGTCCTGCAATTTCATGTCTTGCAGGTCATTTCTACTTGCCTGCTTATTTGTGCGCAACCAGTTTCTTCCTGTTCAACTAGCCTCCCCTCCTCTCCGTCGCTGGCTGATATCAGCACATGCGCCCCTGATCCGCCAATGCATGTCCCCTCCTTGCCCTCTTGGATCCCTTAGCTGTTCCCCGCGGCTACCTCATCGGCACAGCCATCATCGCAAGCTCCGGCAATAAGGCATGGCCCTTCCAGCCACACTTCAGTGGGCCCTGGAGCTACGTGCGTTCAGCATGGCTCACGTCCTGCAATTTCATGTCTTGCAGGTCATTTCTACTTGCCTGCTTATTTGTGCGCAACTAGTTTGCGCTTGTTCAACCAGCGTCCCCTCCTCTCCGTCGCTGGCTGATATCAGCGCATGCGCCCCTGATCCGCCAACACACAACTTCACCTCAACGCCCTCTTGGATTCCTTGGCTGTTCCCCCCGGCTAACTCATTGACACAGCCATCATCGCAAGCTCCGGCAATGAGGCATGGCCCTTCCAGCCACACTTCAGTGGGCCCGGGAGCTACCGTGCGTTCAGCATGACTCACGTTCTGCCATTTCACGTCTTGCAGGTACTTTCTACTTGCCTGCTTTTTGTGCGCAACCAGTTTATGCCTGTTCAACAAGAGGCCCTTCCTCTCCATCGCTGGCTGATATCAGCACATGCGGCCCTAATCCGCTATCGCACAACGTCACCTTCACGACCTCTTGAATCCCTTGGCTGTTCCCCCCGGCTACCTCATCGACACAGCCATCATCGCAAGCTCCGGCAGTAAGACATGACCCTTCCAGCCGCACTTCAGTAGGCCCGGGAGCTACCGTGCGTTCAGCATGGCTCACGTTCTGCAGTTTCAGATCTTGCAGGTCATTTCTACTTGTCTGCTCTTTTGTGCGCAACCACTTTATGCCTGTTCAAGTAGAGTCCCCTTCTCTACATCGCTGGCTGATATCAGCACATGCACCCCTGATCTGCCAACGCACAACTTCTCCACGCCCTCTTTGATCCCTTGGCTGTTCAACCCGGCTACCTCATCAACACAGACATCATCGCAAGCTCCAGCAGTAAGGCACGGCCCTTCCAGCATCACTTCCGTGGGCCCGGGAGCTACTGTGCGTTCAGCATGGCTCACGTCATGCAATTTCACGTCTTGCAGGTCATTTCTACTTGCCTGCTTATTTGTGCGCAACCAGTTTCTTCCTGTTGCACTAGAGTCCCCTCGTCTATGTCACTGGCTGATATCAGCACATGCGCCCCTGATCCGCCAACGCACAACGTCACCTCCACGCCCTCTTGGATCCCTTGGCTGTTCCCCCCGGCACCTTCATCGACACAGCCATCATCGCAAGCTCCGGCAGTAAGGCACGGCCCTTTCAGCCACACTTCAGTGGGCCGGGGAGCTACCGTGCATTCAGCATAGCTCACGTCCTGCAATTTCAGGTCTTGTAAGTCATTTCTACTTGCCTGCTTTTTTGTGTGCAACCAGTTTCTTCTGGTTAAACTATCGTCCCCTTCTCTCCGTTGCTTGCTGATATCAGCACATGCACCCCCGATCCGCCAAAGCACAACGTCACCTCCACGCCCTCCTGGATCCCTTGGCTGTTCCCCCCGGCTACCTCATCGACACAGCCATCATCGGAAGCTCCGGCAATAAGGCATGGTACTTCCAGCCGTGCTTCAGTGGGCCGGGGAGCTACCGTGCAATCAGCATGGCTCACGTTCTGCAGTTTCACGTCTTGCAGGTCATTTCTACTTGTCTGCTTTTTTGTGCGCAACACCTTTATGCCTGTTCAACAAGAGTCCCCTCCTCTCCATCGCTGGCTGATATCAGCACATGCACTCCTGATCCGCCAACGCACAACTTCACCTCCACGCCCTCTTGGATCCCTTCGCTGTTCACCCCGGCTACCTCATCGACACAGCCATCATCGCAAGCTCCGGCAGTAAGGCATGGGCCTTCCAGCCGCACTCCAGTAGGCCCGGGAGCTACCGTGCATTCAGCATGGCTCACGTCCTGCAATTTCACGTCTTGCAGGTCACTACTACTTGCCTGCTTATTTGTGCGCAACCAGTTTCTTCCTGTTCAACTAGCGTCACCTCCTCTCCGTCGCTTGCTGATATCAGCCCATGCGCCCCTGATCCGCCAACGCAAGTCACCTCCTTGCCCTCTATGATCCCTTGGCTGTTCCCCCCGGCTACCTCATCGACATAGCCATCATCGCAAGCTCTGGCAGTAAGGCATGGCCCTTCCATCTGCACTTCAGTGGGCCCGGGAGCTACCGTGTGTTCAGCATGGCTCACGTTCTGAAATTTCACGTCTTGCAGGTCATTTTTACTTGCCTGCTTTTTTGTGCGGAACCAGTTTATGCCTGTTCAACTAGCGTCCCCTGCACTCCGTCGCTGGCTTATATCAGCATGCGCCCCGGTTCCGCCAACGCACAACTTTACCTCCACGCTCTTTTGGGTCCGTTGGCTGTTCCCCCAGCTTCCTCATCGACACATCCATCATTGCAATCTCCGGCAGTATGGCATGGCCCTTCAAGCCGCACTTCATTGGGCCCGGGAGCTACCTTGCGTTCAGCATGGCTAAGGCTCTGCAATTTCACGTCTTACAGGTCATTTTTACTTGCCTGCTTTATTGCGCGCAATCCGTTTATGCTTGTTAAACTAGTGTCCCCTCCACTCCGTCGCTGGCTGATATCAGCACATGCGCCCCTGATCCGCCAACGCACGTCACCTCCACGCCCCCTTGGATTCCTTTGCTGTTCCCCCCGGCTACCACACCGACACAGCCATCATCGCAAGCTCCGGCAATAAGGAATAGCACTTCCAGCCACACTTCAGTGGGCACAGGAGCTATCGTGCGTTCAGCATGGCTCACGTTCAGCAGTTTCACGTAGTGCAGGTCATTTCTACTTGCCTGCTTTTTTGTGCGCAACCCTTTTATGCCTGGTCAACTAGCGTCCCCTCCTCTCCATCTCTGGCTGATATCAGCACATGCCACCCAGATCGGCCAACGCACAAATCACCTTCACGGCCTCTTGGATCCCTTGGCTGTTCCCCCGGCTACCTCATCGACACAGCCATCATCACAAGCTCCGGCAGTAAGGCATGGCCATTTCAGCCGCGCTTCAGTAGGCCCGGGAGCTACCGTGTGTTCAGCATGGCTCATGTTCTGCAATTTCACGTCTTGCAGGTCATTTTTACTTGCCTTCTTTATTGTGCGCAATCAGTTTATGCTTGTTCAAGTGGCGTCCCCTCCACTCCGTCGCTGGCTGATATCAGTGCATGCGCCCCTGATCCGCCAACGCACGACGTCAACTCCACGCCCCCCTCGATCCTTGGGCTGTTCCCCCCGGCTACCTCATCGACACAGCCATCATCGCAAGCTCCGGCAGTATGGCATGGCCCTTCCAGCGACAATTCAGTAGGCCCGGGAGCTACCGTGCGTTCAGCATGGCTCACCTTATGCAGTTTCACGTCTTGCAGGTCATTTCTTCTTGCCTGCTTTTTTGTGCGCAACCAGTTTATACCTGGTGAACTAGAGTCGTCTCGTCTTTGTCGCTGGCTTATATCAGCATATGTGCCCCTCATCCGCCAATGCAGAACGTCACCTCCACGCCCTCTTAGATCCCTTTGCTGTTCCCCCCAGCTACTTCATCCACAGAGCCATCATCGCAACCTTTGGCAGTAAGGCATGGCCCTTCCAGCCACACTTCAGTGGGCCCGGGAGCTACCGTGCATTCAGCATGACTCACGTTCTGCCATTTCACGTCTTGCAGGTACTTTCTACTTGCCTGCTTTTTGTGCGCAACCAGTTTATGCTTGTTCAACTAGCGTCCCCTCCACTCCGTCGCTGGCTGATATCAGCACATGCACCCCTGATCCGCCAACGCACAACTTCACCTCCACGCCCTCTTGGATCCCTTGGCTCTTCAACCCGGCTACCTCCTAGACACAGCCATCATCGCAAGCTCCGGCAGTAAGGCACGGCCCTTTCAGCCACACTTCAGTGGGCCCGGGAGCTGCCGTGCGTTCAGCATGGCTGACATTCTGCAATTTCACGTCTTGCAGGTGAATTCTACTTGCCTGCTTTATTGTGCGCAATCAGTTTATGCTTGTTCAACTAGCGACCCCTCCACTCCGTCACTGGCTGATATCAGCACATGCACCCCTGATCCGCCAACGCACAACTTCACCTCCACGCCCTCTTGGATCCCTTGGCTGTTCAACCCGGCTACCTCCTAGACACAGCCATCATCGCAAGCTCCGGCAGTAAGGCACGGCCCTTCCAGCATCACTTCAGTGGGCCCGGGAGCTACCGTGCGTTCATCATGGCTCACGCGCTGCAATTTCACGTCTTGCCGGTCATTTGTACTTGCCTGTGTATTTGTGCGCAACCATTTTATGCCTGTTCAACTAGCGTCCTCTCCTCTCCGTCGCTGGCTGATATCAGCAGATGCGCCCCTGATCCGCCAACGCACAACGTCCCCTCCACACACCCCCTTGGATCCCTTGGCTGTTCCCCTCGGCTACCTCATCGACACAGCCATTATCGCAAGCTCCGGCAATAAGGCATGGCCCTTCCAGCCACAGTTCAGTGGGCCCGTGAGCTACCGTGCGTTCAGCATGACCCACGTTCTGCAATTTCACGTCTTGCAGGTCATTTCTACGTGCCTGCTTTTTCGTGCACAACCAGTTTATACCTGTTCAACTTGAGTCCCCTCCTCTCCGTCGCTCGCTGATATCAGCACATGCGCCCCAGTTCCGCCAACGTACAACGTCACCTCCTAGCCCTTTTGTGTCCCTTGGCTGTTTCCCCCAGCTTCCTCATCGACACAGCCATCATCGCAATCTCCGGCAGTATGGCATGGCCCTTCCAGCCGCACTTAAGTGGGCCCGGGAGCTACCGTGCGTTCAGCATGGCTCATGTTCTGCAATTTCACGTCTTGCAGGTCATTTTTACTTGCCTGCCTAATTGTGCGCAATCAGTTTATGCTTGTTCAAGTGGCGTCCCCTCCACTCCGCCGCTGGCTGATATCAGTGCATGCGCCCCTGATCCGCCAACGCACGACGTCACCTCAACGCCCCCTCGATCCCTTGGCTGTTCCCCCCGGCTACCTCATCGACACAGCCATCATCGCAAGCTCCGGCAATAAGGCATGGTACTTCCAGCCGCGCTTCAGTGGGCCCGGGAGCTACCGCGTTCAGCATGGCTCACGTTCTGCAGTTTCAAGTCTTGCAGGTCATTTCTACTTGCCTGCTTTTTTGTGCGCAACCAGTTTATGCCTGGTGAACTAGCGTCCCCTCCTCTCCATCGCCGGCAGATATCAGCACATGCTACCCTAATCGGCCCATGCACAACGTCACCTTCACGGCCTCTTGGATCCCTTGGATGTTCCCCCCGCTACCTCATCGACACAGCCATCATCGCAAGCTCCGGCAGTAAGGCATGACCCTTCCAGCCACAATTCAGTAGGCCCGGGAGCTACCGTGCGTTCAGCATAGCTCACGTTATGCAGTTTCACGTCATGCAGGTCATTTCTACTTGCCTGCTTTTTTGTGCGCAACCAGTTTATGCCTGGTGAACTAGAGTCCCCTCGTATCTGTCGCTGGCTGATATCAGCACATGTGCCCCTCATCCGCCAATGCAGAACGTCACCTCCACGCCCTCTTAGATCCCTTTGCTGTTCCCCCCAGCTACTTTATCGACACAGCCATCATCGCAAGCTTTGGCAGTAAGTCGTGGACCTTCCAGCCACACTTCAGTGGGCCCGGGAGCTACCGTGCATTCAGCATGCCGGACTTTCTGCAATTTCACGTCTTGCAGGTAATTTCTACTTGCCTGCTTTTTGTGCGCAACCAGTTTATCCGTGTTCAACTAGAGGCCCCTCCTCTCCGTCGCTGCCTGATATCAGCATATACGCCTCTAATCTGCCAACGGACAACGTCACATCCACGTCCTCTTGGATCCCTTGGCTGTTCACCCCGGCTACCTCATCGCCACAGCCATCATCGCAAACTCCGGCAGTAAGGCACGGCCCTTCCCGCCACACTTCAGTGGGCCCGGGAGCTACCGTGTGTTCAGCGTGGCTCACGCCCTGAAATTTCACGTCTTGCAGGTCATTTGTACTTGCATGCTTATTTGTGTGCAACCAGTTTATGCCTGTTCAACTAGCGTCCTCTCCTCTCCGTCGCTGGCTGATATCAGCACATGCGCCCCTGATCCGCCAACGCACAAAGTCCCCTCCACACCCCCTTGGTTCCCTTGGCTGTTCCCCCCGGCTACCTCATCGACACAGCCATTATCGTAAGCTCCGGCAATAAGCCATGGCACTTCCAGCCACACTTCAGTGGGCACGGGCTCTGTCGTGCTTTCAGCATGGCTCACGTTCTGCAGTTTCACGTCTTGCAGGTCATTTCTACGGGCCTGCTTATTTGTGCGCAACCAGTTTATCCGTGTTCAACTAGAGGCCCCTCCTCTCCGTCGCTGCCTGATATCAGCACATGCGCCTCTAATCTGCCAACGGACAACGTCACCTCCACGCCCTCTTGGATTCCTTGGCTGTTCACCCTGGCTACCTCATCGACACAGCCATCATGGCAAGCTCCGGCAGTAAGGCATGGCACTTCCAGCCACACTTCAGTGGGCACGGGCTCTGTCGTGCGTTCAGCATGGCTCACGTTTGGCAGTTTCACGTCTTGCAGGTCATTTCTACGGGCCTGCTTATTTGTGCGCAACCAGTTTATGCCTCTTTAACAAGAGGCCCCTCCTCTCCGTCGCTGGCTGATATCAGCACATGCGGCCCTAATCCGCCATTGCACAAAATAACCTCCACGCTCTCTTGGATCCCTTGGCTGTTCACACCGGCTACCTCATCGACACAGCCAGCATCGCAAGCTCCAGCAGTAAGGCACGGCCCTTTCAGCCACACTTCAGTGGGCCCGGGAGCTGCCGTGCGTTCAGCATGGCTGACATTCTGGAATTTCACGCCTTGCAGGTGAATTCTACTCGCCTGCTTTTTTTTGTGCGCAACCAGTTTATGCATGGTGAACTAGAGTCCCCTCGTCTCCGTCGCTGGCTGATATCAGCACATGCGCCCCTCATCCGCCAACACACAGCGTCACCTCCACGCCCTCTAAGATTCCTTGGCTATTCCCCCCCGGCTACCTCATCGACACAGCCATCATCGCAAGCTCCGGCAGTAAGGCATGGCCGTTCCAGCCGCACTTCAGTGGGCCCGGGAGCTACCGTGCGTTCAGCATAGCCCGCGTTGTGCAATTTCACGTCTGGCAGGTCATTTCTACTTGCCTGCTTTTTCGTGCGCAACCAGCTTTTACCTGTTCAACTTGAGTCCCCTCCTCTCCGTCGCTCGCTGATATCAGCACATGCGCCCCGGTTCCGCCAACGCACAACCTCACCTCCACGCACTTTTGGGTCCCTTGGCTGTTCCCCCCAGCTTCCTCATTGATAAGCAATCATTGCAATCTCCGCCAGTATAGAATGGCCCTTCAAGCCGCACTTCAGTGGGCACGTGAGCTACCGTGCGTTCAGCATGGCTCACGTTCAGCTATTTGACGCCTTGCAGGTCATTTTTACTTGCCTGCTTTATTGCGCGCAATCAGTTTATGCTTGTTCAACTAGCGTCCCCTCCACTCCGTTGCTGGCCGATATCAGCCCATGCGCCCCTGATCCGCCAACGCACGTCACTTCCACACCCCCTTGGATTCCTTGGCTTTTCCCCCTGGCTACCACATCGACACAGTCATCATCGCAAGCTCCGGAATAAAGGCATGGCACTTCCAGCCACACTTTAGTGGGCACGGGAGCTATCGTGCGTTCAGCATGGCTCACGTTCTGTAGTTTCACGTCTTGCAGGTCATTTCTTCTTGCCTGCTTTTTTGTGCGCAACCAGTTTATACCTGGTGAACTAGAGTCGTCTCGTCTTTGTCGCTGGCTTATATCAGCATATGTGCCCCTCATCCGCCAATGCAGAACGTCACCTCCACGCCCTCTTAGATCCCTTTGCTGTTCCCCCCAGCTACTTCATCCACACAGCCATCATCGCAAGCTTTGGCAGTAAGGCATGGCCCTTCCAGCCACACTTCAGTGGGCCCGGGAGCTACCGTGCATTCAGCATGACTCACGTTCTGCCATTTCACGTTTTGCAGGTACTTTCTACTTGCCTGCTTTTTGTGCGCAACCAGTTTATGCTTGTTCAACTAGCGTCCCCTCCACTCCGTCGCTGGCTGATATCAGCACATGCACCCCTGATCCGCCAACGCACAACTTCACCTCCACGCCCTCTTGGATCCCTTGGCTCTTCAACCCGGCTACCTCCTAGACACAGCCATCATCGCAAGCTCCGGCAGTAAGGCACGGCCCTTTCAGCCACACTTCAGTGGGCCCGGGAGCTGCCGTGCGTTCAGCATGGCTGACATTCTGCAATTTCACGTCTTGCAGGTGAATTCTACTTGCCTGCTTTATTGTGCGCAATCAGTTTATGCTTGTTCAACTAGCGACCCCTCCACTCCGTCACTGGCTGATATCAGCACATGCACCCCTGATCCGCCAACGCACAACTTCACCTCCACGCCCTCTTGGATCCCTTGGCTGTTCAACCCGGCTACCTCCTAGACACAGCCATCATCGCAAGCTCCGGCAGTAAGGCACGGCCCTTCCAGCATCACTTCAGTGGGCCCGGGAGCTACCGTGCGTTCATCATGGCTCACGCGCTGCAATTTCACGTCTTGCCGGTCATTTGTACTTGCCTGTGTATTTGTGCGCAACCATTTTATGCCTGTTCAACTAGCGTCCTCTCCTCTCCGTCGCTGGCTGATATCAGCAGATGCGCCCCTGATCCGCCAACGCACAACGTCCCCTCCACACACCCCCTTGGATCCCTTGGCTGTTCCCCTCGGCTACCTCATCGACACAGCCATTATCGCAAGCTCCGGCAATAAGGCATGGCCCTTCCAGCCACAGTTCAGTGGGCCCGTGAGCTACCGTGCGTTCAGCATGACCCACGTTCTGCAATTTCACGTCTTGCAGGTCATTTCTACGTGCCTGCTTTTTCGTGCACAACCAGTTTATACCTGTTCAACTTGAGTCCCCTCCTCTCCGTCGCTCGCTGATATCAGCACATGCGCCCCAGTTCCGCCAACGCACAACGTCACCTCCTAGCCCTTTTGTGTCCCTTGGCTGTTTCCCCCAGCTTCCTCATCGACACAGCCATCATCGCAATCTCCGGCAGTATGGCATGGCCCTTCCAGCCGCACTTAAGTGGGCCCGGGAGCTACCGTGCGTTCAGCATGGCTCATGTTCTGCAATTTCACGTCTTGCAGGTCATTTTTACTTGCCTGCCTAATTGTGCGCAATCAGTTTATGCTTGTTCAAGTGGCGTCCCCTCCACTCCGCCGCTGGCTGATATCAGTGCATGCGCCCCTGATCCGCCAACGCACGACGTCACCTCAACGCCCCCTCGATCCCTTGGCTGTTCCCCCCGGCTACCTCATCGACACAGCCATCATCGCAAGCTCCGGCAATAAGGCATGGTACTTCCAGCCGCGCTTCAGTGGGCCCGGGAGCTACCGCGTTCAGCATGGCTCACGTTCTGCAGTTTCAAGTCTTGCAGGTCATTTCTACTTGCCTGCTTTTTTGTGCGCAACCAGTTTATGCCTGGTGAACTAGCGTCCCCTCCTCTCCATCGCCGGCAGATATCAGCACATGCTACCCTAATCGGCCCATGCACAACGTCACCTTCACGGCCTCTTGGATCCCTTGGATGTTCCCCCCGCTACCTCATCGACACAGCCATCATCGCAAGCTCCGGCAGTAAGGCATGACCCTTCCAGCCACAATTCAGTAGGCCCGGGAGCTACCGTGCGTTCAGCATAGCTCACGTTATGCAGTTTCACGTCTTGCAGGTCATTTCTACTTGCCTGCTTTTTTGTGCGCAACCAGTTTATGCCTGGTGAACTAGAGTCCCCTCGTCTCTGTCGCTGGCTGATATCAGCACATGTGCCCCTCATCCGCCAATGCAGAACGTCACCTCCACGCCCTCTTAGATCCCTTTGCTGTTCCCCCCAGCTACTTTATCGACACAGCCATCATCGCAAGCTTTGGCAGTAAGTCGTGGACCTTCCAGCCGCACTTCAGTGGGCCCGGGAGCTACCGTGCATTCAGCATGCCGGACTTTCTGCAATTTCACGTCTTGCAGGTAATTTCTACTTGCCTGCTTTTTGTGCGCAACCAGTTTATCCGTGTTCAACTAGAGGCCCCTCCTCTCCGTCGCTGCCTGATATCAGCATATACGCCTCTAATCTGCCAACGGACAACGTCACATCCACGTCCTCTTGGATCCCTTGGCTGTTCACCCCGGCTACCTCATCGCCACAGCCATCATCGCAAACTCCGGCAGTAAGGCACGGCCCTTCCCGCCACACTTCAGTGGGCCCGGGAGCTACCGTGTGTTCAGCGTGGCTCACGCCCTGAAATTTCACGTCTTGCAGGTCATTTGTACTTGCATGCTTATTTGTGTGCAACCAGTTTATGCCTGTTCAACTAGCGTCCTCTCCTCTCCGTCGCTGGCTGATATCAGCACATGCGCCCCTGATCCGCCAACGCACAAAGTCCCCTCCACACCCCCTTGGTTCCCTTGGCTGTTCCCCCCGGCTACCTCATCGACACAGCCATTAACGTAAGCTCCGGCAATAAGCCATGGCACTTCCAGCCACACTTCAGTGGGCACGGGCTCTGTCGTGCTTTCAGCATGGCTCACGTTCTGCAGTTTCACGTCTTGCAGGTCATTTCTACGGGCCTGCTTATTTGTGCGCAACCAGTTTATCCGTGTTCAACTAGAGGCCCCTCCTCTCCGTCGCTGCCTGATATCAGCACATGCGCCTCTAATCTGCCAACGGACAACGTCACCTCCACGCCCTCTTGGATTCCTTGGCTGTTCACCCTGGCTACCTCATCGACACAGCCATCATGGCAAGCTCCGGCAGTAAGGCATGGCACTTCCAGCCACACTTCAGTGGGCACGGGCTCTGTCGTGCGTTCAGCATGGCTCACGTTTGGCAGTTTCACGTCTTGCAGGTCATTTCTACGGGCCTGCTTATTTGTGCGCAACCAGTTTATGCCTCTTTAACAAGAGGCCCCTCCTCTCCGTCGCTGGCTGATATCAGCACATGCGGCCCTAATCCGCCATTGCACAAAATAACCTCCACGCTCTCTTGGATCCCTTGGCTGTTCACACCGGCTACCTCATCGACACAGCCAGCATCGCAAGCTCCAGCAGTAAGGCACGGCCCTTTCAGCCACACTTCAGTGGGCCCGGGAGCTGCCGTGCGTTCAGCATGGCTGACATTCTGGAATTTCACGCCTTGCAGGTGAATTCTACTCGCCTGCTTTTTTTTGTGCGCAACCAGTTTATGCATGGTGAACTAGAGTCCCCTCGTCTCCGTCGCTGGCTGATATCAGCACATGCGCCCCTCATCCGCCAACACACAGCGTCACCTCCACGCCCTCTAAGATTCCTTGGCTATTCCCCCCCGGCTACCTCATCGACACAGCCATCATCGCAAGCTCCGGCAGTAAGGCATGGCCGTTCCAGCCGCACTTCAGTGGGCCCGGGAGCTACCGTGCGTTCAGCATAGCCCGCGTTGTGCAATTTCACGTCTGGCAGGTCATTTCTACTTGCCTGCTTTTTCGTGCGCAACCAGCTTTTACCTGCTCAACTTGAGTCCCCTCCTCTCCGTCGCTCGCTGATATCAGCACATGCGCCCCGGTTCCGCCAACGCACAACCTCACCTCCACGCACTTTTGGGTCCCTTGGCTGTTCCCCCCAGCTTCCTCATTGATAAGCAATCATTGCAATCTCCGCCAGTATAGAATGGCCCTTCAAGCCGCACTTCAGTGGGCACGTGAGCTACCGTGCGTTCAGCATGGCTCACGTTCAGCTATTTGACGCCTTGCAGGTCATTTTTACTTGCCTGCTTTATTGCGCGCAATCAGTTTATGCTTGTTCAACTAGCGTCCCCTCCACTCCGTTGCTGGCCGATATCAGCCCATGCGCCCCTGATCCGCCAACGCACGTCACTTCCACACCCCCTTGGATTCCTTGGCTTTTCCCCCTGGCTACCACATCGACACAGTCATCATCGCAAGCTCCGGAATAAAGGCATGGCACTTCCAGCCACACTTTAGTGGGCACGGGAGCTATCGTGCGTTCAGCATGGCTCACGTTCTGTAGTTTCACGTCTTGCAGGTCATTTCTTCTTGCCTGCTTTTTTGTGCGCAACCAGTTTATACCTGGTGAACTAGAGTCGTCTCGTCTTTGTCGCTGGCTTATATCAGCATATGTGCCCCTCATCCGCCAATGCAGAACGTCACCTCCACGCCCTCTTAGATCCCTTTGCTGTTCCCCCCAGCTACTTCATCCACACAGCCATCATCGCAAGCTTTGGCAGTAAGGCATGGCCCTTCCAGCCACACTTCAGTGGGCCCGGGAGCTACCGTGCATTCAGCATGACTCACGTTCTGCCATTTCACGTTTTGCAGGTACTTTCTACTTGCCTGCTTTTTGTGCGCAACCAGTTTATGCTTGTTCAACTAGCGTCCCCTCCACTCCGTCGCTGGCTGATATCAGCACATGCACCCCTGATCCGCCAACGCACAACTTCACCTCCACGCCCTCTTGGATCCCTTGGCTCTTCAACCCGGCTACCTCCTAGACACAGCCATCATCGCAAGCTCCGGCAGTAAGGCACGGCCCTTTCAGCCACACTTCAGTGGGCCCGGGAGCTGCCGTGCGTTCAGCATGGCTGACATTCTGCAATTTCACGTCTTGCAGGTGAATTCTACTTGCCTGCTTTATTGTGCGCAATCAGTTTATGCTTGTTCAACTAGCGACCCCTCCACTCCGTCACTGGCTGATATCAGCACATGCACCCCTGATCCGCCAACGCACAACTTCACCTCCACGCCCTCTTGGATCCCTTGGCTGTTCAACCCGGCTACCTCCTAGACACAGCCATCATCGCAAGCTCCGGCAGTAAGGCACGGCCCTTCCAGCATCACTTCAGTGGGCCCGGGAGCTACCGTGCGTTCATCATGGCTCACGCGCTGCAATTTCACGTCTTGCCGGTCATTTGTACTTGCCTGTGTATTTGTGCGCAACCATTTTATGCCTGTTCAACTAGCGTCCTCTCCTCTCCGTCGCTGGCTGATATCAGCAGATGCGCCCCTGATCCGCCAACGCACAACGTCCCCTCCACACACCCCCTTGGATCCCTTGGCTGTTCCCCTCGGCTACCTCATCGACACAGCCATTATCGCAAGCTCCGGCAATAAGGCATGGCCCTTCCAGCCACAGTTCAGTGGGCCCGTGAGCTACCGTGCGTTCAGCATGACCCACGTTCTGCAATTTCACGTCTTGCAGGTCATTTCTACGTGCCTGCTTTTTCGTGCACAACCAGTTTATACCTGTTCAACTTGAGTCCCCTCCTCTCCGTCGCTCGCTGATATCAGCACATGCGCCCCAGTTCCGCCAACGCACAACGTCACCTCCTAGCCCTTTTGTGTCCCTTGGCTGTTTCCCCCAGCTTCCTCATCGACACAGCCATCATCGCAATCTCCGGCAGTATGGCATGGCCCTTCCAGCCGCACTTAAGTGGGCCCGGGAGCTACCGTGCGTTCAGCATGGCTCATGTTCTGCAATTTCACGTCTTGCAGGTCATTTTTACTTGCCTGCCTAATTGTGCGCAATCAGTTTATGCTTGTTCAAGTGGCGTCCCCTCCACTCCGCCGCTGGCTGATATCAGTGCATGCGCCCCTGATCCGCCAACGCACGACGTCACCTCAACGCCCCCTCGATCCCTTGGCTGTTCCCCCCGGCTACCTCATCGACACAGCCATCATCGCAAGCTCCGGCAATAAGGCATGGTACTTCCAGCCGCGCTTCAGTGGGCCCGGGAGCTACCGCGTTCAGCATGGCTCACGTTCTGCAGTTTCAAGTCTTGCAGGTCATTTCTACTTGCCTGCTTTTTTGTGCGCAACCAGTTTATGCCTGGTGAACTAGCGTCCCCTCCTCTCCATCGCCGGCAGATATCAGCACATGCTACCCTAATCGGCCCATGCACAACGTCACCTTCACGGCCTCTTGGATCCCTTGGATGTTCCCCCCGCTACCTCATCGACACAGCCATCATCGCAAGCTCCGGCAGTAAGGCATGACCCTTCCAGCCACAATTCAGTAGGCCCGGGAGCTACCGTGCGTTCAGCATAGCTCACGTTATGCAGTTTCACGTCTTGCAGGTCATTTCTACTTGCCTGCTTTTTTGTGCGCAACCAGTTTATGCCTGGTGAACTAGAGTCCCCTCGTCTCTGTCGCTGGCTGATATCAGCACATGTGCCCCTCATCCGCCAATGCAGAACGTCACCTCCACGCCCTCTTAGATCCCTTTGCTGTTCCCCCCAGCTACTTTATCGACACAGCCATCATCGCAAGCTTTGGCAGTAAGTCGTGGACCTTCCAGCCGCACTTCAGTGGGCCCGGGAGCTACCGTGCATTCAGCATGCCGGACTTTCTGCAATTTCACGTCTTGCAGGTAATTTCTACTTGCCTGCTTTTTGTGCGCAACCAGTTTATCCGTGTTCAACTAGAGGCCCCTCCTCTCCGTCGCTGCCTGATATCAGCATATACGCCTCTAATCTGCCAACGGACAACGTCACATCCACGTCCTCTTGGATCCCTTGGCTGTTCACCCCGGCTACCTCATCGCCACAGCCATCATCGCAAACTCCGGCAGTAAGGCACGGCCCTTCCCGCCACACTTCAGTGGGCCCGGGAGCTACCGTGTGTTCAGCGTGGCTCACGCCCTGAAATTTCACGTCTTGCAGGTCATTTGTACTTGCATGCTTATTTGTGTGCAACCAGTTTATGCCTGTTCAACTAGCGTCCTCTCCTCTCCGTCGCTGGCTGATATCAGCACATGCGCCCCTGATCCGCCAACGCACAAAGTCCCCTCCACACCCCCTTGGTTCCCTTGGCTGTTCCCCCCGGCTACCTCATCGACACAGCCATTAACGTAAGCTCCGGCAATAAGCCATGGCACTTCCAGCCACACTTCAGTGGGCACGGGCTCTGTCGTGCTTTCAGCATGGCTCACGTTCTGCAGTTTCACGTCTTGCAGGTCATTTCTACGGGCCTGCTTATTTGTGCGCAACCAGTTTATCCGTGTTCAACTAGAGGCCCCTCCTCTCCGTCGCTGCCTGATATCAGCACATGCGCCTCTAATCTGCCAACGGACAACGTCACCTCCACGCCCTCTTGGATTCCTTGGCTGTTCACCCTGGCTACCTCATCGACACAGCCATCATGGCAAGCTCCGGCAGTAAGGCATGGCACTTCCAGCCACACTTCAGTGGGCACGGGCTCTGTCGTGCGTTCAGCATGGCTCACGTTTGGCAGTTTCACGTCTTGCAGGTCATTTCTACGGGCCTGCTTATTTGTGCGCAACCAGTTTATGCCTCTTTAACAAGAGGCCCCTCCTCTCCGTCGCTGGCTGATATCAGCACATGCGGCCCTAATCCGCCATTGCACAAAATAACCTCCACGCTCTCTTGGATCCCTTGGCTGTTCACACCGGCTACCTCATCGACACAGCCAGCATCGCAAGCTCCAGCAGTAAGGCACGGCCCTTTCAGCCACACTTCAGTGGGCCCGGGAGCTGCCGTGCGTTCAGCATGGCTGACATTCTGGAATTTCACGCCTTGCAGGTGAATTCTACTCGCCTGCTTTTTTTTGTGCGCAACCAGTTTATGCATGGTGAACTAGAGTCCCCTCGTCTCCGTCGCTGGCTGATATCAGCACATGCGCCCCTCATCCGCCAACACACAGCGTCACCTCCACGCCCTCTAAGATTCCTTGGCTATTCCCCCCCGGCTACCTCATCGACACAGCCATCATCGCAAGCTCCGGCAGTAAGGCATGGCCGTTCCAGCCGCACTTCAGTGGGCCCGGGAGCTACCGTGCGTTCAGCATAGCCCGCGTTGTGCAATTTCACGTCTGGCAGGTCATTTCTACTTGCCTGCTTTTTCGTGCGCAACCAGCTTTTACCTGCTCAACTTGAGTCCCCTCCTCTCCGTCGCTCGCTGATATCAGCACATGCGCCCCGGTTCCGCCAACGCACAACCTCACCTCCACGCACTTTTGGGTCCCTTGGCTGTTCCCCCCAGCTTCCTCATTGATAAGCAATCATTGCAATCTCCGCCAGTATAGAATGGCCCTTCAAGCCGCACTTCAGTGGGCACGTGAGCTACCGTGCGTTCAGCATGGCTCACGTTCAGCTATTTGACGCCTTGCAGGTCATTTTTACTTGCCTGCTTTATTGCGCGCAATCAGTTTATGCTTGTTCAACTAGCGTCCCCTCCACTCCGTTGCTGGCCGATATCAGCCCATGCGCCCCTGATCCGCCAACGCACGTCACTTCCACACCCCCTTGGATTCCTTGGCTTTTCCCCCTGGCTACCACATCGACACAGTCATCATCGCAAGCTCCGGAATAAAGGCATGGCACTTCCAGCCACACTTTAGTGGGCACGGGAGCTATCGTGCGTTCAGCATGGCTCACGTTCTGTAGTTTCACGTCTCGCAGGTCATTTCTACTTGTCTGCTTTTTTGTGCGCAACCACTTTATGCCTGTTCAACTAGAGTCCCCTGCTCTACATCGCTGGCTGATATCAGCACATGCACCCCAGAACCCCCAACACACAATGTCACCTTCACGGCCTCTTGGATCCCTTGGCTGTTCTCCCCGGCTACGTCATCGACACAGCCATCATCGCAAGCTCCGGCAGTAAGGCATGGCCCTTCCAGCCGCTCTTGAGTGGGCCCGGGAGCTACCGTGCATTCAGCATGGCCCACGTTCTGCAATTTCACGTCTTGCAGATCATTTCTACTTGCCTGCCTTTTCGTGCGCAACCAGTTTATACCTGTTCAACTTGAGTCCCCTCCTCTCCATCGCTCGCTGATATCAGCACATGCACCCCGGTTCCGCCAACGCACAACGTCACTTCCACGCCCTTTTGGGTACCTTGGCTGTTGCCCCCGGCTTCCTCATCGACACAGCCATCATCGCAATCTCCGGCAGTATAGCCTGGCCCTTCCAGCCGCACTTCAGTGGGCCCGGGAGCTACCGTGCATTCAGCATGGCTCATGTTCTGCAATTTCACGTCTTGCAGGTCATTTTTACTTGCCTGCTTTATTGTGCGCAATCAGTTTATGCTTGTTCAAGTGGCGTCCCCTCCACTCCGTCGCTGGCTGATATCAGTGCATGCGCCCCTGATCCGCCAACGCACGACGTCACCTCCATGCACCCCTCGATCCCTGGGCTGTTCCCCCCGGCTACCTTATCGACACAGCCATCATCGCAAGCTCCGGCAGTATGGCATGGCCCTTCCAGCGCCAATTCAGTAGGCCCGGGAGCTACCGTGCGTTCAGCATGGCTCACGTTATGCAGTTTCACGTCTTGCAGGTCATTTCTTCTTGCCTGCTTTTTTGTGCGCAACCAGTTTATGCCTGGTGAACTAGAGTCCTCATTCTGTGTCGCTGGCTGATATCAGCACATGTTCCCCTCATCCGCCAATGCAGAACGTCACCTCCACGCCCTCTTAGATCCCTTTGCTGTTCCCCCCAGCTACTTCATCCACACAGCCATCATCGCAAGTTTTGGCAGTAAGGCATGGCCCTTCCAGCCGCACTTCAGTGGGCCCGGGAGCTACCGTGTGTTCAGCGTTGCTCACGTCCTGCAATTTCCCGTCTTGCAGGTCATTTTTACTTGCCTGCTTTATTGTGCGCAATCAGTTTTTGCTTGTTCAACTAGCGCCCCCTCCACTCCGTCGCTGGCTGATATCAGCACATGCACCCCTGATCCGCCAACGCACAACTTCACCTCCACGCCCTCTTGGATCCCTTGGCTGTTCAACCCGGCTACCTCCTAGACACAGCCATCATCGCAAGCTCCGGCAGTAAGGCACGGCCCTTTCAGCCACACTTCAGTGGGCCCGGGAGCTGCCGTGCATTCAGCATGGCTGACATTCTGCAATTTCACGTCTTGCAGGTGAATTCTACTTGCCTGCTTTATTGTGCGCAATCAGTTTATGCTTGTTCAACTAGCGCCCCCTCCACTCTGTCGCTGGCTGATATCAGCACATGCACCCCTGATCCGCCAACGCACAACTTCACCTCCACGCCCTCTTGGATCCCTTGGCTGTTCAACCCGGCTACCTCCTAGACACAGCCATCATCGCAAGCTCCGGCAGTAAGGCACGGCCCTTTCAGCCACACTTCAGTGGGCCCGGGAGCTGCCGTGCGTTCAGCATGGCTGACATTCTGCAATTTCACGTCTTGCAGGTGAATTCTACTTGCCTGCTTTATTGTGCGCAATCAGTTTATGCTTGTTCAACTAGCGCCCCCTCCACTCCGTCGCTGGCTGATATCAGCACATGCACCCCTGATCCGCCAACGCACAACTTCACCTCCACGCCCTCTTGGATCCATTGGCTGTTCAACCCGGCTACCTCCTAGACACAGCCATCATCGCAAGCTCCGGCAGTAAGGCACGGCCCTTCCAGCATCACTTCAGTGGGCCCGGGAGCTACCGTGCGTTCATCATGGCTCACGCCCTGCAATTTCACGTCTTGCCGGTCATTTGTACTTGCCTGTTTATTTGTGCGCAACCAGTTTATGCCTGTTCAACTAGCGTCCTCTCCTCTCCGTCGCTGGCTGATATCAGCACATGAGCCCCTGATCCGCCAACGCACAACGTCCCCTCCACACCCCCTTGGATCCCTTGGCTGTTCCCCTCGGCTACCTCATCGACACAGCCATTATCGCAAGCTCCGGCAATAAGGCATGGCCCTTCCAGCCACACTTCAGTGGGCCCGGGAGCTACCGTGCGTTCAGCATGGCCCACGTTCTGCAATTTCACGTCTTGTAGGTCATTTCTACGTGCCTGCTTTTTCGTGCGCAACCAGTTTATACCTGTTCAACTTGAGTCCCCTCCTCTCCGTCGCTCGCTGATATCAGCACATGCACCCCAGTTCCGCCAACGCACAACGTCACCTCCTAGCCCTTGTGGGTCCCTTGGCTGTTTCCCCCAGCTTCCTCATCGACACAGCCATCATCGCAATCTCCGGCAGTATGGCATGGCCCTTCCAGCCGCAATTCAGTGGGCCCGGGAGCTACCGTGCGTTCAGAATGGCTCATGTTCTGCAATTTCACGTCTTGCAGGTCATTTTTACTTGCCTGCTTAATTGTGCGCAATCAGTTTATGCTTGTTCAAGTGGCGTCCCCTCCTCTCCGTCGCTGGCTAATATCAGCACATGCGCCCCTAATCCTCCAACGCACAATGTCAACTCCACCCCCTCTTGGATCCCTTGGCTGTTCCCCCCGGCTACCTCATGGACACAGCCATCATCGCAAGCTCCGGCAATAAGGCATGGTACTTCGAGCCGCGCTTCAGTGGGCCCGAGAGCTACCGCGTTCAGCATGGCTCACGTTCTGCAGTTTCAAGTCTTGCAGGTCATTTCTACTTGCCTGCTTTTTTGTGCGCAACCAGTTTATGCCTGGTGAACTAGCGTCCCCTCCTCTCCATCGCCGGCTGATATCAGCACATGCTACCCTGATCGGCCAACGCACAACGTCACCTTCACGGCCTCTTGGATCCCTTGGATGTTCCCCCCGCTACCTCATCGACACAGCCATCATCGCAAGCTCCAGCAGTAAGGCATGACCCTTCCAGCCACAATTCAGTAGGCCCGGGAGCTACCGTGCGTTCAGCATAGCTCACGTTATGCAGTTTCACGTCTTGCAGGTCATTTCTACTTGCCTGCTTTTTTGTGCGCAACCAGTTTATGCCTGGTGAACTAGAGTCCCCTCGTCTCTGTCGCTGGCTGATATCAGCACATGTTCCCCTCATCCGCCAATGCAGAACGTCACCTCCACGCCCTCTTAGATCCCTTTGCTGTTCCCCCCAGCTACTTCATCGACACAGCCATCATCGCAAGCTTTTTGCAGTAAGTCATGGCCCTTCCAGCCGCACTTCAGTGGGCCCGGGAGCTACCGTGCATTCAGCATGCCGGACTTTCTGCAATTTCACGTCTTGCAGGTAATTTCTATTTGCCTGCTTTTTGTGCGCAACCAGTTTATCCGTGTTCAACTAGAGGCCCCTCCTCTCCGTCGCTGCCTGATATCAGCACATGCGCCTCTAATCTGCCAACGAACAACGTCACATCCACGCCCTCTTGGATCCCTTGGCTGTTCACCCCGGCTACCTCATCGCCACAGCCATCATCGCAAACTCCGGCAGTAAGGCACGGCCCTTCCCGCCACACTTCAGTGGGCCCGGGAGCTACCGTGTGTTCAGCGTGGCTCACGCCCTGATATTTCACGTCTTGCAGGTCATTTGTACTTGCATGCTTATTTGTGCGGAACCAGTTTATGCCTGTTCAACTAGCGTCCTCTCCTCTCCGTCGCTGGCTTATATCAGCACATGCGCCCCTGATCCGCCAACGCACAACGTCCCCTCCACACCCCCTTGGTTCCCTTGGCTGTTCCCCCCGGCTACCTCATCGACACAGCCATTATCGTAAGCTCCGGCAATAAGCCATGGCACTTCAAGCCACACTTCAGTGGGCACGGGCTCTGTCGTGCGTTCAGCATGGCTCACGTTTGGCAGTTTCACGTCTTGCAGGTCATTTCTACGGGCCTGCTTATTTGTGCGCAACCAGTTTATGCCTCTTTAACAAGAGGCCCCTCCTCTCCGTCGCTGGCTGATATCAGCACATGCGGCCCTAATCCGCCATTGCACAAAATAACCTCCACGCTCTCTTGGATCCCTTGGCTGTTCACACCGGCTACCTCATCGACACAGCCAGCATCGCAAGCTCCAGCAGTAAGGCACGGCCCTTTCAGCCACACTTCAGTGGGCCCGGGAGCTGCCGTGCGTTCAGCATGGCTGACATTCTGGAATTTCACGCCTTGCAGGTGAATTCTACTCGCCTGCTTTTTTTTGTGCGCAACCAGTTTATGCATGGTGAACTAGAGTCCCCTCGTCTCCGTCGCTGGCTGATATCAGCACATGCTCCCCTCATCCGCCAACACACAGCGTCACCTCCACGCCCTCTAAGATTCCTTGGCTATTCCCCCCCGGCTACCTCATCGACACAGCCATCATTGCAAGCTCCGGCAATAAGGCATGACACTTCCAGCCACACTTCAATGGGCACGGGCTCTATCGTGCGTTCAGAATGGCTCACGTTCTGCAGTTTCACGTCTTGCAGGTCATTTCTACTTGCCTGCTTTCTTGTGCGCAACCAGTTTATGCCTGGTGAACTAGCGTCCCCTCCTCTCCGTCGCTGGCTGATATCAGCATGCGCCCCTGATCCGCCAACGCACAACGTCACCTCCACGCCCCCTTGGATCCCATGGCTGTTCCCCCCGGCTACCTCATCGACACAGCCATGATCGCAAGCTCCGGCAGTAAGGCATGGCCCTTCCAGCCGCTCTTGAGTGGGCCCGGGAGCTACCGTGCATTCAGCATGGCCCACGTTCTGCAATTTCACGTCTTGCAGATCATTTCTACTTGCCTGCCTTTTCGTGCGCAACCAGTTTATACCTGTTCAACTTGAGTCCCCTCCTCTCCATCGCTCGCTGATATCAGCACATGCACCCCGGTTCCGCCAACGCACAACGTCACTTCCACGCCCTTTTGGGTACCTTGGCTGTTGCCCCCGGCTTCCTCATCGACACAGCCATCATCGCAATCTCCGGCAGTATAGCCTGGCCCTTCCAGCCGCACTTCAGTGGGCCCGGGAGCTACCGTGCATTCAGCATGGCTCATGTTCTGCAATTTCACGTCTTGCAGGTCATTTTTACTTGCCTGCTTTATTGTGCGCAATCAGTTTATGCTTGTTCAAGTGGCGTCCCCTCCACTCCGTCGCTGGCTGATATCAGTGCATGCGCCCCTGATCCGCCAACGCACGACGTCACCTCCATGCCCCCCTCGATCCCTGGGCTGTTCCCCCCGGCTACCTTATCGACACAGCCATCATCGCAAGCTCCGGCAGTATGGCATGGCCCTTCCAGCGCCAATTCAGTAGGCCCGGGAGCTACCGTGCGTTCAGCATGGCTCACGTTATGCAGTTTCACGTCTTGCAGGTCATTTCTTCTTGCCTGCTTTTTTGTGCGCAACCAGTTTATGCCTGGTGAACTAGAGTCCTCATTCTGTGTCGCTGGCTGATATCAGCACATGTTCCCCTCATCCGCCAATGCAGAACGTCACCTCCACGCCCTCTTAGATCCCTTTGCTGTTCCCCCCAGCTACTTCATCCACACAGCCATCATCGCAAGTTTTGGCAGTAAGGCATGGCCCTTCCAGCCGCACTTCAGTGGGCCCGGGAGCTACCGTGTGTTCAGCGTTGCTCACGTCCTGCAATTTCCCGTCTTGCAGGTCATTTTTACTTGCCTGCTTTATTGTGCGCAATCAGTTTTTGCTTGTTCAACTAGCGCCCCCTCCACTCCGTCGCTGGCTGATATCAGCACATGCACCCCTGATCCGCCAACGCACAACTTCACCTCCACGCCCTCTTGGATCCCTTGGCTGTTCAACCCGGCTACCTCCTAGACACAGCCATCATCGCAAGCTCCGGCAGTAAGGCACGGCCCTTTCAGCCACACTTCAGTGGGCCCGGGAGCTGCCGTGCATTCAGCATGGCTGACATTCTGCAATTTCACGTCTTGCAGGTGAATTCTACTTGCCTGCTTTATTGTGCGCAATCAGTTTATGCTTGTTCAACTAGCGCCCCCTCCACTCTGTCGCTGGCTGATATCAGCACATGCACCCCTGATCCGCCAACGCACAACTTCACCTCCACGCCCTCTTGGATCCCTTGGCTGTTCAACCCGGCTACCTCCTAGACACAGCCATCATCGCAAGCTCCGGCAGTAAGGCACGGCCCTTTCAGCCACACTTCAGTGGGCCCGGGAGCTGCCGTGCGTTCAGCATGGCTGACATTCTGCAATTTCACGTCTTGCAGGTGAATTCTACTTGCCTGCTTTATTGTGCGCAATCAGTTTATGCTTGTTCAACTAGCGCCCCCTCCACTCCGTCGCTGGCTGATATCAGCACATGCACCCCTGATCCGCCAACGCACAACTTCACCTCCACGCCCTCTTGGATCCATTGGCTGTTCAACCCGGCTACCTCCTAGACACAGCCATCATCGCAAGCTCCGGCAGTAAGGCACGGCCCTTCCAGCATCACTTCAGTGGGCCCGGGAGCTACCGTGCGTTCATCATGGCTCACGCCCTGCAATTTCACGTCTTGCCGGTCATTTGTACTTGCCTGTTTATTTGTGCGCAACCAGTTTATGCCTGTTCAACTAGCGTCCTCTCCTCTCCGTCGCTGGCTGATATCAGCACATGAGCCCCTGATCCGCCAACGCACAACGTCCCCTCCACACCCCCTTGGATCCCTTGGCTGTTCCCCTCGGCTACCTCATCGACACAGCCATTATCGCAAGCTCCGGCAATAAGGCATGGCCCTTCCAGCCACACTTCAGTGGGCCCGGGAGCTACCGTGCGTTCAGCATGGCCCACGTTCTGCAATTTCACGTCTTGTAGGTCATTTCTACGTGCCTGCTTTTTCGTGCGCAACCAGTTTATACCTGTTCAACTTGAGTCCCCTCCTCTCCGTCGCTCGCTGATATCAGCACATGCACCCCAGTTCCGCCAACGCACAACGTCACCTCCTAGCCCTTGTGGGTCCCTTGGCTGTTTCCCCCAGCTTCCTCATCGACACAGCCATCATCGCAATCTCCGGCAGTATGGCATGGCCCTTCCAGCCGCAATTCAGTGGGCCCGGGAGCTACCGTGCGTTCAGAATGGCTCATGTTCTGCAATTTCACGTCTTGCAGGTCATTTTTACTTGCCTGCTTAATTGTGCGCAATCAGTTTATGCTTGTTCAAGTGGCGTCCCCTCCTCTCCGTCGCTGGCTAATATCAGCACATGCGCCCCTAATCCTCCAACGCACAATGTCAACTCCACCCCCTCTTGGATCCCTTGGCTGTTCCCCCCGGCTACCTCATGGACACAGCCATCATCGCAAGCTCCGGCAATAAGGCATGGTACTTCGAGCCGCGCTTCAGTGGGCCCGGGAGCTACCGCGTTCAGCATGGCTCACGTTCTGCAGTTTCAAGTCTTGCAGGTCATTTCTACTTGCCTGCTTTTTTGTGCGCAACCAGTTTATGCCTGGTGAACTAGCGTCCCCTCCTCTCCATCGCCGGCTGATATCAGCACATGCTACCCTGATCGGCCAACGCACAACGTCACCTTCACGGCCTCTTGGATCCCTTGGATGTTCCCCCCGCTACCTCATCGACACAGCCATCATCGCAAGCTCCAGCAGTAAGGCATGACCCTTCCAGCCACAATTCAGTAGGCCCGGGAGCTACCGTGCGTTCAGCATAGCTCACGTTATGCAGTTTCACGTCTTGCAGGTCATTTCTACTTGCCTGCTTTTTTGTGCGCAACCAGTTTATGCCTGGTGAACTAGAGTCCCCTCGTCTCTGTCGCTGGCTGATATCAGCACATGTTCCCCTCATCCGCCAATGCAGAACGTCACCTCCACGCCCTCTTAGATCCCTTTGCTGTTCCCCCCAGCTACTTCATCGACACAGCCATCATCGCAAGCTTTTTGCAGTAAGTCATGGCCCTTCCAGCCGCACTTCAGTGGGCCCGGGAGCTACCGTGCATTCAGCATGCCGGACTTTCTGCAATTTCACGTCTTGCAGGTAATTTCTATTTGCCTGCTTTTTGTGCGCAACCAGTTTATCCGTGTTCAACTAGAGGCCCCTCCTCTCCGTCGCTGCCTGATATCAGCACATGCGCCTCTAATCTGCCAACGAACAACGTCACATCCACGCCCTCTTGGATCCCTTGGCTGTTCACCCCGGCTACCTCATCGCCACAGCCATCATCGCAAACTCCGGCAGTAAGGCACGGCCCTTCCCGCCACACTTCAGTGGGCCCGGGAGCTACCGTGTGTTCAGCGTGGCTCACGCCCTGATATTTCACGTCTTGCAGGTCATTTGTACTTGCATGCTTATTTGTGCGGAACCAGTTTATGCCTGTTCAACTAGCGTCCTCTCCTCTCCGTCGCTGGCTTATATCAGCACATGCGCCCCTGATCCGCCAACGCACAACGTCCCCTCCACACCCCCTTGGTTCCCTTGGCTGTTCCCCCCGGCTACCTCATCGACACAGCCATTATCGTAAGCTCCGGCAATAAGCCATGGCACTTCAAGCCACACTTCAGTGGGCACGGGCTCTGTCGTGCGTTCAGCATGGCTCACGTTTGGCAGTTTCACGTCTTGCAGGTCATTTCTACGGGCCTGCTTATTTGTGCGCAACCAGTTTATGCCTCTTTAACAAGAGGCCCCTCCTCTCCGTCGCTGGCTGATATCAGCACATGCGGCCCTAATCCGCCATTGCACAAAATAACCTCCACGCTCTCTTGGATCCCTTGGCTGTTCACACCGGCTACCTCATCGACACAGCCAGCATCGCAAGCTCCAGCAGTAAGGCACGGCCCTTTCAGCCACACTTCAGTGGGCCCGGGAGCTGCCGTGCGTTCAGCATGGCTGACATTCTGGAATTTCACGCCTTGCAGGTGAATTCTACTCGCCTGCTTTTTTTTGTGCGCAACCAGTTTATGCATGGTGAACTAGAGTCCCCTCGTCTCCGTCGCTGGCTGATATCAGCACATGCTCCCCTCATCCGCCAACACACAGCGTCACCTCCACGCCCTCTAAGATTCCTTGGCTATTCCCCCCCGGCTACCTCATCGACACAGCCATCATCGCAAGCTCCGGCAGTAAGGCATGGCCCTTCCAGCCGCACTTCAGTGGGCCCGGGAGCTACCGTGCGTTCAGCATAGCCCGCGTTGTGCAATTTCACGTCTGGCAGGTCATTTCTACTTGCCTGCTTTTTCGTGCGCAACCAGCTTTTACCTGTTCAACTTGAGTCCCCTCCTCTCCGTCGCTCGCTGATATCAGCACATGCGCCCCGGTTCCGCCAACGCACAACCTCACCTCCACGCACTTTTGGGTCCCTTGGCTGTTCCCCCCAGCTTCCTCATTGATAAGCAATCATTGCAATCTCCGCCAGTATAGAATGGCCCTTCAAGCCGCACTTCAGTGGGCACGTGAGCTACCGTGCGTTCAGCATGGCTCACGTTCAGCTATTTGACGCCTTGCAGGTCATTTTTACTTGCCTGCTTTATTGCGCGCAATCAGTTTATGCTTGTTCAACTAGCGTCCCCTCCACTCCGTTGCTGGCCGATATCAGCCCATGCGCCCCTGATCCGCCAACGCACGTCACTTCCACACCCCCTTGGATTCCTTGGCTTTTCCCCCTGGCTACCACATCGACACAGTCATCATCGCAAGCTCCGGAATAAAGGCATGGCACTTCCAGCCACACTTTAGTGGGCACGGGAGCTATCGTGCGTTCAGCATGGCTCACGTTCTGTAGTTTCACGTCTCGCAGGTCATTTCTACTTGTCTGCTTTTTTGTGCGCAACCACTTTATGCCTGTTCAACTAGAGTCCCCTGCTCTACATCGCTGGCTGATATCAGCACATGCACCCCAGAACCCCCAACACACAATGTCACCTTCACGGCCTCTTGGATCCCTTGGCTGTTCTCCCCGGCTACGTCATCGACACAGCCATCATCGCAAGCTCCGGCAGTAAGGCATGGCCCTTCCAGCCGCACTCCAGTAGGCCCGGGAGCTACCGTGCGTTCAGCATGGCCCACGTCCTGCAATTTCACGTCTTGCAGGTCATTTCTACTTGCCTGCCTTTTTGTGCGCAACCAGTTTATGCCTGGTGAACTACCGTCCCCTCCTCTCCGTCGCTGGGTGATATCAGCACATGCCACCCTGAGCGGCCAACACACAACGTCACATTCACAGCGTCTTGGATCGCTTGGCTGTTACCCCCGGCGACCTCATCGACACAGCCATCATCGCAAGCTTCGGCAGTAAGGCACGGCCCTTCCAGCATAACTTCAGTGGGCCCGGGAGCTCCCGTGCGTTCAGCATGGCTCACGTCCAGCAATTTCACGTCTTGCAGGTCATTTCTACTTGCCTGCTTATTTGTGCGCAACCAGTTTCTTCCTCGTCAACTAGCGTCCCCTCCTCTCCGTCGCTGGCTGATATCAGCACATGCGCCCCTGATCTGCCAACGCACGTCACCTCCTTGCCCCCTTGGATCCCTTGGGTGTTCCCCCCGGCTACCTCATCGACACAGCCATCATTGCAAGCTCCGGCAATAAGGCATGACACTTCCAGCCACACTTCAATGGGCACGGGCTCTATCGTGCGTTCAGAATGGCTCACGTTCTGCAGTTTCACGTCTTGCAGGTCATTTCTACTTGCCTGCTTTCTTGTGCGCAACCAGTTTATGCCTGGTGAACTAGCGTCCCCTCCTCTCCGTCGCTGGCTGATATCAGCATGCGCCCCTGATCCGCCAACGCACAACGTCACCTCCACGCCCCCTTGGATCCCATGGCTGTTCCCCCCGGCTACCTCATCGACACAGCCATGATCGCAAGCTCCGGCAGTAAGGCATGGCCCTTCCAGCCGCTCTTGAGTGGGCCCGGGAGCTACCGTGCATTCAGCATGGCCCACGTTCTGCAATTTCACGTCTTGCAGATCATTTCTACTTGCCTGCCTTTTCGTGCGCAACCAGTTTATACCTGTTCAACTTGAGTCCCCTCCTCTCCATCGCTCGCTGATATCAGCACATGCACCCCGGTTCCGCCAACGCACAACGTCACTTCCACGCCCTTTTGGGTACCTTGGCTGTTGCCCCCGGCTTCCTCATCGACACAGCCATCATCGCAATCTCCGGCAGTATAGCCTGGCCCTTCCAGCCGCACTTCAGTGGGCCCGGGAGCTACCGTGCATTCAGCATGGCTCATGTTCTGCAATTTCACGTCTTGCAGGTCATTTTTACTTGCCTGCTTTATTGTGCGCAATCAGTTTATGCTTGTTCAAGTGGCGTCCCCTCCACTCCGTCGCTGGCTGATATCAGTGCATGCGCCCCTGATCCGCCAACGCACGACGTCACCTCCATGCCCCCCTCGATCCCTGGGCTGTTCCCCCCGGCTACCTTATCGACACAGCCATCATCGCAAGCTCCGGCAGTATGGCATGGCCCTTCCAGCGCCAATTCAGTAGGCCCGGGAGCTACCGTGCGTTCAGCATGGCTCACGTTATGCAGTTTCACGTCTTGCAGGTCATTTCTTCTTGCCTGCTTTTTTGTGCGCAACTAGTTTATGCCTGGTGAACTAGAGTCCTCATTCTGTGTCGCTGGCTGATATCAGCACATGTTCCCCTCATCCGCCAATGCAGAACGTCACCTCCACGCCCTCTTAGATCCCTTTGCTGTTCCCCCCAGCTACTTCATCCACACAGCCATCATCGCAAGTTTTGGCAGTAAGGCATGGCCCTTCCAGCCGCACTTCAGTGGGCCCGGGAGCTACCGTGTGTTCAGCGTTGCTCACGTCCTGCAATTTCCCGTCTTGCAGGTCATTTTTACTTGCCTGCTTTATTGTGCGCAATCAGTTTTTGCTTGTTCAACTAGCGCCCCCTCCACTCCGTCGCTGGCTGATATCAGCACATGCACCCCTGATCCGCCAACGCACAACTTCACCTCCACGCCCTCTTGGATCCCTTGGCTGTTCAACCCGGCTACCTCCTAGACACAGCCATCATCGCAAGCTCCGGCAGTAAGGCACGGCCCTTTCAGCCACACTTCAGTGGGCCCGGGAGCTGCCGTGCATTCAGCATGGCTGACATTCTGCAATTTCACGTCTTGCAGGTGAATTCTACTTGCCTGCTTTATTGTGCGCAATCAGTTTATGCTTGTTCAACTAGCGCCCCCTCCACTCTGTCGCTGGCTGATATCAGCACATGCACCCCTGATCCGCCAACGCACAACTTCACCTCCACGCCCTCTTGGATCCCTTGGCTGTTCAACCCGGCTACCTCCTAGACACAGCCATCATCGCAAGCTCCGGCAGTAAGGCACGGCCCTTTCAGCCACACTTCAGTGGGCCCGGGAGCTGCCGTGCGTTCAGCATGGCTGACATTCTGCAATTTCACGTCTTGCAGGTGAATTCTACTTGCCTGCTTTATTGTGCGCAATCAGTTTATGCTTGTTCAACTAGCGCCCCCTCCACTCCGTCGCTGGCTGATATCAGCACATGCACCCCTGATCCGCCAACGCACAACTTCACCTCCACGCCCTCTTGGATCCATTGGCTGTTCAACCCGGCTACCTCCTAGACACAGCCATCATCGCAAGCTCCGGCAGTAAGGCACGGCCCTTCCAGCATCACTTCAGTGGGCCCGGGAGCTACCGTGCGTTCATCATGGCTCACGCCCTGCAATTTCACGTCTTGCCGGTCATTTGTACTTGCCTGTTTATTTGTGCGCAACCAGTTTATGCCTGTTCAACTAGCGTCCTCTCCTCTCCGTCGCTGGCTGATATCAGCACATGAGCCCCTGATCCGCCAACGCACAACGTCCCCTCCACACCCCCTTGGATCCCTTGGCTGTTCCCCTCGGCTACCTCATCGACACAGCCATTATCGCAAGCTCCGGCAATAAGGCATGGCCCTTCCAGCCACACTTCAGTGGGCCCGGGAGCTACCGTGCGTTCAGCATGGCCCACGTTCTGCAATTTCACGTCTTGTAGGTCATTTCTACGTGCCTGCTTTTTCGTGCGCAACCAGTTTATACCTGTTCAACTTGAGTCCCCTCCTCTCCGTCGCTCGCTGATATCAGCACATGCACCCCAGTTCCGCCAACGCACAACGTCACCTCCTAGCCCTTGTGGGTCCCTTGGCTGTTTCCCCCAGCTTCCTCATCGACACAGCCATCATCGCAATCTCCGGCAGTATGGCATGGCCCTTCCAGCCGCAATTCAGTGGGCCCGGGAGCTACCGTGCGTTCAGAATGGCTCATGTTCTGCAATTTCACGTCTTGCAGGTCATTTTTACTTGCCTGCTTAATTGTGCGCAATCAGTTTATGCTTGTTCAAGTGGCGTCCCCTCCTCTCCGTCGCTGGCTAATATCAGCACATGCGCCCCTAATCCTCCAACGCACAATGTCAACTCCACCCCCTCTTGGATCCCTTGGCTGTTCCCCCCGGCTACCTCATGGACACAGCCATCATCGCAAGCTCCGGCAATAAGGCATGGTACTTCGAGCCGCGCTTCAGTGGGCCCGAGAGCTACCGCGTTCAGCATGGCTCACGTTCTGCAGTTTCAAGTCTTGCAGGTCATTTCTACTTGCCTGCTTTTTTGTGCGCAACCAGTTTATGCCTGGTGAACTAGCGTCCCCTCCTCTCCATCGCCGGCTGATATCAGCACATGCTACCCTGATCGGCCAACGCACAACGTCACCTTCACGGCCTCTTGGATCCCTTGGATGTTCCCCCCGCTACCTCATCGACACAGCCATCATCGCAAGCTCCAGCAGTAAGGCATGACCCTTCCAGCCACAATTCAGTAGGCCCGGGAGCTACCGTGCGTTCAGCATAGCTCACGTTATGCAGTTTCACGTCTTGCAGGTCATTTCTACTTGCCTGCTTTTTTGTGCGCAACCAGTTTATGCCTGGTGAACTAGAGTCCCCTCGTCTCTGTCGCTGGCTGATATCAGCACATGTTCCCCTCATCCGCCAATGCAGAACGTCACCTCCACGCCCTCTTAGATCCCTTTGCTGTTCCCCCCAGCTACTTCATCGACACAGCCATCATCGCAAGCTTTTTGCAGTAAGTCATGGCCCTTCCAGCCGCACTTCAGTGGGCCCGGGAGCTACCGTGCATTCAGCATGCCGGACTTTCTGCAATTTCACGTCTTGCAGGTAATTTCTATTTGCCTGCTTTTTGTGCGCAACCAGTTTATCCGTGTTCAACTAGAGGCCCCTCCTCTCCGTCGCTGCCTGATATCAGCACATGCGCCTCTAATCTGCCAACGAACAACGTCACATCCACGCCCTCTTGGATCCCTTGGCTGTTCACCCCGGCTACCTCATCGCCACAGCCATCATCGCAAACTCCGGCAGTAAGGCACGGCCCTTCCCGCCACACTTCAGTGGGCCCGGGAGCTACCGTGTGTTCAGCGTGGCTCACGCCCTGATATTTCACGTCTTGCAGGTCATTTGTACTTGCATGCTTATTTGTGCGGAACCAGTTTATGCCTGTTCAACTAGCGTCCTCTCCTCTCCGTCGCTGGCTTATATCAGCACATGCGCCCCTGATCCGCCAACGCACAACGTCCCCTCCACACCCCCTTGGTTCCCTTGGCTGTTCCCCCCGGCTACCTCATCGACACAGCCATTATCGTAAGCTCCGGCAATAAGCCATGGCACTTCAAGCCACACTTCAGTGGGCACGGGCTCTGTCGTGCGTTCAGCATGGCTCACGTTTGGCAGTTTCACGTCTTGCAGGTCATTTCTACGGGCCTGCTTATTTGTGCGCAACCAGTTTATGCCTCTTTAACAAGAGGCCCCTCCTCTCCGTCGCTGGCTGATATCAGCACATGCGGCCCTAATCCGCCATTGCACAAAATAACCTCCACGCTCTCTTGGATCCCTTGGCTGTTCACACCGGCTACCTCATCGACACAGCCAGCATCGCAAGCTCCAGCAGTAAGGCACGGCCCTTTCAGCCACACTTCAGTGGGCCCGGGAGCTGCCGTGCGTTCAGCATGGCTGACATTCTGGAATTTCACGCCTTGCAGGTGAATTCTACTCGCCTGCTTTTTTTTGTGCGCAACCAGTTTATGCATGGTGAACTAGAGTCCCCTCGTCTCCGTCGCTGGCTGATATCAGCACATGCTCCCCTCATCCGCCAACACACAGCGTCACCTCCACGCCCTCTAAGATTCCTTGGCTATTCCCCCCCGGCTACCTCATCGACACAGCCATCATTGCAAGCTCCGGCAATAAGGCATGACACTTCCAGCCACACTTCAATGGGCACGGGCTCTATCGTGCGTTCAGAATGGCTCACGTTCTGCAGTTTCACGTCTTGCAGGTCATTTCTACTTGCCTGCTTTCTTGTGCGCAACCAGTTTATGCCTGGTGAACTAGCGTCCCCTCCTCTCCGTCGCTGGCTGATATCAGCATGCGCCCCTGATCCGCCAACGCACAACGTCACCTCCACGCCCCCTTGGATCCCATGGCTGTTCCCCCCGGCTACCTCATCGACACAGCCATGATCGCAAGCTCCGGCAGTAAGGCATGGCCCTTCCAGCCGCTCTTGAGTGGGCCCGGGAGCTACCGTGCATTCAGCATGGCCCACGTTCTGCAATTTCACGTCTTGCAGATCATTTCTACTTGCCTGCCTTTTCGTGCGCAACCAGTTTATACCTGTTCAACTTGAGTCCCCTCCTCTCCATCGCTCGCTGATATCAGCACATGCACCCCGGTTCCGCCAACGCACAACGTCACTTCCACGCCCTTTTGGGTACCTTGGCTGTTGCCCCCGGCTTCCTCATCGACACAGCCATCATCGCAATCTCCGGCAGTATAGCCTGGCCCTTCCAGCCGCACTTCAGTGGGCCCGGGAGCTACCGTGCATTCAGCATGGCTCATGTTCTGCAATTTCACGTCTTGCAGGTCATTTTTACTTGCCTGCTTTATTGTGCGCAATCAGTTTATGCTTGTTCAAGTGGCGTCCCCTCCACTCCGTCGCTGGCTGATATCAGTGCATGCGCCCCTGATCCGCCAACGCACGACGTCACCTCCATGCCCCCCTCGATCCCTGGGCTGTTCCCCCCGGCTACCTTATCGACACAGCCATCATCGCAAGCTCCGGCAGTATGGCATGGCCCTTCCAGCGCCAATTCAGTAGGCCCGGGAGCTACCGTGCGTTCAGCATGGCTCACGTTATGCAGTTTCACGTCTTGCAGGTCATTTCTTCTTGCCTGCTTTTTTGTGCGCAACCAGTTTATGCCTGGTGAACTAGAGTCCTCATTCTGTGTCGCTGGCTGATATCAGCACATGTTCCCCTCATCCGCCAATGCAGAACGTCACCTCCACGCCCTCTTAGATCCCTTTGCTGTTCCCCCCAGCTACTTCATCCACACAGCCATCATCGCAAGTTTTGGCAGTAAGGCATGGCCCTTCCAGCCGCACTTCAGTGGGCCCGGGAGCTACCGTGTGTTCAGCGTTGCTCACGTCCTGCAATTTCCCGTCTTGCAGGTCATTTTTACTTGCCTGCTTTATTGTGCGCAATCAGTTTTTGCTTGTTCAACTAGCGCCCCCTCCACTCCGTCGCTGGCTGATATCAGCACATGCACCCCTGATCCGCCAACGCACAACTTCACCTCCACGCCCTCTTGGATCCCTTGGCTGTTCAACCCGGCTACCTCCTAGACACAGCCATCATCGCAAGCTCCGGCAGTAAGGCACGGCCCTTTCAGCCACACTTCAGTGGGCCCGGGAGCTGCCGTGCATTCAGCATGGCTGACATTCTGCAATTTCACGTCTTGCAGGTGAATTCTACTTGCCTGCTTTATTGTGCGCAATCAGTTTATGCTTGTTCAACTAGCGCCCCCTCCACTCTGTCGCTGGCTGATATCAGCACATGCACCCCTGATCCGCCAACGCACAACTTCACCTCCACGCCCTCTTGGATCCCTTGGCTGTTCAACCCGGCTACCTCCTAGACACAGCCATCATCGCAAGCTCCGGCAGTAAGGCACGGCCCTTTCAGCCACACTTCAGTGGGCCCGGGAGCTGCCGTGCGTTCAGCATGGCTGACATTCTGCAATTTCACGTCTTGCAGGTGAATTCTACTTGCCTGCTTTATTGTGCGCAATCAGTTTATGCTTGTTCAACTAGCGCCCCCTCCACTCCGTCGCTGGCTGATATCAGCACATGCACCCCTGATCCGCCAACGCACAACTTCACCTCCACGCCCTCTTGGATCCATTGGCTGTTCAACCCGGCTACCTCCTAGACACAGCCATCATCGCAAGCTCCGGCAGTAAGGCACGGCCCTTCCAGCATCACTTCAGTGGGCCCGGGAGCTACCGTGCGTTCATCATGGCTCACGCCCTGCAATTTCACGTCTTGCCGGTCATTTGTACTTGCCTGTTTATTTGTGCGCAACCAGTTTATGCCTGTTCAACTAGCGTCCTCTCCTCTCCGTCGCTGGCTGATATCAGCACATGAGCCCCTGATCCGCCAACGCACAACGTCCCCTCCACACCCCCTTGGATCCCTTGGCTGTTCCCCTCGGCTACCTCATCGACACAGCCATTATCGCAAGCTCCGGCAATAAGGCATGGCCCTTCCAGCCACACTTCAGTGGGCCCGGGAGCTACCGTGCGTTCAGCATGGCCCACGTTCTGCAATTTCACGTCTTGTAGGTCATTTCTACGTGCCTGCTTTTTCGTGCGCAACCAGTTTATACCTGTTCAACTTGAGTCCCCTCCTCTCCGTCGCTCGCTGATATCAGCACATGCACCCCAGTTCCGCCAACGCACAACGTCACCTCCTAGCCCTTGTGGGTCCCTTGGCTGTTTCCCCCAGCTTCCTCATCGACACAGCCATCATCGCAATCTCCGGCAGTATGGCATGGCCCTTCCAGCCGCAATTCAGTGGGCCCGGGAGCTACCGTGCGTTCAGAATGGCTCATGTTCTGCAATTTCACGTCTTGCAGGTCATTTTTACTTGCCTGCTTAATTGTGCGCAATCAGTTTATGCTTGTTCAAGTGGCGTCCCCTCCTCTCCGTCGCTGGCTAATATCAGCACATGCGCCCCAAATCCTCCAACGCACAATGTCAACTCCACCCCCTCTTGGATCCCTTGGCTGTTCCCCCCGGCTACCTCATGGACACAGCCATCATCGCAAGCTCCGGCAATAAGGCATGGTACTTCGAGCCGCGCTTCAGTGGGCCCGGGAGCTACCGCGTTCAGCATGGCTCACGTTCTGCAGTTTCAAGTCTTGCAGGTCATTTCTACTTGCCTGCTTTTTTGTGCGCAACCAGTTTATGCCTGGTGAACTAGCGTCCCCTCCTCTCCATCGCCGGCTGATATCAGCACATGCTACCCTGATCGGCCAACGCACAACGTCATCTTCACGGCCTCTTGGATCCCTTGGATGTTCCCCCCGCTACCTCATCGACACAGCCATCATCGCAAGCTCCAGCAGTAAGGCATGACCCTTCCAGCCACAATTCAGTAGGCCCGGGAGCTACCGTGCGTTCAGCATAGCTCACGTTATGCAGTTTCACGTCTTGCAGGTCATTTCTACTTGCCTGCTTTTTTGTGCGCAACCAGTTTATGCCTGGTGAACTAGAGTCCCCTCGTCTCTGTCGCTGGCTGATATCAGCACATGTGCCCCTCATCCGCCAATGCAGAACGTCACCTCCACGCCCTCTTAGATCCCTTTGCTGTTCCCCCCAGCTACTTCATCGACACAGCCATCATCGCAAGCTTTTTGCAGTAAGTCATGGCCCTTCCAGCCGCACTTCAGTGGGCCCGGGAGCTACCGTGCATTCAGCATGCCGGACTTTCTGCAATTTCACGTCTTGCAGGTAATTTCTATTTGCCTGCTTTTTGTGCGCAACCAGTTTATCCGTGTTCAACTAGAGGCCCCTCCTCTCCGTCGCTGCCTGATATCAGCACATGCGCCTCTAATCTGCCAACGAACAACGTCACATCCACGCCCTCTTGGATCCCTTGGCTGTTCACCCCGGCTACCTCATCGCCACAGCCATCATCGCAAACTCCGGCAGTAAGGCACGGCCCTTCCCGCCACACTTCAGTGGGCCCGGGAGCTACCGTGTGTTCAGCGTGGCTCACGCCCTGATATTTCACGTCTTGCAGGTCATTTGTACTTGCATGCTTATTTGTGCGGAACCAGTTTATGCCTGTTCAACTAGCGTCCTCTCCTCTCCGTCGCTGGCTTATATCAGCACATGCGCCCCTGATCCGCCAACGCACAACGTCCCCTCCACACCCCCTTGGTTCCCTTGGCTGTTCCCCCCGGCTACCTCATCGACACAGCCATTATCGTAAGCTCCGGCAATAAGCCATGGCACTTCAAGCCACACTTCAGTGGGCACGGGCTCTGTCGTGCGTTCAGCATGGCTCACGTTCTGCAGTTTCACGTCTTGCAGGTCATTTCTACGGGCCTGCTTTTTTGAGCGCAACCAGTTTATGCCTCTTTAACAAGAGGCCCCTCCTCTCCGTCGCTGGCTGATATCAGCACATGATGCCCTAATCCGCCATCGCACAAAATAACCTCCACGCTCTCTTGGATCCCTTGGCTGTTCACACCGGCTACCTCATCGACACAGCCAGCATCGCAAGCTCCAGCAGTAAGGCACGGCCCTTTCAGCCACACTTCAGTGGGCCCGGAAGCTGCCGTGGGTTCAGCATGGCTGACATTCTGCAATTTCACGTCTTGCAGGTGAATTCTACTTGCCTGCTTTTTTTTGTGCGCAACCAGTTTATGCCTGGTGAACTAGAGTCCCCTCGTCTCCGTCACTGGCTGATATCAGCACATGCGCCCCTCATCCGCCAACACACAGCGTCACCTCCACGCCCTCTAAGATTCCTTGGCTATTCCCCCCAGCTAGCTCATCGACACAGCCATCATAGCAAGCTCCGGCAGTAAGGCACGGCCCTTCCAGCCACACTTCAGTGGGCCCGGGAGCAACCGTGTGTTCAGCGTGGCTCACGTCCTGCAATTTTACGTCTTGCAGATCATTTTTACTTGCCTGCTTATTTGTGCGCAACCAGTTTATGCCTGTTCAACTAGCGTCCTCTCCACTCCGTCGCTGGCTGATATCAGGACATGCACCCCTGATCCCGCAACGCACAACTTCACCTCCACGCCCTCTTGGATCCCTTGGCTGTTCAACCCGGCTACCTCCTCGACACAGCCATCATCGCAAGCTCCGGCAGTAAGGCACGGCCCTTCCAGAATCACTTGAGTGGGCCCGGGAGCTACCATGCGTTCAGCATGGCTCACGCCTTGCAAGTTCACGTCTTGCAGATCATTTGTACTTGCCTGCTTATTTGTGCGCAACCAGTTTATGCCTGTTCAACTAGCGTCCTCTCCTCTCCGTCGCTGGCTGGTGTCAGCACATGCGCCCCTTATCCGCCAACGCACAACGGCCCCTCCACACCCCCTTGGATCCCTTGGCTGTTCCCCCCGGCTACCTCATCGACAGCCATTATCGCTTAGCTCCAGCAATAAGGCCTGACCCCTTCCAGCCACACTTCACTGGGCCCGGGAGCTACCATGCGTTCAGCATGACTAACGTTCTGCAATTTCACGTCTTGCAGGTAATTTTTACTGCCTGCTTTTTGTGCGCAACCAGTTTATGCCTGTTCAACAATAGGCCCCTCCTCTCGGTCGCTGGCTGATATCAGCACATGCTGCCCAAATCCGCCATCGCACAACGTAACCTCCACGCCCTCTTGGATCCCTTGGCTGTTCACACCGGCCACCTCATCGACACAGCCATCATCGCAAGCTCCAGCAGTAAGGCACGGAACTTTTAGCCACACTTCAGTGGGCCGGGAGCTACCGTGCATTCAGCATGGCTCACGTCCTGCAATATCACGTCTTGCAGGTCATTTCTACTTGCCTGCTTTTTTGTGCGCAACCAGTTTCTTCCGGTTAAACTAGCGTCCCCTCCTCTCCTTCGCTGGCTGCTATCAGCACATGCGCCCCTGATCCGCCAACGCACAACGTCACCTCCACGCCCTCGTGGATCCCTTGGCTGTTCCACCCGGCTACCTCATCGACACAGCCATCATCGCAAGCTCCGGCAGTAAGTCTTGGCCTTTCCATCCGCACGTCAGTGAGCCCAGGAGCTGCCGTGCGTTCAGCATTGCTGACGTTCGCAATTTCACGTCTTGCAGGTGAATTCTACTTGCCTGCTTTTTTTTGTGCGCAACCAGTTTATGCCTGGTGAACTAGAGTCCCCTCGTCTCCGTCGCTGGCTGATATCAGCACATGCGCCCCTCATCCGCCAACACAGCGTCACCTCCACGCCCTCTAAGATTCCTTGGCTATTCCCCCCAGCTACCTCATCGACACAGCCATCATAGCAAGCTCCGGCAGTAAGGCACGGCCCTTCCAGCCACACTTCAGTGGGCCCGGGAGCTACCGTGCATTCAGCGTGGCTCACGTCCTGCAATTTCACGTCTTGCAGATCAATTTTACTTGCCTGCTTATTTGTGCGGAACCACTTTATGCCTGTTCAACTACAGTCCCCTCCTCTCCGTCGCTGGCTGATATCAGCACATGCCACCCTGATCGGCCAACGCACAACGTCACCTTCCCGGCCTCTTGGATCCCTTGGCTGTTCCCCCCCGCTACCTCATCGACACAGCCATCATCGCAAGCTCCGGCAGTAAGGCATGGCCCTTCCATCCGCAATTCAGTAGGCCTGGGAGCTACCGTGCATTCAGCATGGCTCACGTCCTGCAATTTCACGTCTTGCAGGTCATTTCTACTTGACTGCTTTTTTGTGCGCAACCAGTTTCTTCCGGTTAAACTAGCGTCCCCTCTTCTCCGTCGCTGGCTGATATCAGCACATGCGCCCCTTATCCGCCAACGCACAACGTCACCTCCACACCCTCTTGGAACCCTTGGCTGTTCCCCCCGGCACCCTCATCGACACAGCCATCATCGCAAGCTCCGGCAGTAAGTCTTGGCCTTTCCAGCCGCACGTCAATGGGCCCGGGAGCTGCCGTGCGTTCAGCATGGCTCACGTTCTGCAGTTTCACGTCTTGCAGGTCATTTCTATTTGTCTGCATTTTTGTGCGCAACCACTTTATGCCTGTTCAACTAGAGTCCCCTCCTCTCCGTCGCTGGCTGATATCAGCACATGCGCCCCTGATCCGCCAACTCACAATGTCACCTCCACGCCCTCCTGGATCCCTTGGCTGTTCCCCCCGGCTACCTCATCGACACAGCCATCATTGGAAGCTCCGGCAATAAGGCAAGGCATGGTACTTCCAGCCGCATTTCAGTGGGCCCGGGAGCTACCGTGCGTTCAGCATGGCTCACGTCCTGCAATTTCGCGTCTTGCAGGTCATTTCTACTTGCCTGCTTTTTTCTGCGCAACCTGTTTCTTCCTCGTTCAACTAGCGTCCCCTCTTCTCCGTCGCTGGCTGATATCAGCACATGCGCCCCTGATCCGCCAACGCACAACGTCACCTCCATGCCCTCTTGGATCCCTTGGCTGTTCCTCCGGCTATCTCATCGACACAGCCATCATCGCAAGCTCCGGCAGTAAGGCTTGACCCTTCTAGCCACAAGTCAGTGGGCCCGGGAGCTACCGTGCGTCCAGCATGGCTCACGTTCTGCAATTTCACGTCTTGCAGGTCATTTCTACTTGCCTGCTTTTTTCTGCGCAACCAGTTTGCGCCTGTTCAACTAGCGTCCCCTCCTCTCCGTCGCTGGCTGATATCAGCACATGCGCCCCTGATCCACCAACGCACAACGTCACCTCCACACCCCCGTGGATCCCTTGGCTGTTCCCCCGGCTGCCTCATCGACACAGCCATCATCGCAAGCTCCGGCAGTAAGGCACGGCCCTTCCAGCCACACTTCAGTGGGCCCGGGATCTACCATGCGTTCAGCATGACTCACGATCTGCAATTGCACGTCTTGCAGGTAATTTCTACTTGCCTGCTTTTTGTGCGCAACCAGTTTATGCCTGTTCAACAAGAGGCCCCTCCTCTCTGTCGCTGGCTGATATCAGCTCATGCGGCCCTTATCCGCCATCGCACAACGTAACCTCCACGACTTCTTGGATCCCTTGGCTGTTCAACCCGGCTACCTCATCGACACAGCCATCATCGCAAGCTCCAGCAGTAAGGCACGGCCCTTCCAGCATCACTTTAGTGGGCCCGGGAGCTACCGTGCGTTCAGCATGGCTCACGTTCTGCAGTTTCACATCTTGCAGGTCATTTCAACTTGTCTGCTTTTTTGTGCGCAACCACTTTATGCCTGTTCAAATAGCGTCCCCTCCTTTCCGTCGCTCGCTGATATAAGCACATGCGCCCCTGATCCGCCAACGCACGTCACCTCCGCGCCCTCTTGGATCCCTTGGGTGTTCCCCCCTGCTACCTCATCGACACAGCCATCATCGCAAGCTCTGGCAGTAAGGCGTGTCCCTTCCAGCCGCACTTCAGTGGGCCCGGGAGCTACCGTGCGTTCAGCATAGCCCACGTTGGGCAATTTCACGTCTTGCAGGTCATTTCTACTTGCCTGCTTTTTCGTGCGCAACCAGTTTTTACCTGTTCAACTTGGGTCCCCTCCTCTCCGTCGCTCGCTGATAGCAGCACATGCGCCGCGGTTCCGCCAACGCACAACTCACCTCCACGCACTTTTGGGTCCCTTGGCTGTTCAACCCGGCACCCTCATCGACACAGCCATCATCGCAAGCTCCGGCAGTAAGACACGGCCCTTCCAGCATCACATCAGTGGGTCCGGGAGCTACCGCGCGTTCAGCATGGCTCACGTCCTGCAATTTCACGTCTTGCAGGTCATTTCTACTTGCCTGCTTATTTGTGCGCAACCACTTTATGCCTGTTTAACTATAGTCCCCTCCTCTCCATCGCTGGCTGATATCAGCACATGCACCCCTGATCCGCCAACGCACAACGTCACCTTCACGGCCTTTTGGATCCCTTGGCTGTTCAACCCGGCTACGTCATCAACACAGCCATCATCGCAAGCTCCAGCAGTAAGGCACGGCCCTTCCAGCATCACTTCAGTGGGCCCGGGAGCTACCGTGCGTTCAGCATGGCTCACGTTCTGCAGTTTCACGTCTTGCAGGTCATTTCTACTTGTCTGCTTTTTTGTGTGCAACCACTTTATGCCTGTTCAACTAGAGTCCCCTCCTCTCCGTCGCTGGCTGATATGAGCACATGCGCCCCTGATCCGCCAACGCACAACGTCCCCTCCACACACCCCCTTGGATCCCTTGGCTGTTCCCCTCGGCTACCTCATCGACACAGCCATTATCGCAAGCTCCGGCAATAAGGCATGGCCCTTCCAGCCACAGTTCAGTGGGCCCGTGAGCTACCGTGCGTTCAGCATGACCCACGTTCTGCAATTTCACGTCTTGCAGGTCATTTCTACGTGCCTGCTTTTTCGTGCACAACCAGTTTATACCTGTTCAACTTGAGTCCCCTCCTCTCCGTCGCTCGCTGATATCAGCACATGCGCCCCAGTTCCGCCAACGCACAACGTCACCTCCTAGCCCTTTTGTGTCCCTTGGCTGTTTCCCCCAGCTTCCTCATCGACACAGCCATCATCGCAATCTCCGGCAGTATGGCATGGCCCTTCCAGCCGCACTTAAGTGGGCCCGGGAGCTACCGTGCGTTCAGCATGGCTCATGTTCTGCAATTTCACGTCTTGCAGGTCATTTTTACTTGCCTGCCTAATTGTGCGCAATCAGTTTATGCTTGTTCAAGTGGCGTCCCCTCCACTCCGCCGCTGGCTGATATCAGTGCATGCGCCCCTGATCCGCCAACGCACGACGTCACCTCAACGCCCCCTCGATCCCTTGGCTGTTCCCCCCGGCTACCTCATCGACACAGCCATCATCGCAAGCTCCGGCAATAAGGCATGGTACTTCCAGCCGCGCTTCAGTGGGCCCGGGAGCTACCGCGTTCAGCATGGCTCACGTTCTGCAGTTTCAAGTCTTGCAGGTCATTTCTACTTGCCTGCTTTTTTGTGCGCAACCAGTTTATGCCTGGTGAACTAGCGTCCCCTCCTCTCCATCGCCGGCAGATATCAGCACATGCTACCCTAATCGGCCCATGCACAACGTCACCTTCACGGCCTCTTGGATCCCTTGGATGTTCCCCCCGCTACCTCATCGACACAGCCATCATCGCAAGCTCCGGCAGTAAGGCATGACCCTTCCAGCCACAATTCAGTAGGCCCGGGAGCTACCGTGCGTTCAGCATAGCTCACGTTATGCAGTTTCACGTCTTGCAGGTCATTTCTACTTGCCTGCTTTTTTGTGCGCAACCAGTTTATGCCTGGTGAACTAGAGTCCCCTCGTCTCTGTCGCTGGCTGATATCAGCACATGTGCCCCTCATCCGCCAATGCAGAACGTCACCTCCACGCCCTCTTAGATCCCTTTGCTGTTCCCCCCAGCTACTTTATCGACACAGCCATCATCGCAAGCTTTGGCAGTAAGTCGTGGACCTTCCAGCCGCACTTCAGTGGGCCCGGGAGCTACCGTGCATTCAGCATGCCGGACTTTCTGCAATTTCACGTCTTGCAGGTAATTTCTACTTGCCTGCTTTTTGTGCACAACCAGTTTATCCGTGTTCAACTAGAGGCCCCTCCTCTCCGTCGCTGCCTGATATCAGCATATACGCCTCTAATCTGCCAACGGACAACGTCACATCCACGTCCTCTTGGATCCCTTGGCTGTTCACCCCGGCTACCTCATCGCCACAGCCATCATCGCAAACTCCGGCAGTAAGGCACGGCCCTTCCCGCCACACTTCAGTGGGCCCGGGAGCTACCGTGTGTTCAGCGTGGCTCACGCCCTGAAATTTCACGTCTTGCAGGTCATTTGTACTTGCATGCTTATTTGTGTGCAACCAGTTTATGCCTGTTCAACTAGCGTCCTCTCCTCTCCGTCGCTGGCTGATATCAGCACATGCGCCCCTGATCCGCCAACGCACAAAGTCCCCTCCACACCCCCTTGGTTCCCTTGGCTGTTCCCCCCGGCTACCTCATCGACACAGCCATTATCGTAAGCTCCGGCAATAAGCCATGGCACTTCCAGCCACACTTCAGTGGGCACGGGCTCTGTCGTGCTTTCAGCATGGCTCACGTTCTGCAGTTTCACGTCTTGCAGGTCATTTCTACGGGCCTGCTTATTTGTGCGCAACCAGTTTATCCGTGTTCAACTAGAGGCCCCTCCTCTCCGTCGCTGCCTGATATCAGCACATGCGCCTCTAATCTGCCAACGGACAACGTCACCTCCACGCCCTCTTGGATTCCTTGGCTGTTCACCCTGGCTACCTCATCGACACAGCCATCATGGCAAGCTCCGGCAGTAAGGCATGGCACTTCCAGCCACACTTCAGTGGGCACGGGCTCTGTCGTGCGTTCAGCATGGCTCACGTTTGGCAGTTTCACGTCTTGCAGGTCATTTCTACGGGCCTGCTTATTTGTGCGCAACCAGTTTATGCCTCTTTAACAAGAGGCCCCTCCTCTCCGTCGCTGGCTGATATCAGCACATGCGGCCCTAATCCGCCATTGCACAAAATAACCTCCACGCTCTCTTGGATCCCTTGGCTGTTCACACCGGCTACCTCATCGACACAGCCAGCATCGCAAGCTCCAGCAGTAAGGCACGGCCCTTTCAGCCACACTTCAGTGGGCCCGGGAGCTGCCGTGCGTTCAGCATGGCTGACATTCTGGAATTTCACGCCTTGCAGGTGAATTCTACTCGCCTGCTTTTTTTTGTGCGCAACCAGTTTATGCATGGTGAACTAGAGTCCCCTCGTCTCCGTCGCTGGCTGATATCAGCACATGCGCCCCTCATCCGCCAACACACAGCGTCACCTCCACGCCCTCTAAGATTCCTTGGCTATTCCCCCCCGGCTACCTCATCGACACAGCCATCATCGCAAGCTCCGGCAGTAAGGCATGGCCGTTCCAGCCGCACTTCAGTGGGCCCGGGAGCTACCGTGCGTTCAGCATAGCCCGCGTTGTGCAATTTCACGTCTGGCAGGTCATTTCTACTTGCCTGCTTTTTCGTGCGCAACCAGCTTTTACCTGTTCAACTTGAGTCCCCTCCTCTCCGTCGCTCGCTGATATCAGCACATGCGCCCCGGTTCCGCCAACGCACAACCTCACCTCCACGCACTTTTGGGTCCCTTGGCTGTTCCCCCCAGCTTCCTCATTGATAAGCAATCATTGCAATCTCCGCCAGTATAGAATGGCCCTTCAAGCCGCACTTCAGTGGGCACGTGAGCTACCGTGCGTTCAGCATGGCTCACGTTCAGCTATTTGACGCCTTGCAGGTCATTTTTACTTGCCTGCTTTATTGCGCGCAATCAGTTTATGCTTGTTCAACTAGCGTCCCCTCCACTCCGTTGCTGGCCGATATCAGCCCATGCGCCCCTGATCCGCCAACGCACGTCACTTCCACACCCCCTTGGATTCCTTGGCTTTTCCCCCTGGCTACCACATCGACACAGTCATCATCGCAAGCTCCGGAATAAAGGCATGGCACTTCCAGCCACACTTTAGTGGGCACGGGAGCTATCGTGCGTTCAGCATGGCTCACGTTCTGTAGTTTCACGTCTCGCAGGTCATTTCTACTTGTCTGCTTTTTTGTGCGCAACCACTTTATGCCTGTTCAACTAGAGTCCCCTGCTCTACATCGCTGGCTGATATCAGCACATGCACCCCAGAACCCCCAACACACAATGTCACCTTCACGGCCTCTTGGATCCCTTGGCTGTTCTCCCCGGCTACGTCATCGACACAGCCATCATCGCAAGCTCCGGCAGTAAGGCATGGCCCTTCCAGCCGCACTCCAGTAGGCCCGGGAGCTACCGTGCGTTCAGCATGGCCCACGTCCTGCAATTTCACGTCTTGCAGGTCATTTCTACTTGCCTGCCTTTTTGTGCGCAACCAGTTTATGCCTGGTGAACTACCGTCCCCTCCTCTCCGTCGCTGGGTGATATCAGCACATGCCACCCTGAGCGGCCAACACACAACGTCACATTCACAGCGTCTTGGATCGCTTGGCTGTTACCCCCGGCGACCTCATCGACACAGCCATCATCGCAAGCTTCGGCAGTAAGGCACGGCCCTTCCAGCATAACTTCAGTGGGCCCGGGAGCTCCCGTGCGTTCAGCATGGCTCACGTCCAGCAATTTCACGTCTTGCAGGTCATTTCTACTTGCCTGCTTATTTGTGCGCAACCAGTTTCTTCCTCGTCAACTAGCGTCCCCTCCTCTCCGTCGCTGGCTGATATCAGCACATGCGCCCCTGATCTGCCAACGCACGTCACCTCCTTGCCCCCTTGGATCCCTTGGGTGTTCCCCCCGGCTACCTCATCGACACAGCCATCATTGCAAGCTCCGGCAATAAGGCATGACACTTCCAGCCACACTTCAATGGGCACGGGCTCTATCGTGCGTTCAGAATGGCTCACGTTCTGCAGTTTCACGTCTTGCAGGTCATTTCTACTTGCCTGCTTTCTTGTGCGCAACCAGTTTATGCCTGGTGAACTAGCGTCCCCTCCTCTCCGTCGCTGGCTGATATCAGCATGCGCCCCTGATCCGCCAACGCACAACGTCACCTCCACGCCCCCTTGGATCCCATGGCTGTTCCCCCCGGCTACCTCATCGACACAGCCATGATCGCAAGCTCCGGCAGTAAGGCATGGCCCTTCCAGCCGCTCTTGAGTGGGCCCGGGAGCTACCGTGCATTCAGCATGGCCCACGTTCTGCAATTTCACGTCTTGCAGATCATTTCTACTTGCCTGCCTTTTCGTGCGCAACCAGTTTATACCTGTTCAACTTGAGTCCCCTCCTCTCCATCGCTCGCTGATATCAGCACATGCACCCCGGTTCCGCCAACGCACAACGTCACTTCCACGCCCTTTTGGGTACCTTGGCTGTTGCCCCCGGCTTCCTCATCGACACAGCCATCATCGCAATCTCCGGCAGTATAGCCTGGCCCTTCCAGCCGCACTTCAGTGGGCCCGGGAGCTAGCGTGCATTCAGCATGGCTCATGTTCTGCAATTTCACGTCTTGCAGGTCATTTTTACTTGCCTGCTTTATTGTGCGCAATCAGTTTATGCTTGTTCAAGTGGCGTCCCCTCCACTCCGTCGCTGGCTGATATCAGTGCATGCGCCCCTGATCCGCCAACGCACGACGTCACCTCCATGCCCCCCTCGATCCCTGGGCTGTTCCCCCCGGCTACCTTATCGACACAGCCATCATCGCAAGCTCCGGCAGTATGGCATGGCCCTTCCAGCGCCAATTCAGTAGGCCCGGGAGCTACCGTGCGTTCAGCATGGCTCACGTTATGCAGTTTCACGTCTTGCAGGTCATTTCTTCTTGCCTGCTTTTTTGTGCGCAACCAGTTTATGCCTGGTGAACTAGAGTCCTCATTCTGTGTCGCTGGCTGATATCAGCACATGTTCCCCTCATCCGCCAATGCAGAACGTCACCTCCACGCCCTCTTAGATCCCTTTGCTGTTCCCCCCAGCTACTTCATCCACACAGCCATCATCGCAAGTTTTGGCAGTAAGGCATGGCCCTTCCAGCCGCACTTCAGTGGGCCCGGGAGCTACCGTGTGTTCAGCGTTGCTCACGTCCTGCAATTTCCCGTCTTGCAGGTCATTTTTACTTGCCTGCTTTATTGTGCGCAATCAGTTTTTGCTTGTTCAACTAGCGCCCCCTCCACTCCGTCGCTGGCTGATATCAGCACATGCACCCCTGATCCGCCAACGCACAACTTCACCTCCACGCCCTCTTGGATCCCTTGGCTGTTCAACCCGGCTACCTCCTAGACACAGCCATCATCGCAAGCTCCGGCAGTAAGGCACGGCCCTTTCAGCCACACTTCAGTGGGCCCGGGAGCTGCCGTGCATTCAGCATGGCTGACATTCTGCAATTTCACGTCTTGCAGGTGAATTCTACTTGCCTGCTTTATTGTGCGCAATCAGTTTATGCTTGTTCAACTAGCGCCCCCTCCACTCTGTCGCTGGCTGATATCAGCACATGCACCCCTGATCCGCCAACGCACAACTTCACCTCCACGCCCTCTTGGATCCCTTGGCTGTTCAACCCGGCTACCTCCTAGACACAGCCATCATCGCAAGCTCCGGCAGTAAGGCACGGCCCTTTCAGCCACACTTCAGTGGGCCCGGGAGCTGCCGTGCGTTCAGCATGGCTGACATTCTGCAATTTCACGTCTTGCAGGTGAATTCTACTTGCCTGCTTTATTGTGCGCAATCAGTTTATGCTTGTTCAACTAGCGCCCCCTCCACTCCGTCGCTGGCTGATATCAGCACATGCACCCCTGATCCGCCAACGCACAACTTCACCTCCACGCCCTCTTGGATCCATTGGCTGTTCAACCCGGCTACCTCCTAGACACAGCCATCATCGCAAGCTCCGGCAGTAAGGCACGGCCCTTCCAGCATCACTTCAGTGGGCCCGGGAGCTACCGTGCGTTCATCATGGCTCACGCCCTGCAATTTCACGTCTTGCCGGTCATTTGTACTTGCCTGTTTATTTGTGCGCAACCAGTTTATGCCTGTTCAACTAGCGTCCTCTCCTCTCCGTCGCTGGCTGATATCAGCACATGAGCCCCTGATCCGCCAACGCACAACGTCCCCTCCACACCCCCTTGGATCCCTTGGCTGTTCCCCTCAGCTACCTCATCGACACAGCCATTATCACAAGCTCCGGCAATAAGGCATGGCCCTTCCAGCCACACTTCAGTGGGCCCGGGAGCTACCGTGCGTTCAGCATGGCCCACGTTCTGCAATTTCACGTCTTGTAGGTCATTTCTACGTGCCTGCTTTTTCGTGCGCAACCAGTTTATACCTGTTCAACTTGAGTCCCCTCCTCTCCGTCGCTCGCTGATATCAGCACATGCACCCCAGTTCCGCCAACGCACAACGTCACCTCCTAGCCCTTGTGGGTCCCTTGGCTGTTTCCCCCAGCTTCCTCATCGACACAGCCATCATCGCAATCTCCGGCAGTATGGCATGGCCCTTCCAGCCGCAATTCAGTGGGCCCGGGAGCTACCGTGCGTTCAGAATGGCTCATGTTCTGCAATTTCACGTCTTGCAGGTCATTTTTACTTGCCTGCTTAATTGTGCGCAATCAGTTTATGCTTGTTCAAGTGGCGTCCCCTCCTCTCCGTCGCTGGCTAATATCAGCACATGCGCCCCTAATCCTCCAACGCACAATGTCAACTCCACCCCCTCTTGGATCCCTTGGCTGTTCCCCCCGGCTACCTCATGGACACAGCCATCATCGCAAGCTCCGGCAATAAGGCATGGTACTTCGAGCCGCGCTTCAGTGGGCCCGGGAGCTACCGCGTTCAGCATGGCTCACGTTCTGCAGTTTCAAGTCTTGCAGGTCATTTCTACTTGCCTGCTTTTTTGTGCGCAACCAGTTTATGCCTGGTGAACTAGCGTCCCCTCCTCTCCATCGCCGGCTGATATCAGCACATGCTACCCTGATCGGCCAACGCACAACGTCACCTTCACGGCCTCTTGGATCCCTTGGATGTTCCCCCCGCTACCTCATCGACACAGCCATCATCGCAAGCTCCAGCAGTAAGGCATGACCCTTCCAGCCACAATTCAGTAGGCCCGGGAGCTACCGTGCGTTCAGCATAGCTCACGTTATGCAGTTTCACGTCTTGCAGGTCATTTCTACTTGCCTGCTTTTTTGTGCGCAACCAGTTTATGCCTGGTGAACTAGAGTCCCCTCGTCTCTGTCGCTGGCTGATATCAGCACATGTTCCCCTCATCCGCCAATGCAGAACGTCACCTCCACGCCCTCTTAGATCCCTTTGCTGTTCCCCCCAGCTACTTCATCGACACAGCCATCATCGCAAGCTTTTTGCAGTAAGTCATGGCCCTTCCAGCCGCACTTCAGTGGGCCCGGGAGCTACCGTGCATTCAGCATGCCGGACTTTCTGCAATTTCACGTCTTGCAGGTAATTTCTATTTGCCTGCTTTTTGTGCGCAACCAGTTTATCCGTGTTCAACTAGAGGCCCCTCCTCTCCGTCGCTGCCTGATATCAGCACATGCGCCTCTAATCTGCCAACGAACAACGTCACATCCACGCCCTCTTGGATCCCTTGGCTGTTCACCCCGGCTACCTCATCGCCACAGCCATCATCGCAAACTCCGGCAGTAAGGCACGGCCCTTCCCGCCACACTTCAGTGGGCCCGGGAGCTACCGTGTGTTCAGCGTGGCTCACGCCCTGATATTTCACGTCTTGCAGGTCATTTGTACTTGCATGCTTATTTGTGCGGAACCAGTTTATGCCTGTTCAACTAGCGTCCTCTCCTCTCCGTCGCTGGCTTATATCAGCACATGCGCCCCTGATCCGCCAACGCACAACGTCCCCTCCACACCCCCTTGGTTCCCTTGGCTGTTCCCCCCGGCTACCTCATCGACACAGCCATTATCGTAAGCTCCGGCAATAAGCCATGGCACTTCAAGCCACACTTCAGTGGGCACGGGCTCTGTCGTGCGTTCAGCATGGCTCACGTTTGGCAGTTTCACGTCTTGCAGGTCATTTCTACGGGCCTGCTTATTTGTGCGCAACCAGTTTATGCCTCTTTAACAAGAGGCCCCTCCTCTCCGTCGCTGGCTGATATCAGCACATGCGGCCCTAATCCGCCATTGCACAAAATAACCTCCACGCTCTCTTGGATCCCTTGGCTGTTCACACCGGCTACCTCATCGACACAGCCAGCATCGCAAGCTCCAGCAGTAAGGCACGGCCCTTTCAGCCACACTTCAGTGGGCCCGGGAGCTGCCGTGCGTTCAGCATGGCTGACATTCTGGAATTTCACGCCTTGCAGGTGAATTCTACTCGCCTGCTTTTTTTTGTGCGCAACCAGTTTATGCATGGTGAACTAGAGTCCCCTCGTCTCCGTCGCTGGCTGATATCAGCACATGCTCCCCTCATCCGCCAACACACAGCGTCACCTCCACGCCCTCTAAGATTCCTTGGCTATTCCCCCCCGGCTACCTCATCGACACAGCCATCATCGCAAGCTCCGGCAGTAAGGCATGGCCCTTCCAGCCGCACTTCAGTGGGCCCGGGAGCTACCGTGCGTTCAGCATAGCCCGCGTTGTGCAATTTCACGTCTGGCAGGTCATTTCTACTTGCCTGCTTTTTCGTGCGCAACCAGCTTTTACCTGTTCAACTTGAGTCCCCTCCTCTCCGTCGCTCGCTGATATCAGCACATGCGCCCCGGTTCCGCCAACGCACAACCTCACCTCCACGCACTTTTGGGTCCCTTGGCTGTTCCCCCCAGCTTCCTCATTGATAAGCAATCATTGCAATCTCCGCCAGTATAGAATGGCCCTTCAAGCCGCACTTCAGTGGGCACGTGAGCTACCGTGCGTTCAGCATGGCTCACGTTCAGCTATTTGACGCCTTGCAGGTCATTTTTACTTGCCTGCTTTATTGCGCGCAATCAGTTTATGCTTGTTCAACTAGCGTCCCCTCCACTCCGTTGCTGGCCGATATCAGCCCATGCGCCCCTGATCCGCCAACGCACGTCACTTCCACACCCCCTTGGATTCCTTGGCTTTTCCCCCTGGCTACCACATCGACACAGTCATCATCGCAAGCTCCGGAATAAAGGCATGGCACTTCCAGCCACACTTTAGTGGGCACGGGAGCTATCGTGCGTTCAGCATGGCTCACGTTCTGTAGTTTCACGTCTCGCAGGTCATTTCTACTTGTCTGCTTTTTTGTGCGCAACCACTTTATGCCTGTTCAACTAGAGTCCCCTGCTCTACATCGCTGGCTGATATCAGCACATGCACCCCAGAACCCCCAACACACAATGTCACCTTCACGGCCTCTTGGATCCCTTGGCTGTTCTCCCCGGCTACGTCATCGACACAGCCATCATCGCAAGCTCCGGCAGTAAGGCATGGCCCTTCCAGCCGCACTCCAGTAGGCCCGGGAGCTACCGTGCGTTCAGCATGGCCCACGTCCTGCAATTTCACGTCTTGCAGGTCATTTCTACTTGCCTGCCTTTTTGTGCGCAACCAGTTTATGCCTGGTGAACTACCGTCCCCTCCTCTCCGTCGCTGGGTGATATCAGCACATGCCACCCTGAGCGGCCAACACACAACGTCACATTCACAGCGTCTTGGATCGCTTGGCTGTTACCCCCGGCGACCTCATCGACACAGCCATCATCGCAAGCTTCGGCAGTAAGGCACGGCCCTTCCAGCATAACTTCAGTGGGCCCGGGAGCTCCCGTGCGTTCAGCATGGCTCACGTCCAGCAATTTCACGTCTTGCAGGTCATTTCTACTTGCCTGCTTATTTGTGCGCAACCAGTTTCTTCCTCGTCAACTAGCGTCCCCTCCTCTCCGTCGCTGGCTGATATCAGCACATGCGCCCCTGATCTGCCAACGCACGTCACCTCCTTGCCCCCTTGGATCCCTTGGGTGTTCCCCCCGGCTACCTCATCGACACAGCCATCATTGCAAGCTCCGGCAATAAGGCATGACACTTCCAGCCACACTTCAATGGGCACGGGCTCTATCGTGCGTTCAGAATGGCTCACGTTCTGCAGTTTCACGTCTTGCAGGTCATTTCTACTTGCCTGCTTTCTTGTGCACAACCAGTTTATGCCTGGTGAACTAGCGTCCCCTCCTCTCCGTCGCTGGCTGATATCAGCATGCGCCCCTGATCCGCCAACGCACAACGTCACCTCCACGCCCCCTTGGATCCCATGGCTGTTCCCCCCGGCTACCTCATCGACACAGCCATGATCGCAAGCTCCGGCAGTAAGGCATGGCCCTTCCAGCCGCTCTTGAGTGGGCCCGGGAGCTACCGTGCATTCAGCATGGCCCACGTTCTGCAATTTCACGTCTTGCAGATCATTTCTACTTGCCTGCCTTTTCGTGCGCAACCAGTTTATACCTGTTCAACTTGAGTCCCCTCCTCTCCATCGCTCGCTGATATCAGCACATGCACCCCGGTTCCGCCAACGCACAACGTCACTTCCACGCCCTTTTGGGTACCTTGGCTGTTGCCCCCGGCTTCCTCATCGACACAGCCATCATCGCAATCTCCGGCAGTATAGCCTGGCCCTTCCAGCCGCACTTCAGTGGGCCCGGGAGCTACCGTGCATTCAGCATGGCTCATGTTCTGCAATTTCACGTCTTGCAGGTCATTTTTACTTGCCTGCTTTATTGTGCGCAATCAGTTTATGCTTGTTCAAGTGGCGTCCCCTCCACTCCGTCGCTGGCTGATATCAGTGCATGCGCCCCTGATCCGCCAACGCACGACGTCACCTCCATGCCCCCCTCGATCCCTGGGCTGTTCCCCCCGGCTACCTTATCGACACAGCCATCATCGCAAGCTCCGGCAGTATGGCATGGCCCTTCCAGCGCCAATTCAGTAGGCCCGGGAGCTACCGTGCGTTCAGCATGGCTCACGTTATGCAGTTTCACGTCTTGCAGGTCATTTCTTCTTGCCTGCTTTTTTGTGCGCAACCAGTTTATGCCTGGTGAACTAGAGTCCTCATTCTGTGTCGCTGGCTGATATCAGCACATGTTCCCCTCATCCGCCAATGCAGAACGTCACCTCCACGCCCTCTTAGATCCCTTTGCTGTTCCCCCCAGCTACTTCATCCACACAGCCATCATCGCAAGTTTTGGCAGTAAGGCATGGCCCTTCCAGCCGCACTTCAGTGGGCCCGGGAGCTACCGTGTGTTCAGCGTTGCTCACGTCCTGCAATTTCCCGTCTTGCAGGTCATTTTTACTTGCCTGCTTTATTGTGCGCAATCAGTTTTTGCTTGTTCAACTAGCGCCCCCTCCACTCCGTCGCTGGCTGATATCAGCACATGCACCCCTGATCCGCCAACGCACAACTTCACCTCCACGCCCTCTTGGATCCCTTGGCTGTTCAACCCGGCTACCTCCTAGACACAGCCATCATCGCAAGCTCCGGCAGTAAGGCACGGCCCTTTCAGCCACACTTCAGTGGGCCCGGGAGCTGCCGTGCATTCAGCATGGCTGACATTCTTCAATTTCACGTCTTGCAGGTGAATTCTACTTGCCTGCTTTATTGTGCGCAATCAGTTTATGCTTGTTCAACTAGCGCCCCCTCCACTCTGTCGCTGGCTGATATCAGCACATGCACCCCTGATCCGCCAACGCACAACTTCACCTCCACGCCCTCTTGGATCCCTTGGCTGTTCAACCCGGCTACCTCCTAGACACAGCCATCATCGCAAGCTCCGGCAGTAAGGCACGGCCCTTTCAGCCACACTTCAGTGGGCCCGGGAGCTGCCGTGCGTTCAGCATGGCTGACATTCTGCAATTTCACGTCTTGCAGGTGAATTCTACTTGCCTGCTTTATTGTGCGCAATCAGTTTATGCTTGTTCAACTAGCGCCCCCTCCACTCCGTCGCTGGCTGATATCAGCACATGCACCCCTGATCCGCCAACGCACAACTTCACCTCCACGCCCTCTTGGATCCATTGGCTGTTCAACCCGGCTACCTCCTAGACACAGCCATCATCGCAAGCTCCGGCAGTAAGGCACGGCCCTTCCAGCATCACTTCAGTGGGCCCGGGAGCTACCGTGCGTTCATCATGGCTCACGCCCTGCAATTTCACGTCTTGCCGGTCATTTGTACTTGCCTGTTTATTTGTGCGCAACCAGTTTATGCCTGTTCAACTAGCGTCCTCTCCTCTCCGTCGCTGGCTGATATCAGCACATGAGCCCCTGATCCGCCAACGCACAACGTCCCCTCCACACCCCCTTGGATCCCTTGGCTGTTCCCCTCGGCTACCTCATCGACACAGCCATTATCGCAAGCTCCGGCAGTAAGGCATGGCCCTTCCAGCCACACTTCAGTGGGCCCGGGAGCTACCGTGCGTTCAGCATGGCCCACGTTCTGCAATTTCACGTCTTGTAGGTCATTTCTACGTGCCTGCTTTTTCGTGCGCAACCAGTTTATACCTGTTCAACTTGAGTCCCCTCCTCTCCGTCGCTCGCTGATATCAGCACATGCACCCCAGTTCCGCCAACGCACAACGTCACCTCCTAGCCCTTGTGGGTCCCTTGGCTGTTTCCCCCAGCTTCCTCATCGACACAGCCATCATCGCAATCTCCGGCAGTATGGCATGGCCCTTCCAGCCGCAATTCAGTGGGCCCGGGAGCTACCGTGCGTTCAGAATGGCTCATGTTCTGCAATTTCACGTCTTGCAGGTCATTTTTACTTGCCTGCTTAATTGTGCGCAATCAGTTTATGCTTGTTCAAGTGGCGTCCCCTCCTCTCCGTCGCTGGCTAATATCAGCACATGCGCCCCAAATCCTCCAACGCACAATGTCAACTCCACCCCCTCTTGGATCCCTTGGCTGTTCCCCCCGGCTACCTCATGGACACAGCCATCATCGCAAGCTCCGGCAATAAGGCATGGTACTTCGAGCCGCGCTTCAGTGGGCCCGGGAGCTACCGCGTTCAGCATGGCTCACGTTCTGCAGTTTCAAGTCTTGCAGGTCATTTCTACTTGCCTGCTTTTTTGTGCGCAACCAGTTTATGCCTGGTGAACTAGCGTCCCCTCCTCTCCATCGCCGGCTGATATCAGCACATGCTACCCTGATCGGCCAACGCACAACGTCATCTTCACGGCCTCTTGGATCCCTTGGATGTTCCCCCCGCTACCTCATCGACACAGCCATCATCGCAAGCTCCAGCAGTAAGGCATGACCCTTCCAGCCACAATTCAGTAGGCCCGGGAGCTACCGTGCGTTCAGCATAGCTCACGTTAAGCAGTTTCACGTCTTGCAGGTCATTTCTACTTGCCTGCTTTTTTGTGCGCAACCAGTTTATGCCTGGTGAACTAGAGTCCCCTCGTCTCTGTCGCTGGCTGATATCAGCACATGTGCCCCTCATCCGCCAATGCAGAACGTCACCTCCACGCCCTCTTAGATCCCTTTGCTGTTCCCCCCAGCTACTTCATCGACACAGCCATCATCGCAAGCTTTTTGCAGTAAGTCATGGCCCTTCCAGCCGCACTTCAGTGGGCCCGGGAGCTACCGTGCATTCAGCATGCCGGACTTTCTGCAATTTCACGTCTTGCAGGTAATTTCTATTTGCCTGCTTTTTGTGCGCAACCAGTTTATCCGTGTTCAACTAGAGGCCCCTCCTCTCCGTCGCTGCCTGATATCAGCACATGCGCCTCTAATCTGCCAACGAACAACGTCACATCCACGCCCTCTTGGATCCCTTGGCTGTTCACCCCGGCTACCTCATCGCCACAGCCATCATCGCAAACTCCGGCAGTAAGGCACGGCCCTTCCCGCCACACTTCAGTGGGCCCGGGAGCTACCGTGTGTTCAGCGTGGCTCACGCCCTGATATTTCACGTCTTGCAGGTCATTTGTACTTGCATGCTTATTTGTGCGGAACCAGTTTATGCCTGTTCAACTAGCGTCCTCTCCTCTCCGTCGCTGGCTTATATCAGCACATGCGCCCCTGATCCGCCAACGCACAACGTCCCCTCCACACCCCCTTGGTTCCCTTGGCTGTTCCCCCCGGCTACCTCATCGACACAGCCATTATCGTAAGCTCCGGCAATAAGCCATGACACTTCAAGCCACACTTCAGTGGGCACGGGCTCTGTCGTGCGTTCAGCATGGCTCACGTTCTGCAGTTTCACGTCTTGCAGGTCATTTCTACGGGCCTGCTTTTTTGAGCGCAACCAGTTTATGCCTCTTTAACAAGAGGCCCCTCCTCTCCGTCGCTGGCTGATATCAGCACATGATGCCCTAATCCGCCATCGCACAAAATAACCTCCACGCTCTCTTGGATCCCTTGGCTGTTCACACCGGCTACCTCATCGACACAGCCAGCATCGCAAGCTCCAGCAGTAAGGCACGGCCCTTTCAGCCACACTTCAGTGGGCCCGGAAGCTGCCGTTGGTTCAGCATGGCTGACATTCTGCAATTTCACGTCTTGCAGGTGAATTCTACTTGCCTGCTTTTTTTTGTGCGCAACCAGTTTATGCCTGGTGAACTAGAGTCCCCTCGTCTCCGTCACTGGCTGATATCAGCACATGCGCCCCTCATCCGCCAACACACAGCGTCACCTCCACGCCCTCTAAGATTCCTTGGCTATTCCCCCCAGCTAGCTCATCGACACAGCCATCATAGCAAGCTCCGGCAGTAAGGCACGGCCCTTCCAGCCACACTTCAGTGGGCCCGGGAGCAACCGTGTGTTCAGCGTGGCTCACGTCCTGCAATTTTACGTCTTGCAGATCATTTTTACTTGCCTGCTTATTTGTGCGCAACCAGTTTATGCCTGTTCAACTAGCGTCCTCTCCACTCCGTCGCTGGCTGATATCAGGACATGCACCCCTGATCCCGCAACGCACAACTTCACCTCCACGCCCTCTTGGATCCCTTGGCTGTTCAACCCGGCTACCTCCTCGACACAGCCATCATCGCAAGCTCCGGCAGTAAGGCACGGCCCTTCCAGAATCACTTGAGTGGGCCCGGGAGCTACCATGCGTTCAGCATGGCTCACGCCTTGCAAGTTCACGTCTTGCAGATCATTTGTACTTGCCTGCTTATTTGTGCGCAACCAGTTTATGCCTGTTCAACTAGCGTCCTCTCCTCTCCGTCGCTGGCTGGTGTCAGCACATGCGCCCCTTATCCGCCAACGCACAACGGCCCCTCCACACCCCCTTGGATCCCTTGGCTGTTCCCCCCGGCTACCTCATCGACAGCCATTATCGCTTAGCTCCAGCAATAAGGCCTGACCCCTTCCAGCCACACTTCACTGGGCCCGGGAGCTACCATGCGTTCAGCATGACTAACGTTCTGCAATTTCACGTCTTGCAGGTAATTTTTACTGCCTGCTTTTTGTGCGCAACCAGTTTATGCCTGTTCAACAATAGGCCCCTCCTCTCGGTCGCTGGCTGATATCAGCACATGCTGCCCAAATCCGCCATCGCACAACGTAACCTCCACGCCCTCTTGGATCCCTTGGCTGTTCACACCGGCCACCTCATCGACACAGCCATCATCGCAAGCTCCAGCAGTAAGGCACGGAACTTTTAGCCACACTTCAGTGGGCCGGGAGCTACCGTGCATTCAGCATGGCTCACGTCCTGCAATATCACGTCTTGCAGGTCATTTCTACTTGCCTGCTTTTTTGTGCGCAACCAGTTTCTTCCGGTTAAACTAGCGTCCCCTCCTCTCCTTCGCTGGCTGCTATCAGCACATGCGCCCCTGATCCGCCAACGCACAACGTCACCTCCACGCCCTCGTGGATCCCTTGGCTGTTCCACCCGGCTACCTCATCGACACAGCCATCATCGCAAGCTCCGGCAGTAAGTCTTGGCCTTTCCATCCGCACGTCAGTGAGCCCAGGAGCTGCCGTGCGTTCAGCATTGCTGACGTTCGCAATTTCACGTCTTGCAGGTGAATTCTACTTGCCTGCTTTTTTTTGTGCGCAACCAGTTTATGCCTGGTGAACTAGAGTCCCCTCGTCTCCGTCGCTGGCTGATATCAGCACATGCGCCCCTCATCCGCCAACACAGCGTCACCTCCACGCCCTCTAAGATTCCTTGGCTATTCCCCCCAGCTACCTCATCGACACAGCCATCATAGCAAGCTCCGGCAGTAAGGCACGGCCCTTCCAGCCACACTTCAGTGGGCCCGGGAGCTACCGTGCATTCAGCGTGGCTCACGTCCTGCAATTTCACGTCTTGCAGATCAATTTTACTTGCCTGCTTATTTGTGCGGAACCACTTTATGCCTGTTCAACTACAGTCCCCTCCTCTCCGTCGCTGGCTGATATCAGCACATGCCACCCTGATCGGCCAACGCACAACGTCACCTTCCCGGCCTCTTGGATCCCTTGGCTGTTCCCCCCCGCTACCTCATCGACACAGCCATCATCGCAAGCTCCGGCAGTAAGGCATGGCCCTTCCATCCGCAATTCAGTAGGCCTGGGAGCTACCGTGCATTCAGCATGGCTCACGTCCTGCAATTTCACGTCTTGCAGGTCATTTCTACTTGACTGCTTTTTTGTGCGCAACCAGTTTCTTCCGGTTAAACTAGCGTCCCCTCTTCTCCGTCGCTGGCTGATATCAGCACATGCGCCCCTTATCCGCCAACGCACAACGTCACCTCCACACCCTCTTGGAACCCTTGGCTGTTCCCCCCGGCACCCTCATCGACACAGCCATCATCGCAAGCTCCGGCAGTAAGTCTTGGCCTTTCCAGCCGCACGTCAATGGGCCCGGGAGCTGCCGTGCGTTCAGCATGGCTCACGTTCTGCAGTTTCACGTCTTGCAGGTCATTTCTATTTGTCTGCATTTTTGTGCGCAACCACTTTATGCCTGTTCAACTAGAGTCCCCTCCTCTCCGTCGCTGGCTGATATCAGCACATGCGCCCCTGATCCGCCAACTCACAATGTCACCTCCACGCCCTCCTGGATCCCTTGGCTGTTCCCCCCGGCTACCTCATCGACACAGCCATCATTGGAAGCTCCGGCAATAAGGCAAGGCATGGTACTTCCAGCCGCATTTCAGTGGGCCCGGGAGCTACCGTGCGTTCAGCATGGCTCACGTCCTGCAATTTCGCGTCTTGCAGGTCATTTCTACTTGCCTGCTTTTTTCTGCGCAACCTGTTTCTTCCTCGTTCAACTAGCGTCCCCTCTTCTCCGTCGCTGGCTGATATCAGCACATGCGCCCCTGATCCGCCAACGCACAACGTCACCTCCATGCCCTCTTGGATCCCTTGGCTGTTCCTCCGGCTATCTCATCGACACAGCCATCATCGCAAGCTCCGGCAGTAAGGCTTGACCCTTCTAGCCACAAGTCAGTGGGCCCGGGAGCTACCGTGCGTCCAGCATGGCTCACGTTCTGCAATTTCACGTCTTGCAGGTCATTTCTACTTGCCTGCTTTTTTCTGCGCAACCAGTTTGCGCCTGTTCAACTAGCGTCCCCTCCTCTCCGTCGCTGGCTGATATCAGCACATGCGCCCCTGATCCACCAACGCACAACGTCACCTCCACACCCCCGTGGATCCCTTGGCTGTTCCCCCGGCTGCCTCATCGACACAGCCATCATCGCAAGCTCCGGCAGTAAGGCACGGCCCTTCCAGCCACACTTCAGTGGGCCCGGGATCTACCATGCGTTCAGCATGACTCACGATCTGCAATTGCACGTCTTGCAGGTAATTTCTACTTGCCTGCTTTTTGTGCGCAACCAGTTTATGCCTGTTCAACAATAGGCCCCTCCTCTCGGTCGCTGGCTGATATCAGCACATGCTGCCCAAATCCGCCATCGCACAACGTAACCTCCACGCCCTCTTGGATCCCTTGGCTGTTCACACCGGCCACCTCATCGACACAGCCATCATCGCAAGCTCCAGCAGTAAGGCACGGAACTTTTAGCCACACTTCAGTGGGCCGGGAGCTACCGTGCATTCAGCATGGCTCACGTCCTGCAATATCACGTCTTGCAGGTCATTTCTACTTGCCTGCTTTTTTGTGCGCAACCAGTTTCTTCCGGTTAAACTAGCGTCCCCTCCTCTCCTTCGCTGGCTGCTATCAGCACATGCGCCCCTGATCCGCCAACGCACAACGTCACCTCCACGCCCTCGTGGATCCCTTGGCTGTTCCACCCGGCTACCTCATCGACACAGCCATCATCGCAAGCTCCGGCAGTAAGTCTTGGCCTTTCCATCCGCACGTCAGTGAGCCCAGGAGCTGCCGTGCGTTCAGCATTGCTGACGTTCGCAATTTCACGTCTTGCAGGTGAATTCTACTTGCCTGCTTTTTTTTGTGCGCAACCAGTTTATGCCTGGTGAACTAGAGTCCCCTCGTCTCCGTCGCTGGCTGATATCAGCACATGCGCCCCTCATCCGCCAACACAGCGTCACCTCCACGCCCTCTAAGATTCCTTGGCTATTCCCCCCAGCTACCTCATCGACACAGCCATCATAGCAAGCTCCGGCAGTAAGGCACGGCCCTTCCAGCCACACTTCAGTGGGCCCGGGAGCTACCGTGCATTCAGCGTGGCTCACGTCCTGCAATTTCACGTCTTGCAGATCAATTTTACTTGCCTGCTTATTTGTGCGGAACCACTTTATGCCTGTTCAACTACAGTCCCCTCCTCTCCGTCGCTGGCTGATATCAGCACATGCCACCCTGATCGGCCAACGCACAACGTCACCTTCCCGGCCTCTTGGATCCCTTGGCTGTTCCCCCCCGCTACCTCATCGACACAGCCATCATCGCAAGCTCCGGCAGTAAGGCATGGCCCTTCCATCCGCAATTCAGTAGGCCTGGGAGCTACCGTGCATTCAGCATGGCTCACGTCCTGCAATTTCACGTCTTGCAGGTCATTTCTACTTGACTGCTTTTTTGTGCGCAACCAGTTTCTTCCGGTTAAACTAGCGTCCCCTCTTCTCCGTCGCTGGCTGATATCAGCACATGCGCCCCTTATCCGCCAACGCACAACGTCACCTCCACACCCTCTTGGAACCCTTGGCTGTTCCCCCCGGCACCCTCATCGACACAGCCATCATCGCAAGCTCCGGCAGTAAGTCTTGGCCTTTCCAGCCGCACGTCAATGGGCCCGGGAGCTGCCGTGCGTTCAGCATGGCTCACGTTCTGCAGTTTCACGTCTTGCAGGTCATTTCTATTTGTCTGCATTTTTGTGCGCAACCACTTTATGCCTGTTCAACTAGAGTCCCCTCCTCTCCGTCGCTGGCTGATATCAGCACATGCGCCCCTGATCCGCCAACTCACAATGTCACCTCCACGCCCTCCTGGATCCCTTGGCTGTTCCCCCCGGCTACCTCATCGACACAGCCATCATTGGAAGCTCCGGCAATAAGGCAAGGCATGGTACTTCCAGCCGCATTTCAGTGGGCCCGGGAGCTACCGTGCGTTCAGCATGGCTCACGTCCTGCAATTTCGCGTCTTGCAGGTCATTTCTACTTGCCTGCTTTTTTCTGCGCAACCTGTTTCTTCCTCGTTCAACTAGCGTCCCCTCTTCTCCGTCGCTGGCTGATATCAGCACATGCGCCCCTGATCCGCCAACGCACAACGTCACCTCCATGCCCTCTTGGATCCCTTGGCTGTTCCTCCGGCTATCTCATCGACACAGCCATCATCGCAAGCTCCGGCAGTAAGGCTTGACCCTTCTAGCCACAAGTCAGTGGGCCCGGGAGCTACCGTGCGTCCAGCATGGCTCACGTTCTGCAATTTCACGTCTTGCAGGTCATTTCTACTTGCCTGCTTTTTTCTGCGCAACCAGTTTGCGCCTGTTCAACTAGCGTCCCCTCCTCTCCGTCGCTGGCTGATATCAGCACATGCGCCCCTGATCCACCAATGCACAACGTCACCTCCACACCCCCGTGGATCCCTTGGCTGTTCCCCCGGCTGCCTCATCGACACAGCCATCATCGCAAGCTCCGGCAGTAAGGCACGGCCCTTCCAGCCACACTTCAGTGGGCCCGGGATCTACCATGCGTTCAGCATGACTCACGATCTGCAATTGCACGTCTTGCAGGTAATTTCTACTTGCCTGCTTTTTGTGCGCAACCAGTTTATGCCTGTTCAACAAGAGGCCCCTCCTCTCTGTCGCTGGCTGATATCAGCTCATGCGGCCCTTATCCGCCATCGCACAACGTAACCTCCACGACTTCTTGGATCCCTTGGCTGTTCAACCCGGCTACCTCATCGACACAGCCATCATCGCAAGCTCCAGCAGTAAGGCACGGCCCTTCCAGCATCACTTTAGTGGGCCCGGGAGCTACCGTGCGTTCAGCATGGCTCACGTTCTGCAGTTTCACATCTTGCAGGTCATTTCAACTTGTCTGCTTTTTTGTGCGCAACCACTTTATGCCTGTTCAAATAGCGTCCCCTCCTTTCCGTCGCTCGCTGATATAAGCACATGCGCCCCTGATCCGCCAACGCACGTCACCTCCGCGCCCTCTTGGATCCCTTGGGTGTTCCCCCCTGCTACCTCATCGACACAGCCATCATCGCAAGCTCTGGCAGTAAGGCGTGTCCCTTCCAGCCGCACTTCAGTGGGCCCGGGAGCTACCGTGCGTTCAGCATAGCCCACGTTGGGCAATTTCACGTCTTGCAGGTCATTTCTACTTGCCTGCTTTTTCGTGCGCAACCAGTTTTTACCTGTTCAACTTGGGTCCCCTCCTCTCCGTCGCTCGCTGATAGCAGCACATGCGCCGCGGTTCCGCCAACGCACAACTCACCTCCACGCACTTTTGGGTCCCTTGGCTGTTCAACCCGGCACCCTCATCGACACAGCCATCATCGCAAGCTCCGGCAGTAAGACACGGCCCTTCCAGCATCACATCAGTGGGTCCGGGAGCTACCGCGCGTTCAGCATGGCTCACGTCCTGCAATTTCACGTCTTGCAGGTCATTTCTACTTGCCTGCTTATTTGTGCGCAACCACTTTATGCCTGTTTAACTATAGTCCCCTCCTCTCCATCGCTGGCTGATATCAGCACATGCACCCCTGATCCGCCAACGCACAACGTCACCTTCACGGCCTTTTGGATCCCTTGGCTGTTCAACCCGGCTACGTCATCAACACAGCCATCATCGCAAGCTCCAGCAGTAAGGCACGGCCCTTCCAGCATCACTTCAGTGGGCCCGGGAGCTACCGTGCGTTCAGCATGGCTCACGTTCTGCAGTTTCACGTCTTGCAGGTCATTTCTACTTGTCTGCTTTTTTGTGTGCAACCACTTTATGCCTGTTCAACTAGAGTCCCCTCCTCTCCGTCGCTGGCTGATATGAGCACATGCGCCCCTGATCCGCCAACGCTCGTCACCTCCTTGCCCTCTATGATCCCTTGGCTGTTCCCCCCGGCTACCTCATCGACACAGCCTGTAGAAAAAGAGGTAGAGGAATAAAGAGAAGAAGAAGAAACTGCTCGGAACGGTGGACTCCTGCCTCTCTGTTTCTCTTCGCCCGCCCCTTTCTTAACATTTGGTGCCGAAAACCCCGTGCGGCAACGATTGACTTCAACGCACGACCTCAAGGGCCCGTCTTTCATCTGCTCCGCCCCTTCGCGCTGCGAGTGGGGGAGGAATCGTTTAACGAAGTGGTCCTGGAACGTCACGGCTGGGGGGACGATTAGGTGCAGCCTACCGCGTAATGGAGCGACTGAAGAGCAAGATTTCTCCGCGAAGAGCCAAGAATACGAGGCTTATAAAGGAAGCTCGCTCGTTGCTCGACGCTGGATGTCAAGACATCGCCAAGCTCACGGGCTTGCAAGATCGACTCATGGCCAACCACGCCGAGCTCTTGAAGATCAGCGAGGAGCTCGAGGCCTTCCTTACGGCGGAGGAACAAGACATCGAGTATCAAGCGGCCGAGGAATACAATGATAGGACCCTCGACACGTTGGCGGAAATTCGATGCAAGATCGACTTTCTTGAACGAGCCGCTCAGAACGCCCCACATTCGCCGGCTGTTAACGAAATGGTCCCGTTCAGACAGGAAAGTGCAGCCACGACCTCGGGACCTCGGCTTCCGCCGCTGGACGTACCGGTCTTTCGAGGTGAGCTTCAGCTTTGGACGGGTTTCTGGGAGCAGTTCGAGCAAACCATCCACAACAACAACGCTCTGACGCCCACGTCGAAGTTTTATTATCTGCGCCGTTACGTGATGGGGGAGGCGGCTGCAGCAATCGCAGGCTTACCGACCACAGACGCCTGTTATGCGGATGCTATAGAAATCCTCAAGCAGCGATACGGGAACAAGCGAAGGATTCAGCAGCATCATCTTTCCGCACTGAGGAATCTGTCGCCTGTAAAATCGTCTGCTGACATACGGGGGCTCAGGCAGCTCTACGATGCGGTGCAGCTGCATAGCCGCTGCTTGAACTCTCTGAAGGTGCCCACCTGCAGCTTCTCTGCCATGCTCGTAGATATATTGCAGCACGCGCTCCCACACGATATTGTGCTGAATTTTACTAAAGAGAAGCGGCATCGAGAGCTGACCTCCTCCCCAGGGTACGGCCCTCCTCCAGCCAATTCATTGGGAGAGCTGAACCCTTCCCCAGCAGACGAGGCACTCCCAGCCCGCTCATTGGCAGTGACAGCTGAAGCGGACGATGAATTGAAAGAGCTGCTCACCTTTGTGAGGATGGAGCTAGAGAGCCGCGAGCAGTGCTGCGAGTTGCCCCAGCGACAAGTTGCTGGCAACCGACCAGAGAAGCAGCGAAGTTGCCCCTTCACGGCGTCGGCATTACACGTCACTGCCCGCAAAGACCGAAAGCAGGAGTGCTTCTTTTGCCATTCCCAGAAGCACAGCACGCGTTCATGCACCGCCGACCTCTCGCTGGCTACTAAGAAAGAGCATCTCGCAAGGGACAGAAGATGTTTTAGGTGCACGACCAAGGGTCACCAAGCGAGAAACTGCAGGGCCAGATTGAGTTGCGCGTCTTGCCACGGGAGGCATGCAACCACCATGTGCGACCCTTCGTTCAAAGGCAATAATGCAACCGATTGTGCACCGGGAACAACGGTCTGCGTATCGGCCCCGGTTCAAGCGTCTGGAGAGAGCAGCAACGAACAGTCGAACGATCGTTCTAAAGACAATGGGGTGTACCTTCAGACGTTCCGGGCATGGTTGAGCCACGACGGGAGGAGCCGACTCGTTCGAGGTATACTCGACGGCGGAAGCCAGAGGTCGTTCATCACCGAAGACCTCGCAACCAAGCTGCGTTTGAAGGTTGTGAACGAGACGACGGTCGCATTCAACACGTTCGGCAATGCTTCTACTCCGTGTGCGCAGAAGCGAAAAGTCGTTCAAGTTCCCCTTCGGAGCCAACACGCTACAGATGTCCACTCCATCGAAGCGATAGTGGTACCTGTCATCTGCCAAGATGTATCAGCTGATATCTCTTTCGTAGAAGATCTGCGAAGGCAGGGCAAGGTCTTTGCTGACCAGCAGATGTTCATAGGAGTAGATTCAGAGCCCGGCCTCGGTCTGCTCATTGGATCCGACTACCTTTGGCGTTTGCTAACGGGAGAAGTTATTTGGAGCCCGGATATCGAAGGCCTGGCGGCGATAAACACTATTTTTGGGTGGACGCTTCAAGGTCCGTCTCGGCAGAAGGCATTCCTAGATGGGGGAACTCACCTCATGGTCTGCGTTCTGAGGGTGAGCAGCGTCACGGAGGACGAATCCGCGTCAGAGCTCTTGCAGGCTTTCTGGCAACTGGAATCAATGGGCATAGCGGACTCAAGCGAACAATCTACTGATTGCCTGGTACAGTTTAAACAAACAATTCAGAAGAACAACGGAAGGTACACTGTTGCACTCCCCTGGAAAGAAGGCTGGAAGAATTCCTTGACGGACAATCGTGACATCGCACTGAACCGGCTGCAGAGATTAGTAAAGCGACTTTCTCACCAAGAAGGGCTGCTACAGAGGTACGACACAGTGATCAGGCAGTACTTGTTGCTCAACAATGCTGAAGTCGTACCCAAAGTAGTTCCTAACGATCGGGTGGTTTACTACATGCCGCATCGCGAGGTCGTGCGCGAGGAGTCACTGACAACCAAGCTGCGAGTTGTTTTTGACGCGTCCTCGCATTCATAAGGTGTGCCATCCCTCAATGACTGTCTCGACAAAGGAACGAGCCTCAACCCAGAGTTACTTCAGGTTCTGCTGCGGTTCAGGTGGTATCCCATAGCTATAAACTCGGACATAGAAAAGGCGTTCCTTCAAATCGAAGTGCAAGAAACGGATCGGGACGCTTTCAGATTTCTCTGGTTTGAGAACATTCCCACCAGTTCTACGGAAAAGATGGTCGAATGGAGAATGACGAGAGTGCCATTCGGCTCAACCTCAAGTCCCTTTCTGCTCATGGCCACTATCCACCATCATCTGGATACGGTGAGCGAGGACGACCATGACTTCGCCAGAAAACTGAAGAAGTCGTTTTACGTGGATGACTTACTCATAGGAGCGGACACATACAACGAAGGATTGGACGTTTACGAGAGATCGAAATCTATAATGAGTAAAGCTGCTATGAATCTTCGTAAATGGAAAACTAATAACAAACAGCTTCAGAAGGTTTTTGACCAGAAAGAGAAAAACGTTGACGGAGCATCAACTTCTGGGACCGTGCTGGGAATGCTTTGGAATACAGAGCATGATTGTTTTGACTTATCGCCCAAAGCAGTAACCCAGTACTTGGCTTCGGTCACATCTAACTCGAAGCGTTCTTTGCTGAAGACGGCGGCCAGGATCTTCGATCCACTTGGAGTTCTCGCGCTATTTACTGTCACAGCTAAGATCCTGTTTCAACAATTGTGGATGAGGCAGGTGTCATGGGATGCTGAGCTACCCACCGATGTAGCTATGTTGTGGAAAGCCTGGTGCGCCGATTTACTCCAGCTGGTTTCGATTAGGATCCCACGGTGCGTGAGACATGGGCTTGACACAATAGTGAAAGCTGCTGACATTCATGTTTTCGTAGACGCCAGCTTGAAAGCATATGGAGCGTGCGCATACCTCAAGGCTTCAGACACCAATGATCATGTTGTCACTTCCTTGATTATGGCCAAATCTCGAGTGGCACCGATGAAAGCCTTGACTCTTCCGAAACTGGAACTGATGGGCGCAGTGGTAGGAACGAGAATGGTGAAACACCTGCGAACATCGTGGGATACGTTGTCGCTGAGCGTTGTCATGTGGACGGATTCTACAACCGTACTCAACTGGATCCGAGGGCATCTGAACAAACAAAACCAGTTTGTCCGGAACCGAATACTTGAAATTACAACTGTAACCAAACCAGAGGACTGGGTATATTGCCCAGGTGAAGATAACCCTGCAGATTTGTTGACGAGAGGTGTGTCGGCGACTACTCTACGTGAGAGTCGAACATGGTGGAGAGGCCCAGAATGGCTGCCGAAACCGCGTTCTGACTGGCCTACTGACCCAAGCAAATTGAAAGACGCTTGCGGGGAGCAGATGGTGCCCCCACAGCCGGGTGATAAGGTCTCTCAGTTTGCAGGGGTGCTTCTTCAGACACAGGGAAATTCAGAGCCCATTTTATGCCTCGAGAGATTTAGCAGTCTGCAAAAGCTGCTGCGTATCACAGCACAGGTCTTCAGGTTCATGGAACGTTGTCGACGTACGCAAAGGTCGTTTCCTGCGTCGATCACCGCCGAGGAGATGGACAGGGCCGAGATTTTCTGGATACGGCATACCCAAAATGAAGTTTTCGGCCGAGAGATCGGGCAACTTCGATGTGGCCATTGTGTCGACAAACAATCTGTCCTGCATAACCTCCACCCATTTTTCGACAAGAACCGAGTTCTTCGTCTAAGTGGTCGTCTTCAGGGAATGAAAGCTGCCTACGAGGAAAAGCATCCGGTCGTACTACCCAAGCGGCATGCCTTCACAAGGTTAATGGTTGTTGAAGCCCACTGTCGTGTATTTCATGGTGGCGTAGCGAGCACTATGGCCCAGTTACGTCAACGTTTTTGGGTTATTCATGCTCGGCAGGAGGCGAAGAAGGTGATTCGTGCTTGCTTCCTCTGTAAACGATTCAGCAGCAGACCTGTTAACGTACAACATGCTCCGCTGCCTGAGGACAGACTACTGGCTTCCAAACCATTTGAGGTAACTGGACTCGACTTCGCCGGTCCACTTTACGTGAAAAACACCCCGGGCGCAACTACTCCAAAGACTTATATATTGCTGTTCACGTGCTCTACCACAAGAGCTGTGCACCTGGAGTTAACAACCGGACTCTCTTCGGACGCTTTCCTTCTCGCTTTTCGTCGGTTCCTGGCGCGCCGAGGGGTACCGTGCACTTTGTACTCCGACAACGCGCTCGCATTCAGAAGAGCTTCAAGAGATATCAAAGAGGCACGGAAGATAATGGGCACCTCTCCATTATCCTCATTTCTCGCCACCAACCGGATTAGGTGGAAATTCATAGTCCCAGCAGCGCCGTGGTGGGGAGGTTAATGGGAGAGGCTGATTCGCTCCGTAAAGTCAGCCTTGCGGAAGGTGCTTGGAAAGACGAGCCTGAGCGCAGAGGAGCTGACCACGCTTCTTACAGAAGTAGAAGCTGTCATCAATTCAAGGCCTCTTACTTATACGTACACCAGTGCGGAGGAGCCCTCGCGTATATGCCCTGCGCACTTTCTCATTGGAACTTCCTTGCTGAGCACCCCTGGCCCAGGCAATGAGGACGACTCCTACATCAACCAGGTGACACGTGAAACCACAATTAGCAAGCTTCGGTACCGGCAGAAGCTTTTGGACCACTTGTGGAATCGCTGGAGAAGAGAGTATATCCTTCAGCTGAGGTCCTTTCATCATCATCCAAGTGCGTCCAACCGAAGTTTACAAGTTGGGGACGTGGTCTTGGTGGAGGCAACTGGCACCCCCAGGAGCCTTTGGTTGCTGGGCCGTGTTACAGAAGTTTTTCCTGGACGAGACGGGCTCACTCGGGCCTGTAGCTTGAGGACGCAGGATGGGAAGATAATTAAGAGACCGGTGCAGACACTTCATTTCCTAGAAATGGGACCTCCATCTTCTGGTGGGGGGAGAATGTAGAAAAAGAGGTAGAGGAATAAAGAGAAGAAGAAGAAACTGCTCGGAACGGTGGACTCCTGCCTCTCTGTTTCTCTTCGCCCGCCCCTTTCTTAACACAGCCATCAAAGCAAGCTCCGGCAGTAAGGCACGGCCCTTCCAGCCACACTTCAGTGGGCCCGGGAGCTACCTTGCGTTCAGCGTGGCTCACGTCCTGCAATTTCACGTCTTGCAGATCATTTTTACTTGCCTGCTTATTTGTGCGGAACCACTTTATGCCTGTTCAACTACAGTCTCTCCTCTCCGTCGCTGGCTGATATCAGCCCATGCCACCCTGATCGGCCAACGCACGTCACCTTCCCGACCTCTTGGATCCCTTGGCTGTTCCCCCCCGCTACCTCATCGACACAGCCATCATCGCAAGCTCCGGCAGTAAGGCATGGCCCTTCTATCCGCAATTCAGTAGGCCTGGGAGCTACCGTGCATTCAGCATGGCTCACGTCCTGCAATTTCACGTCTTGCAGGTCATTTCTACTTGACTGCTTTTTTGTGCGCAACCAGTTTCTTCCGGTTAAACTAGCGTCCCCTCCTCTCCGTCGCTGGCTGATATCAGCACATGCGCCCCTGATCCCCCAACGCACAACGTCACCTCCACACCCTCTTGGAACCCTTGGCTGTTCCCCCCGGCACCCTCATCGACACAGCCATCATCGCAAGCTCCGGCAGTAAGTCTTGGCCTTTCCAGCCGCACGTCAATGGGCCCGGGAGCTGCCGTGCGTTCAGCATGGCTCACGTTCTGCAGTTTCACGTCTTGCAGGTCATTTCTATTTGTCTGCATTTTTGTGCGCAACCACTTTATGCTTGTTCAACTAGAGTCCCCTCCTCTCCGTCGCTGGCTGATATCAGCACATGCGCCCCTGATCCGCCAACTCACAACGTCACCTCCATGCCCTCCTGGATCCCTTGGCTGTTCCCCCCGGCTACCTCATCGACACAGCCATCATTGGAAGCTCCGGCAATAAGGCAAGGCATGGTTCTTCCAGCCGCATTTCAGTGGGCCTGGGAGCTACCGTGCGTTCAGCATGGCTCACGTTCTGCAGTTTCACGTCTTGCAGGTCATTTCTACTTGCCTGCTTTTTGTGCGGAAGCAGTTTATGCTTGGTTACCTAGCGTCCCCTCCTCTCCGTGGCTGGCTGATATCAGCACATGCCACCCTGATCGCCCAACGCACTACGTCACATTCACAGCCTCTTGGATTCCTTGGCTGTTGGCCCAGGCGACCTCATCGACACAGCCATCATCGCAAGCTCCGGCAGTAAGGCATGGCCCTTCCAGCCGCACTTCAGTATGCCCGGGAGCTACCGTGCGTTCAGCATGGCTCACGTTCTGCAGTTTCACGTCTTGCAGGTCATTTCAACATGTCTGCTTTTTTTGTGCGCAACAACTTTATGCCTCTTCCACTAGAATCCCCTCCTCTCCATCGCTGGCTGATATCAGCACATGCACCCCTGATCCGCAAACGCACAACTTCACCTCCACACCCTCTTGGATCCCTTGGCTGTTCAACCCAGCTACCTCATCGACACAGCCATCATCGCAAGCTCCGGCAGTAAGGCACGGCCCTTCCAGCCTCACTTCAGTGGGTCCGGGAGCTACCGTGCGTTCAGCATGGCGGACGTTCTGCAATTTCACGTCTTGCAGGTAATTTCTACTTGCCTGCTATTTGTGCGCAACCAGTTTATCTATGTTCAACTAGAGGCCCCTCCTCTCCGTCGCTGGCTAATATCAGCACATGCGCCCCTAATCCTCCAACGCACAATGTCACCTCCACCCCCTCTTGGATCCCTTGGCTGTTCACCCCGGCTACCTCATCGACACAGCCATCATCGCAAGCTCCGGCAGTAAGGCACGGCCCTTCCAGCCACACTTCAGTGTGCCAGGCAGCTACCGTTCGTTCAGCATGGCTCACGTCCGGCAATTTCGCGTCTTGCAGGTCATTTCTACTTGCCTGCTTTTTTGTGCGCAACCTGTTTCTTCCTCGTTCAACTAGCGTCCCCTCCTCTCCGTCGCTGGCTGATATCAGCACATGCGCCCCTGATCCACCAACGCACAACGTCACCTCCACACCCCCTTGGATCCCTTGGCTGTTCCCCCGGCTGCCTCATCGACACAGCCATCATCGCAAGCTCCGGCAGTAAGGCACGGCCCTTCCAGCCACACTTCAGTGGGCCCGGGATCTACCATGCGTTCAGCATGACTCACGTTCTGCAATTGCACGTCTTGCAGGTAATTTCTACTTGCCTGCTTTTTGTGCGCAACCAGTTTATGCCTGTTCAACAAGAGGCCCCTCCTCTCTGTCGCTGGCTGATATCAGCACATGCAGCCCTTATGCGCCATCGCACAACGTAACCTCCACGACTTCTTGGATCCCTTGGCTGTTCACACCGGCTACCTCATCGACACAGCCATCATCGCCAGCTCCGGCAGTAAGGCACGGCCCTTTCAGCAACACTTCAGTGGGCCCAGGAGCTACCGTGCATTCAGCATGACTCATGTCCTGCAATATCACGTCTTGCAGGTCATTTCTACTTGCCTGCTTTTTTGTGCACAACCAGTTTATGCCTGTTCAACTAGCGTTTCCTCCACTCCGTCGCTGGCTGATATCAGCACATGCACCCCTGTTCCACCAACGCACAACTTCACCTCCACGCCCTTTTGGATCCCTTGGCTGTTCAACCCGGCTACCTCATCGACACAGCCATCATCGCAAGCTCCAGCAGTAAGGCACGGCCCTTCCAGCATCACTTTAGGGGGCCTGGGAGCTACCGTGCGTTCAGCATGGCTCACGTTCTGCAGTTTCACGTCTTGCAGGTCATTTCAACTTGTCTGCTTTTTTGTGCGCAACCACTTTATGCCTGTTCAAATAGCGTCCCCTCCTTTCCGTCGCTCGCTGATATAAGCACCTGCGCCCCTGATCCGCCAACGCACATCACCTCCGCGCCCTCTTGGATCCCTGGGGGGTTCCCCCCGGCTACCTCATCGACACAGCCATCATCGCAAGCTCTGGCAGTAAGTCGTGGCCCTTCCAGAGGCACTTCAGTGGACCCGGGAGCTACCGTGCGTTCAGCATAGCCCACGTTGGGCAATTTCACGTCTTGCAGGTCATTTCTACTTGCCTGCTTTTTCGTGCGCAACCAGTTTTTACCTCTTCAACTTGGGTCCCCTCCTCTCCGTCGCTCGCTGATAGCAGCACATGCGCCGCGGTTCCGCCAATGCACAACTCACCTCCACGCACATTTGGGTCCCTTGGCTCTTCAACCCGGCACCCTCATCGACACAGCCATCATCGCAAGCTCCGGCAGTAAGACACGGCCCTTCCAGCATCACTTCAGTGGGTCCGGGAGCTACCGCGCGTTCAGCATGGCTCACGTCCTGCAATTTCACGTCTTGCAGGTCATTTCTACTTGCCTGCTTATTTGTGCGCAACCACTTTATGCCTGTTTAACTATAGTCCCCTCCTCTCCATCGCTGGCTGATATCAGCACATGCACCCCTGATCCGCCAACGCACTTCACCTCCACGCCCTCTTGGATCCCTTGGCTGTTCAACCCGGCTGCCTCATCGACACAGCCATCATCACAAGCTCCGGCAGTAAGGCGCGGCCCTTGCAGCATAACTTCAGTGGGTCCGGGAGCTAACGTGCGTTTAGCATGGCTCACGTCCTGCAATTTCACGTCTTGCAGGTCATTTCTACTTGCCTCCTTATTTGTGCGCAACCACTTTATACCTGTTCAACTATAGTCCCCTCCTCTCCATCGCTGGCTGATATCAGCACATGCACCCCTGATCCGCCAACGCACAACGTCACCTTCACGGCCTTTTGGATCCCTTGGCTGTTCAACCCGGCTACCTCATCAACACAGCCATCATCGCAAGCTCCAGCAGTAAGGCACGGCCCTTCCAGCATCACTTCAGTGGGCCCGGGAGCTACCGTGTGTTCAGCATGGCTCACATTCTGCAGTTTCACGTCTTGCAGGTCATTTCTACTTGTCTCCTTTTTTGTGTGCAATCAGTTTATGCTTGTTAAACTAGTGTCCCCTCCACTCCGTCGCTGGCTGATATCAGCACATGCGCCCCTGATCCGCCAACGCACGTCACCCCCACGCCCCCTTGATTCCTTGGCTGTTCCCCCGGCTACCACACCGACACGGCCATCATCGCAAGCTCCGGCAGTAAGGCATGGCCCTTTCAGCCGCACTTCATTAGGCCCGGGAGCTACCGTGTGTTCAGCATGGCTCACGTTCTGCAGTTTCACGTCTTGCAGGTCATTACTACTTGTCTGCTTTTTTGTGCGCAACCACTTTATGCCTGTTCAACTAGAGTTCCCCCCTCTCCGTCGCTGTCTGATAGCAGCACATGCATCCCTGATCCACCAATGCACAACTTCACTTCCACGCCCTCTTGGATCCCTTCGTTGTTCAACCCGGCTACCCATCGACACAGCCATCATCGCAAGCTCCGGCAGTAATGCACGGCCCTTCCAGCATCACTTCAGTGGGCCCTGGAGCTAACGTGCGTTCAGCATGGCTCACGTCCTGCAATTTCATGTCTTGCAGGTCATTTGTACTTGCCTGCTTATTTGTGCGTAACCAGTTTCTTCCTGTTCAACTAGCCTCCCCTCCTCTCCGTCGCTGGCTGATATCAGCACATGCGCCCCTGATCCGCCAACTCACAACGTCACCTCCACGCCCTCCTGGATCCCTTGGCTGTTCCCCCCGGCTACCTCATCGACACAGCCATCATTGGAAGCTCCGGCAATAAGGCAAGGCATGGTACTTCCAGCCGCATTTCAGTGGGCCCGGGAGCTACCGTGCGTTCAGCATGGCTCACGTTCTGCAGTTTCACGTCTTGCAGGTCATTTCTACTTGCCTGCTTTTTGTGCGCAAGCAGTTTATGCCTGGTTACCTAGCGTCCCCTCCTCTCCGTGGCTGGATGATATCAGCACATGCCACCCTGATCGCCCAACGCACTACGTCACATTCACAGCCTCTTGGATTCCTTGGCTGTTCCCCCAGGCGACCTCATCGACACAGCCATCATCGCAAGCTCCGGCAGTAAGGCATGGCCCTTCCAGCCGCACTTCAGTATACCCGGGAGCTACCGGGCGTTCAGCATGGCTCACGTTCTGCAGTTTCACGTCTTGCAGGTCATTTCAACATGTCTGCTTTTTTGTGCGCAACAACTTTATGCCTCTTCCACTAGAATCCCCTCCTCTCCATCGCTGGCTGATATCAGCACATGCACCCCTGATCCGCCAACGCACAACTTCACCTCCACACCCTCTTGGATCCCTTGGCTGTTCAACCCAGCTACCTCATCGACACAGCCATCATCGCAAGCTCCGGCAGTAAGGCACGGCCCTTCCAGCCTCACTTCAGTGGGTCCGGGAGCTACCGCGCGTTCAGCATGGCGGACGTTCTGCAATTTCACGTCTTGCAGGTAATTTCTACTTGCCTGCTATTTGTGCGCAACCAGTTTATCTATGTTCAACTAGAGGCCCTTCCTCTCCGTCGCTGGCTAATATCAGCACATGCGCCCCTAATCCTCCAACGCACGTCACCTCCACCCCCTCTTGGATCCCTTGGCTGTTCACCCCGGCTACCTCATCGACACAGCCATCATCGCAAGCTCCGGCAGTAAGGCACGGCCCTTCCAGCCACACTTCAGTGTGCCAGGCAGCTACCGTTCGTTCAGCATGGCTCACGTCCTGCAATTTCGCGTCTTGCAGGTCATTTCTACTTGCCTGCTTTTTTGTGCGCAACCTGTTTCTTCCTCGTTCAACTAGCGTCATCTCTTCTCCGTCGCTGGCTGATATCAGCACATGCGCCCCTGATCCGCCAACGCACAACGTCACCTCCATGCCCTCTTATATCCCTTGGCTGTTCCTCCGGCTATCTCATCGACACAGCCATCATCGCAAGCTCCAGCAGTAAGGCGCGGCCCTTCCAGCATCACTTTAGTGGGCCCGGGAGCTACCGTGCGTTCAGCATGGCTCACGTTCTGCAGTTTCACGTCTTGCAGGTCATTTCAACTTGTCTGCTTTTTTGTGCGCAACCACTTTATGCCTGTTCAAATAGCGTCCCCTCCTTTCCCTCGCTCGCTCATATAAGCACATGCGCCCCTGATCCGCCAACGCACGTCACCTCCGCGCCCTCTTGGATCCCTTGGGTGTTCCCCTCGGCAACCTCATCGACACAGCCATCATCGCAAGCTCTGGCAGTAAGTCGTGGCCCTTCCAGCCGCACTTCAATGGGCCCGGGAGCTACCGTGCGTTCAGCATAGCCCACGTTGGGCAATTTCACGTCTTGCAGGTCATTTCTACTTGCCTGCTTTTTCGTGCGCAACCAGTTTTTACCTGTTCAACTAGGGTCCCCTCCTCTCCGTCGCTCGCTGATAGCAGCACATGCGCCGCGGTTCCGCCAACGCACAACTCACCTCCACGCACTTTTGGGTCCCTTGGCTGTTCAACCCGGCACCCTCATCAACAGAGCCATCATCGCAAGCTTCGGCAGTAAGACACGGCCCTTCCAGCATCACTTCAGTGGGTCCGGGAGCTAGCGCGCGTTCAGCATGGCTCACGTCCTGCAATTTCACGTCTTGCAGGTCATTTCTACTTGCCTGCTTATTTGTGCGCAACCACTTTATGCCTGTTTAACTATAGTCCCCTCCTCTCCATCGCTGGCTGATATCAGCACATGCACCCCTGATCCGCCAACGCACGTCACCCCCACGCCCCCTTGATTCCTTGGCTGTTCCCCCGGCTACCACACCGACACGGCCATCATCGCAAGCTCCGGCAATAAGGAATGGCACTTACAGCCACACTTCAGTGGGCACGGGAGCTAACGTGCGTTTAGCATGGCTCACGTCCTGCAATTTCACGTCTTGCAGGTCATTTCTACTTGCCTCCTTATTTGTGCGCAACCACTTTATACCTGTTCAACTATAGTCCCCTCCTCTCCATCGCTGGCTGATATCAGCACATGCACCCCTGATCCGCCAACGCACAACGTCACCTTCACGGCCTTTTGGATCCCTTGGCTGTTCAACCCGGCTACCTCATCAACACAGCCATCATCGCAAGCTCCAGCAGTAAGGCACGGTAACTAGAGTCAACTAGACAATTTTATGACTGTTCAACTAGACGTTCCTCTCCATCGCTGGCTGATATCAGCACTTGCACCCCTGATGCGCCAACGCTCAACTTCACCTCCACCCCCTCTGGGATCCCTTGGCTGTTGCCCCCGGCTATCTCATCGAAACAGCCATCATTGCAAGCTCCGGCAGTAAGGCTTGACCCTTCTAGCCACAAGTCAGTGGGCCCGGGAGCTACCGTGCGTTCAGCATGGCTCACGTTCTGCAATTTGCCGTCTTGCAGGTCATTTCTACTTGCCTGCTTTTTTCTGCGCAAACAGTTTGCGCCTGTTCAACCAGCGTCCCCTCCTCTCCTTCGCTGGCTGATATCAGCACATGCGCCCCTGATCCGCCAACGCACAACGTCACCTCCGCACCCCCTTGGATTCCTTTGCTGTTCCCCCCGGCTAACTCATTGATACAGCCATCATCGCAAGCTCCGGCAATAAGGCATGGCCCTTCCAGCCACACTTCAGTGGGCCCGGGAGCTACCGTTCGTTGTGCATGACTCACGTTCTGCAATTTCACGTCTTGCAAGTACTTTCTACTTGCCTGCTTTTTGTGCGCAACCAGTTTATGCCTGTTCAACAAGAGGCCCCTCCTCTTCGTCGCTGGCTGATATCAGCACATGCGGCCCTAATCCGCCATCGCACAACGTCACCTTCACGGCCTCTTGGATCCCTTGGCTGTTCCCCCCGGCTACCTCATCGACACAGCCATCATCTCAAGCTCCGGCAGTAAGACATGACCCTTCCAGCCGCACTTCAGTAGGCCAGGGAGCTACCGTGTGTTCAGCATGGCTCACGGTCTGCAGGTTCAGATCTTGCAGGTCATTTCTACTTGTCTGCTCTTTTGTGCGCAACCACTTTATGCCTTTTCAAGTAGAGTCCCTTTCTCTACATCGCTGGCTGATATCAGCACATGCACCCCTGATCCGCCAACGCACAACTTCACCTCCACGCCCTCTTGGATCCCTTGGCTGTTCAACCCAGTTACCTCATCGACACAGCCATCATCGCAAGCTCCAGCAGTAAGGCACGGCCCTTCCAGCATCACTTCCGTGGGCCCGGGAGCTACTGTGCGTTCAGCATGGCTCACGTCATGCAATTTCACGTCTTCCAGGTCATTTCTACTTGCCTGCTTATTTGTGCGCAACCAGTTTCTTCCTGTTGCACTAGAGTCCCCTCGTCTCTGTCACTGGCTGATATCAGCACATGCGCGCCTGATCCGCCAACGCACAACGTCACCTCCACGCCCTCTTGGATCCCTTGTCTGTTCCCCCCGGCACCTTAATCAACACAGCCATCATCGCAAGCTCCGGCAGTAAGGCATGGCCCTTTCAGCCACACTTCAGTGGGCCGGGGAGCTACCGTGCATTCAGCATGGCTCACGTCCTGCACTTTCACGTCTTGCAGGTCATTTCTACTTGCCTGCTTTTTTGTGTGCAACCAGTTTCTTCTGGTTAAACTAGCATCCCCTTCTCTCCGTTGCTCACTGATATCAGCACATGCACCCCTGAACCGCCAATGCACAACGTCACCTCCACGCCCTCCTGGATCCCTTGGCTGTTCCCCCCAGCTACCTCATCGACACAGCCATCATCACAAGCTCCGGCAGTAAGGCATGGCCCTTTCAGCCGCACTTCAGTAGGCCCGGGAGCTACCGTGTGTTCAGCATGGCTCACGTTCTGCAGTTTCACGTCTTGAAGTCATTTCTACTTGTCTCCTTTTTTGTGCGCAACCACTTTATGCCTGTTCAACTAGAGTCCCTTCCTCTCCGTCGCTGGCTGATAGCAGCACATGCACCCCTGATCCACCAATGCACAACTTCACCTCCACGCCTTCTTGGATCCCTTGGCAATTCAACCCGGCTACCTCATCGACACAGCCATCATCGCAAGCTCCGGTAGTAAGGCACGGCCCTTCCAGCATCACTTCAGTGGGCCCTGGAGCTACCGTGCGTTCAGCATGGCTCACGTCCTGCAATTTCCCGTCTTGCAGGTCATTTCTACTTGCCTGCTTTTTTGTGCGCAACCAGTTTCTTCCTGTTCAACTAGCGTCCCCTCCACTCCGTCGCTGGCTGATATCAGCACATGCACCCCTGATCCGCCAACGCACGTCACCTCCACGCCCCCTTGGATTCCTTGGCTGTTCCCCCTGGCTACCACACCGACACAGCCATCATCGCAAGCTCCGGCAGTAAGTCTTGGCCTTTCAAGCCGCGCTTCAGTGGGCCCGGGAGCTACCGTGCGTTCAGCATGGCTCACGTTCTGCAGTTTCACGTCTTGCAGGTGATTTCTACTTGCCTCCTTTTTTGTGCGCAACCAGTTTATGCCTGGTGAACTAGCGTCCCCTCCTCTCCGTCGCTGGCTGATACCAGCACATGCCCCCCTGATCGGCCAATGCACAACATCACATTCACAGCCTCTTGGATCCCTTGGCTGTTCCCCGCGGCGACCTCATTGACACAGCCATCATCACAAGCTCCGGCAGTAAGGCATGGCCCTTAAAGCCGCACTTCAGTAGGACCGGGAGCTACCGTGCGTTCAGCATGGCGGACGTTCTGCCATTTCACGTCTTGCAGGTAATTTCTACTTGCCTGCTTTTTGTGCGCAACCAGATTATACATGTTCAACTAGAGGCCCCTCCTCTCCGTCGCTGGCTGATATCAGCACATGCGCCCCTAATCCTCCAACGCACAACGTCACCTCCACCCCCTCCTGGATCCCTTGGCTGTTTACCCCGGCTACCTCATCGACACAGCCATCATCGCAAGCTTCGGCAGTAAGGCACGGCCCTTCCAGCCACACTTCAGTGTGCCCGGGAGCTACCGTGCGTTCAGCATGGCTCACGTAATGTAATTTCATGTCTTGCAGGTCATTTCTACTTGCCTGCTTTTTTTTGTGCAACCAGTTTCTTCCTGTTGCACTAGAGTCCCCTCGTCTCTGTCGCTGGCTGATATCAGCACATGCGCCCCTGATCCGCCAACGCACAACGTCACCTCCACGCCCTCTTGGATCCCTTGGCCGTTCACCCAGGCTACCTCATCGACACAGCCATCATCGCAAGCTCCGGCAGTAAGTCTTGGCCTTTCCAGCCGCACGTCAGTGGGCCCGGGAGCTGCCGTGCGTTCAGCATGGCTGACGTTCTGCAATTTTACGTCTTGCAGGTCATTTCTACTTGTCTGCTTTTTTGTGCGCAACCACTTTATGCCTGTTCAACTAGTGCCCCCTCCACTCCGTCGCTGGCTGATATCAGCACATGCGCCCCTGATCCGCCAACGCACGTCACCTCTACGCCCCCTTGGATTCCTTGGCTGTTCCGCCCGGCTACCACACCGACACAGCCATCTTCACAAGCTCCGGCAATAAGGAATGGCACTTCCAGCCACACTTCAGTGGGCACGGGAGCTATCGTGCGTTCAGCATGGCTCACGTTCTGCAGTTTCACGTAGTGCAGGTCATTTCTACTTGTCTGCTTTTTTGTGCGCAACAACTTTATGCCTGTAAAAGAGAGTCCCCTCCTCTCCATCGCTGGCTGATATCAGCACATGCACCCCTGATCCGCCAACGCACAACTTCACTTCCACGCGCTTTTGGATCCCTTGGCTGTTCAACCCAGCTACCTCATCGACACAGCCATCATCGCAAGCTCTGGCAGTAAGGCACGGCTCTTCCAGCCTCACTTCAATAAGTCCGGGAGCTACCGTGCGTTCAGCATGGTGGACGTTCTGCAATTTCACGTCTTGCAGGTAATTTCTACTTGCCTGCTTTTTGTGCGCAACCAGTTTACCCATGTTCAACTAGAGTCCCCTCGTCTCTGTCGCTGGCTGATATCAGCACATGCGCCCCTGATCCGCCAACGCACAACGTCACCTCCACGCCCTCTTGGATCCCTTGGCTGTTCCCCCCGGCATCCTCATCGACACAGCCATCATCGCAAGCTCCGGCAGTAAGTCTTGGCCTTTCCAGCCGCATGTCAGTGGGCCCGGGAGCTGCCGTGCGTTCAGCATGGCTGACGTTCTGCAATTGAACGTCTTGCAGGTCATTTCTACTTGCCTGCTTATTTGTGCGCAACCACGTTATGCCTGTTCAACTATAGTCCCCTCCACTCCGTCGCTGGCTGATATCAGCACATGCGCCCCTGATCCGCCAACGCACGTCACCTCCACGCCCCCTTGGATTCCTTGGCTGTTCCGCCCGCTACCACACCGACACAGCTATCATCGCAAGCTCCGGCAATAAGGAATGGCACTTCCAGCCACAAGTCAGTGAGCCCGGGAGCTACCGTGCGTTCAGCACGGCTCACGTTCTGCAATTTCACGTCTTCCAGGTCATTTCTACTTGCCTGCTTATTTGTGCGCAACCAGTTTCTTCCTGTTGCACTAGAGTCCCCTCGTCTCTGTCACTGGCTGATATCAGCACATGCGCCCCTGATCCGCCAACGCACAACGTCACCTCCACGCCCTCTTGGATCCCTTGTCTGTTCCCCCCGGCACCTTAATCAACACAGCCATCATCGCAAGCTCCGGCAGTAAGGCATGGCCCTTTCAGCCACACTTCAGTGGGCCGGGGAGCTACCGTGCATTCAGCATGGCTCACGTCCTGCACTTTCACGTCTTGCAGGTCATTTCTACTTGCCTGCTTTTTTGTGTGCAACCAGTTTCTTCTGGTTAAACTAGCATCCCCTTCTCTCCGTTGCTCACTGATATCACTACATGCACCCTTGAACCGCCAATGCACAACGTCACCTCCACGCCCTCCTGGATCCCTTGGCTGTTCCCCCCAGCTACCTCATCGACACAGCCATCATCACAAGCTCCGGCAGTAAGGCATGGCCCTTTCAGCCGCACTTCAGTGGGCCCGGGAGCTACCGTGCGTTCAGCATGGCTCACATTCTGCAGTTTCACGTCTTGCAGGTGATTTCTACTTGCCTCCTTTTTTGTGCGCAACCAGTTTATGCCTGGTGAACTAGCGTCCCCTCCTCTCCGTCGCTGGCTGATACCAGCACATGCCACCCTGATCGGCCAATGCACAACATCACATTCACAGCCTCTTGGATCCCTTGGCTGTTCCCCGCGGCGACCTCATTGACACAGCCATCATCACAAGCTCCGGCAGTAAGGCATGGCCCTTAAAGCCGCACTTCAGTAGGACCGGGAGCTACCGTGCGTTCAGCATGGCGGACGTTCTGCCATTTCACGTCTTGCAGGTAATTTCTACTTGCCTGCTTTTTGTGCGCAACCAGATTATACATGTTCAACTAGAGGCCCCTCCTCTCCGTCGCTGGCTGATATCAGCACATGCGCCCCTAATCCTCCAACGCACAACGTCACCTGCACGCCCTCCTGGATCCCTTGGCGGTTTACCCCGGCTACCTCATCGACACAGCCATCATCGCAAGCTTCGGCAGTAAGGCACGGCCCTTCCAGCCACACTTCAGTGGGCCCGGGAGCTGCCGTGCGTTCAGCATGGCTGACGTTCTGCAATTTTACGTCTTGCAGGTCATTTCTACTTGTCTGCTTTTTTGTGCGCAACCACTTTATGCCTGTTCAACTAGTGCCCCCTCCACTCCGTCGCTGGCTGATATCAGCACATGCGCCCCTGATCCGCCAACGCACGTCACCTCTACGCCCCCTTGGATTCCTTGGCTGTTCCGCCCGGCTACCACACCGACACAGCCATCTTCACAAGCTCCGGCAATAAGGAATGGCACTTCCAGCCACACTTCAGTGGGCACGGGAGCTATCGTGCGTTCAGCATGGCTCACGTTCTGCAGTTTCACGTAGTGCAGGTCATTTCTACTTGCCTGCATTTTTGTGTGCAACCAGTTTCTTCTGGTTAAACTAGCGTCCACTTCTCTCCGTTGCTGGCTGATATCAGCACATGCACCCCTGATCCGCCAATGCACAACGTCACCTCCACGCCCTCTTGGATCCCTTGGCTGTTCCCCCCGGCACCTTCATCGACACAGCCATCATCGCAAGCTCCGGCAGTAAGGCACGGCCCTTTGGGACACACTTCATTGGGCCGGGGAGCTACCGTGCATTCAGCATGGCTCACGTCCTGCAATTTCACGTTTTGCAGGTCATTTCTACTTGCCTGCATTTTTGTGTGCAACCAGTTTCTTCTGGTTAAACTAGCGTCCCCTTCTCTCCGTTGCTGGCTGATATCAGTACATGCACCCCTGATCCGCCAATGCACAACGTCACCTCCACAATCTCCTGGATCCCTTGGCTGTTCCCCCCGGCTACCTCATCGACACAGCCATCATCGGAAGCTCCGGCAATAGGGCATGGTACTTCCAGCCTCACTTCAGTGGGTCCGGGAGCTACCGTGTGTTCAGCATGGCTCAAGTTCTGAAATTTCACGTCTTGCAGGTCATTTTTACTTGCCTGCATTTTTGTGTGCAACCAGTTTCTTCTGGTTAAACTAGCGTCCCCTTCTCTCCGTTGCTGGCTGATATCAGCACATGCACCCCTGATCCGCCAATGCACAACGTCACCTCCACGCCCTCCTGGATCCCTTGGCTGTTCCCCCCGGCTACCTCATCGACACAGCCATCATCGCAAGCTCCGGCAGTAAGGCATGGCCCTTCCAGCCGCACTTCAGTGGGCCCGGGAGCTACCGTGCGTTCAGCATACCCCACGTTGTGCAATTTCACGTCTGGCAGGTCATTTCTACTTGCCTGCTTTTTCGTGCGCAACCAGCTTTTACCTGTTCAACTTGAGTCCCCTCCTCTCCGTCAATCGCTGATATCATCACATGCGCCCCGGTTCCGCCAACGCACAACCTCACCTCCACGCACTTTTTGGTCCCTTGGCTGTTCCCCCCAGCTTCCTCATCGACACAGCAATCAATGCAATCTCCGCCAGTATAGAATGGCCCTTCAAGCCGCACTTCAGTGGGCACGTGAGCTACCGTGCGTTCAGCATGGCTCACGTTCAGCAATTTGACGCCTTACAGGTCATTTTTACTTGCCTGCTTTATTGCGCGTAATCAGTTTATGCTTGTTCAACTAGCGTCCCCTCCACTCCGTTGCTGGCTGATATCAGCCCATGCGCCCCTGATCCGCCAACGCACGTCACTTCCACACCCCCTTGGATTCCTTGGCTGTTCTCCCCGGCTACGTCATCGACACAGCCATCATCGCAAGCTCCGGCAGTAAGGCATGGCTCTTCCAGCCGCACTCCAGTAGTCCCGGGAGCTACCGTGCATTTAGCATAGCTCACGTCCTGCAATTTCACGTCTTGCAGGTCATTTCTACTTGCCTGCTTATTTGTGCGCAACCAGTTTCTTCCTGTTCAACTAGCGTCACCTCCTCTCCGTCGCTGGCTGATATCAGCAAATGCGCCCCTGATCCGCCAACGCACGTCACCTCCTTTCCCTCTATGATCCCTTGGCTGTTCCCCCCAGATACCTCATCGACATAGCCATCATCGCAAGCTCTGGCAGTAAGGCATGGCCCTTTCATCTGCACTTCAGTGGGCCCGGAAGCTACCGTGTGTTCAGCATGGCTCACGTTCTGAAATTTCACGTCTTGCAGGTCATATTTACTTGCCTGCTTTTTTGTGCGCAACCAGTTTATGCCTGTTCAACTAGCGTCCCCTGCGCTCCGTCGCTGGCTGATATCAGCATGCGCCCCGGTTCCGCCAACGCACAACCTCACCTCCACGCCGTTTTGGGCCCGTTGGCTGTTCCCCCCGGCTACCACACCGACACAGCTATCATCGCAAGCTCCGGCAATAAGGAATGGCACTTCCAGCCACAAGTCAGTGGGCCCGGGAGCTACCATGCGTTCAGCACGGCTCACGTTCTGCAATTTCACGTCTTGCAGGTCATTTCTACTTGCCTGCTTTTTTCTGCGCAACCAGTTTGCGCCTGTTCAACCAGCGTCCCCTCCTCTCCGTCGCTGGCTGATATCAGCACATGCGCCCCTGATCCGCCAACGCACAACGTCCCCTCCACGCCCCCTTGATTCCTTGGCTGTTCCCCCCGGCTACCACACCGACACAGCCATCATCGCAAGCTCCGGCAATAAGAAATGGCACTTCCAGCCACACTTCAGTGGGCACGAGAGCTATCGTGCGTTCAGCATGGCTCACGTTCTGCAGTTTCACGTAGTGCAGGTCATTTCTAGTTGCCTGCTTTTTTGTGCGCAACCAGTTTATGCCTGGTGAACTAGCGTCCCCTCCTCTCCATCGCTGGCTGATATCAGCACATGCCACCCAGATCGGCCAACGCACAAATCACCTTCACGGCCTCTTGGATCCCTTGGCTGTTCCCCCCGGGCTACCTCATCGACACAGCCATCATCACAAGCACAGGCAGTAAGGCATGGCCTTTCAGCCGCACTTCAGTAATCCCGGGAGCTACTGTGTGTTCAGCATGGCTCACGTTCTGCAGTTTCACGTCTTGCAGGTCATTTTTTCTTGTCTGCTTTTTTGTGCGCAACCACTTTATGCCTGTTCAACTAGAGTCCCCTCCTCTCCGTCACTGGCTGATAGCAGCACATGCACCCCTGATCCACCAATGCACAACTTCACCTCCACGCCCTCTTGGATTCCTTGGCTGTTCAACCCGGCTACCTCATCGACACAGCCATCATCCAAGCTCCGGCAGTAAGGCACGGCCCTTCCAGCATCACTTCAGTGGGCCCTGGAGCTAACGTGCGTTCAGCATGGCTCACGTCCTGCAATTTCATGTCTTGCAGGTCATTTCTACTTGCCTGCTTATTTGTGCGGAACCAGTTTCTTCCTGTTCAACTAGCGTCCCCTCCTCTCCGTCGCTCGCTGATATCAGCACATGCGCCCCTGATCCGCCAACGCACAACGTCACCTCCGCACCCCCTTGGATCCCTTGGCTGTTCCCCCCGGCTAACTCATTGACACAGCCATCATCGCAAGCTCCGGCAATAAGGCATGGCCCTTTCAGCCGCACTTCAGTGGGCCCGGGAGCTACCGTGCGTTCAGCATGACTCACGTTCTGCAATTTCACGTCTTGCAGGTAGTTTCTACTTGCCTGCTTTTTGGGCACAACCAGTTTATGCCTGTTAAACAAGAGGCCCCTCCTCTCCGTCGCTGGCTGATATCAGCACATGCGCCCCTGATCCGCCAACGCATGTCCCCTCCTTGCCCTCTTGGATCTCTTGGCTGTTCCCCCCGGCTACCTCATCGACACAGCCATTATTGCAACCTCCGGCAGTAAGTCTTGGCCTTTCTAGCCGCGCCTCAGTGGGCCCGGGAGCTACCGTGCGTTCAGCATGGCTCACGTTCTGCAGTTTCACGTCTTGCAGGTGATTTCTACTTGCCTGCTTTTTTGTGCGCAACCAGTTTATGCCTGGTGAACTAGCGTCCCCTCCTCTCCGTCGCTGGCTGATATCAGCACATGCCACCCTTATCGGCCAATGCACCACATCACATTCACAGCCTCTTGGATCCCTTGGCTGTTCCCCGCGGCGACCTCATCGACAGAGCCATCATCACAAGCTCCGGCAGTAAGGCATGGTACTTAAAGCCGCACTTCAGTTGGCCCAGGAGCTACAGTGCGTTCAGCATGGCGGACGTTCTGCAATTTCACGTCTTGCAGGTAATTTCTACTTGCCTGCTTTTTGTGCGCAACCAGTTTATACATGTTCAACTAGAGGCCCCTCCTCTCCGTCGCTGGCTGATATCAGCACATGCGCCCCTAATCCTCCAACGCACAACGTCACCTCCACGCCCTCTTCGATCCCTTGGCTGTTTACCCCGGCTACCTCATCGACACAGCCATCATCACAAGCTTCGGCAGTAAGGCACGGCCCTTCCAGCCACACTTCAGTGGGCCCGGGAGCTACCGTGCGTTCAGCATGGCTCACGTTCTGCAGTTTCACGTCTTGCAGGTCATTTCTACTTGCCTGCTTATTTGTGCGCAACCAGTTTCTTCGTGTTGCACTAGAGTCCCCTCGTCTCTGTCGCTGGCTGATATCAGCACATGCGCCCCTGATCCGCCAACGCACAACGTCACCTCCACGCCCTCTTGGATCCCTTGGCTGTTCACCCAGGCTACCTCATCGACACAGCCATCATCGCAAGCTCCGGCAGTAAGTCTTGGCCTTTCCAGCCGCACGTCAGTGGGCCCGGGAGCTACCGTGCGTTCAGCATGGCTCACGTCCTGCAATTTCATGTCTTGCAGGTCATGTCTACTTGCCTGCTTTTTTTGCGCAACCTGTTTGTGCTTGTTCAACTAGCGTCCCCTCCTCTCCGTCGCTGGCTGATATCAGCACATGCGCCCCTGATCCGCCAACGCACGTCACCTCTACGCCCCTTGGATTCCTTGGCTGTTCCGCCCGGCTACCACACCGACACAGCCATCTTCGCAAGCTCCGGCAATAAGGAATGGCACTTCCAGCCACACTTCAGTGGGCACGGGAGCTATCGTGCGTTCTGCATGGCTCACGTTCTGCAGTTTCACGTAGTGCAGGTCATTTCTACTTGTCTGCTCTTTTGTGCGCAACCACTTTATGCCTGTTCAACTAGTGTCCCCTCCACTCCGTCGCTGGCTGATATCAGCACATGCGCCCCTGATCCGCCAACGCACGTCACCTCTACGCCCCTTGGATTCCTTGGCTGTTCCGCCCGGCTACCACACCAACACAGCCATCTTCGCAAGCTCCGGCAGTAAGTCTTGGCCCTTCCAGTCGCACTTCAGTTGGCCCGGGAGCTACCGTGCGTTCAGCATGGCTCACGTTCTGCAGTTTCACGTCTTGCAGGTCATTTCTACTTGTCTGCTCTTTTGTGCGCAACCACTTTATGCCTGTTCAACTAGTGTCCCCTCCACTCCGTCGCTGGCTGATATCAGCACATGCGCCCCTGATCCGCCAACGCACGTCACCTCCACGCCCTCTTGGATCCCTTGGCTGTTCACCCAGGCTACCTCATCGACACAGCCATCATCGCAAGCTCCGGCAGTAAGTCTTGGCCCTTCCAGTTCCACTTCAGTTGGCCCGGGAGCTACCGTGCGTTCAGCATGGCTCACGTTCTGCAGTTTCACGTCTTGCAGGTCATTTCTACTTGTCTGCTCTTTTGTGCGCAACCACTTTATGCCTGTTCAACTAGTGTCCCCTCCACTCCGTCGCTGGCTGATATCAGCACATGCGCCCCTGATCCGCCAACGCACGTCACCTCCACGCCCTCTTGGATCCCTTGGCTGTTCACCCAGGCTACCTCATCGACACAGCCATCATCGCAAGCTCCGGCAGTAAGTCTTGGCCCTTCCAGTTCCACTTCAGTTGGCCCGGGAGCTACCGTGCGTTCAGCATGGCTCACGTTCTGCAGTTTCACGTCTTGCAGGTCATTTCTACTTGTCTGCTCTTTTGTGCGCAACCACTTTATGCCTGTTCAACTAGTGTCCCCTCCACTCCGTCGCTGGCTGATATCAGCACATGCGCCCCTGATCCGCCAACGCACGTCACCTCTACGCCCCTTGGATTCCTTGGCTGTTCCGCCCGGCTACCACACCGACACAGCCATCTTCGCAAGCTCCGGCAATAAGGAATGGCACTTCCAGCCACACTTCAGTGGGCACGGGAGCTATCGTGCGTTCAGCATGGCTCACGTTCTGCAGTTTCACGTAGTGCAGGTCATTTCTACTTGTCTGCTATTTTGTGCGCAACAACTTTATGCCTGTTCAACTAGAGTCCCCTCCTCTCCATCACTGGCTGATATCAGCACATGCCGCCCTAATCCGCCATCGCAAAACGTAACCTCCACGTCCTCTAAGATCCCTTGGCTGTTCCCCCCACCTACCTCATCGACACAGCCATCATCGCAAGCTTCGGCAGTAAGGCATGGCCCCTCCAGCCGCAATTCAGTGGGGCCGGGACCTGCCAAGTGTTCAGCATGGCTCACGTTCTGAAATTTCACGTCTTGCAGGTCATTTTTACTTGCCTGCTTTTTTGTGCACAACCAGTTTATGCCTGTTCAACTAGCGTCCCCTCCACTCCGTCGCTGGCTGATATCAGCATGCGCCACTGATCCGACAACGCACAACGCCACCTCCACGCCCTCTTGGATCCCTTGGCAGTTCACCCCGGCTACCTCATCGACACAGCCATCATCGCAAGCTCCGGCAGTAAGGCACGGCCCTTCAAGCCACACTTCAGTGGGCCCGGGAGCTACCGTGCGTTCAGCATGGCTCACGTTCTGCAGTTTCACGTCTTGCAGGTCATTTCTACTTGCCTGCTTATTTGTGCGCAACCACTTTATGCCTGTTCAACTAGAGTCCCCTCATCTCCGTCGCTGGCTGATAGCAGCACATGCACCCCTGATCCACCAATGCACAACTTCACCTCCACGCCCTCTGGGATCCCTTGGCTGTCTAACTCGGCTACCTCATCGACACAGCCATCATCGCAAGCTCCGGCAGTAAGGCACGGCCCTTCCAGCATCACTTCAGTGGGCCTTGAGCTACCGTGCCTTCAGCATGGCTCACGTCCTGCAATTTCACGTCTTGCAGGTCATTTCTGCTTGCCTGCTTTTTTGTGCGCAACCAGTTCATGCCTGGTGAACTAGCGTCCACTCCTCTCCATCGCTGGCTGATATCAGCACATGCCACCCTGATCGGCCAACGCACAACGTCACATTCACAGCCTCTTGGATCCCTTGGCTGTTCCCCCCCGGCGACCTCATCGACAGAGCCATCATCGCAAGCTCCGGCAGTAAGGCACGGCCCTTCCAGCCGCACTTCAGTAGGCCCGGGAGCTACCGTGCGTCTAGCATGGCTCACGTTCTGCAGTTTCACGTCTTGCAGGTTATTTTTACTTGTCTGCTTTTTTGTGCGCAACAACTTTATGCCTGTTCCACTAGAGTCACCTCCTCTCCATCGCTGGCAGCACATGCACCCCTGATCCTCCAACGCACAACTTCACCTCCACGCCCTCTTGGATCCCTTGGCTGTTCAACCCAGCTACCTCATCGACACAGCCATCATCGCAAGCTCCGGCAGTAAGGCACGGCCCCTCCAGCCTCACTTCAGTGGGTCCGGGAGCTACCGTGCGTTCAGCATGGCTCACGTTCTGCAATTTCACGTCTTGCAGGTCATTTCTACTTGCCTGCTTTTTGTGCGCAACCAGTTTATGCCTGTTCAACAAGAGGCCCCTCCTCTCCGTCGCTGGCTGATATCAGCCCATGCGGCCGTAATCCGCCTTCGCACAACGTAACCTCCACGACCTCTTGGATCCCTTGGCTGTTCACACGGCTACCTCATCGACACAGCCATCATCGCGAGCTCCAGCAGTAAGGCACGGCCCTTTCAGCCACACTTCAGTGGGCCCAGGAGCTACCGTGCATTCAGCATAACTCATGTCCAGCAATATCACGTCTTGCAGCTCATTTCTACTTGCCTGCTTTTTTTGGGCAACCAGATTCTTCCGGTTAAACTAGCGCCCCCTCCTCTCCGTCGCTTGCTGATATCTGCACATGCGCCCCTGATCCGCCAACGCACAATGTCACCTTCACGGCCTCTTGGATCCCTTGGCTGTTCCCCCCGGCTACCTCATCGACACAACCATCATCGCAAGCTCCGGCAGTAACACATGACCCTTCCAGCCGCACTTCAGTAGGCCCGGGAGCTACCGTGCGTTCAGCATGGCTCACGTTCTGCAGTTTCACATCTTGCAGGTCATTTCTACTTGTCTGCTCTTTTGTGCGCAACCACTTTGTGCCTGTTCAACACAGAGTCCCCTTCTCTACATCGCTGGCTGATATCAGCACATGCACCCCTGATCCACCAACGCACAACTTCACCTCCACGCCCTCTTGGATCCCTTGGCTGTTCATCCCGGCTACCTCATCGACACAGCCATCATCGCAAGTTCCAGCAGTAAGGCACGGCCCTTCCAGCATCACTTCTGTGGGCCCAGGAGCTACTGTGCGTTCAGCATGGCTCACGTCATGCAATTTCACGTCGTGCAGGGCATTTCTACTTGCCTGGTTATTTGTGCGCAACCAGTTTCTTCCTGTTGCACTAGAGTCCCCTCGTCTCTGTCACTGGCTGATATCAGCACATGCGCCCCTGATCCGCCAACGCACAACGTCACCTCCACGCCCTCTTGGATCCCTTGGCTGTTCCCCCCGGCACCTTCATCGACACAGCCATCATCGCAAGCTCTGGCAGTAAGGCACGGCCCTTTCAGCCACACTTCAGTGGGCCGGGGAGCTACCGTGCATTCAGCATGGCTCACGACCTGCAATTTCACGTCTTGCAGGTCATTTCTACTTGCCTGCATTTTTGTGTGGAACCAGTTTCTTCTGGTTAAACTAGCGTCCCCTTCTCTTCGTTGCTGGCTGATATCAGCACATGCACCCCTGATCCGCCAATGCACGTCACCTCCACGCCCTCCTGGATCCCTTGGCTGTTCCCCCCGGCTACCTCATCGACACAGCCATCATCGGAAGCTCCGGCAATAAGGCATGGTACTTCCAGCTGCACTTCAGTGGGCCCGGGAGCTAGCGTGCGTTCAGCATGCCTCACGTTCTGCAGTTTCACGTCTTCCAGGTGATTTCTACTTGCCTGCTTTTTTGTGCGCAACAACTTTATGCCTGGTGAACTAGCGTCCCCTCCTCTCCATCGCCGGTTGATATCAGCACATGCACCCCTGATCCGCCAACGCACAACTTCACCTCCACGCCCTCTTGGATCCCTTCGCTGTTCAACCCTGCTACCTCATCGACACAGCCATCATCGCAAGCTGCGGAAGTAAGGCACGGCCCTTCCAGCCTCACTTCAGTGGGTCCGGGAGCTACCGTGCATTCAGCATGGTGGACGTTCTGCAATTTCACGTCTTGCAGGTAATTTCTACTTGCCTGCTTTTTGTGCGCAACCAGTTTATCCATGTTCAACTAGAGGCCCCTCCTCTCCGTCGCTGGCTGATATCAGCACATGCGCCCCTAATCCTCCAACGCACAACGTCACCTCCACGCCCTCTTGGATCCCTTGGCTGTTCACCCCGGCTACCTCAGCGACACAGCCATCATCACAAGCTCCGGCAGTAAGGCATGGCCCTTCCAGCCGCACTCCAGTAATCCCAGGAGCTACCATGCTTTCAGCATGGCTCACGTTCTGCAGTTTCACGTCTTGCAGGTCATTTCTACTTGTCTGCTCTTTTGTGCGCAACCACTTTATGCCTGTTCAACTAGTGTCCCCTCCACTCCGTCGCTGGCTGATATCAGCACATGCGCCCCTGATCTGCCAACGTACGTCACCTCTTTGCCCCCTTGGATTCCTTGGCTGTTCCGTCCAGCTACCACACCGACACAGCCATCATCGCAAGCTCCGGCAATAAGGCTTGGCACTTCCAGCCACACTTCAGTGGGCACGGGAGCTATCGTGCGTCCAGCATGGCTCACGTTCTGCAGTTTCACGTAGTGCAGGTCATTTTTACTTGCCTGCTTTTTTGTGCGCAACCAGTTTATGCCTGGTGAACTAGCGTCCCCTCCTCTCCATCGCTGGCTGATATCAGCACATGCCACCCAGATCGGCCAACGCACAAATCACCTTCACGGTCTCTTGGATCCCTTGGCTGTTCCCCCCGGCTACCTCATCGACACAGCCATCATCACAAGCTCCGGCAGTAAGGCATGGCCCTTTCAGCCGCACTTCAGTAGGCCCGGGAGCTACCGTGTGTTCAGCATGGCTCACGTTCTGCAGTTTCACGTCTTGCAGGTCATTTCTACTTGTCTGCTTTTTTGTGCGCAACCATTTTATGCCTGTTCAACTAGAGTCCCCTCCTCTCCGTCGCTGGCTGATAGCAGTACATGCACCCCTGATCCACCAAGGCACAACTTCACCTCCACGCCCTCTTGGATCCCTTGGCTGTCCAACCCGGCTACCTCATCGACACAGCCATCATCGCAAGCTCCGGCAGTAAGGCACGGCCCTTCCAGCGTCACTTCAGAGGGCCCTAGAGCTACCGTGCGTTCAGCATGGCTCACGCCCTGCAATTTCATGTCTTGCAGGTCATTTCTACTTGCCTGCTGATTTGTGCGCAACCAGTTTCTTCCTGTTCAACTAGCGTCGCCTCCTCTCCGTCGCTGGCTGATATCAGCACATGCGCCCCTGATCCGCCAACGCATGTCCCCTCCTTGCCCTCTTGGATCCCTTACCTGTTCCCCCCGGCTACCTCATCGACACAGCCATCATCGCAAGCTCCGGCAGTAAGGCACGCCCCTTCAAGCCACACTTCAGTGGGCCCAGGAGCTACCGTGCATTCAGCATAACTCATGTCCAGCAATATCACGTCTTGCAGCTCATTTCTACTTGCCTGCTTTTTTTGGGCAACCAGATTCTTCCGGTTAAACTAGCGCCCCCTCCTCTCCGTCGCTTGCTGATATCTGCACATGCGCCCCTGATCCGCCAATGCACAATGTCACCTTCACGGCCTCTTGGATCCCTTGGCTGTTCCCCCCGGCTACCTCATCGACACAACCATCATCGCAAGCTCCGGCAGTAAGACATGACCCTTCCAGCCGCACTTCAGTAGGCCCGGGAGCTACCGTGCGTTCAGCATGGCTCACGTTCTGCAGTTTCACATCCTGCAGGTCATTTCTACTTGTCTGCTCTTTTGTGCGCAACCACTTTGTGCCTGTTCAACTAGAGTCCCCTTCTCTACATCGCTGGCTGATATCAGCACATGCACCCCTGATCCACCAACGCACAACTTCACCTCCACGCCCTCTTGGATCCCTTGGCTGTTCATCCCGGCTACCTCATCGACACAGCCATCATCGCAAGTTCCAGCAGTAAGGCACGGCCCTTCCAGCATCACTTCTGTGGGCCCAGGAGCTACTGTGCGTTCAGCATGGCTCACGTCATGCAATTTCACGTCGTGCAGGGCATTTCTACTTGCCTGCTTATTTGTGCGCAACCAGTTTCTTCCTGTTGCACTAGAGTCCCCTCGTCTCTGTCACTGGCTGATATCAGCACATGCGCCCCTGATCCGCCAACGCACAACGTCACCTCCACGCCCTCTTGGATCCCTTGGCTGTTCCCCCCGGCACCTTCATCGACACAGCCATCATCGCAAGCTCCGGCAGTAAGGCACGGCCCTTTCAGCCACACTTCAGTGGGCCGGGGAGCTACCGTGCATTCAGCATGGCTCACGACCTGCAATTTCACGTCTTGCAGGTCATTTCTACTTGCCTGCATTTTTGTGTGCAACCAGTTTCTTCTGGTTAAACTAGCGTCCCCTTCTCTTCGTTGCTGGCTGATATCAGCACATGCACCCCTGATCCGCCAATGCACAACGTCACCTCCACGCCCTCCTGGATCCCTTGGCTGTTCCCCCCGGCTACCTCATCGACACAGCCATCATCGGAAGCTCCGGCAATAAGGCATGGTACTTCCAGCTGCACTTCAGTGGCCCGGGAGCTAGCATGCGTTCAGCATGCCTCACGTTCTGCAGTTTCACGTCTTCCAGGTGATTTCTACTTGCCTGCTTTTTTGTGCGCAACCAGTTGATGCCTGGTGAACTAGCGTCCCCTCCTCTCCATCGCTGGCTGATATCAGCATATGCCACCCAGATCGGCCAACGCACAAATCACCTTCACGGTCTCTTGGATCCCTTGGCTGTTCCCCCCGGCTACCTCATCGACACAGCCATCATCACAAGCTCCGGCAGTAAGGCATGGCCCTTTCAGCCGCACTTCAGTAGGCCCGGGAGCTACCGTGTGTTCAGCATGGCTCACGTTCTGCAGTTTCACGTCTTGCAGGTCATTTCTACTTGTCTGCTTTTTTGTGCGCAACCATTTTATGCCTGTTCAACTAGAGTCCCCTCCTCTCCGTCGCTGGCTGATAGCAGTACATGCACCCCTGATCCACCAATGCACAACTTCACCTCCACGCCCTCTTGGGTCCCTTGGCTGTCCAACCCGGCTACCTCATCGACACAGCCATCATCGCAAGCTCCGGCCGTAAGGCACGGCCCTTCCAGCGTCACTTCAGTGGGCCCTAGAGCTACCGTGCGTTCAGCATGGCTCACGTCCTGCAATTTCATGTCTTGCAGGTCATTTCTACTTGCCTGCTTATTTGTGCGCAACCAGTTTCTTCCTGTTCAACTAGCGTCGCCTCCTCTCCGTCGCTGGCTGATATCAGCACATGCGCCCCTGATCCGCCAACGCATGTCCCCTCCTTGCCCTCTTGGATCCCTTACCTGTTCCCCCCGGCTACCTCATCGACACAGCCATCATCGCAAGCTCCGGCAGTAAGGCATGGCCCTTCCAGCCGCACTTCAGTGGGCTCGGGAGCTACCGTGTGTTCAGCATGGCTCACGTTCTGAAATTTCACGTCTTGCAGGTCATTTCTACTTGTCTGCTTTTTTGTGCGCAACAACTTTATGCCTGTTCAACTAGAGTCACCTCCTCTCCATCGCTGGCTGATATCAGCACATGCACCCCTGATCCTCCAACCCACAACTTCACCTCCACGCCCTCTTGGATCCCTTGGCTGTTCCCCCGGCTACCTCATCGACACAGCCATCATCGCAAGCTCCGGAAGTGAGGCGTGGCCCTTTGAGCCACACTTCAGTGGGCCCGGGAGCTACCGTGCGTTCAGCATGGCTCACGTCCTGCAATTTCACGTCTTGCAGGTCATTTCTGCTTGTCTGCTTTTTTGTGCACAACAACATTATGGCTGTTCAACTAGAGTCACCTCCTCTCCATCGCTGGCTGATATCAGCACATGCACCCCTGATCCTCCAACGCACAACTTCACCTACACGCCCTCTTGGATCCCTTGGCTGTTCAACCCAGCTACCTCATCGACACAGCCATCATCGCAAGCTCCGGCAGTAAGGCACGGCCCCTCCAGCCTTTCTTCAGTGGGTTCGGGAGCTACCGTGCGTTCAGCATGGCGGACGTTCTGCAATTTCACGTCTTGCAGGTAATTTCTACTTGCCTGCTTTTTTTGCGCAACAATTTTATGCCTGTTCAACTAGAGTCCCCTCCTCTCCATCGCTGGCTGATATCAGCACATGCACCCCTGATGCGCCAACGCTCAACTTCACCTCCACGCCCTCTTGGATCCCTTGGCTGTTCCCCCCGGCTATCTCATCGAAACAGCCATCATCGCAAGCTCCGGCAGTAAGGCTTGACCCTTCTAGCCACAAGTCAGTGGGCCCGGGAGCTACCGTGCGTTCAGCATGGCTCACGTTCTGCAATTTCACGTCTTGCAGGTCATTTCTACTTGCCTGCTTTTTTCTGCGCAACCAGTTTGCGCCAGTTCAACCAGCGTCCCCTCCTCTCCGTCGCTGGCTGATATCAGCACATGCGCCCCTGATCCGCCAACGCACAATGTCACCTCCGCACCCCCTTGGATCCCTTGGCTGTTCCCCCCGGCTAACTCATTGACACAGCCATCATCGCAAGCTCCGGCAATAACGCATGGCCCTTCCAGCCACACTTCAGTGGGCCCGGGAACTACCGTGCGTTGAGCATGACTCACGTTCTGCAATTTCACGTCTTGCATGTACTTTCTACTTGCCTGCTTTTTGTGCGCAACCAGTTTATGCCTGTACAACAAGAGGCCCCTCCTCTCCGTCGCTGGCTCTTATCAGCCCATGCGGCCCTAATCCGCCATCGCACAACGTAACCTCCACGACCTCTTGGATCCCTTGGCTTTTCACACCGGCTACCTCATCGACACAGCCAGCATCGCAAGCTCTGGCAGTAAGGCACGGCCCTTTCAGCCACACTTCAGTGGGCCCAGGAGCTACCGTGTATTCAGCATGACTCATGTCCTGCAATATCACGTCTTGCAGCTCATTTCTACTTGCTTGCTTTTTTTGGCATCCAGATTCTTCCGGTTAAACTAGCGCCCCCTCCTCTCCGTCGCTGACTGATATCTGCACATGCGCCCCTGATCCGCCAACGCACAATGTCACCTCCACGCCCTTTTGGATCCCTTGGCTGTTCAACCCAGCTACCTCATCGACACAGCCATCATCGCAAGCTCCAGCAGTAAGGCACGACCCTTCCAGCATCACTTCTGTGGGCCCAGGAGCTACTGTGCGTTCAGCATGGCTCACGTCATGCAATTTCACGTCTTGCAGGTCATTTTTACTTTCCTGCTTATGTGTGCGCAACCAGTTTCTTCCTGTTGCACTGGAGTCCCCTCGTCTCTGTCACTGGCTGATATCAGCACATGCGCCCCTGATCCGCCAACGCACAACGTCACCTCCACGCCCTCTTGCATCCCTTGGCTGTTCCCCCCGGCACCTTCATCAACACAGCCATCATCGCAAGCTCCGGCAGTAAGGCACGGCCCTTTCAGCCACACTTCAGTGGGCCGGGGTGCTACCGTGCATTCCGCATGGCTCACGTCCTGCAATTTCACGTCTTGCAGGTCATTTCTACTTGCCTGCTTTTTTGTGTGCAACCAGTTTCTTCTGGTTAAACTAGCGTCCCCTTCTCTCCGTTGCTGGCTGATATCAGCACCCCTGATCCGCCAATGCACAACGTCACCTCCACGCCCTCCTGTATCCCTTGGCTGTTCCCCCCGGCTACCTCATCGACACAACCATCATCGGAAGCTCCGGCAATAAGGCATGGTACTTCCAGCCGCGCTTCAGTGGGCCCGGGAGCCAGCGTGCGTTCAGCATGGCTCACGTTCTGAAGTTTCACGTCTTGCAGGTGATTTCTACTTACCTGCTTTTTTGTGCGCAACCAGTTTATGCCTGGTCAACTAGCGTCCCCTCCTCTCCATCGCTTGGCTGATATCAGCACATGCCACCCTAATCGGCCAACGCACCACGTCACATTCACAGCCTCTTGGATCCCTTGGCTGTTCCCCCGGCAACCTCATCGACACAGCCATCATCACAAGCTCCGGCAGTAAGGCATGGCCCTTAAAGCCGCACTTCAGTAGGCCCGGGAGCTACCGTGCAATCAGCTTGGCTCACGTTCTGCAGTTTCATGTCTTGCAGGTCATTTCTACTTGTCTGCTTTTTGTGCGGAACAACTTTTTGCCTGGTAAACTAGCGCCCCCTCCTCTCCATCGCTGACTGATATCAGCACATGCACCCCTGATCCGCCAACGCACAACTTCACCTCCACGCCCTCTTGGATCCCTTCGCTGTTCAACCCTGCTACCTCATCGACACAGCCATCATCGAAAGCTCCGGCAGTAAGGCACGGCCCTTCCAGCCTCACTTCAGTGGGTCCGGGAGCTACCGTGCGTTCAGCATGGCGGACGTTCTGCAATTTCACGTCTTGCAGGTAATTTCTACTTGCCTGCTTTTTGTGCGCAACCAGTTTCTTCCTGTTCAACTAGCGTCACCTCCTCTCCGTCGCTGGCTGATATCAGCACATGCGCCCCTGATCCGCCAACGCACGTCACCTCCTTGCCCTCTATGATCCCTTGGCTGTTCCCCCGGCTACCTAATCGACATAGCCATCATCGCAAGCTCTGGCAGTAAGGCATGGCCCTTCCATCTGCACTACAGTGGGCCCGGGAGCTACCGTGTGTTCAGCATGGCTAACGTTCTGAAATTTCACGTCTTGCAGGTCATTTTTACTAGCCTGCTTTTTTGCGCGCAATCCGTTTATGCTTGTTAAACTAGTGTCCCCTCCACTCCGTCGCTGGCTGATATCAGCACATGCGCCCCTGATCCGCCAACGCACGTCACCTCCACGCCCTCTAGGAACCCTTGGCTGTTATGAAGCACGTTGTTCTAGACAGGCTGCAAAGATATTTAGAAAGAACTGAACAAATGCCACATACGAAGTTCATGTTTCGTCCTCACCTTTCAACACAAGACATCCTACTGCAACTGAAAACCGACATCTTCGAATCGGCCAGTAAGACCACGCCCAAGGCCATCCTCACGTTAGACCTCAAGGGGGCCTTCGACAACGTTGCTCATGCCGCCATCCTAACGAACCTCAGCTACCTCGGCTGCGGCGAAAAAATGTACGGATATGTCCGCGACTTTCTTACGGGCCGGCAAGCTGTCATCAAGGTGGGCGACCTGCGATCCGACCCCTTGATATGCGGAAGTAGGGGTACGCCGCAAGGCGCTGTCTTGTCTCCAATACTTTTCAATATAGCCCTGATAAACCTGCCAAAAGAGTTGAACAAAATCCCGGACATTAAGCATGGCATTTACGCCGATGATATCACTATCTGGGTAAGCAAAGGGTCCGCAGGAGCCATGCAGGACCGCCTCCAACAGGCTGCAGACGTGGTGAATGCCTACGCAAAAGGGTGTGGTCTCACCTGTGCGCCTGAGAAATCGGAACTTGTCATGGTGCAAAAACGCCGCCGAGATACAACTACGGACATCTATATCACAATGGATGGGACCAAAATCCACCCCACCCCAACCATCAAAATACTCGGCATGACATATCAGGCAGATTGCAAAAACACCCAACTAATAAAAACACTGGACTCGTCCACCACCCAAATTGTCAGGATGCTTCGCCGCATTGCCAACCAAAATCATGGCATGAAGGAACAGGACATACTGCGTCTGGTCCAAGCCTTCATAATATCGAGAATAAAGTACGTCACTCCCTACGCCACCCTCCTGGCAACAGAACGCCGGAAGATTGACACCATCATACGCAAGGCCTACAAACAAGCCCTCGCACTTCCTACCAGCACTTCTACCGCTCGCCTGATGGCTCTGGGAGTACATAAAACCCTAGATGAACTTGCGGAAGCGCACTTGAATGCCCAAAAAGCGCGACTAAGTACTACGCCCACAGGACGCCAAGTACTCTCGAACCTGGGGCTCATGTCGCCAACGGAAGCAGATACTGCGATAGAGATACCCTGGGATATAAGATCCAAGCTATACGTTCCCCCCCTTTCAAGAAACTTGAGCCCCCAGCATCACGAAGGCAGAAGAACGGCCAGGGCGCTGGCCCTCGAAAGACAATACGGCGACTCGAGTACGACAGTCTTCACCGACGCAGCGGACTACGCGCGTGCAAACACTAAAACAGCGGTCGTCGCCACCCCCACTTCTCTCATTACAAGTGTCACCCTTCGTAAGTCCAGCATCCTCGAAGCAGAAGAAGTGGCACTTGCACTAGCCATAACGCAGACCCAAGCCACGACCATCATTACGGACTCACAAGCGGCGTGTCGAACGTACACGGCTGGAAGAATTTCTAAGGTAGCCGCACGAATTATAACCCAGAACCCCCCCAAGAGAACAGTCAAGATTATCTGGACACCTGCTCACTCGTCCCTTTGCGGTAATCAAGCGGCGCACGCTTACGCCCGTGAACTTGCTCGCTGGGCACCGCAAGAGGATGATGAGAGCACCCGTCACTCACTCATTACATACAGCGACATCACCCAACACTACATGCTCACACGACGCACCTTCCCGCCGCCGGCCGACCAGCTAAAAAAAGAACAACAAGTCACCCTTCGACGGCTTTAAACCAACACATTTCCACACCCCACGCGGCTACACACCATCCACCCCACGTTATAATACCCCCTGTGCAAATACTGCGGCAGCCAAGCTACGCTATACCATATGGTTTAGGCCTGCCAGTCAAACCCAGACCTTGATCCAATCCCTGATGCAACTCACGAACAGTGGGAGAGTGAGCTTGCCAGCTCAGACCTGAGTAAGCAGCTTTGGCTCGCTGAAAGGGCGAAGACGGCAGGCCGCACCAACGGAGTCCTGGAATGAGGACCCCGACCACGATCCCGCTCGACTTCACTGTTAATAAAGTTTGTTCCTCCTCCTCCTCCGTCCCATGGTGTCTTCACTTTTCTTAGTCGGTCCACGAGCTGCTGGCTCACGATTGAATAACTTGCTCCAGTGTCCACAAGTGCCATTGTCATGAATGTTGGGCAGGTCCGCGTACAGAGCAATGAGCCGGACTACTGTCTGCACAAGCACAAGCGGTATATTGAACATGCAATCCAAACGGGTAGGTATTGAAAGGGGGAAGACAATGTTCACAAGACTGGCGAGGAACTGGTCCACTACAGTCAGCTGGGGCTGGCACGTTGGACGGAATGGCGACGGGACGGTGACTTGGTGAGTCGACGCGAGGTGGCACTCGGTCAGCAGTACAAGACGTCTGCGCCGAGAAGTTTCACCAGGCGTTGTGTTTCAAGGCGGAGATTGTGGCGGTGCCGATGGCTAGCGGCGGGATGAACTAGCCTGGGCCCGAAACGAGACATCGCTGCCCGCGCTCCGCGTCACCGGCACGCTGCTCACTCTTGGGACGGACGTCGGCTTCTCCCGGCGGCGTCCAGGGCTGTCTTCGGGCCTACACCGCGACGGACGGAAACTGGAACGAAGCGCCGGCGACGGACCTCGGGCCTACACCGCGACGGCGCCGTCCTGCTATCGTCTTTCCCGACCGCTTCAGAGCTCCTTCCTTTTCTTCTTCCCCGCTGGCCCGTTGCCTTCGGCCAGCGCTACGCACCTGGTTCGGAGGATTGGCCACCACACTGCACTGGCCCTTCACTACAGCCGTTACCTCGTGTCCGTCGATGGCGACTAAAAGATCGGCACTCGTAATAGCGTCGACGTCCTTGTTTGCCGCCGTAACATCATCAGCCGTCGATGGTACTGGGAGGTCTTTAGTGCTTCCGCCGCTAGCAACCTTGCCTCCCAAGGTTGCTCCCTCTAGTTACCCCGTCGCGGACTTGGAGACCGCCTTGTCGGGGAGCCTCTGTAATCGCCACGGTTGGGAAAAGCATAGCGGGCTGGCGACGGCAAACGTGACGGATGACTCTCCTCGGAAGACTGACGCGTGGCGAGGCACTCAGAAATGGCGACGGGCCGTTCGCCAAAACGAGGATGGCGGCCGGTCGGTGGGAATCTTGGTAGCCTGATGTCGCGGTAGGGGCAGCGTCAATTAACATGCCCTGGCTCGCCACCGTGATAGCACAATGGCTGGTGGTCCTCGGTGCGCCACACGTCGGCCTTGCGGATTTGCGGACAAGCCGGGAATTCCCTTTGTGGCCAAGAGCCAGGAGGTTGTGGTCGGGAGCACGTCAGGTGTGGCATAGTCGAAGAGGTCGGCGCTGTGGCCATGTGACAGTGGAGAGCAGTAGCGTAATCCATTTGGTGCACAAGCTGGGTTCGGAGCGGCTCAGGAGCGGAAATAGCTTCACGAAGGGGCTCAAGAGCAGAAATTGCTTGGCAAATTTCTTGCCGCACAACATCCGCAACCGAGATGACCGCTGGCTGCGACGGTGATATTCCTATTCCGCACTTTGCCAACTCCTCACGAACAACCAAGCGGACAAGTTCGCGCAGGTTGTTGTCGCCCATAGTGGTGGACAGTGATGCCGCGGACGGGCTCGGAGTTTTGATCGACGTTCGGGCATACTGGCGGCCCCGCTCCTGCACAGCTCGCTCAATGGCAGTTGCCTCCTTAATAAATTCTTGCACAGTACGCGGTGGGTTGCGCACAAGGCCTGCGAAGAGCTGTTCTTTGACGCGGTGCATCAGATACCGTAGCTTTTTGGCTCGGACATATCGGGATCCGCGCGCCGGAACAGACGGGCCATGTCCTCGACAAACTTCACGATGTTTTCATTTGGCTTTCGTATCCGTATTTCCAGAAGGCTTTGCGCACGGTCTCGACTGTCGCTGCTGGCGAAGCTGTCGCGCACTTACCGGCGGAAGTCGTCCCATGTCTCTAACCTTCGTTCGCGATTTTGAAACCTAATCCGCGCCCCGTGTTCTAGCGAGTAGTAGACATTCTCAAGCTTTTGTGCAGGTGTCCACTTGTTGAAACTGGCGACGCGATCGAATTGGTCAAGCCAGTAATCTACGTCCTCGGAATCGGTTCCGTAAAAGCTGCTGGGAGTACGGGGCTGCTGAAGCATCAGCTGAGGCGGCAGCGATGCTTGAGCCATTACCTCTGGTTGTGAAACGTGGCCCCTTGGTGCGGTGTCAAGCAGGAGGTCGTGTTCTGGAGGTAGGCCTAGCTTGCGGCGGCTGCAGCGATGTACGGGCGTGCAGACGCTGGGGAAGTCGCTCAGGGCTTTCAGAGGGTGACCTGGGCGTCAGATCCTCCGGTATCCCGCACCTTCACCAGTGTCAAGGTGCAAGAATTGATGAAGGCCAGTAGGAGAGAGAAAAGAGGGTGTATTTTTTGGGAAACTAGTGCCTGATGTCTGGAAGCGGTCGCACCAAGAACACGCGCTCACGAAGGGGAACGTTCTCGTCTTCTTCGCGGCTGAGGCGGTGATGATCATGATTGTGATTTTCATGATGAGGATGAGGATGATGGAAACACGTCTGCGCTCTGTTGCTGGTTACACACGTAAAAATAAAAATTCCCCAGAATGTGAAGGATGACATAGTCGCCAAGGTAGTAGATTTCGCAAGGTATACAAGATGAAATCGTGGGTATAGTCCCCACTCTGGTTGGCTGTTTTTCTTTTCTTCTTACAAAAATTAAGAAAAATGTGAACTTCAATACTGTAGTAAAAAGGCTAATCATTCCCTTTAGACACCTTAGGCAGTGAAGACTGCCAACCTGTCTTTCCTCAACGACCCCTCATATCCTAACCATACTTCATTTCGAACGTCTAGCGAAGGTCTTGGTTCCGCCAGCCTTGATGCCAAGGTAGCATAAGAGAGTTTTCTATCAATTCCCGCTCAAGAGAGGCTGTTGACGTTCGAGTGACCCCCAGAGGATTCAAAACGAAGGTCTCCTTCCTGTGTAGTTCAGTGGTCCTGGCTGGAACCCTCAAGCGTCAGATACAGATCTAGTAAATATAAATACCCCAGAAAGTGAAGGATTACACAGTCGCCCAGGTAGCAGATTTGGCAAGGCATTTGAGATAAAATCGAAAGGCGTGGGCACGGTCCCAACTCTTGTCGGGTGTTTTTCTTTCATTCTTACATAAAATGTAAAAGATAATAACTTCACTAACTGTCATAAAAAGCTAATCATTCCTTTATACCACCTGATGCGTGGAAGACGGCCGCACTGTCGTTCTGTATTTCCAAAACGACGCCTGGTTTCCTAACGATATTTTTCTTCGAACGTCTAGCGAAGGCCCCGGTTCTGGCTGCTTTGATGCCAAGGTAGCATAAGAAGGTTTCCTGTCAGTTCCCGTTCCTCAAAGGCTGTAGACGTTCAAGTGACCACCTGGGTTTACAAAAAGGAGGTTCCCTTCTCCCCGTGCAGTCCAGTGGTGCGCGGCTGGCACCCTCAAACGTCAGTTACGGTTGTAGTAAATATAAATGCCCCAGAAAGTGGAGAATAACAGAGTCGCCGACGTAGCAGATTTGGCTAGGCATTTGAGATAAAATGGAAAGTCTTGGGCATGGTCCCCACTCTGGTCGCGTATTTTTCTTTTTTTCCTTCTTACATAACTTTGACAAAATGGTAACCTAACAAACTGTAGTAAAAAGAGCTAATCATTCCCCTTTTCCACCTTATGCGTTAAAGACTGCCGCCCTGTCTTTCTTTATTTCTTCAACGAGCCCTCATTTGCTAAGAATATTTTTCTTTGAACATCTAGCGGAGGTTTTGGTTCTGGCAGCCGTGATGCCAAGGGAGTGTCAAAGGGTTTCCCATCAGTTCCGGCCCATGACAGGCTGTACACGGTCGAGTGACCCCCCGTGGTTTCAAAAAGAAGGTGTCCTTCTCCCAGTGCAGTCCAATGGTGCTGGTCGGCACCCTCAAGTGTCAGATACAGATGTAGTCAATATGAATACCTCCAGAAAGTGAAGGATAGCACAGTCGGCCGGGTAGCAGATTTGGCACGAAATTCGAGATCAAATCGAAAGGCGTCCGCACGGTCCCATTTCTGGCAGTGTGTTTGACAATATCTTAACCTAACCTAACTTTGACAATATCTTAACCTAACTAACTCTAATAAAAAGCTAATGATTCCCCTTTGCCACCTTAGACGTTGAAGAATGCCGCCCTGGGTTTCCTCAATGACCCCTCAATTCCAAACAATATCTTTCTTCGAACGTCTAGCAAAGGTCTCGGTTCTGGCAGCCTTCATGCCAATGTAGCAAAAGAAGATTTCCCGTCAGTTGCTGCTCAAGACATGCTGTTGACGTTCAAGTGACTTCCCGGGGGGTTAAAACGAAGGTCCCCTTCTTCCTGTGTAGTCCAGTGGTGCTGACTGGCACCATTAGGCGTCTGATACAGTTGTAGGTAATATAAATACCCCAGAAAGTGAAGGATAACAAAGTCGCCCAGGTAGGAGATTTGGCAAGGCATTCAAGATCAAATCAGAAGGCATGGGCACGGTCCCAATTATGGTCGCGTGTTTTTCTTTCTTTCCTTCTTACATATCTTTGACAAAACCTTAACTAACCGCAGTAAAAAACGCTAATTTTCCCCCAATTCCACATTAGGCGGTAAAGACTGCCGCAGTGTCTATGAGTAGGTATTTCTTCAAAGAGCCCTCATTTGCTAACGATATTTTTCTTCGAACATCTAGCGTGGGTATCGGTTCTGGCACCCTTGATGCCAATGTAGCATAAGATGATTTGCCCTAAGTTCCCGCTCATAACAGGGTGTAGGCATTCGAGTTATACCCAAAAAATTGTCAAAAAAAAGGTCCCCTTGTCGCTGTGTAGTCCAGGGGAGGTGCCTGGCACCCTCAAGCGTCATATACAATTGTAAAAATATAAACACTTTGGAATGTCAAGAATAAAACAGTCGCCCAGATAGCAGAATTTGCAAGGCATTTGAGATGAAATCGTGGGTACGGTCCCCACTCTGGACGGGTGTTTTTCTTTCTTTCTCACGTAAAAAAATGTTAACTTCTCTAACTGTTGTAAAAAGCAAATCATTCCCTATGCCACCTTAGGCGTTTAAGACTGCCGCCCTATCTTTCTTCAACAACCCCTCAATTACTACTCATATCTTTCTTCGAATCTGTAGCGAAGGTCTCGGTTCCGGCAAACTTGATGCCAAAGTAGCATAACAGTTTCCCATCAATTCCTGCTCATGACAGGCTGTTGACGTTCGAGTGATCCCCGATGGTTCAAAACAAAGGTCCCCTTCTTCCTGTGGAGTCCAGTGGTGCTGGCTGGCACCCACAAGGGTCAGATACCGATGTAGTAAATATAAATATCCAGAAAGTAAAGTATAACGCAGTCGCCCAGGTAGCAGATTTGGCGAGGCATTATAGATCAAATCGAAAAACGTGGGCCCGGTCCCCACTCTTGTCGGGTGTCGGGTGTAAAATGTAAAAAATAATCACTTCCCGAACTGTCATTAAAAGCTAATCATTCCCCTATGCCACCTGAGGCGTTGAAGGCTGCTGCCCTGTCCTTCTGTACTTCCTCAACGACCCCTTGTTTCCTGACGATATTTTTCTTCGAACGTCTAGCGAAGGCCTCGATTGTGTCAGCCTTGTTGCCAAGGTAGCATAAGAGGGTTTCCTGTCAGTTCCCGCTCATGACAGGCTGTGGACCTTCAAGTGACCCCCTGGTGTTTCAAAAAGGAGGTCCCCTTCGCCCCGTGCAGTCCAGTCGTGCTGGCTGGCATCCTCAAACGTCAGATACTGTTGTAGTAAATATAAATACCCCAGAAAGTGAATGATAACACAGTCGCCCAGGTAGAAGATTTGGCTAGGCATTTGAGATCAAATAGAAAGGCGTGACCACGGTCCCCACTCTGGTCGCGTATTTTTCTTTCTTTCCTTCTTACACAACTTTGACAAAATGTTAACCTAACAAACTGTACTAAAAAATCTAATCATTAGCCTATGCCACCTTTAGCGTTAAAGACTGCCGCCCTGTCTTTCTGTATTTCTTCAAATAGCGCTCATTTGCTACCGATATTTCTTCGCACGTCTAACTTGGGTCTCGGTTCTGGCAGCCTTGATGCCAAGGTAGCATAAGTGGGTTTCCCGTCAGTTCCCGCTCATGACAGGCTGTAGAAGTTCGAGTGACCCCCCAGGGTTTCAAAATACAGGTCCCCTTCTCCCCGTTCAGTCCAGTGGCGCTGGCTGGCACCCTCAAGCGTTAGATACAGATGTAGTAAATATAAATACCCCAGAAAGTGAAGGATAACGCCGTCTCCCAGGTTTTATATTTTGCAAGGCATTCAAGATGAAATCGAAAGTCGAGGGCACGGTCCCTACAATTGTCGGGTTTTTTTCCTTCATACGTAAAATTAAAGATATTAACTTCACTAAGTGTCATAAAAAAGCTAATCATGCCCCCATGCCACCTGAGGAGTTGAAGACTGCCGCCCTGTCCTCTATTTCTTCAACGACCCCTCGTTTCCTAACAATATTTTTCTTCGAACGTCTAGCGAAGGCTTCAGGTCTGGCAGCCTTGATGCCAAGGCAGCCTAAGAGAGTTTCCCATAGGTTGCTGCTCATAACAGGCTGTAGACGTTCGAGTGACCCTCCAAGGTTTCAAAAAGAAGGTCCCTTGCTCCCCGCGTAGTCCGGCGGGGCTGCTTGCACAGTGAAGCGTCAGATACAGTTGTAGAAAATATAAATACCCAGAAAGTCAAGGATAACACAGTCGCTCAGGTAGCAGAATTTGCAAGACATTCGAGATGAATTTGTGGATACGGTACCTCCCCTGGGGTTTCAAAAAGGCAGTGCCCTTCTCCCCATGTAGTCCAGTGATGCTGCCTGGCACCCTCTAGCGTGACACAGTTGTAGGGAATATAAATACCCCAGAAAGAAAAGGATAACACAGTCGCCAAGGTAGCAGAATCGGCAAGGCTTACGAGATGAAACCATGGGTACGGTCTCCACTCGGTTAGGGTGTTTTATATTCCTTCTCACGTAAATGGAAAAAACATTAACTTGAATAACTGTAGAAAAAGGTTTATCATTCCCCTTTGCCACCTTAGGCGTTGAAGACTGCAGCCCTGTCTTTCCTCAGTGACAACTGATTTGCTAACGATATTTTTCTTCGAAAGTCTAGCGAAGCTGTCGCTTCTGGCAGCCTTGATGCTAAGGACACATAGGACGGTTTCTCATCAGTTCCCGCTGATCACAGGCTGTAGACGTTCGAGTGGCCCCTCGGGGGTTCAAGACGAAGTTCCCCTTCTCCCTGTCTAGTCCAGTGGTGCTGGCTGGCACCCTCAAGCGTCAGATACAGTTGTTGGGAATATAAATACCCCACAAAGGCACAGTCGCGCAAGTAGCAGAAACACCTGTAGGGTGTTTTACTTTCCTTCTCACGTAAATTGAATAAAAAAATGTTAACTTCAATAACGGTAGTAAAAAACTAATCATTCCCCTGTGCCACCTTAGGCGTTGAAGAATTTCTCCCTGTCTTTCCTCAACGAGAAACTGATTTTCTAACGATATTTTTTTTCGAACGACTAGCGAAGGTCTCGGTTCTGGCAGCCTTGATATCAAGGTAGCATAAAGGGTTTCCCGTCGGTTCCCGCTAATGGCAGGCTGCACATGTTTTAGTGACCTCCGGAGGGTTCAAAAAGGAGGTACCCTTTGCCCTGTGTAGTGTAGTGGTGTTTGCTGGCACCCCTCAAGCGTCAGATACAGTTGTAGTAAATATAAATACCTTAGAAACTAAGGGATAACACAGTCGCAAAGGTAGCAAAATTGGCAAGTCATTCGAGATGCAATCGTGGGTACGGTCGCCACACTGGTCGGGTGTTTTTCTTTCCGCCTTACGTAAATTTTAAAAAATATGAACTTCACTAACTGTAGTAAAAATGCTAATCATTTCCCTATGCCACCTTAGGTGTTCAAGAATGCTGCCCTTTCTTTCTGTATTTCCTCAAAGACTTCTCATTTCCTAATATTTTTCTTTGATGGTCTAGCAAAGGTCTCGGTTCTGGCAGCCTCGATGCCAAGGTAGCAAAAGACGGTTTCCCATCAGTCCCCGCTCATGACAGGATGTAGACATTGGAGTGACCCCCAGGGGTTAAAAAAGAAGGTCCCATTTTCCCCGTGTAGTTGAGTGTTGTTGGCTTGCGTCCTCAAGATCAGATACAGTGACAGTAAATAAAATTATCCAGAAAGTAACGCAAACCACAGTGTCCCAGGTGGCAGAATTTGCAAGGCATTCCAGATCAAATCGAAAGGCATGGGTACGATCTCCACTCTGGTCGCGGCTAATTCTTTCTTTCCTTCTTACGTAAATTTTAAAATGCTAACTTCACTAACTGTGCTAAAACAAGCTTATCATTCCTCTTTGCCACCTCAGGCATTGAATATTTCCACAATATTTACTCAACGACCGCTCATTTCACAACGATATTTTTCTTCGAACGTCTAAAGAAAGTCTCGGTTCTGGTATCCTTAATGCTGAAGTCGCATAAAAGGGTTTGCCTACACTTCCCGCTCATAACAGACTCTAGACGTTGGAGTGACCCCCCGCGGTTTCAAAAAGAAGCTCCCCTTCTCCGCGTGTAGTCCAGTGGTGCTGGTTGGTACCATCAAGTGTCACATATGGTTGTAGTAAACATAAATACCCCAGATAGTGAAGGATAACACAGTCGCCCCGGTAGCGGAATTGGCAAGGCATTCGAGATGCAATCCAAAGGCATGGGAACGGTCCCCAGTCTGGTCAGGGGTTTTTCCTTCTTTTCTTACATATATTTAAAAAAAGTTAACTTTACTAACTGGAGTAGAAAAACTAATCATTCCCCTATGACACCTCAGGCGTTGAAGGCTGCCGCCCTGTCTTTCCTGAACAACCCCTTAATTCCGAACGATATCTGTCTTCGAACGACTAGTGAAGGTCACGGTTCTGGCAGCCTTGATGCTAAGGTAGCATTAGAGGGTTTCCCATCAGTTCCCGCTTATGACAGGCTGTACATGTTCGGGAGAACCCCCTTGGATGAAAAAAGGTCTCCTTCACCCCGCGTAGTCCAGTGGTGTTGGCTGGCACCCTCAAGCGTCACATACATTTGTAGTATACATATATACCCCAGAAAGTGAAAGGGAAAACAGTCACCCAGGTAGAAGAATTTGCAAGTCATTCTAGATGAAATCGAATGGCGTGGGTACGGTCCCCACTCTGGCCGGGTGTTTTTCTCTCCTTCTTAGGTAAATATAAAAAATTGCCTTCTATAACTGTAGTAAAAAAGGTAATCACCTATTTATGCCACATTAGGCGGTAAAGACTGCGGCCCTGTCCTGTATTTCCTCAACGACCCCTCATTTCCTAACGATATTTTTCTTCGAACGTCTATCTAAGACCTCCGTTCCAGCAGCCTTGATGCTATGGTATCATAAGAGGGGTTCCCTTGAGTTCCCGCTCATGACAGGCTGTAGACGTTCGAGTGCCCCCGGGGTGTAAGAAAGAAGGCTCCCTTTTCCCCGTGTAGTCCATTGGTGCTAGCTGGCAGCCTCAAGCATCAGTTACAGTTGTATTAAATATAAATACCCCAGAAAGTAAGGATAACACAGTTGTCCGGATAGCAGAATTGGCAAGTCATTCGAGATCAAATGGAAAGGCCAGGGAACCGTTAACCACTCTGGTCGCGTGTTTTTCTTTCTTTCCTCGTACGTAAATATACACATATGTTAACTTCAATAACTTTAGGAAAAAAAGCTAATCATTCCCCTATTACACCTTAAGGGTTTGAGACTGCCGCCCTGTCTTTCAGTATTTCCTCAACAACCCCTCATTTCCTAGTGATATTTTTCTTCGAACGTCTAGCGAAGGTCTTGGTTCTGGCAGCCTTGATGCGAAGGTAGCAATGAAAGATATCCCATCCATTTCTGCGCGTGAAATGCTGTAGACGTTCGAGTGACCTCCCTAGAATTAAAAAAGAAGGTCCCATTGTCTCCGCGGAGTCCAGTTGTGCTGTCTGGCACCCTCCATAGTCAGATATACTTGTAATAAATAAATACCCCAGAAAGTGAAGTATAATACAGTCGCCCAGGTAGAAGAATTGCCAAGTCGTTCGAGATCAAATCAAAACGCGTTGAAACGGTCTCTATTCTTGTTGCCTGTTTTTCTTTCTTTCTTTCTCAAGTAACTATAAAAATGGTAATTTCACATACCACAGTACAAAAAGCGAATTACCTATTCCCCTATTGAACCTCAGGCATTGAGGATGGCCGCACTGTCTTTCTGAATTTGCTATATGATGCCTCATTTCGTAATGATATTTTTCTTTGAACGCCTCCCGAAGTTCTGTGTTTTGGCAGCCTCGATGCCAAGGTAGCAAAAGAGGCTTCCCATCAGTTCAGGTCACGACAGGCTGTAGACATTCGAGTGACCCCAGGGTGTTCAAAAAGAAGGCCCCCTTCTCCCCGTGTAGTCCAGTGGTGCTGGCTGGCATTATAAGCGTCATATACCGTTTTACTAAAACTAAATACCCCAGAAACTGAAGGGCAGCCCAGTTGCCCAGGTAGCAGATTTGGCAAATCATTCGAGATCAGATCGAAATGTTGGAACGATCCCCACTCTGGTCACGCGTTTTTCTTTCTTTCCTTCTTACATATATTTAAAAAAATGTTAACCTAAGCGTAGTCAAAAAGCTAATCATTCCCCGATGCCACCGAAGGCGTTAAAGACTGCCGCCCTTTCTTTCTGTGTTTCTTCAACGACCTTTCATTTGCTAACAATATTTTTCTTCGAACGTCTAGCCTAAGTCTCGGTTCTGGCCGCCTCGATGCCGAGGTAGTATAAGAGGGTTTCCCGTCAGTTCCCGCTCATAACAGACCCCCCGGGGTTCCCAAAAGAAAGTACCTTCTCCCCGTTTAGTCCAGTGGTGCTACCTGGCACCCTTAATAGTCAGATACAGTTGTAGGAAATATAAAAGCCCCGGAATGTCAACGATAACACAGTCGCCCAGATAGCAAAATTGCAAGACATTTAAGATGAAATCGTGGGTACGGTCCCCACTCTGGTTGGGTGTTTTTTTCTTCCCGTCTCACATAAATTGAAAAAATGGTAACTTCACTAACTCTAGTAAAAAAGCTAAACATTCCACTATGCCACCTTGGGCGTTGAGGAATTATGCCCTGATTTTCTGTATGTCCTCTAGGACCCCTCATTATTATATTTTTCTTCAAATGTTTAGCGAAGATCACGGTTCTGGCAGCCTCAATGCCAAAGTAGCAAAAAAGGTTTTCCCATCAGTTCCCACTAATGTAAGGTATGTTGACAGTGGAGTGACCCCCGGGGGTTCAAAAAGAAGGTCCCCTCCTCCCGTTGTAGTTGAGTTGTGCTGCCTGGTACCCTCAAAAGCCGGACAATGTTGTAGTAAATATATATAAACAACAGAAAGTCAGGGATAACACAGTCGCCCAGTTAGCAGAATTGACGAGGCATTCGAAAGAGATCGTGCATACGGTCCCCACTCTGCTCGGCTGTTTTTCCTTCTTGCCTTCTTACGTAAATATATGAGTTAAGTTCACTAACTATGGTCAAAAAAGCTAATCATTCCCATATGGCACCTGATGCGTTGACGACTGCCGCCCTGTCTTTCTGTATTTCATCCACGACTCGTCATTTCCTAACGATATTTTTTAGCCCATCTAGCGAAGGTCTTGGTTCTGGCTGAGATAATGCCAAGGTAGCATAAGAAGGTTTCCCGTCACATAACGCTCATGAGAGGCTGTAGATATTCGAGAGACCTCTCGGGAGTTCAAAGAGAAGGTTTCTTCTCCAAATGTAGTCTAGTTGGGCTTGCTGACACCCTGTGTCAGATGCAGTTCAAGTAAATATATATACCCCAGAAAGTGAAGAATAACACAGTTGCACATTAAGCAAAATTGGCCAGGCATCTGAGATAAAATCGAAAGGTGTGGGCACGGTCCCCACTCTAGTAGAGTGTTTTTCTTTCTTTTCTTCTTAAGTAAGTTTGAAAAAATGCTAACTTCACTAACTGGCGTAAAAAGATATAATCATTCCCTAATGCAACGTAAAGCGTTCAAGACTCCCACCATGTCTTTCTGTATTTCATCAACGACCCCTCATTTCCTAACAACATTTTTCGCACATCTAGCCAAGGTCTCGGTTCTGGCAGCCATGATGCTAAGGTAGCATAAGAGGATTTCCCGTCAATTAACACTTACGAGAGGCTGTAGATGTTCGAGAGACCCCCCCCCCCCCCAGGTTGAAAGAGGTTTCTTGCCCACGTGTTGTCCAGTGGTGCTTGCTGGCACCGTAAAGCATCAGATACAGTTGTAGTAAATATAAATACTCCAGAAAGTGAAAGATAAGACACTCGCCCAGGTAAAAGTATTTGCAAGGTATTCGAGATCAAGTCGAAAGGCGTGGGTACGCTCCCTCTCTGGTCGCGTGTTTTTCTTTCTTTCTTTCTTACGTAGAAATAAAATGTTAACTTCATGTTCAAGTCATTCTTGATGAAATCAAAAGGCGTGAGAATCGTCCGTACTCTGGTGGCGTGTTTTTCTTTCTTTCATTCCTACGTCAGTTCCTGCTCATGAGAGGCTGTAGACGTTCGATTCACCACTGGGGGTTTGAATAAGAAGTTCCCCTTCTCCCCATGTAGTCGAGTGGTGCTGGCTGGCATCCTCAACCATCAGATACAGCTGTAGAAAATATATATTCCCCAGGAAGTGAAGGATAACACAGTCGCCTAGGTAGAAGAATTGGAAAGGCATTCGACATGAAATCGAAAGTGGAAACAGCCCCAGTTTGGTCACGTTTTTCTTTCCTTCCTTCTTACATAAATTAAAAAAATGTTAACTAACTGTAGTACAAAAGCTAACCATTCCCATATGCCACCTTAGGCATTAAAGGCTGCTGACCGGACTTTCTGTATTTCCTCAATGACTGTCATTAGGTGACGATACTTTTCTTCGAACGTCTAGTGTAGGTCTCGGTTCTGGCAGCCGTGATGCCGAGGTAGCATAAGAGGGTTTCCTGTCAGTTCACGCTCATAACAGGCTCTAGACATTCGAATGACCCCCCGGGGCTTCAAGTGAAAGGTCCTCTACTCCCCGTGTAGTCCAGCGCTTCTGGGTCGCACCGTCAAGCATCAGATTTTTTTTTATTCAGATACCCTAAAGGCCATAAAAGGCATTATTTAGGGGGGGGGGTGAACAATGTGTGAGATAGATTTTAATTCAAGAGCAAACAGTCAAGAGCAGGCATTTAACAGGAAAATGTAGAAAAGCAAAAAAAAACAATAGATGGAAAAGAAATACAAAGCAAGCGCACATAATACATGGTTCATGGCTCTGATAAATTTAACTATCTATACATAAGAAGCGCTTCAAACGGCTTACAAACAAATCGTGATTATGAATTGTGGCAATATCTTCCGGTAATCGATTCGAATAAAAGAGGGCCAAAAAAACGGGGATGTACGAAGAAGAATTGTAGCGGCAAACAATGGGAGGACTTTGAAAGGGTGATCTAAACCTGGAAAAATGCGATGGGCAGGTTTGATGTGCGATGCAGCAAATGACGACGCACTATGATAAAGCCGGTTGAAGTGAGATAGTAATGCTAGTATTCTTCGTTTTTCGAGGGAGGGCAGCAGTAGAGATTCTTTATTAGAAGTTATGCTAGATGTGCGGGAAGAGTTCTTAGTAATTAAACGTGCCGCTTTATTTTGCAAGGCCTCCAGTCTGTTTGTTAAGTATGCCTGGTTTGGGTTCCAAATAATCGAGGCGTGCTCAAGTTTGGATCGAACTAATGTAGTATAAGGTAAAAGTTTACTTATTGACTAGCTAAATACAAATTTTGTTTGATAAAACCGAGTGTTTTGCTTGCCTTGGAAATTATAGCGTCAATATGTTCATTCCGCGTAACGTTGGACGACAAATAAACACCCAGATATTTTAGCATAGAAACGTTTTCGATCACTGTGTTAAATATAGAATACGAATTTAGGTGCATGTTAGTAGACCTGGTAAATGTCACAGCTTTTGTTGGAGAAGCATTTATTTGCACTTGCCAATCCTCGCATCAGTTTAAAATGTTACCCAGGTCGCTGTGTAAAGCATTAAAATCTTCATAGCTGTTATTTTTCTGTAAATTACGCAATCGTCGGCGAATAACCGAACATTAGAACTTAAGTTATTGCTTACGTCATTATTGTAAACAAAAACTAAATTGGTCCCAGTACAGAGCCCTGAGGCACTCCTGATTTGACTTTAGTTAAGGAGAAATTGTGGTCATTTACTGAACCTATTGATAGCGCTTGGTCAAAAATGTTGTAATCAAATTGAGAATGCTGCTGTTTATGTTAAGCCGGGCAAGTTTCATCATCAGGCGTTTTTGTTGTACTTTTTAAAATTCTTTTGCAAAGTTGATGAATATGGCATCAATTTGGGATGAGTCATGAACGGCCCGGTGTAGGTCGGTTACAGTCTAACTAGATGGGTTTCGCACGAGCGCCCTCGAAGAAATCTATGCTGATGAATATAGAAAAAACTGTGCTTTGTAAGATATGTCAAAACGGCTGATGATATGATACGTTCTATATTTTGCATGGTACGCTTGTTAAGGAGATCGGTCTGTAATTTCTAAATTCTGATCGGTTGCCGAATTTAAAAATGGGAACAAGGCGTGCGATTTTTCAGTCATCTGGTATGATACCGGTGTCGAGTAATTGTTGAAAAATGGCGGCTAAGATACAAGATATAACTGGTTTAGTCATTTTTAGCAGTTTTGGACAAATGCCATCAGGCCCTGGGGTGGAATTATTCGAAAGTCGATCAATGGCACATTCAATTCCTTCCGGTGTGATGGTAATGCCACTCATAAAAGCCGAAATAAAAGTTAGTTGGAGTCAAAGTGGTAGTGGGCTTTATTCAGTGAAAACAGAGCCAAAAAATCGTTAACTTTTGTCGCAACCTCGGTAGTTAAAGAAATTCGCCTTCTTTGACTATATCCATACTAACTTGTGAGTTCCGTTTGGCATTGAATATATTCCACAATTTTTTGTTATTTTTAACATGCTGACAATATCATTATTGTAGAATTTTCCTTTGGAATCTTGAAATAAAGATTTGCAGTTTTCTGATGCTTCGTGATAGCGTTCCCAATCACCATCCGAGTTTGAGGACTTGGCTTTTGAATACATGCGTTTCTTCTTATTTATTGCTCTTTCACGTGTGACGTGATCCATGTGCTTTGATCTGATGAAATGATTTCGACCTTGGGGATGTGATTGTGGTTAAGTTCGATTAGTTTCTTTTTGACACAGATCCAATTATCATTACCATTGCGATTACCATTTGTGGATAAAAATTCAACGCAAAAAGATGACAGCTTTGCAGGATCAGATCAACATTTGCACGTGCGTAATTTTAGATAGTTTTCTTTGGCTGCCCAGGTTTGTTATGTTTCAACGCATATTCACAGTGTGGACCATTGTAATCACTTATAGATTCCAAAACACGAACAGTCATTTTTTCCGGCTCGGTTGTTAATACCAGATCCAAAATGGCATCGTCACGTGTGTATTCACAAACCATTTGTTGCCAATCAAGTAAAGAAAGCACATCTAAAAATTCCTTGCATTCTTTCTTTCTTGTGCCTCCCAGGGGTGTGTAGGATTGCCAATCGATTGCAGGATAGTTAAAATCACCACCTAGAATGATTGGTGACGCTGAGTTTTTGTCCTGGATAGCGCCTAAAGAATCATTTAAATTTTCCACGAATTCTTGAGGGGAATAGGGGTGGCTGTAACACACCCCGACGGCACAAGGTACAGAAGGGCATATCTCAATCTGAACCGACAAAATTTCTGTGTCGGAACTCGTTGGAACAACGCGTGCACGAAACGTATTTTTTACGGCAACTACCACTCCACCACCGCGTGAGGACACTCGGTCTCTCCTTATTAACGTAAATGCTTTAGAGAGTGACAGTTCGGTATTGGTAATGTCGGGAGTCAATCACGTCTCTGTGCCCAGAACAATGTCTGCCGAACATGATTCTGCAAATACACATAACAGATCTTGCTTAGGCAGCACAATACGAAAATTGCACACTAAAATTGATCAATTCTTTGCTAGAATAACGGTTTTATGTCAGTCACCAATACCATGTCCTTCCCCTTCTGGACTAGCCACTCTGTGTGTCGGTGGCATGCTTGCGGTAGCTTCTTCGTGCCTTGGAAGACAGACTATCTCAGTTTTTGCCGAGTCGACTGAATAACACTTGTTTCTGAGAAGACGTTTATCAAACACAATCCTGTTCTTCTCATCTTGGGTACGGTTCTCCCTAGCGAAGTCTCGTGGTTTTTTTCTGACAAGTTGTAATCGTCGCGAGAAGTCTTCCTCTATCCATACGCGAGGTTCTTTTAACTTCTTTAGCATAGAGGCATTCTTAATAATGTTATTTTGATCTTTGTAGTTTAGAAATTTTATCACAATTGGGTGACTTTGTTCTGGTTTTTGCCGGCCCAACCTGTGTGCTCACTCGATTTGCTCTGCCTGGATGCCTAAATGTGTGGACACGACTTCCGTTATCAAACGTTTTGTGTCTGCCCATTTTTCATCTGGTTCCTTGAGAATTCCATCGAAAATCAGACTGTTTCTTCGCATACGTCGACTAAAAATTCGGTTTGTTATGATTGTTTAGACTTTATGGTATGCAGCTGTACCTAGGATTCTTGAACGGCGTCGTTAACGCTGGTTACATCCTGACGCAGGTTGTCGATTGCACTTAGTTTACCTTCCACATCACTGAGCCGCCTTTTATTTCGGTAATGTTCATTTGAATGTCCTTCAGCTTTATTGGCGTGTCTTTGTGAAATTTTTCATTTGACTGTGCTAGGTCTTTTAAGAGAGAAATAACTTGGTCCAATTTTTATGGACCAGGGTTGGTCTGAACATCTCCCGCACAGATTATCAAACGGGCGACACAGGACAGAACCAAGAAACACTGTCCTCGGAAAGAATATCAGCGAGTGAGGCAAGCCGTAACCATACTTGTGAACATGATGTCTTCAATTTACTACGTGCCAAGAAACAACCAATCTTCGCACGGCACGAAGAAAGATCAACACCCATAATTCATTACACTTCACTTAGGATTTGCAGCAAAACGTTTGGAAGTGTTATAAGCGCTAGGCTTTACACACTCACCTATAAGCACGAAAATGACGGTGTGAGCTGAGCCCTCTGCTGCAAATCCCGATGGTTCACTATCGATGATCCTTTAGGTAGGCGATCGGCATGAGGGCGCTTCGTGCGATGTCGACCAGAGTCGTCTGCGGCGGGGGTTGCGGCGCAGATCACCAACGTGTGGGAGGACCAAGACACGAGGCTACTGGATGGCTGACTCGGTAGAGTTGCAGTAAAGATAGAGTTGTAGTAAATATCCATACCCCAAAAAGTCAAAGATAACACAGTCGCCCAGGTAGCAGAATTGGCAAGTCATTAGAAATCAAATCGAAAGGCGTGGGAACCGTCCCCACTCTGGTCGGGTCTACTTCTTTCCTTGTCACGAAAATTTTAAAAGATATTAACTTCACTAAGTGTAGTAAAAACGCTAATCATTCCCCAATGCCACCTTAGGCATTGTAGAGGGAAGCCTGTTTTTCTGTATTTCCTAAACGAGCCCTCATTTCCTAACGATATTTTGCTTCCAATATCTAGCGAAGGTCTTGGTTTTGGCAGCATGGATGCTAAGGTAGCATAAAAGGGTTTCCCGTCGGTTCCCGCTCATGAGAGGCTGAAGACATTCGAGTGAAGCCCCTCGGGTTCAAAGAGAACGTTTCTTCGCCCCGTATAGTCCATTTGTGCTTGCTGGAACCCTCAAGCGTCACATACAGTTGTGGTAAATATAAATGCTCCAGAAAGTGAAGGATAACACAGTCTCCCAGTAGCAGAATTGGCAAGTCATTGGAAATCAAATTGACAGGCGTGAGAACCATGCCCACTCTGGTCGCGTGTTTTTCTTGCTTTCCTTCTTACATAAATATATAAATGTGAGCTTCAATAACTGTAGTAACAAAGCTGATCATTCTCCTTTGCCACCTTAGCGTTGAATTCTTCCGCCCTGTATTTCTCTATTTCTTCAATGACCCCTCATTTCCTAACAATATTTTTCTTCGAACGTCAGGCGAAGGTCTTGGTTCTGGCAGGCTTGATGCCAAGGTAGCATAGGAGGGTTTCCCGCCCGTTTCCACGCATGACAGGCTGTGGACGTTCGAGTGGCCCCCGTGGGTAAAAAAGAACGCCCCCTTCTGGCCATGTAGTCTATTGGTGCTGGGTGGCCCCTCAAGCGTCTGAAACAGTTGTAGTAGGCATAAATACCCTAGGAAGTGATTCACTTGTTTATTTCGGCAACAAAAGAAGGTTGCCCTAGGGCTATGGCCAAAGGAAACATTTAAATTCGCCTTACTAGTCCCCTAGCCCCAGGCCGCACAAACACAGAAACAGCAGTTTGTTACATACGCAAATGATTTAGAAATTGTTATTCAAACCTTATACAATTCTATGTACAACTATAGAACAACATCAAGCTAACAATACCCAGTTTGTATGGTTACGTCAGGCTCGTAACCATACACAGTTTGTATGAATTTCTGAAGTCGTACAGTATTCACGATCCAAATTTGGAAGCATAAATATGCGTAGTAAAATAACTCTTGTTACATAACGAAAAATAGTTTTTTACAGTGATTACAACACAAAAGCAATATTTCATCAAACACACGCACAAAATAACAGAGCTACAAAAGAGGAGACGGAAGAATATGACAATATTGCTTGAGTAGAAGGCGTTTAACTTTTTTTTCCCGAAGGCTAACAGAGAAGAGCAGCTTTGCATCAGATCAAGTAAAGAAGGATACATATTTTAAAGATTCGGTATCTGCCATTAAAGCAGTTGAATGCCGTGCCTTGTCTTAGTCTGAATTTTTTTAAAAGCAGTTGCCTGAGACAATAATGCAGATCAGTATTAGTGTATAGTGATAAAAATATTTCGGGGCCTGATTTCAAGTTAAGGAAGGCTATTTAGGCTGGGCGTTGAATATATATGTAATTATTAGTCAATATGTAGCTACATTTAAATTAAGAAGAGACATGTTGTCGACTTGATAAGTTGTGAATGAATCGTTAACCACGTTTTTGCATGAAATAAAGAACATGAATATTTGATTTTTACGTAGCGCCCAAAACAGGGAAACAATATTGTAGCCTTGAGTGGACAGTGCAGTGGTAAACCTGTCGTTTTCTGTTCTCGGGTAACAACATACGAAGCTTGTTTAGGGCACGAATTGTTTGCGCTACACTGCGTTTTACATAATTTACATGATAGGTCCAACGAAGAGATTTGTGGAAATAAACGCCAAGAAACTGACATTCAGAAACTTGTAACACGTCTGATACGAACGATATGGCATTAAGACGTTGGCCGGTGTATTTATAGCAGAAAAAAAATATACTTAGTTTTTTGTGTATTTAAAAGTAGCTGATTTGCACTTAAACTTCGCGATAAATTTTGGAGATAAATGTTAGCATCACGTACGAGGACTGTAAATCTTTTGAGGAGAAAAACACATTTGTGTCGTCAGCGTTGAACACGATTTAAGGAGTCTCAGGAATGTTGACAATATCATTATTATAAAGAATAAATAAAACTGGCCCTAACATAGACCCTTGTTGGACACCAAAACCGAGGTTTCAAGCATCAGACAATACGTTATTATATACAACAAACTGTACTCTATTTGAGAGATAGCTCTGCAATTGCTTATACGCCATCCCACGTATTCTGTTATATGGGAGCTTTCCGCAAAGAATATGATTCTTGATTGAACCAAAATCTTTTAAAATCACAAAAATACCAATTGTATAGAGGCGGTTTTCTATGTTCGAAACATTTTTTTCTTGGTGTTAAGTAAAGCTAATCGAGTTGATTTCCTCTTTTGAAACACATATTGTTTTGGAGATAACTGTTAATATTGTTTTAAGGTGAACAGTTATTCGGGCGTAATTGCTTTTTCAACGGTCTTTGAAAAAAGCGAGAGGATAGATATCGGCCTGTAATTAAAAATCTTGGTAAACGCACCACCCTTGTACAGGACACTAACTGTGGCGATTTACATTTTGTCTGGGAAGGTGCCAGTTTCTAAGATTAGGTTATATAATTGACAAAGCATATAACAAATTAGATCAGAAACTGGCTTAATAGGTGCCACATTGATACCATTGATACCACAAGCACAATTATTTTTAAGCTCATTTATCAAATCGCAGATTTCCATAGGAGTTGTAGGGCAAAGAAAAATTAATTTTTGCAGACTCGGAGGCATGTACCTTTTGACCTCGTTTTGGCATTTTTGTTGTAAGCTTCGGAGGAAAAAAAATGACGATTGAATTCATTTGCAAGATCTTTACCTCTTAAAATGTGATCCCCAATTTTTATTTTCATTAGCTAAGTAGTGGTGGTTTTTTGTAATAAATCCTTTACTTAACGACAATAACAGCGCTTTAACGAGACGCAAGAAAGATTGACAGACAAAACGCTTACTAGCAACAACAAGGTTTATTTCATCCCAACGAAATTTATACCCTCGGAGAAGGAACAGATAAAGATAAAGAGATTGAAAAGAACTCGTAATCATAAACATAGGCACGCACAAAGGAAGATTTGCAACTTGCAGCTCGCCGCTGCAAGTTGCAGAGCCAGTCTTTTGGCCTTTTCTATCAAACAAGGTTTGGTGCCACCTGATGTCGCCTTCTCTGGGGGCCCCTTTCCCCTGTCACAAGAGCACGGAATGCGACTCTGAAGTCTGTTTCGCGCAGAAACGCACAGGCAAATCTTTTTGCTAAAAGAAGCACTGTTCCAAGCCTGTCTTCGTGAGTGTCCCATCGGAGGAGTGTCCCATGTCCCTAACCGTTTCGTCCAGGAACTTCAGATAGCTCACTAGGTATCAGACTTCACCTGGCATGCATCTTCGTGCACGTCCCCAGGAAGAAGCCCCGTGCTCCTTCGCATAATTCCGTGACGCTAATGGTGATCCTCTTCCCGTGGTACCTCAGGACGTTGAACGAGTGTTGCAGCTTGGCCCAAAGTTCGTCCTTCCACCGAAGTTAGACAAAACTGAGTTGATATCCATGGTTCGGACTGTATCGAGAGAAGCCCCTGCAGAAGAGGCCGAGAGATGCATTCTTGATGCTGTGGACAGTCTTTCGCCAAGACTCACGAAGAAACCAGGTACTACGTTAGCACAGGTCGCCATGGAACTCCGGAATTCAGACCAAAAGTTGTTGGTGTCGGACAAGGAGGGTGGTTTTGTGGTAGCTAGCACCACCGCTTACAATGAAAAAGCAATGCAAGCAGTGCAAGCTCACTTCCGCTCTGCGGAGAAAGCACCGCAGAAAATTAGGAATGAAGCAGTGAGGTTATGTGAAGATGCGAGACTGACGACACTTGCAGCGTCTGTTAAGAAGGCCGACAAATTATGCCTGCAACCATTCTTCAGTGCAGCAACTCATAAAAAAGGCATTCCTTTTCGTCTGATCATCACCGAACGTGGAACTTGGCAGCGACTTATCGGACGGTTCCTGGAAACTTCACTAGCGTTGATTCCTATCGAAGACCCATTCCTCATTCGAAGCCCGACGGAAGTGTGAGATTTTCTGCAGCAGCGAAACGCATCAAATGTAAGCGCATTTTCAATCGACGTCAACGACCTTTATTTTTCCTTGCCTCACGCAGCTCTCGTTAACGTCGTTGAAAAGGGTATCGACAAGTATTGAAGTATTCGGTTCCAGAACGCAACGGGGACGTCCATATACAAATTTCTACAGCTTCTACAGTTCTACCTGGAGTCGTCGGTGATGGTATTCCAAGATGACCACTACGTTCAGAACAAGAGGGTCTGCATTGGCGCTTGCGACGCTCCGAAGCTTGGCGATCTGTTGCTCGCCCGCTACGAAAGGGAACTCGAAGTGGCACTTTCTTGAACTAGTGTTGTACGAGTATTTCGCTACGTGGACGACGTTTTGACTCTCTTCGAGTGCTCCACAGCTACATACAGTAAGCAGCAAGTTCAACGTATTCTGAGTGCGTTAATCAAGTCTTTGGGACGTCACGCTGATGACTGAAGAGCTATGTGACGAGCGCACCAGGTTTCTGGACCTACACTTGAAGTTGAAATCAGAGCACGTATGCTGGAAGGATTCCCCCCTATCCAAGAAGAGTTTGTTGCCATTCACTTCAAACCATTCGAAAATGGTGAAGATGGGCATTGCAATCTCAACTCTCAGGAAAGCTCTCCATCGGCCATGCCTGCATCAAATGGGTGACAGCTTTTCCGCTCAGGCTCAAAGGCTGACAAGAGCAGGATTTCCCGCGCATTTGCTTTTCAAATTGTGTGAATCACTGCTGAAGAGAACCCGCCGCCGCAAACATCTGGAAGAGCACGAAGGGAAGAAAAAAAGGAAGGTTGCAGTTATTCCGTACGTTCACGGTGTCTCTCACCGACTGAAAAAAGTTGCTGCTCGAGCCGGAGTCACCGTGGTGTTTAGCGCTTCAAACAAATTAGGTGGGTTTTCCAGCATAGTGAACGAGGAAGGAACTACAGAAGGATCTATCTCGAAAAAGTATGAGAAGCACTCCGTGGAGTGCGTGTCAGGCGTCGTTTCCGACGTTCCGCTGCCATGCGTGAAGTCCTAAACGGGTCAAACAGGACCTTGTTTCAATGACCGGCTGCGGGAACATGCGGGCACTTTCAAGAAAAGAACTGACAGCAATCTCGCCGTACATTAGGTCAAGCGCCAGTTCATAATTTTAAAATTTTAAAATTATTTAAAAAAAATTTAACTTATCTATCTGTAGTAATAAAAGCTAATCATTTGACTATGCAACCTTAGGCGTTGAATACTGTCACCCTGTCTTTCTGTGTTTTCTCAACTACCCCGCCTTTCCTAACGATATATTTCTTCGAACTGTCTAGCGAAGATCTTGGTTCTGGCAGCCTTGATGCCAAGGTAGCATAGGAGGGTTTCCCTTCCGTTCCCGCCCATTAGAGGCTGTAGACGTTCGAGTTACCCCACTGGGTTTGAAAAAAAGATCCATTTCTCACCGTGTAGTCCTGTGGTGCTGTCTCGTTTCTTCAAGCGTCAGATATGCTTGTAGAAAATATAAATGCCCCAGAGAGTGCAGGATAACACAGTAGCCCAAGTCGCAGAATTGGCAAGGCATTCGAGATCAAATCGAAAGGCTTGGGAACGGTCCCCAGTCTGGTCAGGTGCTTTTCTTTCTTTCTTTATTAGGTAAATATATAAATGTTAACTAACTGCGGTAAAAAAACTAATGATTCCCTACGCAACCTTAATTGCTGAAGACTGTCATCCTCTCTTTCTCTATTTCCTCACCAACCCCTCATTTGCTAACAATATTTTTCTTCGAACGTCTAGCGAAGGTCTCGGTTCTGGCAGCCTTGATGTCAAGGTAGCATAAGAGGGTTTCCCATCCGTGCTCGCTCATGACAGGCTGTACACGTTCGAGTGACCCCCCGGGGATTCAAAAGGAAGGTCCTCTTCTATCTGCGTAGTCCAGTGCGGTTTTTCTAGCACCTTCTAGCTTCAGATACAGTTGTAGTAAATATCAATACCCCAGAAAGTGAAGGATAACACAGTCGCCCAAGTAGCAGATTTCGCCAGGTATTCGAGATCAAGTCGAACGGTGTGGGAACGGTCCACACAATGGTAGGGTGTTTTCTTTCCTTCTTACCCAAATTTTAGAATACATTACTTCACTAACTGTAGTAAAAAAGCTAATCGTTCTCCTATAACACCTTAGGCGTTGGAGACGGCAGCGTTTCTGTATTTTCCTAACAACCCCTCATTTCCTAACGATATATTTCTTCGAACGTCTATAAAAGGTCTCTGCTTTGGCAGCCCCGATGCTAAGGTAGCATAAAAAGGTTTTCCTTCAGTTCCCGCTCATGACAGGCTGTAGACGTTCGAGTGACCTCCCGAGGGTTCAAGGAGAACGGTTCTTCGCGACGAGTAGTCCAGTTGTGCTTGCTGGCACCCTCAAGCGTCAGATACAGTTGTAGTAAATATATATAGCCCAGAAACTGAAGGATAAGACAGTCGCCAAAGTAACGAAATTGGCAAGTCATTCTAAATCAAATCGAAGGACGTGGGAACCTTCCCCACTCTAGTCGTTTTTTTCCTTTCTTTTCTTCCTACATAAAATATAAATTTTAACTTCACGAACTGTAGTAAAAAAGGTAATCATTACCCTATGCCACCTTAGGCATTGAATGCTGTTGCCCCGTCTTTCTTTATTTCCTCAACGACCGCTCATTTCCTAACGATATTTTTCTTCGATTTTATAGCGAAGGTCTTAATTCTGGCAGCCTTTATGCCAGGTAGCATAACTTTCTTTCCCGTCAGTTCCCGCTCATAACAGGCTGTACACGTTCGAGTGACCCCCCGGGGTGTTCAGAAAGAAGGTTCTCTCCTCCCCGTGGAGTCCATTGTTACTGGCTGGCAGCCTCGAGCGTCATATACAGTTGCAGTAATATAAATCCACCAGAAAGTGAAGGATAACACAGTTGCTCAGGTAGCAGAATTGGCAACGCATTTCAAATCAAATCTAAAGGACTGACAACGGTCCCCAGTATGGTCACGTGTTTTCCTTTCATTTCTTCTTAAATATATTTTTAAAAAAAATTTAACTTAACTAACTGTAGTAAAAAAGACTAATCATTCCCTTATGCCACCCTAGGGGTAAAGACTACCGTCCTCTTTTTCTGTATTTCGTCAACGACCCCCATTTGCTAACGATATTTGTCTTCAAACATGCAGCGTTGGTCTCGGTTCTGCCAACCTTGATGCCAAAGTAGCGTAAAAGACTTTCCCATCAGTTCCCGATAACAACATACCATACTCGCTGGGGTGACCCTCCGGTGGTTCAAAAAGAAGGTCCTCATCTCCCTGTATAGTCCAGTGGTAATGGCTGGCACCCTGAAGCGTCAAATACAGTTGTAAGAAATATAAATGCGACAGTAAGTCGAGTATAATACAGTCGCCCAGGTAGCAGAATTGTCAAGGCAGTGAAGATGAATTCAAAAGGCGTGGAAACGGTCCCCGGTCGGGTCACGTCTTTTGCTTCGTTTCATTCTTATATAAATTTAAAATATTAACAACCTAACTAAATGTGGTAAAAAAGCTAACCGTTCCCCTTTGCCACCTTAGGAAAAAAATGCTGCACAGTGGTTTTTTTTGTGTTTCCTTTACGAGCCCTCATTTGCTAACGATATTTTTCTCCGAACGTCTAGCGTAGGTCTCGGTTCTGGCAGCCTTGATCCCAAGGTAGCATTACAGGGTTTCCGTCAGTTCCCGCTCAAAACATGCTGTAGACGTTCGAGTGACCCCCGGAGATTCAAAAGGAACGTCCCCTTCTCCCCCTGTAGTGCACCGGTGCTGCTGGCACGTTTAAGCTACGACACAGTGATAGTAAATATCAATAGCCCAGATAGTGAAGGATAACACAGTGGCCCAGGTGTGGGAAATCGAAAGGCGTGGGAACCGTCCCCACTCTGGTCGCGTGTTTTTCTTTTTCTTCTTACGTAAATTCATAAATCTTAACTTAACTAACGGTAGGTAATATATAATAATTCCCTATGCAACCTTAGGCATTGAAGACTGCCGCCCTGTCTTTATGTATTTCCTCACCGACCCCTCATTTGCTAACAATATTTTTTTTCAAACGTCTAGTGAAGGGCTCGGTTTTGGCAGCCTTGATGCCAAGGTTGCATAACAAGGTTTCCATTCAGTTCCATTCAATACGAGGCCTGCATTCTGTGTGCAGTCAAGCACAACAGCTAGGCGGAAATTATGCTCGTCGAAAGCGCGACCGAAAATGACGACATCATCCAGATAGCACATGCATATGTTTCACTTCAGACCACGCAAAACTGTGTCCATGAAGCGTTCGAAGGTGGCAGGCGAATTACACAAGCCAAACGGCATAACGGTAAATTCGTATAGCCCATCTGGGGTGACGAAAGCCGTCTTTTCTTTGTCGCTTGGATGCATGGGAATCTGCCAGTATCCGGATCTTAAGTCGACGGATGAAAATTAGGAAGCTGAGTGGAGGCAGTCAACAGCGTAGTCAACCCTTGGTAGAGGATATACATCCTTTTTTGTGACAGCATTCAGGCGGCGGTAGTCAACGCTAAACCGCCAGGAGCCGTCTTTCTTCTTCACCAAAATAACGGGCGCTCCCCAAGGACTCGAGGACTCCTGAATCACGCCTTGCTTCAACATTTCGCCGACTTGGTCGTTGATAACTTTGCGCTCGGATGGTGATATTTGATAAGGTTTCTGCCTAATTGGTGGTGCTGATCCGGTATTTATGACGTGGTGCGCCCGGGATTTTGGAAACGACAGCGTGGAGCGGGTCTGGGAAAAATCAAATACGGCAGAGTACCGGGAAAGAATCCTCAACAGAGACCGGCGTTCGTCAGAGCGGAGAGATTTATCAATCATTCCAATGAACTTTGCTTCCTGGGTAGAAGGATCCAGAGAATGAACTGGGGCATCGGTCAGTGCAGAAATTGCGGTTGGGGCATATTCGTCGTACGAAGCAATTTTCATGCCCTGGGGAAGCACGGTGGTTTCGTTCGAGCAGTTCACCACCCACAATCTGGCACAGCCATCAGCAGCTGAGACGACACAGCGCGGAACAAGTAGGTTCTTTTTGGCACAGTGTTCATGTACTGGCTCCACCAAGGCTTCGAACCGGGGGAAATGTTACACTGTCTACTCACGGTCCACAAGGTCAAGTGTCCCAATGAATTGACCAACGAATTTAAGGGACTGTGCTGGCAAGGTAGAGAAAGACGTGTTTCTAGCGTTCGCGGCTGCAGTCGGACATACTGAGCTACCCCCTTGTTGACTTTGCAATAAACCGTCGTTCCCCGCACGTAACAATTGTGGTGGAGGGTGCTGGGTACGCCACAACGGATCATCAGCACACCCAGGTTCTTCGCCGAAGCCGACGAGTCGCTGGTCTACCACCATCGCCGCCGGAGATGCCCAACGAACCAGCTCAGCGCGTGGCTCCACTAACCACCTTGCAACATCCACGATAGCCCCGCGACTTCTCTGGCGAATCCGGTGAGGATGTCGACGATTGGTTACGGCACTACAAACGAGTAAGCCGATACAACCGATGGGACGCGACCATGCAGCTTGACAATGTTTCGTTTTCCCTGACTCACACAGTGTTGATTTGGTTCGAAAATAATGAATCAACCATCACCAGTTGGGATAGCTTTATAACGGAAATCAGGAAGCGTTTTGGTGACTCCGAAGCCAAAAAGAAAAAAAGCCGAACAGACCTTTCTACAAAAAGCTCAACTCCCGGGGGAAACATGCACGGCATACATTGAAGGCGTGCGGCAGCTCTGCCGGATCGTAAATTCGGCGATGTCTGAGGAAGACAAAGTGGGTCACCTTCTTAAAGGCATCGCCGAAGATGTTTACAACTTTCTGATAAGCAAAGATCAGCTGAACACTACGGCCGATGTGATCCAGCACTGCAGGACGTTTGAAGTTTTTAAGATGCGGCGCATTACGACCAAGTTTGGACGTCTTGCCAATGTCACCACGGTCGCTGCAGTTGATGTGGCAGCGTCAGGCGACCTCGCTGAGATTGTGCGGCGTATCGTGCGAGAAGAACTCGTACGGCACGCAGAGTTGACTCAGCGGCCTGATGACGTTCGCGATGGCTGTGCAATGCAAGAAGAGCCCTTGAACGCTTTCCCAACCAGGAACACCCGTTTCAACTCAATGACGCTCGCGGATCCCCGGGAACTGGCACCTCACGTCAACCGGGATAGGAGGAGCCGTAATGAGCACCTCAACCCTCTATACCTATCCTAGTACCTAAGCTTTGTCGGACGCCCTAACCTCGAGTACGAGACGGTCAGACCGAGTTTCGGAGAGAACCTCCTGTCTGCTATTTTTGCGGATGCGTTGGCCACATTGCGCGTTATTGCCGCCGCCATCGCCAAACACCGAGATTCGAACAACGGCCCGTGTTGTCGCGCACTACGTATCCTCGCGATTTTGGGGGCTACGGACATCCGCAGTCAGCACTTTCCCCTAGACAGGAGGCATTCCAGCAATCTCGTCGCAACAACTCTCCGGCCTCTGACAGGAGTGTCACACCCCCGACTCAGCGCCTACGGCGGTCCCCCTCTCCACGACGTCGTTCGCCCCCGCCGGGAAACTAGCCGGCGCGGCCGATGGGGGTGAGGTCGCGGGACAGTCTTTTTCGGAAATACCTCTGCCTGTCTTAATGTTAAAAAACAAAGTGGACGTTATAATTGACGGAATTCCCGTAAGCGCTGTGGTGGACACTGGGTCTACGGTTTCGGTTATGAGTTTGAGATTTAAACAGAGTTTTACGACGAAAGGTGATGTTTCATTGGGATCAACCTGTTACATTTCGGGGAGTTGGAGGCGAAGTGTTGTGTCCGCTTGGGACTTGTTTAGCTGGAGTGCATCTCGGTGGAAAGGTGTTCAAGACAGAATTCACTGTACTCCCCCATTCCACACACGATGTCATATGGGGTATTGACTTCCTGAAAGAGTGTGGCGCTACTGTTGATTGCGCGAATGGAGAAATTCACCTGCCAGATGATGTTCATCCACCCCTTATGGACGATTGCACTGATATCGCCGCTGTTTCTGTATTGGAAGACTGTGCCGTACCATCACTTTCGGCAAGATTTATGGTTGTTACTTCGCCCACAATCCGTTCAGGCACGTTCGAAGCCTTGGTGGAGCCAGTACATGAACAATATAATACCAACAGAAAGCCAAGGAAAACACAGTCGCCCAGGAAGCAGAGATAAAATAGAACGGCGTGGGCACGGTCCACACTCTGTTCGGGTGTTTATCTTTCCTTCTTACGTAAAATAAAAAAAAACATTAAATCAACTAACTGAAGTAAAAAGCTAATGATTCCCATATGCCACCTTAGTCGTTGAAGACTGCCGCCCTGTCTTTCTGTATTTCCTCAACGACCCCTCATTTCCTAAGTATATTTTTCTTCGAACGTCCAGCAAAGCTCTCAGTATTGGCACCCTCGATGCCAAGGTAGCATAAAAGGGTTTCCCCTCAGTTCCTGCTAGTAGGAACTTCTTCCTCTTCTTACATATCAGGCGGCGCTGATCATCATCAACTTCCCCAGCACGAACCGAGCGGTGGCACGCACTCGCGCGCCACGCGGAGCAGTTTGATTAAAGCCCTCATTCTCATCAGACGTGCGCTCTCGGTCTCCCTCGACGGCTTGGCAGCCGGAGGATTTCGAGGTTCTTTACATAGTGCCAGAAACCCGGGATCTCGCGACAAGGCCTACCTCATCAACGCCCGGAGCCACGCAAGCCCTTTTAACCGACGCAGCGCCGCTGACCTTGGCCCTGGAATCCCCGGCAGCCAGCTGACTGCCGTGGAACGGCTACTCCGATGTCGCCAGAGCCTCCGCTTTTATCTGGATGGCGTAATTATTGAAGTGGAAGCAGCGTTGCGAGGGCAACCTGGACTTTCGGCGTCCAAGGTAAGCGTTCTGCTTGAACGAATAGAAGCGCTCCACCAGCAGATAAGGAAGCTCGACGACCAGAGTTTCGACGAGACGCCAGACGACCTGCTGGATAATGAGACGTCGGACGCTGGGAAATACGGCGATAAGGTCGTGAACACGACAGTGGCCCTGCATTTTGAGCTGCAGAACGCCCTTGTATCCCGAGTACCCACATCGAGCGATGAGCTGTCCGACTCCTGCCGCCCCCAAGTCTAAGCTGCCTAAGCTTGACTTAATCAAGTTTGATGGGAATCGGAAGAACTGGCAGCGTTTCTGGATGCAGTTTTCATCGGCTGTGCACAGCAACAGCGAACTGAGAACTGGAAACAAATTCAACTATTTTAACGCCCTCGTCACTGAAGCAGCCTCTTCAGGCATCTCTGGGTTTCAGGCCAACGAGAAGTGCTACAAGGATAGTTGCATGTTGGGCGAGTTAGTACGTGTTCATAGTTATTCTCAGCGCGAAGGACGGGACAGACGGAAGAGTAACCACTGGACAGGCGCTGACTCTAAACCAAATTTATTGGAAACCCGTCACAAACATTTAACTGAATGCAAACAACGCCGCACGTGTCAAAGCATACAAAAAAACGGTAGCCCGACGCCTCCCCCGGGCTCGGAGATACCGGACCTGGCCACTTGTCGCTGCATGGTAGCCAGCAGTCTCCGGGGCAGGCAAGTGGCAGCGAGCCGTCAAACCAGCTGTGCCCATGGCAGTGGCGGCCGCACTTTCAGGCTTCCCAGCCGCGCGCAAGCTCTCTCCCGGCGACGTGATAACAAAAAGGCGGGGACACAAAGTACAAGAAATCCTAAGTTCAGACTGAACTCGCCACAACCATCAAACCACCACGCCCGAACGCACGCCGACCAATGAACGCCCACGCAGCTCCCCTGCCGTGGTTTGAACCGTGGTGACACCGACCGGAGGAGGCGGAAACTATCATGGCAAACTGTTCGCATGGCGACGCAGTGAAAGATCCCCCTCGCGAGGGGCACGATCAAATCCAGAGCATTTCCGGGGCGCACGACATTAAGTGCATTACGTTATTGTTGTTGCACTTGTGGCAACTGCTGACGAGAGAGCGCTCGTCAGCAGTAATTTGAATGAGCCAAGGATATAATACGCGTTCGTAGCCTCCTATTCTATGTCGGCTTTGTGGCGCAGTGTTTAGAGCGCCATGTACGTTGCGTACATGGCGCTCGGACAGTATTTTTTTTATATAGTGTAGGGGGACGGGTGCGGACTACGACTACGGACGACTACGGATGTCCACGCGGGTGACATCGTGAGTTACTGAAATGCTCTGCATTTAAAACAAAACAAAACCATAAAAAAGGACAAAAGGGAACATGACTTATCTGTCGTTATCCATGAACTGGACCTCTTTATCAGTAAGCTCCGCTGAAGGATGGCTCCCACATTTTTGCCCCTCTTGCTAATATGATAGGCTTCAACTATCTAGCGGTGTCGCGGCTTTGGGTGCTTGGTAACAATATCAGTTTCCTGAAACACCGGGTGGCAGCCGCACGTGTGGCAGCGTGAGGGTAAAGGCGGTCGCGGACGTTTGTCAAACGAGAGCGCATGATCTCGAAATGTAACATTAGCACACCTACCAGTGTGCCCTAAGTATGACGCGCCACACGAGAGAGAGGGACATGGTACACGACGCCGGTTTGGCAGACCATATACCTATGCTCATGGTTTATGCCACATCCTGATTTCGCGGCCCTTTCTTCCAACGAAGGCTTTCTTTGTACGGCAGCGCACATTCCCTCCAATTTACAAGGGGCGGAAAAAACCACCGTGACAGCATACCGACTGGCAACGTTCTTGAAACCGTGCGACGTACGGTGCACATAGGGAATCACGGCCAGTTTACTTGCATCCGGTTTTTTTCCTTTCCTTATCGGGGCCCCGTGAGACTTGACATGCCTGATAAACTTGTTACCACAACTCCAGGTTACCACAACTCCGCACTGCCTGAGTGTAACATGCCACTTCTCGCCCCTTAACTGACCTTCGAAGAAGAAAAAGAAATTTGAAGTAATTCCGTACACCCAAAGGATTGCCCACGGGCTTAAAAACGTAAGTGCCCGCTGAGTAGTTAACGTGGTATTCAAAGCTCCAAATGAGTTATAAAAAATTTGTCCATTCGTTGCCAAAAAAAAGTGGTAGCAATATTAAGTCCAATGTCAACAAGTGCACTGTAAACCACAAACACAAGTATGTTGCGTGTGCTATAGGCGTTGTCTATCATATCCCGTTGTCTTGTGGTTTTTGCTACATAGGTCTAACTGGTCAATGCGTCAATAAGCGATTGCGCGAGCACTTTCGGATTGATTGATTGTAGGGTTTAACGGGTCGACGCAGCGCAGGTGATGAGGCGCGCCGAAGTGGAGGGCTCCGGATTAATTTTGACCACCTGGGGATCTTTAACGTCCGTCGAAATCTCGTACACACGGGCGTTTTTGCTTTTCGCCTCCATCAGAAAAGCGGCCGCCGCGGCCGGGAATCGAACCCGCGACCTCGTGCTCAGCAGCGCAACGCCTTAGCAACTCAGCCACCGCGGCGGATGCGAGCATTTGCTGTCCGTACAGAACTCTTCGCTTGCTAACTTGGCTTCTCATTGCAGCACGTGTACACAAGTGTGCACCGGTTTTATCTCACACAACCGTGTGTTCAAACACCCTAATCAACATACTAGGGAAGTGTCTGAGGCTTTTTTTATATAAAAAATTTGCGAAACTTGTGTTAGCGAACCTTCTGTGTCCTTGCACAAAAGCGAAATCTGTTATGTTGCAGAACGTGTGACTTGACGAGTTGCAGGCTTGCGCAGTGACTCATTCTTGAATTGAACTGTTTTGACATGCGCGGTTTTGTGGTGTATATATGTTTATCCTTTTCCAATAAAAATTCAGTTGTGAGTACCGCGCTGTGTCTGTTACCTTCCTCGTCCTCATCAAATTAAAGGCCTCGAGGAGAGAAATTACGTGAGACAACTTAAAATTGCTTTCTGGTCTAGGTCATGAGATAGTCACGCGAGTCACGGGTTCGGTTTAATGTCATATTTTGCCGCTAGGGTTTGTGAGGTACCAAAATAATGGTCTTGATTAGGGTAATCACGTGGAACATACTTAAATTTCCTCTGGATATAGTCATGGGATAGTCACGTCAGTCATTTCTTGGGTTAAAAGTCCAATTGATGCCACCAGGGCTTGCGAGGTATCAAATGAAATGTCTCGAAGAACGTTTTGCTTGCCTTGTGCGCAACCCCACCCAAATCGGTGGCCGAATTCGCGTCCGAGGCGGCCGCCATGGAAAAGACGTTGGATATGCGAACGAAGCAGTACGACCCTCCCATCAATGCGCTAGTTGCGGACACGATCGATGCCGAGAATCTAGGCTCTGACACACTACGTGAGAGAATCCGCTCTGTCGTCAGAGAAGAACTGCGGAAACTCTTCGCAACAACGCCGCAACCCCAAGTCACCTCTATGAGTGACATGATCCGGGAAGAAATTCACCTCACTTTCGGGACTTCTACGCCTTGCGAAGTACCAAGCGAGACTCAAGCTGTGACCTACTCCATGGCTGTTTGACGACCCCGGCCTGCTCCAACCCACCCTCAAGAAGTCCCGCCGTACCGCCGTCCACTATCGCCTGGCCACCTCCTACAGGCCTAAACCAGGCGCCGAGGAAGACGGACGTATGGCGAACCGCTGATAATCGTCTGATGTGCTACCACTGCGGAGAGACCGATCACATCAATCGTCGCTGCCCGTACAGGAGACTCGGACTGCGTGGTTTCTCCGTCGACGCCTCACGCCCACGACCCGGCAAGCGCCCTACCGAGATCGACGAATACCTGTCAAAAACCAATCGAGGATCATCCCGCTTCGAACCGATCGCCGTCGCCCTACTCATACCAGTCACCCAACCGCCGAAGCAAGGTTTATTTCGCAAGTGGAAGGTCCGCCAGCACACGCGGGAGAAACTAAAAGCAGCAACTTAAGGAGGTAAAGTTACACAATTGCGAAAAAATGAAAACCCTCCAACGACGCAACGACTCGCGAAAGACGATGATTGCCGACATGCCCTCAACCCGACGACCCGATCTAACCCGGAAGTGACCCTCGAACACGACGACAACCACACGGCGTGATGCGTACCCGACTTGACCAAACCTGCCGATGAGAATACAACGAAGACCACGACGCACAGTGCCCGACCGTCAACACGCACAAGCCAATATACGACGCCATGACACACCCGGAACTAAAAGATAGCAGCGTCTGACGTTCAACTGTCCATCGACGGCTTTGAATTAGTTGCCCTTACAGACACGGGAGACGACTACTCAGTCATGAGCGGACCATTTCCGTCTAAGCTGAGGAAAGTTATGACCAGATGCGACGTTCCGGACATTCGCACAGCAGGAGGCCACCTCGGAACGCCAAGTGGAACGTGCACATCCCGCGTCACCATAGACGGCACAACGTACCCTGCGGCGTTCGTCATTTTGCCTAACACTCCCGTGACGTATTTCGCGGCATAGACTTTTCGACCGTTAATGGAGCAATAATTGATCTACAGGGCAAGTATATACATTTTCCTCCGATCACTGCATGACGCTGGAACCTTACCCCAAAAACCATGCTGCTGTAAGGATCGCCAACGAGCATGTCACCCTGCCACCCTGGACAAACTTTATGATCAGCGTCTACTGTGAAGATCAGGTTCCTGACGTCGACGCTATTGTAGAGAGTGACCAAAGGTTTCTCCTCGACCGCGGTGTCTCCGTAACAAGAGGCATTGCGTGATTTTAGCAACGCCAATGCAAAGTTTTGGTCACTAATTTCGGCGTGGAATACCAGCACTTAAACAGAGGCGCGTCAATTGCCTTCCTCGAAGAAACACAAGAAGCAAGTAACGTGATCGCGGTTCCCGACTTTGAACGCGCACCCGAAGATACCTCCAAGCTTCCGATTCACTTCGACGGGAATCCGGCGCTTCCGCAGGAAGAACAGAAGAAATAATTGGACTTGCTGCGTCGCTACAGGGAGTGTTTTTCTTCGAAATCAAAACTGCGCCAGCCGCCTCTAGAGAATCACCGAATAATAACCGAAGATGGAACCCCACCTACCCGCAGTCACCGTACCCCGTCTCTTCACACGAGCGGGAAGCCATCCGGACCCAAGTCGGCCGCATGGTCAGTGACGACATTATACAGCCATCAAAAAGCCCCTGGGCTGCGCCGGTTGTACTGGTGAAGAAAGAAGACGGCACATTATGGTTTTGTGTTGACTACCGGTTACTGAAGAAAGTCACCAAAAAGGAAGTGTATCCCCGGCCACAAATCGACGACGCCCTCGACCACCTCTTGCATGCCAAGTACTTCTCATCGGTCGATCTGAAGACTGGCTACTGGCAAATTGAGGTGGAAGAGAGAGACCAAAGGAACAGCGCATTTATTACCCCGGCCGCCCTATACGAGTTCCAGATGATGCCGTTTTGGGTTGTGCACGGCGCCAGCAAAGTTTCAAAGAGTCATGAACACTGTGCTAGCTGTCCTGAAGGGGTACATTTGCCTCGTATCCTTCGACGACGTTGTGCTAATCGGCCAGACTTTCGACGAACACCTTGCAAGGTTGGAGTCTTTTCTCGAGGCCATTCGTATGACGGGATTTAACGCTGAAGCCTGAAAGTGCCGTTTCGCGGATGAGGAGCTCACGTTTCTGTGCCATGTCGTCAAAACCACGGGAGTCCTACCTGACCCGGCAAAAATTTCAGCCATTCCCAACTTCCCAAGGCCGAAAGAGAAGAATGGCGTACCAAGATTTTTCGGACTGTGCCCATACTACCTCCGCTTCGTAGCAAACTTCGCACGCATTGCACAGCCACTCACACGCTTCTCGAAATATAGCACCAAGTTTAGCTGGGAAAATAACAAAAAAAAGCATTCTGCGAGCTGCAGAAAAATCGCGCCAATCCACCAAGTGAATGTGGTTGAAAAGCAAAGCTGTAAACAGCACCCATTACGATTACCCATGCGACGTCACCTAAATTCACTCACATCACTCTACAAATAGCAAAACCAGAGAGAAGTGAAATGCACCTAACCACACCATTTATTACTTAAAAGAGATATTCTTCTTAAGGTTAAATCAATGCAAAAAGCAGGAAGGGTGTTTCGTTGAGTTCTATTGGTATAGCGCAAGAGTGGAATCTTTTTTTATAAAATGATAGTAAGCTCCAACCCGGTGTTTGACGAACTGTCTTCTCCGTCTCTGCGCCGCGGACGGAGGCGACGAGATTTGCGGCAGACAAGGAGGAGGAGGACGAAAGAGGAACAGTGCGGCCCTGGGGAGGGATTCCTTCTTCTGTGGGGCCCATAAGCAGTGCGCGCGGCCTGGGTTCTGTCCATCCGCTGAAGCTGGGTAGGTAGAGAGGGGCTGGACAGCAGCATCTCCCATTGCTCTTGTTGGGTAGTTGACGGAAACAGAGGAGGGTGCTCGGGGCTAAAGTCGCACACCCCGATTACGATGCGGAGTGTTCCTAATTCTGAGCAAAATTTACATTCAACGTCATAGCGATTCGAATACATTAGGTGAAGACGCGTAGGCTGTGGGAAGGATCCGGGATTGTATGAGGTGTAGGGTAGTTTTTTGTTCTCTCGAAAGGTCAGGGTAAGGCGTAGGTACGGTCTATCTCAGAAGGCGATAATGCTGGGTTATGTCCATGAACGTGACAAGCGGGTGACGGTCCTCGTGCAGCTCCATAGCCGGGAGGTAAAAGCGCAGGCTTGTTGGGTGGGCGTATTTGTTGCCCTCCATTTAAACGTGAGGGGGTGTCCAGATGGGCTGAATGGAACCGTTTGGGGAGTGGTTTTTTAGCACGCACAGAGCAGGTCAGGACACCCAACCCTACTGGTAATACCAGTAGGCTTGCTAGCAATCGATGACTACCCTCGGAACCCCTGGTTGAGCGAGAGCCAAGGTGATGGCTGCCTCTTCTGCTGCCGTCATTTCTTGTGTCCTAAGCGATGTAAACGCAAGTTGGTTGGTTCTGAAGGTAGCCTGGATGACGGCGTATTGCTGCCCTTGATGTTTGGAGGCGTCGGTGTAGAGGGTCGTGTTTATCGCTTGAGCCCGTGCTTTTCGGTGACCCTCGTCATGTGAGGGGTTCATATTACTAAGCAAAGGGAGCATCTTTAGTTTTAGTCGCCAAGAGTCTAGGAGTGCGTCAAGCGGAGTGACATTCTGGGCTGCCCAGCCCATCTGGTGAAGCATGCGGTTACCCATCGCAGTTCTGAGTCGGACCTTCTGGTTAGAACGATGGCCTTCTAGCAGCTCTTTCACCGTGTTGTGGAGCCCCGTGCGAAGCAGCCTCTGTGTGGACGCACTCATTAGAAGACCAATGGCCTTCTCAACCGCCTTTTTAATCATTATATAAAGCATCTCTATGTCTTCCTTGTCGAGAAGAAGACAGGGGGTTGACGTAAGGAACTCTCGAGTGGACAAAAGCTTCAATTAAACGAACGATACCGGATTCCTTTAGGCCTCGTTTGTTAGTGGCAACTCGCCTGATCATTTGTATGATTTGATCGTGCTGTTTTGGAGGCGCTGCAAGGAGACGTCACTCTTGGTGTTAGCCTCGAGATGTAGGCCCAGGATCTTGATGCTGGGATTTGGAGTGATGGCCTGGCCATCAAGGAGTATTGGAACGTATTTGTTCGTTTGGCGTGAGGGCGGACGACAAGGAGTTGTGATTGTTTACGTGAACACTGGAGGCCACAGGCTTTAGCACATTGGCGTAGTAGAAGTGGACTGCCATGAATTGGTGTGAGTTTCCTTTAGTTTTTGTAAGTCTTAGCACATGAGCAAGGTGCGAACAGGGCCGCTAGACGGGCGTGAGCGGTGGCGTGACGCTTTCACGTGGCATTCAGCGAGAACGCAGGGGGTAAACCCGTAGATGTGATTGGTGAGTACACCACCTGTCGTCCCAGTCTGCGCGTGGGCTCGTAGCTAAATCGGTAAAACAGCGGGTTCCCGCTTTGTTAGTCTATTAGTTCCAGGTTCGATTCCCGGCGGTGCCAGTAAATTCTTTTATTTGTTCGCTGGAGTTTTCTGGTGACACCAACGGTCGCGAAAGAACCCTTGGGGGGTAGAGGTAAAAAGCTTTGCTTTAAAATGCCTGAAAAGCCCGCCCGTGTTCACTCATTTCGACGAAGACGCCGAAGCGGAAATGCACACGGACGCCAGGGATATAGGCTTGGGGGCCGTCACGTCCAAAAGCAAAGCGGTTGCCAAAAAGTAATCGCCTTTGCCATCCGTGGGCTGTCGATGGAGGAGAAAAACTACTCAGCGTCTGAAAACGGTGCTTCGCTACTCTATGGGCGATTTCAAAATTTCGCCCATATGTGCATGGTAGACTATTCAAGGTTGTGACAGACCACCATGCGCTGTGTTGGCTCGCCAATTTGAAAGACCCCTAAAGCCGTCTTGGGAGGTGGATCTTGCGCCTGCAAGAGTTTGACGTTAGAATCGTCTATAAATCCGGCAGGAAACACTCCGACGCCGACTGCCTGCCCTGCGCTCACGTCGACACCCCAGCACAAGACTCTGATAAATGCAGCGCCTTCTTCGGAGTCGTGACGGAGAGCGACCTAGCCACCCAGCAGCGCGGGTACACGACTTTCGCGTCATAATAGACTACCTGGAAGGATGCAACGTCGCCGTGCCTAGGGCCTTCAAACACAACCTACCAGGATTCAGCCGGAAAAACGCTGTACTCGTGAAGAAGAATTTCAGCCCTGGGACGAGAACGGATTATCTTCTTGTTATCCCTGCAGATCTTGAAGACGAAATTTTGGAAGCGTGTAACGAAGGACCTTCTTCCGCACATCTCGGCACAGCCCACACAATCGGAAAAATCAAGGCGAACTGCTAATGTCCCCGCGCTACATCCGACGTCACCCAGTACGTGCGGAGCTGCCGTGACTGCCAGCGACGAAAAACGCCACCGTCCAGCCCCGCGGGACTTCTGCAGCAGATCACCATCCCATCGAGGCCCTCCCAACAGATAGGAATGGACCTTTTCGGCCCGTTCCCTACTTCCCGATTCGAGGACAAGTGGGTTGTCGTGGCGACAGACTACATGACGCCCTACGCAGAGAACGCCGCTCTTCCAAGTGGGACTGCACAGGAAGTCGCAAAGTTCTTCTTAAGCGAAGTTGTGCTGCAACATGGGGCCCCGTAAGACCTAATCACGGACCACGCAACGGTCTTTACTGCGGAGCTGATGCAAGGAATATTACGCTACAGCAACACGGATCACAGAAGAACGACGGCATACCATCCCCAAATGAACGGACTTACGGAACATCTGAACAAGACAATCGCAGATATGCTGTCAATGTACGTTGAAGTTGAATATAGGACTTGGGACGAAGTGCTCGCGTATGTCACGTTTGGGTACAACACCGCCATCCAGGAGACTACGCAGATGACGCCGTTCGAGCTTGTCTACAAAAGACGGCCAACAACGATGCTTGACGCCATGCTTCTGCAATTATAAGAAGATCATCTCAACACCGACGTCCAAGGGTACCTTCAGCATGCGGAAGAGGCCCGCCAGCTTGCTAGAGTTCGTACAACAGACCTACAGCTCGTGGACACCGGGCGCTACAACCTCCGACGCGGAGACACCGAGTACCACACAGGGGATGGTGTTCGGTTTAGACTCCCATCCGACGACACGGACTCAGTGAGAAGCTTCTGTGACAGTTTTTCGGACCCTAACAAATTCTACGATGTGTCGGCCAACTAACCCACGAGGTGATCCCCAAGGGTGATTCCGGAACATCACGACGACGCAGGCGGCCCGAAGTCGTCCACGTTGTTCTCTTGAAACCTTGCAATGCAAGATGACGGATTTTTTTGTTGTTTGTTCAGACTGTCTTTTGTTTTAGCATCGGGTCGGTGCACTCTTAGAGGAGGGGGGTAATACCGCGAACCATGTATGCGTTTTTTTGTTTATTTATTGTTTGTTTTTATTGCCCGGCCACTCCCGGCTCAGTTATCTGTGTCAAGCGAAGCGCGTCTGGCATTCTTTATTTTTATGCCGCATGGGCTATATGAATCAGATAAGCAGACTGTTGCGTCTTAAAGTCACTAGCCAAGAATAATCTTCGCTGATCTAAAATGTTCTGGATGTAAATGGACGGTTCCATAAACACTCGCGGCGAATGATAAAAGCCTGCAGAGCACAGGCCACGGCATTATGATCGTCGACGCTCGCCCGCACACGTAACTTTGTTGACTGCGCTTCGCCGCCTGCGTAGTCTTTGAGTTGTTAGGGGAACGCAAGTTCGCTCCAATAAACGTCTTTCCCTTCTAGACAACTGCGTCGTCTCTGCCCTCGTGACAATATTAAGAAGAAATCATAACACTTGAGGAGGGAATTAATCTGACAAGGATATTGCACAGCCTGTCGTACCACAACTTATGCTCCTCAGCAAAGCAATATAGAGGCCTTCAAGACGACAGCATATTTGAAAGCCCTCAAACTCGCAATTTTATGGATCGTGGGAAAGATGCTAAAATATGACCAAATAACATTGTCGCAGACAATACAGGTGCCACTCTACCCGCGCTATAGAAGCGAGTGGGGAAAAAGATCGAGATGGGCTATCTTATGTAAGATGTTCATTGGAATTCGAAAAAAGGAACTGGATGCCATAATTTATATGTCAATGTTCCAGCAACGCCTCATAAAAAGTGGTTTCTTACCAAAATCTTGCAATCCAAACTTCAGAAAAACAAGAAAGAATCAGGAACGTGTTATTCCATGTAAATGCTGAAGTCATAAGCAGAACATGTACAGACTTCAGAACAAATAAAGATATCGAGGATCGTTCCCGTATAATATTACTGCGTTCTTTGTTACTGCATCCCTTTTCCACGGAAACAGGAAGAGAAGTAGAACCTGAAGCACTCCTCTTGACAATAAAGCAGGCTAAAATGTAAAGTAGAAAAACAAGCATCATTAGAGACATTCACAACAATATATAATTATAAAAGAATGACTAAACGCTTTAAAAAAGTTTCTCATCGACAGCGATTTAGGTTTAAATGGCGTGGACACCCGGTTGCCAGTGTCTGCAAGAAACCGAAGTCATTTACCCAGAAGCACCGGAGCACTCACATACCATGCACCTGGAGCCAATGACCACCACACACCAGCCATTCAAAAATATTGAGAACATCACCTCGTTCTATGCAATAAAACACTATCTTTTGCGAGCAACAAGGGGTCCTAAATGTAAACAGTATAAAATGTTCCGCCGGACATAAACCCGATTTTGTATTCATAAATCTATATGGAAGGCGCAGTATAGATCGATGTTAACCGAAAAGAGATCTTACTTGAAAAAAAAACCGCCACGCTCATGTCCATAATCAAGCCATGCTAATCCACTAATAATTCAAACAATATATATTCCTTTTCTCTAAAAAATTGTGCGGTATCTTTGACTAAGAATTTACTGAATTTACTAACTCAAGATCACTGTAAGCTGACTGAGAGGGCATGTACGCGCTGCTGGATCGGGTTCTCTTGATTTTGCGCTCACCCTGCCGAAACGCCTACACTTTCTAACTGAACATATTTTGCTATTTATCTTTCTAGGTAAATTCCCAAAAAATGCAGACTGGCCATGACTTCAAGAACGTTGTACCCTGAATGCCTGGCTTTTATGTTTTGTCGCTGCAACTGACCAACCCCAATCAGCCGCTACCTTTTATGGTCACATCTGAAGCACCATGAGCGTAGACATTCTCCGTCGTTACAATGCCACCACCCTTTTAAATCCGCTGCTGCCAGCTTCATCTCTTCACTGACCTCCAGTACTTTACAATCAGAAATCTTGAACGCATCACTAATTCCTTCGTGCGATGTCATGTTCTAAGCTGTTGATTTCGCCTTCAATTGGCCCATTCTAACCCTCACCCAAAGTTTCAATCGAAAAACGGCCTTCGTTTTTTAAATAGAAGGACAAAGTAGCGTTTGTCGTCGTCATAGCAACAGGCTCGTGGGATGGCGTATGCAGATGACGGCAGCACTGTTTGGGGTTGTACAGCACTGCGTTCTTTGCGCGCTACATCTCAGCAGTGAAAAATTTCACTTTACTTCACAACGAAGAAACACAAAGTGAGCAAAGAACGAACTGTGGCTCTCGCCAATGCTGAGCAAAGATGATTTTCCGGGCGGGTCGCCGGCGGAGGCAGCAGCTCGCTCCGCCAATCGACACGACGTAAGCGCCGCTGCAACCGGTGTACGAGTTAGGCCGCCTCCGACTGCGGAGTTTTCAAGCTGGCCTAATCTAAAAACGTTTGTCGTAACGACTGCGCTGGTTTGCAAGCGTAGCGAGGCAGCCACATACCAAGCGCCTTAAAAATTTGTCCGTTCTATTGGCCCAAATTTGGCCTCCGCAGTTGTAAACAAGTAAGCAACATTGTCTATGGGCTCAAAAAAATCACGTGATTTCCTCCAGACTTTGCGCAATGCATTGGGGTGCTAGGGGCCTCTCCTGAGTATTCTTTCCTTGATAACTCTGTTCGCTTCATTCACTCCAACTATAACCATACTGCAAGCATCTTGTCCATGAAATCCATCATCGGGCTTCGGTCTTTAGCTTCCCGTCAGACCACTTTTCGTCTTACGTTGTTTCACAAACTATACCCTCATCCAACCCTACACAACCAACTCATTAATCAACCGCAATACATTTCTCGCCGAATCGATCACGCTCACAAAGTTGGCATCGAACATAGCAGCATGCGACATTTTTCCAAATCGTTCCTCCTCAGAACATCACGTGATTGAAACCGTCTTCGCCCAAGTGCCGTGTCCATTATGATAACCGGTTATTTCACAATGCGTTACTTAATATTATATAACTAGGATAATTTGTTTTGTTACCATAGTCGCCGTATTCTCATGAGTTATTTCTTTGTTTTTGTAACCCACTCCCCTCTGTAATGCCTCTGGCACTGAGGGTATAATAAATAAATAAATAAATAAATAAATAAATAAATAAATATATAAATAAATGGGAGCAAGGGTGCTACACTCGAGCTAGCATGTGTTTTCATTTCAGGATAACAAACCTTAAACCTAAAGCTGCGTCGATGGACCACACTAGATATATCAGGCATAAATTTGTTTTATTTACGATACGCCAGTTGCAAAGTAGACAAAACACTTGTTAGCTTTTCAATTCGAAAAGTAAAATATTTTATAAATAATTGTTCTATCAGAATTTCACGATATTGCAATATATTGCAATACTGTGGAAAAAAAAGGAGCAGCCTGGTGTCTCATAAAAATTGTAACTTCTTCGAATACCAAGATAATTTTCGCCTATTCTTGGGTAATATAACAGCAACAACAAAAGAAAATATGACTAGATCTGCAAAATAATCCGGCGTCTCCGAACAAAAGAAGGAATCCTCGACAAAAAACAGCAGATTCAAGCAGAAAACATAATTTCAAAATATATAGTATAGCGTGATACACTATTTTTTTTTATTTCGCCCTAAGCGTACATACGGCTCAAAATTTCGTATGAAGATATAAGCAAGCATATGAACCCCACGGCCTTCTTTATATACCGAGAAACAGGAACGTAGCCTGACCAGAAACTTAACCGCTGAGGAAGTGAAACCTTTTCGTAGAACCGCTTTCGGGGAACACGTTCTCGCTTTTCGAAATATTATTAGCGGTCTTCGGCGTTTACCCGAGATATGTAGAGTTTCCCAGGTGGATACGAGGCACGCTCGCCGTAGGTAATATTGTGCACGCTCTGTTTTGTGCACTGGATCATTGAGTAGGTATGAAAGAACGATATATAGAAAGCGTAATTTTAATGCTGCCCTTTAAATTGTTCGTCTTGCATCTGCGCACTTCGCCGCATATATATCCTAAAGAGTATATTATTAGGACGCCTTTGCCAAATAAATGGCTCTCTTCTCTTATTCACCCACGCCCGAGGCTGTTCCTCCTTTTTTCGAGCTTCCATGCGTGCCATAGAGAAGATTTCCTAGATTCAATTCAATTTTCCCACGTTCTTCTCCTCGCGCGCATTCTGTTGTAAACTTTAGGTACGGTTGAACGTGAAGATCTTAACGCTGTAAAAACTCCTAGCGTGCTGTCTTTAGTGTAGGTGAAATTAATGCTTTTAACGTTGTTTTTCGCAGTTGCAAACACAAATCGCATAAATTTTTTTCAGCAAAAAGACACCGCGAGTACAATCAGTTCCTTCATATCAGCTTGAAACATGCCGATTGTTTCCCATTTGCTCAAAAATATTCCTAGTATAAATGATGCATGCAGACGAGTGGTTTCAACACAATTTGCCTAGACTTCTCCTTGCGGAATTCCGGGCGGAAATCTTTGGGCGAAAGATTGAATCGGCGGTTGGACAGAAATACGTGCGTGTGCATAGACAGATATTCGGGAGTTAAATTAGCACAAGAAATACTATCATCTTTAAATTATTGTCACGAAGCCAGATATGACGCAGTTCTCTTGAAGGAAAACACGTTTATTGGAGCGTACTTGTGCTCCCCTAACAACTCAAATTTTACACGAGGGGCGAAGCAGCAGTCAGCAAAGTGACGTACTCAAGCGAGCGTCGGAGATCGAATGCCACGGCGTCTGCTCTGCAGGCTTTTATCTTTCGGCGCAAGTGTTTCTGGAACCGTCGATTCACATCAAGATTATTGTAGATCACAGAAGATGATTCTGGCCTAGCGAAGTTAGGACGAAACAGTGTGCTTATCTGAATGTGATAGGCCGTGCGGCATGAAAGTGAAGAATGAAAGACGCGCTTCGTTTGGAACGCAGATAACACAGATGGGCGTGGCCAGGCAGTACAAACAAACAATACATAAACAAACCCATACATGGTTCGCGGCATTACCCACCCCCCCCTATAAGAGTGCATCGACCCGATTCTAAAATAAAAGACTGTCAGGACAAACAAAAAAAGTCCGTCATCTTCAATAGTAAGCTTCCAAGCGAACCACGTGGACTACTTCGGGCCCCGTGCGTCATCGTGTTTCTCCAGAATCACCATCGGGGATCACTTTGTAGGTAAGTTGGCCGACGCGTCGTAGAATCTGGTAGGGGTCGAAATAACGTCGCAGAAAGTTCTCACTTATTCCGCGTCGACGGATGGGAGTCCAAACCCATACACGATCCCCAGGGTGGTATTCGACGTCTCGGCGTCGGAGGTTGTAGCGTCCAGCTTCTACCAGCTGCTGGTCCGTTGTACGAACTCAAGCCAGCTGGCGGGCTTCTTCGGCACGCTGAAGGTATCCTTGGACGTCGGCGTTGAGTTCGTCATGTTCTACGTGGGGAAGCATGGCGTCGAGCATCGTAGTCGGCTGTCTTCCGTAGACAAGCTCGAATGGCGTCATCTGCGTAGTTTCCTGGATAGCCGTGTTGCACACAAAGGTTACATACGGGAGCACTTCGTCCCAAGTCTTATGTTCAACGTCGACGTACATTGACAGCATATCTGCGATTGTCTTGTTCAGGAGTTCCGCTGGTCCGTTTGTTTTGGGGTTGTACGCCATCGTTCTTCGGTGATCCGTGTTCCTGTAGCGTAATATCCCTTGCATCAGCTCCGCAGTAAAGGCCTTTCCGCGGTCTGTGATTAGGACTTCCGGGGCTGTACGTCGCAGCACAACTTGGCTTATGAAGAACTTTGCAACTTCTTGTGCAGTCCCCCTCGGATGATCGCCGGTTCGGCGTAGCGTGTCATGTAGTCTGTCGCTACAACAATCCACTTGTTCTCGGATCGGGATGTAGGGAACGGGCCCAGAAGGTTCATTCCAATCAGTTGGAAGGCCCTAGGTGGGGCGCCCATCGGCTGGAGAAGTCCGCCTGATCTCGTCGGTGGTGTTTTTCGTCGCTGGCAGTCACGGCAGCTTCGGACGTAGTGGGTGACGTCGGATGCAAGGCGGGGCCAGTAGTACTTCATCTTGATTTTTTCAGTTGTGCGAGCTGTGCCCAGATGTCCGGAAGACGGGTCGTCATCGCACGCTTCCAAAATTTCGTTCGGAAGATCTGCCGAAATGACAAGAAGATAATTCGCTCTCGTTCCGGGGATGAAATTCTTCAAGAGGACGGAGTTTTTCAGGCTGAATGCAGGTAAGTTGCGATTGAAGGCCCTGGGCACGGCGACGTTGCATCCTTGGAGGTAGTCGATCATGACGCGTAGATCGGGGTCGGCACGCTGCTGGGCGGCCAAGTCGCTCTCAATCACGACTCCGAAGAACGCGCTGTCGTTATCGTAGTCTTGTGGTGGTGGGTCGACGGGGGCACGGGACAGGCAGTCGGCGTCCTAATGTTTCCTTCTGGATTCATAGACTACTGTAACATCAAATTCTTGCAGGCGCAAGTTCCACCTACCAAGACGGCCAGAAAGGTCTTTCAAATTGGCGTGCCAACACAGCGCATTGTTGTCGGTCACAACCTTAAATGGTCTTCCGTGCACGTACGGGCGCAATTTTTAAATGGCCCATATAATTGCGAATAACTCTTTCTCAGAGGCTGAGTAGTTTGTTTCTTCCTTGGACAGACCACTGCTAGCATAGGCGATTACTTTCTCGCACCCGCTTTGCTTTTGTACGAGGATGGCCCCCAAGCCGATATCACTGGCGTCCGTGTGCATTTCCGTTTTGTTGTTTTCGTCGAAATGCGCGAGCACAGGCCGGCTTTGCAGGCATTGTTGCCGCTCGCAGCAATCTGTGTCTTGTGATTTTTTTCCAGCTGGAAGCGGTGCTATCTTTCGTCAAGCGGGTGAGTTGCTCTGCAATGCGGGCGAAGTTTGCGACGAAGCGCCTGTAGTATGCGCAAAGTCCGAGAAATTTCCGCACGCACTTCTTACCTTTCTGTGTTGGGAAGTTCGCTATGGCGGAAGTTCGCTATGGCGGACGAGTCCAGAAGGCTGGACTCGTGCACCATTGACGACATGGCAGAAAATCTTGAGTTCCTCGTACGCGAAGCGCCACTTTTCAGGCTTCAGCGTTAACCCCGACGTACGGTTGGCATCGAGTAAAAACTGCAACCTTGCTAGATGTTCGTCAAAAGCCGGGAAGAGGTATACGAGGCCGGTGTGCCCCTTCAGGCCAGCTATCACAGTGTCCATGACTCGTTGAAACGTAGCTGGCACCGTGCACAACCCGAACGGCACCACCTTCAACTCGTGTAGGCCGTCTGGGGTTATAAATGCAGTCTTCTCTCGGTCTCTCTCCTCCATTCTCAATGTGCCAGTAGCCGGTCTTCAGATGCATCTATGAGAAGTACTTCGCGTGGCAGAGGTGGTAGAGGGCGTCGCCGATTCTGGGGAGGGGGTACACGTCCTTTTTAGTGATTTTGTTCAGTCGCCGGTAGTCAACGCAAAACCTTAATGTGCCGTCGTTTTTCTTCACGAGTACGACCGGCGCAGCCCAGGGGCTTTTCTATGGCTGTATATGTCGTCGCTGAGAATGTCGTCGACCTGAGTCCGGATGGCTTCCCGCTCGTGTGAAGAGATGCGGTACGGTGGACTGTCGGGTAGGTCGGGCTGCATCTTCGGTTATTATTCGGTGCTTAGCTACAGGTGTCTGACATAATTTTGAGTTCGACGAAAAACACTCTCTGTAGCGATGCAGCAAATTCAATAATTTCTTCCGTACTTCTGGCGGCAACGCCGGATTAACGTCGAAGGAATTCGGAAGCTTCAAGGTGTCTTCGGGTGCGCGTTCAAAATCGGCAACCGCGATCACGTCACTTGCTTCTGGCGTTTCTTTGAGGAACGCAATTGCAGCGCTCTGTTTAAATGCTGGTATTCCTAGCTGAAATGAGTGACCAAAACTTGGGATTGGCGTTGCGTAAAGCGCGCAATGCCCCTGCAATGGAGACAGCGTGGTCGAGGAGCAACCTTTGGTCACTCTCTAAGATTGCGTCGGCGTCAGGAACGGCATCTTCACAGTGGGCGGTGATCATCAAGCTTCCTCGCGGCGGCAGTGTGACATGATGATCGGCGATCCTTAAAGCAGCATGTTGTTCGGGGTTCGGTTCCGGCGTCATGGATTGCTCGGAGGAAAAAGTTATAGACTTGGTCTGTAGATCAATTATTGCGCCGTTGTTCGTCAAAAAGTCCATTCCAAGAATTACGTCGCAAGAGCAGTTAGGCAAAATGACGAACGCCGCAGGGTATGTTGTGCCGTCTATGTTGACGCGCGCTGTGCACGTTCCACTTGGCGTCACGAAATGGCCTCCTGCTGAGCGAATGTGCGGACCGTCCGATCTGGTGATAACTTTCTTCAGCTTAGACGCAAAAGGTCCGCTCATGACTGAGTACTCGGCTCCCGTGTCTATGAGGGCGACTACTTCAAAACCGTCGATGGCCAGCTGAACGTCGGACGCCGCCTTCTTCGAGTTCCGGGTGCGTCGTGGCGTCGTATCTCGGCTTCTGCATGTTGACGGTCGGGCACTGTCCGTCGTGGTCTTCGCATTATTCTCATCGGCAGGTTTAGTCATGTCGGCATCGCGTCGCGCCATTTTGATGGCGTCGTGGTCGGGAGTCACGTCAGGGTTAGATTGGGTCGTCGGGTCGGGGCATGTCGTGAAACAGGGTCTTCAGCGAGTCGCTGCGTCAATGGAGGGCTTTCAGTCTTCCGCCATTGTGCAACTTTACCTCCCGAAAATGCTGCTTTTAGTTTTCGCTGTGTGGGCTGGGGGCCTTCCACGTGCCAAATCAGCATTGCTACGGCAGTTGGGCGACTGGTATGGGTATGGCGACGGCGATCGGTTGTAGTGGGCTGGTCCTCGGTTGGTATTGAACAGGTATTCGTCGATCTCAGTAGGGCGCTGGCCGGGTCGGGGGCGTGGGGCGTCGACAGAGAAACCACCCCGTCCGAGAATCCTGTACGGGCAGCGACGATAGATGTGATCGGCCTCTCCGCAGTGGTAGCACAGCGGACGATTATCGGCGGTTCGCCATACGTCCGTCTTCCTCTGCTCCTGGTTTTGGCCTGCAGGGTGTCGGGCGGGTGACAGTGGACAGCGGTACGGCGGGACTTCTTGATGACGGGTTGAAGCAGGGCGGGGTCGTCCAACAGCTGCGGAGTAGGTGATAGCTTGAGGCTCACGTGGTACTTCGAAAGGCGTAGAAGTCCCCAAAGCGAGGGTAATTTCTTCCCGGATCATGTCGCTTATAGAGGTGACTTGGGGTTGCTACATTGTTGCGGAGAGTTTCCGCAGTTCTTCCCTGACGACAGCGCGGATTGTCTCACGTAGTGTGTCTCAGCTAAGAGCCCCGGCATCGACCATGTCCGCAACTTCCGCATTGACGGGACGGTCGTACTGCCTCGTGCGAATTTCCAACGTCTTCTCCATGGCGGCCGCCTCGGACGCAAATTTGGACACCGATTTGGGGGGGTTGCGTACAAGGGAAGCAAAAAGTTCTTGCTTTACTCTTTGCATCAAAAACCTGAGTTTCTTTTCTTCCGTCATTTCCGGGTCTGCGCGCGAAATATTCGCTCTATTTCCTCAACGAGGATTACGACTCAATCGTTCGGGTGTTGCATTCGAGTTTCCAGTAAAAGCGCAGCTCATTCTTTTGTCACCATGGTCGTGAAGGTATTAAGGAACTGGCTTTTGAATTTCGTCCAGTCGGTCAAGGCGCTTTCGTGGTTCTCGAACCAGGTTCGAGTTGCATCCTCCAATTAAAAGAAAACATGCCGGAAGAAAACCTGTTGAAGACCTGCACGCGCTCCAGCTTCTCCTACGATTCCTCCGGGCCTTCAGTGGGGGCTCCTCCGAAAGTTAGCGGTTGCCGGGGCTGCTGCAGCAGGATCGGCGACGTTGGTTCTTGCACCATGGTGGTGGTTGCAGCAGTTGTTGTCTTGGGTCTTTCTGGCAGGAGGCCGAACTCGGGTGGCAATCCTTGCAGTCGGAGGCTGGCTCTATAGTTAGACTGGGCTGGCGGCTTGCAGAAGTCGTCATAAAGGGAGCGTACCCAGCACCTCTATCAGATGTCACGAAGCCAGAGACGACGCAGTTGTGTTGAAGGAAAACACGTTTATTGGAGCGAAGTTTTGCTCCCCTAACAACTCAAGTAATACACGGCCGGCAAAGCAGCAGTCAGCAACGTGACGTAGTCAAGCGAGCGTCGGAGATCGAATGTCACGGCGTCTGCTCTGCAGGCCTTTATCTTTTTTCATCTGGAACCGTTGATTCACATCCAGAACATTGTAGATCACAGATGATTCTGGGTAGCGACGTTAGCAGGAAGCAGTGCACTTATCTGAATGTGATAGATCGATGGCATGAAAGTAGAGAGTGAAAGACGCGCTTCGTTTGGGACGCAGATACCACAGCCGGGCGTGGCCAGGCAGTAAAAACAAACAATAAATAAACAAACCCATACATGGTTCGCGGCAATATTTTGGTCATGTAAACGTGGCCCCCTCTTTCGGTCAAACAAACCGCAAGCGAAAGGCGATTCGTTATTCCCATTTTCAATGAAATTATTAATCCCACTGTGAACAGGATCACGGCGGGGCGGTTACACTTCTCAGCTTACGCAACACGCACATTTGTCAATTATGCGAAGCAAAGTTCTCTTATTAGGAACCGAAATACTGTCAAACAATTATTTGTTTTCCTTGATGCTAATAATAGCATGCGTTCACTAATAGCTTACATAAAGATGCCGGTGAATTCTTTCGATACTTCGTGTGTTCCTTGCGTTGACTCTCATGGATGGGCCAGAGCATGGCCACATTCAGCTCCTCTGTCCACCTGCAATTTAGAAGTAACACTTGGAGGCAGTTTCAGGATATTTTTGTGCTTTCTTATAGTGGGACGAAATATTTTGTCGCTGTTGGTTTTGGGCACAAAAATATGTTTAAAGTTCCTGGCCGACTAGAGAACGACCTTTTGATAACCCGGTAGAAGGCCTAAAAGCCCTGTCGTTTGGAAACGGTGCTTGTGTCGGGTGTAACTCATACGCCCGGCTATCGTTTGCGCACACGTGTGTTCCAGTGCCTTATACCGTTTGCAGGGAAGATCTAACGGTCGCGCGCACAACCTTGTGCGGACGCACAAATCGTTACTCATCTCTAAAATGTAACAAAACGTATTTGAATAAAAGATATTAGAATCTTGTTTACAAGAACAGTAACGATGTCAAGTATTGAAGATAATAATGTGGTGAGCAGGTTTTCAAGCCATAAAAATAATGCCGCTGTAGGCACTTTGGCCATGCTTTTTGATGTACCGCTCTCCGCAACCCTTCGAAAATGCAAAACATCAAACTATCCGGGTAGACAGGAGCGAGCATAGCACCAAGAACACTCGCAATAGTGGCCAATGAAGATCCTACAAAGCTTAAATAGGTGGTCATGGACGTACAGCACTGGGGCTCTAGGTTGCCTAGTGTTAGTGGAAAATCCTGGCCCTCGTCTGAAACTTCAAGCGTGAAAACAAGTTCCAAAGTGTATGCAATTGCACCCACTCTGCGGTATTGTATGGCGAAATTGGAAAGGACTCTCCAATTTCATCGCATATTTTGAGCACATTGCCAACTCGATCATGGTGTTTCCGTCCACGCTGTACGTCAGTATGGGTCCTACCCGGCGTAAATAAAGGAAGTTCGAGATTTTTAATGGCCCAAAATTTTAAAGATAAATATTACCATAGCCGGAATCGAACTTTGTCTTGGGTGACTGTAGAAGTTTAGACAGAAGAGAGTTCACAGTGCTTTCCCAGACTTCATCCGGAACCGGACTGGACCATGGCTGTGCGAAAATGTACATCAGTAAAAGTGTCAACATAGAGCGTGCAAAGGAGTTGCGGCGACTAAATGTCAAAATACTGCGAGAAATTTGCAGGATCGAAGTGTCATCAGGCTTGGAACAACAGCATGCTGTAATTGACACCTTGAAGGCCGCAAATCCAACGTGTATATGTTACATAACCAGTGCATAAATGTGCATTGGGTACTATTTGTATTGTTGTACATCACCTTTTATCCTGGAGAACAAAGCTAGAACCATTTTTTCGCATTTCGCTTTTGTACCTATTTTCTAGGGATTATTTTTGTATATCTTGCTATCGTAGTACATATTCGAAAATTGAGAACCAGGTGGATTTGCTCACCATTGAGACGTTTACGACAGGCGGCTAGTGCATTTCTTTTCCCAACATTCGACGTGCTCTGATTACAGCAGAACCATCGTAAACATAGAAATACGTCTAGTTTGCAAAAAACCGGTCCATTTGGCTTGCTGTCACTTGGTTATTATTAAAACATCGCCTAAGTAGCACCAAACTTTCACAATGTTTATTGATACCCTTTCAAATTACACATTTGCCTGGCCGATTGTAACCTCCAAAGGAATTGCAGGATTTGCCGTCAACTGTGAGAAACCCGCTTGATTCCACAAGTCAGCTTTGGAGGTAGCCAGAAGGAACTGAGCCTGCTTGTTTGAGAAAAAAAAGCGAAGAAGAAGGCTGGGGTGGAGCACCCTCTCACCTTCCTCTGCCAGAGAATCCAGCGATAGCCACCGTCAGGCAATGCTGTGTAACATCAATGAAAGACCTTCTTCGGAGGGTGAGCAGTTGGTCGAAATCCCGCCCGCTGACAAACAATAATTGGAGTTTACCGTGAACGAGGATTGTAAAAAGTATTGTAAAAGAAAATCTGCAACTGTTTTCAACACGAAGGCAGGCATGAATTTCTCACCAAGATGCACACCAAAATCACTACAGATTTCTCTCTCGCATGGCAGTCTCGTTTGTCTTAATCGCATCAGGGAGAGCTTTATTTTCAAGCCATTAGGTACCCATGAGGAATAAGGTATCCATAAGCCATAAGGTAGCCATTTGTCAGTAAGCTATTACAAGCACTTCATCTCGTCTAGGTTTGTCTTTGTTTAGCCCCTGTACTAGTTTGCGCTTTCCGCCCAAGAAATTAGGTAAGCGGTGGCAATTGCAAGATTGAGTAGCCTACTCACCGTGCTGGTCAAATACTGCCGCGCCATGATCACCTGATGTACCGCTACTCGGCCAGTGTGAGATGAAGACATTTTTGAACTTACTTCCCACACGCTGAAAGCTATGAAAGATGATTTCGTGTTCATGTGCCACAAACGCCTAAGGGTTCACCGGCGGAAAAAATAAAACTCGTTCGTTTACGTCAGCATTGTACAGTTTCATACACCTTATTCAAAACCAAAATGATACGTTACACAAACAGTTTGTTCATAAGCAATCCTTCTGGACAACTCTAATCTGGGCGAACGCTTACAAAACACCTGAGTGCTCAGCAGAAAAGAAATGTTCCTTCTCTAAGTCCGCTTCGAAATCTTTCATAGGTCCCTTTCAGGGGTGTGTCTATGTACAGAATATTTGGAACAATTTATGCCTGAAGATTGTACACCCAATCAAACCGGGTTTAACGGCTTTAATCAGGTTTAACAAACCACGCCAAAATGACCCGCCGCGGTGGCTCAGTGGCTAAGGCGTTGCGCTGCTGAGCACGAGGTCGCGGGTTCGATTCCCGGCCGCGGCGGCCGCTTTTCTGATGGAGGCGAAAAGCAAAAACGCCCGTGTGTACGAGATTTCGGCGCACGTTAAAGATCCCCAGGTGGTCAAAATTAATCCGGAGTCCTCCACTACGGCGCGCCTCATCGCCTGCGTTGCGTCGGCGCGTTAAACCCCCACAATCAATCAATCAATCACGCCAAAATGGCGAAGCTTGAGCTCGTATGCGTCACCACCCAACGTGATCTCACAATATCTTCGAACCACGCTGCACGGTTAGCACTGCTGGTAAGGACACACGCTCTTCTGCGGAACCAGTGAAGCACCTAATTAACCCGATAATGACCGTGGCGGGCGGGTGAACAAACTGGTCGTTATATTACTGTGCGAATATTATCCTTCCTATCAACTCAGGAGTTGTGCATGAGCTGGTCAAGCCGGTATAGTTACTCATACTGAATAAGCACGCAGCGAATCACAGCTGCGAGCAAGAGACCACGAGGGAAAGAAAGAGTTGAGCCACTTCAAAGAAGAAGGAGAGTAATGCGAAGTGTGCAAAGTGGAGAGAAAAAAATTAATGCCATTCCCCTTTGTAAAGAAGGATAACCTGCGAAGCTGCAGGCTGTACACGAAATCCACAAAACGCGGCACTTGTTTAATTTGCGATCCAGCCAGTAGCTCTTACCCAATAAAACTTTCAGACTCGTGATTTATACTGGTTTACAAACATGGAGCTGTCCGTTTCCGTACCGCCTCGCAAACGTCATTCTGCTTGTCTACCACACCAACATCTTCCGCTCGACCACTGAGGACATCTGTAAGTAAGAATCGGTGCGGTATACGTATACGTAAGAAAATCCCGCCAACAGAACGGAATTGTCATCAAAGAGAGCATGAAACCTATATCTGGGCGAACTCGCCCTCCCCCCTCCTCTCTCAATGCCCCACTTGCGCTCCATACACCGGAAACCAGTTTTCTTTGCTTGCTTAGAAGTGGAAGGCACCGCCAGAATTGTTGCTGTGAATGCTTTTCAAGCTGAACCAGAAATGTTAGCTCACGTCGACATTGCTTTTTACCTGAGAGAGATTTCCAGTCTCTCAGAGAGTTGCAACGTGCGGTGAAAATGAGGCCATGAAACCCATATCTGCGCGTGCAAGACTCCCCCTCTTCCCTCCACTCTCCACTTGTGCCTGATACACAGGCAACCCGTTTTGTGCGCGAACTTAGATGTAAAAGGCAACGCAAGAATGGTCGCTCTGAAGGTCTTTCGAAATGAACACAAAATATTGGCTCACGCGAAGCATACCTGTTCATGAGGAAGAGATTCGCAGCTTCTTGTCGCCTTGCAATGTGCTTTTTGTAGATGAGGGCAGGAGACCTATATCGCCGCGTGCCCGACTACCCCCACCACCTCTTTCCTTCACTCCTTACTTGTGCTCGATACACCAGTTTTGTGAGCGCGCTTAGAAGTGGAAGGAGCCGCAAGAAATGTCGCTCTCAAGGTCTTTCAAGCTGAACACCAAATATTGGCTCACGTGATACGTTGCTGTCGATTTGGGAGAGACTTCAAGCTTGCGTGTATTTTGAATGCACGCAATATTGATTCTGGGTTCTACGTTTTGAGCTAGTACATCATCGGAATCCACGCTTTCCTCACGTGGGGGCCGCTTGACCTCAGTTGCGCGCATAAAAAGCAAAATTCATTGTACGCTTATGTGAGCTTTGCTCTTAGGACCTGGCACCAGTACTGAAGACCTTTGTGGAATCTCATACTTAAACTCTTATTCTTCTCATATGAATGCGCTAGTATCCTAGACCCCTCTCAGAATAAAAGCAAACCAGTCGGCTTTTTATGAGTGCTGCACTTGCCTCGTGTAGAGCGCACCAACAGCGATTTTCTGGTTTAGGAGATACATTATGGAACGGCATTTTTTTGCACATACGCGGAGCGTGTTCTGCAGACCATATTGTTCGAATCAATTTTGTACCACACGAGCTTACATTTGCGGCGGTTGGTACTGTTGGGACTTTTCGGACGGACATATGAATCACTTACGTTGCTAGTTTCTAACTGTGATGGTGATGCAGTCGCGACTGATTAGGATGTCCCCTATCGATGTTAGCGTCGGTTATTTTTTTCTAAAAACCTGTCAATAGCGCAAAAAACTTCTTTGCTATTCGCCATGTTTTTTTCTCCTAAATTGGGGTCATATATATTGGAAGAGAGGTTTAGCTACACTATGGCGTATACTTTTTATTTTATTGCCATAAACATTTTAACAGCATCTGCACGTCACTGCCTAAGAAACAATACTCTTCAGCAGGTGGAAAGTTTTATTACAATGATATTTCAATAAGTGGGTAAGGCGAAGTGGTCAGTGAAGACTTTTATCAACATCATCAGCAGCAGCAGCCTACCTGGGCCCATTGCATGGAAAAGTGCTATCCCATAGATCACCACTTATATCGGCCCTCTGCTGACTGAGACAAATTCTGTTCCATTCTGTTATCCCTATTAACGAACGGTAATTTTGCGTGCGCAATACATGTCCTGCTCACGTCCATTTCTTCTTCCTAATTTCTACTATGTCCTTAGCACGCGTTTGTTACCACACCCACTCCGCTCTCTTCTTGTCGCTTATTGTTACACCTATTCTATTCCGTTCCATTCATCGCTTAAAAGCTTACCTCTAGTCTACCAAACGGTCTACGTCCTCGCACTGCCCTACGCATCATTGAACACTCCACTTACCTCCCGGAGGAGAGCCACATTTTATGGACCCTTGGCCATTGTATGCTGTCCGGCAATGAAGCGGCGTGCGACGCAGCCCGAGAAGTGGTACACTGGGCCATTGCCCCTGACCTCCCTCCTACAACTGCATGCCCACCCCTACTCACCTACAATGACATTCTCACACACTACAAGCTCTCTCGTCGCACCTTCCCTCCACTTCACCCGTCTCTAACAAAAGTGGTGAAATCACTCTCCGCCAACATCAAACTCGGACCTTCCCTCACATTACACTTTGGCATTTGATCTTCCCTACCTCTCCCTCACCACAGTGCAAGTATTGCGCCGAAAGTTGTACTCTTAATCACATAGTCTGGGAATGCTCCCACACATCCGAACTATCTCCAAATCCCCACCCCTCTCCTTCAGATTGGGCGATGCAGCTGTCCATTTCTGAACCCGGCTCCCAGCTTAACCTGGTGAGGCGGGCCCGGACTGCCAGCTAGAGCCAGGGACTCCGGGACTAAGGAGTCTCCCCACTGGTCTGCCTCCACACAAGGAGTCGGACTGGGCTTCAATAAAAGTTTTATTCTCTCTCTTTCTCTAGTCTACCTTCTGCACCGGTAGGGTAGTGGTAGGCTTTTATAAGATACGCCTAATATCGATGTTGTTTTCTAGTCTCCGATTCCCCACCAAGATGTAATATGGCTGAACATACATCAGCCACAGTGAGGGTTGCGGAGACTCAGTTTATTGTTTCAACGGCTGCAGCTGCCATGCAACAATAAAGTACATATGAATATGACAATGTCGGTGCCCGAGACTTGTCGCCATATTTTAAGTATCCTGTACAAAAAGCACTGACAATTGGCATAACCACACGCGTCTTAAAACTCAATGATAATGTGATACAAAACTAGACCGGGAACCACAAGGCAAGAGGAGTTTTCCCTATTCATTTCTCCTTCCGCTATGCCTCGTACCTGTAACGTCTTCTGAAAATATTTGGAAGTTTGGTAAGGTTCCATATTCGATAGACAGTGCTGCCTCGTCCTCTATGACCATGTTTGTGGAAGCCAGCGCATGAGTTACTCTTTTCCTTACCGCTCTAGTAAACCTGAAGAAGGCTTCCAACGCAATTACACAGATACCTACACCACGACAGAAACATGGACATCAACCCAAGCAGAACTCTCCAGGCGGGATGCTTTACTTCTGTACTTCTTACCGAGGATTTCTTACAACTGTACTTCTTACCGCGGTTTTAATGCAGTGAACCGCCTACACTCATTATTCGCCACTGTTAAATATTCATCTAACGAACATCTGTTAAGTATTCAGGAAATGGTTTACAATTACCCTTACAGTGCTAACGTGTCATAGCGTGCAAATAACACAGAAAGGCCAATTTCGCTAGATATTTCTGTAATCCGGAGTATAACGTGCATAAACAGTTTTCGTTATGCTTAATAACAATCTACTGCAAAAAGCGTACTTAGACGTACGCTATCATACAACGCTCAAGAGCAAAGAATCAACGGCGAATATGCCAATTTACAGAAGGAAAAATGTATTATAGAAATGGTTTATAAAATATGATGGGCGTCATTATGGCCTACTGGAAATATCTTCAGAAGGCGTTATTCCTCTACCCCCGCTGCCAAGTACTTCATGCTCTGCTCTCCGCTTCCAGCGTCATAATTTTAATAACCGGTCCTGTCTTAATAGATCTAGAGTTCGTTTCTTCAACCCAACCCAATTTACACTGCTTCGCGCTGCTCGGGCGCAATGTGTCGGGACAACGCTATGAAGTTATTTTATATTTGGTTTCGTGTTTCGTCTCAAACAGCAAGATATCGAACTATGCTCGTTTTGTGCTTGCGTCCAGGCCATTTCTGTACGCCATTTTTACCTCGCTTTTTGAGTTCTTTATCTCCGGCGGAGTGCCACGCAGAAACCGGACGTGTGGTTCTCTGGGGGATGAAAGCACCATAGAACAGGCTCCATCCATTGAACGACCCAATTACCGGCGGTTACCGCAGCAAAACAGTCTTATCGGTCGGACGTTCAATGGCGAGAGCTGCGGGGAGCGGAACCGGGCAGACTGAGGTATTGTGGCATCATAAATTTAGCAGACACTGTATGCATAAAACTTAACTACACGTTTCCCTCACATCGGAACTGCTCCAATTAGCTTCTGTGTTTGGGCTGGGAGTGCATTTGCGTGCCCCTTAACTGCACGTTTTCTCCCAGAAACCGTGCCTTCGCTCTAAAAACATCATTTAGATCTGTTCTAACCAGCCACATTATATGTATCGGGATCAAGACGCGAAATATTTTTATCAATGGCCACCACCAACGCCAAAGACAAAATTTGATCATACCGTTCGCGCTTATTGTGTGTCACCTCTACATTGTGCGTCAAAAGGCTTCGGTTGTCGTCCGACTTCACAGCGTATAACTGCGCCTACTTTTTAGCGCGCGGCACTTCGTCTCCCACTCCTGTGGTTTTAGGGCGCGTTCGTCCCCCTTTATAGCGAGCCAACGAAGTGGATACCGAAAAATACGAAGAAATAAGATGAGGAAGTACCCGGCGGGGAAATGTGGTGGAAGTGTGAGACCGAGGCTGGTAACCGAATTCGGCGAGAGGCCTTTTTGCTGCGACAACCAAGAGAGCCACCGAATATAGTGCGACAAGTAAAAACGAGGATTAAAGCATGACGAAATTCGCGAACCATTATCAGCGTGGCGACGCGCTAGCAGAGAAGTCCAGAGTATATGTCGCGCCTTCATACGTTCGCTTACGCGGCGATTACTTCTTGATATGAAACTGGTGACCGCCATCACTCAAAGGCCTTCAGTTTCGCTTACACACAAATTTCACATTAAAGAGCAACGTTCTCGTTAGCCATTTTAACAGCTGGATTTTTGTTTCTGGGCGTAAATTAGTGTACGACGACATCCGAAAATGTTTCGTCATAGTTACTCGGAGCGTTTACCACAGTCAAGAGCCTACGTTTTACCACGAGCGCTCGGTGTCGTCCAGTCTACCGCGTGTCGCTCTCAATAAAACCAAAAAACACATCGCGTGCGTGCGCGGCTCAAGTGGTAGCACAAGACAGCTCGCGCAACAGACGACCAGGTCGCGAAGCCGGTTGCAGACGATTTTAGCACTTGTTGACGAGTTCCACTTTGGGAGACGTGTGAAAGCCTGCGGACCAAACTACTCAGGCCCTCAGTAATCCACAGTAAAGGTGGCGGTATAGATGGTTATGACGCCGGCTACTAATACCCCAATGAAAAGCGACGACGTAACCTGTATATAAAAAAGTGCAAACCTATTTTTATGCGTCGTGGTGTGCTCTTCAGGGCTCACATAGAAACATATCCTCTCGGTTCTTGTGTTTCAAGCCTCGCTTGACTTAGTGGAAGCATCGTGAATTTTGTTACATAAATGTTGTCACGATGCCAAAGACGACGCCGTTGTCTTCCACGAAAACAAGTTTATTGGGGCGAACTTGTGCTTCCCTAACAACTCAAAGGATTCTGAGGCGGCGGTGTTATCGCGACATCTGGTGAAGATGCGGGGTACATGCACCCTAAACCCTCTTCAAATTTTCAACGAAGCCTAACTCGTGCCAGTGGGCTTGGTTTCACCGAAACCGGACGGATACTGATCAATTCTTTCTTCGCGATACAGATCACGCTGTGGTGGAGCGGCTTCGTAGCAAGATGGGACGACTACGGAAGGCGACTGGCCCATACTTTGCCGCCTACAGCCAGCGTGCTCTACAGGTTTTCACTACGGTTATCGCCGGATCCCTTCCACAGCGTGGCAAGCCGATACCTACGCGTCGCCACCGTGACATCACCAGAACTACCTCTACTCGACTGTAGGTACCACAGCCATACGGGTTAGCAACGAGAAAGCAACGAGTTCACCGTGAACACACTTGGGTGACAAGAGAAATAATTCACCTAAAATGAAAGATAAAAAGGCGACGCAAGCGTGGCGACACAAGCCAGCTTCAAATCCTTATCACGGAGATGCGATATGAAGTGCGCGCAGCAAAGGAGCATTTTTCATCAACACGCATCTTCTGTTTATGCGCCATGAGCCGCATAAGTTTTTGCGTTACCTATCTGCTGAAAAGGCCCCAGTCCCAGAAATAAAATCGCCTTATGGTACGGTGGTTGATCGTGTAACCGTATCCGAAAAGTTTACTAGCTTTTTTAATCAGTATTTACCTGTTATTGCTCACAAGTAGCCTTAAAACCTTATACAGTTAGTAACCTTATATGTGAAATAAATATCAGTGAGGTAGGTGTCCTCAGCCTTTTACGGAAGCTCGACCTTAAAAGATCTCCTGGCTTTGATAGCATAACAAACAACTTTTTATTTAAATGCGCTGAGTGGGCTTCAAAATACTGTACAATATTTACACAGCCTCGCTCAACACCGCAACAATTCCAGCTAATTGGCGCTGTGCAAAAATAAACCGATCCATGAGTCAGGCTAAAATCAAGATTTTAATAATTATAGGCCAATTTCATTGCGAAGCACGTGCTGTAAAATGCTTGAACATATTATCTTCAAAGCAATTATGTACCATTCAGTACTAATTCTGTGCTGAGCGTCACAACACGGTTTTAGAGTTGGACTGTCAACGGTTGCCCGACTTGCTGAATTTACTAACAATATTGGCCGCACATTCATGAAAGAAGACAATTAGATGCAATCATTTTATTTTTCTAAAGCATAGGATGTCGTTCCCCATCAGGATCTTATGACAAAACTAAATGAATAGGAGTAGATACGAAAGTTGACTCATGGATTCAGTGCTATATAAAAAACCGAAAACAATATATTGCTTTAAATGAATGCATTGTATTTTGTATTGTATTGTACTCTGTATGTATTGTACTCTGGATGTATTTTCTGGTGTCCCGCAAGGTGCAGTCCTTGCCCCAATTTCATTTTTAAATTATATGAACAATATCCAATTCTCTGTTGACCCATCTATTACATCTAGACTGTTCGCAGATTACTGTGTGATGTATGCAGAGTTTAGAATAAAGAAGATCAGCTAAAACCTAATAAATCGTTAACTTCTATCTAGGCGTGGAGCAAAGACTGGGGCATGAAACTAAAAAAACCAAAACGCTCAGCCTTAGTATTACCAAGGAAAAAGCTCCTTCAGATTTCCACTATAATATTGAGGATACTGAAGTGGTCAAGGTGGGAAAGGTAAAGTATTTAGGTGTCACCTTTTCTAGTAATTTATTTTGGGAAAGCCATATAGAGAACATATGTATTAAAGCACTAGGTAAGCTAAACTTCATAAGAAGGCGTCTACGCCCAGCATCCTTAAAGGTTAACCTAATGCCTATAAATCTCTCATTAGGCCAACTCTAGAGTACGCCGATATTATATGGAGCCCCCACCAAAAATATTTAGTATACACACTTGAATGCGTACAGAACTTCGCTTTGCGTTTTATCTTTTCCAACTACTCCCGCTTTACTAGCATTTCCGAACTACGAAAACGGGCAGGCTTCCAAACTCTCTCATACTGCAGAATGAGATCTAGATTAAAGTTCATTTATCTTTTGTTCCACGATCATTATAAAATATCCCGAACTAACTACCTACCAGCTCCCTACAGGCATTCTTCGCGCACAAAACATAATAAGACTATCAGGCAACCTCACAGCAACATAAACACACATAAGTACTCTTTATTTCCATCAGCCATCGCACTGTGGAACAGATTACCGGCGGATGCAGTCAACAGCACACCTGTAGAGTGTTTTCTAAGAGCCACAAATGTTCTAGAATTATTACGTGTGATAGAAGCAAAAATTGTATATTTATTGTTTACATAACTTTTTTTTTGTGAACTAAACGTTTACACTGTATAGCATGCCTCTGTCCATGTGTATTTTTTAATTGTTCTTCTTTCTTGGCTTTTGAATACCTATGTTATTCTTACGATGAAAACTTGAATTCATTGAAACCACTCCTGCATGGGCCCTGAAGGGCCTGCAGGATGTAGAAATAAATAAAGAAAGAAATAAGCCGCCGCCAGCAAGGCCTAAATCAGGAGTTTGGAATACTGCCAGATCAATTACATCAACACTATAAACAACGCATCCACGCTGACCAACAGAACCAGCACTCTTGTTGTCCTGTAGCAACCCCGAGAACAACCATCATTTCATGGATCACCTACGGAAGGTCCTGAGGAATGGCTGGAGCATCTTGAGAGGGTCCGAAAGTTTAACCAAATTAATGACGACAAAACACTGTGGCAAGTGGTTTTGTCTTGAAGACAGCGCAACGGATTAAGTTTGACAACCACGAACGCACGCTGACAACCTGGCAGTTATACTAGACCGAGCACTCGAAAACGTTCGCGACTCTAGTACGCAAGCAACGGGTGGAGCCGCTGCTGCAGACACGCACGCAGCATCCAAATGAATGCGTGCTTGTGTTCGTTGAGGAGCTGAAGTGAAGTTTTCGCTCTGCGGACCCCGAAATGAGCGAAGAAAAGAAACTAAGGTTTCTGATGCGAGGGGTTAAGCAAGAGCTGTTCGCATGGCTTGCCCGAAAACCCCCGAAGACTGTGACCGAATTGTCGTTTGAGGCGGCCGCGTTGCCGAAGATGTTCGAAATGCGAACGAGGCAGTACGACCACCCAATCAAGGCACTGGTTTCCGAAACGATTGGTAGCGGTGCTATTAGCTCCGAAAGACTGCACGACACCTTCCGTAGTGTGGTGAGGGAGGAGCTACGGAAATTTTTTCAGATGATGCCAATACCTCAAGTTGCTTCGCGGACTGACGTAATGCGGGAAGAAGTAAAAGACGCTTGGGGAACTTCTATGCACCCGAAGCAACCCGCAAGCCACAGACTGTGACCTACTCGGCGGCTTTCATCCACCACGCCCTGCTCCAACCAGTCATAAAGAAGCTCCGCCGTACTGCCGGCGACTGTCGCCGCCGTCCCCAGTGTCCCCGCCTTCAACCATGCTGCCGTCCGCAGCCCAAAACGACACGCCCAGAAAGACAAACGTTTGGCCAACCACCGATAATTGTCCACTGTGCAACCACTACGAAGCGGCCGATCACATCTGTCTTCGTTGCCCACACAACAGACTCGGACTGCGTTGTTTCTCCGTCGATGCACCTCGCTCTCTCCCTGGGAAACGACCACGTGAGATCGACGGCTACCTAAGTCAAACCCGTTTGAACCATTCGCCGTCGCCCTACCCAGCACCTAAACCAGTTGTAAAGATGCCAAAGACGACGCAGTTATTTTCTAGTAAAACAAGTTTATTGGAGTGAACTTGGGCTCTGATCAGTGGCTAGGGCGTTGCGCTGCTGAGAACGAGGTCGCCGGTTCCATTCCCGGCCGCGGCGGCAGCTTTACTGATGGCGGCGAAAAGCAAAAACGCCCGTTTGTACAAGATTTCGGCGCACGTTAAAGATCCCCAAGTGGTCAAAATTAATCGGGAGCCCTCCACTACGGCGCGCCCCATCGCCTGCGTTGCGTCGGCCCGTTACACCCTACTATCAATCAACTTGTGCTCTCCTAACCTAAAGGAAACACCTGCGGCGGAGCAGCAGTCAGCAAAGTGGCATCCGCAAGCGAGCGTCCGCGATCGGAAGTCCGCGGCGTCTGCTGTGCGGGCTTTTATCTTTCGGCGCCAGTGTTTCTCGAACCGTGGATTTATATCTAGAACATTGTAGATCAAAAAAGGTTATTCGACGCTAGAGACGTTAGGGCGAAACGCTCTCCATATCATTATGTGATAACCCGTGAGGCATAAAAATAAACAAAAAAACACGCGCTTCGCTTGGAACGCAGATAAAGCAGTGCGCGGCCGGGAACTACAAACAAAACATAAACAAAGAAACCCATTTGCTAGTTCGCGGTAATATATTGCGTTTAAGAGTCATAGGGCCTGAGCTACGTAAATGTTATGCCTGTCTCAAAAAGCAATGGGTTACGTTGACTTATTTTTCGGACATTTTGCCGTTTTGTGAAGTTGATTCGTGTGTAGACAGATGCACTCCTTTTTGAAAAGTGAAATAAATGTGCAGTAAACTTTGAGCGAATAAACATGGCTTCGGAATAACTTCCCCTCTATATTCTGGCTGGTAGCAGCAAATATTAGGGGCGAAGCCTTTTAGCCACTGGAATTGTTGGCGCTAATGTCGTCGTCCTCGTAATCGTCATTCTTCTCATGTAATGACGGTACTAAAACACAGGGCAACATGTTTGCGCCTCATGCTAGAAAGTAACGCGTACTAAAAAAAACACCGGGGCCAACGTTTGCGTCTCGGGCTGGCGCACTTTATAACACGTACTTAAAAAAAATCGTGACAATTATTTACGCCTCGCGATCGAGAACTTCTTTCTTCAAATACAAGTTATGTTACAACACTGCATGCTTCGCCCTTACCCGGTTTTAGTTTAGTTGTGACGGCCCGGCTTTTTTTTTCGGAATTGAAAACTTTAACCAGTGTGCGGAGCATGGTGAGAGTATTGTTTGGTATATATCTCACACATGAGATCTTTTTACACTTTGCCGAACGTCTCGTTCTTGAAATCGTTTACCTTTCTACGGCTGAATAGGCTAAAATATTCTGGTTTGCCTTAACACGCGGCCCACTTTCTACGGCAGCCTATAAAGCTCGCTCCCATGGATTTTACTTGGGCGCATTTATATGCTAAGGCTGTGAAGCGAAAGCCCAGCGGCGTTGCGGATCTAGTGCACCATATGATAGTTTCACATGTCGGTTCTCCATTATAAAGGGGAGAACTACAAATCTGAGCGTTATTAGCATCCCCTCATTTGTGCCGCCCTTGCCTTCCGGTGTCAGCAGTTCCAGGACCACTCGGTTCAATTCCTCAAACTGTAGAAGGAATGCAGAAAATGACTTCGCTGACACCACCTCGATGGCCAAGGCTGACCAGCTGTCATCATGTGAGGCTTTGTGCCGAATATCAATAATGTGGGCTTTATGGTCAAAGCACCATTGTTTAGCGACAATACCACGCTGCATAATTTCGCCGAAAAAAGAAAGAACAAAGGTAAAAGGCGTTTTGCTAAAGTTAAAGCTAAAACAAAGGTAAAAAAAGGTAAAAGCGGCCCCGTATCATCCATAATAAGATATCTGGGTCCATTTTGCGCGTACCTTTCTCAAATGGTGACAATGTAAACAGGCATTTGGGCCTGGCTGTCGGATGGATCTGAGCCTTTTGAGCACGTACGTGTACTTGTGTCCCCTTTGTGAACATGGTACAGAACTCCTGCACGGGAGGTATTGTATAGCGCGGCCCAGACCCAAACCCGCATTATGGGGCCGGAGCGTCCCCAGGACCTGTACCATTAAGCCCGGTGTCCTCAAGGTGCTCATGGTACAACACTGCACAGGACAGGTTGTATGCCACGGCCCCGGCCTGAGCCCGTATTACTATGCCGGAGGTGGACCAGGTTAAGTAACATTTACGCTGCGCCCAGCCCGTGCACCAACGTTCCTCAGTTAGCCCGGCCGGGGCCAGGTGGGGCCGGTCGGGTCAAGTGCACGTCCCCCCGGGCATGGTCAAATATTGCTAAGCATACAGAGGGCTGTCATAGCGTGACCATGCTCAGGGTTAGATGCTGAATAAAATATATTTATTATATTTGGTTTATATTTTATGGTAGGGGGAACCCAGAAAGAGCACACAGTGTGTACAGCACGGCAATCAATAACTGGAAATATTTCTTTATAAGTATCGTAGTACTTTTGCTCCACTGTCTTCATTTCAGGGCACATTGGAATATACAGTGCGTGAACCGTAGTTTGACCTCATGGGAACTTTATAACCGTGTCAACTGGGGTAGGCTTATCGCAAGTGACCTGAGCGTGGTCGTGTACGCGAACGTATGCGACCGAAAAATAGTTTGTTTTCTTAGATCGGAGACACCATCACCTTTGAAGACCAGATTCTTTGCGACCTGACGTGAATGCATCGGTGACAGTTTTTTTATTTAAAAAATTCACGAGCACGTACTGAAAAGTGTACCTTTAATGCTGGCTTAGTAGTATTTTAATATCAGTGCCAATCTAACCTTCCCACTTACGGAAGGTTAGGGGACTGCAGGCGCGCACTGTTTTACAACCCATATGTTTTATTATCACAGGTTTTAAAGCAAAGCTTTTTACCTCTACCCCCCAAGGGTTCTTTCGCGACCGTTGGTGTCACCAGAAAACTCGAGCGAACAAATAAAAGAATTTACTGGCACCGCCGGGAATCGAACCTGGAACTAATCGACTAACAAAGCGGGGGCCTGCTGTTTTACCGATTTAGCTAAGAGCCCACGCGCAGACTGGGACGACAGGTGGTGTACTCACCAAGCACATCTACGGGTTTACGCCCTGCGTTCTCGCTGAATGCCACGTGAAAGCGTCACGCGACCGCTCACGCCCGTCTAGCGGCCCTGTGCGCACCTTGCTCATGCGCTAAGACTTACAAAAACTAAAGGAAACTCACACCAATTCATGGCAGCCCACTTCTACTACGCCAATGTGCTAAAGCCTGTGGCCTCCAGTGTTCACGTAAACAATCACAACTGCTTGTCGTCCGCCCTCACGCCAAACGAACAAATACGTTCAAATACTCCTTGATGGCCAGGCCATCACTCCAAGTCCCAGCATCAAGATCCTGGGCCTACATCTCGAGGCTAACACCAAGAGCGACGTCTCCTTGCAGCGCCTCCAAAACAGCACGATCAAATCATACAAATGATCAGGCGAGTTGACACTAACAAACGAGCCCTAAAGGAATCCGGTATCTTTCGTTTAATTGAAGCTTTTGTCCACTCGAGAGTTAGTTACGTCAACCCCCTGCCTTCTTCTCGACAAGGAAGACATAGAGATGCTTTATATAATGATTAAAAAGGCGGTTGAGAAGGCCATTGGTCTTCTAATGAGTGCGTCCACACAGAGGCCGCTTCGCACGGGGCTGCACAACACGGTGAAAGAGCTGCTAGAAGGCCATCGTTCTAACCAGAAGGTCCGACTCAGAACTGCGATGGGAAACCGCATACTTCACCAGATGGGCTGGGCAGCCCAGAATGTCACTCCGCTTGACGTACTCCTAGACTCTTGGCGACTAAAACTAAAGATGCTCCCTTTGCTTAGTAATATGAACCCCTCACATGACGAGGGTCACCGAAAAGCAAGGGCTCAAGCGATAAACACCACCCTCGGTGGGGATTATGCAGTAATCTACACCGACGCCTCCAAACATCAAGGGCAGCAATACGCCGTCATCCTGGCTACCTTCAGAACCAACCAACTTGCGTTTACATCGCTTAGGACACAAGAAATGACGGCAGCAGAAGAGGCAGCCATCACCTTGGCTCTCGCTCAACCAGGGGTTCGGAGGGTAGTCATCGATTGCTAGCAAGCCTACTGGTATTACCAGTAGGGTTGGGTGTCCTGACCTGCTCTGTGCGTGCTAAAAAACCACTCCCCAAACGGTTCCATTTAGCCCATCTGGACACCCCCTCACGTTTAAATGGAGGGCAACAAATACGCCCACCCAACAAGCCTGCGCTTTTACCTCCCGGGCTATGGAGCTGCACGAGGACAGTCACCCGCTTGTCACGTTCATGGACATAACCCAGCATTATCGCCTTCTGAGATAGACCGTACCGTCGCCTCACCCTGACCTTTCGAGAGAACAAAAAACTACCCTACACCTCATACAATCCCCGATCCTTCCCACAGCCTACGCGTCTTCACCTAATGTATTCGAATCGCTACGGCGCTGAATGTAAATTTTGCTCAGAAGTAGGAACACTCCGCATCGTAATCGGGGTGTGCGACTTTAGCCCCGAGCACCCTCCTCTGTTTCCGTCAACTACCCAACAAGAGCAATGGGAGATGCTGCTGTCCAGCCCCTCTCTACCTACCCAGCTTCAGCGGATGGACAGAACCCAGGCCGCGTGCACGGCTTATGGGCCCCACAGAAGAAGGAATCCCTCCCCAGGGCTGCACTGTTCCTCTTTCTTCCTCCTCCTCCTTGTCTGCCGCAAATCTCGTCGCCTCCGTCCGCGGCGCAGAGACGGAGAAGACAGATCGTCAAACACCGGGTTGGAGCTTACTTTCATTTTATAAAAAAAGATTCCACTCTTGCGCTATACCAATAGAACTCAACGAAACACCCTTCCTGCTTTTTGCATTGATTTACCCTTAAGAAGAATATCTCTTTTAAGTAATAAATGGTGTGGTTAGGTGCATTTTACTTCTCTCTGGTTTTGCTATTTGTAGAGTGATGTGAGTGAATTTAAGTGACGTCGCATGGGTAATCGTAATGGGTGCTGTTTACAGCTTTGCTTTTCAACCACATTCACTTGGTGGATTGGCGCGATTTTTTAAAAATTTGGTAACGCGGGCAAGTTTCCCCTGTATGGTGCAGATTCTTGTCAAATTGCCCATTCTATATCTGCCACGAATAAATTAAATACTAATAAAACTTTTTTCCACCTAGGCAATAGTATTTTCTTTCAAGGGACTGCAAAACAGGCGGTTAGTTTTACTCCAGTCACCATCAGGTGGTTCGTATTTCAACTTCATGGGGAGCTTGTCGTAAGGCCGCTGTGGCTCAGCGTTCAGCTAGCTTTTTAAACGCTCTCGTTCCATGTTGAAGGACCAGAAAGCCAACGCTGGGTCTTGTATGCAGAAAAAAATTTTTGAACAATTCTTTTTGGAATAAATGAAAGCGTTCGCTCGGTAAATATGGGTGATTATATTGCCGCGAACCATACATTGGGTTTGTTTATTTGTGTTTTGCTTTTACCACCCGGCTTCGCCGGTCTGTGTTATCCCTGCGCCACGGCAAGCGCGTGTTCCATTGTTTCTTTCTGGGTCGCATGTGTTATCTGTTGTGATAGGGAGAGCATTCCGATCTAACGTGAACAGCCCAGAATAATCTTCTTGGATCTACTGTGTTCTCGATGTGAATCGAAGTTTCGAGAACCACGCGTGCCGAAAGATAAAAAGCCTGCCGTGCGGACGCCGGAGCATTCGATTCGTCGACGCTCGCCGACGCACGTACGTCACTTTGTTGACCGCTGCTTCGCCGCCTCTGTATTCTTTTCAGTTGTTAGGGGAGCACAAGTTCGCTCCAATAAACTTGTTTCTTTTCCAAACAACTGCGTCGTCCTTGGCTTCGTGACAATATCTTACGGCTCGATTTAGGGGTGGGCAGGGTGCTACAATGGCATTTATTGAAAGTTTATTATTGAGTCAAAAGTGCTCAAGTTCAGTGACTTGAAAACATAATGTCAAGCTCGAGCGGCTTGCCACTATAGTTAAGCTTGTAGAGCCCTGGGCTGCTACTATGCAGAGCCGTCTTCAAATCCCTGCGGAGTAACACGTGTGAAGTTTAGGTACTAATCGGCGGCGCTTTTCTTGACCCGCGATTTAAAGCCCAGCGAAGCTTTTACCATTTACCAGAGTACGGCACTTATGACATTAGTCCTCCTGAATAGCAAAATATTGATAAACAAATCTGCGCCTCTGAATTCTGTTAAGGAGGGTGACCTACAAAGTTGCACAGCCTCAACAAAATGAACGAAACAAAACACGTTTGTTTGCAATTTTAGACAGACCGCACTTTCTAGCCTATACCTGAATGAAATTGGGACGCACTCAAGCTGTATTCTAGCGGACCAACGTAGAGCTGTCTCTTTCACCTCCGCGTCGTAGACATCCAACGGCACCTATAACACGCCAACAAAATTCAATCAACCACTCAGGACACCCAACCTCAAGCCAACAATGCGGAGATGTCATCAGTAAAGGCATGAAATTGATTGCTGCAAGTGACCCCCTTCGCTTCCCTCCATTCACAGCCCTTTCGAGGTTAAGCCGGCAAACCATCATGATCGGGTGCTTAGAAGTGAGACACTGTCGAAGGTGTCGCTCTGGAAGCAATCGAAGCTTACAAAAATATTGTTCCCAAGTCGACGTTCCAAGCGGGCCTCTTGCTTCTCATCCAACCGGGATTCTCAAATACTTGTTGAGCTGTACCTTGAAGACGAAACGGTTGCGGCATCGGTTTCCATTGTTTTCGCACGCATTGCTTCGGGTTGACACTCCTTCAGTTTAGGCTCCTCGTCCTCCAAACTAGCGACATAAATCCGTTTCCCAGTGTGTTAACATATCGAAGGCCTGTGCCTTTATTCCAGTGGGCACACACGTGAGTGTCCCTTTTTCTACCCAGCCGTCGGCTTCTTCCCGTCTGGGCAACACGCCAACCCAGACCCAAACCGATCTATTGCGGAGGGCAGCTGACCGGGCTAATTCAGCCATGATTTACACTTCTAAGTCTCCTGCTCCCCCCTCAACGGGTATGTCATCGGTAGCAGCATTAACCCCCACGGGACCGGCATGCCCTCTCGTCTACCTCCAACCCGCACACGCTTAAACCAGCAACCGGGTACGGGCGCAATCTTTACGCGTAAGAGACCACGGTGAAGAGAGATATCGAAAGGCTATATGCGGGCAGACTAAAAAAATCGCGCCAATCCACCAAGTGAATGTGGTTGAAAAGCAAAGCTGTAAACAGCACCCATTACGATTACCCATGCGACGTCACTTAAATTCACTCACATCACTCTACAAATAGCAAAACCAGAGAGAAGTGAAATGCACCTAACCACACCATTTATTACTTAAAAGAGATATTCTTCTTAAAGTTAAATCAATGCAAAAACCAGGAAGGGAGTTTCGTTGAGTTCTATTGGTATAGCGCAAGAGTGGAATCTTTTTTTATAAAATGAAAGTAAGCTCCAACCCGGTGTTTGACGATCTGTCTTCTCCGTCTCTGCGCCGCGGACAGAGACGACGAGATTTGCGGCAGACAAGGAGGAGGAGGAAGAAAGAGGAACAGTGCGGCCCTGGGGAGGGATTCCTTCTTCTGTGGGGCCCATAAGCAGTGCGCGCGGCCAGGGTTCTGTCCATCCGCTGAAGCTGGGTAGGTAGAGAGGGGCTGGACAGCAGCATCTCCCATTGCTCTTGTTGGGTAGTTGACGGAAACAGAGGAGGGTGCTCGGGGCTAAAGTCGCACACCCCGATTACGATGCGGAGTGTTCCTACTTCTGAGCAAAATTTACATTCAGCGCCGTAGCGATTCGAATACATTAGGTGAAGACGCGTAGGCTGTGGGAAGGATCGGGGATTGTATGAGGTGTAGGGTAGTTTTTTGTTCTCTCGAAAGGTCAGGGTGAGGCGACGGTACGGTCTATCTCAGAAGGCGATAATGCTGGGTTATGTCCATGAACGTGACAAGCGGGTGACTGTCCTCGTGCTGCTCCATAGCCCGGGAGGTAAAAGCGAAGGCTTGTTGGGTGGGCGTATTTGTTGCCCTCCATTTAAACGTGAGGGGGTGTCCAGATGGGCTGAATGGAACCGTTTGGGGAGTGGTTTTTTAACACGCACAGCGCAGGTCAGGACACCCAACCCTACTGGTAATACCAGTAGGCTTGCTAGCAATCGATGACTACCCTCCGAACCCCTGGTTCAGCGAGAGCCAAGGTGATGGCTGCCTCTTCTGCTGCCGTCCTTTCTTGTGTCCTAAGCAATGTAAACGCAAGTTGGTTGGTTCTGAAGGTAGCCAGGATGACGGCGTATTGCTGCCCTTGATGTTTGGAGGCGTCGGTGTAGATTACTGCATGATCCCCACCGAGGGTGGTGTTTATCGCTTGAGCGCGTGCTTTTCGGTGACCCTCGTCATGTGAGGGGTTCATATTACTAAGCAAAGGGAGCATCTTTAGTTTTAGTCGCCAAGAGTCTAGGAGTACGTCAAGCGGAGTGACATTCTGGGCTGCCCAGCCCATCTGGTGAAGCAAGCGGTTACCCATCGCGGTTCTGAGTCGGACCTTCTGGTAAGAACGATGGCCTTCTAGCAGCTCTTCCACCGTGTTGTGGAGCCCCATGTAAAGCAACCTCTGTGTGGACGCAGTCATGAGAAGACCAATGGCCTGCTCAACCACCTTTTTATTTATTATATAAAGCATCTCTATGTCTTCCTTGTCGAGAAGAAGACAGGGGGTTGACGTAAGTAACTCTCGAGAGGACAAAAGCTTCAATTAAACTTAAGGTACCGGATTCCTTCAGGCCTCGCTTCTTAGTGGCAACTCGCCTGATCATTTGTATGATTTGATTGTGCTGTTTTTGAGGCGCTGCAAGGAGACATCACTCTTGGTGTTAGCCTCGAGATGTAGGCCCAGGATCTTGATGCTGGGACTTGGAGTGATGGCCTGGCCATCAAGGAGTATTTGAACGTATTTCTTCGTGAGGCGTGAGGGCGGACGACAAGGAGCTGTGATTGTTTACGTGAAGACTGGAGGCCACAGGCTTTAGCACATTGGCGTAGTAGAAGTGGGCTGCCATGAATTGGTGTGAGTGTCCTTTAGTTTTTGTAAGTCTTAGCACATGAGCAAGGTCCGCACAGGGCCGCTAGACGGGCGTGAGTGGTCGCGTGACGCTTTCACGTGGCATTCAGCGAGAACGCAGGGGGTAAACCCGTAGATGTGCTTGGTGAGTACACCACCTGTCGTCCCAGTCTGCGCGTGGGCTCGTAGCTAAGTCGGTAACACAGCGGGCTCTCGCTTTGTTAGTCTATTAGTTCCAGGTTCGATTCCAAGTGGTGCCACTAAATTCTTTTATTTGTTCTCTGGAGTTTTCTGGTGACCCCAACAGTCGCGAAAGAACCCTTGGGGGTAGAGGTAAAAAGCTTTGCTTTAAAGCGGTCTTCGTTTTTGAGATAGAAGGACAAAGTAGCGTTTGTCGTCGTCATAGCAGCAGGCTCGCGGGATGGCGTATGCAGACGACGGCAGCATTGTTTGGGGTTGTACAGCACTGGATTCTTTGCGCGCTACATCTCAGCAGTGAAAATTTTCACTTGACTTCAAAACGAAGAAACACAAGGTGAGCAAAGAACGAACTGTGGCTCTCGCCAATGCTGAGGGAAGATGATTTTCAGGGCGGGTCGCCGGCGAAGGCAGCGGCTCGCTCCGCCAATCTCGACACGACGTAAGCGCCGCTGCAACCGGTGTACGAGTTAAGGCCGCCTCCTACGGCGGAGTTTTCAAGCTGGCCTAATCTGAAAACGTTTGACGTTGCGACTGCGCTGGTTTGCAAGCGTAGTGAGGCAGCCACATACCAAGCGCCTTAAAAATTTGTCCGTTCTATTCGCCCAAATTTGGCCGCCGCAGTTGTAAACAAGTAAGCCACATTGTCTATGGGCTCAAAAAAAAAATCACGTGATTTCCTCCAGACTTTGCGCAATGCATTGGGGTGCTAGGGGCCTCTCCTGAGTACTCTTCCCTTCATAACTCTGTTCGCTTCATTCACTCCAACTATAACCATACTGCAAGCATCTTGTCCATGAAATCCATCATCGGGCTTCGGTCTTTAGCTTCCCGTCAGACCACTTTTCGTCTTACGTTGTTTCACAAACTATACCCTCATCCCACCCTACACAACCAACTCATTATTTAACCGCAATACATTTCTCGCCGAATCGATCACGCTCACAAAGTTGGAATCCAACATAGCAGCATGCGACATTTTTCCGAATCGTTCCTCCTCAGAACATCACGTGATTGAAACCGCCTTCGCCCAAGTGCCGTGTCCATTATGATAACCGGTTATTTCACAATGCGTTACTTAATATTATATAACCAGGATAATTTGTTTTGTTACCATAGTCGCCGTATTCTCATGTGTTATTTCTTTGTTTTTGAAACCCACTCCCCTCTGTAATGCCTCTGGCACTGAGGGTATAGTCAATAAATAAATAAATAAATAAATGGTATCAAGGGTGCTACACTCGAGCTAGCATGTTTTTTCATTTCAGGATAACAAACATTAAACCTACAGCTGCGTCGATGGACCACACTAGATATATCAGGTACCAATTTGTTTTATTTACGATACGCCTGTTGCAAAGAATACAAAACACTTGTTCGCTTTTCAATTCGAAAAGTAAAATATTTCGTAATTATTTGTTCTATCAGAATTTCACGATTTTGCAATACATTGCAATACTGTGGAAAAAAGGAGCAGCCTGGTGTCTCATAAAAATTGTAACTTCTTTGAATACCAAGATAATTTTCGCCTATTGTTGGGCTAAATAACAGCAACAAAAAAAGAAATTATGACTCGATCTGCAAAATATTCCGGCGTCTCCGAACAAAAGAAAGAATCCTCGACAAAATACAGCAGATTCGAGCAGAAAACATAATTTCAAAATATATAGTATAGCGTGATACACTATTTTTTTTTTGGTTTATTTCGCCCTAAGCGTACTTCCGGCTCAAAATTTTATATGAAGATATAAGCAAGCATATGAACCCCACGGCCTTCTTTATATACCCAGACACAGGAACGTAGCCTGTACAGAAACTTAACCGCCATGGAAGGGAAACCTTTTCGTAGAACCGCTTTCGGATAACACGTTCTCGCTTTGCGAAATATTCATAGCGGTCTTCGGCGTTTACCCAAGATATGTAGTTTCCCAGGTGGATGCGAGGCACGCTCGCCGTAGGTAATATTGTGCACGCTCTTTTTATGCACTGGATCATTGAGTAGGTATGAAAGAACGGTATATAGAAAGCATTATTTTAATGCTGCCCTTTAAATTTTTCGTCGTGCATCTGCGCACTTCGCAGCATATATATCCTAAAGAGGATATTATTAGGACGTCTTTGCCAAATAAATCGCTCTCTTCAATTATTCACCCACGCCCGAGGCTGTTCCTCCTTCTTTCGGGCTTCCATGCGTGCCATAGAGAAGATTTCCTAGATTCAATTCAATTTTCCCACGTTCTCCTTCTCGGGCGCATTCTGTTGTAAACTTTAGGTACGGTTGAACGTGAAGATCTTAACGCTGTAATAACTCCTAGCGTGCTGTCTTTATTTTAGATTAAATTATTGCTTTTAACGTTGTTTTTCGCAGTGGCAAACACAAATCGCAAAATTGTTTTCAGCAAAAAGACACCGCGAGTACAATCAGTTCCTTCATATCAGCTTGAAACATGCCGATTGTTTCCCATTTGCTCAAAAATATTCCTAGTATAAATGATGCATGCAGACGAGTGGTTTCAACACAATTTGCCTAGACTTCTCCTTGCGGAATTCCGGGCGGAAATCTTTGGGCGAAAGATTGAATCGGCGGTTGGACAGAAATACGTGCGTGTGCATAGACAGATATTCGGGAGTTATATTAGCACAAGAAATACTATCATCTTTAAATTATTGTCACGAAGCCAGATATGACGCAGTTCTCTTGAAGGAAAACACGTTTATTGGAGCGTACTTGTGCTCCCCTAACAACTCAAATTTTACACGAGGGGCGAAGCAGCAGTCAGCAAAGTGACGTATCAAGCGAGCGTCGGAGATCGATTGCCACGGCGTCTGCTCTGCAGGCTTTTACCTTTCGGCGCAAGTGTTTCTGGAACCGTCGATTCACATCCAGATCATTGTAGATCACAGATGATTCTGGGCTAGCGACGTTAGTACGAAACAGTGTGCTTATCTGAATGTGATAGCCCGTGCTGCATGAAAGTGAAGAATGAAAGACGCGCTTCGTTTGGAACGCAGATAACACAGCCGGGCGTAGCCAGGCAGTAAAAACAAAAAATAAATAAACAAACCCATACATGGTTCACGGCATTACCCACCCCCCCCTGTAGGAGTGCATCGACCCGATTCTAAAATAAAAGACTGTCAGAACAAACAAAAAACGTCCGTCATCTTCAATAGTAAGGTTTCAAGCGAACCACGTGGACTACTTCGGTCCGCGTGCGTCGTCGTGTTTTTCCTGAATCACCATCGGGGATCACCTTGTAGGTAAGTTGGCCGACGCGTCGTAGAATCTGGTAGGGTTCGAAATACCGTCGCAGAAACGTCTCACTTATTCCGCGTCGAAGGATTGGAGTCCGAAGCCATACACGATCCCCAGGGTGGTATTCGACGTCTCGGCGACGGAGGTTGTAGCGCCCGGCATCTACCAGCTGCTGGTCCTTTGTACGAACTCAAGCCAGCTGGCGGGCCTCCTCCGCACGCTGAAGGTATCCTTGGACGTCCGCGTTGAGTTCGTCATGTTCTACGTGCGGAAGCATGGCGTCGAGCATCGTAGTCGGCTGTCTTCCGTAGACAAGCTCGAATGGCGTCATCTGCGTAGTATCCTGGATAGCCGTGTTGTACACAAAGGTGACATACGGGAGCACTTCTTCCCAAGTCTTATGTGCAACGTCGACGTACATTGACAGCATATCCACGATTGTCTTGTTCAGGCGTTCCGCTGGTCCGTTTGTTTGGGGGTTGTACACCGTCGTTCTTCGGTGATCCTTTTTGCTGTAGCGTAATATCCCTTGCATCAGCTCCGCAGTAAAGGCCTTTCCGCGGTCCGTGATTAGGACTTCCGGGGCTGCACGTCGCAGCACAACTTGGCTTACGAAGAACTTAGCAACTTCTTGTGCAGTCCCCCTCGGATGATCGTGTCGTGTAGTCTGTCGCTACAACAAATACTTGATCTCGGATTGGGATGTAGGAAACGGGCCCAGAAGGTGCATTCCAATCTGTTGGAAGGCCCTAGGTGGGACGCCGATCGGCTGCAGAAGTCCGCCTGGTCTCGTCGGTGGCGTTTTTCGTCGCTTGCAGTCACGGCCGCTTCGGACGTAGTGGGTGACGTCGGATTCAAGGTGGGGCCAGTAGTACTTCATCTTGATTTTTCCAATTGTGCGAGCTGTGCCGAAATGTCCGGAAGACGGGCCGTCATCGCACGCTTCCAAAATTTCGTTAGGAAGACCTGCCGGAATGACATGAAGATAATTCGCTCTCGTTCCGGGGCTGAAATTCTTCAAGAGGACGGAGTTTTTCATGCTGAATGCAGGTAAGTTGCGATTGAAGGCCCTGCGCACGGCGACGTTGCATCCTTGGAGGTAGTCGATCATGACGCGTAGATCGGGGTCGGCACGCTGCAGGGCGGCCAGGTCACTCTCAGTCACGACTCCGAATAACGTGCTGTCGTTATCGTAGTCTTTTGGTGGTTGGTCGATTGGGGCACGGGACAAACAGTCGGCGTCGGAGTGTTTCCTCCCGGATTCATAGACTACTGTAACTTTGAATTCTTGCAGGCGCAAGTTCCACTCTTTCAAATTGGCGAGCCAACAAAGCGCATGGTGGTCGGTCACAACCTTAAATGGTCTTCCGTACACGTATGGGCGCAATTTTGAAATGCACCATATAATCGCGAATAACTCTTTCTCAGAGGCTGCGTAGTTTCTTTCTTCCTTGGACAGACCACTGCTGGCATACGCGATTACTTTCTCGCACCCCCTTTGCTTTTGTACGTGGATGGCCCCCAAGCCGATATCACTGGCGCCCGTGTGGATTTCCGTTTCGGCGTTTTTGTCCAAATGCGCGAGCACAGGCGGGCTTTGCAGGCATTGTTGCAGCTCGCAGAAATCTGTGTCTTGTGAATTTTTCCAGCTGGAAGGGGTGCTATCTTTTGTCAAGCGGGTGAGTTGCTCTGCAATGCGGGCGAAGTTTGCGACGAAGCGCCTGTAGTATGCGCAAAGTCCGAGAAATTTTCGCACGGCCTTCTTACCTTTCTGTGTTGGGAAGTTCGCTGTAGCGGAAGTTTTCGCCGGATCTGGCTGGACTCCTGCACCATTGACGACATGGCACACAATCTTGAGTTCCTCGTACGCCAAGCGGCCCTTTTCAGCGTTAAGCCCGACGTACGAATGGCCTCGAGTAAAGACTGCAACCTTGCCAGATGTTCGTCAAAAGCCCGGAAGAGGTATACGAGGCAGTTGTGCAGCTTCAGGCCAGCTATCACCATGTCAATGACTCGTTGAAACGTTGCTGGCACCGTGCACAACCCGAACGCACCACCTTCTACTTGTATAGGCCGTCTGGGGTTGTAAATGCAGTCTTCTCTCGGTCTCTCTCGTCCACTTCAATGTGCCAGTAGCCGGTCTTCGGATCCATCGATGAGATGTACTTCGCGTGGCAGAGGTGGTAGAAGGCATCGCCGATTCTAGGGAGGGGGTACACGTCCTTTTTGGTGATTTTGTTGAGTCGCCGGTAGTCAACGCAAAACCTTATTGTGCCGTCGTTTTTCTTCACGAGTACGACCGGCGCAGCCCAGGGGCTTTTCGATGGCTGTATAATGTCGTCGCTGAGAATGTCGTCGACCTGAGTCCGGCTGGGTTCCCGCTCGTGTGAAAAGATGCGGTACGGGGACTGTCGGGTATTTCGGGCTGCATCTTCGGTTATTATTCGGTGCTTAGCTAGAGGTGTCTGACATAATTTTGAGTTTGACAAAAAACACTCTCTGTAGCGATGCAGCAAATCCAATAATTTTTTCCGTACTTATGGCGGCAACGCCGGATTAACGTCGAAGGGATTCGGAAGCTTCAAGGTGTCTTCGGGTGCGCGTTCAAAGTCGGCAACCGCGATCACGTCACTTGCTTCTGGCGTTTCTTTGAGGAACGCAATTGCAGCGCCCCTGTTTATATGCTGGTACTCCTCGCTGAAATTAGTGACCAAGACTTGGGATTGGCGTTGCGCAAAGCACGCAATGCCCCTTGCAACGGAGACAGCGTGGTCGAGGAGCAACCTTTGGTCACTCTCTAAGATTGCGTCTACGTCAGGAACGGCATCTTCACAGTGGACGGTGATCATCAAGCTTGCTCGCGGCGGCAGTGTGACATGATGATCGGCGAACCTTTAAAGCAGCATGGTGTTCGGGGTTCGGTTCCGGCGTCATGGATTGCTCGGAGGAAAAAGTTATGGACTTGGTCTGTAGATCCATTATTGCGCCGTTGTTCGTCAAAAAGTCCATTCCAACAATTACGTCGCGAGAGCAGTTAGGCAAAATGACGAACGCCGCAGGGTATGTTATGCCGTCTATGTTGACGCGCGATGTGCACGTTCCACTTGTCGTAACGAAATGGCCTCCTGCTGTGCGAATGTGCGGACCGTCCAATCTGGTGATAACTTTCTTCAGCTTAGACGCAAAAGGTCCGCTCAAGACAGTACTCGGCTCCCGTGTCTATGGGGGCGACTACTTCAAAGCTGTCGATGGCCGGCTGAACATCGGACGCTGCCTTCTTCGAGTTCCGGGTGCGTCGTGGTGTCGTATCTCGGCTTCTGCATGTTGACGGTCGGGCACTGTGCGTCGTGGTCTTCGCTTTATTCTCATCGGCAGGTTTAGTCATGTCGGGTACGCGTCGCGCCGTTTTGCTGTCGTCGTGGTCGGGAGTCACCCAGGGTTAGATTGGGTCGTTGGGTCGGGGCATGTCGTGAAACAGGGTCTTCAGCGAGTCGCTGCGACAATTGAGGGCTTTCAGTTTTCCGCCATTGTGCAACTTTACCTCCCGAAGTTTCTGCTTTTAGTTTTCCCTGTGTGGGCTGGGGGCCTTCCACGTGCGAAATCAGCATTGCTACGGCGGTTGGGCGACTGGTATGGGTAGGGCGACGGCGATCGGTTGAAGTGGGCTGGTCCTCGGTTGGTGTTGGATATGTATTCGTCGATCTTAGTAGGGCGCTGGCCGGGTCGGGGGCGTGGGGCGTCGACAGAGAAACCACCCCGTCCAAAAATCATGTACGGGCAGCGAAGATAGATGTGACCGGCCTCTCCGCAGTGGTAGCACAGTGGACGATTATCGGCGGTACGCCATACGTCCGTCTTCCTCGGCGCCTGGTTTTGGCCTGCAGGGTGTCGGGCGGGTGACAGTGGACAGCGGTACGGCGGGATTTCTAGATGACGGGTTGAAGCAGGGCGGGGTCGTCTAACAGCTGTGGAGTAGGTGATAGCTTGAGGCTCACGTGGTACTTCGAAAGGCGTAGAAGTCCCCAAAGCGAGGGTAATTTCTTCCCGGATCATGTCGCTTATAGAGGTGACTTGGGGTTGCCACATTGTTGCGGAGAGTTTCCGCAGTTCTTCCCTGACGAGAGAGCGTATTGTCTCACGTAGTGTGTCAGAGCTAAGAGCCCCGGCATCGACCGTGTCCGCAACTACCGCATTCACGGAACGGTCGTACTGCCTCGTGCGAATTTCCAACGTCTTCTCCATGGCGGCCGCCTCGGACGCAAATTCGGACACCGATTTGGGAGGGTTGCGGACAAGGCAAGCAAAAAGTTCTTGCTTTACTCCTCGCATCAGAAACCTCAGTTTCTTTTCTTCCATCATATCCGGGTCTGCGCGACGAAATATTCGCTCTATTTCCTCAACGCAGATTACGACTCCTTCGTTCGGGTGTTGCATTCGAGTTTCCAGTAAAAGCGCCGCTCGTTCTTTTCTCACCATGGTCGTGAAGGTCTTAAGGAATTCGCTTTTGAATTGCGTCCAGTCGGTAAAGGCGCTCTCGTGGTTCTCAAACAAAGTTCGAGTTGCATCCTCCAAGGAAAAGAAAACATGCCGGAAGGTTTCTTCACCGTCCCACCTGCTGAAGGCCTACACGCGCTCCAGCTTCTCCAACCATTCCTCCGGGTCTTCAGCGGGGGCTCCTCCGAAAGTTAGCGGTTGCCGGGGCTGCTGCAGCAGGATTGGCGACGTTGGTTCTTGCACCATGGTGGTGGTTGCAGCTGTTGTTGTCTTGGGTCTTTCTGGCAGGAGGCCGAACTCGGGAGGCAATCCTTGCAGTCGGAGGTTGGCTCTATAGTTATACTGGGCTGGCGGCTTGCAGAAGTCGCCATAAAGGGAGCGTACCCAGCACCTCTATCAGCTGTCAGGAAGCCAGAGACGACGCAGTTGTCTTGAAGGAAAACACGTTTATTGGAGCGAAGTTGTGCTCCCCTAACAACTCAAGTAACACACGGGTGGCGAAGCAGCCGTCAGCAACGTGACGTAGTCAAGCGAGCGTCGGAGATCGAATGCCACGGCGTCTGATCGGCAGGCTTTTATCTTTTTTTATCTGGAACCGTCGATTCACATCCAGAACATTGTAGATCACAGAAGATGATTATGGGTAGCGACTTTAGCAGGAAGCAGTGTACTTTTCTGAATGTGATTGCCCGTGCGGCATGAAAGTAAAGAGCGAAAGACGCGCTTCGTTTGGAACGCAGATAACACAGCCGGCCGTGACCAGGCAGTAAAAACAAACAATAAACAAACAAACCCATACATGGGTCGCGGCAATATTTTTGTCATGTAAGCGTGGCCCGCTCTTCCGGTCAAACAAACCGCAAGCGAAAGGCGATTCGTTAATGCCATTTTCAATGACAATATTAATCCCACTGTGAACAGGATCACGGCGGGGCGGTTACACTTCTCAGCTTACGCAACACGCACACTTGTCAATTATGCGAAGAAAGTTCTCTTATTAGGGAACCGAAATACTGTCAAACAATTATTTGTTTTCCTTGATGCTATTAATGGCATGCGTTCACTAATAGCTTACATAAAGATGCCGGTGAATTCTTTCGATACTTCGTGTGTTCCTTGCGTTGACTCTTATGGATGGGCCAGAGCATGGCCACATTCAGCTCCTCTGTCCGCCTGCATGTTAGAAGTGACACTTGGAGGCAGTTTCAGGATATTTTTGTGCTTTCTTATAGTGGGGCGAAATATTTTGTCGCTGTTGATTTTGGGCACAAAAATATGTTTAAAGTTCCTTGCCGACTAGAGAAAGACCTTTTGCTAACCCGGAAGAAGGCCTAAAAGCCCTGTCGTTCTGAAACGGTGCTTGTGTCGGGTGTACTCACACGCCCGGCTATCGTTTGGGCGCACGTGTGTCGCAGTGCCTTATACGGTTTGCAGGGAAGATCGAAGGGTCGCGCGCGCAACCTTGTGCGGACGCACAAATCGTTACTCATCTCTAAAATGTAGCAAAACGTATTTGAATAAAAGATATTGGAATCTAGTTTACAATAACAGTAATGATGTCATGTATTGAAGATAATAATGTGGTGAGCAGGTTTTCGAACCATAAAAATAATGCCGCTGTAAGCACTTTGGCCATGCTGTCTGATGTACCGCTCTACGCAACCCTTCAAAAATGCTAAACATCAAACTATTCGGGTAGACAGGAGCGAGCATAGCACCAAGAACACTCGCAATAGTGGCCAATAAAGATCCTACAACGCTTAAATAGGCGGTCGTGGACGTACAGCATTGGGGCTCTAGGTTGCCTAGTGTTAGTGGAAAATCCTGGCCCTCGTCTGAAACTTCAATCCTGAAAACAAGTTTCAAAGTGTATGCAATTGCACCCACTCTGCGGTATTGTATGGCAAAATCGGAAAGGACTCTCCAATCCCATCGCATATTTTGAGCACATTGCCAACTCGATCATGGTGTTTCCGTCCACGCTGTACGTCAGTATGGGTCCTACCCGGCGTAAATAAAGGAAGCCCGAGATTTTTAATGGCCCAAAATTTTAAAGATAAATATTACCAATCCCTTTTTCTACATAGCCGGAATCGAACTTTATCTTGGGCGACTGTGGAAGTTTAGACAGAAGACAGTTCACAGTGCTTTCCCAGACTTCATCTGGAACTGGACTGGACCATGGCTGTGCGAAAATGTACATCAGTAAAAGTGTCAACATAGAGCGTGCAAAGGAGTTGCGGCGCCTAGTTGTCAAACTACTGCGAGAAATTTGCAGGATCGAAGTGTCATCAGGCTTGGAACAACGGCATGCTGTAATTGACACCTTCAAGGCCGCAAATCCAACGTGTATGTGTTACATAACCAGCGCATAAATGTGCATTGGGTAATATTTGTTATTGTTGTACATCACCTTTTATCCTGGAGAACAAAGCTAGAACCGTTTTTTCGCATTTCGCTTTTGTACCTATTTCCCTGGGATGATTTTTGCATATCTTGCTACAGTAGTACATATTCGAAAATTGAGAACCAGGTGGATTTGCTCACCATTGAGACGTTTACGAGAGGCGGCTAGTGCATTTCTTTTCCCAAAATTCGACGTGCTCTGATTACAGCAGAACCATCGTAAACATAGAAACACGGCTAATTTGCAAAAAACCAGTCCATTTGGCTTGCTGTCACTTGGTTATTATTAAAACATCGCCTAAGTAGCACCAAACTTTCACAATGTTTATTGATACCCTTTCACATTACACATTCGCCTGACCGATTGTAACCTCCGAAGGAATTGCAGAATTTGCCGTCAACTGTGAGAAACCCGCGTGATTCCACAAGTCAGCTTTGATCGCATGCAATCCTAAAGATTGAAGAAAAACCATTCTCCTGCTATAATTAAAAACTTTCTAACTTTTTACGGCAGTAACAGTTTTCTATGCTTCTTGATTTTGATTTTTCAGATTAGCCCTGTTCAACGGTCCACCACATCTATGTCACTAGGTTAGATGCAAAAAGTGCGTAAAATAAACAGAGTATTTTGGAGCGACGTTCACACAGGCACTTTTGAAGTTACAACACACGTGACCGAGAAGACTAGGTATCCCGAAAGCATTTTGAAGGAGGGGGGGGGGAGTGGTGCGCCGCTGCAGAAGCAGCAGCGGCTGAAGACAATCGCTTATGCTTATGTTGATGGTTGTGGTGCTGGCGCTTGTAGTATAGGGGGTAATATTACTTTTAAACTTCACGATGCACATAACATTTGTAATGCCTTAATACATATTTTCGTCCGTTACACGTTTTGGCTACTAAAATTTAAAGCGTGCCAACCGTTCGGCTTTTGGCGTATTGCGGTTCGCGAAATTAGAGTCGGGCATTTTCGGCTCCATAATCATTTTTTTACAGTCAGTTTAGTTTTTTCAACAGAGACTTCGTAAAAGGCGGCTTTTGCAATTTAAACTTTGATTAAACACCGTTTAGTCGACACAACAACATTGTATTTACTCCTAATGTGAGAGATAATTTCTTGATTGTGAACCATGACTCGCACAATCAGTAGGGTAGCCAGGAGGAACTGAGCCTGCTTGTTTGAAAAAAAAAGCAAAGAAGAAGGCTTGGGTGGAGCGCCCTCTCACCTTCCTCTGCCAGAGCATCCAGCGATGGTCTCCGTCAGGCAATGCTGTGTAACCTCAATGAAAGACCTTCTTCGGAGGGTGAGGAGTTGGTCGAAATCCCACCCGCTGACAAAAAATAATTGGATTTTACCGTGAACGAGGATTGTAAAAACTATTGCAAAAGAAAATCTGCGTCTGTTTTCAACACAAAGGCAGCCATGAATATCTGAGGCATGAAAGACGGCAGGCAGGCATAAAAAAAGGCAGGCATGAAAGATGCACACCAAAATCACTACAGATTTCTCTCTCGCATGGCAGTCTCTTTTGCCTTAATCGCATCAGGGAGAGCTTTATTTTCAAGCCATTAGGTACCCATGAGGAATAAGGTAGCCATTTGTCAGTAAGCTATTAGAAGCACTTTATCTCATCTATGTTTGTCTTTGTTTAGCCCCTGTACTAGTTTGCGTTTTCCGCCCAAGAAATTAGGTAAGCGGTGGCAACCGCAAGATTGAGTAGCCTTCGTACCGTGCTGGTCAAATACTGCCGCGCCTTGATCACCTGATGTACCGCTACTCGGCCAGTGTGTGATGAAGACATTCTTGAACTTACTTCTCACACACTGAAAGCAATGTAAGATGGTTTTGTGTTCATGTGGCACAAACGCCTCAGAGTTTATCGGCGAAAAAGATATAACTAGTTTTTTACGTCAGCATTGTACTGTTTCACACGCCTTATTCAAAACCAAGATGATACGTTACACCAGCAGTTGGTTCATAAGCAATCCTTCTGGACAACTCTAATCTGGGCGAACGCTTACGAAACACCTGAGCGCACAGCAGAAAAGAAATGTTCCTTCTCTAAGTCCGCTTCGAAATCTTTCATAGGTCCCTTTCAGTGGTGCGTCTATGTACAGAATATTTGGAACAATTTATGCCTGAAGATTGTACACCTAATCAAACGGGGTTTAACGGCTTTATGATTGGACTTGCGCAAAACAAACGGGGACGTGGAAGGAACACAAGGACGAGCGCACGGCAGGCAGGCAGGCTCCTTCCTTCCGCTCGTCCTTGTGTTCCTTCCACGTCCCCGTTTGTTTTGCGCAAGTCCAATCATGAATCGTTTCCAACTAGGCCGGCTTGCTGTTATGCTTAACGGCTTTAACCAGGTTTAACAAACCACGCCAAAATTTCGAAGCTTCAGCTCGTATGAGTCAGCACCCACATTGATCTCACGATATCTTCGAACCACGCTGCACGGTTAGCACAGCTGGTAAAGACACACGCTTTTCTGCGGAACCAGTGGAGCACCTAAATTCGCGTTGCAATGTGCTTTTTGTAGATGAGGGCAGGAGACCCGCCTAATGACCTTGCCGGGCGGGTGGACGAACTGGTCGTTATATTAATGTGCAAATTTTATCCTTCCTATCAACTCAGGAGTTGTGCATGAGCTGGTCAAGCCGGTATAGTTACTCATACTGAATAAGCACGCAGCGAATCACAGCTGCGAGCAAAAGACCACGAGGGAAAGAAAGAGTTGAGCCACTTCAAAGAAGAAGGAGAGTAATGCGAAGTGTGCAGAGTGGAGAGAAAAAAATTATTGCCATTCCGCTTTGTAAAGAAGGATAACCTGCGAAGCTGCAGGCTGTACACGAAATCCACAAAACGCGGCACTTGTTTAATTTGCGATCCAGCCAGTAGCTCTTACCCAATAAAACTTTCAGACTCGTGATTTATACTGGTTTACAAACATGGAGCTGTCCGTTTCCGTACCGCCTCGCAGGCGTCATTCTGCTTGTCTACCACACCAACATCTTCCGCTCGACCACTGAGGACATCTGTAAGTAAGAATCGGTGCGGTATACGTATACGTAAGAAAATCCCGCCAACAGAACGGAATTGTCATCAACCAGAGCATGAAACCTATATCTGGGCGTACTCGCCCTCCCCCCTCCTCTCTCAACGCCCCACTTGCGCCCGATACACCTGAAACCAGTTTTCTGCGCTTGCTTAGAAGTGGAATGCACCGCCAGAATTGTCGCTGTGAATGCTTTTCAAGCTGAACCAGAAATGTTGGCTCACGTCGACATTGCTGTTTATCTGATAGAGATTCCCAGCTTCTGAGAGAGTTGCAACGTGCGGTGAAAATGAGGCCATGAAACCTATATCTTTGCGTGCAAGACTCCCCATCTTCCGTCCACTCCACACTTGTGCCTGATACACAGGCAACCTGTTTTGTGCGCGCACTTAGATGTAAAAGGCAACGCCACAATGGTCGCTCTGAAGGTGTTTCAAACACAACAAAAAATATTGGCTCACGCAAAGTATACCTGTTCATGAGGAAGAGATTCGCAGCTTCTTGTCGCGTTGCAATGTGCTTTTTGTAGATGAGGGCAGGAGACCTATATCGTCACGTGCCCGACTACCCCCACCACCTCTTTCCTTCACTCCTTACTTGTGCTCGATACACTGGCAGCCAGTTTTGTGAGCGCGCTTAGAAATGGAAGTCGCCGCAAGAAATGTCGCTCTCAAGGCCTTTCAAGCTGGACACGAAATATTGGCTCACGTGATACGTTGCTGTCGATTTGGGAGAGACTTCACGCTTGCGTGTATATTCAATGCACGCAATATTGATTCTGCGTTTCACGTTTTGGGCAGGAACATCATCGGAACTCACGCTTTCCTCACGTGGGGGCAGCTTGACCCCAGTTGCGCGCCAAAAAAGCAAAATTCATTGTACGCTTATGTGAGCTTTGCTCTCAGGACCTGGCACCAGTACCGAAGACCTTTGTGGAAGCTCATACTTCAACTCTTATTCTTCTCATATGAATGCGCTAGTATTCTAGACTCTTCTCAGAATAAAAGCAAACCAGTCGGCTTTTTATGAGTGCTGCACTTGCCTCGTTTAGAGCGCACCAACAGGGATTTTGTCGTTTAGGAGATACATTATGGAGCGGCATTTTTTTTTCACATACGCGGAGCGTGTTCTGCAAACCATATTGTTCGAATCAATTTTGTACCGCACGAGCTTACATTGGCAGCGGTTGGTACTGTTGGGACTTTTCGGATGGACATATGAATCACTTACGTTGCTAGTTTCTAACTGTGACGCTGATGCAGTTGCGACTGATTAGGATGTCCCATATCGATGATAGTGTCGGTTATTTTTTCTAAGAACCTGTCAATAGCGCAAAAAACTGCTTTGCTATTCACCATGTTTTTTTCTCTTAAATTGGGGTCATATATATTGGAAGAGAGGTTTAGCTACACTATGGCGTATACTTTTTATTTTATTGCCATAAACATTTTGACAGCATCTTCACGTAACTGCCTAAGAAACAATACTCTTCAGCAGGTGGAACGTTTTATTACAATGATATTTCATTAAGTGGGTGAGGCGAAGTGGTCAGTGAAGACTTTTATCAACATCATCAGCAGCAGCAGCCTACCTGGGCCCATTGCATGGAAAAGTCCTATCCCATTTATCACCAGTTATATCGGCCCTCTGCTGACTGAGACAAATTTATCCCCACAAACCTCTTCATCACATCTGCCCTTCTCAGTTTAGGCCTCCCGTGTCACCCTTGCCTTCTCTAGGGATCCACTCTGTTATCCTTATTAACGAACGGTAATTTTGCGTGCGCAATACATGTCCTGCTCACGTCCATTTCTTCTTCCTGATTTCTACTATGTCCTTAGCACGCGTTTGTTACCACACCCACTCTGCTCTCTTCTTGTCGCTTATTGTTACACCTATTCTATTCCGTTTCATTCATCGCTTAAAAGCTTACCTCTAGTCTACCAAAAGGTCTACTTCCTCGCACTGCCCTAAGCATCATTGAACACTCCACTTACCTCCCAGAGGAGAGCCACATTTTATGGACCCCTGGCCATTGTATGCTGGCCGGCAATGAAGCGGCGCACGACGCAGCCCGAGAAGTGGTACACTGTGCCATTGCCCCCGACCTCCCTTCTACCACCCTGCATGCCCACCCCCTACTCACCTACAATGACATTCTCACACACTACAAGCTCTCTCGTCGCACCTTCCCTCCACTTCACCCGTCTCTAACAAAAGTGGTGAAATCACTCTCCGCCAACATCAAACTCGGACCTTCCCTCACAATACACTTTGGCATTTGATCTTCCCTACCTCTCCCTCACCACAGTGCAAGTTTTGCCCCGAAAGTTGTACTCCTAATCACATAGTCTGGGAATGCTCCCACACATCCGAACTACCTCCCCATCCCCACCCCTCCCCTTCAGATTGGGCGATGCAGCTGTCCAGTATGAACCCGGCTCCCAGCTTAACCTGGTGAGGCAGGCCCGGACTGCCAGCTAGAGCCAGGGACTCCGGGACTAAGGAGTCTCCCCACTGGTCTGACTCCACACACGGAGTCGGACTGGGCTTCAATAAATGTTTTATTCTCTCTCTCTCTCTAGTCTACCTTCTGCACCGGTAGGGTAGTGGTAGGCTTTTATAAGATACGCCTAATATCGATGTTGTTTTCTTTGCTCCAATTCCCCACCAAGATGTAATATGGCTGAACATACGTCAGCCACAGTGAGGGTTGCGGAGACTCAGTTTGTTGTTTCAACGGCTGTAGCTGCCATGCAACAATAAAGTAGTTATAAATATGACAATAACGGTGCCCCTGACTTGTCGCCATATTTTAAGTATCCTGTACAAAAAGCACTGACAAGTGGCATAACCACACGCGTCTTAAAACTCAATGATAATGTGATACAAAACTAGACCGGGAACCACAAGGCAAGAGGAGTTTTCCCTATTCATTTCTCCTTCCGCTATGCCTCGTACCTGTAACGTCTTCTGAAAATATTTGGAAGTTCGGTAAGGTTCCATATTCGATAGACAGTCCTGCCTCGTCCTCTATGACTATGTTTGTGGAAGCCAGCGCATGAGTTACTCTTTTCCTTACCGCTCTAGTAAACCCGAAGAAGGCTCTCAACGCAATTACACAGATACCTACACCACGACTGAAAAGTGGACATCAACCCAAGCAGAACTCTCCAGGCGGGATGCTTTAATTCTGTACTTCTTACCGAGGATTTCTTAAAACTGTACTTCTTACCGCGGATTTAATGTAGTGTACCGCCTACATTCATTATCCGCCACTGTTAAATATTCATCTAACGAACATCTGTTAAATATTCAGGACATGGTTTACAATTACCCTTACAGTGCTCCCGTGTCATAGCGTGAAAATAACACAGAAAGGCCTATTTCGCTAGTTTTTTTCTGTAATCCGGGGTATAATGTGAATAAACTGTTTTCGTTAGGCCTAATAAGAATCTACTGCAAAAAGAGTACTTAGACGTAAGCTATCATACAACGCTCAAGAGCAAAGAATCAACGGCGAATATGCCAATTTACAGAAGGAAAAATGTAGTATAGAAATGGTTTATAAAATACGATGGGCGTCTTTATGGCCTATTGGAAATATCTTCAGAAGGCGTTACTCCTCTACCGCCGCTTCCAAGTACTTCATGCTCTGCTCTCCGCTTCCAGCGTCATAATTTCAATAACCGGACCTCTCTTGATAGATCTAGAGTTCGTTTCTTCAAGCCAACTCAATTTACACTCCTTCGCGCTGCTCGGGCGCAATGTGTGGGGACATCGCTATGAACTTATTTTATATTTGTTTTCGTGTTTCGTCTCAAGCAGAAAGATATCGAACTATGCTCGTTTTGTGCTTGCGTCCAGGCCATTTCTGTACGCCATTTTTACCTGGCTTTTTGAGCTCTTTATCTCCGGCGGAGTGCCACGCAGAAACCGGACGTGTGGTTCTCCGGAGAGGTGGAAGCACCATAGAACAGGCTCCATCCACTGAACGACCCAATTACCGGCGGTTACCGCACCAAACAGTCTTATCGGTCGGTCGTTCAATGGCGAGAGCTGCGGGGAGCGGAACCGGGCAGACTGAGGTATTGTAGCATCATAAATTTTATCAGACACTGTATGCATAAAACTTAACTACGCGTTTCCCTCACATCGGAACTGCTCCAATTAGCGTCTGTGTTTGGGCTGGGAGTGCAATTGCGTGCCCCTTAACTGCACGTTTTCTTCCAAAAACCGTGCCTTCTCTCTAAAAACATCATTTAGATCTGTTCTAACCAGCCACATTATAAGTATCGGGATCAAGAAGCGAAATATCAACGCCAAAGACAAAATTTGATCATACCGTTCGCCCTTATTGTGTGTCACCTCTACATTGTGCGTCAAAAGGCTTCGGTTGTCGTCCGACTTCACAGCGTAGAACTGCGCCTACTTTTTAGCGCACTGCACTTCGTCTCCCACTCCTGTGGTTTTAGGGCGCGTTCGTCCCCCTTTATAGCGAGCCAACGAAGTGGATACCGAAAAATACGAAGAAATAGGATGAGGAAGTACCCGGCGGGGAAATGTGGTGAAAGTGTGAGAACGAGGCTGGTAACCGAATTCGGCGAGACGCCTTCTTCCTGCGACAACCAAAAGAGCCACCGAATATAGTGCTAAAAGTAAAAAGGGGGATGAAAGCATGACGAAATTCGTGAACCATTATCAGCGTGACGACGCGCTATCAGAGAAGTCCAGAGTATATGTCGCGCCTTCATACGTTCGCTTATGCTGCGATTACTTCTTGATATGCAACTGATGCCCGCCATCACTCAAAAGCCTTCAGTTTCGCTTGCACACAAATTTCACATTACAGAGCAACGTTCTCGTTAGCCATTTTAACAGCTGGATCTTTGTTTCTGGGCGTAAATTAGTGTACGACGACATCCCAAAATGTTTCGTCATAGTTACTCGGAGCGTTTACCACAGTCAAGAGACCAAGTTTTACCACGAGCGCTCGCTGTCGTCCAGTCTACCGCGTGTCGCTCTCAATAAAACCAAAAAACACATCGCGTGCGTGCGCGGCTCAAGTGGTAGCTCAAGACAGCTCGCGCAACAGAAGACCAGGTCGCGAAGCCGCTTGCAGACGATTCTAGCACTTGTTGACGAGTTCCACTTTGGGAGACATGTGAAAGCCTGCGGACCAAACTACTCAGGTCCCCGAGTAATCCACAGTGAAGGTGGCGGTATAGATGGTTATGACGCCGGCTACTAATACCCCATCAAAAGCGACGACGTAACCTCTATATAAACAAGTTCAAACCTATTTTTATGCGTCGTGGTGTGCTCTTCAGGGCTCACATAGAAACATATCCTCTATGTTCTTGTGTTTCAAGCCTCGCTCGACTTAGTGGAAGCACCGTGAATTTTGTTACATAATTATTGTCACGATGCCAAAGACGACGCCATTGTCTTCAAGGCAAACAAGTTTATTGGGGCGAACTTGTGCTTCCCAAACAACTCAAAGGATACTCAGGCGGCGGTGTTATCGCGACATCTGGTGAATATGCGATGTACATGCACCCTAAACCCTCTTCAAGTCTTCAAGGAAGCCTAACTCGTGCCAGCGGGCTTGGTTGCACCGAAACCGGACGGATGCTGATCGACTCTTTTTTCGCGATACAGATCACGCTGTGGTGGAGCGGCGTCGTAGCAAGATGGGACTACGGAACGTGACTGGCCCATACTTCGCCGCCTACAGCCAGCGTGCTCTACGGTTTTCCCTGCGGTTATCGCCGGATCCCTTCCACAGCGTGGCAGGCCGACACCTACGCGTCGCCACCGTGACATCACCAGAATTACCTCTACTCGACTATAGGTACCACAGCCATACAGACGCGCCTTTCAGTGAGCTTTGTTACACCAAAAGCGGATTGATGCTAATCAACTCTTTCTTCGTGATACGGGTTGGTGTAAAATACCAAACATATTCTATTCGAGAGAATTCAGTTACATTGACGGTGCTGCCAAGGCCACACTTTCTTGTTACCATGATGTTTGATTGTATAAGTGTTATGAAATTGTGTTTTGCTAACGTCGGGTGACGTTGAACTGAACCCGGGGCCGTCCTCGGCCTCTGAGTCTGATTCTGAAGCAATGACTACGAAGCAAATGCTAGAAAAAATATCGAAGGAACAAACCAAGACAAACCAGACATTGAAAAACTAACAAAAAAATTAAAGCATGTGGAAAAAACTGTTGCTAACATTCAGGAAAGAATTAATGTGATTGAGACTGATATGGGTCATTTGACGAAGTGTGAAGAACAAGTTGCGAAATTCAAAAAAACCTGTCAGTCAACTAGTAAGCAGGTTCAAGATACAGTGGCAAAAATACACGACTTAGAGAACCGGAGCCGGAGGAATATTCTTGTCATTTACGGAGTTACTGAGGGTCCGAGGGAGGATACCAAGCCATTGGAACAAAAATTGAAGAAAGGCATTTTTAAGGACATAATAGGTATCGATGTAGATTCCATAGAACGATTTCATAATGTTGGTTACCCTCAAAGCGGGCGTCAGCGACCTCTCGTTCTCAGGCTTTATAACTTCACCCTAAAATACAAAATTCTATCCTGTTTCATCTCTATTTCTGATGATTTTTAAAGACAGTTAGGGAAATACGCCGGAAACTTTGGAAATCTGCCGCTGGTCATAAAGTAAAGGAGCAATGGTATCCCTCGTTTATGAAAAAATAAAAAATGATGACAAGCTATATGTTTGGGATGCTGAAAGAACGGTCGAATTGAGCAGGCCGAAATTCGCGTGGCTTCACAGAAACGCCCAGGGACGCCTGAAGGCAAATGACCGGAAAACGTAAAAACCCTCCGAATTATCAGCCCTAATGCTCGCAGCGTAGCAAATAAATTCGCACTGCTTCAAAGTATCATTCTTACCCACAATCCCCACGTTATAATCAGAACAGAGACTTGGTTGCTCGCCAGTGTGCAATCCTCTGAACTTGTTCCTTCGTCGTATAAGCTGCTCTGCAATGATCGAGGCTCCCGGGGTGATGGGGTAGCTATTGCCATAAAAACAAAGTTAAATTTTCTCGCATGCCTGACATCATTAACCATAAAGGTGTGGGGTGCAAACTGGCATTTTGTGACAAAACAATTACTTTAAGGGGCTTATACCCACCACTTTAATTAGGTCCAGAAAATATTGAAGTAATTCATGATTACTTAGGTCGACACAGTAATTCTCGCTCAATAAAAACTATTACGGGAGATTTCATTACACCAGGTATCAATGCACTTAACCTGTCGCACGATGGCAAGGAACCCTCAAGTGCCAGTTCTTTACTGTTAACTGCCTTCAGTTTCTCATTAAACCAGCTTGTTACCGATAGCACTAGATGTTCCTCTACGCTTGAGTTTATGCTTGTTAGTAGTTTGTTAGAAGATTGTAGGACCATAGTAGATACTGGTATTTCCGATCACATGATGATAAATCTAACCTCCCATTTTCAACTTCGCCCAAAAGGGTAAAGACCAAAACCACCTTTTTTATAGACTACACCCGTGCAAACGACGCGGCTATCCTGGAATACATAAAATCCTGTTTCGCCCAATTCGCTGCTATTACTGATGTATGCACGATGTGGTCTCGCTTTAATGCCATTGTCTCATTTTGCGAATCACACTATATACCAGTAAGAAAGCAACGGGTTCACCGCTAATACCCTTGGGTGACAAGAGAAATATTTCACCTAAAATGAAAGATAAAAAGGCGATGCCAGCGTGGCGACACAAGCCAGCTTCAAATCCTTATCACGGAGATGCGATATGAAATGCGCGCAGCGAAGGAGCATTTTTTCACGAACACGCATCTTTTGTTTTTGCGCCATGAGCCGCATAAGTTTTTGCGTTACCTATCTGCTGAAAAGGCCCCAGTCCCAGAAATAAAATTGCCTAATGCTACGGTGGTTGATCGTGTAACCGTATCCGAAAAGTTTAATAGCTTTTTTCAATCAGTATTTACCCGTTATTGCTCACAAGTAACCTTAAAACCTTAAAACAATATATTGCTTTAAATGAATGTATTGTATTTTGTATTGTATTGTACTCTCTATGTATTGTATGTATTGTACTCTGGATGTGTTTTCTGGTGTCCCGCAAGGCACAGTCCTTGCCCAATTTTATTTTTAAATTATATCAACGATATCCAATTCTCTGTTGACCCATCTATTACATCTAGACTGTTCGCAGATTACTGTGTGATGTATACAGAGTTAAGAACACAGAAGATCAGCTAAAACCTAATAAATCGTTAACTTCTATCTAGGCATGGTGCAAAGACTGGGGCATGAAACCAAAAAAAACAAAACGCTCAGCATCAGTTTTACCAATAAGAAAGCTCCTGCAGATTTCCACTATAAAATTCAGGATACTGAAGTGGTCAAGGTTTGAAAGGTAAAGTATTTAGTTGTCACCTTTTCTAGTAATTTATTTTGGGAAAGCCATATTCAGAACATATGTATTAAAAACCTAGGTAAGCTAAACTTCTTAAGAAGGCGTCTACGCCCGGCATCCCAAAAGGTTAAACTTAATGCCTATAAATCTCTGATTAGGCCAACTCCAGAGTACGCCGATATTATATGGAGCCCCACCAAAAATATTTAGTATACATACTTGAACGCGTACAGAACTTCGCTTTGCGTTTTATCTTTTCCAACTACTCCCGCTTTATTAGCGTTTCCGATCTACGAAAACAGGCAGGCTTCCGAACTCTATCAGACTGCAGAATGAGATCTAGAATAAATTTCATTTATCTTTCGTTCCACGATAATTATAAAATACCCCGAACTAACTACCTACCAACTCCCTACAGGCATTCTTCGGGCACAAAACATAATAAGACTATCAGGAAACCGCATAGCTACATAAACACACATAAGTACTCTATTTGCACCAGCCATCGGACTGGGCAACAGATTACCGGCGGATGCCGTCAACAGCACACCTGAAGAGTGTTTTCTAAGAGCCATAAATGATCTAGAATTATTACACGTGATAAAAGCAAAAATTGTATATTTAGTGTTTACATAACTTCTTTTTGTGAACTGAACGTTTACACTGTATAGCATGCCTCTGTTTATGTTTATTTTTAATTGTTCTTCTTTCTTGCCTTTTGAATACCTATGTTATTGTTACGATGAAAACTTGAATTCATTGAAACCACTCCTGCATGGGCCCTGAAGGGCCTGCAAGATGTAGAAATAAATAAAGAAAGAAATAGGCCGCCGCCAGCAAGGCCAAAATCAGGAGTTTCGAATACTGCCAGATCAATTACATAAACACTATGAACAACGCATCCACAATGACCAACAGAACCAGCCCTCTTGTTGTCCTGACAAAACCCCGAGAACAACCACCATTTCATGGATCACCTACGGAAGATCCTGAGGAATGGCTGGAGCATCTTGAGAGGGTCCGAAATTTAGCCGATTTAATGACGACAAAACACTGTGGCAAGTGGTTTCTACCTTGAAGACAGCGCACGGATTTAGTTTGACAACCACGAACGTACGCTGACAACCTGGCAGATATACTAGACCGAGCACTCGAAAACGTTCGCGACTCTAGTACGCAAGAAACGGGTGGAGCCGCTGCTGCAGACACGCACGCAGCATCCCAATGAATGCGTTCTTGTGTTCGTTGGGGAGCTGAAGCGAAGTTTTCCCTCTGCGGACACAGAAATCAGCGAAGAAAAGAAACTAAGGTTTCTGATGTGAGGGGTTAAGCAAGAGCTCTTCGCATGGCTTGCCCGAAAACACCCGAAGACTGTGACCGAATTGTCGTTTGAGGCGGCCGCGTTGCAGAAGATGCTCGAAATGCGAACGAGGCTGTACGACCCCCCAATGAAGGCGCTGGTTTCTGAGACGATTGGTAGCGGTGCTATTAGCACCGAAACACTACGCGACACCTTCCGTAGTGTGGTGAGGGAGGAGCTACGGAAACTTTTTCAGATGACGCCAATTTCCTCAAGTCGCTTCGCGGACTGACGTATTGCGGCAAGAAGTAAAAGACGCTTGGGGAACTTCTATGCTCCCGAAGCAACCCGCGAGCCACAGGCTGTGACCTACTCGGCGGCTTTCATCCACCACGCCCTGCTCCAACCCGTCATAAAGAAGCTCCGCCGTACCGCCCGCCACTGTCGCCGCCGTCCCCAGTGTCGCAGCCTTCAACCATGCCGCCGTCCGCAGCCCTAAACCAGACGCCCAGGAAGACAAACGTTTGGCCAACCACCGATAATTGTCCCCTGTGCAACCACTACGAAGCGGCCGATCACATCTATCGTCGTTGCCCACACAACAGACTCGGGCTGCGCTGTTTCTCCGTCGACGCACCTCGCTCTCTCCCTGGGCAACGACCATGTGAGATCGACGGCTACCTAACTCAAACCTGCCGTGGCCCAACCCGTTTGAACCGTTCGCCGTCGCCCTACCCAGCACCTGAACCAGTTGTAAAAATGCCAAAGACGACGCAGTTATTTTCAAGTAAAACAAGTTTATTGGAGCGAACTTGGGCTCTGATCAGTGGCTAGGGCGTTGCGCTGCTGAGAACGATGTCGCCGGTTCTATTCCCGGCCGCGGCGGCAGCTTTACTGATGGAGGCGAAAAGCAAAAACGCCCGTGTGTACAAGATTTCGGCGCACGTTAAAGATCCCCCAGTGGTCAAAATTAATCGGGAGCCCTCCACTACGCCGCGCCCCATCGCCTGCGTTGCGTCGGCCCGTTAAACCCTACTATCAATGAACTTGTTCTCTCCTAACTTAAATGAAACACCTGCGGCGGAGCAGCAGTCAGCAAAGTGGCGTCCGCCAGCGAGCGTCCGCGATCGGAATTCCGCGGCGTCTGCTCTGCGGGCTTTTATCTTTGGGCGCGACGGTTTCTCGAACCGTGGATTCATATCTAGAACATTGCAGATCAAAAAAGGTTATTCAACGCTAGAGACGTTAGGGCGAAACGCTCTCCATATCATTATGTGATAACCCGTGAGGCATAAAAATAAACAATAGAACATGCGCTTCGCTTGGAACGCAGATAAAGCAGTGCGTGGCCGGGAATTACAAACAAAACATAAACAAAGAAACCCATTTGCTAGTTAGCGGTAATATATTGCGATTAAGAGTCATAGGGCCGGAGCTACGTTAATGTTATGCCTGTCTCAAAAAGCAAGGGGTTGCGTTGACTTATTTTTCGTACATTTCGCCGTTTTGTAAAGTTGATTCGTGTGTAGACAGATGCACTCCTTTTTGAAAAGTGAAATAAACGTGCAGTAAACTTTGAGCGAATAAACATGGCTTCGGAATAACTTTCCCTCCATATGCTGGCTGGTAGCAGTACATATTAGGGGCGAAGCCTTTTAGCCACTGGAATTGTTGGCGCTAATGTCGTCGTCCTCGTAATCGTCATTCTTCTCATGTAATGACGGTACTAAAACACAGGGCAACATGTTTGCGCCTCATGCTAGAAAGTAACGCGTACTAAAAAAAACACCGGGGCCAACGTTTGCGTCTCGGGCTGGCGCACTTTATAACACGTACTTAAAAAACACCGCGACAATTATTTACGCCTCGCGCTGGAGAACTTCTTTCTTCAAATACAAGTGATGTTAGAACACTGCATGTTTCGCCCTTACCCGGTTTTATTTTAGTTCTGACGGCCCGGCTTTTTTTTTCGGAATACAAAACTCTAACGAGTGTGCGGAGCATGGTCAGAGTATTGTTTGGGATATATCTCACACAAGAGATCTTTTGACCCTTGGCCGAACGTCTCGTTCTTGAAATCGTTTTCCTTTCTACGGCTGAATAGGCTGAAATTTTCTGGTTTGCCTTAACACGCGGCCCACTTTCTACGGCAGCCTATAAAGCTCGCTCCGATGGATTTTACTTGGGCGCATTTATATGCTAAGGCTTTGAAGCGAAAGCCCAGCGGCGTTGCGGATCTAGTGCGCCATATGATAGTTTCACATCTCGGTTCTCCATTATAAATGGCAGAACTACAAATCTGAGCGTTATTAGCATCCCCTACTTTGTGCCGCCCTTGCCTTCCGGTGTCACCAGTTCCAAGACAACTCGGTTCAATTCCTCAAACTGTAGAAGGAATGCAGAAAATGACTTCGCTGAGACCGCCTCGATGGCCAAGGATGACCAGCTGTCATCATGCGAGGCTTTGTGCAGAATATTAATAATGTGGGTTTTATGGTCAAAGCGGCATTGTTTAGCGCAATTACCACGCTGCATAATTACGCCGAAGAAAGAAACAACAAAGGTAAAAGGCGTTTTGCTAAAGTTAAAGCTCAAACAAAGGTAAAACAAAGTAAAAGCGGCCCCTTATCATCCATAATAAGATATCTGGTTTCATTTTGCGCGTACCTTTCTCAATTGGTGACAATGTAAACAGGCATTTGGGCCTGACTGTTGGATGGATCTGAGCCTTTTGAGCACGTACGTGTACTTGTGTCCCCTTTGTGAACATGGTACAGCACTCCTGCACGGGAGGGATTGTATAGCGCTGCCCAGACCCAAACCCGAATTATGGGGCCGGAGCGTCCCCAGGGCCTGTACCATTAAGCCCGGTGTCCTCAGGGTGCTCATGGTACAACACTGCACAGGACAGGTTGTATGCCACGGCCCCGGCCCGAGCCCGTATTACTATGCCGGAGGTGGACCAGGTTAAGTAATATTTACGCCGGGCCCAGCCCGTGCACCAACGCACCTCAGTTAGCCTGGGCGGGGCTAGGTTGGTGGGACCTGTCGTGTCAAGTGCACGTCCACCCTGGCATGGTGAATCATTGGTAAGCATACAGAAGGCTGTCATAGCGTGACCAGGCTCGGGATTAGATGCTGAATAAAATATATATTTTTTTTATATTTGGTTTATATTTCATAGTAGGGGGAACCCAGAAAGAGCAGACAGTGTGTACAGCACGGCAATCAATTAAATGGAAATGTTTCTTTATAAGTATCCTAGTACTTTCGCTCCACCATCTTTATTTCAGGGAACATTGGAATATACAGTGCGTGAACCGTAGTTTGACCTCATGGAAACTTTATAACCGTGTCAGCTGGGGTAGGCTGATCGCAAACGACCTCAGCGTGGTCGTGTACGCGAACGTATGAGACCGAAAAATAGTTTGTTTTCTTAGATCGGAGACACCACCACCTTTGAAGACCAGATTCCTGGCGATGCGACGTGGTTGCATCGGCGACAATTTCTTATTTAAAAAATTCACGAGCACGAACTGAAAAGTGTACCTTTAATGCTGGCTTAGTAATATTTTAATATCAGCGCAAACCTAACCTTCCCACTTACGGAAGGTTAGGGGACTGCAGGGGCGCACTGTTTTACAACCCCTATGTTTTTTTATCACAGGTTTTAAATCAAAGCTTTTTACCTCTACCCCCCCCAGGGATCTTTCGCGACCGTTGGTGTCACCAGAAAACTCCAACGAACAAATGAAAGAATTTACTGGCACCGCCGGGAATCGAACCTGGAACTAATAGACCAACAAAGCGAGACCCCGCGGTCTTACCGATTTAGCTACGAGCACACGCGCAGACTGGGACGACAGGTGGTGTATTCACCAAGCACATCTATAGGTTAACCCCCTGCGTTCTCGCTGAATGCTACGTGAAAGCGTCGAGCGACCACTCACGCCCATCTAGCCGCCCTGTGCGCACCTTGCTCATGTGCTAAGACACAAAAACTAAAGAAAGCTCACACCAAGTCATGGCAGCCCACTTCTTCTACGCCAATGTGCTAAAGCTTGTGGCCTCCAGTGTTCACGTAAACAATCACAGCTGCTTGTCGTCCGCCCTCACGCCAAACAAAGGAATACGTTCAAATACTCCTTGATGGCCAGGCCATCACTCCAAGTCCCAGCATCAAGATCCTGGGCCTACATCTCGAGGCTAACACCAAGAGTGTCGTCTCCTTGCAGCGCCTCAAAAAATGCACAATCAAATCATTCAAATGATCAGGCGAGTTGCCACTAAGAAGCGAGGCCTAATGAAATCCGGTACCTTTCGTTTAATTGAAGCTTTTGTCCACTCGAGAGTTACTTACGTCAACCCTCTGTCTTCTTCTCGACAAGGAAGACATAGAGATGCTTTATATAATGATTAAAAAGGCGGTTGAGCAGGCCATTGGTCTTCTCATGAGTGCGTCCACACAGAGGCTGCTTCGCACGGGGCTCCACAACACGGTGGAAGAGCTGCTAGAAGGCCATCGTACTAATCAGAAGGTCCGACTCAGAACTGCGATGGGTAACCGCATGCTTCACCAGATGGGCTGGGCAGCCGAGAATGTCACTCCGCTTGACGTACTCCAAGACTCTTGGCGACTAAAACTGAAGAGGCTCCCTTTGCTAAGTAATAAAACCCCTCACATGACGAGGGTCACCGAAAAGCACGGGCTCAAGCGTTAAACAGCACCCTCGGTTGGGATCATGCAGTTATTTACACAGACGCCTCCAAAAATCAAGGGCAGCAATACGCCGTCAAGCTGGCTACCTTCAGAACCAACCAAATTGCGTGTGCATCGCTTAGGACACAAGAAATGACGGCAGCAGAAGAGGCAGCCATCACCTTGGCTCTCGCTCAACCAGGAGTTCGGAGGGTAGTCATCGATTGCTAGCAAGCCTACTGGAATTACCAGTAGGGTTGGGTGTCCTGACCTGCATTGCGCGTGCTAAAAAACTACTCCCCAAACGGTTCCATTCAGCTTATCTGGACACCCCCTCACGTTTAAATGGAGGGCAACAAATACGCCCACCCAACAAGCCTGCGCTTTTACCTCCCGTGCTATGGAGCTGCACGAGGACAGTCACCTACTTGTCACGTTCACGGAGATAACCCAGAATTATCGCCTTCTGAGATAGACCGTACCTTCGCCTTACCCTGACCTTTCCAGAGAACAACAAACTACCCTACACCTCATACAATACGGGCTCCTTCCCACAGCCTACGCGTCTTCACCTAATGTATCCGAATCGCTACGACCCTGAATGTAAATTTTGCTCAGAAGTAGGAACGCTCCGCACCGTAATCGGGTTGTGCGACTTTAGCCCTGAGCACCCTCCTCTGTTTCCGTCAACTACCCAACAAGAGCAATGGGAGATCCTGCTGTCCAGGCCCTCTCTACATACCCAGCTTCAGCGTATGGACAGAACCCAGGCCGCGCGGACTGCTTATGGGCCCCACAAAAGAAGGAATCACTCCCCAGGGCCGCACTCTTCCTCTTTTTTCCTCCTCCTCCTTGTTGCCGCAAATCTCGTCGCCTGCGTCCGCGGCGCCGTGATGGAGAAGACAGATCGTCAAACACCGGGTTGGAGCTTACTTTCATTTTATTAAAAAAGTTTCCACTCTTGCGCTATACCAATTGAAATCAACGAAACACCATTCATGCTTTATGCATTGATGTAACCTTTAGAAGAATGTCTCTTTGAAGTAATAAATGGTGTGGTTAGGTGCATTTCACTTATCTCTGGTTTTGCTATTTGTAGAGTGATGTGAGTGAATTTAAGTGACGTCGCATGGGTAATCGTAATGGGTGCTGTTTACAGATTTGCTTTTCAACCACATTAACTTGGTGGATTGGCGCAATTTTTTTTAAATTTGGTAAAGCGGGCTCATTTCCCCTGTATGGTGCAGATACTTGCAAATTGCCCATTCTATAACTGACACGAATAAATTAATAACTACTAAAACTTTTTTCCACCTTGGCAATAGTATTTTCTTTCAAGGGACTGCCAAATAGGCAGTTAGTTATACCCCAGTCACTATCAGGTGGTTAGTATTTCAACTTCATGGGGAGCTTGCCGTAGGGCCCCTGTGGCTTAGCGTTTAGCTAGCTGTTTAAAGGCTCTCGTTCCATGTTGAAGGACCAGAAAGCCAACACTGGGTCTTGTATGCAGAAAAACATTTTTGAACAATTGTTTTTGGAATAAATGAAAGCGTTCGCTCGGTAAATATGGGTGATTATAGGGAGTTTTAGCTTACCGTCTTTCACGGTCCGCTCCGTTCCGATAGCAAGCGGAAGCGCCATTGCGCATGCGTCGCGCGCTTGGCCGCGAACGGCATTGGCTCCGGTTGCGCTGAGCGGGCCGCCGATACCGGAGCGGAGCGACGAAAACGGTCAGCTAAATCTCTCTTATATTGCCGCGAACCATACATTGGGTTTGTTCATTTGTGTTTTGCTTTTACCGCCCGGCTGCGCCGGTCTGTGTTATCTCTGCGCCACGGGAAGCGCGTGTTCCATTCTTTCTTTCTGTGTCGCATGTGTTATCCTGTGTGATAGGGAGAGCATTCCGAACTAACGTGAACAGCCCAGAATAATCTTCTTGGATCTACTGTGTTCTCGATGTGAATCGAAGTTTCGAGGACCACGCGTGCCGAAAGATAAAAAGCCTGCCGTGCGGACGCCGGAGCATTCGATTCGGCGACGCTCGCCGACGCACGTACGTCACTTTGTTGACCGCTGCTTCCCCGCCTCTGTATTCTTTTCAGTTGTTAGGGGAGCACAAGTTCGCTCCAATAAACTTGTTTCTTTTCCAAACAACTGCGTCGTCCTTGGCTTCGTGACAATATCTTACGGCTCGATTTAGGGGTGGGCAGGATGCTACAATGGCATTTATTCAAAGTTTATTATTGCGCCAAAAGTGCTCAAGTTCAGTGACTTGAAAACATAATGTCAAGCTCGAGTGGCTTGCCACTATAGTTAAGCTTGTAGAGCCCTGGGCTGCTACTATGCAGACCCGACTTCAAATCCCTGCGGGGTAACACGTGTGAAGTTTAGGTACTCATTGGCGGCGCTTTTCTTGACCCGCGATTTATTGCCCAGCGAAGCTTTTACCAGAGTACGGCACTTATGACATTAGTCCTCCTAAATAGCAAAATATTGATAACAAATCTGCGCCTCTGAATTCTGTTAAGGAGGGTGACCTGCAAAGCTCCACGGCCTCCACAGAATGAACGAAACAAAACAGGTTTGTTGCACTTTTCGACGGACCGCACTTTCTAGCCTATACCTGAATGAAATTGGGACACACTCAAGCTGTATTCTAGCGGACCAACGTAGAGCTGTCTCTTTCACCTCCGCGTCGTAGACATCCACCTGCACCTGTAACACGCCAACCAAATTCAATCAACCACTCAGGACAGCCAACCTCACGCCAACAATGCGGAGATGTCATCAGTAAAGGCATGAAACCGATTGCTGCAAGTGACCCCCCTTCGCTTCTCTCCATTCACAGCCCTTTTGAGGTTAAGCCGGCAAACCATCATGATCGGGTGCTTAGAAGTGAGACACTGTCGAAGATGTCGCTCTGGATGCGATCAAAGCTTACAAAATAATTGTCCCAAGTCGACGTTCCAAGCGGGCATCTTGCTTCTCATCCAACCGGGATTCTCACCTACTCGTGGAGCTGTACCTTGAAGACGAAACGGTTGCGGCATCGGTTTCCATTGTTTTCGCGTGCATCGCTTCGGGTTGACACTCCTTCAGTTTAGGCTCGTCGTCCTCCAAGCGAGCGACATAAGTCCGTTTCCCAGTGTGTTAACATATTGAAGGCCTGTGCCTTTATTCCAGTGGACACACACGTGAGTGTCCCTTTTTCTACCCAGCCGTCGGCATCTTCCCGTCTGGGCAACAGGCCAACCCAGACCCAAACCGATCTAATGCGAAGGACAGCTGACCGTGCTCATTCAGCAACGATTTACACTTTTAAATCTCCTGCTCCCCCCTCAACGGGTATGTCATCGGTAGCAGCATTAACCCCCACGGGGCCGGCATGTCCTCTCGTCCACCTCCAACCTGCGCACGCCTAAACCAGCAACCGGGTACACCACGGTGAAGAGAGATTTTGAAAGGCTATATGCGGGCAGACTAAAATAGTTTATTCCTACGCCAGAAGTTTCATAACCAATTGTTCGGTTAGGTTCTCGCAGGGAAAGGATGTCAAGCTGAAAACGTGAAGTTCGATCATGGCGAACGCTTCGTTCCTCTTCGCCGGGCGCGAGACGAGCCGCGTTTCCCGAAACACCCCAGCCCCGCATGCCTGACAGGCTGCGATAGGGGCGTTTGGCAGCCAGGGCCGCAGCGGTGGTGACACCAAAAGCGGGCGGGCGAATTATCTGATGCGCTTCGATGGGTGTGTCGCCGGGGGAGTGTCTCTGGCCAAAAGATCATTTGCACATCTTCCACGAAATCGCTGGATGAAAGTACAAAAGCTTTGCTTAAAAATGATTTATGGGCTCACCCCGGCGTTCCAGTGGAGCAGGTTGCTTTAAACCATCATGAACCACCAGCGAGTGGGCGAGGTAGAATTTGACGCGAGCAACGGTTTGGTTACGTTCCAGCGGGGCAGTGGCGGTGGCTTTTGGGCGTTTTTATAACCATGCCCACTGCTGTTGATTATCCGCAAGGGTCTCATATCCGCACTTCGGGCACTGTCAGCCGGCTGCGCATCTTGTGATAGAGGCCTCACTGGTGGTGAGAGGAATACACCTCGGAATAGGCGTTGTGAAAAACTTCACCGGAATGAAAACGGGTGAGGTGGGGGGGGAGATATATACTGCTTCGTAGTAAAGCAGTGAAGCTCGAGGTCAGACGCTTGCATAAGAACACGCAACCGTGTCAGAAGGCAGCCATACTGAACGATGTTCTTGCCTGCACAGTGTCTTAGAAAATAGTGGGAGCGCTGAAAGACAACGAATAGAAGACTCTAGAGAGAGAGCGAGAAACTCTTTACGAAAGAGGAAAATACAAAGAGGTTTGTCGACATCAGTTCACCAGAATGCTACTCTGATTGTAAAGGAGGAGAGGGAAAAATGTACGTGTAGTGAAGGAGAGGAGAGCAGTAGTACGGCCAAAATAATAAAGTAAATACGGTCCTTCTTTAGGACATTTTATTTACGGTCCTTTACGGTCCTTCTTTAGTTCAAAGTGTTTTGAAATGAAGGGATGACTACAATTGTTATACTATTATACAGGCCTTTTATACTTGCACCCGCAGAAGAGCAGGCCGTTACATCTACGAAAACTGAGTGACAAAGCGCGTGGACATCGGTTCCGTCAGCAAAACATAAAAAACAAGCAAGAATTCTACAAAGTATGCCGAACTTAAGGCGTTCATAAATGCACATAACGCCTACAGAGAACCAACGGATTCATTTTAGAAATTCCTGTATTTTAAGAATTCACTTGTCAAACGGAACCAATTTCGGTTTGTTTCACGCAATTGCTTGTCACGAACAGGTAGTCGGAATCAACATATATTATTCTACTCTTACTTGAAATATTGGTTAAAAAAGGTGCAAAATTTGTGGTGGAGCCGAAATTCACTCCAACATCAGCACGACAGTTGCTGTGCACGAAATATTTAACATTGCTTTCTCCTGCGCTCTAAATGCCCAAATATTCGGCTACGCACCGTCAGCTACATACCGTATGGAGCACTGCTCTTCCACGCAACAAGCTTCGATTAGGACCAGATTTGCGACACCTTTTTGCAGTAGGAATTCACGCTGCCTGCCTCACAAAAGCGCAAAAGGGGATCGAACAGAAGCGAATCTCCTGTTTTCTCTGGAACTGGGCAGTATGTTTCTGTGTCTACTTTTACCGACAAACCGTGCCCATCATGTTTACGATTTTTTTCTATTTGTGTACCTTGCTCAGCACAGACCTTAATAGTTCCGATTTTGGTGCTTCCTCATCTCTTCACACTGATCAGGAGTGACTAAATGCGCCGGGGTTTCTACTCTGAAATTTCCTTGTAGGGAACCTGAAATTTATTTCAAAGCCTTTTACGTTACCACTTTGGGAAAAGATCATTTTGTAATACAGGCCCAACGATTGTAATACCACGATGTCTGTGGAAGCACTGCACCTCTCTACGTTTTGGTTTTGTGTTCTTTCATCCTCAGCGACAATATAAACTCTACTAAACACTTTCCGCCATGTTATCATAACTGGTTGTTTTCAATATCGATTTTTAGCTTAGTGGTTACCAAATAACGAATAAACTATCCTTTCATTCAAAACCGATTGGTCAAATCCTGTTAGCTGTTTAACTGTTTTATAAGCACTTCTTATAAGAGGGTCTCCATAATCCATCAGTCATAGTAGACTCCTGAGTCGGCTATACTTTTCTGTAGGGGATGCAGATACGTATAAAATTAGCTGTAAGCAAAAAATGCTCACGGCTGGTTAGAATAACACAACAAAAATACCCTTATCCTAACCCTAAGCAACCAATTACACTCCTTGTATTCAGTCCCTCTGAACAGTTCTCTGGTACCGCCGATGCTTGGACATCCATACGTAATAGTAGAAGGCAGTTATTACCTAAGTTCAAGGGAATGGCCTGGAATATTAGCACGCATAAACGGTGAGAAGCTCATGACATACCGCAGGAGTGCTGAACTTGGGATCTAACGACGCAAATGATCCAACAAAATGAGTTGTCAAAATTACAAACAAGGACAATCCGGCAGTCACTTGCAGGTTACTCTCCAGATATACCCGTTTCTTAATAGGGTATTCATCCCCAGGCGAGTTAGCCTTGTACCATCGGCTCCACCGAGCGCATTTAAGTTGTCAGTAAAGTTTGGTTCGTTGAAGAAGGTGGGTGGTGTCGCCGTGGAGAGTGGTGAAGGACCCGATGACGAGACGAGGCAAGAAGATGATGAAGGAGAAGAAGTCTGTTTACACTTATTTACAGGAAACGACGAAACATAGCACGAGACAAAACGAAAGCTGGATTAAAAAAAAAGGCGCAGCAGTGCACAAAGGGGGTATCGCGGCCCGATCCCTAATGAGGGCCCGGAGCCAAAGAGGTGCCAAACCGCCGCACGGTTGGCTTAAAGGTGCTTGGGGTCCTGGCTCCCAGAAACCGCCACGGGAGCGAGTCTTCGTGCGACCGCTCGCAGTCTCAGCTTTGGACAAACTCCTTAAAGCATGCGCGAGCAGGGCGCGAGCAAAGCCGCCTCCCCACAGCAGCGCACATGCCAATTGGGATTTTAACATCCGCTCTCTGCCCCCCTCCCCCTGTCCGTCCCCGAAGGTCAGGAGGACAGGAAAGCCTTCCCCGACGCCGCGTAAAAAGCCGCCGGCGAGGCCCATACAAAGGGTTGCGACTCGCTGGTGCCTGCGGAGGCCGCCCATCGCTTCGATCAAGGAGGGGGACACAACAAAGCTACAAGAAGGGAGGGGCATCATGGTCCTGATGGGGCTCATGGGCGCTGTCATCATTACAGGTTCCCTATCCAAAGCCTGTGTCAGTACTGCTTGAACTACTACAGGCACAAATACAAAGTGCTTACAGCGCCGTAACCCAAGCAAGCAACAAAAACCGCGAGGAATGTCCCTTGAGGACTCCATGCATGCAAGCGAAATTTGCGCGTGCGAGCAAAGCACAAAGTGAAATGCTACGCAAAAGGAATAAAACACAAAGGATGCATAACACTCAAGGGGAACATCATGCACCCTCCAGAATATCCGCGTGCGGAATACAACAACAAAGGCAAAAGTAAGGCTCACTCGCGAGAACAAGGGAAGTAACCAGAGGAAACGGCAGCCAAATGAACAACGCTATTGCAAATTAAAGCAACAAAACACAGGGTGAATTTATTCTCCGCCCAAAGCACGGGGAAGGGAAAAAAAGCAGCAGCGTAATGAACCGCACACGAGCGTTCAGTCAGTTCACCCCAGTCTCTCATCCCTTTCACCCGTAACACTCGACTTAATCGGGTGCTGCTTCGAGGTGAGAGTCCACGCCCTAGTTGTTGCGCAAACCGCGACGTTCATCGTTTGAAGAAGCGTCAGGAGATCCGCCTTTGCAACCTGTGCTGAAGGTCCACAATGCCAGAGCCACCCGCATGACAAGGAGCCGAAGTTCTAAGGCGCTTCCCAACTCATGTACGTGTTTGACCCAGTCCCCTCCAGCTCATGCCAAGTTGTTTTCCGCTGCCCTTTTGTCGGCCCTGGTTCACATATCTAACCCACTGCATACCGCCGTTGCGGTGCCTGCCGTCTTTTTCCGAGCAAATTTCCCAGCAGTGTGGTGGTCAACCAAGTTCGACGCTGCTGATCCTCGTCTACGCCTGCGGGGACCAAAGAAGTCACACGGCGCACGACGCCAGCCTCTCTTTCTCCTGTACAATGGCTTGTCGAAGCAAAGGAGCACCGGCGGGTATGTCCGGGTTCGAGCACACGTTTGGACAGACGGAAGCTGAATGGCGTGCGTGTCTGGGTTTCTCGACATTGCACTACCGTCCTGTCTCCGTACTCTGCCGTCAATCGCAGTGCCTGCAGAGGTTTTACCCCCGCAGCCGTCAGCGGAAGTGTCTGCCCGGAGCAAACCTTTTCGGCAGTTCCGGTCGTGATACGGCAGATATTTTGAAGTACCCAAGTGGGCGTTGGCTGTCTGACCGACCGCCTCTACTCCTACCGCCGTGGATCTCAGCGGAGACGCCTCGGTGTTTCCCGGATTTTTAAATGCAGAGCATTTCAGTAACTCACGATGTCACCCGCGTTGTCCCGTCATAGCCCGCTCCGTCGTTGTCCGCACCCCTCCCTCTACACTATATAAAAGAAAACACTATCCGGCGCCAGGTTTCGATCTCTCGACCCCGCGGCCGGAACGCAATGTACATGGTGCTCTACCCACTGCGCCACTGAGCCGACACAGAATGGGACGCTAGGAACGCGCCTTATATCGTTGACTCATTCAAATTACGGCTGACGAGCGCTCTCTCGTCAGCAGTTGCCACAAGTGCAACAACATTAACGTAACGCAAACTACTTAACGTCGTGCACCCCCGGAAATGCTCTGCATTTGATCGTGCCCCTCACGAGGGGGATGTTTGACACTACCTCTTGCAAGACCGAGTGCAACCGCCGAGAACAAGGTCCCAAGAGCGGCGCGCGCGCCGTGGACTGGTGGCGCCATCTGTCAGCTGCGACGCGAACTACCAAAAAGGCAGTCAGAAAACCGAACGCGCGAAATACAAACTGGGCTTTAACAAAAGAACGTTTACCTGGCTCCTGGGGCTTCAAAAACGGTTGACCTTCGGCGCTGCAGTTTCTCTGCGGCACCAGTAAGATGTTGACACTGCTTTCCGGTTGGCACTGCAGCTAATATTTTTTTGCTTTACCCGAACAGTCACTGACCAAGCCCGCCACCTCCTTCCCGGCACGTGCCTTCGCGGCAAGCGTGCCTGCCTGACCCTTGGCCTGGCCTGTCGACTCCAATACCCTTGGCTGTGTAGCCGAGATGCTGCCGACAATAGCCCTCGACGGGGGAAGAACCGCGGGGCTCGCCATCGCGCTTTCACAGGAATCTTCTGCAGTGAGACAGATTTCGCTGGCGCGGTCAGGTGATCAGCAGTGAAAATCCTTCGCAACGTCGCAATTTCATTGACCCGGTTGAGCTTTAGCTTGAACGGCTTAGTGGTCACCCTCAGCCCCACCAGCCGGCTGCCCACAGTGCATGGCCGTCTTTTAGAGATTCCGGACACTGCCGCAGTGACCAGACGCAGCTTTTCCCCTGCCTCGGAATCAGCTACCTCAACCCACCGTTCCCTCTGAGGGGGTGGGCTGGCTTCGCGATCCAGATAGCGGTAACGGCGGCAGTTAGCGGACGAGTGTGTTGTCTGACCACATTTGCAGCACGACTGCAACACGTTCTCGTTTACCGGACGCGCTAGGAATTCCGCTTCAGCCAACCATACAAGCCGCTCCAGCTCTCGCGTTTTTGCGCGTTCGGCTTCAAGTTCGTAATATCTAGCCATGGTGCGCCCTGGCAAGGAGGATGTCCCTTAAAAAAAAGTAAAGGTGCAGAGACGGACCACTCACCGTCGATGACACGGCCGCTCCGCTGGAGCACACACGTCAGTCCCACTCGTCTCCCGCGGGGATCGGAAGGTATTGAAGTGAAGTTTCCCCGGCAGGAAAACTAATCCATTCTTTGTCTCGTAGGCGGCTCGCAGCCGCCCTGCTTCGTCGTTATCCTTGCGGGGTGCCGCCTTCTCTCCTCTTCTACTCTCGAAGTCGCCTCTCAGCCTGCACTGAGTCCTCACTTCGTTAACTGAACCACAGGTAACGTCCATGACGCTGTCGGTCTGCGCCAGTAAAGTTTGGTTCGTTGAAGAAGGTGAGTGGTGTCGTCGTGGAGCATGCTGAAAGACCCGATGACGAGACGAGGCAAGAAGATGATGAAGGAGAAGGAGCCTCTTTAGACTTATTTACAGGAGACGACAAGTCATAGCACAAGACAAAACGAAACCTGGATAAAAATCAAAAGGCGCCGCAGCGCACAAAAGGGGTATCGCGGCACGATCCCTGGTGATGCCCCGAGGGCCAAAAAGATGCCAAACCACCGCACGGTTGGCTTAAAGGTGCGTGGGGTCCTGGCGCCCAGAAACCGCCTCGGGAGCGAGTCTTCATGCGACCGCTCGTAGTCGCAGCTTTCGACAAACTTCTTGAGGCATGCGCCAGGTCAAAATCCCAATTGGCATGTGCGCTGCTGTGGGGAGGCGGCTTTTCTCGCGCTCTGCTCGCGCATGCCTCAAGAAGTTTGTCGAAAGCTGCGATTGCGAGCGGTCGCACGAAGACTCGCTCCTGTGGCGGTTTCTGGTCGCCAGGACCCCACGCACCTTTAAGCCAACTGTGCGGCGGTTTGGCACCTTTTTGGCCTCCGAGCCCTCACCAGGAACCGTGCCACGATACCCCCTTTGTGCGCTGCGGCGCCTTTTATTTTAATCCAGTTTTTGTTTTGTCTTGTGGTATGTTTCGTCGTCTCCTGTAAATAAGTGTAAATAGACTTCTTCACCTTCATCATCTTCTTGCCTCGTCTCGTCATCGGGTCCTTCAGCACCCTCCACGACGACACCACTCACCTTCTTAAACGAACCAAACTTTACTGGCGCAGCCCGACAGCGTTGTGGACGTTACCTGTGGTTCAGTTAACGAAGTGGGGACTCAGTGCTGGGCCGAGAGGCGACTTCGAGAGTAGAAGAGGAGAGAAGTCGACACCCCGCAAGGACAAAGACGAAGCAGGGTGGCTGCGAGCCGCCTACGAGACAACGAATGGATTAGTTTTCCTGCCCGGGAAACTTCACTTCAGGACCTTCCGATCTCTCGCGGGAGGCGAGTGGGACTGACGTGTGTGGTACAGTGGAGCGGCCGTGTCATCGACGGTGAGTGGTCCGTCTCTGCACCTTTACTTTTTTTTGAAGGGATATCCTCATTGCCAGGGCCCTCCATGGCTAGAGATTACGAACTTGAAGCCGAACGCGCAAAAACGCGAGAGCTGGAGCGGCTTGTAAGGTTGGCTGAAGCGGAATTCCTAGCGCGTCCGGTAAACGAGAACCTTGTGCGGCCTTGCTGCAGTTGTGGTCAGACAACACACTCGTCCGCTGACTGCCGCCGTTACCGCTATCTCGACCGCGAAGCCAACCCACCCCCTCAGAGGGAACGGTGGGTTGAGGTAGCTGATACCGAGGCAGGGGAAAGGCCGCGTCTGGTCACTGCGGCAGTGTCCGGAATCTCTAAAAGACGGCCATGCAAGGTGGGCAGCCGGCTGGTGGGGCTCAGGGTCACCACTAAGCCATTCAATCTAAAGCTCGACAGGGCCAATAAAATTGCGGCGTTGCGAAGTATTTTCACTGCTGATCACCTGACCGGGCCAGCGAAATCTGTCTCACTGGCAGAAGATTCCTGTGAAAGCGCTACCGCGAGCCCCGCTGTTCTTCCCCCGTCGAGGGCTATTGACGGCGGCATCTCGGATGCACAGCCAAGGGTAGCGGAGTCGACAGGCCAGGCCAAGGGTCAGGCAGGCACGCTTGCCGCACAGGCACGCGCAGGGAAGGAGGTGGCGGGCTTGGTCAGTGACTGTTGGGATAAAGCAAAAAAGTATTATCTGCAGTGCATACTGCAAAGCAGTGTCAACGTCTTACTGGTGCTGCAGAGAAACTGCAGTGACAAAGGTAAACCGTTTTTGAAGGCCCAGGAGCCAGGTAAACGTTCTTTTGTTAAAGGACAGTTTGTATTTCTTGCGTTCGGTTTTCTGACTGCCTTGATGGTAGTTCGCGCCGCAGCTGAAAGATGGCGCCACAAGTCCACGGCGCGCGCGCCGCTCGTGGGACCTTGTTCTCGGCGGTTGCACTCGGTCTTGCATGAGGTAGCGTCAAACATCGCTCTCGCGAGGGGCACGATCAAATGCAGAGCATTTCCGGGGGCGCACGTTGCTAAGTAGTTTGCGTTACGTTAATGTTGTTGCACTTGTGGCAACTGCTGACGAGAGAGCGCTCGTCAGCATTCTGTGTCCCATTCTGTGTCGGCTCAGCGGCGCAGTGGGAAGAGCACCATGTACATTGCGTTCCGCCCGCAGTGTCGAGGAATTGAAGCGTGGCGCTGGATAGTATTTTCTTTTATATAGTGCAGGGGGAGGTGTGCGGACAACGACGGTGCGGACAACGACGGGACAAAGCGGGTGACATCGTGAGTTACTGAAATGCTCTCCATTTAATAGCCGCCGGCGAGGCCCATATAAAAGGTTGCGATTCGCTGGCGCCTACGGAGGCCGCCCAGCGCTTCCGCCCAAGGAGGGGGGACAAAACAAAGGTACGAGAAGGGAGGAGGTTCATCGTCCTGACGGGGCTCATCGGCGCTGTCATCATTACATTATCTTTCAATGGGTTTTCCACGCAGTTATTCGTCCAAACCTCGTACTCCTCCTGGTAAAAAAATTTGTCGTCCAATCATGAGACTTTTTATACTTTTTAGCAGCACGTTGTTTGACCATCAGTAAATGCCTAGCACCTTTAGTATGGCAGCTTCCCAGTGGTTTGCTTGTTCATAGCGGGTTCACATTTCTCACCCATTGACGGTGCTTTGAAAATGCGTACAAAAAATTGTGGTTGGGTAAATTTACGGTAGGATTCAAAAATAAACACTTTTTTTTTGAGCCAACGTCTTTGTATGTTGTTAATGCAAATATATATAAGTACTAGCCTGGTTATCGGAACCGATAAATTGTATCGCAAGAATTTAGGCAATCCACAAAAACAAAATTCAGTGCCACTTATTACAACATCTACACTAAGCGTTTCTGAAACTATAAAATGCATTACGTCGAAAGATGGGCCAATTGCTGGTTAAACATACATGAAGCTCAATCACATAGACTCGTGCCGAGCAGATGTTGGTACTTGTTTATTTGCGGTTTGGTCCTTCGCAACCTTAACCGCTTGACCGCCAATGAAAAGGGGAACACTTGCGCTATTGTGCTGTGGTCTTCTCAAACATTTCTGCAATATTATCAAATCATTAGGTGGTACCCACTGTAACATGAGGATTTATAAACTATGGCTTATGAGCTCACTTATTGCTGCGGAGGAAAGCAAAATACTGTATTATCCAAACGCGAAACCAATGTTTTATTTCCTAATTACCATTTCAACAGTTCTATCATTACATCTGATGGTGATGGAAGCAATTACTTTTCGGGTTTCATGAGGGGGTGGGTATAGTGCTGAGAGAACACGAGGAAAAGAGACAGGCCGTCAGCTTATTTGTGCCATCTGTCTTTTGCGTGCTGTGTACTGTGCAGTTAAGACTTGATAAACACTTATGGACGCTTGGTGAAGCCCTGGGCACACGAAAAGAAACAGAGAATCCCTGCAGACGCAAAAAACGTCTTTTCGCGAGCGGCAGGCAGGATAGGATTGCATACGGCCGGGCAGGTGGCAATAATAGGAGTAGCAGGAGGCAATGAACTACATCCTTCACCTTCTGTCAGCTTGAGTAAAGAGCGCCTGTGGTTGGTGCATACGGTGAGAATTTTAACCACGACTCAAGGAAAACATAGTATAGATATCCTTTTTTGTCGGGCATATCACTGAAATGTCCGCCACACCGGGTCAACACGGCCATGACCTGTTGAGCGGATGAGTAAAATGCAGTGAAGAGAGCACGAGGAGTAGCAGCCTTCAAGAGTGAGGACGGAGGTTTATGACGCGCATTTCTTCTTCTCGTTGCTGTTTTTGATCACTCGGGAGACTTCCCCCATAATCCATTGCTAGGGAAGTTTTGCCAGGGCCTTCCTCCAGAAGATAAGATCCCAAAATAGGCGTCCGCCTTGTTTGAAGTGAGCGGTTGCACAGAATAGCCAGGGGTCAATCGGTTACCACTGCAACTACTTGTAACGTCACCCAGCATGTCATCTCCAAGCGAATCCTACGAAATTTTTAAAATCCTAATAAATGGCGACACCTATACCCATTTTTAGTGGTAAACGTTCCCAGTTGCGTGATATTCAGCCAGCCTCCAGCTCAAAATCGAATTATTCCCTCTTTGCTTTATTAGGTGAAGTGCTCGATAGCTGGTTATGGGTGAAAGACGCGATGGTAAGAGTCAGTTTGCTGGTACTTCTGTACCATCATCCACCTAAAACTACTGTTGAACGCAGCAACGGTTCCCAAGTTATTCTGAATCAAACCTGATAGATTCTAGGCTTTTACGCCCCGACGCAACGCAGAAGATGAGGCGCGCCGTAGTAAAGGGCTCCGAATTCATTTTGACCACCTCGGGATCTTTACCGTGCGCCGAAATCTCGTACACACGGGCGTTTTTGCATTTCGAGTTCATCAGAAAAGTGGGTGCTGCGGACGGGAATCGTACCCGCGGCCTCGTGCTCAGATCAGCCTTAGCCACTGATCTACCGCGGCGGGTAACCTGAATCAAACCTACTATATACGAACCATAATAAAATGTTTAATATCAAACTAACGTAACCTACTCTGTCATGCTTTCAGTGGGCGTATGTTCAATTTTATATCACCCTACACTGCGTGGTGCTGCGCAACTACCTGCAGAAAGAATCTCCCACAGAGAACTTCGTAATACCGTGCATACATTGTGGAACCTTCTTTTGAAACACCACAGAGTTTCGAATAATATTTCGTATAATAGTTTTGTTTAATGGTTTCAAAATTTTATCCTATAGTTTGAATAGCTTTAAGCACCAAATATACAAGGCGTCGCACGCGTTCAACTCGGCATTACGATGAATGATTACAAACCCACAAACGTGCCTTGGTGTACTCGGATATTTTATTTCCAATGAAGGGGAAGATTACACTGCCGTGCCTGCACAGTGGGGCTATATGATTACTTGTAAATGGACTGCACAAGACCACTGTCCTACCAAAACCCAGCAAAAAGTTTCAAAACGGGAGCCTAATAATACCATATTGGCCCACGTACATCAACGAAATTATCGCCCAGCGGCATGTTGCGCACAATTTCTGTGACAAACAATGCAGTCGATTTACGCGAATAACGTAAATTAACTGCGACTGGTGAAAGGAGCGGTTCGGCTCACGAAACGACTACGCAGAGTGACATGCGTCTACGAAACTTTTGAATACTGGGAAAGAGCGATCTCGGTGCGCGTAGTGCCTGCATTGTTACAGCCCCCACCACCTCCCTCAAAGAAAATTGAACGGAGTCAGCGGAACGAAGAAGCTAGGTGCTCCTAGGCCGCGTATTAGTAAACAAAAATAGCTGTGCCAAGCAACACGTGCCGCAGAAACAGAGTCACATTGGCTGCATTTCGCACCGGGACCTCACCCTCCGTTTTCCCCTTTTCCCGCGACCCCTTAGCAAGCGATCGCCGAAAAATGCTAACAGCGCCAACCAGGGACAGTGAGAGGAGAGAGGTGAAGTTTTCGTTGTCTGATTTTACCATCCTTTATAAACCAATCGGTTTATCATCAAGAGTGCACATAAATCGTTGCAGGGCGGATCAACTCAGATTTTGTTTTTTAGGTGATATATTTTGGAGCAGCATTGTTTATCATATACGCGGAGTGCGTGGTTGAGACCATATTGTTCGAGTCAATTTTATACCGCAGGAGCCTTCATTGGTTGCTTTTGATATTGGACGGACATATGAATCAGTTACGTTTCTATTTTCTCACTGTGACGGTATTGTAGTCCTGACTCATTAAGATGTCCCATATATGTGTTAGTGTCGGTCAGTTTTTTGCGAGGACCTGTCAATAGCACAGAGAACTGCTTCACTATTCACCACGTTTTTTTTCTGTTCAATAGGGCTCATATTTATTGGAAGAGAGGTTTAGGTACGCTATGGCATATTCTTTTTATTCAATCTGCCTAATACTTTTACAGCATCGGAACGTCAGTGCCTAAGAAACAATACTCTTCAGCAGCCGGTACTTTTATTGTAATAATATTTGATTCAGTGGGATAGGCGACGTTGTCGGTGTATACGTTTATCATGATCAGCAGCAGCAGCAGCTGCAGCAGCCTACCTAGGACCATTGCAGGACACAGGCCTCTCCCATTGACTACCAATTATCGTGGCCCTATGCTGACTGCGACCAACTTATCCCCACACATCTCTTTATCTGATCTGGCCATGTAATTTCAAGGCGCCCGGAGCCACGCTTGCCTTCTCCAGGGATCCACTCTGTTACCCTTAATAACCAACGGTTATCTTGCCTTCACATTAAACACCTTGGCCACGTTCATTTCTTCTTCTTAATTTGTACTATGTCCTTAGCGCATGTTTGCTTTCTCATCCAATCCGCTCTCTTCTTGGTGCTTAGTGTTACACCTATCTTATTCCGTTACATTACTTGTATAAAAGCGTACCTCTCGTCTACCTTCTGCACCAGTGGCGTAGGGGATACGCCTAATATAGATGTTGTTTTCTTTGCTCCGATTCGTCACTACGATGTAACACATCGGCCACATTGCACGTTGCGGAAACTCGGTTTATTATTTCAAAGGTTGTAGCTGCCATTCAACAAGGCAGTACTTTTGAATATGATAATATCGGTGGCCCTGACTTGTTGCCATACTTTACGTATCCTGTAAAATGCACTGAGAAGTTGCTTAAGCACACGCATCTTAAAACTCAATGATAATGTGATGTAAAACTAGTCTGACCACCACAAGGCAAAAGGAGTTTTCCCTGTTGATTCATCCTTCCGCTAGGTCTCGTAGCTGTAACATCTGAAAATACTTGGAAGTTTGGCAAGGTTCCACATTCGATAGACAGTGCTGCCTCGACCTCTATGACAGTGTTTATGGAGGCCAGCGCATGACTTTTTCTTATTCATACCGCTGTATTATGCCAGAAAATGGCTCCCGAGTCCATTACACACGCACCTACACCACAACAGAAACATGGACATTAACTCAAGCAGAATTCTCCAAGCAGGATGATTTTGTGCACACGACTGTACTTCTTAGCGCGGATTTCACACAGTGTACCGCCTACACTGATTATCCTCCGCTGTTAAATATTGATCTATAGAACATGTTTTAGACATTCAGGACATAGTGAAAAATTACCCTTAGTGTGCTCCGTATCATAGCATCCACATCACACAACGGCCAATTCCTCCAGTTTCTTCTGGACTCAAGAGTCTAATGCGTAGAAATAGTTTCCTTTATGATGAATAGCAATCGCCCACGAAAAGTGCACTTAGAGGTCAGCTAGGATACAACGCTCCAGACCGAAGAATCAAGGCGGGGATCATTCCCATTCAGGAAAAAAAATGTGTAGTACAGAAATTTTGTATAAAAATTGATTGGCATCGGCAGCCTTTTGGAAATATCTTCAGAAGACGTGATTGCTCGGCCACCGCGGCCATGTACTCATGCTGTGCTCTCCGCTTCCACCGTCATCATTTCACTTGTCGGTACAGTCACGATAAATTTATATTGTTTCTTCAAGCCAACCCATTTTACACTCATTCGTGCAGCTCGTGTGCCATGTGTCGGGACAATGGTTTGAAGGTTTTTTATATAGTCTATTTCTTGTTTCGTATCGAACAGAGAAACCTAACTTTGTTCGTTTCGTGCTTGCATTCAGGCCATTTCTGTACGCCATTGTTATCTCGCGTTTTGAGTTCTTTATCTCCGGCGGTGTGCCACACAGAAACGGGACGTGTGGTTTTTCGGACATATGGAAGCACCACAGAACAGGCTTTGTCAGGCAGAAAAGGCAGCGAACGACTTTAATCGGTGGGACGTTCCACGGTGAGAGCTGCGGGCAGCCGGTCCGGGTAGAGTAAGCAATTGTGGCGTCAGAAAATATTACCCCACACGGTTTGCATCAAACTTAACTACGCGTTTCACCCCAACAGAAATGCTCCAATTAGCGTCTCTGTTTTTGATTTGGAGTTAGGTATGCGTGCGCCCTAACTGCGCGATTTTTTGACAAAAACCGTGCTTTTGCTCAAAAAACTTCTCTACCGTTCTACCGATTCGTTCTACCGAGCCAGAATGTATGAATGGGGACCGAGACATGAAACATTTTTTTTAACAATGGCCCCCACCAAATCCAAAGACATAAAAGTTCCTCATTCCGCTCACCCTTATTGTTTGTCACCTCCAAACAATAAGGGTGAGCGGAATGAGGAACTTTTATGTCTTTGGATATATATATATTGTGCGTCAAAATGCTTCGCTGGTCCTTCCACTTAACAGAGTAGAAATGCGCCTACTTTTAGCACGCGGCACTTCGTTTCCCACTCCGGTGGTTTATTGGCGCGCTCGTCCACCTTTCAACCGAGCCAACGAAAGGAATGCCGAAGAAAGAAAACAAATTGGACGAGGGGGTACACGGCGTGGAATTTTGGCGAAAGTGTAAGAAGGAGGCCGGTATGCGGATACGGGGAGAGACCTTCTTAGGGCGATAATCGAAAGGGTCACCGAAGAAAGTGCGACAAGTGAGAAAGAGGACGAATGTACGACGAAATTTGGGAGCCATTATCAGCGTGACAACAAGCGAGCGGAGACGTCCACACTATATGTCGCGCCTTTATGCGTTCGCTGATGCAGCGATTACCTTGCGATATGCAGCAGGGGCCCGCCATCACTCCAAAGTATTCAGATTCGCGTGCGCAGAAATTTTACATTACAGAATAACGTTCTCTTTAGCCATTGTTAACAGCTGAATCTTAGTTTCTGGGCTTAAACTAGTGTACGACGATATTCGAAAATGGTTTGTCATAATTACTTCCAGCCTTTACCGCAGTCAACAGCACGCGCGTTACCACGACCGCTCGGTGGCGTCCAGGCTACCGCGTGGCGCTCGCAAGAACACCAAAAAACACTTCGCGTGCGTGCGCGGCTCAATTCGCCAAGAGAGCAGCAGCAGCGAAGACCGGGGCAATGTCAACATAAGGTGTAGTCGCAACAAGGGCTCAAACAGGAAGCGTCGGTGGAGCAGCAGCGGCTGCCATGGCCGGGCCGGTCTTCGAGCCAAAGTCGAAGGAACCGATCGGCGACTCCAAGACGAAGGGGGAGGAGTACCTGCAACACCGGTTCAACACGTGTCGCTGACGGCAGCAGACAGCAGTCGAGGTCCAGCTCAAGGTCCAGGAACAAGACACTAGCGGGGAGCAACCTAAAACAGGTGGGCTGGTCAGACAGATCCTCCATTATAGATGACAACCAATTTCCCACATTATTGCAAGAGCCTCAGAAGCAATGTAAAGATTGCGAACAATTGAAGTCATGGGTAGCCAAACAAAATCAGTAAATTTGTAAATAACTGCACAAAAAGAAAATTTAAGTGAAATGGATCGATCGATATTAAATAAAAGTGAGACTAAGAGCTGTAGCCAACGGACGAAACCAACGCAAGGAGAAAGGTACCTAACCTGTGCATCCAGCCAGAGCACCCGGAACACCAAAAGTCAGCAATGTCAGCCACAAAGAACGAACCAGAGTGGGTGCATCCCATGCAAGAAATGAACAGCACCATTGGGCAGCTCGCAAACAAAGTATCGCACTGGTGACGCAATTGACTTCAAAGATATCTAGGATAGACAAGTTTGAAGCAAACGTTAACCAGCTTCTACAGACGCAAAAGACAAGGAAGGAGGTACTGTATTCCAAGACGGGATATGAGGGTTGCCACACAACCAGTAGCTTCACCCCAATTCAAGTTCGAGCATCCTACTAAAAAGCCAACTAAGACCACGACAATTCTCCCGTAGAATTGCCGTGGCTTTAGAGACAAGGCAGGTGAGCTACAACAATATGTGGACTCACTCGACAGCAAGCCAGACATCTGGGTCATGCAGGAAACAAACAAGAAACCCAAACTCCCGGGATTCGTACGTACGTCGATCCGACGTAAAGAGGGACAGCAGTGCTGTTGCGGAACACAATATCGGCAACACAACATCTAACAACACAAAGAGGGTGCGAGCACACCTTGATTGAAATCCACAGCCGAGTTGTAGGAAGTGTACACAACGTTTTTATACTCAATATGTAGTGCAGATCTTCCAAGAAGGACATTGACCAAGCGGGGACAATTCAGGATGCCATGGACAAAGCCGGCTATAGACTTGTGCTCGTACTTGGTGTTTTCAATGCCGCGGATACGACGTGGGGGTACCAATTCTACTCTAAAAGAGGGAGGCAACTAGCTAGCCTCATGGATCAGCACAATTTGGCCTTGCTTATGAACCAGGCACTCCAACGCGAATGGGTACTAGCGCTGCCAGAGATACCACGCCAGACCTTTCGCTCCTGGCAGGTATCCTGGACGCTACGTGCCAAAACACAGGAGTGAACTTGGGGTCCCACCACGACGTCCTGAAGATCACAGTAAGGGGCCCTGCATTCAGGGCGAAGTTCTGAATAGCACGAATAACGAACTGGGACCAGCTTAGTAAGGAACAAGAAGGAGGGGGTAAAAGAGACAACGACAGAGAGCAAGCCCTAGAGCACTGGGAAGAGGAGCAAATATATCCTTTGTGGAAAAACACACCGAGACTATTGCAACCACAAACCAAACCCCACGTGTTGACGCAAAACTGGCACATCTCTGGCAAGCTCGCCGCAATCTCACCAAACGCTTGAAGCGGCAGCGACACAATAGAACGCTCCGCAAGAAAATCCAAGACGTGAACAAACAGGCTGCGGAATAAGCTGCGGAGCTATACACGGAGAGCTGGCTCAGCATGTGCGATGAACTTCAGGGAACTCTATCGGCTCGCAAAACCTGGCAGCTCCTTAGACACCTTAGTGATCCAGTCACAAGAAAGGGTGAGGTAAACAGAAATATGGCGAGTAGGTTGAACAATTATAATGGCGATATGAAGAGGCTCTTTAAAGACCTCAGAGGCAAATACCTCAAGATGGATAGGAGTGCACAGCGGCCAGGACCTTATCGGGGAGCACCCAACAAGACGCTGGACAAACCGTTCACCGACTTTGCGCTTAAGGTGTCAGTTACCGTGAGCCGTCAGAATAGTGCCACAGCTCCAGAAACCATCACGTATAGGTTGCTTAAAAACTTTAGCGAAAAAGCCAGGAAGGATCTCTTGCGGCACATGAACGTGGGCTGGGTGAGCGGCAACCTACCGAGGTGACGGAAGGAGGCGCTGATCAGATTCATACCGAAGCCCGGAAGGTCCCCACACATTGACAATATAAGGCCCATTTCCCTCACGTCTTGTGTGGGTAACGTGATGGATAGGATGGTGCTAAATAGGCTGCAAAAGCATCTAGAAAACACCAATCAGATGCCGGATACCATGTTTAGATTCCGAAAGCGCCTCGGAACGCATGACGTGTTGCTACAAATAAAAAAGGAGGTCATGAAGCAGGCCAGCAGACATTCGCCCAGAGCCATTTTGGCGCGTGACCTCAAGAGCTCATTTGATAACATCTCTCACACCAGTGTCCTATCGTACCTCCAGGGCACTGGATGCACAGAACGGATATGCAATGATGTACGGGAATTCTTGACTGACCGCCAGGCGAGAATGAAAGTGCGGGAAGAGGTATCCCCTCCTGTGAAACTGGGTAGCCAGGGGACCCCCCAGGAATCCGTCTTGTCACCCATTTTGTTCAACATGGTACTCCTGGGCCTGCCAAAGGCGCTTGGAGCGATCTAAGGATTGGTGCATGCGCTATATGCCGACAATATCTCGCTCTGCACGACGAAAGCAGGCTCTTTACGGTGGATCTAATACACGCTGCAGGCAGCCGCAGATGTGAACGAATTCGCCAAAGGGTGTGGCCTTAGATGCTCCCCAGCTAAATCAGCACTGGTGATCATCCGGCCAAGGGCGCATAAGAAACAAAAACAGGACATAAAACTCACCCTAGAGGGCGAAGACATCCTCCCATGCCCCAGCACAAAAATTGCCGGATTAGTCACCCAGGCCGACAACCGGGCATCTGTACCCGTTGCAAAACTAAAGCGCACGTCGGAACAAATCCTTCATATGCTCAGACGGGTGGCATCAAGAACCCGAGGCCTCAAGGAGAGTGACACAGTTAGGCTCATCCAAGCCTTTGTGGTAACCAGAATAACATATGTAGCACCTTACCTCCTCCTGAACAACACGGACACACAGGTGCTGGACGTCATCATCCGCAAAGCCGTCAAGCAAGCTAATGGAGTGCCTATGAATGCGTCCACAGGCAAACTCTTGAAAATGGGTTTGCATAACTAGGTCGACGACTTCATTGAGGCCATACTCGCCAATCAGACACAAAGGCTGATCCAAACGAAAGAGGGCAGACGCATCTTGCAGGAAATCGGTTGGAAGGTGACGCTATCTGAGCACACAGACCAACTGCAAGATGAATGGCTGGAAGCCATCAAAGCCAAGTCCATCCCTAAGAACATAAACCCATCGTACCATGGCGGCAGGCGGGAGGCAAGAGCTCGTGCTCTCAACAGGCTTCTGGCAAAAGAAGAAGGGGCTATCATCATGGACGCCTCCATGAATGATGGTACGAACCGGTCAACAGCAACGGTAACAACCACGAAGGAGCTGCTGACGTGTGCATCCGCTGTGGTTCAGAGCATTGAACAGGCAGAGGAGCTGGCGATTGCTCTGGCCCTTACTCTACCGGACAAGACCAAGGTGGTCACCGATTCCCAGCAAGCCTACAGAAGCTTCCAGTGCGGCTGGGTGTCCCGGTTGGCCTTCCTAGTGCTTAAAGCGAAAAAAACCTCCGAAGGAAACCGTAGAATTAGTGTGGCTACCGGACCATTCTGCGGTGGAGGGTAACGAGTTTCCCTCGAGCAGGCCCGAGCACTGACTTACCGGGCCACCTCCGCAGAAGAGGCAAAAAACCAACCATTGCTTTCATACAGGGAAATACCCACTTTTTACAGGCACGACAGGAGGACGCTACCAGCACCACACGCAGCACTCACGAAGGAACAGCGAACTATATACCGGCAAATCCAGAGTCTTTTCCGCAATTTGGAAAAAAAGGCAGCTACTGCGTTTTAGCTTTGTTGCTTCTTTCTTCGGCATACCGGTACAGCGTGGTAATGGCTCTAAACAATCGCGGCTCGACCATAAAGCCCACAATGTTAATTATTTCGTATAAAGCGGCGAATTATGACTGCTCATCAGCCTTTGCCATCTAGGCGGTGTCAACGAAATCATTTTCTCCATTGTTGTTACAGCTTGTGCAATGTACCCGCATTGCCATTGAAAAACTGACATCGAAAGGCAAGGGTGGCAGAAATGAGGGGACGCTAATCACGCTCCGAATAATTGTTCCACCATTTCTAAGAAAGAACCAAAATGTGAAACTCTCATATGGCGCACTAGGTAAGCAATGCCTCTGCGCTTTTGGTTCAAAGCCTTAGCGTGTCACTCCGCCCATGTATGATGATGGTTGGATGTTTATGGCGCAAGGCGAACTGGGGCAAAGAGCGCCAAAACAATAGTCATATATGAGGGGTGAAACCCTAAACACTAAGTAAAGTCAGTGAAAACAAAAGTAGAATCACAAAACGACAATGAGCATGGCTGGTGTATAGGGCCAGATTTCATTATGCGTGATAGCAAATGAGGTTTAAAAGCTTGACGTCTGACAAATACGCAAACACACGTTTCACGGAAACAATGGTAACGTCACCTACAAAAAACGATGGATATAGAGGAATATGTTGTCTGCAGAGTTCTCTGAAGTGTTTGTGTCATGTTGTGTGAAGTGCCTTGCATGTGATTTAGTATGTGCACTACGGATAGGGCCTCTCCGCACCTGCTCCACTGGGGTCTAGAAGATCCCGTCAGCAGATACGAGTGCGTTGCATTGGTGTGCCCTATCCGCAGCCTACCCAAGGCGACTTCTGTGTGTCTGTTGCGTGTGTCAGTGGTGTATGGTCCCAAGCGTGGTTGTATTACGTGTAACTTGTTATCTGTCTGTTCACTCCAGTGTGTTTGCCATGCGTTGCGAAGTAGGTGTCTAATGTGTGGCTTCATGTCTGTGTACGGCACTGTTGCTATGTCCACTGTATTCAAGAGTGTACCAGCAGTGGCCATTTGATCTGCGGTTTCATTCCCGGCTATTCCACAGTGGCCATGAACCCAACATATTGTTATTCCAAGACTTGAGGCGTATGTCGACATAAGGGCCTTAACAACAATATTGATTACATACTTTTTTAGCGTTTTCTTCACAAAAGTGCACGTACAACTCCGCCCAAGTAAAATCCAAAGAGGGAGCTTTGTAGGCTACCGTAGAAAGCGGGCCGGTGTAGACACAAACCAGAAGATTTCCGCCGACGCAGCCGGGGAAAGAAAAACGATTTCAGGAACGAGTATTTCGTAAAAGGGTCAAATGCTTTCATTCATGTGATATATCCCAAACGATGCTTCGCACACTCTGTAGAGTCTTTCAAGTCCGAAAAAACAAAAAAGCCGGGCCATTACAATTAAACCGAAACCGAGTGAAGGGGTGAAGGATCCATTGTTCTTACATCACTTGTCTTTGAAGCACGCAGCTTTGTAGCGCGAGGCGTAAATAAGTGTCCCGGTGTTTTTTTGCCTACGCGCTATAAAGCGCTCAAGCGCGAGGCGAAAACGATGGCCCCGGTGGTTTTTTTTGTACCTATTACGTTCTAGCACGAGACGTAAACGGGTTTCCCTGTGTTTTAGTACGGTGGCTGTATGAGACGAACGACGTTGAGACGATTACGAGATGAGGCGCCGAAAACCGAAGCGCCTAAAAGGGTTCGCCTGGATAATTTACTGCAACCAGCCAGCATATTGAGGGGAAGTTCTTACAATGCCCTGTTTATTTGCTCAAAGTGTACTGACCGTTTACGTGACTTCAAAGAAACATTCAACAAGGAGTCCACACACGAATCATGTTTAAAAACCGCAAAATGTCCTAAAAAGTATGTGTCTGGCATAACATGTTTGACTGGCATAACATTTACAAAGCTCAGGCCCAATGAGTTTTGGTCGAGATGTATTGCCGCGAACTAGGCATTGGGTGTGTTTGATTATGTTTTGTTTTTACTTCCCGGTGGCGCCTGGCTGTGTTCTCGGTGTCCCAAGCGAAGCGCGTGTTCCATTCTTTATTTTTATGCCGCACGGGTTATCTTCTTATGATACCGTGAGTGTTTCGCCCTAACGTCACCAGCGTCATTAATATTCTGTGATCTACAGTGTTCTAGATGTAAATCGACGGTTCGAGAAACACTGGCTCCAGAACATTAAAGCCTCCAGAGCAGACGCCGCTGTATTTTGATCGCCGAGGTTCGCTTGTGGACGTCACTTTTCTGAACGCCTGTGTATCCTTTGAGTTGTTAGGGAAGCAAAATTTCGCTCCAAAAAATTGTTTTCCTTGAAGATAACTGCGTTGCCTTATGCATCGTGACATGTGCTGAGGAGGCGAACGGTTGAAATAGGCTGGGCCACGGCTGGTTGGAGATAGGTCACCGTCGATCTCACGTGGTAGTCGCCCAGGGAGAGGGAGAGGTGAGTCCACAATGAAACCAGATAGACGGAGTCTCTTGTACGGGATACGACGATTGATGTGATCGGCCTCTCCGCGGTGGTAGCACAGCGGACGATTATCGGCAAAAGTCGGTCTCCCTGGGCGTCTGGTTTAGGGCTGCGGACGGCGGCATGGTGGAAGGCGGCGACAGTGGGGATGGCGGCGACAGTGATGGGCCGTAACGCGGTGCTTCTGGACGACTGTCTGGAGATGGGCGGGGTGACGAACAGCAGCAGAGTAGGTAGCCTGTGGCTCGCTGGTTGCTTCGGGTGGCATAAAAGTTCCCCAAGCGTCTTTTAATTCTTCCCGCATTACGTCAGTCGGCGAAGCGACATGAGGTAGTGTCGTCATCTAAATTAGTTTCCGTAGCTCTTCCCGCAACCCTGCACGGATGCTGTAACGTAGTGTGTCGCAGTCAATAGCACCGTCACCAATCGACTCCGAAACAAGTGCATTGATGACGCGGTCGTATTTTGTCTTGTTTGTATTTCAAGCGTCTTCTCCAACGCGGCCGCCTCAAATTAAAATTCGGACACAGTCTTTGGGTGTTTGCAGACAAGGCATCCGAAGAGCTCATGCTAACCCCTCGCATCAGAAAACGTATTTTTTTTCTTCGCTCATTTCTCAGTGTTGCGCGGCTCAGCACGAGGTCGCGGGTTCGAATCCCAGCCATGGCGGCCGCAATTCTGATGGAGGCGAAAAGCAAAAACGCCCGTCTGTACGAGATTTCGGCACATGTTAACGATCCCCAGGTGGTTAAAATAAATCCGGAGCCATCCACTACGGCGGGCCTCATCGCCTGCGTTGCGTGGGCGCGTTAAACACTACAATCAATCAATCAAATCAATTTCTGGGTCCGCACGGCGAAAAAGTCGCTTCAGCTCCTCAACGAACTCGAGGGAGCACGCTTTCATTGGGATGCTGGGTGCGTGTCTGCAGCAGCAGCTCGGCTCAATAATTGCGGACCAGAGTCGTGAACATTTTCGAGATTTCGGTATTGAATAAATTCCAGGTTGTCTGCGTACGCTCGTGGTTCTCGAACCAAATCTGTGCGAAGTCTTCAAGGTTTGTGGTCGTGGGCTATACAACGCACTATGGAAGTTATTCCTTAGTTGCCATACTTTATTTACCTTTTACTCTAAAAGGCCTATAAATGAAGCAGCATTTCGGTATTAGGCTTATCAATGCAATGAATAGCCCCGGAATATTTCTTATCCGAAACTTCATTTGTTTCGGAAATTCGATAAGGCAATACCAGAGACACGTAATGTTACGAGTGCGGCTTATCTTGAGCGTTCATCGTGAGCGTACCTGACCAGGGTAAACATATTTCGGAATCGTCTCCATACTCAGCGTAGATATTTCTGCATTGACGGCGTGCATTCAAGTACCATGGGTTGGACAAATAAAGTTTCACCTCAACAAAACTGAATTTTACATTCCGTATTTTTTCCCAGGTGTATGCCAATTGTGCAAGTGCCGTTAAATAGGTCGATAGCGCGGTTCGTGTCGCAATTAGGACGGCGAGAGGGAATATATTTTAATGAAAAACGAGAATGTTAGCCAATTCGTGCCGCTGGCTTACTCCCCAAATTACACAAGAAAAATAAAAAAAAACGCATTCGCCAAAATGAACAGACGTCCACAGAAATGATATGGTGGAGTAGTTGGTGATGCATAATAAAACTCTGGCCAGCGCACACAGCGGAGGACACAAAGCAAAAAAAACAGAATGAAACAATTTGTCACGTCGTTTTCGAGTGTCTGTCGTAGTCTGCGCCCACTAGGTAACATGTTTTTTTCAAAAGACGTCGATTGTTGTGCAGAAATATGCCACTCGCATAGAAACGCTTTTTACGAGCATTTTGTTTACACTCGCATAGGCCTACACTCCTCCCAAAGAGATACAACGCCAGACCTTCCCTTCTCCCCACCTGGTATAGTCATGTCATGGCAAACTGCCACTTGTACCTGGGAGTTATCACTAACCTATTCTTCTTCTTTGGAATGCCATGAAACTCCGACCTAATTGACCGTACTCTAACATTACCAGGAACTTGTTTGGACTCTATTTACGCCAACTGAAATTTTCGACATCGTATAAAAGATTGCCAATATCATGACTGCTCGCAATATGCTATCGAAACTGTGGAAAGCACTTCTCAGATTTCCCAACCAGACCTTCACATGCATAACCTTTTGCGAACTGCGGAGCGGGTTACTTTTCCCTACAGGATGGAAACTCAAAGCGCAAATTAGACACGGACAAAGAAAGGGGACAACAGGAAGAGCGCTTTGTCCGTCCGTGTCTAATTTGCGTGTCTTTGTTCGTCTCTAATTTGGCTTTCAGTTTCCATTATGCATCACCAACAGGCCCAAACCATGACCCTTTTGGATTCGCTACAGCTCTCAAGGAACAAACATCGCGATTTATTGAAGCTCACTCTCCAAACCGATAAATGCCACGACTTCTGCCGACGACTAGGTCAGTAGAGAGGGCTCGCACCACTTTGGGCAATCTTTCATGACCTGTGTGGCAGGAATGAGACCAAGCTCTCGATCGTCGAAGAACTCTGCCTACACATGAATTACACCGGTGTTGAAAAGGCTGTCCTGAAAACCTCGTTCCCCTGCGACAAACCACGCCAGTTGCTTGAAACCCCCGTTCTGTTGGTGATATTCGAGAACCTGACCCTTCTCTAGATAGCCCCTTTAAACATGGAGAACTCCAAATTGCACTAAACCAAGGGCAGCCTAAGTCTGCCCCAGGACAGGACGCAGTCGCCTTGCAGGACCTCAAGATTCTGCCCTCAGAAGGACATTCCCTTCTTCTCGTGCTTATTATACGGTCGTAGGAATCGGGCGAAGTTTCTGAACATCTTAAAACAACATTAATACACCCTATATCCAAGGCAGGAAAGGATGCGAGAAAAACTGAAAATTTGCGACCCATTGCACTCACTCCTACTCTAACCAAGATAATCGAAAGACATAAATTATCGTTTGAAATATCATCTGAAACAAATACCCTGGTTCCACAAAGCTCAAACTGGCTTCCGCCCGAATCTCGGAACGTACTAATGCCTATGGCTCCTGCAGCGAGCCATCAACAGCAAATCCAGAAAATGCACCACAGATTACGTCCTTTCTTTAGACATTCGCAAGTCCTTTGACAATGTTTGCAAAAAACGGCATTCTACAGGATGTGTCACAGGCTTTACCCAGTGCCAAAGCACAAGCCTGGGTCCAAAATTTCCTGCAACATCGCCCTGTACAACTTAACTCTCCAGGCCATGAAGTCACCACTTTCTACGTAGACCGAGGAGTCCCTCAAAGCTCCATTCTAGGACCATTGCTGTTCAACCTTGCGATGAACAGTCGGGCCCGACAGCCTGAAAAAGACACCTGAGCTCGATTCGCCCTGTTCGCCAACGACGTCGTCTGGACAGAAGCGGCTGACGGCGATGGCAGGGAAACCATGTAGTCAGAACTTCAGGCTGCCGTTTTTAGCCTACAACACTCTTTGTCGGCCTTCAACCTGCAACTCTCACCACACAAAACGGTCTTTGTCAGCTCAACGGAAAGCGCAAAACAGATCTTTCTGATATGTTTACGCTTCATTTGGAGTACATCAATCTCATACCTAAATGAAACCATCCCACTTCTTGGTCTCCAACTCAGCAGCTGCATTAAGCCTTCGTGCGACCTGGTGTGCTCCGATGCGTCTTGTTACTCGAATCTCAAGCATGTACGGTGGCTCACAACAAGCCTCATGTCAAAGCCTCACCAGGGGATGCCTCCTAAAGATTGCATACGAGTTTGCTGCCACACGCATTTAGGAGCACGACGAATAGCTTCTCTATTTTTCGTTCACTTTCAGCGCGACACCTGAATGGGTTTTTTCCACAGCACAGCCATAACACCGTCACGGTGTTTTGAGCGCAAAGACGTTCTTGATACTAGAATTGGGAATCCCTGAAGCTCTTTTTCTCGATGTTTTAGTGCTTGGCTGAAAAGGGCCGCATTGAAACTGGGTAAGGATGTGTAAAATCGTGGCCTTTAAGAACCATGGCGTGTGCGTGCGCTTCGCTCCGTGCCTCTGAATGCTTTCCGTTCAAAAAGGAGACCGTGAAGTAATACGAGGATTTTAAAAGTATTTCAGCCACATATGCATATGCGGCCGCAAGGGATTTGGGCCCCAGATATGTGAAAGGGCCGTAAATAAAAAATGACGTTACCATACATGGTGTCTCTCGCCGATGAAACGTTTTTAGTAGAATGGTGTTGTGTGTTCGGGGTATATAAGCCACCTCAGCCTTTTACAGAAACTCGTAAGGTATTGCCAGCATATTTGGCGATTCGACAAACCGTCCGAGCCAACACTCATCTGTATCTGCTTACGGTAAATTGTGCTTTTTTGTTCTTTCAGGTATTCTTAGGGTATTTTGGTAAACGTCAGATAAGCTGTATGAGGTACAAAGTAAGTACAAGCTGCGGGTGCTGCACCGCTTACAATAATCATCATCATTCCCCACCATTATCATCATATCATCAACATCATCAACAACAGCCCATTAGTTTCTCTACAGCACGGAGAGCTCTCCCATCCACTTCCAATGACCCCTGCACCGGTATGAACGCGTGAATAGGGTTCCAACCTTTCTGACACCTTCGAGGGTCACCTAAAATGGGCTCAATAAGTGTTGTTTCTCTCTTCACCTCTGCACCTAGCTGCCATAGAAAAGGGCCAAAAAACGCGCACAGCTATACTAAGATTCCCGGATACTACCACATTTGGTCCACGTGGAATTTTGGGTTGTTAGAACTTGAGAACCAACATTACGAGCACAGTGTTTGCGGGATCTGACATTTGTGATGAATATATTTCGTGTATCGGCGAAGACTATACGGACGTCGGCATAAATAACAGGACGATTCTGATAAGTCAGAAATGATTCATTTCGAAACGACAAAACCTATGCAGACCCGCATAGATATCGAAGTGTCTCCACCGTCAGCATCTGCTAAATCAGAAAATACATTTTGTTTCTGCGGAATAGCATTATTACCGGTTATTAGTTTCTTGGGCAGCACCCATCTTAAGTGGCTATGCAAAAAATTGCTAGGATTTGTTCCTCTGCATACCCATGATCGCCAAGCCATTATTTATTACCTTGTTACAGAGTAGCGGCTACTCTTGACGTAGTGCTAACAATTACCCGTATAACCTCCTGTCCTCCCGCCAGTCGAGTGGGAATATGCCGGCATTTTGATAAGGCTTTGTCTATTAGGGCGCAGATGTAGCTTATTTTATTTTTAATGAGCGCAAGTGCATGCATGCCCGTTTCACGCCATCTAAGCGAATCATTTATTCATATGCATTGAGCACAGGCTTTATTAAACAGCAACATTTATTCGGGTACGGAAAGCTCTGCGCGATAATGACGGGCCCTTGGGGAAAATAAATGACACTTGTTTTATATTTATGGAAGCAGATTAGTCTCCTTTGCTCAGTTCTAACTAATCGAACAAAACATCTCCGATAAAGCGTCCAGCGGCTAACCGATGTTCCACAAAAAGATTGCTCCGCGCTAGCGTTCAATGTACCGGCACTCGATCCAATGTGTACAATAAACTTTAGGTACCGAATTTGCTCTATCTCACACAGCTATCGTCGTCTCTTTCTCCTTACCGACTTATCCACGTTCCCTTTTATTACTGTTTCATCCACACTAAATAAGTAAATCTTCAGATAGTTATCCTTGGTTTATCGAACCTACCTTTCCAACGTAAAATTTTCTATGCAACTGCTCCGAGCCTTCCATAACGTCATCTGCGGGCGTTTGGTAGTAGAGTTAACAGTTTTGAACCTGAGCAAACACCTTCGTTGCTTTAGGGTAGTGTAATGGACCTCGAGGTCCTCCGGCTGCCAAGCCGTCGATAGAGAGCGGAGAGCGCACGTCAGATGATAATGAGGGCTTTAATCGAACTTGAGTCGCGTGGAGCGCGAGCGCGTGCCACCGCTCGGTCCGTGCTGGTGAAGATGATGATGATCAGCGTCTTCTGCTATGTACGAAGAGGAAGAAGTTCCCACAGGTAGCAAGGTCATTATCCGTTGCACAAAATCCACATTTATCTTTTATCGTCTCTTTATTCCTGTCGATATCTCATGCACTTATGTGGTCTCGCTTCCATGAGGTTCTCTATCTCGCTGATAAAAACTTCTTACTGCCAAGCTGTATATACCTGGCCACCCAAATCTTCATTCCGGCGAAGCCGGTTTACTCGGGGCTGGTGGGGTGCTCCTCAACTGTTATTCGCCTCGCCGCCAACGATTCCTCTTTCACAAGCTCCGCAATACGCTGATAACGATGGTAGCACCCTCATTCTACGTTACCAGAGAAACGTGCCCATTTTCAAAGACCACGTGCGCCGGAAATTCATTTTCAGCATAAACTTCTTCTGCACAACATTTTCGCACGCGCATTTTACGCCTAAGCACGCACCCATTTCGGCTGGCAGTTTACAGGTTGGAGGTGGAACCAGGTGGGCGTTCATACACACCGTGTCTTCATGCCGCTACGAATGACATACGCACTCAGCAGGCGGGAAATTTAAATGTGGAAGTGTCGCGGCTCAATGCGACTTGCAAGCTATCCTCAATAGTCGAACAGTTTGGGTACGGGTTCATGTTTCGCATATACAGCGAGGTGCCTATGACGCGGAACGGAAACTGTCAGCTGCAAGTGTGTCCACAACCATAAAGCTCCAGTCCTTCCCAGATTTTAACTCTCTTTGGATAGATACATCTCATTCGCTCGGAGGAAGCATGGCGGGAATCGAGGGGCGTCTGGGAGAACAGAAACGGGAATCCCTCCAAAAAACAACACAAATCCGCTTCTGCCGTATATTTCCACCGCACGCTGCAACTCGACGAGCAGCTGGGAATATCTCCCGTGTGAACAGTAACGTCGATGTGAGCCAATACATTTAGTTCAGCTTGAAAGAACTTCATAGAGACAATTTTAGCGGTGCCTTTCACTTCTAAGCGCGCGCATAAAACTAGTTGCCGATGCATCAAGCACAAGTGGGCAATAAAGGAAAGAGGGGGGGCAATAGCGCATGCACTGATATAAGTTTGCTGACCTCATTTACACAGCACGTTGCATCTCGGTGAGAAGCTGGGAGGCTCTCCCAGATAAACAGGAACGCCAACGTGAGGCAGTATTTTTTGCTCAACTTGAAATGCATTCAGAGCAACAATTCTGGCTGTACCTTTCAGTAAACATCTAAGCGCATGCACAAAACTGGTTGCCTGTGTATCAGGCACAAGCGAGGAGAGGAAGGAAGGGGGCACTCGTGCACGCGCATCTATAGGTCTTATCCGCACGTTGCAACACGACGAGAAGCTGGGTATCTCTCCCGGATGAACAGCAATGTCGACGTGTGCCAATATTTTTTGTTCAACTTGAAATGCCTTCATAGCAACAATTTCGGCTTTGCCATTCACATCTAGCGCGTGCACAAAACTGTTTGATCGTGTATCAGACACATGCGGGGATTGGAGGTAAGGCGGTGGTCGTGCACGGGCATATATATGTTTCATGCCCTCGTTTACACTGCACATTTCAATAAAACGACAAGCTTGGAGCCTCTCCTAGATGAACAGTTACGTTGAAGTGGGCCAGTATTTTTAAGTGCGAATGCACTTCTTAAGCGACCCTGAATCACGCGTCCACTGCCATCCGTCCATCCGCACCACATACCCACTTAGGGCGATTGGCCAAGAAGAGTTTTTAAGTGCGAAAGCGACCCCACCACATACCCACTTAGGGCGATTGGCCAAGAAGAGTTCCTTCGCATCACCCGTGCGTTCGCACTTCCCCATGCTCCCCTTCGGGGAAATGCGGGTGAATTTTTTGTTTCGCTTGGAAGGCCTTCAGAGCAACAATTCTGGCGATGCCTTTCTCTTTTAAGCGTGCGCAGAATACTGGTTTCCGGTGTATCAGGTGTATCAGAGTCCTGGTACAGTCTTCGACTTGGGGGCCCTTGTCTGAGAATTTTGTTACTGTTGTATTACTTCCCTACTGCATTTCAAGAAACTTTCTTCTTCTTATTCTTCTTCTTCTTCTTCTTCTTCTTCAAGCGGGGAGGGGAGGGTAGGAGGTTAGTCGTGCGCACGCAGATATGGGTTTTATGCGCTCATTTTCACCGCAGGATGCATCTCTATGAGAAGCTGGGGATCTCTTCCAGATAAACAGCAACGTCGACGCGAGCTAATATTTCTGGTTCAGCCTGAAAGGCCTTCAGAGCGACAATACTGGTGGTGTCTTTCACTTCTAAGCGAGCGCACAAAGCCTGTTTCTGGAGCATCAGGCACACGTGGGGAGCGGAGGGATGAAGGGGGTGAGCAGACGGAGATATAGCTTTTATGCTCTCGCTGATGACATGGCCGTTGTACTTACGGTGTGTTTATACATGCAGGTTCACCCCCACCCCTCGACTCAATCTTTACGATCTCCTCAGTGGTCCAGGAGATAAGGTAGGTGTGGTACACAAGCAGTGAGTGGTTTGCGAGGTAGTACGGATACATACAGCTCCATTTTTTCAAACAAGTTTAGAACTCGTAGCCTTTCAAAATTTCATTGAGTAAGGGCTACTGCCACATCGCCTATTGCAAACCAATGTGTTTTGTTTCGTAGATTTTGTGTACAGCCTCCAGCCTCGCTGGTTATCTTTCTTTACAGAGCGGTATGGCATTATTTTTTTACTCCGACGTGCACACTTCGCATTACTCTCGTTCTTCTTTGAAATGATTCAACTGTTTCTTTTCCACGCTGTCTTTCGCTCTCAGCGGTCATTCGCTGCGTGCTTATTCTAAATTAGCAACCATACCGGCTTGAATAGCCCACGCAGCACTACTCAGTCGATGGGAAGGACAATATTCCACAGTGGCATAACGGCCAGTTCGTCCATCCTCCCGAAACGGTCATTAAGCGGCTTAATTAGGTGCCCGGCTGCTTGCTCAGAAAAGCTTGTGTTTTTACCAGCAGTTTTAGCCGTGCAGCGCGGATCCAGGATATTGCGATATCAAGTTCGGTGTTGACGCGTACGATCTGAAGTTTCGCCCCATTTGGCATATTTTGTCAGCGTAGGGATGAGGTGTTCTCGCATACGTATTCATATAAGTACGCTTATGTTTTCGCATAGTTGCTGTCGCTACGAGCTTTCTATGAACACTTTATTTGAAGTGACTTTCATTCCCCCATTTATTGCTTCCTCGTTGCAGCTTTTTCTTTTGTGCCCCTTGTCTCCCTTCACTATTGTCGCATTCTCTTAGACAATAATTATCCAGGTGGTACGCCTCCGGTGTTTTTCTACCTATAGTTGTAGTAAAAAAACAGCAGGCTATTCCAGCAATTAAAGCAGGTTTGATTAGGTGAACAATCTTTTCGCACAAATTATTCGGAATATTCTCTACATAGAAGCACCACTGAAAGTGACTCATGCAAGATTTTGCAGGCAGACGTAGAGAAGGATTATTTGTTTTGTGCTGAAGGCTGAGTTGTTTTGCAAGCGTTCATCCAGATTAGAGTTGTCCAAAAGGATTGCTTATGAACGAGCTGGTAACGTATCATTGTTTGGTTTGAATAAAGTGTGCGAAACCGTACAATGCAGACGTAAAAAACGAGTTATATCCTTTTCCACGATGAAAACTCGGGCGTTTTTCCACATGTACAGAAAACCATCTCACATTGCTTGCAGCTTGTGGGAAGTGAATTCAAAAATGTCTTCATATCACGCTGGCCAAGTAGCGATATATCTGGTGATCATGGCAGCGGCAGCATTTGGCAAACAGGGTAAGTAGGCTATTCGATCTTACGGTTGTAACCGCTTACCTCATGGCAGGAAGCGCCAACTAACACATGGCCAAAAGAAGAAAAGAAAAACATGGAGGAGATGAAGCTCTTTTTATAGCTTGATGGCTAGCGTCTACCTAATGGCTTATGAATACCTAATAGCTAATGGGTACGTAATGGCTTGAAAATAAAACTCTCCCTGATACAATTAGGGCAAACCCCACTGCCATGCAAGGGAGAATTCTGCAGTGATTTCGGTATACATCTTCGTGAGACATTCATGCCTGACTTCGGGTTGAAAAGAGACGCAGATTTTCCTTTGCAGTACTTTTTACTATCCTGGTCATCGGGAAAATCTAATCATTGTTTGTCGGCGGGTGGACGTTCGGCCAACTCCTCACCCTCCGAAGAAGGGGTCTTGCATTGACGTTGCAAAGCATTGTAATATGGAGGCCAAAAATGGACGCTCTGGAAAAGGAGGGCAAAATGGTGCTCCAGCCCCTGACTTCGCCGTCGTTTTCTTTCAAACAAAAGGCTCAGTTCCCCCAGACATCCTAACGATTGTGCAAATCAAGGTTCAAAATCAAGAAACTATGAAATACATTCACAGTGAATAAAAGGCTGATGTTTAGACTAAACGGTGTTTAATTAAAGTTTTTTTTTTTGTAAAAGCCGCCTTTTCCGAACTCTCTGTTGGAAAAACTCACCTGACTACGTGAAAAAAAAATGGTTCAGGAGCCGAAAACGCAGCACGTTTGTTTCGCGAACCGGAAGGCGAAAATAGACAAACGGTTGGCGGACATAAAATCTTAGTAACCGAAACATGTACCAGACCAATTTATGAATTTAAGCTTTAAAATAAAATGTATATCATGAAGTTTAAATATATTATAATCACCATTACTACCAGTGCAGGCTCCACAACCATCAACACCAGCATAACCGAATTTCACCTGGCTGCGTTTGCAGAGGCGCACCCTTTTCGGTCACGCGTGTTCTTTCTTCAAACGTGCCTGTGTGGACGTCGCTCCAAAAACCTCTGTGTAGTTTTCGCACTTTTGGCGTCTAACCTAGTGACAGATGTGGTGGATTGTTGAACACGGCTAATCTGAAAAATCCAAATCAAAAAGCCTTGAGAGCTGCTATTGCCGCAACATGTTAGAAAGTTTTTTTTTCTGTAATCTTTAGGATTTCATGCGAGCAAAGCTTTCTTGTCGTTTCAAGCGTGTATCTCCGAGTTGACAGCGAATTCTGCAATTCCCTCCGAGGTTACAATCGGCTAAACCTTCCCGCAGTAAAAACAAACACGAGCGGACCATTTTCATGTACTGCGCTACCAAAAATCGTCTTTGTAGAAGAAAGAGGGTTAAAAGCGCAAATATTTGCTCAGGCGAATGTGTAATTTAAAAGGGTATCACTAAACATTGTTAAAGTTTGGTGCGACTTGGGCAATTTTTTTTAATGATAACGATGACACCAAGCCAAATGGACTGGTGCTTCGCAAACTAGCCGTCTTTCTATGTTTTACGATTGTTCTGCTGTAAGCTGAACACGTCGAACGTTGTGAACAGATTTGCACTAGCCGTCTGTTCTAAATGTTTCAATGTTGTACACTTCCACGTGGTTCTCAATGTACGAATATTATCTACTGTAGCAAGACATACAAATTACTCTCATGAAAATAAGGACAGAAGCTAAAAGCTCAGAAGCGGTCCTAGCTGTATACTTTACGATAAGCCGTGATGGACAAGAACAAAAAAGAACAAGCAGACAACATTTATGCGCTGGTAATATAACATTTCGACGTTGTGTAATGGCTCTTGAATGCGGAAATAAAAGCATGCCTCCATTCCAAGCCTGATGACACTTCGATCATGCAAATTTCTCGCAGTATGTTGACAACCAGGCGCCCCAGCTCTTTTGCACGCTGTATGTTGACACTTTTTCTGTTGTATATTTTCACAGAGCCGTGCTCCAGTAGGGTTCCGGTGGAAGTCTTGGAAAGCGCTGTGGACTCGCTTCTCTCCAAAATTCCATTCTCGATCGTGATTCATGAGCGCATGGCAGGAAATTGGAACTTGATTGGTGATTATGTATCTCTGGAATTTGGTCCGCTAATGTTTTCCGGCTTCAATAAGTTCGACCGGGTAGGGCCAATACGGACGTACTGCGATTATGGAACACCCATGATCAGAGTTTATGTGCGCACAGTGAGTAATTTGGGGGTGACATCGAATTTAACAATTTGCAGTACAAAATCCTGCACAACGGATGGTTTTATTTCGGGGTCGGATTTAGTTTTACTGTTTAAAGTTTTAGATAAGGGTCGGGAGTTTCCACTACGAATACGCGACGTCAAAATTATGTGGGGTGGGTTTTTCTTGGTTGATGTCAACTGTGGTCCAACTTTATTGAGCACTATTGCAACAATTGTTGCTAACGCTTTCGTCCCTTTCTTCAAGTATAATTTGATCGATTTCATTGGCAAAGGGTTGTTTCGTGCGATAATTCGCATGAGAAATCCGTAGTGTTTACAGCGGAATTATTTTTATAGCTGGAAAACCTGCTCACCACAATAATATCTTCAATAATGGACAGCGTTACTGTTTTTGTAAATTCCATTCAAATACCTTTTTTTCAAGTATATTTTTCTACTTTATAGTGATGAGTAAAGGATTATGCGTTTTCTCACGGGTACGCACAATACCATTCACCCTTTCCTGCATTCCATATAAGGCAATACGACACAAGTGGGCCCAAGCGATAGCCGGGAGTGCAAGTTACACCCGAGACAAGCACCATTTCCGTTAGACAGGGCTTTTAAGCCTCCTGCAGTAATACCAAAAAGTCGCAGTATGTGTCGGCAAAGAGTTTGAAACATAATTTTGTACCCAAAACTTACTGCGACAAAATATTTCTTCATTCTGTAATAAAGCATAAAAATATCCCGAAACTGTCTCCAAGTGTCACTTCTAGCTTGCAAGCGGCCAGACTACTTGAATGGAATGTGGCCCTGCTCTGGCCCATCCATGAGAGTCAACGCAAGGAACACACGATGTCTCGAGAGCATTCACAGGCATCTTTACGGAAGGTATTAGCATATGCATGCCAGAAATAGCATCCAGGAAAACAAATAACTGTTTGGCAGCATTTCGCTTCTTGCAAAGGACAACCTCGCTTCGCAATATTGCCTAGTACGCGTGTTGCGTGAGGGTGAGAAGTGCAACCGCCCAATCATCTTTGTGTTCATAGTGGGATTAGGATTGACATTGGAAGTGGCAGTAAGGAATTGTATTTCGCTTACGATTTGTTTCACATAAAGGGCGCCATATGTACATGACAAGAATATTTTAAAGACGACAGAATCTCTTGAGGTAATTTACTGTGTCATATCTGTTTATCCACACGTACGTTTTTGTGTCGGACTGTTCATTCAATCTTTTGGCCAAATGTATAAAGAATTCCACGTAGAAAAGTCCAGAAGAACTTTTTGAAACCACTGGTTTGCATACACCATTTATATTAGCAATATTTTAGAACATATGGCAAACTTTCTCTTTGTTCAAGCTAACACGAAGGCGCTGATTGTACTCGCGGTGTCATTTTATTGAAAACAGTTCATGCGATTTGTGCTGGGAACTGCGAAAAAACACACCGGGAGAATAATTTGACCCTAATAAAGACAGCACGCGAGGAGTTATTACTGCATGGTGATCTTCAGGCTTGACCGTGACTAAATTTTACAACAGAATGTGCGCGAGCAGGGAACGTAGGAAAATTTAATTCAATCTAGGAAATCTACTCTATGGCTCTCGTGGAAGACCGAATGAATAAGGAACAGCTTCGGAAGTGGGTGGGATAGAAATGAGAGCCATTTCCTTAGCACAGGCTTCGTAATAATATCGTCTTTACGATATATTTGCTGCGACGTGCGGAGATGCGGGAAGAACATTTTAAAGGGCAGCATTAAAATAATGCTTTCTATCTATCGCCATTTTGCACCTAGTGAACGATCCAGTGCACAAAGAGTGTGCACAATATTACCTGCTACCAGCGTGCCTCGTAGACACCTGCGAAACTCAACATATCTCGGGTAAACGCCGAAAACCGCTTTGAATATTTCGCAAATTGAGAATGAGTTGTTGCGGATTTCTAATTTGTCGCCAACATGAACAATGATGATGATGTAGAAATGCCGAGAACGAAGTGGCGCTATAGCACGCATGGGGAATGCAGCAGGCACGGGCAGGAGTTCGGAAGGCGGCGCTTGGACTACCGTGCATGGCCTTGCGTCGCTCTCTTCACGGCGCCAATAAACGCTGAAATTCGGCTTTCCCGTTTCGTAACATTGGTGCCGAAAACCCGGGAAGCAAGCCAGCGTTGCGGCGAGCCTTCTCCTGACGAGCTCGGTACGCCTTTCTTCAGCTACGACCGGCATGGATCGTATCGAGAACAAGCGTGCGTCACGGCGGGCTATGAACACGAAGTATATAAGTGAGGTGGACCAGCTGCTACAGTCCCAGCAGTTGGACCTTTGCGTCCTTCGTGTCTTTTACGGAGGTCTTCGAGCGAGCAATGCAGCATTGTCCGCACTTAACGCCGAGCTTGAAGCCCTCCTGACCGACGAACAGGCAGCGGAAGACTACGCTTCGGTCATGGAGTATGAAGACGCAGCGACCAGCGCACTGGCTTTACTCGAGCATCACATGGAGGTGTTGAGGTCATCTTCGAGGTCCAGACTGCTCCTCCATTGGAAGACGCCTGTGGAGACCGCCGGGCTGCGACGTCTACCGGACAAACCATGCCAACTACTCGTGAGTTTGGAGCACGTCTCCCGAAGCTAGAACTGTTGCGCTTTGACAGAGCGATAACGCAGTGGCAACCTTTCTGGGACATATTTCGCCATTCCGGACACGAGATTTCCCGGCTGTCTAATATTGACCGTTTTCACTACTTGGTTTCGCTTCTTGACGGAGCTGCAGCTGAAGCCGTTGCTGGCCTGCAAGTAAAAGAGTCCTGTTATCAAGATGCTCTTGATATCTTGAAGAATCGGTTTGGCAATTCCAATGTGATGGAGCTGAAGCATTTTGAAAATCTGCGGAAGCTCAGGCCTGTCGATTCAGCCAGCAACGTGCCCGCATTGAGGAAGCTGTACGACCACGTGCAAATGAACCAGCGAGGATTGGAAAGCTTGGACGTTAGAATTTCTTCTTACGCGGCCATGCTGAATGATGTGCTTTTAAAGGTGATACCTGGCGACATTATCGTCGATTACTTCAAACAGCAGAGCCTTGCAGCCAGTGCCGCTTCCACGAGCAGTCACAGTTCTTCTGCCCAGGACGTAGAACATCTACTATCTTTCCTGCGAGTGGAAGTCGAGTGCAGGGAAAGAAGCTTCCAGATCAGCAAGCCTCAACGAAGTGAGAAGGCTGACCGAATGTTCAAGAAGCAGCATTCTATTCCGACCGCTGCCCTCCTGCACAACAAGGCACAGACTTCGTCTTGCTTCTTCTGCTCCGAATGTCCGAGTCATATCTTTTTGGCCGGCAAGCGAACCTGCCTAGCAAGTGACGGCCGATGCTTCAGATTTACTGCCAAGGGACATCTCGTACGGAGGTGCCCAAGAAAGGTCTGCTGTGTGGCTTGTAGGCGACGACAACTACCATTATGTGCACTGCTGACCGCGCTCAAAAACCATCCGAATCGGCTGCAGAAACGCGACATGCAGCAATGCACGTCAACACGCGCAAACCAGCCATCCCGCGACTCTCCAGCGACGTCATACTACAGACCTTCCGGGCGTGGATTATGAGATCATCGCATTGCTACTACGTTCGTCGAATTTTTGAGAATGGCAGCCAGTGGACTTTCATCCGACAAGGCGTCGCCTCTGAGCTCAAGTTAGTTGCAATTGGCGAAGTTGATCTGGCCATCAGTGCTTTCGGCCGATCTGGAGGTCCCAAGAAGAAGTTTAAAGTTGTCAAGCGACCCTCCGCAGTCAGCATAACAGTACGTCTGCTGGGTTTGAAGCCATCGTCGTGCCGATCATTTGTGAGGACGTGGCTGAAGCACCAAAGAGAAATCGCTTCTGCGACGCCAAGTCGCCGAGAGAAAGCCACAGGCTGACACCATCGCTTTTCCATTCATGGAGTTTAAACAAGAAATGAGCCTCCTGATTGGGTCAGACCAGATCTGGAAGTTCATTCCAGAAAAGAGCCAGGTACAGCAGGAAGAAGCGAATCCTGCTTTGGTGGCTGTGAATATATGGGTTGGACCTTACAAGGACCGTTATCTCTGGAAGATAGCGATAGATGCAAAGGCAGCAGCCTCGTGTGCGTCCTCCGCGCGGACGCGCACGCGAATGAAGACTTCTCTTCCTCTTTTTGGCGGTTTCGGGAAGTAGAGACAGATGGCCTTATAAACACGCCGTTCTCGCACCCCGATGAAGATGAACTAGTACCTAAGTTTGAAGATTCTACGGTCGACAACCACAAGAATGCCCTTTCGAGACCCTATAGATCACCTCGACGCCACACTACAAACGAAAAAAGCGATTAGGGTATCCGAAAAGGCCGAGGGACAATACCAGAAGGATGACTGTACAGAAAAAGTGAAGCGTACTTTTTGTCCCGGAGAGGCCCCCTACATGCCACACCGTGATGACATCGTAGAGGCTTCAAGAACCAGTCGTCTTCATGACGTTTTTGACACATTCAAATATGGTGTTACAAAATCTTCATTAAACTACATACTCGAAGAAGCTTCATCCTTAACCAGTACCCCTTAAAAAGAACCGAATGTCAGGGCGACATTACAAGAAAGATGTCCGGTACAACTGCCCCAAGATCACCGCTCTAATCACCCCATTGACATGGGTCATAAACAACTTCCTCACCGTGGAGTCAGCGCTACTCTCGTTAGAAGATGCAATCGTCCCAGTGTAGATGGAGGCCGATCATGCGAGAAGACATACCTGAGACATTGCGAAGTGGGTGCACTTTTCAAACTGCAAACTGCTTAGGCCACAGCGCTACCGAATGACAGTCGGCAAAGTCTTGGTGATGTTTTGGAAACTGGACAATATGGAAATGGTTAAATACCGTCATGCTAGTGGAACTGTTGTGACTGCGCTTTTAACTATGCAAGTGTGCATTTGCTGGGCGTGGAGGATGTTGCAGATTTCTAATTTACCGCCAACATGAACAATGATGATGATTTAGAAATGCCGAGAACGAAGTGGCGCGTTTGCACGCACGGTGAATGCAGCAGGCACGGGCAGGAGTTCGGAACGCTGCGCTTGGACGACCGTGCACGGCCTTGCATCGCTGTCTTTACGGCGCCAATAAACGCTGAAGATCGGCTTTCCATTTTCGTAACACGAGTTCTTCGAAAGCGGTTCTATGAAAAGCTTTCACTTCCATGGCGGATCATTTTATTTTCAGACTTGTGGTATTCTACATTTCACACACTAGCAATTTCCCACACCGCAGCCATGCGCGCTCAGCAAACATGCCTTGCGAGCGCCGGCTGCCGACGGGTCCGTTTTTTGCGGAAGCAGACAAAGGCAGGGGCAAAAAGGGCAAACCATCAATGGCAGCATTTATTGCAACGTGAAAATAAAATACACCGCATACAGTCTGATCGTAGGCTATAGCGGTAACATGGGGAGCGAGGCATTAAACAACGCTAGAGATCGAGATGGTTCGACTAACCGATGGCATACCAGAGCAGCAGAGTGCTGCGCGTGCGAGCGTGGTAGCAGTCTCCCAGCTCGCCCGGACGCGTCCCATTGTGGCGCGTTCCCCAGGTCCAGACCGGCGCGCCGAAACGTCCGCTCGCTACTGCATCCACAGGAAAAGAGAGCGTCCTGTCGTCTTGCTACGTCCCACCAGACTTCGCCTTACGGTGGCGCTAGTGCAGAGGAAGAACTGGTTCTGGGGTAAGGCAGAGGGGAAACGGGTGAGCACCTCTACCCTGGCGCAAACGAACCCTACGGTCGCTGGCGCCCTCCCGTATGGCTCCCTTCGGGCAAGCGAGGCGCACAATTGTGCAACAGCGGCCGCGATGGGAAGCTAGCCAGAATGGGGTTCGCGTGAAAGTCGCGATCCCCACATCCCTCCCTCCTAAATTTCTTACGTACGCCGGCGAGAGCTGATTACTGGACTAGAGGTGAGGGAAAGGTCGTTGTTCGATTGAATCGTTAGTCACTGCATCGTGTTGCCTCCGCCGGATTCCGCTCGTCTAATGCCACCGCTGGTAGTGTACCAGCAGGCCCGGTAATCACCACCAGAAGTCTGCACGCAGTTAGATCCGGGAAGAATCACACCAGCCAGCCCAAGCAAGCGTTGCTCAAGTGGCGGTACATTCGTGAGGGCCCGTTGCCGCAAAGTGGCCAGAGACTGCCGACTACCTCGGCCAGGCTGGCGGCGGCATGTTGCACAGCGCTTCCTCAGCAGGCTCGCTAGCTGCAGACGGCCCGTCGTCCGGAACAGCAGTCACCAGCATAAACACGCTCCGTCATGTGGTCCAAGCATGGGTGGCTAAGCTGCACAAATATACTCCCGCACCAATAGCGTAGAGAGGAATAATAGCTCTGCGATCGCAACGCCTTTGTGGCCCGATGCTAATGACAATTGTCATACTGTTAGCATTGCCTTCGCTCTGTTAATGTCAACAAAGCCCACTATATTGTCCAAGCCCTACAATATATAGGGCAAGAAAGAACAGACTACAGTAGTCCTTTAATCCAATTGATCACGTGGTTCAGTGTCGAATATCGAAATTGCCATGGCATCACCATAACTATCTGCTTGTGAACGTCAAGAAAGCATGCCATCTTGTATTAACCTGCAGCGTGCAGGGTTGGGAGAATACAAAACCGATTGCATCAATAACGTGACACAGTCTGATAATTAAGCTGCTAAGTTTCTCAGCAATGCAACCGCTCTGGAAATGTCAACAGAGCTAGAACCTGTTCTAACCCTGTACGGTACAGGGCCCAAAGAACACACGGTCGCATCGACCGCCCGGCGTGATGCTTAACCACACAAATGCGAAAGCAGTATTTGCTCGCATCTGTAATACTACAACTACATTCATACACATGAACGCGGAAATGGTATTTGCTCCCAACGGCAGCACTACGTTCACACAGATGAACACCGCTTGCGTAAACATGCTGAAATACGCTTCAACACACTGGCGCTTAGTTCACGTGAAAAGAGCTTGGTCTCTTGAGCGGAACCAGAGGGCTCCTGCGACGTTACAATTAGTGGTCGCAAAGTTTGTCCCGCGCAATTTTATCCGTTAGTGAAGGGATGAGGCACCCCTTCAATCCAGTCCCCCGCGTGGCGCGACAACAAAAACAGCTACGCTGCGGAAAGGTGTTTTTCAGGCAGCGAGGGGTCAGCGCAACAGTCTTTCCTCAGGCGGGAGCGATTCCATTCTCTCGCGCGAGGCGATCAACAAAAGAGAGGGAGCACGCTGTTCCCCGCTCGCATTGTCCCCAAGGTCGTGCCTTATCCGCGAGGACCGGCTGTGAAAGTGCGCGGGTCACCCACTTCGGCAAACGACCCGCATCCAAAGACGAACAAAAAAAAACAGACTAAACGAAAGAAACCCTGAACGTGCCCATACATACAGCCGCGAGGAGACATATGCTTTGTTTAGGGTCCTACACGCAAGCTGCAACACAAGCATTATGAGCGCACGGTGCCTACCGCAATCAGCGGTATCGGAGCGCCCGTGCCAGGCTGCAATACCAGCTAACGTTTAGCGGTTCACATGGCCCGGCCAAGCGGCTCCCAGAGCCTTGACTCCCGGGGTCGATAACACAAAAAAAACTCGGACCCAAATTGCAGCTTCTGTAAACACTCCCTTCAGGCTGACCCAAAGGAGCGGTCTCCCTGGCCTCACTTGGATGCAAACTCGGAAACCCTCGTTTCCATAAACAACAACGTCCCGGCGAAAATTCGGAGACCACGTGGTAACTGGCAGCGATGTCCTGCCATATACACGATTGCTGCAAATTCAGTGCGTAACAAATTAAGAACGCCGCAGCACTAAATAATTCGCCTCACTCTCAGGAAATTTCGCCTCTGCTAATACCTCGCTCCAGTCAGTAAGGCCTGAAGTCTGTTGTCTTTTCTCGGATCGTCCGACGCCAGAACAAAGAATGCTGCCGTGCCTCCTGCTTGTGTCCGCAAACAATGCCTTACGTTGGGGCGCCAGATGTGGGATTCTACAATTTACACACTAGTGATTATCAACCCCGGAGATATGCGCGCTCAGCAAACATCCTTTGCGAGCGCCGGCTGCGGATGGCTTCGTTGTTTGCGGAGAAGGACAAATGCATGGGCAACCAGGGCAAACCATCAATCGCAGCATTTATTGCAACGTGCAAATAACATACACCTCATACAGACTGAGCGTAGGTCATAACGGTAACATGGGGAGCGAGGCATTAAACAACACTAGAGATCGAGATGGTTCGACTCACAGATGGCATACCGTAGCAGTTAAGCGCTGCGCGCGCGAGTCAGGTTGCAGTCTCCCAGCTTTTCCTGACGCGTCCCATTGTGGCGCGTTCCCCAGGTCCGGACCGGCGTGCCGAAACGTGCGCTCGCTACCGCATCCCCCAGACAAGAGAGCATCCCCTCGTCATGCTACGTCCCACCAGACTTCGCCTTACGGTGGCGCTAGTTCAGAGGAAGAACTTGTTCTCGGGTAAAGCAGAGGGCAAAAGGGTCAACGCCTCCACCCTGGCGCCGACGAAACCTGCGGTCACTGGCGCTCTCCCGTATGGCTCACGTCGGACGTGCGAGGGGCACAATTGTGCAACGCCGGCCGCGATGGGAAGCTAGCCAGAATGGGGTTCGCGTGGACGTCGCGATCCCCACAGACTACATTCCTGTTTGTTGCGTATTGTTACGATCGGCATATTGACATTACGACGCCCGTCTGCAATGCTATGGGGTTCAGTCACCCAACGCTTCCGTCGGCCCATTATCGCAAGTTTTCCTCTCCCCTACCCTCATCGATGGGGAGCGACCCGGCTTTGTATGCGATGACGCGGCGGAGAGGGACGCTTCTGCTGAAAAGGCGCTTTCCGCGGCTTCCCGACAGCGAGGCAGGGAGGCAAGGAGGGATCTACAAAGACGTGCAGCATTGCTTTTCCGGCGGCAATCGTCAGCGGGGGACTGCTTTGTTGTGGTCCGAGACGCTGCTATTCAATGAGTACTCCACGCCGGATTATCGACCCGGTCGGGGCGTCCTCCCGACGCTTCAACCGTTGCATCATCAGGAGTCAACTGAACATTAACCTGTGCAACGTTCCATCTCTTTGTGAGTGTGTGGACGTCCGCCGAGGCGACCCTGATTGGACCATGCTGACGTCAGCCGAGGAAAGGGGGAAACGGGGCGAAACCAACCTGGTATTTAATCTCTTGCGCGCAGGAGCGCAAATCCCTGTTCACTCAGTCAAACGCCACGTAGATATCTGTACATAAAGTTCCTTTCGTCGCCCTACAAGCCCCAATGTTTGCCCCAACTCCGGATCAACGTACGCCACCACCGGTCCCGCTACCAGATCCGCAAAAGTATACAAAGGCTGTGGCGTTCATATGCATTCTTATATATTCATCTGACATTTTTGACCCGAATATGCGGTTACGGCAAAAGAAAACAAAGGATAGCGTATCACGCTATACTTTTTATTTTGAAATTTTTGTTTCTGCTCTTATCTTGGGCTTGTTGTCGCGGATTCTTTTCTTCTGTTCAGAGGCGTGGGGTGTTTTTATTGCAGAGCAAGTCATAATTTTTTCTCCTGCTGCTTTTATTTTGTCCCAGAATAGAAGAAAAGACTCCGAGAATTCAAAGACGTGATCATGTATATATCAGACATCAGGCTGCTCCTTTTTTTCCCAATCTGCATTGCAAGATCGTGAATTCCTTATGGAACGATTGATTGCGAATTATTTTGCTTTCCGAATTGAAAAGCGAATATTTGTTTTGTATGCTTTGCAACAGACTTAAAGTAAATAAAACAAATTTGATCCTGATATATGCAGTGTGATCCATCGTCATAGCTTTAGGTATAAGGTTTTTTATTCTCTAATGAAAACGCATGCTAGCTCACACCTAACACCTCTGCTCCTTTCGAAACAATGCATTACGAGTATGTACCAGGTTTCAGTTCTCATTCAACGCTAATCTCGACACAGTGGTAAACGCTACAACTTCGCGGCCTTTTAGAAAAGCAAACATTAAAAAGACTGCTGCGAGCCCCGAAATGCCCAGTAAAGTCCTGACCTCAGGGCATCCTTAGAGACTTCTCCAGCTGCGGGCTTGTCCACTGACGAAACTGGGAGTAAGCTACGGAGTAGCACCGCTCGATCTATTGTGGTGCAGGTTAAGGGTGGGGATATTGGCAACCTTTGTTTCGTCTGAACGCTCCCTAAAGTTTGTTGGAAGTTCCAGAGCGGCGCAGCATATACTAAGCGGAAAGTACTGCATGGGTGAAGTTTGAACAAATGGGGAAAAAAATATTTAAAGAAGTTTTAGGCTGCGTTCCTGGCTTAGTGTTAGTGATAATTGGGAGAGAGAATAGGTGATCTTTTGTATTTACAATAGTCTGTTATTTCTTTTGCTTAGGTATCGCTAGAGACAGAGACGTGGTACTTGAAAACATACTCGGTCTAACCTATATGCTTAGCTCTTTACACGCAGCCGGGTAGTGTTGCAATTCTTCAGACAATTTTTATTCGTGTAAAAATGAAGTACCGAGGCAATGTTGGTCTAGTTGCCTTCGAGTGAGCTATGGTGCTCCGTAACATTACACGCCGAAACAGGTTGTCTTTATGCGGGTAGCGCCTTTGCATGACGCGGCTTCTAGGGAAAAATGGATTGAAAAAATAGTGTTTAGGTTACACACGTATGCGTTTCGTTGAGTTTTCAAGATCTTCTTGTGGGACTTACGTTTTCTCATCTTATGTTTTTGTTAAGCTAACGTATGCTATGTTACGTTGAAACATTCTTCATATGTGTATTGTTCTGCTGAATGATCGGCAAAGAGACCCTCCCGGGCCTACGCTATCCTCTATGCCTATTGGAAGGTTGTATTTTGCGGAGGAATGCAAAAGCCACGATTTGAAATTCGAATATTCATTCCGCGACTACAAGTGGCGCTATTAGCGATTGATTTCGCATAAAACATGGAGATATTGTGCGGCTTTATTGCAATTGTATTTCAATTATTTTGAGAACGTTTCGAGCTATTTTGTAATTTTCTTTCTCTAATAAAATAAAAACACACAAGTGGTATTTTGTCATGCAGAAGAACCAAGTTTTTTGTACCAAGGTGGTTAGATTTTTGTTATGAAATATGGCGCCAAATGCTACGGTGGTCTTCGTCAGAAACAACATGGTTTTAATAAGTAGCCTATGTGAAGGAAAATAAAAATATCAGATACAGTTGAGTTCATGCTGCTATGATCCTTGGTTGCCACAGCAGCCGCAAAAGGCACTTACAAGGTCCAACCCTGCACCCTGAAGGAAGTATCCAGACTTTCTCTGACGCCGGACCATAGACAGATGAATGACAAGACAACAAATGACAACAGCTGCTCGCGTTGATGAGTTCTGACGATGGTAAAGCTGTCATTTGAACTTCGGCCAGCCTGCCGCGATGCAATAATAATAGCTGATTTCGCTCGCAAATCACGCAAGTAGACTTAGTTACCAGGCAAGTTTTTACATGGTTGTACCAGACATAAGTGTGACTTGATTGTACGCGCATGATTATTCTGAAGGACTTTTTAAACCTATGTTCACCTTCACAGAAGTTTTGTGTCCTTGCATACACTCGTTCTAGCAGGCACATTACAAACAACTTCCGCAAATGAGCTGAATTTCCCTGCAGAAACTTTTTTGTCCAATATTTCTGCGTGCTACTTTTAATACTTTGAAGAGCTTCATTCGGCAATGGTAAAGAAAATTCCCGTGAGCACAACTACACAAAAAACGCCTTCAGGGCAACGCCGCACACAAAGACGCAAAAACCGGGTTATAGGGGAAATAGAATTAACGATGGATGTGCTGGGTTTATGTATGAAAACGTCTTGATTCTAGCAGCAGTGGTATGTGAGAACGGCGCAGCGGATGAACGAAGAAGTTGGAACTAAATCTACGTTTAGTTTTTAGGATGCCCGAATCGATATTGTTCTTGGACACCAGTGAGTGTATTTGAAAAAAAGTGCTGCGCTCAAGATTTCTGATTTCAAAGTACTGAAGGTCAGTGAAGAGACTAAAGCTTGATTCAGCGGATTTAAAGGGTGGTGGCATTGCACAGATAGAGACCTTCTACGCTTGTGCGGTTTCAGATGTGACCACGGAAGGTAGTGAGTGATTGGTGTTGGTCATTTCAAGTGAAAAACCTAACAGCTAGCCATTCAAATTACCTAGTTCCTGAAGTAATGAGCTGTCTGAACGTTTGGGCAAAGGCAAACGCAGGATATCAAAAAGAAACCGTAACACAGGCGGAGGGGCTGAATATGAGAAGGATATTGCACAGCCGGCCGTACCACAACTTATACTCGACAAGCATAACAAAATAGAGGCATTCATGACGACACATATTTGGTAGCCCTAAAACTCGCAATTTTATGGGTCGCGGGAAAGATGCTAAAATAAGGCCTCATAAATGTTGAACACATTACGGAAGCCAATCCCCAAGCGCTAAAGAAGCGAGTGGAAAGAAATATCGAGACGGGATACCTTATGCAAGATATTCATCGGCACGTGAAAAAAGGAACTGGACGCGATAATTTATATGTTAATGTTCCAGCGATGCCACATGAGAAATGCTTTCCTAACAAAATCTTGCAATACAAATTGCTGAAATACAAAAGACAATCAGAAACATGTCATTGCTTTAAAATGCTGAAATATTACGCACAACTTGTACTGACGGCACAACAAATTAGGACATCGAGGATGGTTGCACTATACCAATCCAGCCTTCTTTGTATGATTGCATGACCCTCCCACGGAAAAAGAAGAGAAGTAGAACTTGGAGCAATCCTCTTGACAATGAAGCTCGCTAAACTAAAGTAGAAAAACAAACATCGTTGGAGACATTCTAGAGAATATTTGAAACACTGTTATAAAAGCAAAATCTAAACGCTTTGAAAAAGTTTCCCAAACACAATGATTTAGGTTTAAAAGGCGCGGACGCCCGGATGCGAGTGTCTGCAAGAAACCAAAGGCACAGACCAAAGCGCACGGAATCGCTCACATACCATGCTCCTGGTGCCCACGACAACCACACTCCCGCCATTTAAAAATACGAAGAACGTCACCTTGTTCTATGCATTAAAACACGATCGTTTGTGAGCAACAAGGACTCTAAAATGTAAACAGTCGCAAATTTCCCGCAGGACATAAACCCAATATTTATTCATAAATTTATATGGGCGGCGCTGTGTGGATCTATATTGACTGAAAAGAAGCCTTACTTGAACAAAAAAACCTGCACGCTCGTCTCCACAATCTAGCCACTCTTATCGACGAATAAATCAAACAATATATATTCCATTTCTCTGAATATATGTGCGGTATCTTTGACTAACAATTTGCTAACATTTACAAACTTAAAATCACTGTAAGCTGACTGAGAGGGCAGGAAACGGACTGCTGGATTGGGTGTTCTGGGTTCTGCAACCACACTGCCGAAGCACCTACACTTTCTTATTGCGCATAGTTATTCTTTTTCTCTTTCTAGGCAAATTCAGAATTGTTCAGACTGGCCATGACTTGAGCAAATAGATACTTTGAATGGCTGCTGTTACGTTTTGTCGCTGCAACTCACCAACACCAATCAGCCGCTACCTTTTATGGCCACATCTGAAGCCGCGAAAGCGTTGAAGGTCTCCGTCGTTACAATGCCACCGCCTAATAAATCCGCTGATGCCACCTTTCATCTCTCCACTGACCTCGAGTATTTTGAAAGAAGAAATCTTGAACGCAACATTTCCTTTCAAATGCACTCATCGGTGTCGAAGTAACACTATTTGATTCGTGCATCTTAGAAACAAAACGTAGACGTAATTGCAACTTCGTTCTTTCGTTGCGCCGTTATCACATGCCACTGCCGGTAGAATAAACAGCTTTTTCATGCGTAAACCCAGCACATGCTTCATTTTTTCTGTTTACCCTGCAACTTGGTTTTTGCGTCTCTGAAAGCGATTGCCGTGTAGTTGTGCTCAGGGGAATTTTCTTTACCATTGTCGAATAAAGCTCTTATAAGCAAAAAAAAGCAGGCATAAATATTAGACGAAGGAGTTTCTGAGGAGAAATTTAGCTTAGTTGGTAAAGTTGTTTGTATTCTTCACGCTGTAACGACTATATGCAAAAACACAAAACTTTCATGAAGCTAAACATCTGTTTCAAAACGTCCTTCAGAATAATCATGCGCGTAATATCACGTCAAAATTAATGTCTAATACACCATCTCAAAACTCCCCTGGTAACTACGTCTACTTGCGTGACGTGAAAGCGAATCCAGTGATTATTACTGCATCACGGCAGGCTTGCCGGAATTCAAATGACAGCTTTACCATGGTAAGATCTCGTGAGCGCGTGCAGCTGTTCTCTTCTGTTGTTTTGTAGTTCTTCTGAAAAGGGCCCCGCATCAGGGCGTGTGTTATTGCTTCCTTCACGGTGCTGGGTTAGGCCATACAAGAGCCGCAGGCGGCTGCTTTGGCGATCGAGGATCAAATCCGCAATAACTAAAGTGTGTTTTATCTACATATTTCAGCTTCGCATAGGCTATCTTTTTAGAACCGTTAATTTTGTTTCTGACGATGACTACGGTAGCATTAGGCGCCAGATTTTATAACAAAAACTAAGCAGCTGGATACGCTAAACTTTGTTCTTCTGCATGGCAAAATACCTCTTGTGCGCTTTTATTTTTTAGAGAAATTAACTTCGAAAATAGCTTGAAACTGTGTCAAAATATCTTAAGCATTACAATCGCAATTAGACTGCCTAATATCCCCATGTTTGATGCGAAAGCAATCGGCAATAGCGTCATTTTGTAGTTTTTGAAAGGATATTTGAATGCGAAATTGTGACTTTTGCATTCCTGCGAAAATTACATCTTTCCAAAGACACAGAGCATAGCGTCGGTGTGGGAGGGTCTATGTGCCGATCATTCCCCAGCACCGCACACATATCAAGGATGTTCCAACGTAATACAGACTGCGTTAACCTAAGAAACACATAAGTGAGAAAACCTAAGCCTCACATTAAGATTCCCAAAGCTCAACAAACCGCACACGTGCACAATCTAAAAACTATTTTCTGCCATGCGATTTCGCTAGAGGCATCATCATGCAAAGGCGCTACCCGCATAAGTACAATCAGTTTCGCCGTGTAATGTTAGGGAATAGCATAGTTCACTCGAATGCAGATCGACCAAAATACCCTCGCTACTTCGTTTTTACAGGAATCAAATTTGTCTGAAGAATTGTAACTGTACCTGGTGGGGTGTAAAAACCTAAACATGTACGTTAAACACAATACATTTTTAAGAGACACATCTCTGTCTGTAGCGATACTCAACTAAAGGAAAGACCACTGTATTGTAAGTACGAAAGATGACCTAATCCCTCTCCCAGTTATCACTAACAAAAAGCCAGGAACACTGCCTCAAACATCTTCAAATATATATTTATCTTTCCCCATCCGATTAAACTTTACCCACACAGTATTTGCCACTTTGTGAATTCTTGAATATGTCTAAAATATTTTAAGGAGCCTTCAGCTAAAACGAAGGTTGCCAATATCTCCATCCTTATCCGGTGCCACAAGAGATCGAGCGGTGCTGTTCCGGAGCTTACTCCCACTTTGGTAAGCTAAGAAGTCAGTTGCAGGAGAAGTCTCTAAGGAGGCCCTGAAGTCAGGACCTTACTGTGCGTTTTGGTGCTCGCCGCAGTCTTTTCAATGCTTGGTTATGGAAACGGCAACAAAGTTATAGCGTTTAGCGCTGTGTTCAGATTAGCCTTGAAGGAGAACTTAAACCTGGTACATACTCGTATTACATTCTTTTGAAGGAGCAAGGGTGCTACACTGGAACTAGCATGTGTTTTTATAACGGAATGACAAACATTACACCTAAAGCTACGTCAATGAACAACCCTAGATATATCAGGCCCCAATTTGTTTTATTTACAATACGTCTGTTGCAAAGTGTATAGAAACTTATTCGCTTTTGTATTCTAAAAGTAAAATATTTCGTAAATAATTGTTGTATCAGGATTTCACGAACCTGCGATGCATCTTTGGAAAAAAAGGATCAGCCTGGTGTCTCATACAATAATGGTAACTTCTGTATATAACAGAATGATTTTCGCCTATTCTTGGGCAAAACAACAGCAACACCAGAAAAAATTATGGCTTCATTTGCAAAATAACCCGGCGTCTCCGAACAAAAAAAAAGAATCCTCTACAACATGCCGGAGATTCGAGCTGAAATAAAATATCAAAATAAATAGTATACCGTGATACACTATTTTTTGTTTTATTTCGACCTACCTATATGTTCGGATCAAAATATTATATGAAAAATTGAAGATATAAGCACGCACACGAACGCCACGGCTTTTGTATACCTAGAAACAGGAACGCAGTTTGAACAGAAAATTAGTCGCCATGAAAGTGAAATCTTTTCGTAGAACCGCTTTCGGAGAACTCGTTCACACTTAGCGAAATATTGAAATGGGTCTTCGGTGTTTACCCGAGATATGTTGAGTTTCCCAGGTGGCTACGAGGCACGCTCGCAGTAGATAATATTGTGCACTCTCTACTTTGTGTACTGGATCATTGAGTAGGTATAAAAGGACGATATAAAAAAGCGTTATTTTAATGCTGCTTTTTAAAATGTTCGTCATGCATCTGCGCACTTCGCAGCATACATATCCTAAAGACGATACTTTTAGGACACCTTTGCAATATAAATGGCTCTCTTCCCTTATTCACCCACGTCCGAGGCTGTACCTCTTTCTTTCGGGCTTCCACGAGGGCCTTAGAGTAGATTTGCTAGATGCAACTCAATTTTCTCACGTTCTCCTTCTCGCGCGCATTCAGTTGTAAACCTTAGTCACGGTTGAGCCCGAAAATCTCCACGCTGTAATAACTCCACGCGTGCTCTGTTTAGGTAAAATTATTGCTTCCGAAGTGTTTTTCGCCGTTGGAAACACAAATGGCATAAATTGTTTTAAAGAAAAAGACACCACGAGTAGAATCAGTTCCTTGATGTTATTTTGAAACCTGCCCTATGTTTAGCATCTGATCAACAATATTGCTAGTATAAATATGTATGCAGACCAGTGGTTTCAAAACATTTTGTCAAGACTTCTCTTTGCGGATTTCTTCAAACCTTCGGCTGAAAGATTGAATCAATGGTCCGACAGAAATACGTACGTGTGGATAGATAGATATGTCAGGGTTAAATAGGTCGGAGTTAAATTAGCTCAAGAAATACTATCGTCTTAAAATATTCTTGTAATGTAAACATGGCCCCTTTCTGTCAAACAAACCGTAAGCGAAAAACGATTCGTCAATTCCATTTTTAATGTCATTCCTAATCCCACTGTGAACATGATCACTGCGGGGCTGTTGCACTTCTCCGCATACGCAACACACACACACACCAGTCAAATATGCGAAGCGAGGTTCTCTTTTTATAGAACCAAAATACTGCCAAACAAATATTTGTTTTCCTTCATGCTATTTTTGGCATGCATATACTAATCGCTTACGTAAAGATGCCGGTAAATTCTCTCGATACCTTGTGTGTTCCTTCCGTTGACTCTCAAGGATGGGCAAGACCATGGCCCCATTCAGCTCGTCTGGCCGCATGCAAGCTAGAAGTGACACTTGGAGACAGTTTCGGATATTTTGTGCTTTGTGACAGTTTGAAGAAATATTTTGTCGCAGTTGGTTTAGGGCACACAAATGTGTTTCAAATTTTCTCCCGACTAGATTACAACCTTTTGGTAATCCTGTAGAAAGCTTAAAAGCCCTGTCTATCGGAAACCATGCTAGTCTTACGCGCTACTGAAACGCCTGGCTATCAATTGGGCACACGTGTGTCGTATTGCCTTATATGAATTGCAGGAAAGGGCGAATGGTAGCGCCCTCACCCTTGTGCGAACGCATAACCCGTTACTGATCTGTATAATGTAGCAAAATATATTTGAATAAAAGATACTAGAACTTAGTTTACAAGAACAGTAACCCTGTCAAAAAATAAAGTAATAATGGGGTGAGCAGGTTTTTTAGATTTAATAAAATTGCCGCTGTAAACACAATGCCAATGCAGTTTCATGTACCGCTCTACGCAACCCTTTCATTATGCTAAACATCAAATTATCTTGGTAGGCATGAGCGAGCATAGCACCAAGCACACGCGCATTAGCGGCCAATAAAGATCAAGCAACGCTTAAATGGGCGGCTGTAGACCTACTTCATTTGGGTCCTAGGTTGCGTAGCCGTAGTGGAAACTCCTGACACTCGTCTAAAACTTCAAGCGTGAAAACAAGTTCCAAAGTGTTCGCAATTGCACCCACTCCAAAGTGTTCGCAATTGCACCCACTCTGCCTAATTATATGACAAAATTCGAAAGGACTCTTCAATCCCATTGCATATTTTGAGCGCATTGCAAACTAGATTATGGTCTTTCCGTCCACGCTGTACGTCCGTATAGGTCCTACCTGGCGTAAATAACGGAAGCCCGAGGTTGCTGAGGGCCCAAATTTTAAAGATAAAAAATTACCAATCCTTTCCTCAACGTAGCTGGAATCGAACTTAATCTTGATCAACTGTGGAAGCTTGGACGGTATACCGACAGAAAAGCACGTGACGAAAGGGCACGCGACACAAGAGCACTGCCATAACCACACGGCGTCAAAAGAGCACGCGACAGAACAGCACAGCGTCAGAAGAGCACAGCGTCAAAAGTGCACGCGACAGAAAAGCACAGCGACGAAATAGCACAGCGAGAAAAGCGCAAGCGACAAAATAGCATGGCGTCAAAAAAGCACACGACAAAACAGCACACCACAAGAGCACAGTCCTGAAACAGTTGGGTGCGGTGGCGTAGCTAGGTAGTCTGACGTAGTGCGCTGGCTGAGCAGGCTCGGGCCGAGTAGCACGCATTTTCTCGGGCCCGGGCGGTGCTGGAGCTTACACGAAAACACTTTTTTGACCGAGCCGGCCCGGGCAGAACCTGAATCCCGGTAGTCGTTTGCCGCAAATTTAGAATGTTGACAACAAAAAATTCGGCTCGTTGATCGTTTGGGGGAAATTAAAACAAAAAAAGCGAAGTGCTGTCAGTCTGTCACCTTGGCGATGCTAAAAACTAAAAAACTGAGGTTTTGCACATGGAAGGCCAACAAAAGAAAACATATAGGCTTCATCAGCATAGTGGGAGAGAACGGGTCAGAAAACAAGAGCACTCTCGCAGTAGAGTAATTGATTGTCTCTTTCCTCTGTTTTTCAAAATAAAAAAAGAACAAATATGATCTGGACATTGCTCTTTGGGCAGACCATAACACCAAAGATTAGCTAACCTACCCTCGTGCCTTTCCTAGAGCTTTTTATGCACATACCGTTTTGCCCATAAAGCGACTTTTATAGTAGAAAACTTTGTGAGCATGGGAGGAACTTAGGACTACTTTGTCTACCTAGGCACCAGGTATACTTAGGCACCAGGTCTACCTGGTGCAAACGGACAACGAACCTTGGGAAATTAAATTGAGAGATGTACAAGTTAAACTAGCTCTCGGCAGAGTAGGCCAGCGTCAGAAACAAGTTGGAAAAATAGTTATTTGGGAAATGAATTGAATAAAATAACTACACGTGTTATATATGTCCAAGAAATGCATAAATAAAAATATCCACTTTTATCAGCATCATTGAAGCGATCGTCATTGTGCTTTAAGTTCGGAGACTGTCGCAAATGCAGCGCCTGCTTTGCCAACATTTTCTGTAAAGGTACAATTTTTAGGCCGAGATATTTATGTTGTAGAAATATAGGTCCAAGTATTGAACAAGTGTAAATTGAATCTACTCTCTCTAGGCTCACTTAAGGCTAAACAAAACTTTGAGGGCTCATGTTTGGAGTCTGGTAGACTTTGGCTGAGCTTCAAACCGTGCGCGGGCTCGGGTTTCTTTATTAAATGCTGTCGGGCTCGGGCCGGGCTCGGCCTTTTATCTTAATGTTTTGTCTTGCTCGTGCCTGGCCATGGCCGTGTCTCTACCAGGCAGGGTAGGGCCTGGCCAAGAAATTCCGGCCCCTGCAGTGCTCTAGTCTCTGTCATCCAACGATTGATGCCCTCTCCCACTCGACCCGCGAATTACGCGGTCGTTTGAGGCACGCGTTGGCTCAATTTGTTTTTTTGTTGTTTTTTACAACACTTGAATTCACGGGAAAGACAAGGGAATGCGCACCGGCTCAAACAGCGGCCGTGTTGATTTTCTCGCACCATAGGCCGGGCGCGGAAAAAATGGTGCTGGTACAAATGCTTCCGGAAAAAATGGCTCCGGAAGTAAAGGTCCCAGAACAAATAGTCCAGGAACAAATGGTCCCAACTCCAAAGTAGGAAAACATGTTCCCACCACAACTGCCCCTATTAATGAGCCCCTATATGAGAGAAAAAGGGAGGGGATCAGTGTATTTATATTATATGTCTGTATTTGTGCACAATGTATTTTGCATCTGCCTATATGCAGGGTGATCAAAGTTAAGTTGACATTTATTTTTAAAATTAGATGCCTAGACATACGTGAAGACCCCCGCTACAGTGAGTTTATGCACAAAGGGGGACAAACAGTGAGGTGGTAACTGTAGATGTCCGTGGCTTAATTAAGTTAAATTGTTTAATTAACGTTTTAGCGGCTGCAGTAAGCAGGCATGTTTGTATTAAAAATTTAGAGGCAATCGTGTTTCCACAAAGTTTCATTTGATATAATTCTTTCAGCGCATTCGTACTCTGAGATGTGGAACCGTTAGGCTTAATTACCGTTCGCCTGATTACGCATGCAAGACAGTGAAGACCAGCGCAAAGCTCCTCCCTTTTGTGACGCACCTGCTCTGTACGGTGTTTATTTTGACAACGCCGAGAAGGCATAAGAAAAGTGACAACTGGCACCCTTTCAGTCTTGGCTAGCGTTATCGCAATCTGCAGTCCTTTTTTTTTATTGCGATAGTTTGCTCTGCACCACATAAAACGGTGGAGGCGAGTGTATTTAAATGTGCGTAAACAGGAAGTTTTCACTGAGAAAGTCTAAAAGGCTCCGGTGATACACACAGAACCGCAATCGAAACAGAACAAAAGGGAGGAGCTTTGAGCCGGTAATCAATGTCTAGCATGCGCAATCATGCGAACGGTAATTAAACTTCGCAGTTCGATATCTCGGAGTACGGATGCTCTAGAAGAATTTTGCCTAATGAAACTATATGGAACTTCTCACTAGAAACATGCCTGCTTACTGCAGCCACAAAAAAATAATTTTTCAATTTTAGTTAATTAGGCCATCGAAATCAAAATGTAGCACCTCATTCTGTGTCCCCATGGACGCATAACCTCACTGTAGAGGTGGTCTTCACGTAAAATTAAACCTATGATAAAAAAAAACCTTTCGACTTAACTTTGATCACCCTGTATAATATATTTGCTAAAGCTGAATTTACTTGAGTTAACTGCTGCATACAAATTTGTCGTCGTACGTGTATGTTCTCCCGTGCTTCCTTTGCTTTGTTCTTCTGTTTATTAAAGCTTGTGAAGCGAGTGCCACTTGAGCTTGTGCGGGGAGCCTATTTACAGTGGCAGTTTTATTTAGGTTATGTGAAGTATCTAAAATGTGAGTGAGCCGGTACTGCTGCATATCAGACAACTTAGAGCTGTACTAGCGCATCACTCTCACCGATTTATCGCTATTTTAAAAAAAGAATTTTACACGATGAATGGTATATTTCGTTAGCTAAGCTGCGTTACAGCGCTCTCCACCTGAAAGGTTCGGATATCGGATCAAGCGAAGCGAATCAAGCGAAGCGGCGCTAATAAAGATTTTCGACCTTGTATAATTTGGGAATTCGGATTTTAGATAATTTTTTTCTCTAAAAATATGCAGTGTAGCTATTAATACGCCTCGTATCTTGCTGCAAGGTTTACAAGACTGCTGCTAACATGGTTTGTTAATTTGGCCGGCCGGTTGCGGGACCGTAACATTTGCTAAGGGCAGCAGGTGAGCTCATCAAAACTGGTCACCCACAATCAACAACAAACTTTATTGTGCTGAATTGCATTTGAGCACAAATATATGCAGTTTATTTGCGCAAATACGACAACATCTTCTCGCTCATCTTGGTGACGGCCTTACTTGACCAGAAATTGCGAGATCCAAAGACAGTCACTTGTCATGGCTCAATGAAAAGCCAACGATTGATGCAAGTTTATGCACCACACCGCCAGACTTGCCTTTTTGGGACGCCCCTTAAAAAGCGAGATCAAACAGGAAGCAGTGGGTGGGGGGGAGTGTAGGGGGTTCGCTTGGGTAGAATATTTCTTTTGCTTGAGCTGGCCCTCGTTGCCCTCTTTAGAAGAACTTTGTCAAGGTGCATAATGTCGAGATAGCCACGTTGGACCAGCGGCCCAGCCGATGGTGCGAGAGGTAGTCGTTATAAGGCATGCATGTGTCTCGGAACTCTGCCTGACACCAACCTCTCTTACTCGCGGCGGTTCCTCGCGACAGGTGCGGCTTCCTGGAACACGGCCGGACTCAACCACTGTCTTCCTGAGTGAGAAAGGAGCGTGGAGTAAGCCGTGCCTGGACGCAGTTGCGGTTAGTGCAGTTGCTGTGAGAAGGAAAACTCGGAGAGGAGTGGGAGGAACTAGCGAAAAAATATAATTAGCGAACGTAGGGGTTTAATATTTATAATAGCGTAAATAGAAATAAATTGTGGTGCGGAATTTCGTTAAATACAAAATAAATATATATATATATAAATAAATAAACAAATAAATAAATAAATAAATAAATAAATAAATATACGAATGAAATACGAAATCAAAAGATTTTACAAACAACTAAAGAAATAAAAATGTATTCTCAAACATCTACAACGAAGAATGAAATAAAAAGCCGGAAGATAACGGTGGAAAGACAAATAAAAAATAACAAGGAACCGGTCAACCGTGTTACGCCGTGCAAGTGCATTTCCGAAAAAATGCATACTAAAATGAAGCGATGGTGTACTGACAGTTTTTGTTACAGAAGGCGATACACCACTTGAGCAAGATGCAACAAATTTAAACAAAGAGCCAACGTAAGGTTTTGTGGAATCAGTTTCTTCGATGAGGTGCCCGGGATCATTTGTTCTGTGTCCATAATTTCCGGGACCATAAGTATACTAAGATTCCGGGATACTACCCCATTTGTTCTACGTGGAATTTTCGGTAGTTAGAACTTGAGTACCAACATTACGAGCACAGTGTTTGCAGTATTTGACATTTGTGATGAATATATTTCGTGTATCGGCGCAGACTATCCGGACGTCGACATAAACAACAGGACGATTCTGATAAGTCCGAAATGTTTCATTTTGGAAACGATAAAGCCTATGCAGACCCGCATAGATATCGAAGTGTCTCCACCGTCAGCATCTGCTATATTAGAAAATACATATTGTTTCTGCGGAATAGCATTATTACCGGTTATTAGTTTCTTGGGCAGCACCCATTTTATGTGGCCATGCAAGAAAATTGATAGGTTTTGTTCCCCTGCATACCCATGATCGCCAAGCCATTATTTATTACCTTGTTACAGAGTAGCGGCTACTCTTGACGTAGTGCTAACAATTACCCGTATAACCCCCTGTCCACCCGCCAGTCGAGTGGGAATATGCCGGCATTTTGATAAGGCTTTGACTATTAGGGCGCAGATGTTGCTTATTTTATTTTTAATGAGCGCAAGTGCATGCATGCCCGTTTCACGCCATTTAAGCGAATCATTTATTCATATGCATTGAGCACAGGCTTTATTAAACAGCAACATTTATTCGGGTACGGAAAGCTCTGCGCGATAATAACGGGCCCTTGGGGAAAATAGATTACACTTGTTTTATATCCGTGGAAGCAGCGTAGTCTCCTTTGCTCAGTTCTAACTAATCAAACAAAACATCTCCGATAAAGCGTCCAGCGGCTAACCGGTGTTCCACAAAAATATTGCGCCGCGCTAGCGTTCAATGTACCGGCACTCGATCCAATGTGTACAATAAACATTAAGTACCGAATTTGCTCTGTTATCTTACACAGCTATCGTTGTCTCTTTCTCCTTACCGACTTATCCACCTTCCCTTTTATTACTGTTGCATCCACGCAAAATAAGTATATCTACTGATAGTGTTCCTTGGTTTGCCGACCCTACCTTTCGAACGTAACATTTTCTATGCAACTGCTCCGAGCCTTCCATAACGTCGTCTGCGGGCGTTTGGTAGTAGAGTTAGCAGTTTTGAACCCGAGCAAACACTTTCGTTGCTTGGGGGTAGCAAGGTCATTAACCGTTGCACAAAATCCACATTTATCTTTTATCGTCTTTTTATTCCTGTCGATATCTCATGCATTTATGTTGTCTCGCTTGCTTGAGCTTCTCTATCTCGCTGATAAAAACTTCTTACTGCCAAGCTATATACACCTGGCCACCCAAGTCTTCATTCCGGCGAAGCCGGTTTACTCGGCGCTGCTGCGGCACTCCTCATCGCAACCGCTGAAACAGTTTCACAACTGTTATTCGCCTCGCCACCAACGATGCCTCTTTCACAAGCTCCGCAATACGCTGATAACGATTATAGCACCCTCATTCTACGTTACCAGAGAAACCTGCCCGTTTTCAAGGACCACGTGCGCCCGAAATTTATTTTCAGCATGAAATTCTTCTGCACAACATTTTCGCACGCGCATTTTAAGCCTAAGCACGCACCCATTTCGGTTGGCGGTTTACAGGTTGGAGGTGGAACCAGGTGGGCGTTCATACACACCTTGTCTTCATGCCGCTACAAATGACATACGCACTCGGCAGGCGGGAAATTTAAATATGGAGGTGTCGCGGCTCAATGCGACTTGCAAGCTGTCCTCAATAGTCGAACAGTTTGGATACGGGTTCATGTTTCGCATATACAGCGAGGTGCCTATGACGCGGAACGGAAACTGTCAGCTGCAAGTGCGTCCACAACCATAAAGCTCCAGTCCTTCCCAGATTTTAACTCCCTTTGGATATATACATCTCATTCGCTCAGAGGAAGCATGGCGGGAATCGAGGGGCGTCTGGTAGAGCAGAAACGGGAATGCCTGCAAAAACAACACAAATCCGCTTCTGCCGCATATTTCCACCGCACGTTGCAACTCCACGAGTAGCTGGGAATCTCTCCCGTGTGAACAGTAACGTCGACGTGAGCCAATACATTTAGTTCAGTTGAAAGAACTTCATAGAGACAATTTTAGCGGTGCCTTTCACTTCTAAGCGCGCGCATAAAACTAGTTGCCGATGCATCAAGCACAAGTGGGCAATAAAGGAAAGAGGGGGGGCAATAGCGCATGCACTGATATAAGTTTGCTGACCTCATTTACACAGCACGTTGCGTCTCGGCGAGAAGCTGGGAGTCTCTTCTAGATAAACAGGACGCCTACGTGACGCAGTATTTTTGCTCAACTTGAAATGCATTCGGAGCACCAATTCTGGCTGTGCCTTTCACGGAACATCTAAGCGCATGCTCAAAACTGGTTGCCTTTGTATCAGGCACAAGCGACGAGAGGAAGGAAGGGGGCACTCGTTCACGCGCATGTATAGGTTTCATCCGCACGTTGCAACACGCCGAGATGCTGGGTATCTCTCCCGGATGAACAGCAATGTCGACGTCTGCCAATATTTTTTGTTGAACTTGAAATGCCTTCACAGCAGCAATTTTGGCTGGGCCGTTCACATCTAAGCGCGTGCACAAAACTGTTTGCTCGTGTATCAGGCACATGCGGGGAGTGGAGAGAAGGCGGTGGTCGTGTACGCGCATATGTGTTTCATGCCCTCGTTTACACCGCACATTTCAATAAAACGACAAACTTTGAGCCTCTCCCAGATGAACAGCAACGTTGAAGTGGGCCAGTATTTTTTGTTTCGCTTGCAAGGCCTTCAGAGCGACAGTTCTGGCGATGCCTTTCTCTTTAAGCTTGCGCAGAATACTGGTTGCCGGTGTATCAGGTGTATCAGAGTCCTGGTACAGTCTTTAAGCTTGCGCAGAATACTGGTTGCCGGTGTATCAGGTGTATCAGAGTCCTGGTACAGTCTTCGACTTTGGCGCCCTTGTCTGAAAATGCTTTTTACTGTTGTATTACTTCCCTACTGCATTCCAAGAAACTTTCTTCTTCTTATTCTTCTTCTTCTTCTTCAAGTGGGGAGTGGAGGGAAGGAGGCGAGTCATGCGCACGCAGATATAGGTTTCATGCGTTCATTTTCACCGCAGGATGCATCTCTATGAGAAGCTGGGGATCTCTTCCAGATAAACAGCAACGTTTACGTGAGCCAATATTTCCGGTTCAGCTTGAAAGGCCTTCAGAGCGACAATTCTGGCGGTGTCTTTCACTTCCAAGCAAGCACACAAAACCTGTTTCTGGAGCATCAGGCACACGTGGGGAGCGCAGGGATGAAGGGGGTGAGCAGACGGAGATATAGCTTTTATGCTCTCACTGATGACATGTCCGTTGTGCTGACGGGGTGTTTATACGTGCAGGTTCACCCTCCCACCCCTCGATTCAAACTTTACGATCTCCTCAGTGGTCGAGGAGATAAGGTAGGTGTGGTACACAAGCAGTGAGTGGTTTGCGAGGTAGTACGGATACAGACAGCTCCCTGTTTTCAAACAAGTTTAAAACTCGTAGCCTTTCAAAATTTCATTGAGTAAGGGCTACTAGGCGCATCGCATATTGCAAACCAATGTGTTATGTTCCGTGGATTTTGTGAACAGCCTCCAGCCTCGCTGGTTATCCTTCTTTACAGAGCGGTATGGCATTATTTTTTTACTCCGATGTGCACACTTCGCATTACTCTCGTTCTTCTTTAAAATGATTCAACTGTTTCTTTTCCACGCTAACTTTCGCTCTCAGCGGTAATTCGCTGCCTGCTTATTCTGAATTAGCAACCACACCGGCTTGAATAGCCCACGCAGAACTACTCAGTCGATGGGAAGGACAGTATTTCCACAGTGGCATAACGGCCAGTTCGTCCATCCTCCCGAAACGGTCATTAAGCGGCTTAATTAGGTGCCCGGCTGCTTCCTCAGAAAAGTTTGTGTTTTTACCAGCAGTTTTAGGCATGCAGCGCGGTTCCGGGATATTGTGATATCAGGTTCGGTGCTGATGCGTACGATTTGAGTTTCGCCCCATTTGGCATATTTTGTCAACGTAAGGATGAGGTGTTCTCGCATACGTATTCATATAAGTACGCTTATGTTTTCGCATAGTTGCTCTCGCTACGAGCTTTCTATGAACACTTTATTTGAAGTGACTTTCATTCCCCCATTTATTGCTTCCTCGTTGCAGCTTTTTCATTTGTGCCCCTTGTCTCTCTTCACTATTGTTGCATTCTCTTTGACAATAATTATCCAGGTGGTACGCCTCCGGTGTTTTTCTACCTATTGTTGTAGTAAAAAAACAGCAGGCTATTCCAGCAATTAAAGCAGGTTTGATTAGGTGAACAATCTTTTCGAACAAATTGTTCAGAATATTCTCTACATAGAAGCACCACTGAAAGTGACTCATGCAAGATTTTGCAGGCAGACATAGGGAAGGATGATTTGTTTTGTGCTGAAGGCTGAGTTGTTTTGCAAGCGTTCATCCAGATTAGAGTTGTCCAAAAGGATTGCTTATGAACGAACTGTTTGTGTAAGGTAAAATTGTTTGGTTTGAATAAAGTGTGCGAAACCGTACAATGCTGACGTAAAAAACGAGTTATATCCTTTTCCACGATGAACACTCGGGCGTTTCCCCAGATGTACAGAAAACCATCTGACATTGCTTGCATCTCGTGGGAAGTGAATTCAAAAATGTCTTCATATCACGCTGGCCAAGTAGTGGCATATCTGGTGATCATGGCAGCGGCAGCATTTGGCAAACAGGGTAAGTAGGCTATTCGATCTTACGGTTGTAACCGCTTACCTCATGGCAGGAAGCGCCAACGAACATATATACAAAAGAAGAAAAGAAAAACATGGAGAAGCTGAAGCTCTTTTTATAGCTTGATGGCTAGCGTCTACCTAATGGCTTATGAATACCTAATAGCTAATGGGTACGTAATGGCTTGAAAATAAAACTCTCCCTGATACAATTAAGACAAACCCGACTACCATGCAAGGGAGAATTCTGCAGTGATTTCGGTATGCATCTTCGTGAGACATTCATGCCTGCCTTCGCGTTGAAAAGAGACGCAGATTTCCCTTTGCAGTACTTTTTACTATCCTCGTCATCGCGATCATCCAATCCTTGTTTGTCGGCGGGAGGACGTTCGGCCAACTCCTCACCCTCCAAAGAAGGGGTCTTGCTTTGACGTTGCAAAGCATTGTGGTATGGAGGCCATAAATGGACGCTCTGGAAGAGGAGGGCAAAATGGTGCTCCAGCCCCTGACTTCGCCGTCGTTTTCTTTCAAACAAAAGGCTCAGTTCCCCCAGCCAACCTACCGATTGTGCAAATCAAGGTTCAAAATCAAGAAACTATGAAATTCATTCACAGTGAATAAAAATCTGATGGTTAGAATAAACGGTTTAAAGCCTCTGTTTAAAAAACTCACCTGACTACGTGAAAAAAAATGGTTCAGGAGCCGAAAACGCAGCACGTTGGTTTCGCGAACCGCAAGGTGAAAATAGACAAACGGTTCGCGGACATAAAATCTTAGTAGCCGAAACATGTACCTGACCAATTTATGAATTTAAGATTTAAAATAATATGTATATCATGAAGTTTAAATATATTATAATAATCATTACTACCAGCGCGAGCTCCACAACCATCAACATCAGCATAACCGAATTTCAACCAGCTGCGTTTGCAGAGGCGCACCCCCCCCCCCCCCCCTTTAAAACACTTTCGGGACTCTTGACTTTTCGGTCACGCGTGTTCTTTGTTCAAAAGTGCCTGTGTGGACGTCGCTCCAAAAGCGTCTGTGTAGTTTACGCACTTTTGTCGTCTAACCTAGTGACAGATGTGGTGGATTGTTGAAAACGGCTAATCTGAAAAATCAAAATCGAAAAGCCTTGAAAGCTGCTATTGCCGCAATATGTTAGAAAGTTTTTTCTGTAATCTTTAGGATTTCATGCGAGCAAAGCTGTCTTGTCATTTCAAGCGTGTTTCTCCGAGTTAACAGCGAATTCTGCAATTCCCTCCGAGGTTACAATCGGCTAAACCTTCCCGCAGTAAAAACAAACACGAGCGGAACTTTTTCATGTACTGCGCTACCAAAAATCGTCTTTGTAGAAGAAAAAGGGGCAAAAGCGCAAATATTTGCTCAGGCGAATGTGTAATTTAAAAGGGTATCACTAAACATTGTTAAAGTTTGGTGCGACTTGGGCAATCTTTTTAATGATAACGAAGACACCAAGCCAAATGGACTGGTGTTTCGCAAACTAGCCATCTTTCTATGTTTTACGATCGTTCTGCTGTAAGCTGAACACGTCGAACGTTGTGAGCAGATTTGCACAAGCCGTCTGCTGTGAAGGTTTCAATGTTGTACACTTCCACGTGGTTCTCAATGTACGAATATTATCTACTGCAGCAAAACATACAAATTACTCCCAGGAAAATAAGAACGAAAGCTAAAAGCTTAGAAGCGGTCCTAGCTGTATACCTTATGATAAGGCACGATGAACAAGAACAAAAAAGAACAAGCAGACAAGATTTATGCGCAGGTAATATAACATTTCGACGTTGTATTATGGCTCTTGAATGCAGCAATTAAAGCATGCCTCAATTCCAAGCCTGATGACACTTCGATCCTGCAAATTTCTCGCAGTATGTTGACAACCAGGCGCCCCAGCTCTTTTGCACGCTGTATGTTGACACTTTTTCTGTTGTATATTTTCACAGAGCCGTGCTCCAGTAGGGTTCCGGTGGAAGTCTTGGAAAGCGCTGTGGGCTCGCTTCTCTCCAAAATTTAATGCTCGACCGAGATTCATCACGACTTAAGCAACTATGAGGAAATGTTTGGTGATTATTTATCTGTGAAATTTGGTCCCATAAAGTTTTCGGGCTTCGGGTATTTCCACCGGGTAGGACCCATACGGACGTACTGCGAGTATGGAAGACCCATGATCACCGTTGATGTGCGCACAATGGGTAACGTGGGGGTGAACGCGGATTTAACAATTATCTGTACAATATCCGGCTTAGCGGGAGGTAGAATGCTCGTGCCGTAATTGGTTTTAATGTTTTATGTTTTAAACCAGGGTCAGGAGCTTCCACTACAAATACACGACGTTAAACCGATGTGGAGTGCGGATGTTTACGGATATGTACTTTGTGGTGATACTTTATTGACCGATATTGGAAAATGGGTTGGTTACGCTCTCGCCCCTTACTACAAGCATGAATTGATGACTTTAATTGCCGATGGGTTGCGTGGTGCGATACTTCGCATGGCAAAGCCGTAGTGTTTACAGCGGAAATATTTTCATAGCTGGAAAACCTGCTCACCACAATAATATCTTCAATATTTGACAGCGTAACTGTTCTTGTAAATTCCATTTAAATTTCTTTTTTTAAGTATATTTTTCTACTTTATAGTGATGAGTAAAGGGTTATGCGTTATCTCACGGGTACGCACAATACCATTCACCCTTTCCTGCATTCCATATAAGGCAATACGACACAAGTGGGCCCAAGCGATAGCCGGGAGTGCAAGTTACACCCGAGACAAGCACCATTTCCGTTAGACAGGGCTTTTAAGCCTCCTGCAGTAATAGCAAAAGGTCGCAGTATGTGTCGGCAAAGAGTTTGAAACACAATTTTGTACCCAAAACCTACTGCGACAAAATATTTCTTCATTCTGTAATAAAGCATAAAAATATCCCGAAACTGTCTCCGAGTGTCACTTCTAGCTTGCAAGCGGCCAGACGAGCTGAATGGAATGTGGCCATGCTCTGGCCCATTCATGAGAGTCAACGCAAGGAACACACGATGTCTCGAGAGCATTCACAGGCATCTTTACGAAAGGTATTAGCATATGCATGCCAGAAATAGCATCCAGGAAAACAAATAACTCTTTGGCAGCATTTCGCTTCTTGCAAAGGACAACCTCGCTTCGCAATATTGCCTAGTACGCGTGTTGCGTGAGGGTGAGAAGTGCAACCGCCCAATCATCTTTGTGTTCATACTGGGATTAGGATTGACATTGAAAATGGCAGTAAGGAATTGTATTTCGCTTATGATTTGTTTCACAGAAAGGGCGCCATTTCTACATGACAAGAATATTTTAAAGAAAACAGAATCTCTTGAGGTAATTTAACTCTGACATATCTGTCTATCCACACGTACGTTTTTGTTTCGGACCGTTGATTCAATTTTTTTTGCCAATTGTATAAAGAATTTCGCGTAGAAAAGTCTAGAAGAACTTTTTGAAACCACTGGTTTGCATACACCATTTATATTAGCAATATTTTAGAACATATGGGAAACTTTCGGCATGTTTGAAGCAAACACTAAGACACTGATTGTACTCGCGGTGTCATTTTATTGAAAACAGTTCATGCGATTGGTGCTGGGAACTGCGAAAAAACACACCGGGAGAATAATTTGACCCTAATAAAGACAGCACGCGAGGAGTTATTACTGCATGGTGATCTTCAGGCTTGACCGTGACTAAAGTTTACAACAGAATGTGCGCGAGAAGGGAACGTAGGAGAATTGAATTCAATCTAGGAAATCAACTCTATGGCTCTCGTGGAAGACCGAATAAAAGAGGAACAGTTTCGAAAGTGGGTGGGATAGAAAACAGAGCCTTATCCTTAGCAAAGGCTTCGTAATAATATCGTCTTTACGATATGTTTGCTGCGACGTGCGGAGATGCGGGAAGAACAGTTTAAAGGGCAGCATTAAAATAACGCTTTCTATGTATCGTCCTTTCGTACCTAGTGAACGATCCAGTGCACAAAGAGTGTGTACAATATTACCTGCTACCAGCGTGCCTCGTAGACACCTGCGAAACTCAACATATCTCGGGTAAACGCCGAATACCGCTTTCAATATTTCGCTAATTGAGAATGAGTTGTTGCGGATTTCTAATTGGCCGCCAACATGAACAATGATGATGATGTGGAAATTCCGAGAATGAAGTGGCGCGTGTGCACCCACGGGGAATGCAGCAGGCACGGGCAGGAGTTCGGAACGCGGCGCTTGGACTACCGTGCACGGCTTTCGTCGCTGTCTTCACTGCGCCAATAAACGCGGAAGATCGGCTTTCCCTTTTCGTAGCATTGGTGCCGAAACCCCGTGAAGCAAGCAAGCGTTGCGGCGAGCCTTCTCCTGACGAGCTGGTTACGCCTTTCTTCCTCTACGACCGGCATGGATCGTATCGAGAACAAGCGTGCGTCACAGCGGGCTATGAACACGAAGATTATAAGCGAGGTGGACCAGCCGCTACAGTCCCAGCAGTATGACCTTTGCGTTCGTCGTGTCTTTCTCGGGCGTCTGCGAGCGAGCAATGCAGCATTGTCCGCACTTAACACCGAGCTTGAAGCCCACCTGACCGACGACCAGGCAGCGGAAGACGCACTGGCTTTACTCGAGTATCACATATAGGTGTTGAGGTCATCTTCGAGGTCCAGACTGCTCCTCCATTGGAAGACGCCAGTAGAGACCGCTGGGCTGCGACGTCTACCGGACAAACCATGCTAACTACTCGTGAGTTTGGAGAACGTCTCCCGAAGCTAGAACTGTTGCGCTTTGACGGAGCGATAACGCGGTGGCAACCTTTCTGGGACATGTTTCGCCATTCCGTACACGAGAATACCCGGTTGGCTAATATTGACCGTTTTCACTACTTGGTTTCGCTTCTTGAAGGAGCTGCTGCTGAAGCCATTGCTGGCCTACAAGTGACAGAGTCCTGTTATCAAGATGCTCTTGATATCTTGAAGAATCGGTTTGGCAATTCCAATGTCATGGAGCTGAAGCATTTCGAAAATCTGCGGAAGCTCAGGCATGTCGATTCAGCCAGCAACGTGCCCGCATTGAGGAAGCTGTACGACCACGTGCAAATGAACCGGCGAGGATTGGAAAGCTTGGGCGTTGGAATTTCTTCTTACGCGGCAATGCTGAATGAAGTGCTTTTAAAGGTGATACCTGGCGACATTATCGTCGATTACTTCAAAAAGCAGAGCCTTGCCGCCAGCGCCGCATGAACGAGCAGTCAGAGTTCTTCTGCGCTGGAGGTAGAACATCTACTATCTTTCCTGCAAGTGGAAGTCGAGTGCAGGGAAAGAAGCGTCCAGATCAGCAAGCCTCAACGAAGTGAAGAGGCTGAACGAGTGTTCAAGAAGCAGCTGTATATTCCGACCGTTGCCGTCCTGCACAACGAGGCACAGACTTCGTCTAGCTTCTGCTCCTCCGAATGTCCGAGTCATATCTTTTTGGCGGGCAAGCGAACCCGCCTATCAAGTGACGGCCGATGCTTCAGATGTACTGCCAAGGGACATCTCATACGGAGGTGCCAAAGAAAGGCCTGGTGTGGGGCATGTAGGCGGCGACATGCTACCACGATGTGCACTGCTGACAGCGCTCGAAAACCATCCGAATCGGCTGCAGAAACGCGACATGCAGCGATGCACGTCAACACGCGCAAACCAGCCATCCCGCCACTCTCCAGCGGTGTCCTGCTACAGACGTTCCGGGCGTGGAATATGACATCATCGCATTGCTGCTACGTCCGTGGAATTTTTGACAATGGCAGCCAGCGGACTTTCATACGATAAGACGTCGCCTCTTAGCTTAAGTTAGTTGCAATTGGCGAAGTCGATCTGGACATCAGTGCTTTCTGTGGATCTAGAGGTCCCAAGAAGAACTTTAAAGTTGTCAGAGCGACCCTCCGCAGTCAGCACGACAGTACGTCTGCTGAGGTTGAAGCCATCATCGTGCCTTTCATTTGTGAGGACGTGGCTGAAGCACCGAAGAGCCACACGCTTCTGCGACGCCTAGTCGCCGAGAGGAAGCCACAGGCGGATACCATCGCTTTTCGAGGCATGGAGTTTAAACAAGAAGTGAGCCTCCTGATTGTGCCAGACCAGATCTGGAAGTTCATTTCAGAAACGAGCCAGGTACAGCAGGAAGAAGCGAATCCTGCTTTTGTAGCTGTGAATACCAGTATGAGGTTGACCTTACAAGGACCGTTATCTCTGGAATATAGCGATAGATGCAAAGGCAGCAGCCTCGTGTGCGTCCTCCGCACGGACGCGCACAAGAATGAAGACTACTCTTCCTATTTTTGGCGGTTTCGGGAGGTAGATACAGTTGACCTTATAAACACGCCGTACTCTCACCCCGATGAAGACGGATTGCCTAACTTTGAAGATTCTACGGTCGACAACCGCAAGAATGCCATTTCGAGACCTTATAGATTACCTTGACGCCACACTACAAACGAAAAAGCGATTAGGGTGTCCGACAAGGCCGAGGGACAATACCAGAAGGATGACTGTACAGAAAACGTGAAGCGTACGTTTTGTCCTGGACATGCCCCCTACATGCCACACCGTAATGAAATCGTAGAGGCTCCAAGAACCACTCGTCTTCATGACGTTTTTAACGCATTCAAAGATGCTGTTACAACGTCTTCCTTGAGCTACGTCCTCTGAGAAGCTTCATCCTTAACCAGTAACCCTAAAAAAGAACCGAATGTCAGGGTGACATTAGAAGAAAGATGTCCCGTACAACTGCCCGAAGATCACCGCTCTAATCACCCCATTTACATGGGTCATAAACGACTTCCTCACCGTGGAGTCAGCGCTACTCTCGTTACAAGACGCCCCCGCACGGGGCACCTTGAGCAATCTTGGTGACGGAACTGGCGATACCGCGGACCCCGAGCCCCCAAACATACGCTGGATCCAACCGTGGCAATGTGTTTATAGGTGGAGGTTTAGAAACCACGAACGGTGGCCGTCGGAGCCTTGGTCAAGCTCCCGCCGATGGGCTCCCTGCCTGTCTACCAGGCAGGGAGCTCCGGGACCTCTTTGACTACCAGGGTAAGGTCAAAGGAGAAAGTACCCCCGTCTCCCTGCTTTCGAATGTATCATATGGCATTTTCCAAACCCCCCCCAAACGTGATCGGCCCCCGAAAAGGGGCTGCACCGAAGTTTCCTTTCCTCCGTTGCCGTCGTTAACCTTTCCTGAACCGAACCATTTTTCTCGATTTCTTGTGATGGAATCCCTCAATTCAACCCACCCTCTTGCATCTCAGTCAGTCTTCTTGATCGCCAAGTATCTTGAAGCCATAGTAGGAAAATCGTATAAATGCAAAAAACAAAGGTCTGGTGAACTCCTCATTGAAATAAATGACAAGCAGCAGTCTGCAAAGCTTCTAGCTCAGACTAGACTGGCTGATCTTGACATCCGGGTCACACCCCATCGGAGCCTCAACAGCTCGCAGGGTGTGATATCCGAGACAGACCTCCTGAACGAAACCGATGCGGATCTCCTTGCCGGCTTGAAGGATCAGGGCGTCACTGCCGTGAGACGCATCACTATCCGTAGAGACGACAAGGAGATTCCCACCAAGCACATCATCTTGACCTTTGACCGCGCAGTTCTCCCACAACATATATATGCAGGTTTTATTCGGTGCTCAATACGTCCGTACATCCCGAACCCGCGGCGCTGTTTTAAGTGCCATTATGGCGCGTTCCCCAGGTCCAGACCGGCGCGCCTAAACGTCCGCTCGCTACCGCATCCCCAAGACAAGAGAGCGTCCTCTCGTCATGCAACGTCCCACCAGACTTCGCCTTACGGTGGCGCTAGTGCAGAGAAAGAACTGGTTCTCGGGTAAGGCAGAGGGGAAACGGGTGAGCACCCCTACCCTGGCGCCGACGAACCCTACGGTCGCTGGCGCCCTCCCGTATGGCTCCCGTCGGGCAAGCGAGACGCACAATAGTGCAACACCGCCGCGATTGGAAGCTAGGCAGAATGGGGTTCGCGTGAAAGTCGCGATCCCCACATCCCTCCCTCCTAAATTTTTTGCGTACGCCGGCGAGAGCTGATTACTGGACAAGAGGCGACGGAAAGGTTGTTCGTCGATTGAATCGTTAGTCACTGCATCGTGTTGCCTCCGCCAGCTTCCGCTGGTCCAATGCCACCGCTGGTAGTGTACCAGCAGGCCCGGTCATCACCACCGGATGTCTGCACGCAGGTAGATCCGGGAAGAATCACACCAGCCAGCGCAAAAACGCGTTGCTCAAGTGGCGGTACATCCGCGAGGACCCGTGGCCGCAAAGTGGCCAGAGACTGCCGACTACCTCGGCCAGGCTGGCGGCGGCATGTTGCACCGCGCTGCCTCAGCAGGCTCTCTAGCTCCAGACGGCCCGTCGTCCGGAACAGCAGTCACCAGCATAAACACGCTCCGCCATGTGGTCCAAGCCTGGGTGGCTAAGCTGCACAAATATACTCCCCGCACCTATAACGTAGAGAGGAAAAAAAGCTCTGTGATCGCAACGCCTTTGTGGCGCGATCCTAATGACAAATGCCAAATTGTCAGCATTGCCTTCACTCTGTTAATGTCAACAAAGCCCACTAAATTGTCCAAGCCATACAATATATAGGGCAGAAAAAAACAGGCTACAGTAGCCCTCTAATCCCATTGATCACGTGGTTCAGTGTGGAATATCGAAATTGCCATGGCATCACCATACCTATCTGCTTGTGAACGTCAACAAAGCATACCAAGTTGTCCTAACCCTGCAGCGTGCAGGGTTGGGAGAATACAAACCCGATTGCATCAATAACGTGACACAGTCCGATAATTAAGCTGCTAAGTTTCTCAGCAATGCAACCACTCTGGAAATGTCAACAGAGCTAGAACCTGTTCTAACCCTGTACGGTGCAGGGCCCAAAGAACACACGATCGCATCGACCGCCCGGCGTGATGCATAACCACACAAATGCGAAAGCAGTATTTTCTGGCATGTGTGATATTACAAATACATTCATACGCATGAACGCGGAAATAGTATTTGCTCCCGACGACAGCCCTATGTTCACACAGATGAACACCGCTTGCGTAAACATGCTGAAATACGCTTCAACACACTGGCGCTTAGTTCACGTGAAAAGAGTTTGGTCTCTCGAGCTGAACAAAAGGGCTCCTGCGACGTTACAAATAGCGGGCGCAAAGTTTGTCCCGTGCAATTTTCTCGGTTAGTGAAGGGATGAGGCACCCCTTCAGTCCAGTCGCCCGCGTGGCGCGACAACAAAAACAGCTACGCGGCGGAAAGGCGTTTTTCCTGCAGCGAGGGGTCAAAGCAACAGTCTTTCCTCAGGCGGGCGATATTCCTTTCTCTCGCGCGAGGCGATCAACAAAAGAGAGGGAGCACGCCGTTCCCCGCTCGCATTGTCCCCAAGGTCGTGCCTTCTCCGCAAGGACCGGCTGTGAAAGCCTTCGGGTCATCCACTTCGGCAAAATACCCGCATCCAAAGACACACCAAAATAAAACAGACTAAACGAAAGAAATCCTGAACGTGCCCATACATGCAGCCGTGAGGAGACATATGCTTTGTTTAGGGTCCTACACGCACGCTGCAACACAAGCAATATGAGCGCACGGCGCCTACCACAATCAGCACTATCGGAGCGCCGGTGCCAGGCTGCAATACCAGCTAACCTTTAGCGGTTCACGTGGCCCGGCCACGCGGCTCCCAGAGCCTTGACTCACGTAGTCGATAAAACAAAAAAAAGAAACTCGGACCCAAATTGCAGCTTCCGTACGCACTCACTTCGGGCTGACACAAAGGCGTGGTCTCCCTGGCCTCGCTTGGATGCAAACTCGGAAACCCTCGTTTCCATAAACAACAGCGTCCCGGCGAAAATTCGGAGACCATGGGTTAACTGGCAGCGATGTCCTGCCATATACACGATTGCTGCAAATTCAGCGCTTAACAAATTAAAAACGCCGCAGCACTAAATAATTCGCCTCACTCTCAGGAAATTTCGCCTGTGCTAATAACTCGCTCCAGTAAGTAAGGCCCGAAATCTGTTGTCTTTGCTCGGATCGTCCGACGCCAGAACAAAGAATGCTGCCGTGCCTACTGCTTGTGTCCGCAAACAAGGCCTCACGTTGGGGCGCTAGATGTGGGATTCTACAATTTACACACTAGTGATTATCAACCGCGCAGCCACGCGCGCTCAGCAAACATCCTTTGCGAGCACCGGCTACGGATGGGTCCATTGTTTGCGGAGACAGAAAAATGCAGGGGCAACAAGGGCAAACCATCAATGGCAGCATTTATTGCGACGTGCAAATAACATGCACCGCATACAGACTGATCGTAGGCCATAACGGTAACATGGGGAGCGAGGCATTAAACAACGCTAGAGATCGAGCTGGTTCGACTCACAGATGGCATAACGGAGCAGTGGAACGCTGCGCGTGCGAGTGCGGTTGCAGTCTCCCAGCTTTCCCTGACGCGTCCCATTGTGGCGCGTTCCCCAGGTCCGGACCGGCGTGCCGAAACGTGCGCTCGCTACGGCATCCCCAAGACAAGAGAGCGTCCCCTCGTAATGCTACGTCCCACCAGACTTCGCCTTACGGTGGCGCTAGTTCAGAGGAAGAACTGGTTCTCGGGTAAGGCAGAGGGCAAAAGGGTCAACACCTCCACCCTGGCGCCGACGAAACCTCCGGTCAGTGGCGCTCTCCCGTATGGCTCCCGTCGGTCGTGCCAGGCGCACAATTGTGCAACGCCGGCCGCGATGGGAAGCTAGCCAGAATGACGTTCGCGTTAAAGTCGCGATCCCCACAGACTACATTCCTGTTTTTTGGGTATACAAAGGCCGTGTCGTTCATATGCAAGCTTATATCTTTATATGACATTTCTGAACCGAGTACACGGCTAGGGCACAATAAAACAAAGAATAGTGTATCACGAAATATCTGTTTCTGCTCGAGTATTTGGCTTGGTGTCGCAGATTCTTTTCTTCTGTTTGGAAGCGCCGGGTTTTTTTTTTTTTTTTTTTGCAGAGCAAGTCATAATTTTTTCTCCTGCTGTTTTTATTTTGCCCCAGAATAGAACAAAAGTCTCCGGGAATTCAAAGACGTTACCATTTATATATCAGACACCAGGCTGCTCCTCTTTTTCCCAATCTGCATTGCAAGATCGTGAATTCCTTATAGAACGATTGATTGCGAAATATTTTGCTTTTGGAACTAAAAAGCGAATGATTGTTTTGTATGCTTTGAAACAGACTTACAGTTATTAAAACAAATTGGTTCCTGATATATGCAGTGTGATCCCTCGACATAGCTTCAGGTGTAAGGTTTTTTATTCTCTAATGAAAACGCATGCTAGCTCACAAGTAACACCTCTGCTTCTTTCAAAACAATGCAATACGAGTATGTACCAGGTTTCAGTTCTCATTCAACGCTAATCTCGACACAGTGCTAAACGCCACAACTTTTCGGCCTTTTAGATAAGCAAACATTAAAAAGGACGGTTACGAGCACCAAAATGCCCAGTAAAGTCCTGACTTTAGGGCATCCCTAGAGACTTCTCCAGCAGCGGTCTTGTCCACTGACGAAACTGGGAGTAAGGTACGGAGTAGCACCGCTCGATCTATTGTGGCGCAGGTTAAGGGTGGGGATATTGGCAAACTTTGTTTCGTCTGAACGCTCCCTAAAATTTGTTGCAAGTTCCCAGTGCGGCACAGCATATACTAAGCGGAAAGTACTGAATGGGTGAAATTTGAACGGATGGCAAAAAAAAAATTTTAAAGAAGTTTCAGGCTGCGTTCCTGGCTTTGTGTTTGTGATTATTGGGAGAGAGAATAGGTCATCTTTGTATTTAAAATAGTCTGTTATTTATTTTGCTTAGGTATCGCTAGAGACAGAGACGTGGTACTTGAAAACATACTCGGTCTAACCTATATGCTTAGCTCTTTACACGCAGCCGGGTACAGTTGCAATTCTTCAGACAATTTTTATTTGTGTAAAAACGAAGTACCGAGGCAATGTTGGTCTAATTGCCTTCGAGTGAAATATGGTGTTCCATAACATTACACGACGAAACGGGTTGTCTTTATGCGGGTAGCGCCTTTGCATGAAGGGGCTTCTAGGTAAAAATGGATTGATAAAATAGTGTTTAGAATACAGACGTGTGCGTTTCGTTGAGTTTTCAAGATATTCTTGTGAGGCTTACGTTTTTTCATCTTATGTTTTTGTTAGGGTAACGTATGCTATGTTACGTTGAAACATTCTTGATATGTGTATGGTGCTGCTGAATGATCGGCAAATACACCCTCCCACGGCTACGCTATCCTCTATGTATATTGGAAGGTTGTATTTTGCGAAGGAATGCAAAAGCCACGATTGGAAATTCGAATATTCATTCCGCGACTAGAAATGGCGCGATTAGTGATTGATTTCACATAAAACATGGAGACATTGTGCAGCTTTAATGCAATTGTATTTCAAGTATTTTGAGAACATTTCGAGCTATTTTGTATTTTTTTTCTGTAATAAAATAAAAACACACAAGTGCTATTTTGTCATGCAGAAGAATCAGGTTTCTTGTACGAAGGTGGTTAGATTTTTGTTACGAAATATGGCGCCAAATGCTGTGGTGGTCATCGTCAGAAACAACATGGTTTTAAAAATAGCCTATGCGAAGGAAAATAAAAATATCCAACACAGTTCAGTTCATGCTGCTATCATCCTTGGTTGCCACAGCAGCCGCAAAAGGCACTTACAAGTCCAACCCTGCACCCTGAAGGAAGTATCCAGACTTTCTCTGATGTGGGGCCCTAGACAGATGAATGACAAGAAAACAGATGACAACAGCTGCACGCGTTGATGAGTTCGGACGATGGTAAAACTGCCATTTGAACTTCGCCCAGCCTGCCGCGATGCAATATTAATCGCTGATTTCGCTCGTCAAATCACGCAAGTAGACAGTTACCACGGACGTTTTTACATGGTTGTACCAGACATAGGTGTGACTTGATTGTACGCCCATGGTTATTCTGAAGGACTTTTTTAAACCGATGTCCACCTTCACATAACTTTTGTGTCCTTGCATACACTCGTTCTAGCAGGCACATTACAAACAACTTCAGCAACTGAGCAGAATTTCCCTGCAGAGACTTTTTTGTCCATTGTTTCTGCGTGATACTTTTTATGCTTTGAAGAGCTTCATTCGGGAATGGTAAAGGAAATTCCCGTGAGCACAACTACAAAAAAACGCCTTAAGGGCAACGCCGCGCACAAAGGCGCAAAAACCGGGTTATAGGGGAAAAAGAAACAAAAAAGGATGTGCTGGGTTTATGCATGACAACATCTTGATTCTATCAGTAGTGGTGTGTGAGAACGGCGCAGCGGATAAACGAAGAAGTTGGAACTATATATACGTTTAGTTTTTAAGATGTACGAATCGATAGTGTTACTTGGACACGAGTGAGTGTATTTGAAAGAAAGTGCGGCGTTCAAGATTTCTGATTTCAAAGTACTGAAGGTCAGTGAAGAGACTAAAGCTTGATTCAGCGGATTTAAAGGGTGGTGGCATTGCACAGATAGAGACCTTCTACGCTTGTGCGGTTTCAGATGTGACCACGGAAGGTAGTGAGTGATTGGTGTTGGTCATTTCAAGTGAAAAACCTAACAGCTAGCCATTCAAAGTACCTAGTTCCTGAAGTAATGAGCAGTCTGAACGTTTGGGCAAGGGCAACAGCAGGATACCAAAAAAACCGTAACACGGGCGGAGGGGCTGATTATGAACAGGATATTGCACAGCCGGCCGTACCACAACTTATACTCCCCAACCATAACAAAATAGAGGCCTTCATGACGACACGTATTTGGTAGCCTTTAAACTCGCAATTTTATGGGTCGCGGGAAAGATGCTACAATACGGCCTCATAAATGTTGAACACATTACGGAAGCCACTCCCCCTGCGCTAAAGAAGCGAAGGGAAAAAAGATGGAGACGGGATAGCTTATGCAAGATATTCATCGGCACCCGAAAAAAGGAACTTGACGCGATAATTTATATGTAAATGTTCCAGCGACGCCACATGCGAAATGCTTTCCTACCAAAATCTTGCAATACAAATTGCTGAAATACAAAAGACAATCAGAAACGTGTCATTGCTTTAAAATGCTGAAATATTACGCACAACGTGTACTGACGGCACAACAAATTAGGACATCGAGGATGGTTGCACTATACCAATCCAGCCTTCTTTGTATGACTGCATGACCCTCCCACGGAAAAAGAAGAGAAGTAGAACTTGGAGCAATCCTCTTGACAATGAAGCTCGCTAAACTAAAGTAGAAAAACAAACATCGTTGGAGACATTCTAGAGAATATTTGAAACACTGTTATAAAAGCAAAATCTAAACGCTTTGAAAAAGTTTCCCAAACACAATGATTTAGGTTTAAAAGGCGCGGACGCCCGGATGCGAGTGTCTGCAAGAAACCAAAGGCACAGACCAAAGCGCACGGAATCGCTCACATACCATGCTCCTGGTGCCCACGACAACCACACTCCCGCCATTTAAAAATACGAAGAACGTCACCTTGTTCTATGCATTAAAACACGATCGTTTGTGAGCAACAAGGACTCTAAAATGTAAACAGTCGCAAATTTCCCGCAGGACATAAACCCAATATTTATTCATAAATTTATATGGGCGGCGCTGTGTGGATCTATATTGACTGAAAAGAAGCCTTACTTGAACAAAAAAACCTGCACGCTCGTCTCCACAATCTAGCCACTCTTATCGACGAATAAATCAAACAATATATATTCCATTTCTCTGAATATATGTGCGGTATCTTTGCCTAACAATTTGCTAACATTTACAAACTTAAAATCACTGTAAGCTGACGGAGAGGGCAGGAAACGGACTGCTGGATTGGGTGTTCTGGGTTCTGCACCCACACTGTCGAAGCACCTGCACTTTCTTATTGAGCATAGTTATTCTTTTTCTCTTTCTAGGCAAATTCCCAATTGTTCAGACTGGCCATGACTTGAGCAAATAGGTACTTTGAATGGCTGGCTGTTAGTTTTTGTCGCTGCAACTCACCAACACCAATCAGCCGCTACCTTTTATGGCCACATCTGAAGCCGCGAAGGCGTCGAAGGTCTCCGTCGTTACAATGCCACCCCCCATTAAATCCGCTGATGCCAGCTTTGATCTCTTCACTGAACTCCAGTACTTTGAAATAAGAAATCTTGAACGCAACACTTCCTTTCAAATGCACTCATCGGTGTCGTAGTAAGACTGTTTGTTTCGTGCATCTAAAAACAAAACGTAGATGTAATTGCAACTTCGTTCTTTCGTTGCGCCGTTATCACATGCCACTGCCGGTAGAATAAAGAGCTTTTGCATGCGTAAAGCCAGCACATCCTTCATTTTTTCTATTTACCCTGCAACTTGGTTTTTGCGAATTTGTGCGGGGAGTGGCTCTGAAGGCGTTTTCAGTGTAGTCGTGCTCACGGGAATTTTCTTTACCATTGTCGAATGAAGCTTTTATAAGCAAAAAAAGCTGGCATAAATAATAGACGAAGGAGTTTCTGCAGAAAAATTCAGCTCAGTTGGTAATGTTGTTTGTATTCTGCCCGCTATAACGATTATATGCAAAAACACAAAACTTTCGTGAAGTGAAACATCGGTTTCAAAACGTCCTTCAGAATAATCATGCGCGTAATATCACGTCGAAATAATGTCTAATACACCATGTCAAAACTCCCCTGGTAACTACGTCTACTTGCGTGACGTGAAAGTCAATCCAGTGATTAATACTGCATCGCGGCAGGCTTGCCGGAATTCAAATGACAGCTTTTCCATCGTAAGACCTCGTGAGCGCGTGCAGCTGTTCTCTTCTGTTGCTTTGTAGTTCATCTGAAAAGGGCCCCGCATCAGGGCGTGTGTTATTGCTTCCTTCACGGTGCTGGGTTAGGCCATACAAGAGCCGCAGGCGGCTGCTCTGGCGATCGAGGATCAAATCCGCATGAAATAAAGTGTGCTTTATCTAAATATTTTAGCTTCGCATAGGCTAGCTTTTTAGAAGCATTAATTTTGTTTCTGACGATGACTACAGTAGCATTAGGCGCAAGATTTTATAACAAAAGCTAAGGAGCTGGATACGCTAAATTTGGTTCTTCTGCATGACAAAATACCTCTTGTGCGCTTTTATTTTTAGAGAAATTAACATCCAAAATAGCTTGAAACTGTGTCAAAATATCTTAAGTATTACAATCGCAATTAGGCTGCCTAATATCCCCATGTTTTATGCGAAAGCAATCGGCAATAGCGCCATTTTGTAGTCTCTGAAAGGATATTCGAATGTGAAATCGTGACTTTTGCATTCCTGCGCAAATTACAACTTTCCAAAGGAGCTATGTGCGGATCATTCCCCAGCACCACACACTTATCAAGGATGTTCCAACGTAATATAGCGTGCGTTAACCTAACAAACACATAAGTGACAAAACCTAAGCCTCACATGAAGATCCCCAAAGCTCAACAAACCACACACGTGCGCAATCTAAAAACTATTTTCTGCCATGCGATTTCGCTAGAGGCAGCATCATGCAAAGGCGCTACCCGCGTAAGTACAATCAGTTTCGGCGTGTAATGGTAGGGATATACCATAGTTCACTCGAATGCCGATCGAGCAAAATACCGTCGCAACTTCGTTTTTACACGAATCAAATTTGTCTGAAGAATTGTAACGGTACCTGGCGGGGTGTAAAAACCTAAACATGTACGTTAAACACAATAGATTTTCAAGAGACACATCTCTGTCTGTAGCGATACTCAACTAAAGGAAAGACCACTGTATTGTAAGTACGAAAGAAGACCTATTCCCTCTCCCAGTTATAACTAACAGAAAGCCAGGAACACTGCCTCAAACTTCTTCAAATATATATATATATCTTTCCCCATCCCATTCAACTTTACCCACACAGTATTTGCCACTTGGTAAATTCTTGGAAATGTCTAACAAATTTTAAGGAGCCTTCAGCTAAAACAAAGGTTGCCAATATCTCCATCCTTATCCGGTGCCACAAGAGATCGAGCGGTGCTGTTCCGTAGCCTACTCTAACTTTCGTAAGCTGAGAAGTCAGTTGCAGGAGAAGTCTCTAAGGAGGCCCTGAAGTCAGGACCTTACTGCGTGTTTTGGTGCTCGCCGCAGTCTTTTTAATGCTTGCTTATCGAAACAGCTACAAAGTTATAGCGTTTAGCACTGTGTTCAGATTAGCCTTGAATGAGAACTTAAACCTGGTACATACTCGTATTACATTGTTTTGAAGGAGCAAGGGTGCTACACTGGAGCTAGCATGTGTTTTATAAAGCAGAATGACAAACATCACACCTAAAGCTACGTCAATGAACAACACTAGATATATCAGACCCCAATTTATTTTATTTAGAATACGTCTGTTGCAAAGTATACAGAACACTTATTCGCTTTTGTATTCAAAAAGTAAAATATTTCGTAAATAATTGTTGTATCAGGATTTTACGATCCTGCGATGCAGCTTTGGAAACAAAGGATCAGCCTCGTGTCTCATATATAAAGGGTAACTTCTTTAAATACCCGCATAATTTTCGCCTATTCTTGGGCAAAACAACAGCAACACCAGAAAAAATCATGGCTCGATCTGCAAAATAACCCCGCAAATTCCAACAAAAAAAGAAACCTCTACAAAAAGCCGGAGATTCAACCAGAAATCCAAATTCCAAATAAAAAGTATACGTAATACACATTTTTTTGTTTTATTTCGCCCTACCTATATGGTCGGATCAAAATATTACATGAAGAATTGAAGATATAAGCACGTACATGAACGCCACGGCCTTTGTATACCCAGAAACAGGAACGCAGTTTGAACAGGAAATAAGTCGCCATGAAAGTGAAAGCTTTTCGTAAAAGCGCTTTCGGAGAAGTCGTTCTCACTTTGCGAAATATTGAAATGGGTCTTCGGTGTTTACCCGAGATATGTTGAGTTTCCCAGGTGGCTACGAGGCACGCTCGCAGTAGATAATATTGTGCACGCTCTACTTTGTGTACAGGATCATTGAGTAGGTATGAAAGGACGATATATAGAAAGCGTTATTTTAATGCTGCTTTTTAAAATGTTCGTTTTGCATCTGTGCACTTCGCAGCATACATATCCTAAAGACGATATTTTAGGACGAATTTGCCAGACAAATGGCTCTCTTCCATTATTCACCCCCGTCCGAGGCTGTACCTCTTTCTTTCGTGCTTCCACGAGGGCCATAGAGTAGATTTTCTAGATGCAATTCAATTTTCCCACGTTCTCCTTTTCGCGCGCATTCTGTTGTAAACTTTCGTCACGGTTGAACCCGAATATCTCCACGCTGTAATAACTCCTAGCGTGCTCTGTTTAGGTCAAATTATTGCTTCCGAAGTGTTTTTCGCCGTTGCAAACACAAATGGCATAAATTGTTTAAAAAAAAAGACACCAGGAGTAGAATCAGTTCCTTCATGTTAGCTTGAAACCTGCCGAAAGTTTCGCATCTGCTCAACAATATTGCTAGTATAAAAGATGTGTGCAGACCAGTGGTTTCAAAACATTGTCAAGACTTCTCTTTGCGGATTTCCTCAAACCTTGGGCTGAAAGATTGAATCAATGGTCCCACAGAAATACCTACGTGTCGATAGACAGATATGTCATAGTTAAATGTGTCGGAGTTAAATTAACTTAAGAAATACTATCGTCTTTAAAATGTTCTTCTCATGTAAACATGGCCCCTTTCTGTCAAACAAACCGTAAGCGAAAGACGATTTGTTATTGCCGTTTTTAATGTCAATCTTAATCCCACTGTAAACATGATCACGGCGGCGCTGTTGCACTTCTCCGCATGCGCAACACACACACACACACCGGTCAATTATGCGAAGCGAGGTTCTCTTTTTATAGAACCAAAATACTGCCAAACAAATATTTGTTTTCCGTGATGCTATTTCTGGTATGAATTTACTTATAGCCTACGTAAAGATGCCGTTGAATTCTCTCGATACATTGTGTGTTCCTTCCGTTGACTCCCATGAATGGGTCAGAGCATGGCCACATTCAGCTCGTCTGGCCACATGCAAGCTAGAAGTAACACTTTTGTGCTTTGTGAAAGTTTGAAGAAATATTTCGTCGTAGTTGGTTTAGGGCACAAAAATGCGTTTCAAATTTTTTCCCGACTAGATTACGACCTTTTGGTAATCCTGTAGAAGGCTTAAAAGCCCTGTCTATCGGAAACGATGCTAGTATTACGCGCTACTCAAACGCCTGGCCATCCATTGGGAACACGTGTGTCGTATTGCCTTATGTAGATTGCAGGAAAGGGCGAGTGGTAGCGCCCGCACCCTTGTGCGAACGCATAACCCGTTACTCATCTGTATAATGTAGCAAAATATATTTGAATAAAAGATACTAGAACTTAGTTTACAAGTACAGTAACGCTGTCAAATATTAAAGTAATTTTTGGGCTGAGCAGGTTTTTTAGATTTAAAAATATTGCCGCTGTAAACACAACGGCAATGCAGTTTTATGTACCGCTCTACGCAACCCTTTCATAATGCTAAACATCAAATTACCCTGGTCGGCATGAGCGAGCATAGCACCGAGCATACGCGCATTAGCGGCCAATAAAGATCCAGCAACGCTTAAATGGGCGGTTGTAGACCTACTCCATTGAGGCCCCAGGTTGCGTAGCCGTAGTAGAAACTCCTCACACTAGTCTAAAACTTCAAGCGTAAAAACAAGTTCCAAAGTGTTCGCAATTGCAGCCACTCTGCCGAATTGTATGGCAAAATTCAAAAGGACTCTCCAATCCTACTGCACATTTTGAGCGCATTGCAAACTCGATTATGGTCTTTCAGTCCACGCTGTACGTTCGTAGGGGTCCTACCCGGCGTAAATAACGGAAGCCCGAGGTTGCTGAGGGCCCAAATTTTAAAGATAAAAAATTACCAATCCTTTCCTCTACATAGCTGGAATCGAACTTAATCTTGGTCGACTGTGGAAGCTCGGACGGTATACCGACAGAACAGCACGCGACGAAAGGGCACGCGACAGAAGAGCACCGCCATAACCACACAGCGTCAAAAGAGCACGCGACAGAACAGCACAGCGTCAGAAGGGCACAGCGTCAAAAGCGGACACGACAGAAAAGCACAGTGACGAAATAGCACAACGAGAAAAGCGCACGCGACAAAATAGCATGGCGTCAAAACAGCACACGAAAAAACAGCACACAACAAGGGCACAGTTCTGAAACAGTTGGGTGCGGTGGCGTAGCTAGGTAGTCTTACGTAGTGCACTGGCTGGGCAGGCTCGGGCCCGGGCCGGGATCGCGCTTGACTCACAATTTTCGGGCCGTGCCAGCCCGAGCCGCCGTGGCCATTCGTGAGACCCAGCAATACTGTGCCATGAATTATTAACTGTTGATAACAAAAAAAAATTGTTGATCTTTCAGGTTAAGTGAGAACAAAAATAAGCGAAGTGTAAATTCACATGGCGCTGTTGAAAGATATGATAAAACACGGTTGCGCTTTGAAAGTCTTTTAGAATTTTAGAAGAAGAAAAAGATTTAGAGGTTTGTATTTGTAAGAGGTTTGTAAGATTTAGAGGTTTGTAGGTTTGTAATTTGGTACTGTAATTATTGTTTGTTTATGAAAACTCAGAACTGTTTTTTGTTCTTTCTTGCTGTGAATTACTTAGTTCTACTAATTGTTCCCTGAAATCGGAGAGCGAGCTGGTGTGTGTTTCTTTTCTTCCTAGTGGAATTTTGATTGTAATTATTGTGTTTTTCTGAACACTGAAAACTGATTTTTTATGTGTTAATTGTGTGCATTCTTCTGTCATTTTTTATTGTCACAAAGTACGTGCCATTTCCTGCAGAGTCGTGCCAAAACGGGAGGGGGGAGGGGAACGTCACCTTGTCAGGCTTTTTTTTTTCCTGCAGCCTTTTTGACCGTCCCCCTCGACAACTGTATAGCCATTCCTGTACATGTTGTTGCAATAAACTTTCAACTTTCAACTTTCAACAAGGGCACGCGCACCGGCTCAAACAGCGGCCGTGTTAATTTTGTCGCACCATAGACCGGGCGCGGAAAAAATGGTGCCGGAACAAATGGTCCGGAACAAATGGCTCCGGAACTAAAGGTCCCAGAACAAATAGTCCAGGAACAAATGGTCCCAACTCCAAAGTAGGAAAACATAGTCCCACCACTACTGCACCTATTAATGAGCGCCTCTATGAGAGAAGGAGGGAGGGGACCAGTGTATTTATATTTGTTTGTCTGTATTTGTGCACAATGTATTTTGCATCTGTCTATATGCTCTGTGATCAAAGTTAAGTCGACATTTATTTTTAAAATTAGATGCTTAGACATACGTGAAGACCACCGCTACAGTGAGGTTATGCACAAAGGGGGACACACAGTGAGGTGGTAACTATAGATGTCTGTGGCTTAATTACCTTACATTGTTTAAATAACTTTTTAGCGGCTGCAGTAAGCAGGCATGTTTGTATTAAAAATTTAGAAGCAATCGTGTTTCCACAAAGTTCCATTTGACATAATTCTTTAAGTGCATTCGTACTCTGAGATGTGGAACCGTTAAGCTTAATTGCCGTTCGTATGAATACGCATGCAAGAGAGTGAAGACCAGCGCAAAGCTCCTCCCTTTTGTGACGCGCCTGCTGTTTACGGTGTTTATTTCTACAACGCCGAGGAGGCTGAAGAAAAAGTGACAACTGGCACCCTTTCAGTCTTGGCTGGCGTCATCGCAATCTGCAGTACTTTTTTATATTGCGAAAGTTTGCTCTACAGCATAAAACGGTGGAGGCGAGTGTATTTAAATGTACCTAAAGAGGAAGTTTTCACTGAGAAAGTCTCAAAGGCTCCGGTGATACACTCAGAACCGCAATCGAAACAGAACAAAAGGGAGGTGCTTTGAGCTGGTAATCAATGTCTAGCATGCGCAATCATGCGAACGGTAATTAAACTTCGCAGTTCGATATCTCTGAGTACGGATGCACTACAAGAATTCTTCCAAATGAAACTACATGGAACTTCTCAATAGAAACATGCCTGCTTACTGCAGCCACAAAAAATAATTATTAAATTTTAGTTATTTAGCCACCGAAATCAAAATGTAGCACCTGATTCTGTGTCCCTATGGACGCATCCCCTCACTGTAGAGGTGGTCTTCACGTAAAATTAAACGCATGATAAAAAAAACCTGTCGACTTAACTTTGGTCACCCTGTATAATATATTTGCTAAGGCTGAATTTACTTGACTTAAATGCTGCATACAAATCTGTCGTCGTACGTGTATGTTCTCCCGTGCTTCCTTTGCTTTGTTCTTCTGTTTATTAAAGCTTGCGAAGCGAGTGCCACTTGAGCCTGTGCGGGGAGCCTCTTTACAGTGGCAGTTTTAATTAGGTCATGTGAAGTATCTAAAATATGAGTGAGCCGGTACTGCTGAATATCAGACAACATACAGCTGTACTAGCGCATCAGTCTCACCGATTTATCGCTATTTTAAAAAAGAATTGTACGCGATGAATGGTATAATTCGTTTGCTAAGCTGCGTTACAGCGCTCTCCACTTGAAAGGTTTGGATATCTGCCATTCGCATCAAGCGAAGCGGCGCTAATAATAATTTTCGACCTTGATAATTCGGCAGCTTGCAGCTTAGATACTTTTTTTTTCTCTAAAAATATGCAGTGTAGCTATGAACACGCCTCGTATCTTGCTGCAAGGTTTAGAAGACTGCTGCTAACATGACTTGTTAATTTTGCCGGCCTGTTGCGGGAGCGTAACATTTGCTAAGGGAAGCAGGTGAGCTCATCAAAACTGGTCACCCACAATCAACAACAAACTTTATTGTTCGGAATTGCATTAGAGCACAAATATATGCAGTTTATTTGCGCAAATACGACAACATGTTCTCGCTCATCTTTCTGACAGATTTACTTGCCCAGAAATTGCAAGATCCAAAGACAGTCACTTGTCATGGCTCAATGAAAAGCCAACGATTGATGCAAGTTGATGCACCACGCCTCCAGACTTGCCTTTTTGGGACGCCCCTTCAAAAGCGAGATCAAACAGGAAGGAGTGGGCGGGGGGGGGAGTGTAGGTGGTTCGCTTCGGTAGAATATTTCTTTTGCGTGAGCTGGCCCTCGTTGCCCTCTTTAGAAGAACTTTGTCATGGTGCTGAATGTCGAGATAGCCACGTTGGACCAGCGGCCCAGCCGATGGTTCGAGAGGTAGTCGTAATAAGGCGTGCATATGTCTCGGAACTCTGCCTGACACCAACCTCTCTTACTCGCGGCGGTTCCTCGCGACAGGTGCGGCTTCCTGGTACACGGCCGGACTCAAAAACTGTCTTCCTCAGCGAGAAAGGAGCGTGGAGTCTGGCCGTGCCTGGATGTAGGTGCGGTTAGTGCAGTTGCTGTGACAAGAAAAACTCGGAAAGGGGTGGCAGGAACTAGCGAAAAAAATATAATTAGCGAATGTAACGGTTTAATAGTTTTAATAGCGTGAATAGAAATAAATTGTAGTGCGGAACTTTTTTAAATACATAATAAATACATAAATAAATAAATTAATAAATAAATAAATAAATAAATATTACGATTGAAATACGAAATAAAAGATTTTACAAACAACTAAAGAAATAAAAATGTATTTTCAAGCATCTACAATGACGAATGAAATAAAAAGCCGGAAGATAACAGCGGAAACACACAAAAAAAAACAAGAAACCGGCCAACCGTGTTACGCCATGCAAGTGCATTTCCAAAAAAATGCATACTAAAATGAAGCGATGGTTTAATGACAGGTTTTGTTACAGAAGGCGATACACCACTTCAGCAAGATGCAACAAATTTAAACAGAGCCAACGTAAGGTTTTGTGGAATCATTTTATTCGATGAGGTGCCCGGGATCATTTGGTCCGGGACCATAGGTTCCATATAGGGACCACAAGTTTTTACGGCAAGCTAATGAGCTAAGGCATTTGGGCGGTGTTCACTACGGTATAATGCATTCTAATGATATTTGCTGAAAATCAAAGGCACTTTAACTTTACAGAGAAAGCAGCTTTACAAATATTCATTTGCCCCCAAAAATGCAGAATATCTTATGAAAAGTTTTAAGTGAACTGCGTTCTTACAATAAATTGAATTTTAAAACACTGTTGTTCCTTGTTTTTTCTCCAGACAAGCCTGCGATATTGTCGTGGAGGAAGAACGTACCTTTTTGAAAGCATGTGCACGCATTGTACGTCCCCGCGCATGCTCTGTAATACCCGTTTGTTTCTGTTGTGTCCGGGGGGAGGGGCAGGCCATTGAATAGTCCCGCGCAGGAATTGCACTGCCCCTTTGTTCCTCTTGGGTGCATCAATAGCCGACCCTCCCGTCGTTTTCACTGAGGAGAGGGCGCAGTCGATGTGACACAGACGGGGGCAAATGCTGACGTGTGTATTTGAGAGGAGGGATTGTGAACACGAGTTCAAATAGCGCGGTTGTTTTGAGAGGAGGATTCTTAGACTGGCAAAGTGCGTTCAGGTTTTTCGTGTTCCACTCATCACAATGTCCGTGCACCGAAATGACCGCACCGCAACGTCCTGCACCGACATGTCCTCCTACAACAAAATGTCTGGATACCGGCTGGAGCCTGGAGGGCCCCCTTCTTGCTTGTTTTTCCAATCATTTTCATCACTCTAATTAGCGTGTGCGACATACCCATGTTCGCCAGTTCAAGCAGCAGGTGCGTCGATTTACTCGCGTCATATCATTCGCGTTCTTTTTTTTGCGGATTCCGTGAACACCGAGGGGGACACTGGGACTCGTTGGTGCTGCACCGACGATAAAGACGAGATAGAACCCTCCGGCTCATTATATCGTGATTTCTTGTGCCATGACTATATTATTACAGCTTTGTTTGCGTGGGGACACTGGGACTCGTTGGGGCTGCACCGACGATGTAGACGAGACTGAACTCTCCGTCTCATTATATTAATATTGCTTGTGCCATCACTCGTTTGTTACAACTTTGTTTGCGTATATTGCAAGGCGATAACTACTCTCTGGCAAACAGGCTGGCCTCTCTGGTAAAAGTTTTCATCTACGCTCCCATTTTCCCACATCATCAGGTTTTTACTATGCTCCCATTTTCCCACATCATCAGGTTTTTCCCCTCCAAAAGATGACGACCCACGCTAGTGCAATGACGACCGTCACTTGGGCCCATGGGGCCCCCGGAACTCCTTCCTTGGAATTTTGGTTCGTCGACCTTTCCCCCGCGAGCCGAGGCACGCACGTGAAATTGGCGAGTGTAAAGTATCCTGTACAATAGTGTCTCTATTATTTCCCTGGGGCAATTCGGCCGCCACCTACACTCCCTCCCCCCCTATCTCATCTGCGGCATTCCTGGCAGAAATTCCCTACCGAGACTTTCGTAGGTACTACGAAAACATCCGCACAGACTAAAGCAAAACAAGCTGACACATTTCATCTTGATAACAGCGTGACTGGAGGCAGATGATCCAGTAAAGTTTTGAACGCCCAAGAATAGAAAGAACAAGCTTACAACAATCACTTATCCAAATAAAAAGGGTGCATCTTTTAGATATTCTAAAATTAACAAAGTCTGAAATAGAAAATCCCGGAAAATTACAATAAAAACATGATTGAAATAGCGAAATTATAATTGCGCGTGTTTTTTGAAACAATGTCTTCTGTGATTATTTAATGAGAATCGCTCGTCGATCTGTTTTAATTGGTTGAACTTTCTTTTAATGATATTTCAACACGCACTCACTTCAATAACGCAGGCTGTGGCGCTACATTACTCAGATGTTGTCGCACGTTGCTGAAAGCTTTGCTAAAAAATACGGCAATCAGTTGATACAAGAAACCAGTGAAAAAAAATACACGATGATAGTGTCACTGATTTGCTCTATAAATTAAGTCTCTAAAAAAAAGAAATAAAGAACAAAATTGACTGAACGCTTTAAATATGTCGGCTCATATTCTACAAATAAATGTACACTTTGGGAAAGGCCGCATAACCACCCGCTGGCCTAAGATAACGCAGAATTGCGAGCAAGAACGTCTCTAAAAAATAGTTAAGAATGGCGTGCGATCTCCATTGAATTATACTCTAAGCCGCTCTGAATAAATCGAATTCAAAGAAAGGAATCGTAAGCGCCCACTTTCTTCATTTAAATCAGAGAAAGCGTGGTGTTCCAGGCATCTTCCGCATTAAATGAATAATTATTTTTTTGTGTTGTTGGGCTGTGTTTGCATGTAGCATTTGAAAGGCAGCAACTGAAACAAGGCATACATGTTTGCCATGTAAACAAAAATGCATGCAACTATCCTTCATAGGATAGTGGCCCTTCATAGTTATAAATTTGTTTTGCCCTTCAACAAGCCCTTCATAGTTATAAATTTGTTTTGAAAGAAATAAATGAGCGGCATGGATACCTACAGTGTGCAAGAAATTAGGAACACAATATTGCTGTCGAAATACCAAGTTTAAATGCAGTAACCGGGAATATAATACAACCTTGCTTATCTTTTGTCCATCCACGAAAAAGACGCTTCTCTAGATGTGTGCGATTTACTTCAACGAAACGTCTTGACAGAATCCTCCTTCTACGAAACGCCGTTCGCTACGAAATGCATTATTTGGGGGCGGTTTAATGCAGCGCGTTAACTGATTGTAGGCTTACTTGTTTAAAGCCACCGCTATGGTTTATGCACACGGTGGAAGGGTTTCGCCTTGAATATCAGCTGTGCAAGAATATTTTGTTTTGAATTGAGTAACTACATTGCTTCCCGCAGTGTCTGCGTATATATACTGTTTAGTTTGCAACCTGCTACACTGAATGTCAATTATGGTAGGTTGGAGCCAATGATCTGATTCTGTTTTATTCGCAATCGCTTGTCTGTATGTTAAGCCATTCATCGGTCACTACTTCATCGTACTAGGTTATGTGTATTTGCTCGATGTTTTTTAGGGGCGAAGCCTCTTAGGGGCTCGGGCTTCCTGCGTCTCCTGTCATTGTCGTCACTATAGTCACGGTGCTAAAACACCGGAACACTCGTTTTCCAACCACTCCCGCTAGGAACTGACATCACCATGGGAAAAAACACGTACTAAAAGAACCCACCAGCACACTCGTTTCCCAACGCCTCGCTCTAGAACGCTTCCTGCTTCAAAGAAACGAGACTTTTTCAGCAAAGCTGTATACCTCTAGGCTCTACCCCCCAAAGGATTCATCTCCGTGGGCTAAAACGCCAAGGCGCAAATAATACTGTTTTTCCCAGCATGCTTTGCTCCTCCCCAGGTTTCAGGTGAGTGGAGATGGTACGGGATTTTTTCTTCTTTCTCAAATTCTGTTCGCTACTGTGTTCAAACTTTGTGTTGTGGTTGCTATAACTTCTCATCCTCCTATCTAGCGACTTTGAATTTTCCAATTTTTTCAATGCACACAGTCGAGGGAACATCGTATTGTTTATAGAGTAAAATTTCGACACTGTAGGTTTACGCAGTGTAAGTCATGCCATGTATTGAATCCTTGGTCCCAGTCAAGCTTTGTTTAAAGCTTTTTTGCCTAGGAACCCATCTAGGTCTTTTGGAAAATAGGTAGGTAGCTGCGTTAACTGGGTTTTTCAGAACAAGGGTTGGAAGCCAGTAAACCCCGGCTACTCCATTTCGCTGAACGAAGGGCCATAGACCCAATGGACCTCTCCTAGGGTGCGTCACGCGGAGGCCGTGACGTCACGGAAAGCGCACGTGCTGGGTGTGGCCGGGAGGGTGGTTGGCAAAACATTCGGACAGTCGCGCGGGGTGTATGCAGTGAGGCTGCATTATACGCGTGCCAAAGTGCAGTTTTTGTTTATGTGTTGGCTTTTCTGATGCCGGTGGGCTGCTGTGCTCTCGGCCACGCAAATCTTGCGAGCAGAATCTGCGGCATCAGACTTTTCGGAGTCACCAAAGAGGTATATTCGGCGTGTATTGTGGATGCGCGCAATGTGCCGAAGAGGCTGGTAGCCAAAGCAGCGACATGGGCTGCTCTTACTCATAGCAAGATTTCCCATTCTCGAACTTCTGCTGTTCTCCAAAGCGCAGTCATACCGTCTACATTGGCAGTCTGCACTTATTCGTGCCATAAAATGATGACGTTTACCAACCATCTGTTATCATGCAGCACCAGCAGAAATTTGGTCAAGTGAAATAGTGCCGCGGGTGGGGGCATAGGGACATTTTCTTGTCATATTGTCATGTCTTGAGGAGGTAGATAGTGTATTGAAAACACAATGAATGCCTCACCTTCTTAGGCGATGCGAAATAAATGTTTCGACGAGGTATCCGCGATAGCCGACTGCCCCCAGATCGACGACAAGTGTGGTCTTATGGGGGGATGTGGTCAAGACGAACAAATTCATTGCTTGTAAGTGCAATAAATTTATACCTTGAACAATTACATTCTGCGTTGCGAATGCGGCAAAACAGAGATGCTTGCCGTGATCACATGTAGCATCGTGCCTTCGGCGCGAGATGGGCCGCTCACGCGACTCTAAAAAACTCGAAAAATGCGTTTGCCCTAAGCGAACAAACTCAGTGAATGTATTCTTTTGTTGCGGCCTCCTGACGCTGGCGTATGCAACGGGCGTACAAGGACACTAACTTTAACTATCATTCAATAATGACTACAGAAAATTATTTCAGTGCGCTGTCGCAAGCTATGCGCACTAACTATATGTGGCTGCTATGTTACTCTAACAATGACGGTGAACCATTTAGCGAATTCACTAGGAAAAAAGGTAACAAAACAATCGGTCAATCATGTAGAGAATGTCATCATCGCGATATTTTTATTGAAATTATTTTTTGCTTTTGCTCTTCATATATTTGTTTCGTTGCTGCTAATTTTACTTTCTAATTCTTTCATGCTTTACCTTTACTTCATGCTATACCCCTCGACATGAAACTGTGTGTAGGTACTGTCTCCGGGCAACGCAAACGGACCAAGAACAGGGAGCGTATACGCTGCCTGAGGCACCGCGTTTAGCTTAAGCGGACCTCGAAAGCAACAATGAATGAGCTTTTCTTGGTATGTGTCCGAACACAAATAATCTTAAAAAACATCTTTGGAATGGGTCACAACAGCACTAACCTTCAGAATGACTCGTTTAGGCTGTTCTGTCGCGCACTGATTATCCGAAAGCGCCGCCCTTCAGTTGACCTTACGGTAAACGAAACTGTTGTGGAGGTTGTAGGTGCGGAAAGCTACATGGAGGTGCGACGGCCAGAGCTAGGATAGCTAGACCCCCACCTGCAATGTAGGCGGCCAGTGACGGCCCGAACCAACGGCACATCATTCCTTTCGGGCACCGCACGGCCTGGCCGGGCCGTCGGCGTAGGCGCGTTCTGCCAACCGCCACCGCACTTCGCGGCCGCCTGCAGGCGCCACCCGTCGCGCACGTGCGCTTCGTGACGTCCTAATGTTTACATACAGGGAGAGGTTCATTAAAGATATCACAAGTACACGACAACGTGCACAAGGTTCACGAGGTTTAGTTGGTCCTTCTCGGTTCTTATTAAGGAATTCGCGGAGAAAGGCTAAACTATCCGTTATTAGATTGAAGGGATACCTGTTAAGTTAAAAAATGCATTGAAGGCACGGACAACCTTATTTTGACGTCCAACTTCAGGCCATATACATAATAGTTTCTGGACCCACCATAATATGGTTAACTACAGCTATTGTTTGTGGTACAGTTCACGTTTTAGCCTGGAGTATATTGGGCAGTCTAAAAAAACACGCTGGAAACATTGTCGTTGTGCTCTCCGCATGCGCGGGATGGTGAATTTTCCCAGGCATTTTAACAGCAGAACTCGTTAGGGCAAACTTTGTCAGTCAGTCTCACCAAAAAGCCTCGAAGCCTGAGAAATAAATGTGGTTCGGGAGGGCATGAAACCACAAAGCCGAAATGCCATGAAACCGGAAAAAAACACTGTGCCACCCCAAAGGCCCCAGGGTGGCACGGGTGTAGCGGCGGCAGTGAACAACACAATAACAATAATTGGAAAGAAAAAAATCCTGGGCCATCTCCACTAACGTGAAACCTGAGGTGGGGCGATGCATGCAGTGTATAAGTATATTTTGGTGCCTTGCCGTTTTCGCCAATGGAGATGAAACCACCGGGAGTAGAGGTATACAGTTTTGCTGTGCAAGTCTCTTCTCTTTGAAGCACGAAGCTGTCTTGCGCGAGGCGTAAACTAGTGTCCCCGTGTATTTTAATAATCGTTCCGAAGCGCTGCAATGCGGAAGTAAACGAGTGTCCCGGTTTTTTTATTACGCTTTACGTTCTAGCGCAAGGCGTAAACGACTTTTTCTGTGTTTTAGCACCATGACTACGTGAGCCGACGATTACGACGACGAAGACGACTACAGGAGATGCCAACATCCGCAGTCCCTAAGGGGCCCCTGCCCGCGGTCGGTATTGAACCTGGGATCCTCGCGTTGTGGATACTGATTGAGCATCGCATTCCGGGCGCACAGCATTTCCTTTAGGTTCGTAGCGCGGGCGTTTACTTTAGACTCGGCCGCCAGTTCTAGCGTGGGCGGCCCACTTTGCGAAAGATGTGGAAGCCTGCAGACGAAACGATCCGGGCCAGCCAGTCTTAAAGACCTTTCAGCGGCCACTTCGGAAATAAATGTGAGATGCAACCGACTGGTCTCCGACGAAGAGAGGGGGCCGCCAGCTCTGCTTTTTCTCTTGCAGTGCAAGCTGCGCCATTTTTTAAACAACAACAAAATGTTTAGGCAACGCCGAGTCACATAGGATGGAAGAGAGCTGCCACATATTGTGGCACCTCTACATTCAATCAGAACTGCAAGGCTGAAAAATATTTCAATAGAACCTGAAGAACTGTGATATGCATAGACTTCCCAAACGTTTTGTAAAGGGGTCTCAAGGCAATATTTTGTTATTATAATAATTGTTATTATTATTTTACTCTGATAATACCCCCCAAAAATTGAAGGGCTACTTCAAAAACGATGATTGTAAGGAATTGTTTCTATAAACCTTGATGTTGAAAAAGAAACAAATACCATTTTCAGTTTCATATAGCCCAAGCTTTCGTCTTTCTTTTTGAATTTTTTGGTTCTATACAAGAAAGAGTAGCTGAACGTGAAGAGAAACTCCTACAGAGCATCTTGCGCCCTCTATAATATTTGTATACGCTTTAAAATCTATTTGAAATCTTAACAATTACCCAGTTAGGCATTCTATAAAATCGTGCCCTTCTGTCGCCGTGCTGTTTTGACGCTCTGCTGTTTTGTCGGTGTGCTCTTCCATCGCGTGCGCTTTTGACGTCGTGCTGTTATGTCGGTCCTCTTCTGTTGCGTGCCCTTTCGTCGTGTGCTGTTTTGACGGCGCCCCGCTTGGACAGATGGGAGTTCACAGTGCTTTTTAACACTTCATCCGGAACCGGACTGGAGCATGGCTGTGTGAAAATATACATCAGCAAAAGTGTCAAGATGCAGCGTGCAAAAGAGTTGCGGACCCTAGTTGTCAAAACACTGCGAGAAATTTGCAGGATCGAAGTGTCATCAGGCTTGGAACAGCGGCATGTTGTAATTGCCGCCTTCAAGGGAACAAATCCAACGTGTATATGTTACATTACCAGCGCGTAAATGTGCCCTACGTATTATTTTAGATGCAATGCAATGCATCTCTTTAATTCGCCTCGTCCGGCGTCGTTGTCGCGGCGTAGTCCGCATCCTCGGCGCGACAGCTGTGCGCTCCGCCGCTCTCACCGCAGCGCCATGTGTGCGTCAGCGCTGTCAGCTCGCTCCCGTCGCCGTGCCAGCGGTGCGTTAGCACGCAGCTTGCGCTCGCGCTTGCGCTCGGTTAACGCATGCGCATGCGCTGCTATGCGCTGCTCTCCTTCATTCTGCTGCAGAAAAACGCGTTAAGGGTGCCGCTCCGCTCAGTAGTTCGGCCGCCGGTGCTCCGATGACATCGTCCGATGATTTGAATAACGCAACGGCAACCCCGATGCGTCGCATCTACCCCATGGTTCCCCTAGCGGGAAGATGGTGTAAATTTTTTTGTTGTTGCAGATCACGTTTTAATATTGGGAACAAAGTGAGCACCGTTTCTTCGCTTTTAGCTTTTGTACCCATTTTCCTGGGATTAATTTGTATGTCTTGTTACAGTAGATAATATTCGTACATTGAGAACCAGGTGGAACTGCACACCATTGAGACGTTTACGACCGACGCCTACTGCATTTTTTCCCAACATTCGACGTGCTCTGATTAGAGCAGAACGATCGTAAACATAGAAATACAGCTGGTTTGCGAAAAACCCAGTCCAATTGGGTTGCTGTCACTTGGATATCATTAAAAACATCGCCTAAGTCGCACCAAACTTTAACAATGTTTATTGATACCCTTTCAAATTATACACTCGCCGGAGCGGTTGTCACCTCCGAGGGAATCGCAGAAATTACCACCAATAGGGACAAACCCGCTTGATTTTACATGTCAGCTTTGCTGGCATGCAATCCCAAAGATTGCAAAACCATTTTCCTATTATATATCAAAACTTTCTAACATTTCGCGGCGATAGCAGCTTTATACCCTTCTTGATTTTGATTTTTCTTCTCAGCCCTATTCAACGATCCCCCACAACTATGTCACAAGGTTATATGCAAAAAGTCCGTAAACTTCACAGAGCTTTTTGGAGCGACGTGTATACCGGGACATTTGAAGTTAGAACACACGTGACCGAGAAGACCAGGCATCCCGAAAGTGTTTTGGAGGGGGGCGCCGCTGCAAAAGCAGCAGCGGCTAAAGGCAATCGATTATGCTGATGTTGATGGTTGTGGTGCTGGCACTTGTAGTAATGGTGATAACAATACTTTTAAACTTCTTGATGCTCATAATCTTTTTAAATGCAAATACATATTTTGGTCGGTTACATGTTTTGGGTAGTAACATTTTATGCGAAGCAACCGTTCGTGTTTCGGCGTCTTGCGGTTCGTGAAACCAGAGTGCGGCATTTTCGGCTCTTGGATCGTTTTTTTCACAGTAAGGTGAGTTTTTTCGACAGAGAGATCGTAAAAGGCAGCTTTTGCAAACTAAACTTGAATTAAACACCGTTTATTCTAAACAAGAGCTTTTTATTTATTCCTAATGTGATAGATAATTTCTGATTTTGAACCATGACTCGCACAATCAGTAGGGTAGCCTGGGGGAACTGTGCCTTTTTGTTTGAAGAAAAGGGAAGGAGAAGGCAGGGGCTGGAGCACCCTTTCACCTCCTCTGCCGGAGCGTCCAGCGATTGCCTCCACCACACAATGCTGTGCAACATCAATGTATGACCCCTTATTCGGAGTGTGACGAGTTGACCGAACGCCCGCCCGCCGACAGACAATGATTGGAGTTTCCTATAGACCAGAATAGTAAAAAGTATTGTAAAGGGAATCGTGCGTCTCTTTTCAGCCCGAAGGCAGGCATGAAGGTCTCCCGAAGACGCACACCGAAACCACTATAGAATTCTTTCTCGCATGGCAATCCGGTTTGTTTTAGGCGTATCAGGGAGAGTTTTATTATCAAGCCATTAGCTACTCATTCAGTATTAGGTATTCATAAGCCATTAGATAGCCATTACACATCAAGCTATTAGAAACGCTTCATGTCATCTATGGTTTTATTGTCTTCTTTTGCCTCCATGTTAGTTTGCGCTTCCCGCCAATGCCATTAGGTAAGCGGTGACAACCCCAAGATTGAATACCCTACTTACCGTGCTGGTCAAATGCTGCCTCCGCCATGATCACCAGATATACCGCTACTTGGCCAGTGTAAGATGAAGACTTTCTTGAACTTACTTTTAACATTCTGAAAGCAATGTACGATGGATTTGTGTTCATGTCTGATAAACACCTCAGTGTTCATCGCGGAAAAGGATATAACTCGTTCGTTTACCTCAGCATTGTACTGTTTCACAAGCTTTATTCAAAACGAAAATGATACGTTACACAAACAGTTGGTTCATAAGCAGTCCTTCTGGACAACTCTAATCTCGGCGAACGTTTACGAAACACCTGAGCGTTCTGCAGAAAAGAAATCTTCCTTCTCTAAGTCCGCTTCGAAATCTTTCATGAGTCCTTTTAACTGGTGATTCTATGTACAGAATATCTGAAAATATTCATGTGAGGAGATTGTACTCCTAATCAAACCAATTTTAATGGCTGGAATGGCCGGCTGCGTCTTACTACAATTACATGTAGAAAAACACCGGAGGCGTACCGCCTGATTATAATTCGCAAAGAGTATGCAGCAATAGTGGAGGGAGACAAACAGCACAAAGGAAAAAGCTGCAACGAGGAAACATTAAACGGGGGAATGAAAGTCACTTCAAATAAAGTGATCATAGAAAGCTTGTTGATGAGCACCTATGCGAGAACATAAGCGTACGCATATGAGTACGTATGCGAGAACACCTCATTGTCACGCTGACAAAACACGCCAAAATGGCGAAACTTCAGCTTGTATGAATCAGCACCCCTAAGCTACATTTCGTCGCTTGCAGCAGCCTTAGTGGACTAAATAACCTTCGTTTCATGTACCTTCTCTGAATAAATTAATAGTAGGAAGGGAGGTCGAGATTTTCTAGCCCAAAGCTTCTCGAAAAGTTACCCCTCGACCCCCTTCTGGTCTTTGGCTCAAGATTAGTTCTCATCTGTCCACCAAGCAGCCCATATTGCCCAGCCAAACCATAAGGCACCGTCGACAATGGCCCCAATCAGACACGCCGCCATTTTTGTTTTCTTGCTCCTGTCCGGTTTTGTCGCTGTGAGTGAGCGTGTTTTAAAGGCAGAGCATTTCAGTAACTCACGATGTCACCCGTGTTGACGTCCTTAGTTGTAGTCCGCACCCCTCCCCCTACACTATATATAAAAAATACTATCCGGCGCTTGGTTTCGATCCCTCGACCCTGCGGACGGAACGCAATGTACAGCCGGTAAAAGGCTTGTCTATAACACAGCGTTCGTACTCTCAGCCCTATCCTGCCCCGCCGGAGCGGGATTTGAATAAAACTACTGCGGAATTCTGAAGTCTTATCCCTGCGCTTTTGCTTCCCAGATGCATGGAACGAGTATATTTCGGCAGTTTTTGGATGTAGCTGGTTGAAGTTGAAATAGCTGTTATAGACAAGCGTTTTACCGGCTGTACATGGTGCTCTACCCACTGCGCCACAAAGCCGACACAGAATGGGAGGCTGCGAACGCGCCTTATATCCTTGACTCATTGAAACTACGTCAAGATGCTGCTGATACAACGCATGTATTTTATTCTTGGTCAAGAGATGTTTGTCAGTGTTTAAAAAGTGCTTCATAAGCAGTTCTGCGTAATGCACCGAGGACGACTTACAGTGTGGGAAGAGGCTTTGTGTGTCGCAGGCTAACCTGCATGATCTCAAGTGCTTTTATAGTATTTAGGAACGCACCAGTCATGCATGTATGTTTTCCGCTGCCTTGGCGTGCAGTCCCTCAAGAACCGAAGGAGGAAAGTAAGACTTTTTGCCATCAGAAACTTTTTGGAGTTTTGAATTTTTTAAATGCGAAGAAAAACGTTTTGCATTCTTCTTACAGGCAAATTTTATAAACATTTTGCTCCTGTCACTTCGTTAAGCAAACCAGTGATGTGAGCAATCCGCTTACCATCTTTGGCGTAAGAAACTGAACTGTTGCTGTGTGCAAGATATCAATGCCTGGTAGGGAGAAACGTTTCCTGCCAGCTCCTGTTGGCGGATTGTGATAGGGCAACAAATTTCGTTGTTTTGGCGAGTATTGTTGCCCAACTGTTTCTCAGTGGGCGCTGCCTTAATGGGTAACTAAGCTATAAAAGCTATCGGTTTGAATCGTAGACTAGAGTGTCGCATGTACAAGTACAGAACTTGCAGTCACAACAGTTCTTTTACACAGACTATGAAAGCACGAAAGTAGCTATTAGCCATTACATTCACTTCTCTGCACTAAGATTTGTGAAGCCCCAATCGTTAACCATGAAAGAAAATCGGTGCACTTGCCTAAGCGTTCTCCTAAAATGAAAACAGGTGAATGTAAAATGTGGGGGACGCGGGAGCAAGTAAAGCTGTTTCACGGCCTCACTAAAGCGGAGGCGTGAGCGCGCGTTGGTATCAACACAGGGCGCGCGCCGCTCTTGACCGGCTGTGCATGATTGTACGGCGTTTTCTCTTGCCTACCCCCTCTCCAGGGATAAAAAATAAAGGAAATATAATTAAAGTTCTGCCAGACTATTGTTGAACCCGTCCTCTTTAAAAGGCAGGAATTTCCGCCAGCAAACATGAGATACGGTGCCTCAGAATAGGCGCTCAGCTTTGTTTCAGTTTCGATTTTGACAAGTGCTGTGACAAGATGGCTGCACGTGAATGTGAAAGCCTACCATATCTGCTCACTACTAGTCTAAATGTGCAGACCGCCAGTAAAAAAACGAAAATAAAGGGTTATAGGACCTCTCAGCTGCTCTGTTGGAGGTGGCAGCCTGTAACTTTGTTTATTTGCACTTGCACAGTATATTTAGTGCTTCTTCCCAATTTGCAGCACCTCATAGGAATGCTCGGCTATGCGTGACTTGGAGGGTCGGCACGTGATAACTGTGCTAATGGGAGGACAGTATACCAAGACGACCTCGGAAAGTGCCTTTTTATTGGCTTTTAATCGTGGTGACGTAAGGAGAAGCCCATCAGTACAGGCTTTCAAGAAGATGGTTGCCATTAGGTCCAGTCGAAAATAGGACCCCGGATTGATTGCAGCACTCAGTGATGTGCTTTTCAACGTCACAAAAAAAAGGAGAAAAGGGAGATAGAGAAATACCAACATGACGTTTCTCCACCAGACAAGACATCATTGGTCGTCCAGCAGAAGATGAGAGAGCTGTGAAACTTGGGTTCTTTTGTACTTTCAGCTGCAACACAAAACAATTCAGATTTTTGTAATTATTTAGCCTTTCTGATTCATTTGCACAGAGTATATTGAGGTGGAGACCACCCCATTCCAAGCAAGAGGCATTGCTCCCAATCCAGATCATGGAGCAGAGGAAGACCGTGGTATCGTGGCACTCCCAGCACGGAAAGAGCCGGGTGATTTCAACAAAAAGCGGGCATGAGTTTGAGAGCAGGTATGCAGACAGTTCTAGGCAAGTTTCAGCGTGGTGGGAAGCGCAGACGATGAAGTAAAATACACTCATTGTATTTTTAATAAAACAAATAGTTATCAGGATACTCTCGAAAAACAACTGGCTCCAATGCATGCTATGAGGGTGGTTAGAAAGCAAAGCTTTCAACGATGCCTAAAACAACTGCCCATGCGATGTCACTTTGTTTACATACTGGCTCTACAAAGAGTGACACCATAGCTTATGCCAGCTGTGACCTGTAATTCAGGAGGGGAAGTGGAGTGGAAGGGTTTGCCCCAACGCTCGGTTTAAAGCGATGGACGCCACCGCTTTAGTCCGGGCGGGGGTAGGGAGAAAAATTGGGCCCATCTCCCCGCGAGAAGGCTCTAGTAAATGCGTCGGATACGGGGTGGGTCTATTGCGTTAACGTTTAGTGTTTGGGGAGTTGGTGGTAGTGAATGCGTTGTATCAGCAGCTTCTTCACGTAGTTTTAATGCGTCAAGGATATAAGGCGCGTTCGTAGCCTCACATTCTGTGTCGGCTTTGTGGCGCAGGGGGTAGAGCACCATGTACATTGCGTTCCGCCCGCATGGTCGAGTGACCGAAACAAGGCGCCGGATAGTATTTTTTTATATAGTGTAGGGGGAGGGGTGCGGACAACGACGGGCGGACTACGACGGACGTCAACGCGGGTGACATCGTGAGTTATTGAAATGCTCTGCATTTAAAAGACAACTGAGAGGAGCGTCTTTCGGAGGGTGAGACTGTGGAACCTAGCCATCGTGAAGTGCTAGCTTGGGGATGCACCATTGCGGGACTCAAGTGGAGACACCGAAACAATTCGGCATGTGAGGTCAGTGATTCCCATTTATACCGATATGAACTAGTTAGTTTAGTATATTTGAGAATATCAAAAAAGCAGAGGGAACTTTTATAATCGGTATTTATCAGAACCAGTTGCTAATATCGCTTTTTGTGATACCTCTTAAAAATCAACCGATTTGCGGTTCGATTTTGAAAACGGAGTCCCATTCATGGCAAGCATTGTGCAGAAGGTATAGTTTCTCCTGCGGCCAGATGTCGATATGTGGGTTGTACTGTCGGTGTGAAATGAATCGCGAACACGAAAATATGAACCAGAACGGGCAAAATTGCAAAATACTGTTCGTAGAGTTTATATAATAGCCTAATATTGGTATATCTCGGAATCCACTTTTCCCAACTTTTTTGTATCTAAGCCCAGCGTCGTTTTGGCTTGCAAGGAAAGAAATCGTACTTTCTTAGGAGTAGTGGTCAATTCTAGCTAAACTTAAGAGCAGGGAGACGAGGGTCGTCACAGTAGACAGGGCACTTGGCTACTAACTCTTTATGTTCACTGAGAGTTGGTCGATTCTATACAGGTGTGAACACAGCAAATGAAAGTGGGAGCACAAACACTATAATCTGTAAAGTTGAGGGCAAAATGGGGTTACATGAAATGCGACAGTAAGAAGGCGTCCGTGCTTGGTGAATTGTAGGGACTGGATAACAATTGCACTTAAGTATGTGTTAATAACTGAAAGCTCTGCTAAAGCATGTGTCATTGAGAAAAAATATTCGATGGGCCTTGATAATTTCACTTGTCGACTTATTTCTGCTTCAAGCTACCCGGGAGGGGGGGGGGGTCTTATAGAAAGGTGGCTTACACGCACAGTTCCTACAATAAATGCCCTAACGTCTATGAGCTGCCTTTTTTGTGTAACAAAATAACCCATGAACGTCTGAGTATTCATTTTAAAAGGTGCCAAATGTGCATTAATTATTTTTTCACAGGTTGCAACCAAAAAATGCCTTTTTTGTCACGTTGTTCAATGGAGGGTTTTTCGATTTCTTGCCAGGACTGTGCCTGTAAGCGGCACAATGATGGTCTTACTGAACGCAAGACCACCATCGAAACTTGACACAGTGATCCGTTGACTAGAGAAACCATTGAGGCCCACCATATATTTTTTTTTTCTAACAAAATGCAATAGCACTGCTTCCATAACGAACAGCACTTCTTATCCGATCTCTCAGTTTCACCATGCACGAGCGCCATTTTACCGTCGCCTTTTTATGTCACGCACCGTCACCCTCAACTTTCTAGATTGTATGATCTCATTGCTTTACTTTATGCTCATTTTCTGCAGTTGCGCCTGTTTGAAGTAGGCTAAATTATATTTGAAATAAAGTGTTGTTCGCTGCACTGCGTCCTGCCTATTCGATATTCCTTCTCCCTCCTGAACTTAATTGTGCAATATTTAGGCTGAAGGTAGCCTTGATCACAAAATGAGACTGCAACACGATCACTGGATAAGCAATTATTCCTACTGCAAACAAAAATGGTTGCTGACTCGCTCCTTCGTTTTCCTTCTTTTGCTAGAGGGCTATGTTTGGCGTTGAAAAGTACAGTGCTAGTAAAAGAAAAAGCCTGATCAGAATAAACAGTAAAAACTATAAAGAGAGGGGCACACTCAAGGGCCCAACTCCCAGCAGTTTGAGCAGGATCAGATGGCAACTTCGGTGTAGGCTGCTCAAAGCATGAAGCAAGGACTAACTATCTCTAATTATCAGTGAGCGCATAGGTAGCCTCTTTTCAGGAGAGGACATTCAAAGTAGAGTGAGGGCACACCTTTGCCTGATGTGCACCAAATGAACATAGTCATTCGATACTGGCGATAACGTTTTTTATAAACTAGGACGGTAAGAAACGGGATGTGCATTTGGATGATTTAAACTGGGATGGTCTGTCACTTGGCAATGTTCTAAGTGCAATTGTCAGCACATCAGGTTTGGAGGGAGAGCCATGTTCGCAGAAATTATACCTAGGTATTATAACTTGAATTTTTGGTAGTCAGTCTCAACTCTATGGCAATCCAAAGAAAATGCTGTGGGATGCTACAGGAGGTCCGGGAAAGAAGCTGATGCCTTTAGTGTAAAGTAAAACGCTTTTTCTCATCAACCAACTGCATTCATTATAGTGGAAGCCAGGAGCTACACAAATAACTGGACGCACAGAAGTTAGTGTGCTATGAAAGCTTGCCTTTTGATTAAGGGGGGACACTGGTCTTAAAACAACTTCTATCAATTTTCTAGTACACTTCCCGAAACTGGTCAGTCTTTTTGCTTATTTCCCAATGATTTCAAATATGTCATGATTTTTTCATTTGGTCAAATACCTTTCGAGATACTGAAAAATAATTCGACATTTTCAGTCAAGCAATAAACTTAACAGTGTGGTTCGTAAAACTGTAATCGTTACATTTTTCAACACTGTGAAACCCGGTGAGTGCAATAGACACAGTAGTTCTTTTATGCAACACTTCGAAATAATTTTACAGCTCATTAACCTAACTGTTTGAAATGCACGCTGCAACTGGTTCCTTGCTACTGGTGCCACCAAAGTTCAAGGAGCTGTAATTATATAGTTTCAAGCAATGCATCAAAAAACTGCTTCGATTACTGCATTCAACAGGGTTCATATTAGTAAAAAATGTAAATATTCTAGTTTTATGACCAATGCTGTTTTGTCTATTGTTTTGATTAGAAATGACTAATTATCTCTAATTATCTCGGGAACTTATTGACCAACTGAACAAATGGCATATTTGAAATCAGTGGGGATAAAGAAGCAAGACTCACAAGTTTCACAAAGAATACTTAAAAATTAGAAGTTGTTTTAAGACCAGTGTCCCCCCTTAGGCCTACCAGGGCCAGCCTTTCTAGCGCGGCTAATCTTTCTCGTGAGAGGCTTGTTTCTCTAGCGAGGCTTGTTTCTCTAGTTTCTCTAGTGAGGCTTGTTTCTGTAAGTGACTGTAGCGTTGCAGAATGATCCGGAGTTACGATATCATGTTCCGCATTAGGCCCAAGGCCACTGGTTTTTGCAACTCTAGAGGGATCTCTCTTCACCGTGGTATTTTACGCGTAATGATTGCGCCAGTACCAGGTGGCCGGTTTAGGCGTGCTCTGGTTGTAGGTGCATGCACGCCCCGCAGGTGTTCATGCTGCTACCGATGACATAGCCGTTGGGGGGTGGGAGATTTAACCGTGGGAAACATAACTAAATGGACCCAGTCAGCTGTCCTGCGCAATAGATTGCTTTGTTCTGGGTTGTATTCTTGACCAGGCGAAAAGATGCCGAAGGCTGGGTAGAAAAGGTGACACTCACGTGTGTATCCGCTAGAATAAAGGCAGAGGCCTTCGATATGTTAACCCAATAAGAAACGGACGCATGTCATCGCGTGGAGAAAGAAGAGTGAAAACTGAAGAAGCATCAACCCGAAGCGATGGGCGCAAAAACAACGGAAAGCCTCTGCCGCAACCGTTGCCTCTTCAAGTTTCATTGGTCGACTAGGTGCGGATTCCTGCGGGATGAACAACAACCGGCGCGCTTGGAACGCCGCCTTCGGCCAATATTTTTTATCAGCTTCGATGGCATACGGAGCGACACCTTGCATAGCGTCTCACTTCTAAGCACCCGCTCAAGACGGTTTGCCGGTTTAACCTCGCAAATGTTGGGAATGGAGGGAAGCAGAGGGAGATCACTTGCGGCAATCAGTATATACTTTACTGATGACATATTCGTATTTTTTGCGTGATGTTCGGTTCCGTCTGTTGTTGAGTGGATTGCGTTGGCCTATTACAGGTACATTAAGATGCCTACGACGTGGAGGTGAAAGAGACAGCTCTACGTTTGTCCGTTAGGATACAAGGGGAGTCTGACGCAATTTAATTCAGGTTTGGCTGGAGCGTATGGTCAGTGGTAAATTGAAACAAACGTGTTTTGTTTCGTTCATTCGGTTCAGGGTGTGGAGCTTTGCAGGTAAACCTTCTTCACAGAACGCAGAGGCGCCAACTTTTTTATCAATATTTTGCTATTCATTAGGACTAAAGCCATAAGTGCCGTACTCTGCAAAAAGCGTCGTCGTTGCTTTAAATACCGGGTCAAGAAATTCGCCAACGATGAGTAACTGAACTTCTCACGTGTGATCCGCAGGGATTTAAGTCGGGTCTGCGCAGAAGGAGCCCGGGGGTCTGCCAGCTGTGCTAGAGCGGCACGTCGCTCCAGGGTGACTTTATGTTTTCAAGTCACTGCACTTGAGCACTTCTGGCGCAATAATACACTTTATATAAATAACATTGTAGCATCCTCCCCGCCAACAAATCGAGCCATATAATCCCCCATATTTACCAAGATAATGCTTCCATTTCGTCTAAAGAGAATTGTCAAAATATGTTTCGGTAAACAATACGCAGCGTGGGCTTTCTTGTCCTTCAACATGGAACGAGAGCGTTTGAACAGCTAGCTGCAGGCTAAGCAACAGAGGCTGTTGAAGAATCTCAAAGGCGAACGGAAAGCAAGAAAAGCAAACTGTATTTACGGTAAGTACAGGGCAAAACAAGCTTTAACATGGCGACCAAGAATCTTCCTTCTTCTTTCTCGTCTTCGTCTGTCTCCTCCGCGTGCCATCACGCCGAGATTCCCGCTATTTTTTCCACGTGCTGGGCCCCGCACGCGGGCGCCAATTTCAAAGCAGATCACTGGCAATAGGAAACATCCTCCCGGCCCCAGCACTGAGGGTTGTAATCTCCGTCTACGCTGCAGTAAGCTCTATTGGGTACAGTAGCTGCACCGGTCGTCGCAATGTAGCTCCGCTAGGAATCCTCATAATGCAGGCTCGGACGTTGTGGTCGCGTCCCATGATAACTTGTATAATCCGACCAGTCTTCCAGATTTGTCGAGGAGCTTTTTCTTCGTGCACAAGCACCAAATCTCCAACTTTGAGCTCGTGGGTGGGCACATTTTTCGCGTGGTGGAAAGAGCGCAACTGCAACAAATATTCCTTACGCCATCTCCTCCAGAACTGTTCCGCAAGCCGTTTACGATGGAGCCACCTTAGCGTGACATCGCTTCTTGTTGATTCCGCTGTTGGTGGTTGACCCGCAGGTATCGCAACAAGCCTCCTTCCTATTAGGACGTGTGCGGGCGTGAGTACCTCTGGGTCATTTGGTGCTGCAGAAAGGTACGTTAGCGGACGGGAATTATTACCTCCTCTGCCTCTTGAAGTACAGTCGTCAGTTCTTCAGTCGTCAGTGCAGCTTTCCCCAGGACTCGCCGTAAACATGATTTCACAGTTCGCACCATACGCTCCCAAAATCCGCCCCACCACGCCGCTCTTTCTAAAATAAACTTCCATTGCACGCGTGTTTGAGCACAGTAATCTTGAAACGTTACGTCCAGGAACGCCTTTTCCAACGATGCAATATCTTTGGATGCCTTTTTGAAAGTTCGTGCGTTGTCCGTGTAGATGACAGCCGGGAGACCACGGCGAGACGTGAATCTTCGTATTGCTAGAAGAAACGATTCACTCGACAGTCTCGAAACCAACTCCAAATGCAGGGCTCTCGTAACTGCACATGAAAACAAGGCCATGTAAACTTTCGCAGATGAACCTTCAGTGCGAGCATAAAGACGTCCAGCTAAATCTATCCCTACTACCTCGAAATGATCCGAGCGGCGCACTCTATCACCAGGTAAAGGGGCTACAGGTGCACTGGCTGGCCTTAGTCGTGTCCTTATGCAAGCATTGCATCTGCCGATTACATTTTTTACTATTTGCCTGCCGTGCTGGACCCATAATCTCTGTCTTAGCTCGGTCAATGTGGCTTGAGTCCCGCCATGAAGGGTTCGTTGGTGGCAATCGCGAATTACAAGTTCGGTGAACGCGTGAGAAGGTGGCAGTAAGAGAGGGTGCTTGACTTCCTGTTCTTCTTGAGAGAACTCTAGCCTGCTTCGTACACGCATCAATCCCGTTGAGTCAAGGAACGGACTGAGCATCCGAATGCTTGATCGGCAGTCGAGAGGAGCTTGATTCAAGAGCCGCTCGAGCTCCTCACCGTAACTGTCTTGTTGAACAACGCGGATCCAGTACAATTCCGCGTCCTTAATCTCTTCCGCTGAGATAGATGTAGATATCCCGTTGGCAACATTTCTACAATTTCTGATAAATCGCAGAATCCAAGCGGTGATTCGGAGAATTCGCAACAGGTTGGAATACCGCGCCAAGTCCAAGATGGGATTCACAGTCCTCACAAAGCAGATTTGCACACATCTCTCCCTTTCTTCGTCGACGCCTTTCAACCGAATATCTGACTCTTCCGTAGGCCAATCTGTAGGGTCCTTCAGTAACCACGTGGGTCCAAGCCACCATCGTTCGTCGGTTTTCAGAATGTGCAATGACACCCCGCGAGTGAGATGATCGGCAGGACTGCAATTTCCGGGACAATGCCGCCACTGTGCCCTAGCCGTCAGTCTTTGAATTTCAGTGACTCGATTTTTGACAAATTCTTTCCATTGAGATGTATTACCCGTAATCCAAAGCAGAGTGATGCGGGAGTCTGTCCAAAATATAGTTTCGACGTTTCACGGTACTTTGGCATGAGATGCTTTCATGAACTTTGACATCCGGGCCCCGAGGACGGCGCCGAGAAGCTCGAGCCGCAACAATGTCAACGTCTTCATAGGAGCGACTCTTGACTTGGCCATCATCAGTTCTGTTTTCACGCAATTGCTGTTGTCTTAAAGCCTTAAATAGGCGCATGCTCCGTATGCCTTTGGGCTCGCGTCACAAAATATGTGCAGTTGAGCTGCCGTAGTCTCTTGGGATAAATGTACCCAGCGAGGTATTTTGACGCTGCCAAGTTCCTGGAGGTCCGATCGCCAACGTCGCCATTGCGCTCCGATGTCAAGTGGAAGATCCTCATCCCAAGATACATCCCGTTTCCATATCTCTTGGAATAATATCTTGGCTTGAACTGTGAATGGTGCGATAATTCCGAGAGGATCGAAAATTCGTGCCACTGTATGGAGCACTGATCTTTTGGAGTTTCGATCTTTGTCAAAAAAACTAAGTACAGACTTTGAAGCTATTGTCATGAGATCTCTCCGGGGCTCCCATACCATGCCAAGAATCTTGAGTGTTCCGTCGGTAGAAGTGATGCCTTCTTCCTGCTCGAACAGCTGCTGTAGGTGTGTCGAGTTAAAGGTCCACTTCCTAAGACGCATACCTGCTGACTCTAGTATAGCGTTAGCTTCCGTGAAAACACGTTGCGCCTCTTGGTCGGCGTCGGCTCCCACGAGCAAGTCGTCCACGTAAAACGACTTTGCGAGTAGGGCAGCCGTGTCCCGAAAGGAACCGCTGACAAGTCTCAGGTGATGTTGTAAGGTGGCGTTCAGCAAAAATGGGCTTGCTGTGGTACCAAACGGTACTCTGGTCATCCTCCATTCTCCCACTTCAGGTTTAGGATTCTCGTCCGAGGGAACTTGCTTGAACCACAGAAACCGCAGTGCATCTCTGTCTTGCTCTCGAATGCAGATTTGCAGGAGCGCCTTTTCAATATCGGTGGTCAGAGCGATGGGATGCAACCGAAATTTTACCAACAGTGTGGTCAAGTTTGCCAGAAGCCTTGGGCCTTTTTCCAAGTGTTCATTGAGGGACGTGTACTCCGGCCCATGTGACGATGCGTCGAAAACCACTCGGACCTCGGTAGTCGTGGACTCGCTGCGAATCACTGCATGATGCGGCATGTAATACACCGGAAAGGATGACGGTCCGATTTCCTTTACCCGCTCTGCGTGTCCCAAAGTCATGTAGGACCGAATGGTGATGTCGTATTGCTGCCCGAATTCGGGATGGCGTCGCAATTTCGTCCCGAGAGCTAGAAGTCTCTTCATAGCTTGCGCCTTATTGTCTTCCAAGCGACCACCATTATCTTTCCATGGGAGTGCAACCTCGTAGCGGCCCTCCTTAAACTTGACGTTACGCTTGAACTCACAGAGAACGTCCGAGGCCTCATTTATAGTATTGTCCTGGTCCACAATACCTATGCTCACAAGCTCCCAGAACTTCTGCATGATGCTGTCTGCTGGTTCCGCTGACGCACTCACTCGTAGAACGCAGGTCTTCATCGTCAAGTTAACTGATGTACTCAATGAGAGAGGTCCTTGAAACATCCATCCGAAGACGGAGTCAAGAACCACCATTCCTGCGTTACCAGAGTATCGTTTTATCTCTCCAGTCATCAGCTGCCAGAGGTGATCACAGCCCACAAGCAGCCATATTCCAGGTACGGCTGCCATGCCCGGTATATAAAGTTTGTCGGCGATGTTGTGACCACTGTCTTCCAGTGTCTTCACGAAGTCATGTTCAGCCGGCACTTGGACAACGTCTTGGCAAATGAATGGGACTTCAACGGCTTGTATAAGATGCTCCGCACCGTCGTACTGACTGCGAAGACGTACTTCCACGAGGAGCCGACTCTGTGAAGTCGTAGCCGCCTGTCCGAACGTATTCAACTGGAGACTCGTACTTCCAAGCTCTTTCAGGCACAAGGTCTTGGAAATGTCCTCCCGAATAAACGTTGTCTGGCTTCCACCGTCTGCTATTGCCGAATGTACGCGCAACGCTGACTTCCGACAACCCAAGTCCGGAACGTCTGCAGAAGTACCTCGTTAGTCAAGTTTGAACACGTGCTTGTGTGAAGGCTGTTAGCGTTCACACTCTTTGTGACTTCAGCTTTATTGGGTTGCCACGTTGGATCGCACATAGATGAAACATGCCTCCCTGGACACTTGCTGCACTTTACTATCCGGCGACAATCCTTTGAACGATGCCCACGCATAGTGCACCGAAAGCATCCGTTGTCTTTGGCGAGCTTCTTCAATTTTTCTTCTTTCGTGATAGTTACATCACAGTTCTTGGTAGAATGCTTCGGAGAGCAGCAAAAGAAGCAGGTCTTGTTTTCCTGTGGAGCGACGGTATGCAGTACGGCTGCAGTTGGTAGGTGCGCCAATTGTTTGCGGTCAAATCCACTTCGAGGACTTCTTTTATCTTGGCGATCAGCCAACCCACTTCGCTCTGGACTCTCTACTTCTACCAGCAGATATTCAAGAAGACCTTGCAGCTCACACTCTGCCGTGCCTGTTTGGCAAGTTTGCGGGGATAGCGACTGCCCGCCTTCGTCTTGCTGTTCGGTGCGCGACGTGGATGAGGTCTTAGAAGTCGCGACCAGTCGATGATAGCCAACGACGACGTCGCTTGGTAAAGCTTGCAGTATGATGTCCGTCAGCATGGTCGCAAAGGTAGCCGAACTGATGTTCAGGGCTTTAAGTCCCCTCATGTGGCAGTGCACGTAGTCCATAAGCTTGCGCAAACCCTTCACGTCGTCCGATGCTTGCACCGAGGGCTGAGACCTCAAGCGAGCCAGATGCTCTTGAACGATGCGTCGAGTGTCACCAAAGCGTCTTTTAAGAATGTCGACGGCATCATCGTAGCATTCACTCGTCGCTTGAAGGCCCGCGATAGACGCAGCTGCCTTGCCGTTGAGAAGCGTACGCAGGTACTGGAACTTTTCTCCCTTAGTTAGACAGTCGTTGGTATGAACAGACGCCTGGTAATTCTCCCAGAAACTAGGCCACTGGCATATCTCCCCGTCAAAGGACTGCAGTTTGAGTGTCCGAAGCTTGACGGAACTGCCTCGCGCTAGTTCCTCGCGTTGATCCACCCTCATATGTGACGGATTCCTTGGGATAGGTGACACGTGGCTTGATTGAAGCATTGCTTCTCTTGACTTTAATTGAGCGAGCATACCTTTAGCCGCGTCTTCGTACTTCAGTAAAGCCTCCATTTCCGCTGCGACCTCTTCGTCCTTGAGGTGCTCTTCGAACAAAAAATTCAGACTTTACAATTCGTCGTTGTTGGCCTGCAGTCTTTCACGCAACGACGCCAGCTCGCCGATGTCCGCCGTATCCAAGACAGCTTTTGCTTCATTGATGAGGAGAGTATTCTGTTGCCGCCGAGCAGTACGCTTCTCCTTCAGTCGGTTCATCCTTGCTTCCGAACACCGGTTGCACCGCTCCACACCTGGTGGACACCCGAAGCTTTTCCGCTGTGTCTTTCACTGTAGGGCGTTCCACAGCTCCCGGTCTTTCGGCACCAGTTGTTGAAGAATCTCAAAGGCGAACGGAAAGCAAGAAAAGCAAACTGTATTTACGGTAAGTACAGGGCAAAACAAGCTTTAACATGGCGGTCGAGAATCTTCCTTCTTCTTTCTCGTCTTCGTCTGTCTCCTCCGCGTGCCATCACGCCGAGATTCCCGCTATTTTTTCCACGTGCTGGGCCCCGCACGCGGGCGCCAATTTCAAAGCAGATCACAGTTCCTGGCAATAAGAAACAGACGCACTACGACAAGCTCCTGATGCAGTGGAGACGCTAACCACTTGATAGTGACTGGTGTAAAACGAACTGCCTGTTCCGCAGCCCTTCGACATAAAACAGCATTGGCAGTGTTGAAAATAGTCGTTGTAGTTATTGCTTTAATCCTGGCAGATATAGAATGGGCAATTGAACAAGTATCCGGACCATCAGCGGGCAACCTGCCCGCTTTACAAAATTAAAAAAAAACGCAGGAGTTGTAAAACAGTGCGCGCCTGCTCTAACAAAGCCTTTCGTACGTGGGAAGGTTAGGTTTGCACTGATATAAAATACCACTGAGCCACCATTGAAGGACAAAATATTTTGAAAGCACGTTCGTCCTCGTGAATTTTCAATTTAACAAATTGTCGCAGATGCGACCACGTCACATTGCAAAGAATCTGGTATATCTGATGTAAGTAAATGAGCTATTATAATTCCAATGTGACCTGAAATGGAGACGGTGGAGCAAAGGTATGTGCGATACTTATACCTATATATTTCCACCTAAATAATTGCTGTGATGTACACCCTATAGGCTCTGTCTAGTTTCCCCTACCGTGAAATAAAAACCATATATAATAAATTTATTTTCTTCAGCTTCTAAGCCCGACCCTGGGCAGCTACGAGAGCCATCTGTAGGCTTACAAATGATTGACCATGCCCGGGCCGGACCTGCACTTGAGGCGGTACGTCCGGCCCTGGCTCCGGCCAGTCTAACTTATGGATGTTCGTCCACGGGCCGGGCCCGGGATAATGTTACTTGCCCTTGTCATGCTCCGGCTTCATAATTCAGGCTCGTGCCGGGCGCGTGCCATACAACCTCTCCCGTACAGTGCTCTACCATGTGCACAACGAGGACATCGGGCTAAATGGTACAGACCCTGGTGAAGTTCCTGCCCACTATACAGGTTTAGCTCTGTGCCGGGCTATACAATCCCTCACGTGCAGGACTGCTGTACCACGTATACAATGAAGACACCTAAGTACACGTACGTGCTCAAAAAGCTGGAATCCCTCCAACAAAGTCACGCGCAAATGCCTGTTTACATAGTCGCCATATTAGAAAGGGACGTGTAGCAAGGGACCCCAAGATCTGATTATGGATGACACGGAGCTTCGTAAACGATCGTTACTTGGGAAGCTGTGCTGGAGCTGACGTTCATGAAAAAGCAGCTACTGCGTTTTAGCTTTGGTGTTCATTTCCTCGGCATACTGCTAGAGCGTGGTAATTGCGCTAACAATTACCGCTTCCACATAAAGCCCAGATTTTAAATATTCGGTACAAAGGGGCGCATGATGACAGCTCGTCAGCCCTTGCCATCAAGGTGGCGTCAGTGAAGTCATTTGCTCCACTCCTTCTACAGTTTGAGCATTTGACCGATGATGTCGTGGAACTACTGACATCGGAAGGCAAGGGCCGCACAAATGAGGAGACGCGAATCACGCTCAGATTTGTTGTTCTCCCAATTTTAAGACAAAACCGAGATGTGAAACTATTATATGCCGCACTAGATAGCCAACGCCGCTGCGCTTTCGCTTCAAAGCCTTAGCGTATCACTTAACCCAAGTAAAATACAAAAGAGTGAGCTTTATAGTATGCCGTAGAAAGTGGGCCACGTGTGGGCGCAAAACAGCAGATATCCACCTTCGCTACCGTAAAAAAAAAAAACGAATTTAAGAACGAGACGTTCGGCAAAGCGTAAAAATATTTTGATTCGTGAATTATATCCCAAACAATACTCCTGCTGTGCTCCGCACACCCTGTAACGCCTTTTTTTCCAAAAAACGAAAAAAGCCGGACCATCACAATCTAACTGAAACAGGGTGAGGGGCGAAGCATGCAGTGTTCTTACATCACTTGTCTTTGAAGCCCGAAGCTCCCTAGCGTGAGGCGTAATTAAGTGTCCCGGTGGTTTTTAGTACGCGTTACGTTCAAGCACGAGGCGTAAACGAGTTGCCCAGTGTTTATTACCGTGACTACACGAGACGAAGCACGATTACGACGACGGGCATGAGGCACCAACAACCGCAGCTCCTAAAAGGCTTCGCGTCTAATATTTACTGCTACCAGCCAGAATATAGAGGGGAAGTTCTTCCAATGGCCTGTTTATTCGCTTAAAGTCTACTGACCGTTTATTTGGCGTAAAAGGAGCATTCAACTAGGAGTGTATGCGTCCACACACGAATGAGATTTACAAAAGGGCAAAGTGTCTCAAAAATAAAGTCACCGTAACCACTTGCTTTTCGAGGCAGGCTTAAAATTTACATATCTTAGGCCCTATGACACTTTGAAACGATGTATTGCCGGAAACTAGACATTGAGTTTGTTTGTTTATGTTTTGTTTTTACTTCACGGCCGCGACCGGCTGTGTTATCTCTTCCCCAAGTGAAGCGCGTCTTCCATTCTGTATTTTTATGCCGCACAGCTTAGGTTATTCTGATACGTAGAGCATTCCGCCGTCATGTCACTAGCCTCGAAAAATCTTCTTTGATTTACTGTGTTACAGATGTAAATCGACAATTCGAGAAACACTCGCACCGAAAGATAAAAGCCCGCAGAGCAGACGCCGCGGTATTGCGATTGCCGATGCTTGCTTGCGGACGTCACTTTGCTGACTGCCACTCCACCGCCTTTGTATCATTTGAGTTGTTAGGGGAGCACAAGTTCGGTCCAATAAACTTGCTTTCGTTGAAGACAACTGCGTCGTCTTTGGCATCTTTACAACTGGTAAGGTGCTGGGTAGGGCGATGGCGAACGGTTCAAACGGGCTGGGCCATGGCTGGTTTGAATGGTCGCATGGTCGTTGCCCAGGGAGAGGGCGAGAAGCTCCAACGAAGAAACCATGCACTCCGAATGTCTTCTACGGCAAACGACCATAAATGATAACGGCCACTCCACAGTGGTAGCACAGCGGACAATTTTCGGTGGTTCGCCAAACGTTGGCCTTCCTGGGCGTCTGGTTTTGGGCTGTGGATGGCGGTACGATGGACGGAGGCTACAGTGGGGCGTACGGTGACAGTGAACGGCGGTACGGCGGAGCTTCTTGACGACAGGTTGGAGCAGGGTGGCATCGACGAACAGCTGTAGAGTAGGTCATCGCATGGGGCCCGCGGTTTGCTTCGGATGGCATAGAAGTTCCGAAAGCGTGTAGGACTTCTTCCCGGATCACGTCAGTGAGGGAAGGGACTTCAGGTTGTGGCGTCGTGGGGGAAAGTTTCTATAGTTCCTCCTTCACCACAGCACGGATGGTGTCGCTTGTGTGTTGGAGTTATTCGCACCGCTACGAATTGTCTCCGAAACCAGCGCATTGATTTGGCGGTCGCACTGCCTCGTTCGTTTTTCAAGCGTCTTCTCCAACGCAGCCTCCTGAAACAAAAATTCGGTAACAGCCTTCGGGCGGTTGCGGACGAGGCATTGGAAGAGCTCTCTCGTAACCCCTCGCATCAGCAACCTCAGTTTCTTTTCTTCGCTCCTTTCTGGTTCACCGCTGCGAAAAAGTAGCTTCAGGTCCTCAACGAACACTGGCACGCTTTCATCGGGATGCTGCGTGCGAGTCTGCAGCAGCTGTTTGGCCAGTTCCTTGCGCACCAGTGTCGCGAACTTGTCGAGAGCTCGTTCTTCAATAACTCCCGGGTTGTCAGAGTAGGTTCGTGGTTCTCGAGCCAATACCGTGTGAAGTGTTCGAAATAGAAATACACTTGCCTGAGTGTTTCGTCATCATCCCATTGGTTGACCGTTCGGACCCTCGCAAGATTCTCCAGCCATTCATCAGGATCTTTTGTAGGTGATCAATGAAATGATGGTGTTTCTCGGGGGTTGCTGCAGGACAACAAGATTACTCGACGCGTTGGTCATCATGGATGCGTTGTTCATGGCACTGGGCGTGTCGTCATCCGCGTTCTAGTTAATTGGCAGTAGCCCAAACTCCGGCTTTACGCCTTGCTGTAAGCGGCTGGCACGAGGTAGACTTGCTTCAGGACTTGAATAGGATTTTGGGTGCATGTGCATTGCACCCCCCAGATGTAACAATCTCTCCGCTGCCTGTGTATCCTTTGAGTTGTTAGGGGAGGAGAAGTTCGCTCAAATGAACTTGTTTTCATTGAAGACAACTGCGTCTTCTTTGGCATCGTCAAAATATTTATGTAAAAAATTCACGAAGCTTCCACGAAGTCAGGGAAGGCTTGAAACATAAGATACTGGGTTATATGTTTCTATCTGAGTCCTGAAGGGCATACCACGACGCATATTATTAGTTTTGAAATTGTTTATATACCGTCGTCACTTTTCACTGGGGTAGTAGTAGTAGTCATCTCTATGACCATCTGTATCGCCATCCTCATTTCCATGACTGGGGGGCCTGAATAGTTTGGTTCCACATGGATTACAATGTGGAACTCTTCAACAAGCACCGGAGCCGTCTGCAACCGGCATAGCGACTTGGGCGTCTGTTGGCGAGCTGTCTTGCGTTCCACAGGTGTGCAGCGCACGCACACGAAGTATTTTTTGGTTTTCTTGCGAGCGCCACGCAGTAGCCTGGACGACACAGAGCGCTCGTCGTAAAACGTGTGCTCAAGACTGTGGTAAACGCTGGGAGTAACTGTGCCAGGACCTTTTCGGATGTCGTCACACACGGATGTTGTCGTACGCCTAAAATGGCTAACGAGAACGTTTCGCTCTAATGTAAAATTTGTGGGCACGCGAAACTAAAGACTTTCGAGTGATGGCGGGCACCGAGTGCATATCGCGAAGTAATCGCTGCATCAGCGCACGCACGAAGGCGCGACATATACTGTAGACTTCTCTGTTAGCGCATCGCCACGCTGACAATATGCCCGCAAATTTCATCATATTTTCGTCCTCCTTTTTACTTGTCACACTATCTCCGGTGGCCCTTTCGGTTGTCGCATTAAGAAGATCTATCTTCGAATCCGGTTACCGGCCTCCTTTTCATACTTTGGCCGCTTTCCCGCCGCGTACCTCCATGTCCTATTTCTTCGTCTTTCTTCGGTATTCCCTTGCTTGGCTCGCTTTAAATGGGACGGACGCGCGGTAAAACCACAGGAGTTGGAGACGAAGCTCCACGCGCTAAAAAGTAGGCAGTACGACGACAAGCGAAGCTTTTTGACGCACAATATAGAGGTGACACACAATAAGGGCGGAAGTATGAGCAAATTTTACGTCTTTGGCGTTGACCGTGGCCATTGATAAAAAAATATTTCGCATCCGGTCCCGATCATACATTGCGGCTGGGTGGAACGGGTATATATCAAGTTTTCAGAGCGAAACTATGGTTTTTGGCAAAGCAGGCGCAGTTAGGGCGCATGCAATTTCACTCCGAGAGAAAACATTGGCCGTGTATCTGCTCCTTTCCTTGCAAATGTCGTCAAAAGACGATAGTCTTTGTATACATTTGCCAACGAAATGCCTCCCCTTTGCTTTCCCGCTCACCTTTCATGCTGGTTTCGTACCGTCGCGTTCATCCCAAGGTAAACACACTCAACGTTTGCGCGAGGCGATTTGAATTTACCATGTTCCACTGCTACAGGCCGGGTTCCTCGATGCCAGCGCTGCAGTAAAGCGGAGACGCACGTGAATGAATGGGGCCGACTACAAGGTTTATAGAACCATGTGGCCGGGCTCCACGTGCGTTCCAAGCAGAACGTAGAACCTAGCTAGTGGTACCTTTCGTTGCTGTTCCCGCGTGATTTTCAATATGCTGCCAGAAGTCTGCGTGTTTCTTCAGTAGCTGTAGAATATCTTTTGCTATCGAAAAACCAAGCATCCATTCATTTTTTTAATAAAGAAACACTGTAAATATTCCTTGTGTACTAATTTCATATATTATATTTGCGTAATGTCTTGTTCTTGTTCAACAAAGTTGACAAGTATGAATATATAAACCTGGCTTAGACGTTTACATTTGGCTGTGAGTATATAAGCCTATTGCGCAGACGTTTACTTTCGCCGGGTGGCTGAATCGAGTTACACACAGACAGATGGACAGACAGACAGACAGACAGACAGACAGACAGACAGACCGATATTTCTGGGTTTAGGTAGCCCAGGAAAGATAATCGTCTTTAAAACGCAGACGCTAATTGGAGTAGTTCCGGTGTGGGAGAAACGCGTATTTATGTTAGGCGCATACTGTGTGTGGTATACGTTTCTGATGCCACAATTCCTTACTCTGCCCGGTCCCGCTCCTTGCAGCCTCGCCAGAGAACGTCCGACCGATTAGACTCTTTCGCTGCGGTAACCACCGCTAAGTGGTTCGTTCAGTTTTTTATTTTTTTGAAGTGCTCACCAACAGCACAGTGCCTTCTCGGGTGATGCACCGCATACATAAGTACAAAGAATACGAACAGGCAACAAACATAGATGCATGGATACAAGGAATACAAACAGTACAAATATGGGCAGCGTATAAATCAAAAATTCGTAAACGTGGAAGTGCAGATAGATATATACAAAAGTGTAGTGTTATTGAAGGAGACACAAACATTTTTGATTGGTAAAGGCTCGGAGGACGTGTCTGATGTATGCACAGGAGAACACGTACGAACATGGGCAAGGTAGCGCTGTATGTGAGGAAACACGAGAGAAGGGAGAGAAGTGCAGGAGCGACCTCTCCACAGCATGCGTATTCAAAATATCATACATTTCAGAGAGCGCTTAAACAGTACCAAATCGCTGCAAAAACGTCTATAGGAGATAGAAACAGACTGTTATAGGTGAGCTGGCGCCGGCTGGCTGGTGCCAAACTCATTGATCTGTCTACATCGAAGCATCCATGCGGCTTGGCACTCGCAGATGGACAGAGCTTACGAGGCAAGGGCAGTCGAACTTCGAGTGAATACAATTAAACAGAAAAGCCAGGTCGCGCCTGGAGCGCCTCGCTGATAGCTCATTTAAATTCAGGATCTTCAGAAGCCCACCGTGCTCATATCGGCTCATAGGTGAGTGGCGAGAAAACACGGTTCTAGTAAAGCGCTTCTGAATCCTTTCTAGTCGAAGGGAGGACGAAGGGCTTAAACAATTCCAACTTGCACTAGCAAAGTCGAGCTTGGGCAAAATGAGAGCGCGATACAGTGAAACAAAGCATGAACGGTCGGTGAAATCCCTGGTCGCGCGGGAAATTACGCCAAGCGTACGGAGACAGGAGTTGGTCAGATAGTTCACATGCGCGTTAAAGAGCAGTTTCGCATCCACCATTACGCCCAAATCGCGCACTACGGTAGCGCGTTTTACAGGTTCACCAAGCAGCAAGTACGTAAAAGTGAGCGGGGAAGACTTGCGAGTGTATGAAATTACGATGGTTTTCGAGAGGTTAAGTTTTAGATAGTTGCAGTCACACCATGCAGAAACTGCGTTGATATCATTTTGCAGCAGTACACGATCGTAAGGTGATAAAATAGTGCGATAGAGCTTCATATCGTCGGCATACTGGGAGAGCGAACAGTGCTTAATAGCGGGGTGTATGTCATTAACAAAAATGTTAAAAAGGAGAGGGCCCAGTGTCGAGCCTTGAGGTACCCCTGAGGTCATCGGGAAGGGCCGGGAAGTAGCGCCTTCGTAACTAACACAATTGGACCTGCCTTTTAAGTAGCTGCCGAACCACTAGCATAACTCAAGGGAAAGACCGTATGCGGACAATTTGCGAAGTAGTAGATCGTGATTAACAATGTCGAAGGCCTTGCTACAGTCAAAATATACTGTATCTACCTGTTGGCGAGACAGTACTGGAGGGCCGATGTCGTTTAGAAAACAGGCAAGATTTGAATCTACCGACCTTCCGGGCATGAAGCCGTGTTGGTTGAAATGAATTAGTGGATGCATAGCTGATAAAAGGTATCGATGCAAGACCTTTTCGAAGACTTTGGAAAATGAGGACAGAAGAGAGATTGGCCTATAGTTTGCTGGGATTGTGGCGCTTCCGGATTTTTGCAAAGGGAAGATGGAACCAATTTTCCAGTCAGTTGGAAAATGTTGCTCAACCAGTGACATACGTATGATGTGACAGAGCAAAGGGGCAAAAACAGCGCAACAGCCCTTCACGATGAAGCAAGGGATGCTGTCACAACCTGCCGACTTTTTCGATGGGAGTTTGCGGATGGCGGACACAACATCGTTTTCTGTTACGTTGGGGATTGGCAATACAGGACCGTGAGAATCGAAATCCAATTCGCTGCCGCTGTCGTGAGAGGTCGAGTATGTCGAAGAAAAATGACGTGCGAAAAGTTCACACACGCCTTCAGGGTCGGACACAATCTTGTCACCATCCTGAAGGGTTATGCTTTCGCGTGCATGACGTGTGCGGAATTTGACGTACCGCCAAAACTCCCGAGGGGAGTGGGTCAGAGATGTTTCAGAGTAGTCCGTAAACATCTTTTTATCCCGGGCAAGGAGCTTTTTCACTGCGGAGCGCCATTCTCTGAAGCTAGCGAGAGCAGACGGGTCATTGTGGGCCTTAAACAAGCGGTGAAATTGACGTTATCTTCGAAGCGCGCCTCGGAGCTCATGGCTAAACCAGAATGGAAATTTAGAGGAGCGAATTCGCCGCTTTGAGATGTGTTGGTCCATGAAGTAATGAACAGTTTGGGTTAGCTCCTGGACGGCCACGTCTACACAGGGCGCGTTGTATACAGAGGTCCCGTCTGCGTTGTCGAGCGAGTGGTAGAGAGATGTGTAATCTCCGCGAGCAAAGTCGTGTCTGGGAGTTGAAACTCTGTTGTCGTACGCCATGCATATGTGGGCTGAGGCTCCGAAAGGGGGGTGCCACGCGTCAACGGCCACAATAGGTTCAGGGAACTGATCGACAACGACAGAGTTAAGGTTTGTGAAAACAGTGTCTAGTACGTTTCCAGCAGGGTTTGGGTGCAAGACGGCAGGCTGGATGTTATTGAAAGAAAAGAAATTAAACAAATGAGCTGCTTTGGACTCTCCGCTAGTATTTTGTGCGGGGTCCCACCAAGAGCCCGGGCAATTAAAGTCGCCAAACAGAAGAATGTTATAGCTTTCAGGTTTAAGTACCTCTGTTAAACCTTGTAGGGCTGAAGCAAACGAAGAATTTTCAGGAGCGGGATGTAAATAGTACACTCCAATAAGAACATTTTTCGCACCTTTAACTTTCACCTCGATCCATAGGCATTCGCTGTAGAGCTCAAGATCTGACCGTCTGACCGCACGGAAAGGTTTCTTCAAGGCGATGAGGACTCCACCGCCACACTTTTGCCCTGTCGCAGCATAATTTCGGTCGTTGCGAAAAACGGTGTATTCGTCTGTAAAATAGTCGGTAGACACAATGTGGTGAGGTAGCCAAGTCTCTGTGAAACAGTAGGCATCATAATTATTCAAGACGACGTTATCAAAGAAGGGCTTAGATTTTGTGCGGAGCCCTCGAACATTCTGGTAGTAGAGTGTGAAGCTCATACTGAATTGATGTTGTTAGAGCTAAGCACACGGTCCTCTTTCAGAAACCCTCCAAAAGGGCGGAACAAGCATCCGTTAGGCCAAACTGCAGCATCGTTGAGTGCAGCAAAATAATCGGCACTGGTGCTGATGTGGAAGGATGCGTAGCTGGGATACTTGCTCTTTAGACGCGTGCACACAGCGCTTTCGTCGGTTGTTGTTTAACGTGCCGACGCCACGCAGGCGATGAGGCACGCCGCGCTCCGGATCAATTCTGACCATATGGAGATCTTGAACGTGCACCGAAGTCTCGTACACATGGACGTTTTTGCTTTACGCCTCCATCAGAAAAGCGGCCGCCGCGGCCGCGAATCAAACCCGCGCCCCCGTGCTCAGCAGCGCTTCATTTGCGCTATTATAACGATTACAGGTGGAACTTTCGTGAAATCTCCAATATTGCGGAAATTCAGGGCGTGACACGGCTCGCAATTTCTTGTAATTATTAAATATTTTTCTTATTATTTTAGTTTTTCAAAATTTGGTTCTACCAATTATCTTCATTTACACTATTATAACGATTACGTTTAGTACGTTCGCCAAAAATGCGTTATTTTGGAAATGCAGAGCGTTACACAGTTCGCCACTTTCCGCATTTTTGTGAAACTTTCGCGGAATATGCATGAATGTGGTAATGCCATGTGTTACACTGTCACCGTTTCCAGTGATTTTTTTTTTCTTATTTCTTAGTTTTTTGTGCGACCAGTTATCTCCATTCCCGCGGTTATAGTGATCACACGCCGAACTTCCGCAATATCTGCATTTTTGTGGAAATTCAGGGCGTTGCATGGTCCTGGCTTTGGGCGTACTCGGCAAAGAATGGCACACATTATTATTCCCAAACCACATCAGGACAACCCAAGCACCACTGCCTCCCAAGCACTATTGCTTTCAACTCATCGGAAAATTGTTCTGCCCTGGTAGAGAGTACTGTTAAGTGTTAATTAATACCTTCCTTGACGACGCTTAACGCCAAGAGATGGACGCACGGCTATTTCACTCCACTCCCGTCGTATCTGATTCATATGACGGCGGATCGCGGGGTACCAGACAACGTGCGCGTAGGCATTTATCCCACAACTGACGTATGTCTCTAAGCTTCGGAGCGGGGTGCGTGGCCCAGCGGAAAGAAGTGCTGCCCACGCTACCTTTATGCGTCAGTGCCTAATTCCCACACCCACCGCCTCTATGTACCGCCGTGGGTAAAGCTGGGGAAGGCCCCAAAGGGGGTTCTGCGGCGTATACAAGAGCAGGACTTCAGCGTAGAAAGGACGGAGGGCAGGCCTTTGATAGGAAGCGCGCCGTGTGATACCGCGTGGCGCCTGTGATATGCCTAGCGCTAAACCTCGTGCCGGCGCGTCGGGGAAAATGCATAAAAATGGTGCAAAAGTTTTCCCGCCCATCACCAGCCTTCTAATTGACACAAAAAAGTTTCTCAACTTCAAACCGTTCGTTCGTCATGTTTCAGCTTCATAAAATTTCTTATGCACTGTTCGCTCAGTTGAAGGAATGGTGAGGAGGGTTGTCTGACGAATAATGCAACGGCCACATAAACATTTTTCTGCCTTCGCTGCTTTAGTGTGTACATCACGCTAACAGGAAGACCACACTGTCCGTACATAGGAAGAATACCGTATTTACATGGTTTGCACAGCGCCTAAGCGTTGTGTCCGCTAACATGCCTCATCGTTGTCTTCCTATGCCCCTCGCGTTGCGTTAATTCCCACAGAGAAATGGAGCAAGATGCAGTTTACTGTTTACAAGCTACAGTTTACAATTTCTTGTACGCAGCTGAATGTGAACTGCACCCGTGTGTTGCTTACGTTCGATGACGAACCCTATTGCCAGAGATGAGCCTTTTTTAACCTGTTTAACATTTTATAAACTATCTACAGCAGTTGTAATCAGAAGCCCTCGGTCAGCTTATAATGCCTGTAAAATAACTTGCGTTTATTGGTATCAACATCGCCACTACGTCATAAGTGTATTAGCGCAGGCATAAATAATAATGCACGGGTAATGTTTTGTACTGTACCGTACAGGGCTTGGAGACGGTGGTTTGGTCCCTTCTGAACACAACGGCCCACGCGTCGATGCTGGCAACCAGTAAGTATAATGAATATTACTTCAGTTAGCGGATGGGGCTAAAATGTCATTTGTTAGGTTCTTGCGCTGCTGAGCACGAGGTCGCGGGTTCGATTCCGGGCCGCGGCGGCCGCTTTTCTGATGGAGGCGAAAAGCAAAAACGCCCGTGTGTGCGAGATTTCGGCACACGTTAAAGATCCCCAGGCGGTCAAAATTAATCCGGAGCCCTCCACTACGGCGCGCCTCATCGCCTGCGTTGCGTCGGCGCGTTAAACCCTACAATCAATCAAATCATTTGTTAGGTTCTTTTCCGAAACCTGAAGCCAAAGTTTTCCAAGTTGTACAATACTAGCCTAGATGTCGCAGACGCCATGGAGGAAAGAAAAGCTTAGAGGGGCCCTGACATCACGTTTCGTGAAGCCGCTCCGCAAATTTTTGGAGGTCGCCCTCTGTCACTTGTATTTCGCGCGCATGAGCTACCTTCTCTGCAATCGCTCCTTCCACTGTCGTCTACTTCGTTTCCGCCTGCCAACCAGTGGCTTCCGGGTGGGCCGCCCAGTGGCGTAGGGCCTCGGTGGACTGGCCCTTGGCGCCGTTGTCAGGACGAAGTTTTTGTTGGCCTCCTAGCGGCACGAAAAAAATCACATAACTTTGTCCAACTTCTTCCAATGCGCCGGCGGCCGCCAGGGCACCTCCAAAACTTTTCTTTCCTCCATACAGGACGCATAAGAAAACGGCACGTCACATTCTGTGTGAAGGTGGTTCACCGCCACCCGAGAATTTTTAACATGAACTACGAGTACCACTCACAAGGGAATTAGTAATCATAAACAAGCAACAAGGTCAACCAAGTATATGTGGTGTGTTTATTTATTTCGTGAAGTATTTGTTTTTGAGTATAGCAAAAACGAGTTTTGCAAGGAAGAACGCTGGTGTTCATAGAACCAGTTTAAGTCTACCCTGTCTACGCTTTAAAGTACTGGGGGGCCAGGCAAGTACAAGAATACATTTCCTTTAATCTTAAGAATATATAGCTTTACCACTAAATTTTTCGTGCTTTAGAGATCCCTGCCATGTGGTTAGCTAGATTTTAGATACCAATAATAAAAAGGAAGCTTTGCACATGATGTAACGCTATAGGCTCGCAATAAAGCTAGTTTGCTACTTGCCTTAAAGTGTTCACGCAGACAAAATACTCGTTTGCTTTATTCGAAAGATTCCGTGCTTTATAGTGCCCCCACCGCTTGCCTAGAAGCAAACTATGCTTTATTCACTGAGAGATTAATCAATATAACTTGAAATTCTGATTCTCCCGCCGAATCGTATGTTTTTGGGACGTCTCCACTGGCATCACAAGAATCGCTCTGCAGCCGATTGGGGAGCCTTGTTTGCCGTTAGTCAAACTAGATGGCGCCACCACGCAGCGAGGGGCGGTTTTCTCCCTTTGCTTTGTTTTTGACGTATTTCAACCTGACTTGTTTTTGCTAAAGTAGAAAATAATCCTTTCGTTAAACATGATGTTCCCTCGACAGACATGGCCACGTAAGACACTGTTGCTTGCGTCAATCGACCAGTGTTGTCTGAGACAACCCCAAAGCGCCGCACTGCTGGATAGCTAAAACAAGCATAGTGCGTGCAGTACCAACAGCAGTACGCATCGGTACTTCTATGTTTACTTGTACTTTCGTAACTTCCACTGTTCACCCCCTATCCTGACTGGTCTAAACAATGTGCCATATATTCAAGGGTAAATAGCTCGTTCAGCAAGCTTATAAGCCCAACCTAATTTGCGTTTGCTTTTGCCAGCCTCAGCCAATCGCAGAGCTGCCATATATGACATCATAGGTTCTTTTGCAGGAAATGAGCTAGCGGGTCGCATGGCCATTCCCTTTTTTTCCTAATTGTATAGCTTATTTGAGAGAAATTTAGGCTAAACGTGGTGTGAGTATGATTCTAACGAGGCGGTCTTTTCAATGAACCAAACTTGTATTTCGTCAGCGTGGCCCCTTTAAATATCTTTGGTAAATCTGTGCTTTTGTGACCAAATATGAGCAATTCAACAGAGGTTTTGTAAAGCTCTGTTGAATTGGTGGAAATGCGAGGGCCGGCATATATGTTCCCCAATATCTTTCTACCGGCTTCTGTTTCCGTACAGCCAGCGTATAAAGTAAGCACTCTAAGAATACAATACAAGTCTGGGGAGTCAAATGAAGCGTGTTAAGTAATTCTCGCAGAAAATCCTCGGCATGTACATAAACCGCGCAGGTTTCTTTTGCTATTCTTGGCAGGGCGTTATGTAGTTGACTCCTACTCCATGCGAAGCAACAGTATGCATGCATGTAAGGTTGTCCGACCACCTTTAAAATGTATTATTAGCGTTAAATATAAAATCGGCCATTTTTATTGCCAGTTATAGCACAGCACTGGTCTAGCGAGAGGCTCGCATTCCTTTCAGTGTCTATTTTTGTCCGGCGCTTTCGGTGCGGTGTTTGCTGAGGATACTTCAAGGAAAGGCCTACACCGCGCCTGTTTTGGCAGAACACTTTCTCAGTACATGGCCGCGTGTAATTATTCCAGAGGGAGCTCTGAGCCGCGGGCCACAGGCTGAATGTCAGCCTGCGTTCTAAAAGATTATTGTAGCTGCGCACATGAACTTGTGATCGGGCAGAAAGTTCAGTTACAGTTTTAGTCTAAATCATCTGAAAAGGGCTCTATAACGTTTAGATAGCCTAAATAGACCTATATTTATTGACCTGCTCCCTCGTTTAGCACGTAAACTGGTGTGTCGACGAAGGAAAAATATCTATTACCGATCAAGATGCTAAGCCACAATTTCGTACTCCAAACAGGTACGCCATTTCAGTAGTTGAAGTCGCTGGTCGGAATGGTTCTTGTTTTTTCTAGGCTCCGCTAATTACATTTAAATTAAGCCTCTATGCATCCGTTAAATGATCAAATTATGGAATCCCTGGGTAAAACTGCGCAACGCAGACAAAAATAGTACTTCATCTAAATCCACGTTTCAATTAACACTTTTCTACGCACTTCTTGCTTAAGTCATTCATTTTAATTTTGAATTCACTAATATTAATGGTAAAGAAAGGTAAAATGCTTTCAAAATCAGGTTGCTACTGAGGCTGTCCGCACGACAGCATGCAGTCCGTAACACTTCGTTACTTTCTGATATATTGTCAGTGTTTTTCCACACGCCGAATCGAAAGCCATCTATAGAAGGTACCACTTTACCGCAGCCTCTGAAACATACTGTATATAAGGTAATTAAAAATAAGTGACAGTTTGCGAATTGGAGCTGCCGGAGTCAATAGCAGTGCCGCGCTGTGCCGAAAGCGGTGTAAAACGTATTGCTCTCCTCTCCCCCACAGGAGAAAAATAGGGCTCACAAATATGACAACTTGATTGAATAATTGCTTCCGAAAAGGCTGGCCGTTGTAACAAAAGAAAGAATGAAAGCCTGCAAAGCTTATGATTCGAACCCAGAGTGCCTGCACAGAAGTCGGAGGCATTACCCTGAGACAACCAATGCGAGAGAGGACACTTTGGCCCCGTAACTGATTATGGGGAACGTATGGGGTCATGCATATAGCCAGTGGCCGCAGACTACACGATGTCGAGAGTATAGCCATAGGCTTATTTTAAATGCTTTTCCAAGGTCTGTCTTCTAGAGCTATTTCTCGTGATACCACACGAAAGTGGCGTAAACCTACAGGGGGTAGAAATTTCAACAGTACCGGCGCAAAATACCAAAAAAACACGCTATATTGCCACGGCCCATCGATTCAGCGACAGCTCAGAAAGGAGCTCTACAGTGATGACTGTCCGTGCCGTCAATCCCGCCATAGCACAAAACCAGATGCACGTGTTCTGGCGCATGGGAGTGAAAGAAAAAAAAACTCGTGTGTGTATCGCTCGGTGCCGGCATCGCCATTAGTGCTGTGGTTTAGACGAAATTCTGGCATTAAACTAATTGCTTTTGCGTTGTGAACCTCAACATAATGCTACAGTATAGTTGTCGGTTTCCTTAAACAGCGTTTTTATTTTCTCAGTTTCCTTTCCCACCGCTTATAATTTCTTGATATTGCTTTCTCAGTCTACATCTTTTCGGTGCGAATGGCGTTAAATACTCGAGTTTGCCATAAAGTTGCGTGCATCAAATGTTTCCATCAAAATTTTTCAGGGCACCCCCTTTATTAGGAGATTTTCTTGCAGAAGAAATGTTCCTTCGAATAGTAAATGACTGATATTGCGCATTCAGTAAATAAATAACTTGCTGAAGGAACAAAATTTCAAGCCTCCCTCTACAATATGTTACACGCTTCCTAGCATGCTCGAAGACATCTACAACAATCTGTATGTAACGACACTTCGTTTTTAGACTCCATAAATGATTCGATGTTCTTTCAAGCTCTACTTAAAACCATCAAGAATTCCCAGTAAATTCAATAGCGAGAACATAAAAAACACTACATATATGTGCGGGAAAAGTAGACTCACCCGTATTTTTTTTCAGTGCCAAAGTCACCGCGATTGTCAAGCTGACTGCCCATGCCAAGGATTAGGAGACGGTCAGTGTTCATGTATAGCGAGTCGGTTCGTGATGGCTGTTGGGCGCTAAGAATTGCTGGCCCGTTGAAGACGTTTGAAGTCCAAAGATTCCTCATCTTTCCCTGGAATGACACCAATAAACATCTTTTGGTTTGGAGATATCACTGGCGTACTGTTTTGTTTCTTCGACCAAGGCAATCAGGATGTTGCATTTTATTATTCATTTGTTTACACACAAGCAGAAAACGTACAATTTACATTGACCGGCTAGTCGGTCGATGTCGGTCTTTTAACGGCTTGAGATTTACATGCCATCGTTGTCAGATTTGGCCTGTTGCATCGCGGCTTGCTGATAAAAAAAATAAAGCCAACAAAAATTCACGATATTTCTAGCCCGACACCTTCGCATCTAACTATATATATACTGAATATTTCTGCGAAAATGTTGAGAAAAGGGCTGTTGGTACAGATTCTTAATTGTGAAGCACTACGAACTGATCGGACGAACAAAACAAGACAAGAACACGGGCGTACTTTTTTTCGAGATAACGTTACAATAAATAGGTCATTTCCGCATTCAAATATTGCACTGATTTTCCCATTGCGTTTTCTACAGCCTTTAGGGATGCCAATATTGGATTGGAAAACGTTTATTGAGCATAAAAGTGGGTGGCTTTCTTAGTCCAGATTGCCGCGAGCTAGCGCAGCAGCTTGGGCGCGAGCGATGAGGTGTTCTTGGTCCTCGCACCAAGAGCTGGCCAGCTCGCGTTCCCACTTCTCAGGGGATGGCGAAGGGAGGTGGTTTGGCGCGTAGGGGCATTCCCAGACCAGGTTGCAGATAGTGTTGGGGACGGAGCAAGAAGGGCAGGGGTAAGTGGAGGGAGAGATGTAGTGGAGTATCGAGGTGTTGTGGAAGGTGTTGGTCTGCCGTCGACGCCAAATGCGAGCAGCCTGTGTGCTGAGGGATGGGTGTGGTGGAGAGTATTGAAAGCGCAGTTGGCGATAATGATATCTGACCGGGGGATAGATGGAGGGTTCGGAAAGGACCTCTTCCGTCGACGAAGACGACCGGAATGTAAGAGCGGGGGCAGCGGCGTGTGCGGCCTCGTTTCCCTCGAAGGAAGGATGACCTGGTGTCCACACAATCTGGAATTGGGGGGGATTGAGGATAGTATCTTCAGCGCTGAGGGAAAGATGCGGCCTGTACCGTAGTTGCGGCAAGCATGTTTCGAATCTGTGGGGATTGCCACGTAGATAGAGGCAGCCGTGGTCGCTGCTAGAGCGATGACTGTCTCTTCAGCCATCGTGGTGCTTGCGTGGAGAAAGCTGAGGGAGGTAATATTGACCGATTTGGAGTCCACGAAAACCAATGCGTGAGCAGGGCGGGATGTATACGGAGCGACGTACGTGTATCGGGTGTCCGGTTTGTTGTGGTATTCCGCTCGGAGGCGGGTGACGGGGGCCTCTCTTCTGCCTTGATTGAAGTAAGGGTGCATGTGTTTGGGAATGGGAGACATGAAGACATGAGCGCGGAGTGACGGAGGGATACGCTGGGGGGTGTCTAAAGGCAGAGGAGTGGGGTTGCCTAGTTTTTGCAGTACCGTGTGACCCGTAGGGGCGAGGGCAAGGCGAGTGAGTTGCTGGACCCACTGTGCTTCGAGGAGCTCAGAAAGAGAACATTTTTAGGTCATATAAAATTTAAACGCAAAATTACGCGCACTTATGTGGTGCTGAGGGTAGAAACCATACTTCTATCGACTCAACTGAATAATAAAACGCACAACCGCATCTCACTATTTATTTTACGCCAAACACACGTCAAAACACATTTCATAGGTTTACAAAACATCAAAAAAAGTTTGCCAGAACACCATTTGGAAAAACAGTACGAGAAAGTTGTAAAAAAATGAAAACTCTGAAAACATTACCGTGTCAATTTCTATGGCCTAATTGTTCTGGGCTGAGTAGGATTAAGACCGAGGCCTTCCAACGCCAGAGAGTACGCCAATCACGGGATGGTGTCTGACTTGGTCAACCCAGGTAACATGCACTTTTATTTGACAATTCATTTCGCAGCCCATTTAAAGTATTTTCAAGCAATATGATAACAGAAAAAAACTAAGAATAAAAACTTCACTATCATTCATAAATGTCACACTTCTTAAAAACTAATTCTTGTATACCAAATTGCCAGCCCGTTGCTTTGTCATAAACGAAGCGCCAATGCGGGGGATTAACGATCCTGATAAACCAGTAAGCAGGGGCGAGACACACCCAAGAATTGATGGAGGGAACGCAGTTCAACGCTGTAAAGACGTTTCATAAAGGTGCTCATTTCTTGGTCTGTCACTCCAATAAATCATAAATGTTACTGGTGCGTCTGCCCGCAAGTGGGTGAGTGACTCACTGGCACTCTGTGGATCACTGCCAACGCGCCAGTAGGTCACTTGACCCACTACTGGTTTACCGCACTTGTAACACGTTTACAGCCATGGAAACGTTACCAGTAAAAGGAATGGCTGACCCTTCACAACTGGGAAGTGCAAGGAAACGAAACTATAGGCACGCAAACGATGGGAACGGTGACAAAGAAGGGTCCCGCGGGCGTATAGACATGGGCGACGCCAGTCGCCCAGCGGCAAACATTTGAGAAACCTTTCACGTAAGCCAAGTGGGTATCCACGTAAGAGCATGCAAGCACGCAAACACATAAGCAGACGCACACGAACGCTTCACGCTTCGAAGGCACCTCAACCCTCTCGAATTATTTTTGCTTGAGCACATAAAAAGACGCGAAACATTAACCATAAGCAGCTGCACTGTAACACAAATATAGTGGAAATCTGATAAACGGAAATTGGTTGAACGGAACTACCGTTTAAACGGAACAAACGCTTCACAATCGGTCTATTTTGTATCAAGGCAATGAAAAAAACATTTTGTTAATCGAAATTCAAATTTTCCTACCACCCCGTAAACGGAACCGAAAACAGACTCGAAACCGCAACTATTCTGGAAAGCACAGCGCAATCGCGGTGCGTATCACTGTCCCCCCCCCCCCCCCCCCCCTCTCGTCCTTGATATTTTCCTATTTCCGTGTCCGGCGGTTTCTAATTTTCTCTGACTTCGTGCGGTGTCTCGGACTTTGTGCGGTGGATTCTGACTTAGTGTGGTGTCGTATGCGACATTTGGTCGCGAAGCCAGCATATGATGGCAGCGCAGAAACGACCGCACAATGCGCTTGCGTTGTCCAGGAAGTGGGAGGTAATCAACAGCTTGGAGAGTAGTCGCTTCACAAAAACGGCGCTTGCGACGAAGTACGCCGACCCCAAGACTAGCCTGAAGACAAAAATACAGGACAAGGACAAGCTGCGGGAGGCTTTCGAAACGTCACGCAAGTCGTTTCTCTCAAGCAAATAAATCGAACTTCCACAGGGGGAATGAGTTAGTGGACTACTGACATTTTTTTTAAATCCAATAGTATGGTTCCAAAAAAATTTCGCTGGTTACTTTTCTGCTATAAAGTTTGTGCACATAATATACTGTTCTTCCCATTGCCTAGATGTAGCATATCCGGATCCACTTCCACGGAGACCAATTGCGCACGCCCGCCGCGTCGGGATGAAGCGGCGTGAAAAGGAATGTACGATGCTGAATATATTCTCTCTCGAAACGTAACTCCCGGTGAATGCAACACATTTTCCCAATCCATAGAGGTTCCGTTTAACGAGAGTCAACTGTAGCTAGGATTGATGATAATAACATACGATAAAAATCAGGAGACTTTCCGTTTAATGAATGCGATTATTGAAACGGGAATCTTTCTTGGGTGCGAAAATCAAATGGCAAAGTGCCCATGTCAAAGCCGTTGCAATCAAAGTCAGAGCTTCAACGATCGAAGTGCAAACCGCCTCAGAGTCGAAGTCCCAGCTTTAACGATGAAAGTGCCAAAGGCCAGCGAGTCAGTCTAAACTTAGGTGACAGCAAACGAATCCCTCGCAAGAAAGCTGAGCGCCCCAACCACATCGTGGTCGTTCGAAGTGCAGCGTTAAAATGCGCTCGAGAATCCAATCTGCTTTGGGCCCAAAAAACTAAATCTCTCTCTCTCTCTCTCTCTCTCTCTCTCTCTCTCTCTCTCTCTCTCTCTCTCTCTCTCTCTCTCTCTCTCTCTCTCTCTCTCTCTCTCTCTCTCTCTCTCTCTCTCTCTCTCTCTCTCTCTCTCTCTCTCTCTCTCTCTATCTATCTATCTATCTATCTATCTCTCTCTCTCTCTCTCTCTCTCTCTTTCTTTCTTTATGACACACACACACTCTCTCTCTCTCTCGATCATCACGGGACGGCGTAATGGGATAGACTAGGCTTCGTAACGCAAGGGACTCAAGTATGTTTTTGACCACGGGATGCGTTTTTTTTTCCTTATCATAATCATGCGACCACCCGTTGTGTAAAGTTAGCTTTGCCGCAGTGCTTTCGGTTACTACACCGCCAGACGGAAAATGATCCCTTTAATATACAGTTAAACCTGAATGTAGTGAAGCTCACAAAAGTTTGCAATTTTTGGTTACATACAGGTTACATGCAGATTTCGAGTTAAGGCTGGCGGGAATGAGGCAGATACGAAGGCAAACTGCTAGATATTCGAGAAGGTGCACTCACCCTTCATGGATTTATTTCACAGCGAAAAACTGCGCGAGTTGCGCCTCCTGCTTTCGCACGTGCTTAGGAGCTACACGACGCCCAAAGAAGCAAGGTCATTTACCCCCGTATTAACAAACTTAATTTAGGTATCACTTTTAATTTCTGACACTTTTCGGCACTAAAACGCGTTGCAAGAACCAAACTTATGCCGAAAAGGTGCCCTTTTGCGAACTTGATGCACTTTACCATACTCGGGATTGTTGAGAGGATGCTATATGAAATACTATACCAGGCGGCAACATTCTCCTTTTTCGCCAATTGAGACGCCATTTAAACTTGTGCGCTTTTCTTGAAAAGACACAACGTTTCGTTTTCTAGCCGCAGCCCTCATCACCGACGAACCGACGCCACAGATAGAAGTGGAGACGAGCGACTACACGCCAGCAGGACGGCCTACCATCTGAAAACTTAGGTCTGGAACCGAAACCGCAGTCACACGTGGAAACGCATGGTAGTTTGCGGTGAGGGCGACAAAACCTGGCGCCGGATGCTGTTTCTTTTTAAATATAGAGGAGCACTGCGGACGCCGCCGCCGCCGGCGGTGGATGGTTTGGGGTCGCTTATAAAGTGCATTCGCACTTAAAAAACGTGAAGGGTAGTTACTCTTGGTGTCACGCCACGCAAACAAAACCAGAATGGACGGCTACGTTAGCCACGGAATGGTGCTAGCCCCTTCGTTGATCATCATCATCATCATCATGACGAATTTAGTGTTCAGGCGATTCTAGACGTTTTCATTGTTTCTGGCTCCTTAACGTAGGGCTAGTATTCGCTAAATTAGTTCATTTCTCCAGTCGATTTCAAGTAAACGTGGAAAAAAAAGACTGATCAACTCGCCGACTTTGTTACATCAAGGTTAACCGCCGCGACGTTTTGTTACATAGACGTCGCCAACACATAAGCTTCAATGGAGTTGACAATGGGGAACTGAAAAACTTCGTTAAATCCAGCAATTCATTACACAGAGGTTCGTTACATCCAGGCTGTAGCTCAGTAACTTTATGACCCTAAGAATTCCTGACGGCTTGACAAAGAAGGAGAAGTGTACACGAACTGCAACCGCAACATGCTGCCGCGGAGGAAACAATAACTGGCGTGTTAAAGGAACAGTTTCACTCACCTTCGCCATCCAGGTGCAAACGTTCCACGGCTGAGGAGCGTCGCCAAGGCACCATAAACTCGCCGACTGATTCCTCGGCGTGCTATATCGTGCACTTTGTCATGTGGAAGAAAGCGCAGCCATCATGATGATGGGTAAACGTTATTACAAAGCAAAAGGTTAGGGACGGTGCGTCGTCAGCCTCTCAAGTCCAGGAAGTTCCAATAGGACGGTTCCTTCCCCACGTAGTAGACCAAATAGCTTGATCATTGGGTGAAAGGGTGGGGGTTGGTTGAGGTGGTAGGAGTGGAGATTCTAGGCATTCAAGGGACCCTGCAACACTTTTTCAACTTTTTTGTTCAGAATGCCTTCAGAACGTAGCCAGCCAACGTATCAAGCACTAAAATTAGGGGTTCGCAAAGTACCTCACCCGAAAATTGCTGCTCTATGCCTATCAGGCAAGTTAGAAACTCGCTCAATATTTTTTTCTCTCTTTGTCGGTCTTGGAATTCTTCGAGTGCTGGAATTACGACATTAAGGCCATAAAGCGGCTGCTCACCGGATTTCCTTCAGTTGCAGCAATGAACGCATTGGATGGCCACTTGAAAAAAAAAGCCCCGAAAGTGGCACAGCAGACCGGTAAGGCGTATCTGCTGCGACTAGCAAATCGCGCAGTGCCGCTCCATGCTGGCTACTACTATAGCTTTTCCAGTGCCTGCAGATGCTACAGAAACAGTGAAAGCGTTTATCGGAGGCGTTGCACAGTCTTTTTAATTGATATGACTAAAGTTGTTCAGGGCATTACTACATAGTTAACATGAGAGGGGAGCAAAGGTTAAAGCTTTAGCTTGGAATGTGGTGAAGTCCTTTGCAAATGTAATATTTGTTTACAGGCGTCGCCAGGTGTGCACTTGTGGGTATGCGGAGGTGGGGTGTTGCGGAGGTTATTTGTTACCATCTTTGAAAGGAGAAAGGGAGACATGATAAACAAATTTAATTCCGAGCTCATTGGTACAGGAAATTGAGAGCACCGGCCGTGTAAGGGGCGTCCTCTAGTCCGGGATGCATTGCTTCTTTCTCGCTATGCTTTCAAAACTAGCAGCAGTTGGGAACAAGAATATTGCAAAGCCCTCTTTCGTTCAGACGTTCCAGGTGTATGTGTTTGATTCGAATGCGTTCGACACAATAGCCTTTTGTCATTAGACATGGTTCCAAAAATATGAGACGCTGGGAGTGCGGCGAGTGGAGGAAGTCCCCTTACGTACGAGTATACTTTTAGATCCATTATTTTTGTTTTTGCTGCTGCTGCTCGATCAGCCTTTCTTAAGATTTTGAAGCTACGAAACAAAGCCCATACTTACGTTTGTGGGACAGGTGGCAGCTTTCTTTACCTTCTACTGGATAGTGGCCATTGCTGACTTAATTTCCGTCAAAAGCACGGGTTCGTTGTTTCAGTGAATCCTACAGCAAGTTGACTAAAATTCTATGAAATACTTGTGTCAATAATCAAGGAGGAGGCTTGGAACCTTGGCTGTAAAGGTCATTTTTTTATTTCAATTGTTTCATTTTGTTCACAATGCCTCGCCTTGTGCTGTTGTAACATTTTAAGTTAATTTTTGTACAACAGCTTGTCTTACTATTTTTGCTGTATCCACAACCACAACTGGCATGCCATACATGTAGATGCATTCTTTTATCACTGAAAAGCTTGATAACACTCCATAAAACTGTATGAATCAAGCCAAATATGCAAAAATAATTCCTACATGAAAAAAGTAATAGGCTTTTTATTCTGCTCTTTGTGTAGGCAACTGCAGTGAGCTTTGAGAAGTTGCACATTTGTGTTGATTCTTTTTGTACAACCTGAGCAATTTTAAGCAGTAATTTATCGGTCTCTTTTTTGTTAGTACATCCGTACAGCATCTTTGTGCTGCTCATTCAACATACAAGAGCACAACTAAAAGCAAGGAATTTTTCAAAACCGCTGTTAGCAGTGGCGCGGACAGAAATATCTTTCGGGAGGCTCTATCCACCGCTTGTATAAAAAAAAACAAAAAAAGAAACACTGCGTCAAAAGTTCACTCACTTTTGGGCTCTATCAAACCGACATTCTTCTTAATAATGCTTTTAATTATACTAGATCCATTCGGTGCATTATTGGCAAAGAAATGGGAAAAAGGAGGCGGCAGAAAGAAATGCGGCACTCACAAAATTTGTTTGTGTGTGTATGTGTGTGTGCGTGTGCGTGCGTGCATGCGTGGTTGCGGGGGGTGGTGTTCTGACCAGAGGTCGGCTAACTCACTCATGAGTCCACTCACTCAGACTCATTTGGACTCAAACTCACGCGTGAGTTTGAGTTTGAGTGAGCGCGAGGCTAGTGTGGCATGGTGAGTTTGAGCTTGAGTGAGTTTGAGCCGAGTGATCATGACTGAGTTTGAGTCCGATTGAGTGTAAGTCCATTTTGAGTTCTGAGTACATTTTGAGTTTGAGTCCATTTTGAGTTCTGAGTACATTTTGAGTTTGAGTCCATTTTGAGTTCTGAGTACATTTTGAGTTTGAGTCCATTTTGAGTTCTGAGTACATTTTGAGTTTGAGTCCATTTTGAGTTCTGAGTACATTTTGAGTTTTAGTCCATTTAGAGCTCTGAGTACATTTTGAGTTTGAGTCCATTTTGAGTTCTGAGTACATTTTTCTTTTAGTTTGAGTCCATTTTGAGTTTGAGTCCATTTTGATTTCTGAGTACATTTTGAGTTTGAGTACATTTTGAGTTTGAGTCCATTTTGAGTTTGAGTCCATTTTGAGTTCTGAGTACAATTTGAGTTTGAGCCCATTTTGAGTTCTGAGTACATTTTGAGTTTGAGTCCATTTTGAGTTTGAGTCCATTTTGAGTTCTGAGTACATTTTGAGTTTGAGTCCATTTTGAGTTCTGAGTACATTTTGAGTTTGAGTACATTTTGAGTTTGATTACATATTGAGTTTGGAGTACATTTTGAGTTCTGAGTACATAGGAATTTTAAGTCCATTTGGAGTTTGAGTACATATGAGTAGCCTAGCAGGCAGCTATGGTTGGCTGCTAAGTTTCATGCGTCACTGTGGGCTCGGAATTCAGGTTACCTGCGGGTATGCAACCAATCGCGATCTGCATGATCGGTTGGGAGGGAGGTGGTGTCTGCTTTTTTTTAGTTTCTTGTTGAATTTTCATGGCCATAAGCACTTGCTGTATACCTAATTTTCGCGGCTGGGCGCGTGAGTGATAATTGACTGGTGAGGTCATAAAAAAGGGTTGTCTTAACTTTTCCTCCTGACGGATCCACTAAGAGCGTGGGAAAGGGTGGTGGGAAAGCACACGGCGGCGCTGGCGTGCTGGTTGTTCGCCTGCTACTGTTAACGGCTTGATATACTAGGGGTCACAAAGGAAGAGGTGAGAGCCGGGGGGAAATGGTGGCGGGGGCTGTCCTTTCTACTGTTTCAAATGAATTAGCTGAATTGACTGGGCAGTGCCCCTTAACACAGAATAATGACCACATTAGATTGGGTGAAAAGTGAAACTGATGAGGCTAAGGCGTGTAAGGTATCAAATGAAAGGTCTGGATTAACAGAATCACGCGGGGTAAATAAAAGAATGCTTCCTGATTGTAGTCATAAGGCAGTCATAATGAGTCATAGATTGGGTTAAAATTCACAATGACGCTGCGAGGGCATGTGGGGAATCAAATTCAAGGTCTCGATGTGGGGAATCATTCGAGACGAACATGAGATATGGATATATCATGACGTAGTTATGGTAAGTCAAAGATTCTGTTAAAATTCAGGCTCATGACGCTAGGGCGTATCAAATTAAACGTCTCGATGAGGGTAATCACGTGCTTCCTGATTATTATCATGACATATTCAAAATGGGTCATAAATTAGGTTAAAATTCACAATGATGCCACTGGGTGTCCGGGGCATTAAATTGAAGGTTCCGATAAGGAAAATCACGTGGGACAAAAATATGGTAGGGCTATATCATGAGATAGTCATGGTTAGTCATTGATTGGTTTAACGTTCAAATTGATTCCGCTAGGATGTGATGGGTATCAAATCAATGGTCTTGATGAGCCGAATCACGTGGGAGAAATACAAAAATGCTTCCTGGTTATAACCATTAGATTGTCATGGCGAGTCTTATATTGGGGTAAAATCCGAAGTGACCCCGCTAGGGCGTGTAGGGTATCAAATTTACGGTCTTGACGAGGGGAATCACGTGGTACAAATAAAAAAAAGGCTTCGTAGTTCGAATCATGAGATGGTAATTATGAGTCATAGATGGGGTTAAATTCAAGGTGAGGCCGCTGAAGCATGTGGGGCGTCAAATTGAAGGTTCCAGTTAGGGGAATCATGTCGGACACTTAAATAATGCGTCCTGGTTACAGTCATGAGTCATGGTTAGTTTGACTGGTATGAATTCCATATGACCCTGCTAGGGTGTGTGGGGTATCAAATTAAAGGTCTCGTCGAGGGGGATCACGTCGGACAAATATAAAAATGCTTTCTGGTTATAATTATGAGGATATAGCAAAAGGTATATAGCAAGAGGTACACACTCACACTCACACGCTCACTCACTCACTCACACTCACTCACACTCACACGCTCACTCACTCACTCACACTCACACGCTCACTCACTCACTCACACCCACACTCTCACTCACACTCACACCTTCACACTCACTCTCACACTCTCACTCTCACTCACCCTCTCTCTCACTCTCTCTCACTCACACTCTCACTCTCACTCACACTCTCACTCACTCACTCACACTCACACTCTCACTCTCAGTCACACTCACACTCACACTCTCACTCTCACTCAGTCACACTCACTCACTCTCACACTCACTCTCACTCTTACTGTTACTCTCACTCACACTCACTCTCACTAACACTCACACTCACACTCACACTCACTGTCTCACACACTCACGCTCTCACTCACACTCAAACTCTCACTCTCACCCCACTCACACTCACACTTACACTCTCACTCACACTCACACTCTCGCTCTCACTCTCAGTCACACGCACACTCTCACTCACACTGACACTCACACTCTCACTCACTCACACTCTCACTCTCACTCACACTCTCACTCTCACTCACACTCTCGCTCTCGCTCACACTCTCACTCTCACTCTCACTGTCACTCACACTCACACTCAGTCACATTCACACTCTCACTCACTCTCACTCACACTCTCACTCACACTCTCACTCTCAATCAGTCACTCACACTCACACTCTCACTCACACTCTCACACTCTCACTCACACTCTCACTCTCACACTATCACTGTCACTCACACTCTCACTCTCACACTCACACTCACACTGTCAATCTCACACTCTCAAACTCTTACTCTCACTCTCTGACTGTCTCAATCTCTGTGAGGCCATGTGAGTTCTGAATTCATTTTGAGTTCTGAGCCCATTTTGAGTTCTGAGTTCATTTTGAGTTTTGAGTACATTTTGAGTTTTGAGGCCATTTTGAGTGAGTACATTTTGAGTTTTGAGTACATTTTGAGTTTGAGTACATTTTGAGTATTGAGTTCACTTTGAGTTTGAGTACATTTTGAGTTTTGAGTCCATTTTGAGTTTTGAGTTCATTTTGAGTTTGAGTACACTTTGAGTTTTGAGTCCATTTTGAGTTTCAGTTCACTTTGACTTTGAGTACATTTTGAGTTTTGAGTCCATTTTGAGTTTGAGTACACTTTGAGTTTGAGTACATTTTGAGTTTTGAGTACATTTTGAGTTTTGAGTCCAAAGTGAGTTTGAGTACATTTTGAGTTTGAGAACATTTTCAGTTTTGATTACATTTTTGGTTTGAGTGCATTTTGAGTTCTGAGTACATTTTGAGTTTTGAGTCCGAGTGAGTTCTGAGTTTTGAGCTCAATCTGAGTTTGAGTTTGAGTGAGCGCAGATGTGCTGCTCAGCATTGAGTTTGAGTTTGAGTGAGTGGTGATTCGAAAAAAAAATTGTGAGTGAGTTTGAGTGAGCCGCGCCAACTTTGCCGAGGTATGGTTCTGACAGCGAAACATCCCCCCCCCCCCCGGCTAATCTCCTTCCTGCTAACCTACCTGTCTAGTATCACCGCTAGTCTAATCATCCATGAAATTATATTTTATTATCAAATATTCGCTTTTGGGTGCAGAAATACTATTTTCTGAAAATCAGGAGCAGTCATCATGAAATTCGACCGGTTGTTATGATGCTGGGTACAATTGTAATTCATGAAGTGCAACGTAGTTAGTGAGCGGGCAAGAAATAAAATTTGAGATTTAAAAACACTGCAGTACTACCAACAAAAAAATTTTAAAAAGGAGCGGGGAGACCGGAAGGAAGCAGAACAGTATATAGAAAGTTATTTACGCTGCTGAGTACAGGCATACAATACGGCACACTCCAAAAGTCAGAAATAACTATGTTGAGCAATCTTTCCTCTACCAGTCAACTGAAATAATAAATAAATTGGGCGAAAAATAAACTTCCACACCAGTGAACTTACCTTTACAAAACAGGTCAAAGAAGTGTTACTTAAGCAAAACGCTTGCAATACTGATATATAATTAAGGGTTTGAAATATATGTCTACATGTTCCCCTAAAGGTAGAAATTAAAAACAATTACAAACAAAAATACATTCATACGTAATTGTGACTTAGTAGTGTAACTGATGAAACTTCATGCGTACGAATTACTGCGTTTATGTGTACACTGTGATCCTTCTGTAAATTATAGACCTATGCTTTGTATGATACACAGGAAATGTAGTAATGACTTAGCTTTATGCTAATTCTGTATTAATATTGTGCTATTATGCTTAAATTTGTGAACAGACGTGTTATTCGGTACTCTCTAAATCGGGTGGCTGAGGCCCATGTCAGGCCGTCCGCCTTTAGTCTCAGCCTCCTTTCGGTTTTGCCAAGAAATAAAAATCAAATAGTCAATACCCTTGAATACTAATACTTTATGCGAGACCATTGCTACAAACACTACCTTTTTTAATGCGCGTACCTTCCCCGAACACTTAATTTAAAATACAGCGTTTTATCTGGATTCTTGCTATCAGTTAGAAAGATTGAGGAATTGTTAGATTGATGGTATGAGCGAGGACGACTCCATGGTTTTCACCCCGTACTCTCTCAATTGCATAGCGAAACGGTTTCGTCCTAAACTAGCCACCGTTCTTTTTTTAGCGCGCCAAGCTTTCACATGATCTGAACAAAAAAGGGTTCTTGCTCGCGTTCAGGTTTAAGAAAATAGAGAGTATGGTGTTTGTTTTCCATTCAGGTTTGGTGTTGATGGAACTAGCTGGCTGGAAGTAATTCTTATTTTGGGATTTTGAGGACCTGATTGGTAATGTTGCTACAAGCCTAAACCAAAATAAAACTGGCAAATTGTTATGCAGTACATATAAAATTAACGTCGCTTATAAAATCACCTTGAAAGAAGTTCTGCTCACATGATCTAAACTGACACGCCGAGCATAACGGGTTGTGGTTGCAGTGGAGTGATTGGCAGCACCGCAGACAAAGCTTTCCCTCAGTTTCAACATACGTTTATTAGCTGCTTGGTAAAAAATAAGACAGACTCGTGTTTTGCCTCTCGCCTTCGTTATTTTGGGAAAATTAAACCTTGCTGAAGTGATCGCAGTATTCAATTTTGTTGAGGAAACAATATTTCTCTTGACAGAAGGAAGACAATATGCTTCTCGAGACGAAACGTTACAAGAATGAGTACATTTTTAAATGTAGTTTCACCCCGCGAATCTGCTTTTCCGCTAGTGCAGAATGGCATTTTTTATACTTACGCTTGCAAAGATAAAACTACAAATGAAAAAGTAACACTGGCTAACACTTATAACTGTCTGCATTTGCCTTTTAATTGAGACCGTTTTGTGTAAACCATCCCCTGGCACGAGACAAGTTCAACAGGCAAGTTCAAGAATTCCTGTAAGCGGCTGTGTGTGCTTGTTATTCCCATTTTATGCAACTTTAGTATTAGGTCCCGGAATCACTAAACAACGATTATTTTCTCTTTTCCAAAAAGTATACTCAGAAGTTATTATCTATAGGAGTTTACTTCGTTTCGGCCAGCGATATTTGGGGCGAAACATTTTCCTTCCACCAGAGAAGCTGAATAATTAACTTCTTCACAATGGCTGTGTGCGTGGCACATATGTGTTTTTAATTTTGTTTTTCAGTGCGAGCATAAATTCAGCTGCCATTTTTGCTCGACCATTGCATAGAATTGTTCGGTGCAACAATTCTTGATACGACATTATGAAAGCACTTCATATTCTCCTCATTATGTCTATGCTGACTTCTGTACTGTGAGTACTTTTTGTTGCACGCTGAAAATGGTCCTAGTTGCTCTGCGAACTAAAAACGCTTTAGTAATGTTTAAGTGCTTTGAAATTACTTATTTTGGCCTCGAGGTTTCTTAGACAAACACTTGAAGTCGAGCTCCTGATTGATGCACTTAAAGTGTTTCTTGTTTTTTTTTTCTGGACACAAACGAGAATGCTACTCAATATAGACTAGCACAGCCGGATGAATTGCAGGAACAAATCGAGTCAACGTAAACTGGAGGAACAAATTTACAATAAATATGCACCCGTAAGTGCAATTGTTACGAAAATACAGCGGAGACAGAACTAACCAATTCCCTCTAGCTGTAAGACGGCGTACTATAAAACTGTGTAGTCTAAACCAAATACTACTCAAATGCACAACGTAACAACAACGCTCCCTTAACAGCAAACTTAATTCACTTTTGTGCTCCTCGCGCAGTTTGACGACCGCGCAGTCATATTGATTTTGCTGAGAAAGCTATTCATCAACTTAGCGTTTCTGTTAAGCCCCCTTAAACGCATCTCTAGGCTGTATCACCGAATTTGGTAAAACCTTTAAGGCGGAAGCCCCAGGTGCCCTATGTTGCGGAAGAAACCTTATTGTAGCTGATGCGCGGTAGAGAAAATTGCCTCAACTAAAAAGGAAAAATAAAAGACACATTTCTCCTGATATGGGATTTGAATCCGGTTCTCCTCAGCGAGAGCGCAGTGCGCTATCACCTGGATGAGTTTGCAGGGTGAGCTCAAGCATGAGCTGACAGCTATATCTATATGCATGGTGCGTGGGTCTAGACCTATGCACGCCTAAGCGTTGGTTTCCACACATCGTATATTTTTATTTTGTTATGACTAAAAAACTGAAGCTGACAAGAAGTGAACGCCATGGCACCTGAATCGACGAGGTGCACACCAGCCGCACAGTATTGTGATTGTGGGAAATCAGGGGCGTGTGTCATCAGGTTGCCTGTTAGCGTATTACAGCACAAAGAAGAAACCATAGCGAAGAAAGAAACGTAAATAGGCAATAGTAGAAGTGTAGAAGCCTGTCGCTGTTATCACCGCCAAAAGATGGACAGGCGTAACCTAAAAAAGAGACGCAAATACGATTTGGCAGTAACGAAGTCGTTAATAAGTATCCCCACGTTTTCGCCTCCAAAGCAGGTAAGCATTCTGAAGCACCCGAAGAGCTTTCTTAATGTAGCGGCACCACTAATTTTCAAAATATGTATTATAATCATTACAAGCTTTCCACAAGGTTACAAGACAAAATCGCGGAACTCTATCTACGAGGATGTTGCTGCAGACAGCTTCTCAAGAGGATAATAAACTGGGTACAAATAAGTCAACCAACCACTCATTACAACATGGTCACAGGGCCCATTAATGGAAAAATAAGGAAAAACGGAAGAGAGGGCTTGCCATGAGAAAATTCCAACTCGGCACACGAAGCAGCCGAGGTGGGTTTGCTGAAAACTTCACATAACATATACATTACTGCAACGCCAGATAGATGAACTGGCGATGAACCTAGAAAATCCTGAATGGCTCATCCAAAAACTTAATTAGCCTCATTGTAACAGCAAACCATTGACATTGTCAAACATAGTCGCAACATGACTGTGAGCGGGAGAGTTAAGATAAACTTGAAATAAAAGCAATGTAGTACACCAAGGAAGCCCAGTCAATAAAAAAAATTCGGGGCAGTTGTCCCTTTGATGCCCGAAACTTTATTATTTTGGTTAAGCGTGTGAGAAGTTTTTTACGATCTAAAAGGACATCCACATCACAAATATGAAGTCATAAAAACTTTTTTTGGTTCATTAGGACGGACACTAGGACACAGTGGGCACTGGCTACCCATTACCCGCTACACTAAACTTCCTTGATGTAGGACGCATAGACATCCTAAACATGCCCCGTAAAGGTATTTTTGCATTGTTATTGTGAGGGAATTTGTCAGAACAAAATGTCATTTTTTATTTTTACGAAGTTATGCTTCCATCGCATGTTTCTAAGAATGTATAATGCCTCAAAAATACTTTGCTGTACCGCAAGCAGCCTGACCTTGTCACGGCACTCACTTATTGCCCTTGTTTCATTTGTTGTCTGGTTGGTTATTGCTTATTTAATGCAGGGCTGTGAGTTTTACGCCCTGTGTCATTCTCCAATATTGCTTCTTTGTATGGCGTGTGAGCTGCGGCATCTGCAGTATATGTATACATATATATGTGTGTCTGGTATGTCTGCGTGCGTATGCGCATGTATGTGTGTATGCGTGTGTATGTAGATATATAATGTATATACATACCTTCTTACTCCAGCGTTTAAGAGAATGCTTCGCTTCACGAGTGAGTTACATATAATTTTGACGTGTGAAATGTACATTTACATGCATCATCGCGGTTTTATCGTCTTGTATCCTGGGTGAAAATTTTAAGCGAATCTTTTAATCGAAATTTTAAACGAATTTTACAATCTGTATTTTCGTCTACCTTTTTCTTTATTTCCCTTTTCCTCCTTTTTTTTTCCCCTTCTTTTCTTTTTCTCCTTTTTTTTTCTCTCGCGCCTACCACTGCTGTGTACGGGTGGATGGAGCTTCGTCAAGCTGCGAAAGTGCGGCTTTTTTCTCCGACCACCTTTTTTTCGTTGTATATATGGCGAAAAATAAACTTCTTTGATTGATTGATTGATATATCACTTGAACAAGAAAGCTACCTTCATGAGCATGATTTGGGGTGGAAGTGAAGAGAATAACGCAGAGTTTGTGTTGCTATTATTTATAATAACAACGTAATTGCACAATTTTGCTTAGCTGTTGCTAGCCCATTCAGCCACCCGGGCTCGATACCAGTTGATACGCGGAAACAATATTTTTTTAGCACATGGAAGTACGTACTGCTCTCTTTCCTTTCATTTTTGAAGGTCTGAGAGCTTTTGTCTGTCAATAGGTGGTGTTCAATGTCGAAGCAACTATAAAGTGTGAGAGAAAAAAAAATGTTGTTAGAGTTGTTACTCCTGAGCAACACTGGGCATCAAAGGGTTATGTCCGCGTACATCCTTTGAAGGCGAAAGCTTGACATTACGAATAAAGAATTTGCCATCCCTTACTAAAGAAAGTTGAGAGAAGCGCGCAAGCTGAAAGTGCGTCTAATCTTCGCTTATAGTGCGATCATATGAATGTGAAACTTTCAAAGACTCAAATCGCAAACGAAAAACGATCTCATAAGGCGATTTTTCTAGCACTAAGCATAAACGCCTCTACGGACAATCTAAATGTACACCGATACGTGGTTTATGAAATAACGGTATACTATTGTACTGCTTCTTCCTGATAGATGCATGTATTCTTCCATCTAGAACCATTCTTTTTTGCGCAATTTCTAAGTAACCATTTTGACACAATGGAATCCCAGTTTCACGCACGTGCCTTGTTTCCAGAGAGGAGGAGGAGGAACAAACGTTTATTTTACATATTTAGAGCAGATGGGCGGCCGCCTTAGTCCAGGTAGCCGCGTGCTGTCGCTGCTCGGGTGGCCCGCTGGATCAGGCTTTGCTGGTCCTGCAGGTCCGAGCTTGTCAGCGCACTTTCCCACTGCTCGAGAGTAGGTGTGGGGAGTGGGGAGGGGTGGTGTGGGCAGAGGAATACGAGGTGGGGGGTTGTGTCTGGGGTGTGGCAGTCACGGCAGTTATAGGTGAAACGGCTGGGGGAGATATGGGAGAGGATGGCGCCGTTGTAGAATGTATTTGTTTGGAGACGTCGCCAGATGCGGGATTCTTCGTTGGTGAGTGCAGGGTGTGGGGGAGGGTATTCTCGGCGGGTGTGTCGACAGTGCGCTAAGATGTCGGAGTAGGTGGCTGGTAGTGGGTGTAGCGTGTCAGTCAGGGTGTCCAAGTCGCCCGGCCTCGTCGGGAGTGCCCGGAAGTGAAGTTCGCGGGCCGCAGCGTGGGCTGCTTCGTCCCCGGGGAGGGAGGCATGACCTGGGGTCCAAACGATGGTCACGTTAGGAGGTGATACTACGGCTTGTAGAAGCTTGAGGGCAGGTGGAGGAATTCTTCAAAGGAGGTATCTTCGACAGGCTTGCTGCGAGTCCGTGATAATTGTGAGGTAGTCGCACGTTGCTGTATGCATTGCTAGGGCTATTGCAGTAGCTTCCGCTGCAGATGGGGAGAGGTGGCGGTATGTGGCCGCAGTGTATAAGGTGCCGTTGGTGTCGGTGACCACTACGGTTGAGTGGGAAGTTGAGTGAGCGATGTCGGTGTAGCGGGTGTCGTTGTCCGATGAGTACTTCTTATGTAGGTAGTGAACACGAGCGTTGCGACGTCCTTTGTTGTACTCGGGATGCATATGTCGTGGAATGGGGGTGACTTTGATGGTGGCCCGATTATGAGGTGGTATCGGCTGTAGTGCTTCGTTGGGTTCTGGTGTAGGACGGCCGGCCTAAATTCTGGAGGACTGTGCGGCCTGTGGGGGTGAGCGTAAGGCGAGAGAGTTGGCTGGTTCTTTGGGCTTCCATAAGTTCGGAGAGCGAATTATGTATGCCAAGTTGAAGGAGCTTGTTGGTGGAAGTGAAAGCCGGTAGTCCCAGGGCTATCTTGTAGGCTCGACGGATGAGAGCATCCAATTTGGAGTGTTCTTATAAGCTTTCCAGTCGACCAATAGGTCTATAGCAAAATGCATTCGTTTTTTGACAGAATGCCATCGGTCCCTCTAAAAAAGGCTTAGTCGTGGGTTCGATTCCCGGCCGCGGCGGCCGCTTTTATGATGGAGGCGAAAAGCAAAAACGCCCGTGTGTACGAGATTTCGGCGCACGTTAAAGATCCCCAGGTGGTCAAAATTAATCCGGAGCCCTCCACTACGGCGCGCCTCATCGCCTGCGTTGCGTCGGCGCGTTAACCCTACAATCAATCAATCTAAAAAGGCTTTCGCTTAAACTTTCGCTTTAATAACTGGTGAACTCTTCATCGACTTTGCATCTTTTTTGTCGCTTTCGTTTCTCCGTCTGGCGGCCCGAACTACTACAGCAAGCAGACCGGGACACACCACAGCTTCCCTATAATCTGGATTCTGCGCGGCTGGTTTGCACCTGTTCTATTCACGTGCCATCACCTTCAGATGTGCGGTGGCACGCACTGTTGTACAAGTCTTACGTTACCGCTGCTTAGTTTTGGGCATTTTCTGAAACAGAAACTTGGCATGGCAGGAGTAGAAAGCGTGCAATTAGAGAAGAGAAGGGAATGGAACAAACAACGTGGATGCCATGACTCTAAAAGAATAAAAAACTTGAAACAAATTTGTGGACATCCGGGGCTTGAGGAAATCGTTTTGTACGAGCGGTCCTCTTTGGACATGCTCCAAGCTGAACCAACGGGAAGGAGGAAGACGTTCTGAAAAATAAAAAGAAAACCCGACAATTCATCAATTCATTGCGTTATATTGGTGTCACTGGGGTAGAAAAGCTGGCGGAATTATTCGCCTAATAGCTTTAGCACCGTGTAGATGAAAGACACAAAAATTGCCAATGTAATTTTGTACAAAAAAAATGATTGGTCATACTATGCTGTGAGGGTAGTTAAACAATGAATCTTTATTGTCAACACGACGGTACAACAGTAACACACTCTTTGCTGCTCGCCAGCTGCATCCAAAGCACGTGGTCCTGACACGTTTTGCCGAAAGAGTCCCAATGTTTTCTTCCCTCGTATAAACAAGTCCACGGAAGAACATTTCAGAGGAAGGAAAAACAAAAAAACACAAGAACTTACAATACTGTATTGGAAGGACTCCCTTGAAGAGTTTTCGACCCGAAACAGCACAAGCGCAGTTAGCGCGCCCCTATCTCCCTCAGGCTGAATAGAGAAGAAAGCGGCAGTAACCTTCGCACTCACACACGTGTAAGTGTTCGTACCACGCTTACAAATGCCAATTCTTTATCATTTCAGTAATGTTGATGATTCACTGCTGTCTTTACTTCTCTATGTTTATCAAAAAAAGCTTCTAGCGGCTCTAGGTACTGCTACATGCTTCAAATTCGGAATGAAACTGTATTGACGCACGTGCAGTTGCTGTTACTGTTACTGTCATCGCCAGTGTTGAGGCGCGTACGGTGCTCGCGCATTCGGTCGTTAAAACACCGCCTTGTCTGGCCCATGCGAATCCTTCCGCACGACACATAAATCCAACACTAGACACCTGCAACGCATTCAGCGAATTCGGTGCAGTGTTGCGTGTTGCAGATAGGGGCGAAAAGTAAAAAGCCACGTATCCAGATTTTGGCGTACTTCAATGATCCCCAGGTGGTCATATTTAATCCGGAGCCCTCCACTACGGTGCGCTTCATCACACGGGCATGGCTTCGGCACGTTATACCTTATACTCTTCTACCATGACCATTCGAGGCAAATTCTTAGAGCTGATTCAGTACATGAAAACAAGCTAGGTGCAGAAAAAATAAACTGGGCTCTTTTAGTAGGAATCTTGAAATTTTCGGCAGTAAGACACCTCCTTCATTGAAGAAAGTTGTTCACAGAGACTCACTTCTGCTAACGGCATAAGAAGCAAAGCACCATAAAAGAAAATTGAAACCGGCCCAACGAACAATAAAACGAAAAATGTAAATAGTAACACTTGGAGTAGACACCACCGTCGAACACCCCCGGGTTAAACACAGGGGTAAACTTTAGAGTTGATGTTAACCTCTACAAATGTGGATTGGGAGGAAAAGTAATGCAGATGACGAAGATCAGGTAGACTATCTGTTCAGTGGAATCGTTATTAGTGAACTGTGTAGACAGAATATATAAGAAGCATAAATACGGTGGAGGAATCAACTCTAAATATCCATAGGTCAAGAATGAATTCTGCGAACTCCTGATAGGCGTCGGTGCACTACAAATCTTTTGGGGTGTCCGTAGCACTGCACTGTATATAAAACAGGCTAATGTTGAGGATGAGAATAATGACAATAAGGCTGTTTCAATAGTGTTATTTACGCGGATTCAATAATGTTTGCTAGTATAGATTCATAAATGCTTCACCAAAACTCGAGTTTTCCGATTTTTATGCAGGACATTATTGTTATACAAAAGAAACGCTGATGAATGGTTACCTGCAGATATTGGGTAGAAAGCAAACTCACGTGCAATTTGCTTCAACATTTCTTATTCACGAACCTGATTAAGATAGTCGTCGTAGGAGCCCTGGAAAACCTTTTGAAGCTGAGCCACGAGCACTGATTTATATCTGCAACACTTTACTAATTTTTGGCTATGCATTATGTTATGTAATGCCAAAATTTGCAATCTTTAAACAAAAGAACATTTTCCCTAAATAAAAAATCGATTATAAAATCGCCTAGCTTGCCTGTTTATCGAAAACTGTCAGCGAAAAAGAAACAAAAAAAAGAAACATATACGCGCGAAAATTACTTTAAGTCCACTTGCGTGCTTTGAAGACAAAAGCTTGGTAATACTTGTTAACAATTATTTACTGCTACATCGTATCTGGGTCCTTTTCGTTGCTTTTGTATCTTTGTTGGCGCGAATTACTTCGTACAACTTCTTTTGGGTGAATGAATGTTTTCCGCTACGCCGTGTACCCATCTCTTCGCTTTTGTTCTTGCGTTTCACAGCTTAAATTACGTCGGCATGCAGTCTGCCGCACGCCACTAGTTCCCTAGAATTAGGATTCTGCGTGGCTTTAGCCGCCTGTTCAGCTCACGTGCCACCACGTTCAGCTCTAACGTGGCACGCACTATTCTACAACTTTTACGTTACCAATTCTTAGTTTTCGGACTTTGTTAAGCGGGCGGATTAGCCCCTCAAAGCTCCTAATTCTGAGTCACAACGCCCCCCCCCTCCGCCGCCAAGTTGGCATGTCACACGGGGAAAGGAACGAAAATGATGACAATTTTTGTTCTACCGCTTGAGACGTTCACGGACAGCGCTGCGGTAGCGCATTGCGCTGCCAATGTGGAGATCTGTGTTAAAATCTGATCTAATAAGACGTGTCTTTTTTAATTTCCTGTCGCATTTTAAAGACGATTGTCTTTCTTGGGCTACTTAAACCCAGAAATATTGGTCTGTCTGTCTGTCTGTCTGTCTGTCTGTCTGTCTGTCTGTCTGTCTGTCTGTCTGTCTGTCTGTCTGTCTGTCTGTCTGTGACTCGATTCAGCCATGCGGCCAAAGTAAAACAAGGCCTGAGCAGTGGTCTTATATAGTCACAGCTAAATCTACCCGACTAAGTCCGGTGTAATGTTCATACTTGTCAACATTGTTGAGGAAGAACAAGATATTACGCAAATATCAGAGAACAAAAATGATACAGAAAGGATATTTGAGGTGTTCCTATATAAAAAAAATATTACATGGTTGATTTTTGCGAAATTACATATTTCATCAACTGCAGAAAAAAATTCACTCCGCCGTCGCCTGCTGTCGCCCGCGCCACTATAGCTTCTGGCGGAATATTAAGACATCAATCCGCAACAGTTACGAAAGATTCCGCTAGAGAAGTTTCATTTTCTGCTTGGAAAGTACGCGGACTGCAACGCGGTTCTATAAATATTGTAGTAGGGCGCCTCTATTCACACGCGTCTCCGCCGTAAGGCAGCGTTGGCATCGAGACACCCGGCCTGGAGCAGTGGAACGCGGTAAATTTAAAAAGATTTAAACACACTTTTGGCGTCTTTACCTTAAGAGGAGCGTGACGCAAGAGGAACAACATGACAGGTGAGCGGGAAAGCGAACGAAGGCATTTAGTTGGCAAAAGTCGATAAAGACTACCATTTTCTGTCGACACTTGCAACAAAAGGAGCAGATACGCGGCCATTTTTTTAACCGGACCGCAACGACAGTTTTTCGGAAAATGGGGCTCTTAGGCCTTCGCCTTTGTAATGCCATCAGGTAATTACCAATAAACCTGATTCTTCAAACGAATATGGCACAGCTAATTCACGCGAAAAAACATTCCTCGGGGAAGTAAAGTTTGTTAAAGTACATTGAAGGTGGAACTGTGGCACTATTTATAATGCATAAATTGCAATAAATAAGAATGCACGTGTAATATTTCGCACTTTACGGTACAGGCCATTGCGGGATCGGTCCAGATCATTCTACCCCACCCGAAGATGTTTGAATCCCGTAAGTATATTGAATTTTTTTACGGTTAGCGGATGTAACTAAAATGCAGTTTTCCATGTTCTGTTTTCTTGCGTTTGCACTTCTCGTTTCCGTTTAAAACGTGAAGTGGGAGTGTAAAAAGTAACAATGCTGGCCTAAAATTCACACGACAAAAAAGGCAAGATTTAGTGCACGTCATTATTTTCCACGAAGCTGGTCTATTCCCCTCCCCCGAACTTATTAGGCGTAAAATACAGATTGTGATTACGAATGAGTTAGTATCCATGAACAAATTGCGTCGGAAACCACCTAGGCGCTAGGTGTTTATGCATTTTGCGAAGTATTTGCTTTTGATCATAGGCAAAGACAATTTAGGTTGTTAAGAACGCTGCTGTTTATTGAACCAATACAAACTCACTTGGTTTACGTAAATTTAGGGTGACCACGCAATACAGTCAAAGATTTTTGTCAACTTTAAGTAAGTAAAATTGAATATACGTATGCAATCAGGTGGCCAAACAAATAGAAAAAGAAGCCGATGGCGCCATCATCGCAGCATTTTCCGTTCAAAACCTATTGATACAGCATAACCGACTAACGAATGAAGGAAAGAAGAGAAACATATGTAAAAGAGAGAACATAAAATTCAAGTTTGTCTATACAACTTTCTATAAAACCGGCAGGATACGGGCATGCTCACTTCAAGAGCACGGTTGTCAAACTAATTTATCAAGTATTTTTCGTTAACCGCAAATGGAGGACAATTTGATTTTTTAACTATGAAGGGTAGCGTCTATTTTTTTCTTTGTTTAAAGGCAAGGAGCAAAATAGGAGCGTGTTTTTTTTTTCTAGACAGTAAAAACGCCGGGCATTATGTTTTTATTACGACCGAGAGGTCTTCGTATTACGTTGTCAACTTCAAAGTTATTTGAAAATAACGCACCGAAGACGAACTGTGTACGACAAGCAGCATTTTTAATTTATGCGGGAATAAATCTTTGTACTCTCCGTAAATACCTGTTTCGTATGAGATGCTGCGAGATTTTCTTTTTGTTATGTTGTCTAATATCCTCACGAAGTCACAGACGACGCCGTTGTCTTCAAGGGAAACAAGTTCATTGCAATGAACTTGTGCTCCCCTAACCACTCAAAGAATACACAGGCGGAGAAGCAGCAGTCAACAAAAGTGACGTGCTCAAGCGAGCGTCGGCGATTCGAATGCCACGGCGTCTGCTCTGCAGGCTTTTATCTTTCCGTGCGAGTGTTTCTGGAACCGTCGATTTCCATCCAGAACATTGTAGATCAAAGAAGATTATTCTGCGCTAGTGACGTTAGGGCGAAACAGTCTGCTTATCGGAATGAGATAGCCCTGCGGCATAAAAATAAAGAATGAAAGACGCGCTTCGCTTGGGGCACAGATAACAGACCCTGGCGTGGCCGGGCTGTAAACACAAACAATAAATACACAAGTCCATACATGGTTTGCGGCTTTTCTCCACCTCTAAGAGTGCATTGACACGATGCTAAAATAAAAGACAGTCCGTAAAAACAACAAAAAAAGTCCGTCATCTTGCATACTAAGGTTTCAAGCGAACAACGTGGACGACTTCGGGCCGCGTGCGCCGTCATGGTGTTCCGCAATCACCATCGGGGATACCTTATAGGTACGTTGGCCGACACGTCGTAGTATTTGGTAGGGTCTGAAATACCATCGCATAAGCTTCCTGAGTCCGCGTCGTCGGATGGGTGTCCAAACCCAAACGCAATCCCCTGGGTGCTACTCGGCGTCTCGGCATCGGAAGTTGTAGCGCCCGGCATCCACCAGCTGCTGGTCCGTTGTACAAACTCGACCGCGCTGCTGGCCTTCTCCGCACGCTGAAGGTATCCTTGGACATCTAGGTTGAGGTCGGCGTCTTCTACATGCGGAAGCATGGCGTCAAGCATCGTAATCGGCCATCTTCCGCAAACAAGCTCTAACGGTGTCACCTGCGTGGTTTCCTGGATAGCCGTGTTGTGCGCAAACATGACATACGGGAGCACTTCGTCCAAAGTCTTATGTTCAACGTCGACGTACATTGACAGCATATCCGCGATTGTCTTGTTCAGACGTTCTGTTAGTCCGTTGGGTTGGGGGTGCTACGCCGCCGTTCTTCGGTGATCCGTGTTGTTGTCCCGTAATATTCTTCCATCAGCTCCGCAGTAAAGGCCGTTCCATAGTCTGTGATTAGGACTTCCGGGGCTCCATGTCACCGCACAACTTGGCTTATGAAGAACTTTGCGACTTCTTGTGCAGTTCCCCTCGGAAGAGCGGCGGTCTCTGTGTAGCGCGTCATGTAGTCTATCGCTACGACAATCCACTTGTTCTAGGATTGGGGTATAGGGAATGGGTCCAGAAGGTCCATCGCAGTCTGTTGGAAGGGCCTCGATGGAACGGCGATCGGCTGCAAAAGTCCGGCGGGTCTCGCCGGCGGCGTTTTTTGTCGCTGGCAGTCACGGCAGCTCCGGACGTAGCGGGTGACGTCGGATGTAAGGCGGGGTCAGTGGTACTTCGCATTGATTTTTCCAGTTGTGCGGGCTGTGCCGAGATGTCCGGAATACGGGTCGTCGTGGCACGTTTCCGAAATTTCGTCATGAAGGTCTGCGGAGATGACAAGAAGATACTTCGTTCTCGTTCCAGGGCTGAAATTCTTCTTCACGAGAATGGGCTTTTTCAGGCTGAATGCTGGTAGGTTGCGCGTGAAGTTCTTAGGCACGGCGACGTTGCATCCTTCGAGGTAGTCGATTATAACGCGTACGTCGGGGTCGGCACGCTGCTGGGTGGCTAGGCCCCTCTCCGTCACGACTCTAACGAACGCGCTGTCTTCATCAGAATCTTATGGTGGTAGGTCGAAGGGAGCGCGGGACAGGCAGTCGGCATCGGAGTGTTTCCTGCCAGATCTAGAGACGATTGTAACGTCGAACTCTTGCAGGCGCAAGCTCTACCGCCCAAGACGGCCAGAAGGGTCCTTCAAATTGGCGATCCAACACAGCGCATGGTAGTCTGTAACAACCTTGAATAGTCTACCGTACATGTATCAGCGAAATTTTGAAATCGCCCATATAATAGCGAGGATCTCTTTTTCAGACGATTAGTTGTTTTAGGGGCGTTAGCTCCTTAGGGCGTGGGTCTGTCCATCCTCGACGTATGTATGTAGCCACCTCTAGTTTAGTTCTTGGATTGTTTACTAGATGGCGTGGCTACCTCTAGTTTAGTTCTTGGATTGTTTACTAGATGGCGGTACTTGTATATGATGAAAAGATGCGCTTGGATTGTTTACTAGATGGCGTGGCTACCTCTAGTTTAGTTCTTGGATTGTTTACTAGATGGCGGGGAGCGTTCTAATAAAATCCGTTCGCTGTTGGCGCGCACTCGGAGTCGCCCGATGGATAAGGCTGCAGATGTGCGAGCCCGCGAGGCAGAAGCGCTCCGTGAAGCTGCGCGACGCCGCCGCCAAGATCCTGCCGTACGAGAGCGGGAGGCCGAAGCGTGTCGTCTGGCTGCGCGACGACGCCGCCAAGATCCCAGCGTTCGAGAACGAGAGGCCCAAGCGTCACGGCAACGGCGCGAGGACCCTGCCGTAAGCGAAGCGGCACGGCTGCGGCGCGAAGAGGATCTCCAAAACGTCAGAGAACGGGAAGCAGCGAGAAAGCGCGCGTATCGGCAGGCAGACCCCGATGCAGTGAGAGCTCGTGAGGCGTCTGCAAAACGCATCAGGCGAGCTCAGCCCCAAGGTGCCGACGCGCGGTTTAAGTGAGACTTTCTAGACGTTACGTTCGGACACAGATGTAGTGGGCGAACTTTCACTGAAGAGTCACGGTTTTACCGATGATTTCCCCTCAGGAGCTTCGCCCACTCATCATCATTCACCCCGTCGATATGCTGTGAATTTTTTTCTCCTCCTTCGGCAGAGCACGGCTGGCAAATTTGATTACGTTTTCCCAACCGCTTTGTTTTTGGCCGAGGACGGCCCCCAAGCCTATATCCCTGGCATCCGTGTGCATTTCCGTTTCGGCGCCTTTGTCGCAATGAGCCAGCAGGGCAGGTTTTGCAGGCGTTTTTGCAGTTCGCAGAATGCTTTTTCTTGCTCGTTTTCCCAGCTAAAATCGGTGCTATCTTTTGTCAAGCGTGTGAGTGGCTCTACAATGCATGCGAAGTTTGCGACGAAGCACCTGTTGTATGCGCACAGTCCGAGAAATCTTCGCATGCCCTTCTTGTCTTTCGGCCTTGGGAAGTTTACAATGGCTGAAGAGTTTTGCCGGGTCAGGGAGGACTTCCGCGGCGTTGACGACGAGGTCCAAAAACTTGAGCTCCTCGTACGCGAAACGGCACTTTTCAGGCTTCAGCGTTAACCTCGACGAACGAATGGCCTCTACTACAGACTCCAGCCTTGCAAGGTGTTCGTCGATAGTCCGGGTGAATACCACAACGTCGTCGAGATATACGAAGGAAGTGTGCCACTTCAGGCAAGCTAGCACCGTGTCCATGACTCTATGAAACGTTGCTGGCGTCGTGCACAATCCAAACGGCATCACCATGAACTCGTATAGGCCGTCTGGGGTTATAAATGCAGTCTCCTCTGGGTCTATCTCGTCCACTTCAACTTGCCAGTAGCCGATCTTCAGATCCATCGATGAGAAGTACTTCGCATGCCAGATGTGGTCAAGGGTGTCGTCAATTCGTGGCGGGGGTATAGGTCCTTTTTGGTGATTTTTTTCAGTCTCCGGTAGTCAACGCAAAACCTTTATGTGCTGTCTTTTTAAATGCGGAGCATTTCTTAGGCTCGCGATGTCACTCGTCGATGTTGTCGGTGCCGTCGACACGCTCACTGCGCATGCGCGTCGCGTCGAGGCGCAGCTGTGCGTCTCTGCCCCGTACCCTCCTCGCTCACAACAACAGGTGTGGTGGTGCGGGAGGAGCGCGTGTACCCCGTGCGCTCCGTCGCTCTCAACAACAGTTGCGGCGGTGCGGGGGGAGCGCGTCTGTGCGCGCACGCGTCGTAGCTACCCATGCTCTGCGTCGCGCTCAGCAGTAACGGCGGCAGGGCGTGTTGTCATGCGAAGAAATCGCAACGACATTAAAGAAACGCCCAAAGAAGACGACAACAAAGAAGACGCAAGGCACGCGGCGCGAAGGTCATCGACACTGGCTACGACGCCGAAGGCTCGCGACTACGGCACGAGCTTGCGCCGGCGACCAGCCAATGGGAAGCGGCCAGCGACAGCACGTGGCGGCAGAAGGGGCCGAAGAAGAACACCGAGAGTGAAGAGAGACCGGAACGCTGGCGGCCGGGTGCCCTGACGCGGGCCACGTCCAAGAGGTCCTTCACAACAAAGCCCCTGGCGCCCTCTCCCGCAAGCAAGTTGTCTCGTCGGACATCGGCAGAAGGCAGCGACGTTCCAAGAGAGCTGCGTCGGCTCTTCAGCGACGGGAGCTCGGAGCGCGTTGCCCTACCTTCAGCCACGAGATGTCACACCCTCACTATGCTACCGGGAAGTGAGGTGCGGTGGACCATTCACGGTGACAAACCACGTACTTTCTCTACTTTTGTTTGAACTGTACCGTTTTGCCAACAGTTAGCCACGCTGACCTTATTATTCCCTCATCACTGTATCTGTTTCTGTTGTGTTCATTTTGGGTGGTTTGGAGCAATAGAACTTAGTCTCGTCGAAAGTTTTTCGTTTTATTATTATTATTGTCCCGAACCTGACAATAATAGGCGTCCACGACAGGACAAGGCTAGTTCATTTTTTGTATACTCCTAAACACCCGACATGGAACTTGCAGAGCTAATTGATTTGGGGAAGCGATTGGGATTAAGCGGCGACGAGCTAACGGAGCTAACCCAACGCTCTAGTGCAGATCAACGGTCGCACCCTCTTGAAGTGGCACGAGATGCCAATGAACGCAGGGTACTTGATGTAACTGTGGAACACCAGGCGGCCCTTCCCTCACCTGATAAAGTAATTTCACTTAGTCCGCAAGCGGAAGCATTGCACTGGACCCTTTCAGGGTTGGCCAAGGTTAATGTTGACCACAAACCGTGTTTCCAGGACAGCCCGTCTCAAAAGCGGAGCACTGTACCAAAAGAAGTCCGTATCAGAGACAGGGACTTTCCGACGCCCCATATTTCAATTCAGAGTGTCCATGAGTCCAGCAGAAAGCACGGGCCGCATATGCTCCGAAGGAGAACCTTCGGCCGGCGTAAGTTGCGAGACAAGAGAACCAAGAGAAAAATCGGTCGGGCAGGAAAAAGAACCAAGATAAAACTCCGTTGTTCACGCAAAGAATCGGCTAGTGGAAATAAAAACTCCACCTCACCGCGTTCGCACATTTCCTTTGAATGCATATATAAGATTTCAGCCGGTAAGAGTGAGAAAGAAACCAATCACCACCAGGCAAGTAACGTGTATGAAAGAGGCGGGGGGTGGCACCGTAGTCACTGAAGAAAATGGGACAAACTGCGCCAGCCTGACCTTTCGATTGATTCCTGTCCGGGTTTTCCCAGTTAGTACGTGCCCTTGTAAATATAGGCAATGAGTTGTTTTCGGGTCCTTGATGAACCACGTGCTCTCTTCGTGCTGTTGTTGAAGTAGGTTTTCGAAGCTGTTAAATTCATGAAGTATGAGTGTGCTCTGCTACTGGTGGACTGCGGACATTTTTGTGAAGTGATATTGAACTGCGCGTGGGGTGTGAACATTTTCCAGTGAAAAATGCTCAAGTGGGGGGACGTGTCATGCGAAGAAATTGCAACGGCATAAAAGAAACGCCCAAAGAAGACGACAACAAAGACGCAAGGCACGCGGTGCGAAGGTCATCGACACCGGCTACGACGCCGAAGGCTCGCGACTACGGCACGAGCTTGCGCCGGCGACCAGCCAATGGGAAGCGGCCAGCGACAGCACGTGGCGGCAGAAGGGGCCGAAGAAGAACACCCAGAGTGAAGAGAGACCGGAACGCTGGCGGCCGGGTGGCCTGGCCCGGGCCACGCCCAAGAGGTCCTTCACAACAAAGCCCCTGGCGCCCTCTCCCGCAAGCAAGTTGTCTCGTCGGACATCGGCAGAAGGCAGCGACGTTCCAAGAGAGCTGCGTCGGCTCTTCAGCGACGGGAGCTCGGAGCGCGTTGCCCTACCTTCAGCCACGAGATGTCACACCCTCACTATGCTACCGGGAAGTGAGGTGCGGTGGACCATTCACGGTGACCAACCACGTACTTTCTCTACTTTTGTTTGAACTGTACCGTTTTGCCAACAGTTAGCCACGCTGACCTTTTGTTATTCCCTCATCACTATATCTGTTTCTGTTGTGTTCATTTCGGGTGGTTTGGAGCAATAGAACTTAGTCCCGTCGAAAGTATTTCGTTTTATTATTATTATTGTCCCGAACCTGACAGTGTACACGTGATAACGGCGTGGTGGGTGCGTGGAAAGTTCGCGCGCTTGTGTACGGAAGTGTGCGCATGCGCGTCTCTCCCCCGTACTCCTCTCCCTCGAACGCGGGCGGTGTGTATATAAGCGGCGGAGCGCGCGTTCGGAATTCAGTCAAGGGCGTCTTTGCTTGGCTTTCGCTTGGCTTGACGCTTTGCTTGACGGCACCAAGCAATAAATACAGACTTTAACTTTACACTCCTTGCCTTCGCGTCTCCTTCATTCAATAAATAAGAATAATAAAGACGAAATAACAATTAAGCATTCCCAAACCATACCCAATTACGCAACATTCACGCGATACCCCCCCCCTACTCTGCGACGCATTTACTCGAGTTCCCCCCGTGGGAAGATGAGGGCGGCTTTTTTTTCTTCACCAGTACGACCGACGCAGCCCAGGGGCTTTGCGATGGCTGTATAATGTCGTCCCTGAGCATGTCGTCGACTTGAGTCCGGATGGCTTCCCGCTCGTGAGAAGAGACACAGTACGGTGACTGTCTGTATAGGTCGGGCTCCATCTTCGGTTATTATTCGGTGCTTCGCTAGAGGTGTCTGACGTAGTTTTGAGTTCGACGAAAAACACTCCCTGTAGTGACACAGCAAAGCCAATAATTTTTCCATTCTGCTGGCGGCAACGCCTGATTCACGACGAAGGGATTCGGAAGCTTGAAGGTATCTTCGGGTGCGCGTTCAAATTCGGCGACGGCGATCACGGCACTTGCTTCTTGCGTTTCTTCGAGGAACGCAATTGCAGCGCCCGTGTTTAAATGCTGATACTCGTCGGTAAATTTAGTGACCAAAACGTGGGATTGGCGTTGCTTAAAGCGCGCAATGCCTCTTGCGACAGAGAAACCGCGGCCGAGAACCAGCCTCTGGTCACTCTCTACGATAGCATCGACGTCAGGAACCACATCTTCACAGTAGGCGCTGATCATGAAGCTTGCGCGGGGTGGCAGGGTGACATTATCGTCTGCGATTCTTACAGCAGCACGGTGTTCGGGCTTCGGTCCCGGCGTCATGCAGTGATAGGAGGAAAATGTTATAGACTTGGCCTCTAGATCAATTATTGCACCATTATCCATCAAAAAGTCTATTCCGTGAATTACGTCACGGGAGCAGCTAGGCAAAATGACGAACGTCGCAGGGTACGTTGTGCCGTCTATGGTGACGCGCGTTGTGCACGTTCCACTTGGCGTTCCAGGTGGCCTCCTGCTGTGCGTATGTGCGGACCGTGCCATCTGGTCGTAACTTTCTTCAGTTTAGACGCGAATGATCCGCTCATTACTGAGTAGTCGTCACTCGTGTCTATGAGGGTGACTATTTCAAAGCCTTCGATAGACAGCTGAACGTCGGACGCCGCCTTCCTCGTGTTCCGGGTGAGTCGTGGCGTCGTATTTCTGCTTGCACGTGTTGACGGTCGACCACTATACGTCGTCGGCTTCGTCGTATTCGCAGCGGCAGGTGCGGTCATGTCGGGTACGCGTCGCCCCGTATTGCTCTCGTCGTGTTCGGGAGTGATGTCAGGGTTAGATCGGGTTGTCTGGCTAAGGGCATGGTCTTCAGCGAGTCGCTGCGTCGTTGGAGGGTTTTCATTTTTCCGCGGGCGTGCAACTTTACCTACAGAAGTTGCTGCTTTTAGTTTCCCCCGCCTGGGCTGGGGGACCTTCCACGTGAGAAATCAGCAGTGCTACGGCGGTTCGGCGGCTGGTACGGGTAGGGCAACGGTAAAGGGTTGAAGTGGGTTGGTCCTCGATTGGTGTTGGAGAGGCATTCTTCGATATCAGTAGGGCGCAGGCCGGGTCGGGGGCGTGGGGCGTCGACGGAGAACCCTCACGAACCGAGCATCTTGTAAGGACAGCGACGGTAGATGTGGTCGGCCTCTCCGCAGTGGTAGCACAGCGGACGATTATCGGGGGTTCCCCATACGTCCGTCTTCCTCGGCGTCTGGCTTGGGACTGCAGGGGGTCATGCGGGCGACAGTGGATGGCGGTACGGCGGGAATTCTAGATGACAGGTTGGAGCAGGGCGGGGTCGACGAACAGCCGCGGCGTAGGTCATGGCTCGTGGTTCGCGAGGTGCATCTGACGGCGTAGAAGTTCCCAGGGCGTTTCGGACTTCTTTTCGGATTACGTCGGTGAGGGAGGCGACTTGGGTTTGCGACGTGGTTGGGAAAAATTTTCTGACTTCTCCGCGAACGACGGTGCGGATTGTTTCCCGTAAGTCTACCGACGTGAATCCAAGGGCGGTTACAGGGGCCGCCGAAAACGCGTTGAGTTGTCGATCGTACTGCCTCGAATGCATTTCTAAGGTCCTCTCAATCATCTAAGCCTCGGTAACGAACTTAGCGACGGTTTTGGGGGGGTTTCGAATAAGTCCAGCGAAGAGCTCTTGTTTCACTCCGCTCATCAGAAAGCGCCCCTTCATTTCTTCTACCATTTCGGGGTCAGCTCGTCGGAACAGCATCTTCATCTCCTCATCGAACACCACAGCACCTTCGTTAGGACGTTGGATTCGTGTCTGCAACAACAGCTCAGCTCGTTCTTTCCGTACGACAGTTGTGAATGCTTTCAAAATTTCCTCTTTGAACATGCTCCATGATGTTAGCGAGCTCTCGTGATTTTCAAACCAGACTTGAGCCGAGTCTCCGAGGTAGAAAAACACTTGCCCCAGAGTTTTATCATCATCCCATTGGTTGAAACTTCGGACACGCTCCAGCTTCTCCAGCCACTCTTCCAGGTCTTCACCAGGGGATCCTCGGAATGATGGGGGCTCCCGTGGTTACTGCAGAACGACGAAAGGATTTTCTTGGTTGACCATGGTGCTGGTTGCGACGTCTTCCTTCTTCACTTTCTCCGGTAGTAGACCGAGCTCAGGTGGTAAACCTTGCAGGCGGCGACTGGCTCTTGTTGGACCGGCTTGGCGGCTTCCAGAGGTTGTAGGTGCATAAAGGGTGCGTACCCAGCACCTCCACCAGATGTCACGAAGTCACAGACGACGCAGTTGTCTTCAAGGGAAACAAGTTTATTGGAGCGAACTTGTGCTCTCTTAACAATTCAAAGAATACACAGGCGGCGAAGCAGCAGTCAACCAAAGTGGCGTGCTCAAGCGAACGTCGGCGATTCGAATGGCGCGGCGTCTGCTCTGCAGGCTTTTATCTTTCCGCGCGAGTGTTTCTGGAACCGTCGATTTCATCCCAGAACATTGTAGACCAAGGAAGATTATCTGGGCTAGTGACGTTCGGGCGAAACACTCTTCTTATCTGTATGAGGTAGCCCGTGCGGCATAAAAATAAAGAATCGAAGACGGGCTTCGCTTGGGACCCAGATAACAGACCCGGGCGTGGCCGAGCTGTAAACAGACACAATGAATAAGCAAACCCATACATGTTCGCGGCAATATGTTTATTCGTCATTGTGAGGCTTGGCTGTAGATACTTGATTCGTACCTTAATATTGGTTCTTACAATGATTTCTATGCAATTTTTCTTATTAAGGTGTAAGATGTAAAGTGTGAGGGATATAGGTAACTGCACACTACTTTAGCGCTTCCCTTCTTGTTCAGGGTGTATATCCTAAGTCAGAGTCCCTCAATGGTTTACTGTTAAAGAAACTCCGGCGGCAGTTTTATACAAGGGCAAAAGCTACCGCTAGGGTCGCCGCTGTTAGCACGGGGACATTCCGTGCCCGCGCCACCCGCGCGCACAACACTCCACTGAACTTCCTGACCGATCGAGGCAGTTGTTGATAGCCCAGAGAATATTTCTTTATCACTCATATTTAGCTTGACATACAATAGGGTTGCTGCATTCATGTGTGCAAAAGTTTTCCTTACTTACCTTTTCAAGATATCAACGATTCGATGAAGCCAGTCGTGTCTACTCAGCATTTATGCATGTACATGTTGTTGCAGCAGTTTTTTTATCTCGTGCAAGGCAGCGTAAGATTGTGCTCTATTTAAGCAAATGTTAATTACTTGGGTTTTCGAGACTGGCGATGTTTCAGGTTTCGAAAATTTGCTCCTTAGTTGTCTAAATTCTTCTTTCAGCAGAGTATTATCTGAGTTAATTCGGCATTTTTTAAAACCCGATGCCTTGTTGATAACATAGTTCTATTACCTCCTTATCATACCAAAGTCTTGTGGTATTTCTGCGTTGAAGCTGTGTTTTATATTTGATTTATTGTAAATGACTTCAAATTTCTCTGCAGTTATATCATAAGTTACAAAATGATTGTGTACTTCCGTAACTTCGTCCCATTTGAGCGATCTAATTTTTCTGCTAACGTCTTTGTCCAATATTACCCATTTTTCTAACTGTGGCTGTACTAGTGGCCAGCCATTATTCCCTGAAACTCCTCGTGAAGTAAAGTGATGGTCTGCAACTTTTATTTAATTATTTAGCCAACTGTTACAAATTTCGGTGTTCTCGTGCTGATATGATCAATACAAGTTTGCGTCAAACGATCACATAAGATTTCTTCTCGTGTACAATCTCGAATTTAATTTGCAAACCCATAGCCGCTTAACAGCATTAAGTTGTCGTTAAAACCACCTTTAGATGTACCAGTAATGTCAATGTTAAGTCTCCGGCAAGGATTATTTTCTTATTGTTGTGCCTGCTCAGAAATACGGAAAGCTCTTCTAAAAAGAGTGCAATATTTTATTGGGTGGCCTGTACACAGCACAAACTAAGAACTCACCTTATAGATTGTCATCAGTTAACGCTAGCACTTCAGCTTCAGTAAAGATAACAATCTGTCGCACAACCACCGACTCTGAACCGCCTTCACGCCTCCTTCTTACCTGTGCCCCCTACACAGCAATTTTGGCTGGAACCTATTAAGAACATTACACAGTCACTCTCTGAGATTATAGTCTCAGTCAATATAAGAAAGTAGAGATAGCCTTTGTGGCTTAAAAACTAATTGTAAATAATTCCAAGGTTTGTGTAGGTTTCTGAAATTTACGTGCATTAGCTCGAGGCTTACGTTCTTGGAGTTCTCCGATGCCCGCCTTTATTTTTGTGCTAGCCAATTTTTAGTGATGGCAAGCTTTTGGTCACTTTACGTTATTAAATTTGTTCCAATACTTTTCTCATTTCCCCAACTTTGGCTCCCTCGTGCTTTTTAACGAACAGCCATCCGTGCCCAGCTAATTCGTACATCTTGCCTCTAGCAACTTCCTTGCTCTACCACAATATTTTTTATGCACGCTGTCAGGTTTTCATTGCTAAATGCCCCGGTATTTCAGTGTTTCTCAAACATTCAGCGTTCATTTCTTGTCGAGAAAATCGCACATTTATATGGAACATCACGCCTGCTTTGGCACTGATCCTTGGTACGACTTTGACGACCTCGTGACTGGGGGCTTTCAGTTTTAGTCTGTTGGAAACAGCGCTCAGAATTGCATGTAATTCCTCCCATTCGATACATTCAATGTCATGAATTTCCAAGTTTCTTTTCCTCTAGCAGCGCTCTAATCTACCCACTTGAAGTTCTAAGTCACACGGCCGTTTATTCTTGGCCAGCAATTCGGCATTTAAGCGAGTTATTTTTTCTGCAGATCATTAATTTCCTTCTTTCGTGACTCCAGTGTTGTTGGCAAGTTGTCGCACGCAGAAAGCAAGTGAAGAGACTTTTCGACACCCTCTATAGCTTGTCTGCTTTAAATTTTGCGATCCGTGGCATCGTGCATTACTGATTGTCATTTGCGTTTCTCTTCCAAGAAATCTATGGGACGAAGCAGTAGATCCAATTTCGACATTACGCCGGTCAGTGAAGGGTTAGTAGAAGATGCACAAGAAGCTTCTGCCTGAGTGTTGACGTCATCCTGCTTGCGGCATTGTGGAGATTTGCTACTCAAGAAAGCCTTGTTTGTGTCCCGTCTTCACCCCGACACCTCAGTTCCAACCGTGCTGAAACTCGTCACGGATGTTTGTAAAGATGGCAGCGTCGTTTGCACGCGTCTAAAAACCAAGCACCCGAGCTACGCCTTCTTTCATGTTGCGGTAAGCGATGCGTGTTTCGATCTTGTGAATAAGTCGTCAGTGTGGCCGAGCGGGTGCTTATTCCGACAATTTGATGGCACCCTGCGGGAAGACCGTGCGCTGAAGCCCTCCGAAGTAAACGCCCCATGAGTATTTCTTTTTACTACCAAAACACACGAGGCCTACGGACAAAAGCGCAACAGTTCTTTGATAATGTGGTTCTTTTCGATCATGACGTATACTGCATTACTGAGAGGTGGCTCTCAGACCAAATTGCTTCTAAGATTTCTTCCCGGACGAGTACGCTGTCTTTCGCCATGACAGAGACTACGAACGCACCGGTCAAAAGTACGGTGGAGGAGCTTTAATCGCCCTGCGAAAGTCCATGGTTGCGTTTCGCCGAGCTGATCTCGAATTGGGAAATGAATGCGTTTGGGTAGAAACAAAGACAAACCGCGGAAAAAACCTGCTCATTGGCGTGTATTATATGCATCCAACTCTAGACTTCCCCGCATTCGCGTCCGTTTTTCAGCACCTCTCAGAAAGTATAGACCCTGGAAAGTACAACATTCTTTTATTCGGTGATTTCAACGTGCCCGGCCGGTGGTGGGATCCCGGGGAAAATGTTGGCAATTCTACCAAAGCCGCTCACTTGTTTAACTTTTTCTCATTCGCTGGATTGGCATATGCTGCACTTCCTCCTAACCCCGCAGGAAATGTCCTTGGCATCGTCTTCTCCAACTTGACCTCCTTAGACCTTAAACACGCTCGAGAAGCCCTTGTTCCGGTCGACCCGTGGCATGAACCATTCACTGTCACGGCTTTACTACCGGTTGCCTATGAGCGGCGCATGGAGACCCCATTGTTTGATTTTCCCAGTGGCGATTACAATGCCCTCTACATAACGCTCCAGGAGACGAATTGGGAGCCAGTCTACACATCGCATAATGCAGACGCAGCGGTGCACCTGCTCACAAAAATTGTCCAAAAAGCAATGGACGAGCACATACCAAAAAAGTCTAAGCGCCCTCATCAATTCCCTTTCTGGTTCAGCAAAGAACTCCGCAGCGCGCTGCGCAGTAAGCGTCGATTCCACAAACTAAGGAAAGCTAAAAACGACACGTCCGCCGACACTAACTTCAAAGAACAGCGCTCACTTGTGAAAGTGCTGCTCGCTCGCGACAAAAAACATTTTTCAGACTTCACAGAATCTTCGCTTACCCGATCCCCGAGCGACTTCTGGCGGATCTTTAGCACGCGCACAAGAAAGGCCCCTGAGCGGATTACTCTGCAGGATGGCGACACCATCGTTTCCGACCCAGCCAGCATTGTTGAAATATTCACAAAACACTTCTCGTCCGCGTACTCCTCGTCACGCGACAGCGGCTTCCCGCTTCGGCTCGCGCAGATAGGTGATGTCATACACACGCCCAACATAACCGTTGAGGATGTCACGGCTGCTATCCGCAGCCTACCTTCGAAGAAATCCTCAGGCCATGATAACATCCCATGCTTCATTGTAAAAGGCTGCTCTCCCATTTTCGCGCCGTTGCTCTGCCACATTTTTTGTCTCTCGCTTGAAGAGCGGCACTTTCCGACAAATTGGAAACCCGGCGTTGTTTTTCCTCTCCATAAGTCCGGAAATGCGTCGGGGCCTGGGAACTACCGACCAATATCTCTCCTTTGTTCTTTCTCAAAAGTTTTCGAAAAAGTAGTACACCGTTATCTCTTGTCCAAAATCCGGCTCCTCATTCATAGTAATCAGCACGGTTTTATACCTGCCCGGTCCGTCGAATCAAACCTTGCCTGCTTTCTGAGTGACGCCAGCAAGTACATACTTTCACGTCAACAAATGGATGCCATCTACTTCGACTGCAGCAAGGCCTTCGACCGCGTAAACCATGATTTGCTCCTTCGCAAACTGTCTTCTTATGGCTTGGCTCCTGATTTCTGCGAGTGGTTTGCAACCTACCTCAAACAGAGAACAAACTTTGTTCAGTACGCTGGTGCTAAGTCTCGCAGCTTCACTGTACCGTCCGGGGTTCCCCAGGGCTCTATTCTCGGTCCTTTATTGTTTAACTTATTTGTGAATGATGTGCAGTTAATTATAAAGCATTCATCTCTATTGCAGTTTGCAGACGACATGAAACTCTATCGCGCAGTGGGATCACAGGCGGACTGCGCCCAGCTTCAACGTGACGTACAAGCAATCTCCCTCTGGTGCAAAACTAACTACTTAGATTTGAATCCATTGAAGACCGTTACAATTACATACACTCGGAAAACCTCTCCTTTAACCTTCCCATACCACCTCGACTCTCTGACGATAAGAAGAGTAAGCGAAACACGTGATTTGGGCGTTCTGATGGATTCGAAACTACGATTCACACCGCATGTAAACTACCTCGCACGCTCATCTCTTCGGACTTTGGGCGCTATCTCTCGTGCAACAAGGGACTTCTCAGGAGGTTCGTGTTTCCTTGCTCTGTACAAAGCCCTTGTACTCCCAAAGCTGGAGTTTGCATCGGCAGTCTGGAACTGCATGAGTGCGTCGTCGTCTTTGCGCTTGGAAAGGGTTCAGAAAAGGTTCACGCGGATCTTCTCTCGCCGCTACACCCTACACGAGAAATACGCTTACAAGGATGTCATCAAGAGGCTGAAGCTCGAAGAACTGCAATCTAGACGCACAAACCGCGATTTAGTGTTTTTGTTCAAGTGTATACACTCCAGATTCGACAGCCCGAAATTAGTGAGCTCTGTTCGGCTAAGGGCACCAATTCGAGCTCTCCGCCCCCACCTTTGCTTTGATGTGACCCCCTCAGAAATGCTGTCTCCAGTGTGCCGTGTGCAACGTGTGTACAATGATGACTTTCGTGCATCTTTGGACGTCTTTTCCGGCAATGTTAACTCTTTTAAACGCGCCCTGAAAAATGCATGCATTTGAAGCCGCTGTTGCCCATTCAGTATGGTATAGAAGTTATCTCCTGTTCGTGTTTTCCGTTCCCTTCCCATTTTCTACACTTGCACCGTTTGCCGTACACATACTCCCGTGCACCTATGTATCTGTGTCCGCAGGTGTGTGTGCATGCATGCACGTGCGCATTTGCCTGCACTTGTTCACCTTCACATGCACCCGCGTGGGCATGCGCGTATGTATGTTTTGTTTGCACTCACGAGCGTATGTGCCGTGCATACATATAAATTTTGCTTTATATGTACTTATTACCAGTATCCACGTTCCCCAGTAAGTTACGACGGTGGATTGTACTGAACTTGCGTGCATGCGAATGTACTTTGTAGTATACCTTGTCACAAGCCCTGTCTCAGCGCGTGCTAATGTACCTGACTGTAATCTCAATTCCTTAAATGTATAAATTGAGTGTGTGTGTGTGTGTGCGTGTGTGTGTGTGTGTGTGTGTGTGTGTGTGCGTGTGTGCGTGTGGGTGTGTGTGTGTGTGTGTGTGTGTGTGCGTGCGTGCGTGTGTGTGTGTGTGTGTGCGTGTGTGTGTGTGTGTGTGTGTGTGTGTGTGCGTGCGCGCATGCGTGCGTGCTTACGTGTGTGTGAGTGCGTGTGCGTGCCTGCGAGCACGCGCGTGTGCGGTGGTACTATGTACTTTGTGATCCCTGCACTTCATAACCAGTCTCCATGTTTTACCGTTTGTTTATCTGTGTGTCGCCCTGTCCTTTTTGTGTGCACCACCCAAGAAGGCCTAGTGCTGTTGGTGGGCACCACCCAATAAACAATAAACAATAAACAATAAACAATGACCATTCCAGTACCTCTTCCAGTGTCCTCCGATTAAGCATGGTTGTTGTAATTTCTGAGCATTTTCCAGTGTGGCAACAGTTACCGAATTAACGACATTTCAGGTAATGGTTCTCAGACGTAACATCTTTCAAACAGGCCAAACAATTACCAAAAGACATTTTGAAGAAAAACTAGGAAAAACTGGTCCAGTCTGACGAAGACATTAGCTGCCCAATCTTATTTCAAGGAAGCCTCACGTAAACCGGCAGAGTAAATACATGTAGCATAGCTCATGTACTCCACCGGAATGCAACGGCGGCACAGAGAACTAAGCACTGTCACTCCGACTCACTCGACATAAATTCTCGTAGTCCGTTCCGCTCCCGCCGATACCGCCGGTTAATAGCCGCTCGGCGTAGCATTAAGGCGACATGTTTCGGTGACGCCATAGGCGACAAAATCACAGAAGAAGCGGCAGGTATGGTCTAATCTTAGGCAGTCGGCGACCAGAATTTTCTTCGGGGCGGTTCCTAAACAAACCGAGTAAATGCATGTACCATCGCTCGTGCACTCCGCCCGACTCAGGGAAACCAAACCTAAAAATAGATGCTTAGGTTAAGCTTCTCAATCTCAAAGCACCACTCAAGAAGGTGCGCAGGACAGCCCCGAGACCGGACATTATTACGGTCAAACTACTGGCAAACCTCGCAGATCCCTGGACGGCACACCTACTTAAATGCATAAATTTTATCTAGGATGGTCATACGCTACCGATTGAGTGGAAGACCTCTCTTGTTACCTTTGTCCCCGAACCGGGAGAACGCGTTAATATCGACAATGTTAGACCCATCTCTTCATCCTCTTGTGTTGGTGCACGCATAGAAATCATGCAGGGATCGATTATCTGTCTATATAGATCTTGGCCTTTCCGCACATATATCGTATACGGTTCCTGTTCACACAGGTCTCCACAAGATATTCTTTAATTAAATCAAGACATTACTAAACCTATGACAATGAGAGGGAACGACAAGCTGTTTTAGCCCTTGATCTCAAGTATGTTTTTATAAGACGTCAAAAGCATCAGTATCATTGTCAATTTAAGCTCCACAAAACAAATGTCCAGTCCAAAATTGAAAACAAAATGCATGGTACTTTTTACATGGGAACGCGATGTGCTCCACATGGTGGTGTTTTCTCAATTCTCCTTTTAAACATAGCTATGATGCATCTAGCGAAACAACTATCCAAGATTCCAACATACATCACGCCAATTATGCGGGTGATATGACGGTATGGAGATCAAGTGGACGCCTGGGGGACACGACATCTAGTCTACAAGACGTCACTACCATTATCTTTAATTATCCAAAATGTGGCCTTCTCTGCTTCCCCAATAAACCTGAACACCCTCTCATTACAATTAACCCTAAGGGCTCTACAAGCATGCATATTACGTTCTTCGATACCCCAGTCAACTGTGTTAAAAAGATGCGCACTCTAGGGCTGCATATTAACAGCAAGTTCAGTCACAGAGCTTCGATAATCAAATTAAGACGCCTAGGAGACCAGGATGCATGTATTATTCGGAGAGTGTCAAAAAACACTGAGACCTAAAAGGAAAGGGTGCTCTTAGACTTCCGTGTGAGTTTGTTCCCAGCCAGCTGCTCGGCGCGATGCACAAACACCTCGTCGATCCTGCTCGAGCAGGACTGACGACGTGTTTGAGGTGCTGCCATGTTTTTTTTTTATCCCTGGATTTCCCTGAAGGTGGTCGCAAATTTGATCCCTTGGTTCCGAGCGAGCTCTGTGGCGTGTGCAAGCTTTTCCTTTTCCCGTGAGGCCATGGCGCCTTATCTTGCGGTTGAAGTTTTGTCTGCGCCAGCGCTTGTGGATGCTTTGGTAAGCCTCCCATAGGTAGAGCTGTGAGCGATAGAAAAAACATCAAAAACCGTGTAAAAAACTCTTTTCTTTCTATTTTTTCAACCAATATAACGTTTCTCCGATGACATTTGTTGTGATGCGACCAATCTGCAATAAGGGAAGCGCTGCTTGAATTAAATGCGTTGGCGTGAAATCGTGCGCAGATTTCGAGAGCGGGAGCTCTGCTCAGATTCAGAACGTTAAAATTATTTTATTTTCGGTGTTATTGGAAACATGTATCGTACAACTAAGTCTCTTAATTGATTATAAGGTGAAAGCTCTCGATTATCGATGACGTCTTCACTGCTAAATCGTGTTTGCGGTGCCGTCGCGTTCACCGTTCACGCCGCACGCTTCCGGACAATTCTTGTTCCATCCTGGCACGGTACCGGGTCGGCGCTGCAGCTACCTGACATGGCTTGGGCTCTGCGACCCTAGTTCAAATACCATTCGAACCCAACTAAGCTGCTATGTACCAATTATTTACGTATTTTCGTTTTACATCGGTCGTAATTTGGTTTGCTTTGTGAATCCATCTGCAACTACGGTCAATTTTCCCGTTGAATGAGACATCTAGCTCTTCTTGCCTTAATTAAGAAGCATGTAGAGTTTTTTGTACATCTGTGAGGAATTGTCTTCTATTTAATTCTTCATATTTCTCTGAAACAAACATAAAAAACCTGTTTTTTTTCACGCCCTTACACATTACATGAAAACTTACATCTCTACCCAAAAGTTGGCAAGCCCGGCATCAATGGTTAGTGAAGGGATGTCCTGATCAAGCTTTTTGTGGTGGGTTTTATGTCTATTAGTAGTTCGGTTCCCGTGTCTACGTTTGATAGTGGAGCGTCATCCGCATGTCTGTTTAGTAGAAATCGAAATTTGTCCCAATGGACTAGTGTGACCTACGGGGAGTGTATTTGATTTTAGTCGTGTGCTTAATTACTGTCTCGTAATAAAGGGATCACTGCTGAGGGTGTCACCAGTAATGCTCCACTCGCATCTCGTGTACAATGCGAAGGTAACATCTGGGGCAGTGTCAACTTGGACGCTGTTACGTATCCTGGTAGCTACACTGGGGTTGGTAAGAATGCTGAAGTGGTGTAGCTGCATAAACAAACTATGTTCAATAACACCCAGGGATCCTAGACGTCGCCCAAGAGCCATTGGGCTCTGGCAGCGTCTTCGGCCCGCTGAATGGCGCAGACTTTATCCGCTTGGTCGGAACTGAGCAATACGGTCTCCCATTACTCGACACTAGCGAAGTTACCTCCAAACGTTGTCACCTGTGAACAAGCTCGCAGCGTGTGTGCTGGGTGTGCCCTGTCTTTATGCCGGTGGCACTTGCCAGAATATTTCCTTGGGTAACATCGACTGCACGCAAGCGGGTTGGGGTACGAGTTCAATTGCAAAAGTAGCCAAGCCACGGATTGGCCTTTACTGAGGGTAGCATCAGCTGGTGGAAAGCGGGCCCTTTCTGGCCTTTAGTGATTAGTGATGTCCCTGTAGGACACGGGCCAACCCCTGCCTGAAGAACGAAGTGAAAGAGGGCTGTTGTCACCAGCTCGGTTAGAAAATCCTCGAGCGGCGTCGTACGCGGATTACTTACGAGCCAGGGCGGAGGGTGCAGGTACCCATATTAGGCATATTTTGCAAGACCGCTGATTGTTGTGGACCCTAGCCCTTAGAATCGCAGACGCCTCTAAAGGGATGTGCCCCCTCGCGTATTTTATAATAGTCGCTCACCACGTATTTCACTTTTGCAGATGCTTTCATTGCCAAGGCAATGGCGGCCTCTTCACCCACCTCCGGTTCGCTCGTGCGAACCGACCAGAAGCTGATGGAATTGCCCTGTCGACTGACTATTATTGCAAGGGCCATGGCATCGTGAACCGTGTAATTTAGTAATCGTTTCTGCAGGACTATCGCCCTTGTCTGCCTGTGTTCCGGATTGTGAACCGGGTGCACGTTTTAAGGTATCGGTGGGATGGCAATTGGTTCGCGCACTTCGGGAGCCAAGGGTACCTTGTGAGTGCCAATTTGCGGGTGGTTGATGCCCAGAGAGCCGATAATATTCCGACTCGTCTGGCTCTAGCTAAGCCGCTCTCGTTGATCCAGCCGTTGAGCCTCTATGAGTTCACTGAGGGTGTTGTAAATCCCCAGCGCCTCTAAACGTTCCGTAGCAGCAGTAATCGGGATGCGGAGAGCGTCCTGGTAGGCCCATCTACTAAAGCAGTCAATTTTGAAGTCTTCGACCTTTTTGAGGTGTGTTATCCTACTGAAAACGAATGCATCTACTAATCGAGCAGGATTGTGCTCCTTCATGCCGGTTAGCGATTCGCAATATGAGTCGATTGGTCTGCTGCACGCTTTTTTGGAGCGCGAGGACGGTTTCCGAGTTGTGTCCATCAGCCTGTATTCGGAGACCGAGAACACATACACTGGACACTGTGGGATTGGGCTGCGTTCCATTCGCAAAAATCTGCACAGCCGTGGTGTTCGGGTCTGTACGTCTACCCCTAATAGTGAGTCTGTAGAGCAAGAGTTCTGACTTTTGCCAGGAGTACCTGAGGCCTCGGGGACCTACGTACCGCTCAACCGCCTGAATGTCCTGTTGCAAGATGTCCTGATTTTGCCCGTCACTGTCTCCGTTGACCCATAGCATGACATCCCCCGCATAGAGACTGTGTTGGGGACCATCGACCTGTTCCAGTATTTCCAGAAGCCCCATCATGCCTGCGTTGAAAACGAATGGGCAATGGACTGAACCCTGTGGAGTCCCTCTGCTCCCAAGCCCGATCACATCTGAGTGGAGTCCCCCAACGATTAAAGTAGCGGTTGATTCAGAAAGTTATTTGCTGAAAGAAGGTATAGTTAGTTAGTGACCCCCGTCTTGTTTACTTAACTATCAAGTTTTAAACCTAATTAGCTTGATTCAGCTTACTTACCTAGCCTAAATCAGCCCATTTAGCCTAATTAGCTTATCTAAATTACTTAATTAGGGGATTCTATTACTTAACGTGTTAGCGGCTTCGCGCTTATTTACAAAGATTGCTATTAGACCATGGTGAATGTCTTTAGTGTCTATTTGTTGCCTAGTCGCCGGTAGGTTGCGGTTGACCAGGGCGGCTTGCGGGAATTTTCGGAGTCCTGAGAAACTTTATAGCCGGTAGAGTGACCTTAGAGCCGGCTTCTTGAAGTGGAATTACATCAGAAGGAAATTAAAGTGTCTGAACAAGTAGCCGTAGCTCTGGCCGCTTCCGTTTAGATCCACGGTAATTCTACTTCCAGATTTTAGGTGTATGGTTTTTCTTTGTTTCTCTTTACATGAGCAGCGGAGTATGCTGTAATGGGGCTCTTAGTAGTTGTCTATCTGTTGGTATTACAAGAAACGTTTAGACAGAATTTTGCACTTCTAGAATGCGTTGAAGCATGTGTGCAATGGCGCCAACTTTATCTTCGACTTGATGAGGGGGGGAAGTTTCGACAGCGCGCTTTTTGTTGGGGATGAATTAACATCTGTACCAGAGGGAACTGCAGGGGTGGTCGCTTGTTAACGGAGGGCTTTATTTTTGTCCCGCAAGGGTCACTTATGTTTCAAGAGCTTCTCGATGCTCTTCGTAAGAGATTTCACTTCTTTTTTTAAGGCTAGCGAGTTCCAGCCGAGAGAGAGAGATACATTTACTAACCCCATTTCAAGTGACGCTCGCAGGCGTCAGACGGGGTGGAACCTTATTCACGAGTCCCATACGAGTCCAATAGCTCCTGGCCCCCTGGACGTGAGCTCTTGCTGCGTCGACAGGTCGGGGCTGGACATCAAGATTTCCCATCACTCGGGTAGGGGAGGAACGATGAGGGGTAGGAAGGCTGGGGATTCGTGAGCCGAGTGCACTACGCCAGTATGCGCGGCAGAGTGCCTTCAGTCTTTTTGTAGAACGGGTAGATAGGCTCGTGGTCTGTCGGGAACATCTTGCACAATAACGCTGGCTGCACCAGTGACCCCGCTTCTGCACGGCGCATGATCATCTCTTCGTTGCGTTCGATTTGCCGGTGCGGCCCGGGAAGCCTGAACCTGGCGCTCCTGTACAGCCGGGTATTCTCCCGGTAGCTCGTAACTGGGTGTGGTAGCTCCGACTCGTCCTCGGCCCGGTCTGCTAGTTTGCGGGCGTCGTCGTCGGCGAGGGCGTTGCCTTCATTTGTCGAGTATGCCGGAACCCACACGAGCTCTACGTCTCGTCCCGGTGGGCTATGCTTTGCGAGAATTGCTAGGGCCGCGTGGGAGACGATCCCCTTGCGGTAATTGCCGTAAGCCGTCTTGGATTCTGTGACGATCGTCTGCACGTCCCCGTGCGTGAGGACGAGAGCGATGGGCACCTCTTCTGCTTGGCTGAGGTCTGTCGTCCGTACCGACGCTCTGGTGACCCGCTTGTCGATGGTCGTGACGGCGGCTACTGCTTTGCTGGGGAAGTGAGGCGTCCGCGTAGAGGACCCAGGGGTCTGCTTGCAGCTGCCGGGTGAATGCCTGTGCCCGCGCGGGGCGCCTCTCATCGTTCCTGCCGGAAAAACTCTGAAGGGATTTGGGTAGCCGCGTAGGAGGGGGGTTGTTCAAGGAACAGTGGGATGGCCCGGTTCCCCAGCTCGACGTGGTAACAAATCGACGTGGTAACACACGTCGATTTGCTTCCGCTGCAGGGTGCACTCCATCAGAGCGTTTCCGTAGCGGACGTAGTTAGGGACCTTGTGGTCCGCGAAGGCGATCACTACGGACATCGTCTTCCCGATCCGGTTCGCTTGCAGCGCCGTCTGGTTGTGCTCGTCACTACCAATTCTTGAATTTCTTTGGCCGTGTCCTCTAACGGGACGCCGCGTATCACAATATTTACGGTCCCTCGAGGGGCGGACTCATAGGCGCTCACCGCGTGGGATGTGCCACGTATGTCGATGCACTCTACGGCCGCGTACTTGTCCGCTCGTTCCCTCATCGGCGTGCGCACGATTATAATGTTCTGATGGTTGTTCAGGCAGATGACATCGTCTCTTGCTTCAATGGCGCTGACCTTCGCTGCCGCCGTGATGGCTCGGCTAACTTCGGGCCGGAATACTTCGCTCACTCGGGGTCCGCCGCGCGACCGCATTATCTTCGTGTCGTCGCGCGGCAGGTCTGGCAGCCACGCGCCCTTCAACAGCTGCCCTTGTTGATTCGTTTCTGCGTCCTCTGACGTAGATCGTTGCGGGTGGCGCCACCGAGGTCAGTCGCCTGACTGCTGGCGTCAGTCGTGGGCTTGGGGCCACCTCGGCTCGCTTGAGTTCTACGCGTTAGGCTTGGGTCCACCGCACCGCTTTGCTTGACTTTCTCGGCCGCGGTTTTCCAACCATGCGATCTAGTGAATTGATCCGGCGAAATTTCCACACCATCCACTTCTACTCGCATAGCGGTAGACATCTTGGTTCAGTAACCGTTGAGTTATCTTCCGAAAATCGAAGCGCCGAAAAGGCCGGCGGCCTAGGAGAACGCCTTGACTTGAGGACGCTATTGCTTAACCGCCGCTGGCCAGCTAACCCTTGATTTAGGGTTAGCCTGGCGGCCGCTGCTTGGAAAGTTCCCGGGCTCGTAAAATAAGAAATAATGGCTTGCCTGAAGAAACTTTGGTCTCCCGGTGACCGCTTGATAATGTCTGTCGACCAGTACTGGTTTTGTGGCCTTGCGTCAACTTGGTGCGCCAGAGGACCGGTACTTCGTGGAGCCGATGTGAACCTCGCCCGCATCGGTTGGCCCCCTGGTGGTCTCCAACGCTGAAGAGATCGCGATCGCATTGGCACTAATCAACCCGGGACGACGCATGTCGTAACAGACAGCAAGAAAGCCTACGCGAACTACCGGGGGGGTTGATCTCCTCCGAGGCGGCACGCGTCCTCAAACGACACAAAACACCAGATAACGAGGTCGAACTGATTTGGACCCCCGCGCACTCCTCCCTGGTCGGCAACAACATCGCCGACTATCACGCCTGAGACATGTCCCGCTGGGAGGTGAAGGAGGCGGGGGTCGACTCGTTGACACCAATCACTGCCTGCAAAGATATCATTACAATGCACAGGGAAAATAGACAAACTCTACCTGAGCCTCATCACTCCCTCACCCGCAGGGACCAGACGATAACACGCTGCATACAGGCAGGGTCTCTGGCCCACCTAACACTGCAACACAAGATGTATGCGCACGAATACTTCGAGCTGTGTCCGTTCTGCCAGACTAGCAAAGGAACGTTACAACACGTTCTCCTAAAGTGCACTGCACTAAAGGCACCAATACCCGACACACCCTCTCCTTCCCCTTCCCCCTAATGAGCGATGGGTGATCCTTCGGCTCAGCCCCTCTGCAAACATGCACGCGAGCCTAGCGGCCCGTGGGCGGGAGTTGCTAGCCCGGTACGTGGCCTGGTAATGAAGCTCCGCTCCCGTCGACGGGTCCCCTCCCCCACCCCGGGGGCCCACTCTTTGATCAATCAATCAAGCGTCGATGTTCCGTGGAGCACGTGTTGGACCAGCTTTGGCGTTGTTGGTTGCTAGGTAACGCAAGGCTTTCTTCGAGATTATCGCCAGTTTTCCTTTTTTTTCCTTACACGACTGCGCGAGCCTGGGATGGGCGGCTGTCGCCGCGAGGCACGCGCTCACGATCGCGCGGCATTTCCTTGCTATTTTTCAGAAGTTACGCGTTACGCGCACGCGTAACGGCCAGCTACAAAAGCTCCGCTGTTAAAAATTGTGCACGGTTTCGTTAACCTCAGATTATATTTTTGCAGTAGCCTTTCCCACAGCTTGTTGTATAACATGTCTTTCCAAGAGAATTGCATAAAAAATCAGTGCTTGTAGCTGGCTGCTTGAACTTCCATATGAAAATTATTCAGGGCAACCACTTTATATGATGTTTCCTTGTAGAAAAAACTTTGTTTCTTAGTAAGTAACAGATATCGAAAATGGGTAAATGCACATCTTGCTAAAGGGGGCTTTAAGAAACTTTTTTGTGCTTACGCTTGCACAATCAATATTTACACGCTTTGTAGCTTTAACAACAATCTTTTTGTAATGAAAGTTTTGTTTTCACTTTGGAATTCGTAAATACTCCACAACTTCTATGGCGCTGAACCTACTTAAAGGAAGCAAAATTTATTGCGAATAAATAAAAAAAGGTGGAACTTTAAATAACTATACATATATTAACGAGAAAACTCGACTCTGTCTCATATTTTTTTCTAGTGCACTAGTTCCCATCAATGTCCACAGCGCTGTCCATGCCGAGAAGACCGAGATGGCCGGCGTTTTTGTTTACCTAAATTCTACGTCACCGCCTAAGAATTGTTCGCCAGTTAGGCATAAATGGATCCCGAAGATTTTTAATCACTGGCAGCAATGACAAGAATAAACATCTTTCGGCTTGCGATATCACTGGCATGCTGTTTCATTTCTTCTACCAAGGCAATTAAAATATTCCACGAAATAATAAATATTTATTTATTTATTTATTTATTTATTTATTTATTTATTTATTTATTTATTTATTGTACCCCTCAGGGCCAAAGGCATTACAGAGGGGGAGTGGGTTACAAAGCAAGAAATAATAATACAGTGCAGTGAGTATCATAACAATAAAAACATTAAATTGTTCCTGAATATACAATATTAGCTAAATTTTCGCGAAAATTCAGGTTATCATTAATATGAACACAATGTCACGGGGAAGGTGGTTTCATTAGCGGGATGTACGGTGGAGAAATGAATGACAGAAGGGTTTTGTGTTGCACAATTCAAGACCAACTTTGTGAAAGTGATCATTGCAATGGGAAGTGTACTGAGGTGATGGAATAATTTACAGAGTTCTGGGTGGTGATACAATTTATAGAACAGGGTTAGACGAAAAAGCTTTCGACGAGAAGACACCGTAGGTAGGCCAAGTGTATTCCTCATTGCTGTTATGCTTGCACCTCGGTTATAATTGGAGAGAAAGAAGCGAATTGCACTGTTCTGTACAAGTTCAAGTGCAGTTGTAAGCATTTCGTGAGTGGTATCCCATATCAGCGCGGCGTACTCTAATTTTGAACGTACTAGTGTTGTAAAAAGCAACAGTTTAAGTTCGGACGGCGTGTTAAAAGAGTTTCGCCTTATATATCCCAGCATACGGTTAGCATTGTTAATAACGTATTCGATGTGAAGGGCCCAGGACACGTGTGATGTGATGTGATCGACAAGGTACCTATAAGAGACAACAAATTCTAAAGCAGAATTATTAGGAAAATAAAGTGACGTATGAGTGTATGTACGGGATACACGCAGAACTTTGCATTTCTTAGTGTTGAGCTCCATTCGCCATTCATGACAACAGTTAGCGATACTAGTATGATCAGACTGTAGAATTGCGCAATGTTTGTCGCTGTTATTTTCTCGAAAAATGACACAATCATCAGCAAAAAAGATGGATTTTAGAAGTTACCAGGGAGGAGGTGGGTGGTGAAAACATTTATTGAACATTTGTTAGCCGAAGAGCAGCCTCTAGGAGTGGGGTCCTCAGTCCACGACTCCAATGGCGGACACTCTCCGGCGGGCCCGCTCGATCAGCCGTTGTTGGTCTTGCGGGGCAGTGCTGGACAGAGCAGCCTCCCAAGATGAGAGGGTGGGGATGCGTATTGGAGTTAGCCCGTCTGGTGGACGCGGACACTCCCATACAGAGTGTTAGAGGGTGGGAGTGGGGCTCTGGCAAGCCGAGCAGTTGCCAGCGTATTGGGTGGGGTAGAAGAGGTGTTTGTGGTGTAAGTTTGGGAACGTGTGTGTCTGGAGCTGCCGACATGACGTGGCGTCGGCGCGGTATAAGAAGTGGTGGGGTGGAGGTAGTGTTTTTCTTTGTGTGCGGTAGTAGGCGAGTGTGAGTGTATAGTTGAGAGGTTCGTGGGATGGGATGATGGAAGGTGATTTCTTGGAGCAACCCTGGATCTGTCTGTCCGCTTCCTTTGACGCCCGGTGGGTCATTTCTCGGGCGAGCGCGTGGGCGTGCTCATTTCCAGGAAGGCAGGCATGGCCAGGGGTCCAGACGATACGAATGAAGGGAAGCTTGGATGGATCGGAGTGTCGAAAATGTTGTTTGCTTGAATGGATAGAATTCCAGAAGAATTAGCCCGGCCGGCGGCTTGTGAGTCTGTTATAATTGCCCAGGTATCTTCGTCGTCAGCTTCCGCGGGTCGGGCGGTGGTGATGTGGGACACAGCCAATGCTATGGCTGTTTCCTCGGCCACCCTGATGGAATCAATGCGTACCGAGCAAGTTGTTTGGGCATTGCCAGCAACTGTAGAGGCCACTACCACTTTAGCGTTGGGGTTGGCTGGATAACTGGCGCTGCGTCGGTGTAAATCACATGTGGCTCCTGGCCGTACCGGCGGGCTAGCGCTTCGGCTCGGGCGTGGCGTCGGCCCTGGTTGGTTTCCGCGTGCATGTTCTTGGGGAGCGGGCAACCTGTAAACGTGCACGAAGAACAGGGGCGAGAGACACAGGGTTTGGTGGGAGAGGTGATGACGGCTCGGGGTATCCCAGGCTGGAGAGCACGTGACGACCGGTGCGGATGGTGCTAAGACGGATAAGCCGACCAGCTCGTTGTGCCTCAATAATTTCCTGTATCGTGTTGTGGACACCCAATTGAAGGAGACGTTGTGTAGAAGTGTAGGGGGGAATTCCCAGGGCTGCTTTGATTCCCGTCCGTAAGGCAGTGTTGAGGCGCTGGAGTTCGGAGCGCAGCAAATTGTGGAAGGGGACGTGGTAGGCAAGGCGGCTGATAAGTAGGGAATGAACTCTGCGGAGGGTGTCTGCTTCCTTGAGGCCGGCGCGTCTGTTGGAGATGCGATGAATCATGTGCGTTATTTGCGTGATTTGGGTTTTGAGGAGGTGAACTGTGTGCGTAGCGCGGCCGTTAGACTGTAGATGGAGTCCTAGGACTCGGACTCGGGTGACGCACGGGATCAAATTACTGGTAAGGTAAACGGATCTTTCCGGCTTGGTTACTGGTCGCATTCGGGGAGGCAACACAAGAAGACCGGACTTCTCCGCTGCGCAAGAGAGGCCCCCCAGAGAGGCATAGTTCAGAACTACATCTGCTGCCTCTTGCAGGGCGTCCTGTATTTGGCCATCCAAACCGCGTGTTGCCCACATGGTCACATCGTCCGCGTACAGCGCGTGGCGAAGCTCCGGAATTGCGTTGAGTAGAGGAGGCAGCTTAGCCGTGGCCACATTGAAGGGCATCGGGGATAGAACTGAGCCCTGGGCGTTCCTCATCCCGTCAGTTGAAAGGGTGGTGAGCGGTGCTCACCTAACCCTATGGTGGCTGTCCTATCCGCCAGAAAGGCTCTGACGTAATTGTATGTGCGTTCTCCACAATTTGATGATGCCAGATTGTCAAGAATGAGGTCGTGCGCGACTATATCAAACGCACCTTTTAAGTCGAGTGTCAGGAAGGCGCGTGTTTGGGCTCTGTTGGGATGATCCAGGATGTCGTGCTTGAGTTGGAGGAGCCCATCCTGTGTGGCCAGGTGGGAACGAAAACTGAACATTGTGTCCCGGAAAAAGTGGGTGGCTTCGAGATGTGGTTGCAGCCTAGCAAGAATTATATGTTCGAGAAGCTTTCCCAGACACGAAGTAAGTGAGATCGGGCGGAGGTTGCCAAATGAAAGAGGTTTGCCCGGTTTGGGTATCAGGATGATGTCCGCGTGCTTCCATTCCTGGGGTAGAGTGCCCTTGCGCCACGCATCGTTGTAGTAAGCCGTCAACTGGGTTATGGCGCGGTCGTCCAGGTTGCGAAGTAACTTATTTTGGATGCCGTCCGCTCTCGGTGCAGTGCTTTTTGTGAGGTGTTGAAGGGCCTCTCTCACTTCTGCCTCTGAGATGTCAGCATCGAGCACGTCATTCGTGTCAGAGGTGTCTGGGTAAGGCCGATACTGGGGGCGGGGACCGACGCTGATATAGCGCTGTTTCAGTGTAGCGAGAAGGGTATCTTTGTCAAGCTTTTCCCTGTGGAGCAATGTACGGATGGCTTTCGTGGTTTCTGTTTTGGTCTGCTTGGTGTCGAGGAGACTGCGTAGCAGCGACCATGTCTTTGCTGATCCAAGTATTCCTTGTAGCTGGTTGCAGAAATTTTGCCAGTTGACCAGTGTCAACTCTGCTGCGTAGCGTTCGGCTTCGGCGGTGAGCAAGGCGATCCGTTTACGAAGTTTCCGATTGTGCATTTGCCCTCGCCATCGTTTGCTGAGGCTACGGCGGGCATCCAAAATATGAAGAAGGTTGCTGTCCACGTCTGGCATGTGAGCTGTTGTTTGCACGGTTCTAGTAGTGCCTGCCAGATCGCTTTGAATTTGTTTAATCCACTCTGAGAGGGAAGGAATAGGCGATTGCTCTGGGTCTACAGTAGTTGACGTAGGGTCAGTGTCGGGTGAGCTATCGCCACTCGGTTGGGCACGACGCTTGCGGAAGGCGACCCGGTCGGTGATTGCGACCGATCGGTTGGAAACCTTGGCGCTGAAATCCGCTATCTCAGTGAAGAGGATGCAGTGATCACTGCCGAGTGTCTGTCCAAGGTTTGACCCCCTGTGGTTGCTGAGGCCATGGGTTAGAGTGAGGTCCGGACATGTATCCCGTGTAACGCTGTTACCCATGCGAGTGGGCTGGCCAGGTTCTGTAAGAACCGTAAGATGGCACCTGGCTATTGTTAGGGCTAGCTTTCGTCCCTTGGGAGTTTCTGTCATGTAGCCCAAGTAGGGTGTGCCGCGTTGAAGTCGCCAACTATAAGTACGGGGCTGTTGGTCCGTTTTGCTAAAGAGAGGGTGCTGTCGGAGAGGTGGTCAAATGTGTCTCGTCTGGCCTGGCGCGTACTGTATATGTTGAGGACGTATACACTTGTTTGCTTGGAGGTATTCGGGATGATTTCTAGTAATACGTGCGGGATGTGATGGGGACTGCTTGGAGAGTGATCAATGACTGCAATCCTCTTGTCTATAAATGTCGTCACTAGAGGCGCCTGGTCGTCATTTCTGGAGTGGGAGTACGGAGAGTAGCCTGGTAGGGTGGGATCGCATCTGACTTCTTCAAAACAAATTACGTCCGGCGAATTTGAGTGCGTGGCTATATATTGCAAAAGTGCCCCTTTCTTGCGGCGGTAGCCTCTACAATTCCATTGCCAAATGCGCAGGGGTTCGGGCGTATGACGGGTGTGTGGCTTTGGTGGTCTCGAGTTGCTAGCCGTGTTGAGGAGTTGGTTGGGCGTAGTTTAGAGCATTGCCGGTACGACCCGTTGTGGGTGTGAGGTAGGGGTGGACGCGGCGTGAGTCTCGGTGATCTCTGTCTCTTCCATGCGTGTCTACGGGCAGAGTAAGTGGGAGAATCGGCTGGGGGTGAGCTTGTTTGAGCACCTCGCGGATGGCATCAGTTACGAGGGTTCGGATTTCGTTCTGAAGGGACTCGTGATGCGTCCGCAGCTGGCTCCGGATTTCATCAGTGGTGGCGGTGTAGTGCTGTAAGGTTCGTGTGCGTTGTTGACAGAGCTCGTCAACGTCTGCCTGCAGTTTTTGTATGGTGGCCGTAAATTGGGCTTGGAGATCGGTTCGCATCGCCTGAAGCGCATCGGGTATTGCGGGTGCGTGTGGGTATGGGGCACGGTGTTGTGATGGGGTGGGACGAGGAGGTGTTGTTAGAAGGGAGGGGAGGAAACTGCTCTGTCCAGCTCACCTTGATGTTGGTGCTCTGCGGCCGGAAGTTAGGTGGAGCTTGGTTTCCGCGGCTGTCGCTGGCCTCCCGGCTGCACCCTGGTACCCTGGATTGGCCGTGGCTTACTGACCGGCCTCGGTCCCCTCGTCTCCGGTCATGGCTTTTGCTGCGGCCGCACGAACGGGACTCCGTGGACGGTAGCTCCGAATCGGCAAGCGGGCGCTCGGTGGTTGCACAGGACTGCAGGGATCCCTGGGTTTGATGTGCAACAGTTTTACCGGTACAGTCAGTGGTGTTACACTGTTGGGTAGTGGCGGGAGGGAAAATTAGGGCGAGCGGTTTGTCGATGCCAAGGATCGAAGAACATGCGTCTTGTTGTATGGGCGTCGTTGGCGGACCGGGCAGCGGGGATCTGTGGCCGGGTGGTCTTCATGGCAGTTGGCGCAGCGGGGAACGCACACGTGATCTGGCACTGGGTTCACCGTCCCACAAGATCTTCAACTGTGCGTGTCCCGACTCGGGCAGACGTGAGCTCGGTGGCCGAGCTTAAGGCATATCCGGCATACTTGGTGGCGAGGTTGAAACACGCGGCAACGATATTCTCCGCCGTAATAGTTGACGTAATGAGGCACACGAAGACCCGCGAAGGTAGAAGGGCGGTGGTAGATTTGCCCATTATCCTGGCGTGGATGATTTCAGCGTTTCGTGACCGCAGATACTCTACAAGTTCGTCGGTGGTGGTGTTGGCCGCAATTCCCGTGATTATAGCTTTGGTTGAGTTGTCTGGGACCGAAATGTAAGCGGTGACTTCGTACTGCTTTCTCTCCATGTTAAGGGTGGTGATTTGCTGGATTTTCTTAGCGATGTCCAGGTCCGGGGTACTCACTACGTCCACGTTTTGGTCCCTTCGGATGCGAAAAGGGATGCCGTCTTGTGTTGCGTCGGATATCTGCGCTGCGGCACTTATTGCGTTGGTGACACACTGAATGAGCCACTGGGCAAGGATGAGGACAGTACGGGGTCGAATGACCACTTTGTAATCCTCAAGCGGGAGAGGTGGCAGTCGCGGTTGGTGGGGTAGGCGCTTGTCCGTTTGGGAATGATGCTGCGGAGTGGTGCGATTCGGTAAGGATGCGTGTTGCTGGTAGGAGGGTTGACCAACAAGGTGGGACTGCTGTTGTCGGAGGCGCCTCTGGCTGTTACGGCTTACGATTTCGGTCCACGTGGGAGCTATACGTGCCGGCCGATCTTCAATACCCCTTTCCTGCCCAACAAAAATATTTGAGAAAAAATGGCCACAAGTAATTAAATTTTGTGTATTTACCCCTTCCTAATGATGCTTCGACAATTGAAAATGGAAAGCTCAGAGTATTTCACACGGAAAACATACCCACACATATGTGCGGGCTGGGGTTCTATTCGTATGATCTGCGCATAGTAAGAATACCTTAAAAACAGCATCAGGCGCAGAAAAACTGCATTTTTACGTATTATTTATAGGTTTTATATTGTTTTCAGGAGTACTTATTTTATACATAGGATTTTGTGAAAATAAATAATAATTAGGTTTTAATTATTTTAATTAATATTTATAAATAATATTATTATCACAAGTAATTACTCAACTATTTCAAGGTTAAGGCGCAAGAAAACATTACCAACGAGCCAGCACAAAACCGCGAATAAATGAGACACCAAGAAAGCAAGAAAAAATTATTTATCGCTAGCGCTGCAGTGCACGAGCCCGCCAGTCTATACCGCCCAGCAAAATTTTCGTAACGACGAAAGCCCAGCCCACACATGTGTGGGTGCATTTTTCAACCATTATGACGGAACGCACGCGAAGTGAACGGGTGTATTTTTTAGCCGATCGTGTTTTCTTGAGTCCCGCAAGTCGTGTCTTACGCTTGTTATTTACAAAATAGGAGAATAACAAGAAGAAATATCAGTTTTCATCTGAAGGCGGCTAGCGTGATCGCGCCTGCTGGGGCGCTGTTTTTATTGCGCGATTTCTCGCCCCCTGGTGGCAAAATGAGTGAACTACCGAAGCCAATAAAGTCTCGGAAGCGTTGGCAGCAACTACCCACGGCCACCCCACGGCTGTGAAACCGAAACCGAAACAGGCGCCACTAAGTAAAATGATTTGTGGACCCACACGTTTGTGTGGGCTGGGCCGTAAAGGGATACCGGCGGCGTCATCGGATAAAATTTGAGGATCCGAATTTCCGTGCTCAGTTTCCATGTCCGCAGGGCGCTGGGCGTCGGAGGAGGTTCCCCCGAGCGCGCGGACGGGAAGGCCGCGCGGGAGCGCCTGCTCGACCGGTTGGGTTAGAGTGTACTAGAAGTTTTAGAGTGGCCCGACCGGCCGCCCGGAGAGGTGCTTGTTTCGCGCAGAAAATAGCGGCGGCGCTGTAGTCAACGACCACTTAAGGTCCCTAAAATTCTTTCAGGGACCTTACGACCACTGAGAGCGAAAGCGGCGGCTGGCGGCGCGCGCGGCCGCGCGCCCAGCCGGGCCAGAAAACGCTTTACGCGCGGAGCGCTGGAAATTTGTTCTGCGGGTCGTCCAATTGCTTAAATGTACTGTATCTACAGTGGACTGTGGGTAACGAAATGAAAAATAAACGCTGCAGCTCATTTTGCGTTAGTTTTGCTTTCGCGCTCGACAACCAGGACAATTACGGATTTTCCTTCGGTTCAGCATTCGTAACGGATTACAGCGACATTTTCGCTATTCCAATTTCCCATAATAAAGTATTTTGCGTTGAACTGCCTAATATGAACCAGTTTATGATTGCTTTATGATTGTGTCCTTATTGGGCTGCTTGATGGACATGATACGAAAAAATATTAGGACTGGGATGATAGCTTCTCAGAAGAATTTCTTAGTTATTGTCTTGCAATTTACGCTCGGACTGCACTTACGTGGGTAAATATCATAAGTTGCTTTTGTTTTTTATTGCGTGAGTTGTTATTATAGTAGTATTTAAGCAGTGGCCCGCTTGGGATAATTACGGGTCACCGAGGTGGCCGAACAGAAAATGACACGCGCAAGCGAATATCTTTTTAACTAAAAAGGGGTTAGCCCAGTGGTTAGCTCAGTTGTCTCAGTGACCGTGTTTCATAGAACTATTCCCGCAACGTTCTATTAATCGCACCACCTTTCACCTGATTCGATCAAGAAAGGAGTTGAATCAAATTAACACAAATATTATTCACAAGTATGCTGAGGGTACAATTACACGCACATAAAACAAATGCAAACATAGATCAGAAAATATATTGACCACGGCAAAAATGAAATATAACACGTCTACTATAGAGGTAAAGGTTCAAGAACGCTAACATGGAGGTTCAAATAAAAGGAACTGGAACAATTACACATTTTTTTTTTCAATAGCCCAGCAAATGAAATGTAACACGGGAAATCATGCACAAAGTCTCCACAGGTAAAGGTTTAGGAATAACGCTAACATGGAGATTTAAATTGACATTTTTGGCCAACGCATTTTCATAACTCGCCCTCAATCATTAGTGTCGGCTAAGTTTAAGGTGTTGCTCCCACCTTCGCATGTAATCACGGAACTTGTTTAAACATGTTATATAGAAATGAATCCGTGTCACGATGTATACAGAATCAAAACAAATTTGCTGTCAAGGTCTCACGTACTGGTCGCAACCAACGCCGTTAAGGTGTTTGTTGTGAATAAGGGCTGCCGCACATCCATAACGCTGTCATGGTGGAGCTCCTTGTCGCTGAAGCAACTGGTAAAAACGTTCTAGAGATCGCTATTAAACTTTAAAAAAAATGCGTGGAAGGATTCAGAAGTACCCCCAAATCACAAGAGGTAGTAAACACAGCGGCATCGTCCCCTGGAATGCAGGATTGATCCTGCAGACTTGGCACTTCGTTTTCAGTGCACACTTCCTTACCAAGTGCCTGCATGCGACATAGCAGGTTAATAAAATAAGAAAGCCCACTAACAACAGTACAAGCATCAACGATAGGGGCATCCCAGAAGAAGGCTTTTGGTATTTTCGTTCCATATAGGAACGTAAAAAAACAGTAAACTTTTTGCAGCATAGAATGTGCGCCCCGCCGCTTTTGCTTCACGCGCAGAGTCAAGAAGGGAGAACATTCCTGGTGCCTGTCCGTCAAATTAATCTCTCTTTAAGTCGAACTCTGCTATATCTCAAAATATCTTCACGAAACTTTTTCTCACCGTGTGTTTACCTCCCATAGGCGCTACGCATTCGCCCGCTTTATCTCCAAACGTTTTTTCGGAGGACCACGGATGTCTTGAAATACTGGCAGAGAGGACACAAGGCAAAGTCCGCGGCAGGCAGCTAATAAGGTCCCCGTTCGAATGATTATTCCCACTACTCTCCTAACGCGGTCGTGAAGTGCAAGTTTACGCGGACTACGCGTCCCCGTTACCGGAATTAATGCTGTCTGGCGCGCACATCTGTGGACGACGCAGCGGATCATGCAGACGGGGAGGAGCCTCAGAAGTGTCTACAACGGCAGAAACAATATACATGCTGCGTCTGCTTTGTAACAAGGTAGAATGTAGCGGTGGCGACAACCAATTCATGCGATGCATTGAGAATTCACGGGTACGCTTTTCTGGGATGCGGATTCGAACGCGAAACATCCGAGCGCAACACAGTTATTTCTACTGCAATAATAAAAGTTTCTTTTTCCTGCGAATTATTTTGCCTTTATTACGAAATCTCCCCTGTGCAATAGTGCTTTTGTTAGCAGCACTAGCTGTAATTTCAGGGACATGGCTACAAATTTTCTGCATTTGACTTAACTCGAAACTCCGCGCTTATCTCATAATTTTCAGCTAATTTTACCACTTTGAGTTAGCGAGAGATTACTGTATATCAAAAATTAACGTCTTCAGAAAACGCATAAAAAATGAGAAAGTATCGTTGGGGGGGGGGGCGAGGAGGGGGGAGGTCGATAATTTCATGGCGGGTCGTACTAGTTTAAAGTTTGCTCCAGCGGAGTCATAACGTTTCTGCCTCTACTTTCTAAATCAGCTGACCAAAGGCGCAGGTTCGATTCCCGGCCACGGCGGCTGCTTTTGTGATGGAGGATAAAAGCGAAAAGGCTGTGTCTAGCGTTCCGTCCATACGGAACGGCAACTGTCACTAAAGTTCCGTCCAGAGGAAACACAACTCGCGTTGAGAGCAGTCTTTCTTGATTTTTACCTAGCCGGCTAAACCGCTACCGCTCACTGACTAGCCAGAATCACTGATAATTATTAATCATTAATAAGTACAGATGATACAGATCCGGACGGATCTCAAAGCCGCCACCCGACGCCCGCTTCACAATAATTAAGCGAGAGCAGTCGGTCTTGATTTTTACCTAACCCGCCAAACCGCTTCCGCTCACTGACTAGCCAGAGTCACTGTTAATTATTAATCACTGGTAATAATTACAGGAGATCGGGCGTAACTGGCGATGGCTACGTCGGCCTTGGCTCCAGTGAGTGGGAGCGGTTCGGCCGCTTGAGTAAAAAACCAAGACCGACTGCTCTCATCGCGCGAATTCCAAACCGGGCGTGAAGTATATCTATTACAAAACGCTAACCACAACAGCTAAAAAAAAAAAAAGTTCCAAGAATCGAACTAGGGACTACAGCGTCCGTAGACAGCGGCGGAACCGCTACACCAAATACCAGGACGAGAAATGGCGGCTAATCGGCTAGTTTTGCTTTGGCGTTCAGTCTGGACGGAACGCTAGACGCTTCCAAGCGAAAAACACCCGTGTCTTCGAGATTTCGGCGCGCTTTAAAGATCCCCAGGTGGTCAAAATTAATCCGGAGCCCTCCAGTACCGTTTGCCTCATCACCTGAGTAGCGCCGGCACGTTAAACCTCATAATCCGAAATAAATCAGCTTGGCAAGCGCAAAACACCGCAGTGAGCAACGCAAATATTGCCGCGCGCAGGCTGGGAGCTGACTCCGGGGAGCGCCGGCTGTTCAGTTGTGGACGACAGCAGCGCCGCCGCTATACCGGTTTTATTTTCTTCGCCAAAGTCGACCCTGCGGAGCAATGGGAGAGGCCGCCGCTCGGGCCACTCTAAAACTTCTAGTACACTCTAGTTGGGTCACGGACCCTGACGGAGGGGCGGAGTGGGCACCGCCGTCGCCGCGCCCGGTGGGGTTCTGGAATGCGCCGAGGCTCCGTCGGCTCCATCGGTAGAGCCGATGTCGTGGGCAGGCTTAAGGGAAGTGGCGGCACACTCACACTTGTTGCAGGTAAAATGCCGCTCTCCAGTCTCCAGCATGGCCAGCTCTTCATCTGGCCAGGTCACACACTTTACATACACTCGACTTTCACAGTCGGCACAACGAAGGAACATTTGTTTCCAGTAAAAACTCTTCGAGCACAGGGAGCACGCATCCGTGTTCGGCGCCATTTGGCGGGCGCTCCTCCTCAGGGAGGGGAGATAGTTAATGTAAATTAGGAATAAGAGCGGCCCCAGCACTGACCCCTGAGGTACACCGTAGTGTACGTCTCGTAGGGGTGAGTTGTAGCTGTTTGCTGCAACGAATTGCCAACGATTACTAAGAAAACATTCAATCAGTTTAAGAAGATTATCATCGATATTTAGTTGGCGTAGTTTATGAAGCAGGAGTTTATGAGAGACCTTGTCAAAACCCTTGCTAAAGTCCAAAAAAATACAATCTGCATTAGACGACGATCAAGAATACGGTGAAGACTGTGTGTAAATGTTACCAGTTGAGTTTCACAAGAGTATGATTTCCGGAAGCCGTGCTGTGGCGACGTGAAAAATGAGTTAGATTCAAGAAAATTAACCACATTAGAAAAAATAACATGTTCGAGTATTTTACATATGCTGGTGAAATGGGGCGCTAATTAGCGGAATCAGATTTATTTCCAGTTTTGTACAGAGGAACCACTTTCGCGATTTTCCACGCGGCGGGTAGGTATTCAAGGTTAAACGAGCATAAGAGGTTCAATTTACATAATAAAAAGAAGTTGGTCAGTCAGAAGGCTCCATTTGGCTTATTTACATTAAGAGACCGACATAGAGTCACAATTTGGGTGTTACACCATGAGAGAGAGACAGAACTAGAGAGAGCAAGTAATTGAGAGCGAGAGAGAGAGAGACTATTGTGAATAGAAGTATTAAGGAGACGGGATGGCGGGCTGGCGGCGACTCTTGGGTGGAGGGGCTGAGCTGCCCAGCGCCTCAGGCCTCCCGCATGCTCGGTGCTCGTAATTGCGGGGAATGGATCTTGAGGGCATTCCCACATGGAATGGTTGAGCGACACACCCGCACCGCAAAGGGAGTGGGTGAATATGGTGGACAAGGGATCTCACTGGAAAGGCTCCCGTTTGAAGCAGTCCCCATGTTTGTACTTGATGTCGTGGAGGAAATGCATGGGTTGGTGGGTAGATGGGAGAGACTCTAGTGCTCTGTAATGACACTAAAAGTAACTAGCTTGCCTTTGAAAGCTAATCCCCCCATGCAAGCTCCACCCATGCAAGCTCCCCCATAGTACACCTGTTCACTGCACCATGGCGGGGGGGGGGGGGAGGAGGAGGGGGGGGGAGATGTCTACGCCGGCCTCGCGTGTCAGCTCTCGAGCCGCCATGTGTGCCTTCTCTTTCCCTCCTAGCCCTGCTTCAGCAGGGGACTAGACGAATTCCACATAAGTTAGTGGGTGGATTTTGTTGGAGAATTCGGAGGGCATTCGAGGAGATATTGGCTCGTTAAAAATTTTGAACCGGTAGTTTCAAATCTGCTATTAGGATTGTAGGTTGTGGTCGATAAGTAACAGCCACAGCGAGTGCCATCTCCTACACATTACAAGAGGAAGCAGTGCGGAAGGGGATAACATTAATTGGCGTGGAATGCGGGTGGTTGATAACTGCCTCCGGGTAGGCATGCTAATGCCAGTAATCTGCAACACCTGTCATGTGTAGGCATCAGATTGATTGATTGTAGGGTTTTTAACGCACCTACGCAACGGATGGGATGAGGCGCGCCGTAGTGGAGGGCTCCGGATTAATTTTGAACACCTGGGGATCTTTAACGTGCGCCGAAATCTCGTACACACCGGCGTTTTTGCTTTCCGCCTCCATCAGAAAAGCGGCCGCCGCGGCCGGGAATCGAACCCGCGACCTCGTGCTCAGAAGCGCAACGCCTTAGCCACTCTGTGTGGACATCAGGCCGGATCGGTAGCTGTCAGGCGAGTGCTGGAGCCCTTGGTAGCGATTGTGGGGCGTTGCAAATCGGATGCGTAAGTCGGGGCACAGACCTAATGATAAGCTGCTCTGGGATATTGTAGGGGATAGGCCTTGTGCGCAAGGTCTGATGCAGGGATATTAGGCTTATTAACCATTTCTCGCCCCCAACGCTCAATCTGTTCCCGCTGTGAGGAGAGGCGCCCCTACATATTCACTATTAGCGTTAACGTACTTTAGTACTTATGCAATTACGTTGCTCATATTACTTGCGTACGCATCAATGCATGTCTCTGACCCTATGTTGAAGACCACTATTCAATATGCTCTAGCTCACCTTTAGTTAGCTAGAGCTGAAACTCGGCTGTGGTGTAGGGTACGCTAGTTGTACCCGCATTCTCTAGGTGCAATGTACTATAATCTAAGCCCCACTTCGAATACCAGACCGAAGTTTACCTATTTTCTAGCTTTTTTATCTTCCGTAGTCCACTTTTGGTAGCACCAAATTGGCATTGTAATGCGCGAAATTCACACTGAATAATTTTCGAGATGAACTACTGCCTTTAACAGCTCAGGCTGCATCGGCACCACGTCCGACTACTTGAGATTCTTGACAATGCTGCACCAGCACTCGTGGTTTAGGGCGTCTGCCTGGGTGTCTGTGCCCGGGTAGCAGGCGTCTTTCTCTCAAACGACGCCAACCAGACGCAACTAGTTTGAGTGGATGTAATGGTGCGCCGAACGCGTGGCAGCTCTGGCCTCGTCCTCGCTTTTTCCCGCCACTTCCATCAGATGTGACAGGAGCGACGCCTTGGCGCTGAGCTCCTCAAACATCAGGGTCGCCCGCCCTTCCAGCTGTTGCTTCGTTGCAAACCTGACGGCAAGATTGAGAAAGCTGAGGTTCCTTTGACGGTCACTCAAAACACGACGGTACACATGGTTCGTTTCGAACATCGCGGGCAGTGGGAACTCCACAATATTCCTGTCCCTGACCATGGCTCGCGACAAGATAGCTAAGCGCTTGATGCGCAACTCCCGGGTGCTCTGCATGGTGAACTTGGTGATTGAGCCGTTCCTCGACAGCAGATACGCAATGGAATTGATGGAGCGCAGAGAGATATCGACACGCCGCATGGTAACCTTTTTCACGATGGTATTGAAGACCAGGCTACGGGTGACCAAAGAGCACCAGCTGCGATCTAAGCAGATCGCGAGGTCGGTGACGACCTCGAGTCTTCGGATACTGGGGTTTTGCACAAACATAATGTCTCGAGGACTCTTCTCCGGTACCATCCCACCTCCACACTGAAGACCTGAACCCTCGTGTTCGTGGCGAGGCTTTCGAGCTCAGCGCAGACGCTCTCCTCGGCGTTGTCGTAGATACCCCGTAGGTGCAGCTCTTTAGGCGACTCGGTTTCGAGGGCCACAGCTGTCGAGAGCGGCGGAATGCCCACAGTTACCTACGTCATCTAGATTCGACTGTTGCCTTTGTCTTCAGCAATTCGAAATGAACGTTCTGCCCTGGAGTGAAGAGAGCAATTTTTTAGATGCGTAGCATGTCATGGTCGGGGCTATGTCCCTACCTTGTCGTTCTTGTTGTTGCGCCGTCCACACCCCCACTGCGCATGCTCGGCTTGCTGAACGCCCGGTGGTGTCTTACCCTTCTATGGCTCTTGGAGTGACAGTGTTGCCGGTGACTTCCTGGGCAGGCACGAGACGAGCACGCTTCCCCTTTAAGAGCTCCTGGAGCGACAGTATTGCCGGTGTCTTCCTGGGCGGGCACGAGACGAGCACGCTTCACGCGCCTTCGACGTTTTATCGTCGTCGGCAGAGGCGTGCGTCGGCGAGTCTCGGCGGGCCGTGATTACAAGCAGCCCAGAACCATCCGTGGAACGTGCATTCACCTCATCTTCAGCAAATTTAGGGTTCATCCACTACAACAGACCATAAGGCGGTCATAATCAATGCGGAACGCCAACCGCAGCTCGACGTCACCTACGTTGAGTATGATGATGATAATGCCTAAATAAAGACGAACATACTACGTAGAACGTCTCTCTCTCTCTCTCTCTGTCTCTCTCTCTCTTTCTTTAATGCCTCTCCATTCTAACACCCCCACTCCCTCCAATAAAATTACACCATCTTCCTGTAGGGGAACCCTGAGTATTATGCGAAATAGCCATGGGGTCAACGCAATTTCCCATTTCATAGTTCCGGTAAGTGAAAAGTGTGGTAGCTACCATGGCAACCAAACGGTAAATATAACGGTAGCTACGTACCTGAACCTCACGGAAACAACGAACTCAAAACTAATGGACACTTGAATCGACCCCATGCCTGCTTCGCATACTACTCAGGCTTCCCCTACGGGAAGATGGTGTAATTTTTAGATGCGACGCATCTCTTTAACTAGCCTTGTCCCTCCGGCGGCTTCCGTCGTCCGTAGTCCGCATCCCTCCCCCATTCGCCTCGCCGCGCCAGCTGCGCGCTAACGCCGCTGTCACCGCAACGCCATCTGCGTGTTAGCGCTTGCTCCCGTCGCCGTGCCAGCTGTGCGTCAGCGTGAGTTAGCGCTCGGTTAAACATCGCACACATTCGCATGCGCTGCTCTCTCTCATTCCCCTCACCGTTAACGCGCGGTACATATAAACGCGGTAACTGCGCTGCTCCGCTCAGTCGTTCAGCCGCTCCGATGACATCCGATGACCACCGATGATTTGAATGGAGACTAACAGGCCTGCTATCGCGATGGTCGGCGCAACCGTACGTAATATAATAGAAACAACAACAAATTGACACGCTAAATGGAAACAACATAACGGAAACGCAACGGAAACCCCACGATGCGTCGCATCTACCCATAGTTCCCCTCGCGGGAAGATGGTGTAAATGTATAGTTGGAATTTAAGTATTTTCCTATGTTATTTGAAACGCTCTCTTTTCTTAAATCGCTTAACTCCATTCCGGCCACAACGAATGTGGTTTTCTACATAATGCAGTCGGTTTAAATATTGACAAACTTTCATCACCTGCTACGTCATTGTTATTTATTTATTTATTTATTCAAATACCTACATCGCCTTTACAGGCATTAGTGTAGGGGGGAGGGGGAATAAGAAAAAAAAGGGACACAAAGTACAAATACAATTGTCGCATAAACAAACAAACAAACAGGTTGCGTTTCCTTAAATAATGAGTATACATCAAAGCGGTGAATAGGCGTTGGAAAAGGAGCACTTCAAGAAAGGAAGATGTACAGAAAGGATGTACAGACAACAAGCACTTCGTAACACAGATAACCCGTAAGCCCGGCAAACAAGGCGGCGGGATATTACTGACGCATATAATCCTGCAAACGCTTTCCAAAACAAGATGGGGGAGAGCAGACAATTTCCTCCGGTAGAGCATTCCAGTCATGTATTGTTTTGGGAAAGAAACTGTACTTAAATGTGTTAATCCTGGAGTTAAGCTCGCGAATCTTTAAACAGTGATCGGTGCGAGGGGATACGTATGTTGGTTGTTTTAAATAAGTTTCTTTTTTAATGCCAGTTCTGGAGTTGAATATATTATAGAACAACGAGAGTCTCAGGTATTTGCGTCTTTCAGCGAGTAGAGGCCATCCAAGTCTTCTGCAAATGTCAGCTGATCTTTTAAAAAAATCGTAATCGCCTGTTACGAAGCGAGCGGCGCAAGCCTGTATTCTTTCTAGTGCATCAACGTTTGTCTTTGTGGAGGGGTCCCAGACACTGCAACCATATTCCAAAATGGGGCGCACATTCGTCAGATACAAAGTCTCCCTGACCTTAGTCGGAGCTTGCCTGAAATTGCGTCTTAAGAAATTTAGCACACGGCTCGCTTTTACTATCATATAATTGACGTGATGGTTCCAGGACAGGTTAGAAGAGAAAAAGATTCCGAGGTATTTAAACTCTGTGGCTACCGGTAAACATGCCCCGCCCATGTAGTAGTCAACAAGTAGAGGGTGCTTTTTGTTGGTGAACCTTAGCAGATTACACTTTGTTAGATTGAGCGTCATCCCCCACGACTGGCACCAAGAAAAAACAGAGTTAAGATCGCGTTGCAAAAGGTCCGCATCTGCTACGCTGGTTATATCACGATAGATGCAGCAGTCATCAGCATACAATCTAGTACGACTGGAAGTGCAGTTCAGGAGATCATTAATAAATATTAAAAAAAGAAGTGGGCCTAAAACTGAGCCCTGCGGGACACCGGATAACACAGAAATACTTGAAGAACTCAGGCCTTCAAGCACCACACACTGTTTTCTCTCGAAAAAATAAGCATCCAGCCACTTCAGCAGTTCAGTAGGTATGTTAAGAACAGATAGCTTGCGCAGTAACAAGGGATGCGGAACAGAATCAAAAGCCTTGCGAAAATCTAAAACTATACAATCAACCTGAGTGCCTGCGTTAATGGAAGTTGCAATATCGTGACCAAATTCAATAAGCTGCGTGTCGCACGAGAAGCCCGCCCTAAAACCGTGTTGCATTGGGGAGAAGAAGTTATTGTTTTGTAGATGAGTCATTAGGTTTGTGTAAATGATGTGTTCTAGTATTTTAGAGCAAACGCTTGTCAGCGAGATAGGCCTGTAGTTAGAAAAATTGGTTTTGTCACCACTTTTAAATATCGGATTTACATTGGTATTCTTCCAGTCAGTCGGTAAAACACCCAGCCGAAGTGATGCTTGGAACAAAAGGGTCAAAAAGGGGGCTATGGACGCAGCGCAGTGCTTTAGGATAAAGTTTGATATCCCGTCTGGGCCGGAAGCTGAGTGCACATCCAATTTTTCCAAGAGAGCCACGATGCCGGCTTCGGATATTACTATTTCTTGCATAGGTGCAAGCGGGTTCAAAATTTGCGGCATAGTATTGGGGTAAGTTTGCCGATTAAACACTGATTGGAAGTACACGTTAAAGCTTTCGGCTTTAAAGCCGATGTGCCAAAGCAGTTAAAGTACATGTTGACGCTAGCGTGTTGCGATGAAATGCAGCGAAAGGACCTAATACTCCTGCACTGTCATGTTTAGTGGCGGTAGCTCTCGTGGGTGACCATTAACGCAGTGAACCTTCCCCTGTTATGTACTACGCGCAGTGCGAAAAAATGGATGGTCAGCCGACGTGCTTAGCTGTTCGAAGTTCCCATTAATGCTTCCGTGATCGGTATACATACACATGGCAATCATTGGAATGAACATATTTTGTAGTTTGTCTTCATGGCCTCCTTGGGTTAGAGACTCACCCCACTCCTCGTAAATGTCCGAGTAGTGCTACGTGGTAATTTCATCGCCATGGCGATAGTCACAAAAAACAGGACCCTTAGTCAAAAAACTGTGTCTCACAAAAGGAGAAGCAATCCTGGAAGCAATATGCAACGAATGACGGTGTTGGAACTTAATTGCGAAGCCCCTTAGCGGGCTCGGGCTGTGGGCGTCTCCTGTAGTCGTCGTCTCATGTAGTCACGGTTCTAAAACACCGGACACTCGTTTTCTAACGCCTCGCGCTAGACACTAACGCGTACTAAGAGACACACCGTGACACTCGTTTTAGAACGTCTCGCGCTAGAACGTTTCATGACCGCGGGTAAAAACGCTTACTAAAAGAACACACTCCGACAATCGCTTGCAAACGCCTCACGCTAGAACGCTTCGTGCTTCAGACACCAGACGTTTGCAACAAAGCTGGGTACCTGCCCCCCCCCCCCCCCCCCCCAATGGTTTCATCCCCGTCGGCAAAACACCAAGGCGCCAAGAATACACTTATACACGGCATGCTTTGCTTCTCCACAGGTTTAACGATAGTGGAGATGGCCTGATTTTTTTACGGCTTTTGTTGTATTTGTTCGCGTTTGTTTCCAGCAAATCTTTTGGTAACCTGTGCGACATACAGACCGACAGAATAACTTTATTTGGCAACAGCCGGGGCGACTAGGCCGGTGACGCTTTCGCCGTCGTCCGTCGAGCAGCACGGCCCATTTTGGGCAACCAAGCGGGCCAGGTTTTCTTAGACTTGGGGGTTTGGCTCACGCAGGGCGGCTCCCAGCGCTCCTCATTGGGGATAATAAGGAGAATGGGTGTGACCAGTGCCTGGATAGTGGGATACTATCACAGGCCCGTATGATGTGGGATAGCGATGCGTGAGGGGCAGAATAATATGGACATTCCCTATGCAAATTTCAGGAAATATCGCTGACATGATGGCAAGGGTTGGGAAAGAGCGGGTCGGGAGATACAAATAGTACCGCCAAAGATCGGAAGAAAGATGTGTGAGGAGGCGCGCAAACGGTAATGGGCGAGGATGTCCCCACGCGTGTGCAGCCTGCCCCGTAGAGTAAACATAATACATCATTGGGGGCGCATGAGCGCTCAGAAGACCAAAGCTCGAACAGCTTTGTGGGCCGCTGTGTTTCCAAGTAGCGCAGTATAGGCGGGAGCCCAGACGAGAGTGCAAGAGCAGGATAGGATGTTGTGTACCTTCATCATAAGAGATAAAGTTGCTTGGAAAACTCGTGCGTAAAAAAATTTAGGATGGCTGATTTAGAGTCACTGGTTATAGCTGTTTTAAGGTGGGGACTGTGGGGCCAATGCGATGGCGACCTCTTGTCCCCGCTGTTGGGAATGTCATGAGTAAGACGGCAAGACTGTTGCTGTTGTTGGTAAACTTTATTGACACTCAAAAAACAAAGAAAAAGACCCCCAAAGCCCGGGGTTCTGAAAGGAACAAAATTATCTATACAGACGGGAGAACCTGACGAACGTGAGCCACCAAAGCTCGCCACCAGGCCACTCGGTCTGTTCCCTCCGGTGGCGCGAGCCAGTCTTGGAGAGAAGAGGGAGGAGGTGTAAGGGATTTAAGATGAATTGCGAGTGATGGTTGCGAACCAGAACAGTCCCAAAGAACATGCGGCGTATTGGGAAAGCCAGAGCACTTGGAGCACCGCGCAGGGCTGCGATGGCCTTGTAGTCGATGCAGTATGTGCGGAGTTGGAAGGCTGTCCGTTTGAGCGGGGCTGGTGTCGAGTGAACCACCGTGGCTACAGCAGCCGCTCTGCTGGAGTAGGTTTCTGCATTTGTTTATAGCGTGGGGGAGCCCGGAGGGTACTCCTTTGCAAGGCCTTTCGCGCGAGCCAGTCTGCGATCCTCATTGGGTTGGGATACATGTTTCGCGGAAGTGGCTTGATTTGGAGCGTCTGGCGGATGGAAGGGGAATGTATAACAATTTCTGATAGTGTTCGGGGCAGGAAAAAAGCTTGTATGAGTAAAATGAGGTTGCTTTCCTTGACACCCTTATGCTTCAAAGCTATTCGATATATTAGTTTTTTTACGCCACGCTCGAGCTCTCGGATAGTGTCCAGGCTGTGTCCCTTGCTATGCAAGCGTAGACCAAGGAACCTGATGCTATCGATGATAGGTACGATGTTGCCGGATTGGGTAGTAATCTAGATGTTGTGGGGGCACGCATGTTGAGCCCAAAGAGGAAAAGGTCGGACATTTGTGGGGAGCTCGAGAGCCCCTGGTTAGATGTGCATGGTTCAATTATTTGGGTAGATGCCTAAAGGGTGTTCTGAACGTGTCCGTCCACACCCTTTGAGATGTAGAGAGTAATGTTATCTGAGTAAAGGGAAGAGTGGAGGTCCAGTAGGCTCGGCACTCAAGGGGGAAAGTTTTTGTAACAATATTGAAAAGAAAGGGAGATAGCACCTAGCCCTGTGGAGTGCCAGTGGTGCCCAAACTGATTAGAGATGTTTTTATGGGACCCAGGTGCTAAGTCAGCGTTCTGTCCGATAGAAAAGAACAAATATAGTTAGTCCGCTCTCCCAAATGTGAGATCGTTGTACACGTGAGAATTTTCGAATGAAAGATTGACGAATGCTCGGTTAAGGTCCAGGCCTAGGATAGCCTTGTTTTCCGCACAGGAGCAAACGCTGTGTCAATAATATGATGCTGGAGTTGGAGAATAACATCCTGAGTGGACAGGTTAGGGCAAAAGCCCAACAGGAAGTGTGGACAAAGATGTGTCCGTTCGCAAAAGTAGTTAGTCTTGAAAGGATAACATGTTCGATAAATTTACCCAAACACGATGTCAGGGAGATGGGGCGAAGGTGATCCACGTGTGGTCGTTTGCCGGGTTAGAAGTTCGGATCGTTTTGGCTCTACGCCACCGTTGTAGGATATAACCAGACACCCAGCAGTTGTTGAAGAGTCACGTGACATCCTCTACTGATAAGTAGTATAAATTACGTAAAATGTTATCAGTTATAAAATGTCGCCCAGGGGCCGATCTCGTGTTCAGCCGCCGTATGGCGTCACTTCCCTCGGCCTCAGTAATGGAGGCATCCAACTGGCCATTAGAATTCCTGTGGATGAGGGACGTTGAATAGGCGGACTCTGACACACATATTTCTTAGTCATGTACTTCAGAAGGTTTTGCTCCGATGCTTCCAAGTTGTGATTTAGGTGGGTTACGGATTGGTATTGAACTGTTCAGTGGTACTGGGATGAATCAGATTGCGGAGGGTGTTCTAAATTTTCTTCGAACTGAAATTGGCGTAATAGTCCCGCATGTGTCCTCCCAATTTTAAGTCACAAGTTTAACAGGATACTTTTCTATTTCTCGATTGAGACGAGTGATCCTTCTTCGGAGGTGTTGGTTTTGTTTTTGTTTGGGGGTGTTTTTGCACGCTAGTTTTAGCTTTTAACCTGCCACATATGAGGGAGGCGTGAATCTGGCTGGGGGAGATTCCCATAGATTTCTAATTCACGTGCAGCCAAGTTAACGCGTTTTACCAGGCCGTCCTGCCACTCAGAAAGAGTGTCCTTAGTGAGAAGAGGAAATTGTTCAGTATGTATAAAAGAGTCCATGTCGATGATGCTGGTACATTTCACCTGCCAGGACATGTGCTTCAAAGGGACTGTGATGTGAAGTATTTTGTGACCACTGCCTAGATCCTGTTGGGTGTTTACCCAAAGGGGTTGGGGTTGTAATATCTGCTGAAGGTAGGGTACGGGATAGTGTCGCCGCTAACACTGTTACCCAGCCTGGTTGTGTTGCGGGATTCATTAGGAGGGTAAGTTGTCCCTGTTGCGCTGCTTTCCAAAATGATCTGCCTTCGATAGTGCCTATGGTGTTGATATGATAGTGCTTACCCACCACGGTGGCTCAGTGGCTAAAACATTGCGCTGCTGAGCACGAGGTCGCGGGTTCGATTCCAGGCCGCGGCGGCCACTTTTCTGATGGAGGCGAAAAGCAAAAACGTCCGTTGTAAGATTTCGGCGCACGTTAAAGATCCCCAGGCGGTAAAAAGGGATCCGAAGCCCTCCACTACGGGGCGCCTCATCGCCTGCCTTGTGTCGGCGCATTAAATGCTACAATCATCATCATGATAGTGCCTTCGATAGTGTCTAATGATCTTTCTTCGATTTTGGCTATGTACTCTGCTCAACTTCTCATTATTTTCACTTACCTATTATGTAACACATACTGGCCTTTTAGGGTGGCAATAACTGAAATGAAACTCATTATCACTCATTGCATTCTCGACCGGTGCCCCTACGTGCGGCATAGTCGGTAAAATTGTCGATGGGCGTGATTCTGTGAGAGATTTTGTGTGAATTTCAAGCAAGCGTAGTTACAAGGTGGTGAGTGGGAAGCACAAAACGTGCCCGCCTCGCTAAACGGGATCGGGAAGTCACATCAGACGCTGCGGCGGTAGTAGTGTATAAAGAAGCGGTCAACCCAAATGGAGGCAGACAGCCACTCAGCGGGATGCTACCCGCATATTATCCTTTCAAGTGTCATCGCCGCAGTAGTTCATGAGCAGATAAGTCCAGAAGACATCGAAACAAGTAGTGTCACGTTGAACATACTCGCAATAACGCGCTCAATGGGGTGCGCGGATAAACAGCCGGAGGCGGCGATGAGGCGCACAGACAAGTTCTGTTGTTCTTAAGTTGTACCGGAGCATATTCGTTTAACCCCTCACGTTGTATGATTGCTTCAATGCAGGCAGTCCATCGGAGAAAGAACGGTGTCTCCTGGTTGCTATTTTTTGCTAAGAGCGTAGTTGAAGAAATTTGTTCAGTCAGTGCGCTTAGCTTTGTTGAAAAACCACGCATTTTATTCTCTCCCATTTTCACCTCTACGCGACGCTAGTACTCCAGCTGTTCCGGTATCAAAGAATGTAGGGAATAAAAATCGACAGTCCTTTTTTTTCACTGAAATTAATAGTGTGCGTGAGTGCGACGTACCAGGGATTCATCAGACATGGGCGTAACGGTGCATGACCATCGCCACACTTACGCAGCGCCTACAAAACAAGTTCTTTGCCCTACGTAGCACCTTTTCCCTCTTTTTGATCTAAAGTTTACGCAGGGTGTGCACCTTTGGAAGAATTTAGGCACGAAAGCCTCGAAAATTGCTGAGCAAATGCCCTTTTTAAGACTACGATTCAGATCGGGTTCACGTCTAAACTTTCCGCAAAAGCCATGCAGGACGCGTTTGCGTAGTCCTTACAATTCAAATTTCAGTGTAGCAACCAAAGTATGAAGTTCTGGTTCTTCTTGTTAACGTAAATGGGAAGCAGCTTTGCTCATGCGTTATATAGATCGTTAGCAAGGTAAAATTTTCTGCAGCGAAACACTACAAAGCAGTTAATGGCCCGAAAAGGCAGCTTGCAAATTTAAGTTTACAGTTCTCATTTATCAAAAAAACATGGGCTTGTTTTTTGTACTTTAATTGAATGCCTTAATAATATTTCTACTTTTTTAACATTTCTATTAATTTTTTCTAATATTTCTCTGATAACATCTTTATTATTGTATGAAAAAACTTCATAAATGAATTTTAACAAGATTCCGAACCGAAAGCAGGTTGCATTTTCACTTTCTTTTTATAGCCAGTATCCCAACCCACTGCAGCTCCCATCGTAGGAATACGTCATCAACAGTCTCCGCTACAATTTAATGCGGGGAATTGCATGAATTCGCGTGCTGTGGCCGCGGGTAGAAAGGGAGATTAGCGATGTTTGCGAATATTTTACACCAGGTCCGCCTTCCAAGAAAGGTTAGCTTGTAAAAGGAAGGAAAACGGGTAGCAGGTCAGTTTTCCTTCGATGAGAACGCCGCTCGCCACTAGCTTTGGGTTCTTAGTACACTTTACTGCTCCCTTTTAAATTCTGAGTGGAAGATTTGATGGTCGGTTTCTAAAAACAAACACATGCGTAGTCGCTCCTCAGTACCGGAATGCGGGACACTCTGACAGTGGGGAGGGGGGTTGACATATAACCATTAAACATAAATTAGAATAATGCATTCTTGCACTATTTTGTCATCTCTAAAACAAGGGAATAGAATTCCTGCGGGTTGACGTAAACGACAAAGGCGGACCTCCGACTGGCTGCCTTATTCTCGCTAAAAAACGGTCCTCGTATCGTTGGGAGCATCGCCATTGGCGGTGCGGCCACTCATGTTTTATGCTGCAATAATAGAGAGTTTATCATTACGTATGATCCGTCTGTTCCGTAGTTACCGTATTTACCAGGACCCGACTGCGCCTGCGCACGCGGGGAGGGCGAGGAGGTGCACGTTACCGTGACGAATACACAAGTGCCAGACGGGTCCCGGTCAAGACGGTACGCAAGTAAACATGAAGCGTACGGAATGCTAAAACTATTTAATAAGCTCTCTACGCAGCGCGCCCCCACGTGTTCCTGTAACTCGAGTCACCATATGCGCCACAATGGACGGGTCGTTTGCTTACTGAGCTTCCTCGATTTGAAGGCGTTTTTGCGTGCCATGGAGAATCCAAAGCGTCTTTCCGCATTTTTGGCAAAGCACGGTCCTCTAAACACAGCGTCAGCATTTCCCCAATCCTAGACGCCGGCCGGAATCCTTCGGGACTCAGCAGCAGGCAGGGCTTGACTGATGATCTCTCTATCTGGCTCTTGGGGGTAGAAGTTGCGTAGGAAGGCTTCCCGGGATTCAAACTTCTGCATAATTTCCTACCATGCCGAACGCGTCCACACCACGTGAACCATAGTTGCTACGTAATAGAAAAATTTGCTAATTGGTATAAATATTACCGGGTACAGCGTTCTGTACAGCGACGGGGTACGGGAAAAATCCCGTTTGTAATTTTCTCTATACGGCTTCTTCCTTTTTACTCAACGTCCTGTCCGCTTCTGAAAAAATTTTCTACTCAATCCGTAGAATTGCATCAATTCTTGACCTGTGCCCATTTCCTCTCCAGGGTAAATTTTTTCAGCGCGTTGAGAGGATCCGGGGCTCGACCGGTGCGTGATACCTCGGGCGACCGAATGAGCCTCCGCATTGTCTCTGATTACTTGGTTCGCCGTGGCCTATACAAGTAGAACCTGGACAATTGTAACTTGGGCGGGTTGTTAAGAGTTCATATCTAATCACAGCGCGACAGATGATATAGACAAGTCTGGTGACAAACAGCACCGACGAGAGAGCCAGCACTCGTCCGGTGGTTATTCTCCTGCCTGTCTCGTCTGTCGCGCTATGATTAGATATAAAGTACAATGTTCGGTATGGGTCCTCCTGCCCCAATCAATAATTGGGCGGCAGCCTCTGTCATTCTGCCCGATTCATTTTTTCTGGCCGCATTTTTAGAGTCACTGATGACCACCTTCACCCGCTGCTGGCTAGGTGCAAGCGCTATGGTCATCTTTTCAGCTTTTACGTTTGTGAAGCCACCTATCGTGCAGCACGTCACCGGGGAAACATCTTCGCTCACCGCTACTTTTACGTACGCCGCTCTTTCTTCATATTCTGCTGCATCCGTGTACAGGCCGTCCTTTTAAGAGCGGAGCTACTGTAGCTGGCTGTAATGTGTGGAGCGTAACGCGTTAAAAAATTGGCCGCGTATCTGCTCCTTTCGTTGCAAATATCGTCAAAAGACGATAGTCTTTGTAGAAATTTGCCAAGGAAATGCCCCCCTTTGCTTTCCGGGTCACCTCTCATGCTGTTCCTGTACCGTCGCGCTCATTCCAAGGTAAACATACTAAAGGTTTGCGCAAGGCGATTTGAATTTACCGCGTTCCACTGCTACAGGCCGGGTTTCTCGATGCCAGCGCTGCAGTACGGCGGAGACGCACGTGAATGGAGGCGGCCGACTAGAATGTTTATAGAGCCGCGTGGCCGTGCTCCACGTGCGTTCCAAACAGAATGTGGAACCTAGCTAGTGGAACTGTTCGTTGCTCTTGCCGCGTGATTTTTCATATGCCGCCAGGAGGCGGCGATTTTCTGCAGTAGATGTATAATATCATTTGCTATCGAAAAACCAAGCGTCCATGAACTTTTTAATAAAGGAACACTGTAAATATCCCTTGCGTACTAATTTCGTGTCTTATATTTGCGTAATGTCTTGTTCTTGTTCAACAAAGTGGACAAGTATGAACATATAAACCGGGCTTACACGTTTACGTGTGGCTGTGAGTATATAAGACTATTGCGCAGTTAGTAGTTTACTTTGTCCGGGTGGCTGAATCGATTCACAGACAGGCAGACAGACGGACAGACAGACAGACAGACATACAGACAAACCAAAAATCACGCCATATCTACGGAATGAATGATGATAAGTGGGGCGAAGCTCGAGAGGGGGAGATCATCGGTAACCGTAACTCTCCCGTGAAAACACCTTATGGCATTCGCTTTTTGCCCGTAAACAATGATGGAGGCGTGCCCTATGATATGTTCATGGCACTTAGTCTGCATTCTATGTGGAACACTCGCATGGCGGTTCAAAATGCCGAAGAGGATGCTCGCACAGTGCGAGAGTACTTCATTGAAAGCGTTGCTTATATAAGAGAAGTTTATAGAGTGATGCCGGAAGAGCCTGAGTGGTTACCCATTCTGGATGTTCTAGCGCAGTTTAAGATGTTTTAAGCCACTCCCTTCAGCCGATTGGTGGCTGGAGCTAGTAATTTGTGTACTGAACAGTGCGTGTTGTGTTGTCGCCAAGCAAGCAGGCAATAAAGAAAAAAAAAGTGAAAGTTCGCCCATTACATCATTAAGAAAGACGAAAGACTGTGTGCGTACATTGTAAAAATCAACTTTCATTTTCGGAGTCAATGCTCCCAGGCCCATACCTGGTGAAAGACCCCGCGCCATCGAGGACTACTCAGCACCTCACCACAATTTGTCACGTAGGATGGGACACAACGGTAAAGAAAGAACTTTTATTTAGGGCGAACTTGTGCCCGAACAAGACGAGAGGGAACGAGCAAAGGTCCTTGCGTCTCGTTCGATCTCCGAGAACGAGTGCCTGCGTTCGTGGCGTGATCTCTTGCGTGATCTCCCCCTCGCAGTGCACGTGCGCTCGCGCCTCCGTTGGCAAACACAGACAAGCTCGCGCTCCCGGTGCCGAGTTTGCGCTGCCGGTTGCAGCCGGTTCTTGCGCGTGCAACGCGGCCCACTTTGCGACATCTCCGAAAGTATGCGGCGGTCACGTACCACGAGACACAAGGTATGGACAGACCCATGGCTTTAGGAGCTTCGCCCCTAAAATTTCTGGGTTTAAGTAGCCCAAGAAAGACTATCGTCTTTAAAATACCAAGAATTTGCCGAGCGCTCGTGAGCGCATGTCTTGCGGCGGCCGCCGACCGTCCCTGGCACGCACAAGGGCTTTAGCAATAAAAAAAGCTGGAGAAAGCCCCAAGGAGCACCTCGCGTTACCAAGCAAACAACAACGCCACAGCTGGCGCAACACCTGCTCCACGGAACCTCGACACGACTCCAGTAACGCCGCTTATGCGTCGTGCACGTACGCGCCACCGCTGCACCCCTGCTGTCGTCAAGCGCTACCGAGCATGTAAACCTTGGCACGAGGAACAGGACGTCATCGATGCATATGACGATGGCTTTATGTTTAGGTTACATACAGGAACATTATTAGTACGAACGTTTATGGAAGAAAGGGGGTTATTCGTACCATGCGGGACATATTGTTTTAGTAGTAAATCCACCGAGACAATAGATCATGTATTTTTGCATTGTTGGGAGGGAGTATATTTTTGGGATGGGCTACAGAGTACTTTACACAAAGATTTTTCACTAGATCCTCACGGTATACGCTTCCTTGCAATAGACAATGAGGATGGAGTGCCTTACGATTTAGTCATGGTACTGGGTCTCCATAGTATATGGCGCTCTCGTACAGCAAGGTTGTTCAATGATTGATGCGCGATGTGCAAGGGAGTATTTCGAAGAGAGCATTGGGCGATTTGTTGAAGTTATTAAGTTCCACCAGGAACTACTGATTGGCTGCCGAAGATAGAGCAACTAATCAATATGAGGGCATTTTAAATGGACAAAGTCAGCCCTGTAGGGGCTGGCAACTCCACCTCTTGTATGTGTACATATTTGCAATGTTGAGATGTAATCTGTTGTGACTTGTCAAAGACAGGCAATAAATACAAAAAAGACTACAACTATCACAGTGCAAAGCGACGACGGAACATGTAAGTAATGTATTTCAAACTTGCACAAATGCGTGGTGATGTGTCCCTCAGTGCTCACGTAGGAAGAAATCTTGCACATTCGCTTTCGTTTAAGCCTTACGCGGCTTAGTATAAGGACAGTTTTTTTTTACTTTCATTATTGGCCTGAAAATATTCGGCTCTGGCCTGACGCCTCCCTTCGTGAAAGATCAAGTTCATATTGGTTGGTAGTAGATGGATCCTAAGCTTGTCCTTGACCCATCTCGATATGTCCCGTGACCACTCCTGCTCCTGCCGGGGCTTCTATCTAAGCTGCTTCCAAATGCTTATGCCCATTCGATAACCGCGTAGCCGTTCAAGCTTTGCCATTAGCGCAGCCTCAACGAGCTCCTCCAGTGTATTTGACCCTCGTAATTTCAGACATTTGCCCGTAGACGTGGTCCGAGGAAGACTTAGCGCTACTTTGACACTTTTGCTGATGATATTCTTAATTTTTGTGCGCTCCACTGCACCCAGCTTGGGACAGCGGGCACGTTGTACAATTCGACTGATTACAAAGGTGTGTGGGAGCCTTAGAAGGTATGCTTCTTTCATTCTCACTTGCCTATTCACTATCCACTTGATGAAACGGCCCATCTGGTTGGCACTAGTCTTCAGACGTGCGATCATCTCAAAATTCTCTGAGTCCGAGAACCGGGGTGCTATCAACCGCGGGAATCTCTCGGCCACAGTCGAATAGGCAAATGTTTGCTTCGCATTTTTTTCCCTGAGGCGATGTTTTGCGATGGGCATGAGAAATAACATTTCTCAGTTTTCTGCCCTACATTCAAGTCCCATAGGTGGGAGATACTTTTCAATGGTATCCATTGCAATCTGCAGACAGCTTTCAGTTTGTCCATCAACTTACTTATTCATATTGGTAGACAGCCGCATAAACGCTACGATTTAAATTTTCAGTTTTCGGCCGCTGTTCCGGGAGCCCCAACATTTCTACATAAAGAGCGTCGGCGACAGCACCGATCCCTGTGGCGTTCCTCTGTTACCTAACTATCCGTCTTCGATGGATTCTTCTCGTATTCTGATGGTGGCTTTCCGGTTTGTGAGGAAGTTTTGATGTATACTCTTTTTCCTACATTAAGCGAGCACAAGCTTTCCAGAATCGATACGTGTCTCACATTATCGAATGCCTTTGCTACGTCCATTGCAGCAACTACCTGAGCTTCTAAAACTTAAGGCCAATGTCACTCAGTTCCTTTATGGGTAAAAGTATAAGGCACGTCGTCTAGACTCGCCTCACTAAGCACATAAACGACAATAAGCTGTACTCAGACACAATAATCGGTTTTCGACCGAAGCTGTCGGTACGCGACGTGATGCTACAGCTCAAGGGCCAAATGTTTAACGAAAAGTCAAAGCGGGATAATTCCGAGGGTTGCGAGACGGGTGGTACCCTAACTGTATCTGTACGCATAAGAAAATAAACACGCGCTGTTCCCCAAGATGCAAGTACACCAACTTGCCCAACTCACCACCCTGCTATGGTTTATTAGCGCGTTAGGGCAGACCGAGAAATATTTGAAAACGTATCAAATTAAACAAAAAACTTGAGAACAGTGTCACACATTTAGCAGGGACGCTTCGCAAATTGTACTAACCCTCCTGTTTTTTTTTCTGAATGACCCCTGGCGTAAGTGTTGAAAGGTTATGATCCGAAGCAAGCATGGGAAAAATATTTTATTGAGAATATTTATAACTTGGCGTATCAATGTAAAACAAACCAGTCACCACTCACTGGGCAGATTTGCAAAAACCTTTGCATCATAATAAGGACTCGCAAAATTGCTGTAGTTTCAAGAAGATGAAGGCAAGTATTTCCAAGAAGATAGCGTCATCATCTGATTTGGTTTCCCCACGATCCAATGCATTCTTTTGAAATGTTTTTCTTTGTATTTTCGTGAGATGAAATTTTTACAGGTCACTTTGTGTCGTACGAACGCGCAACCTTGCTATATAGCAGCCATTTCATCTTTGTTTATACCTACAACTTTAACTCGAAGGGTTTAGCTGTTCCTTTCACAACTTCATAATAGATTTATCTACTCAATCTTGCCACTTTTTGCCCTTCGTTTGCCTTGCGCCATTAAGCAGTACTAATCCTGTCCATCAGGTTGCCCATCAAAAATTCTATGTCGGCTTCCGAGCTTGAGAAAACAAGAATAGTGAATGAGAGCGCTGAAGCAACCGCACGTGAAATTGCACCCGGTGTATTTACAAGCCAAAGTGCACAATGTGCGCATTGATGCTAACCGAGCGATGTAGGATCACACATCACGATCACACATTTGGTGTGACGACTCAAACGCAATGGCCAGTCGTACCCGCCACTGACCCCATCACACCAAACTGCCTATCCAAATGAACAGAAAGCAAGCGCCGACACTTTTGGAACCTATCTACAAAAAGCTGCCGAAACCTCCCCTAAGCTCTCAAAGACCTTTCAAACGCCTACGTTAGTATCGGAAATGAGCTATAATATGTGCTAATTAAATATTGAACACAAAAATACCATCTAATTTTGTAATTTGAATACCATTTTTGCAAGCCTGACTCCGGCACCTCTACCTACCGAACAATGAATTGTGCCATGGGGCCAAGCTCCAAATCGAGTTGACACGATGCGCTCCAAAGCATAAAAAAGTAGCATAATTGCACCAAATCAGCAACACATCGCAGCCGCATGCTATTCTGTCCAATTGCTAAGCCACAGAAGCATAAAAACTCCCAAGCATTTCCCCGAGGGTGAACATGGTTAAGTGCGAATGCACGGGGTGATGCTATGAGGGGGAGTAAAGTTAAAATCCGTTGGCATTCGCCCGTGAGCGCGCGCGAGCCGACCCACGGAGGTCTGGCAGTTTATCGCTGCATATATAGGGGGGTACGCCGCGCCGAGCGCGCCGAGCCAGGTGGCTGAGAGAGGAGGCGAGCGCAAGGGGAGAGGGACAGCGGCGCACGGCAGCTGCAGCCGAGCGAGGGGGAGAGGAGAGAGTGTGACGTCACGGTGGAGAGAGAGGCGCGCGGCAGCTGCTGGGGAGAGGAGGCGCGCTGTGACGTCATACCATGACGTCACGGCGCGAGGAGCGGTGCGGAGAGCGGCGCGCACCCGCGCAGCCACGGCGAGGAGGCGGAGCGAGCGCGGTCACGTGGTGAAGTGACGTCACCGCGCCATTGCTACCGACGCTCCTCTCCGCTCCACGCCGTTGCTAGGGAGAGGAGGACTGCGGACGCTGCCGCCGCCGCCGCCGGCGGTGGAAGGTTTGGGGTCGCTTATAAAGTGCATTCGCGCTTAAAAGTAATCATATTTTTTATCGAAAACACGCATTATAACACTGAAAGAACCGCGAAATACACCGCACCCGTTGAACATGACGAGAACCAACAGGTCATGGATGCGTACTCTGCAAAATTAACACGTCTAGAGCTCTTTCTAAAAAGTTGAGTCAAAAGTCGGTTACAGCGCTTTTGCATCCTTTTGTTGCTATTCTTTCCGTTTATTTGCGCCGTAATACCATATACCTTTTAATAAATCCACATCAGGAAATAAGCCTCCTTAGTTAGGTATTATCTGGGCCTCTGGAAGTTGACTGAGATTTTGCGTATGCCTGTGCCCCTGATATATATGCCTGACGTTCTTGTCATAACTTTTGTTGAAAATAGCGCTTCTACCATTTCACCGGCACCGTTGTAATCAATGATTAACCTTTTTTGTACTTCTTTAGGTCTTCTCTACACGCAACAAAAAGTTAAGCTATCATGCAGAATAAACCCTTCCTTCACTGAACAAAGACTCTTATGAGCACTAACGTTAGTAAACGAAAGATTCAAATTCTGTGTGGGCTGCTACGTCATTTTTTTTTTGTGAATCCAACCAATATTCAGAAAATAGAGGGGTTTCAACCAAGCCTTCTAGTGGCGACATATCGAAGTTCAGTCTTTAAAATAAATCTTAGAAACATATTTTACATAGCTGAATCTTGTTACTGTTTAAATACTATATAATTTTTTATGAATATTATATTTACAGTAACAGGCCCCAACCAATGCCTTTTTCATACAAATAGTCTATAAACATTCAGGTTCAACGTAGTTGCAAGTAGAATCTCAGACACAATTGCTATTTTGGGCGTAGTACTACGCGTTGCAAAGTAGCAAGAGCAAACATTATAGCAATGCTGCTCACAGTAAATGAATAAAACTAAGTGTGGGAATGCCAGTGCCAGAATAATGTTATAAAATGTGTACTTTGTGCATGCATTTCGGCCCGCCTGATATGTGTCACTCACATCCTTGGAGCCTGCGAGCAAATGCGAACTCCGACTTGCTGCCTTTCCTACCGCATGCGCATGCGCTAGACGGTAGGAAAGCATGCGCTTTGCTACCGCCAAGAGGGCTCTATAGACAGTGTACCCCGCTGGAGTGGGTTTGCTCAGTCTTCGGGCGCAAGCACTGCTGAGATTCTGTTTAATACTGCTGGGTACCTGCTGTTGAAAGAAGGTACAGTCGAAATTTGCAGGACAAATTACCTTAAGGGACATGCTTCGAAGATGTCCAGCTCTTTTGGAAATGGTTTTGTGTAGGAAGACGCCGCGGCAAAATAACGAAAACGTATTTTTTATACTGGCTTTTGTATGAATTTTGCACACCTGCATTGTTTCAGTTCATATTGTTACCTGGCGCCAAAATTTCTCAATAAGCAAAACAATGCACTTCTCATTCTTCCCAAGTGCTTTGAAAAACACTAGCACTAAATAAAGTTGTTTGATTGTGATACTTCAGGGCAGTTATAGATTGCGTTGTCGACTTTTGAGTCTTTCCTATTCGATGCGTTCAATACACAGCCAGACAATTGTTTATTTGCACGTTTGCAGTGTTATTAAAATAACACTCTATCCTAACTACAGTGATGTGTGAAAAATATTTTGACGAGGTACTGCGACCAGGTATCGCGCCATTCCATTTTAGAACTCGCCGTAGCAAGTTGTCGAACTTGGATTCCGCAAGACGGTACTGCCTTGACTCACGTTAGTTATCGCTATCTCGCTGTCTTCGGGAGTCCCTCTCCAGCACAAGTGCTTCAATTGGCATCAGTGTTATTTCCTTATACAACCAGGAATTCAGATCGCATTAGAAGAGCACACTGCAAAAAAAAATTGCAGCGTGCCCGAGCCCTCTGGCTTTCATACAGGCCACCCGTTTTTTGTTGTTCATGGATTTTAGTTATGTTATTGGCTAACGCGCAACTGAAAAACAGTTTTCTGGAAACGGTGTAAGAGATTATACAAAACAATTTAGCCTGATTCTGCAGCGCTACCAAGCATTACAGGAAATGAAAAGTAGAAAGGCGCAGGAAGACAGGACTGTCAGCGCCTATGTTGTCTTCCTGCTATCCCTTGTTTTCAATATAGACCTTAGAAAACAATATTGCCTTGCAAATTAGCGTAACTTGAATATGAGGCTGCCCCCAGCACTTTCAATGTGCGTGACATGTTCGTTCGGCATAACATTCCACTCGGAACACAACTGGGAAAATTAGGTGAAGTATTGATATACATTCCTAATGCGGGGATCTCAACTACGAAATCCCCAGATTAAGAGTGTATGCTAATGGTTCACCAAAGTTTCCCAGTGGTGTTTTGCCGAAAGAAAATGCCGCGTGCATCGAAATGTAAAACCAAGGTGCATCCCCCTTCAATATTTGCTGAATTTTTTGGGCAGTTTCTTTTTTAAGGTGGTGCATTGCTCACAAATGATGCACAAGAGGATTTCTGCCGTTGGATGGATGGCACACCAAGCCTGAACCTGCTTGTTAGTTGTCGCAATTGCACTCCACCAACTTGCTATGGCCTCACTCTCGTTTCTGCTTCAAAATCCGAAATAAATGCCGCGATTTTTGCCAGAACAGCTTTCATAAATGTGGCCGCTTGCCTTATGTACTATGTTATCCAGATTACAGGTGGAACACGACTAGAACTGAAAGTATCACACTGTAGTGAAAAACAAACATTGCCAAATGATTCCTACCTATTTCGGACGAGAGTTGCGACACCAAAATGTATTTTATTTTGGCTGGTAAGTCACCTCAGCGGAGCTACTGCAAGTGTGGTTCCCGTTCTTGAAAAACAACATTCCATTTGCAAGGAAAATGAGGGGGTGCCACGAACAAAATGGCACTGTTGGGGTGTGTTGTAAACAAATCAGGAGGCCCTTCCGCTGAAATTTTACTTGTAGGCAGGTGGAGTTTAAGGAAAAAAGAAACGCCTCAACCTAACGCCAAGGTTAAGATGGGTTCTGGAGATAATATATATCACCTGCAAACAAAATATGGTATTGCTGAGCAGACCGATATGTGCCCAAGCGGTGTTAACCTTTGTATCTAATTTTGGTACAGCCATGACTCAGATCCCGGCTGGCCGCTAGCACTGATTGTGGCACTGCATTTTATTGATATGGCTTTATTTTATTCCTGATGGTATCCCATTTGTAACGGGGTAATGACGTGTCACCTTTCCAAAGAAACTAATATATCTATGTTTTATAGTCTGTTTTTTCTTGCGCAAGGAAACTACTATATGTATGTTTTATATTCTTCTTTTAATTCTAGCGTAACTCGTACGGCAGGCTCAAAATACTCTTTTTCTCTTACAGGTGGTAGCTGTCCTAGTCGATATTCCCCTCTCTGCTTTTCTTCCCCTAGCATTCTGATCTTCTTTTAGTCGTCTGGACAGGCTTGAAGTTAACTCCCCCTGCGCTACTCTAAATGTCTAGGCCGCCTGGAAGCTGAACATTTATTTCAAGGAGGTTTGCGTGGATACCCTCACATTCCAGCATTACGTGCCGCATAGTTTTTGTTTATTTTCTCCAGATCGCGCATACCCCATCATTTTGTGAATACTTTCCTACAAAGCTTTTATTTTTGGGTAGTTCTTCTACCGAAAAACTAGCACCCTGACTACAATAAGGGCATGAGGGCGGAAAGGGCTAGAGCCCTCGTCGACTTACACGCTTAGGATAAGCACGATCTCTATGTAGATGCGGCGGAATATCCACAGGAAGCCTTCGCTGCCATTGCCATAAAGGCCACCAGCGGAGACACTGTAACGGCAGCAATCGTCAAGTGCACCGATGCAGAACGCGCAGAGGATGTGGCCATCGCCCTGGCCATTACCGACGCAGGCTGCCAGTCTGTGATCAGCGACTCACGAACGGCAGTTCGGAACTACGCCAAGGACGCATCTGCAAAGAAGCTTTGTAGGTGCTACGCAATGCACGTCCAGAAGGCCCAAGAACTGTTCTAGTCAAGTGGGTCCCGGCGCATGTGGGCAAGGACGCGTCGTATAAGAACGCAAATGACAACGAGACGGCACACGTGGAGGCACGAGTACTAACCAACCGCGCCCCCGCATCTGACCGCCCAACGTGGTTCGGCGCTAAAGACCAAATGGCAGACTATGGCGCAATCACCAAAGCCTACCACCTGGCTCGTAGGACCGTCCCACCTCCGGACCCGGGGTTGAGCCGGATGGAGGCAGTGCTACTTAGGCAGCTTCAAACTGGGTCCCTACCCACCCCGGCTCTGATGCACCGAATGTATCCGGAGGCATACCCCACTGACAAGTGCAAGCTCTGCTGCAGGGAAACTGCAGACCAGAAGCACATCTTATGGCACTGTGTCACGAACCCAATGTAAGCGGCGTCAAGAACCATTCCGCCACGGCTTGCAGAAACCGCAAGGTGCTACACATACGGACTTCAACAGTGGGCCGTCCAGCAGGTCCTGCGGGCGCTCGCAAGGCATGAGACTCGCGAGTCGGCAGCGGCAAGCTCACGTCTTGGATGAGTAGCCACCAGGACGACGCCGAGGCCTGCGTCGCGACGCGTAAAAACGTCGTTCTGCCGGCCTAAATAAAGTTTATTCAATTCAATCAAGGCAATTATTGCTCAGATATTTTGACAAGTATGAACACTGGCACTGCACTTAGACGTTTAGATTTGGCTGTGGGTATAAAAACCTATTGCAGCCTCTGTTTCTCTTTGGCCGGGAGGATAAATCGAGAGTAACACAGACAGACAGACAGACAGACAGACAGACAGACAGACAGACAGACAGACAGACAGACAGACAGACAGACAGACAGACAGACAGACAGACAGACAGACAGACAGACAGACAGACAGACAGACAGACCAAAATATCTGCGTTTAAGTAGCCCAAGCAAGACTATCGTCTTAAGAAGTTCCTTTGATGACATGTAGTTTAGTTACAAGGCGTATTAACACACACCAGTCACCCATTAATGTGGCTATACTCACTCGAGCCTTTCGGAGGCTACACAATCGCGCTAGATCAAGATGCATCTCCACATACCGTGGTTCATAATTTATATTAGAAGAAGCGAAGGATTTCTTAATTAGGCTACGCCAACCTAGACGAGTCACAGCATTTAGGTAGGCGTAAAGGCTGTTTAAATTGCGCTGGAAAGTAAAAATCCCACAACGTTATGAATGTACTGCACATTGCTTTATTTTTTTCTGTGCTGCGGTCCATTGTATTGCTCAAAAAGTTATACAAGCAAATACCGTTGTTTTGAAAAAATATTGATTGTTCATCAGCTCCATCAGTAATAAACCCCGAGAAGCTGTTGAAATGTTAAGAAAACCACTTGTACAATTATGCTGTTGGTTATTGCTGTAGGGCCGCTTGCAACTTTAGCCAGAAGAAATCTTGCTGTTTGGCACAACCACCTACATCAGAGGCGTCAATATAAGTTCGCGATTTTGTCAGAAACGACAACACCGGGCTCATTTCGGATTCTCCAACAAGGTTTCTTTTGATGAAAACCAGGTGATTCTCTCGTTCGCACTCAAATAGACGATGCTGCGCCAAAGTTACTTCGAACATACACCAGCGGCTTTGACAGAACTTTTGGCTAATAATAAAGAGTGATATGCGACTCTGCGATATGCAACGGCAAATGTTTTCAGCTATAGGGATTCCGGGAATGAAATCCCGTTCGGCAACGCAGATCCGGAATCCCATTTCCGGGGATTCAAGTCTCGATAAAAGAACGTCCTGCGCCCAATTTGCATCGCCATCGTGATATGACAAAAACGCGTCCCACAAATAAGTGGTACTTTGGGATTGCTTTTTGAAGTTTCTGATTTTCACACGCAAATACAGCAGCAGGTACCAAATATACCAGCGCCCCGCATACAAGCTGTAACTTGTTACCGTGCTAACTAGAACTGCGAAGATGGTAGGTATGCCTGTAGTCACGTAGTAGTCATAGAAGTGAGGAGCGCAGATATTCCTGTTCCATTTAATGTCTTGTGCCCTTATTCCAACCAAACTCTGTGGTTCTTTGCATTGAGCACAGACACTACTGCCTACTGCGCTTTTGTTTAACAATGCATGTAGATAATTTAATGAGCAGCTTGCGCAGTCCCATGGATTGCTACAGATATCTAAAGCATTTACGTGTGTTACATCTGCATACATTTTACTGTTTATTTCGTACAACTGGTTTCCTGTAATATTCAGGTGAGCCAAAACTGGCATCAGTGAGAACAACGGTGGTGTCCAGTTATATAAAGAATTCCAAGACAAGTCTAACATTTTTAGCGATAGTCGCTCAATTCCATGGAGTTCTATGCTAGTAATGTCGTTCGACGACATGAGCAGTGAAACAAGTGATGGAAGGCTGTTGAAAAACGCGGCGCCTGGAAAACATGTGAGTTTATTGCGTTGGATCTTGAGTATTTCTAGGCTGTTGAGACCTTCGAATCCACTCGGGTTAATTGAAATAATTTGATTTTTCGCCATGTTTAGCTCTCGAAGGTCTGTGAGACAAATGAATGGTGAGGCTGTAATGTCTTCGATTGAGCACTCACTAATATCAAGACGTTTTAGCGAAGGAAATCTACAAAAACTGCGGTCTTTCAGGCGACGCAGTGGCGTCCCTGCTAAAATAAGAGATGTAGCAGAGCTAGAGTTATTAGACTTATTAGAGTTGTTAGAGTTATTTTTGCACGTAGAGTTTGTGTTCAAATCAAAACTCGAGTTCTCCTCAACCATCGTACGTGACATATCGAGGGAACGCAGGTGCTGTAATGAGAACAAGGCCTCGGGAATAGCTGGAAGCTTTGACCCAGTGAAAGAAACGTTTCTTATGTCAGGTATCATGTCGAAAGCGTTACAGTGCACTGATTCAAGTGGAACATTAATGAAATCTATTCCTACTAAATAACGCATAGGGGGTATGTCACTTGCTTGAATTTGCTTAAAATTACACGCATACAAAACAATACGCCAAATCCGCATTGGCGCCAAAAGGTACAAAATATTTGCCGGTATACTTTTTACTGCCTCCGCGAATGTGAAATTAGCAGTGTGTACGACTGAAGAGTAAAGATTCCAGAGACTGTTTACTTTGAAAGGGAGCAAAAAAGGTTGCAACCGAGAGTCAATAAAGAACTTCTCCATCAACCCAAATACCTTGCACTGTAGCCTTCCAAACGACAGCATTTTTGTACACTTCGTCAAGGCAATTACTGGGGGCTGGCTAAACTTTACCGTTACCTGCAGCCGCCGAATGAAAACCATTACGTAGTACAGCGAAAAGCCGCCCACGACCCCTCGTGATGTCAGCGGTATGATGTGGTACTCCGTTTGCAAGCGTTCCGGAAAGTCGTCCCACTTTGTGATGTTAGCTGACTTCAGTGACAGGAACACTGGATGCCCACTGAGAAGTGTCTCTGCGTTCACCGGACCACTCGACACCAGGTTCTCTTCGAGCGTCATGACTTCTGGGTCCGACGGCACAAACCATTGCTCCGGTAGAGCCTGGATGAGCACTTTGCAATTGGCCGTGACATGCCCGTTGTTCTGCAAAGTAACGTTGCACTGTGAAAGCGGCAAGAGACCGGCTGTGCTCCACTGCTCTCTGTTGCCGCCAAGACTGAACTGTTTCGCCTTCGAGCTCCCGATGAGGATCGCAACGAGGGTTCCCAACGAGGCAATCATTCTGCATGAAGAACAACATTTTCGTCAGTTGACTACCTACGGAAAGGAAAGCTCAAATACCAGTGCCCTACGGCGGTCATTTACTATGGGAATGCAAGTTTTTTGGTAGCTACTAAAGGACAAATGAAAATAAAATGCTCTCGACACAGCCTTCCTTCACAAAAAATTGCGATGCCAATCTTGTTTCCGAGCAAGCAGCCAAAGATGTCCAACTTTTTTTGCATTTCATTCGCAACTCTGAAAACATATTTCATGAAGTTTCTCACAGGAATAAAGTTTACTAAAAAAGAAGGATCGACGCCGTCATCTTTTGCATAAAAAACGCAAAAACACCAGTGCTCGCAAAATGCAAGGAGTTCAACGGATTGTATATTACATCATCCTTCGTTTCGGATCACTTAATATAGAAACACTAGTAGTAGTAATAATAAACATTTATTGACGCGAAATGCAGTGCAGAGCGGTGAGTTCAGCCTCCCCTGTCCAGGAGGCCGTGATCTCCCGCTGCTTCCAAGACTCTCAACACGACGGCTTTCTGTTTCTCCGGAGATGATTTGGTCAATGTGGTATCCCACTGAAGCCTAGGTTTTTGTTTTTCCTTTCATTATTCTACACTACAAAATGGCGCGAATTATGTGGGCAATGCACTCTATATTGGAGTAATTTAGCGTGTAACTTCGCCGAGAGAATACACTATTCATGAAATCGAAACCTGTCTTACGTGTTCAAAACAATACGTATTCTAAGATTATTTGCCGCAGTAAATTATTGAAATGCGTGTAGTCTCCTATTCCAAATTCAACCCAGCGACCACAGTCGCTACTGGTTAAGTGAAACCAAAGTGCCTTCTGGGCTTGTTAACAAAATAAACATATGTTTTCCAAAAGACACAGTTTATGCCTTAAAGGAAAATTATTCACAGCGGCAGAAAGGCTTCCGATGCTTTTGCAACCCAAGAAAATGTCACGCACTTGAAGAAACTGGCAAGGTGGGGGAAAAGCAGAGAGCTTTGTCTGAACAACTCTCCACATTTAACACAGGGGTTGAATATCCACAAGTAGGGATAAACATACTGACAAGGTCCAGCCAATTGTCCCTTTAAGACGATTGTACAAAATTAAGCTGTGGATAATATAACACTACAGTTCAAGGCGAAGGCGACGTGAAATTAAGGACTTATTTGCGAGTAGATGTCGGCGGTCTCATTCGCGAGTCCACTGAGCTTAATTTGAGATCACACTCATACACGCGTTCGAGTTTGAGGTAGCGTGAGACTACTTTAGCATCATGAATTTGAGCCTGAGTGAGGTTGAGTACATGGGATCTAAAGTGGGCCACAGCGCGAGTGATCCAGAGTGAGTTTGAGCGCGAGCGAGTTTGAGTACATGTGAGCCAAAGTGAGTTTGAACCCGAGTGATTCCGATTCGTTCGAGCCTGGGTGAGTTTGAATGTGCCTAATGCCGTGTGAGTTGAGCCCAAGTGATCCCGCGAGATCCCTAGTAAGTTGGAGCTCGAGTGAGTTTTTGGGCCTGCGTGAGTCTGAGTCCAAGGAGAGTACATCAGGCCACTCTGGACTGCGTTACGCCAAGTCAGTGTCAGACTGCGGAGCTCAACCGGAATTCATATAGTAATGAGCCGCAGTGAATTCACTCCCACGTAAATCTAGCCCAAAGTTGTGGACATAATGTTTCATATTAAAGCCGAAGTATCCACCAGTCTAAACGATACAATCAGAATGTGCGTAGCCGATGGATAGCTCCTTATCTTGCCTATTCAAAGTGAATAAGGCCACTATTTTACACAAACGATTTTGTTACCCGTTATGCTGTTGTGACTGTCAGCAAAGGCAAGCCTTCCTGTACACCATGTAAGCCTGAGTACATCTGAGCCCGAGTACGTTCTTAGTCAATTTTTAGTTTTGAAGCTGATAGATTGACGACTCCATTTTAGTTTTTTTTTTATTGTGGCATTTTGCCACAGGGTGTAAGTAACAAGGAAACAATGGACAAAACAGAAGATCAGTACGACGCAGACAGAAAGAAAAAGTGCCCCGCACTCCATTTGAGTTCTGGGCTTGAGTGACTCAAGACTCCACTTTGAGTTCGTAGGCCGAATAAGTTCTGAGCCTGATTGAGTTCTGACCTACAGTGAGCTCTGAGCCTGAGTAAGTTCCGCGTTTTGCACTCATTGTGAATTTGAGTGAGCATAAATGTGCTACTCCGCCGGTACTTTGTTTGAGCGAGAGGTGACTTCAAAATAACATGAAGGAAGCTCACGCTAACGTGTAACACATGAAGGTAGCGAAGCTGTACGCAGCCTTCTCGACCAACACGACGGTTTAAGTCAACGATTGCAGCAGATTTGCTTCTTCTTCACTGCCGCAACGACCTTTACTTTATCATTGCTGCTGTTAAGTGTGAGTTTGTTTTACTTTTTTAGAAGTGATTATCATTGGACATAACCTTGGAGAGAGAGAGAGAGAAAAGACTTTATTGAACGAAACCGGCGTGCAGGGTTACACCGGCCACGCAGGGCTCGGTTTCACCCCTGTCGTAGACTTAGGTAAGAGTCCTAATGTCTTGGACGTAGACCTCGGAGACTTGGGCCCAGCTTAGCTCCGGCTACTTGGGTTCCTCCGTCCTTCCCACCGTCCCTGGCATCGCTGCCGGGAGGGGTAGGCGGATTGGAGATCCCCTTTCGCCTTTGCTTCGCCAGGGCGTCTTCGAGCCGCTGGATCGCCCGTCGTTGTTCTTGGAGTTCCACGGAACCCACGCACACGCGCACTTCCGGAGGGTATGTGTCCGTCGGGCACAGCACATTGGAGGGGCGTACGTCATGACGTGTCTTTCTTGTTCCGAGGAAGTGTTACCATGACTACGGCGTACGCTGGAGTCTTTCTCGTACCGAGCAGAAGTTGCCCCGATTTCAGAGAACGCTATTGTTTTTTTAATTTAATCCAATCCACTCCAAAGCTCCTCGCGCTTGCGCAGCCCTATAGTGAACTAGAATACCAAGTATTCTAGTTCACTATAGCAGCACAGCCCTTCAAGGTCAACGCGAAACTGCTCTACCTCGGCCAGTGTAGCTTACGCTACAAAAGGAAACAGCAGAAGAAAGTCTGGTGAAAGTGTGAGGGGGATGGTGGTGCGACCGCGCATAAGCGCAGCACCCACTCCGTCGTCCTCCTTGCTGTGTGGCTCATTTCGACCACGTGACGTTTGCGCGGGAGGTTCAAACACGATTTACGCACAACGTGCTCGGCGGTGGCAACGCGCTGAAAGATAACGGCGGGGTAGCGCGCGTCGCCGTGGGTTCGCTGATCACACCATCGCTTACTGAGACGCAGCAGATATGCGCCGTGACTGAGAAGACGGCAGATCACTCTGCGCACAAATTTCGCATGAGGGAGTATTGTAATCGCCAGTAATTTGTAACATCTTTACTGGATCGTGATGAATATGTCGATAATATAGCTACAACTGACTGGTAACGTGATAATTTTGACTTCGACCCAGAAGGTGGGCTGCAAAACTTTGTGCATTATTTTTAAAGGCTGCAACATCTAGTACAAACACTGCTAAATATAAGAAACAGCATATATTCCCCCACAATGCGTGGATGACAAATGGTTTTTCCAAAAGTTCGTAAACACGATAACCTTTACAAAAAAATGATAGCCTTTCAATACTTTGCTTGCAAGCCGATACAAAAATATTGCAAAACAGTTTGAACGTTTAAGTCCGAAAAGCAAAAAAAAAAATCTATTACGAAAAATAATTTACTAAACATCGGGGGAATCCGAAAAAATACATTGGAACCATTTGAGCAGCTTTTTAAACGAACAGCTTTTGAGCAGCTTTTCAGTTTTTTTATGCGATCTCCCTCGCACCTTCGTTGCCGTTATTCAAGTTTGTGCCATGCACTACCCCCAGTTGGCTCCGTGCCAATATAGCTGATGCCTTCCCGGTGCTCGACAACGATAGTGGTGATGAAACTTAAGTAGACCATGGGTCGTGGCATCTCGCCCTCCCAGGCGGCAAAGGTCGATGCCACTTGGTTTAAATTAGGAAGAGCAATGTGGGAAGACAGTAGCCGCTGCGGCAGCAAGCTGTCAGCAGGTAGAACCAGCGTGCAAAAACACAGTGTCTGCTCACTGGGTATGGTACGGTTTGAGCATTGCCACATTGACAGTGCGGCGAGGTTGTCGTCTCTGAGAGCTGGACATGTTTCTTTCTGATACCACGATGAAGCTAACATCAGACTGACGGGGGAGAAACTTGTAGTGAACCTTGAAGGCAACTTACCAGCTTCCTTCAGTGTTCCTTTAAGTGCTGCGCAGTAAAAACGCTCCTGTTTCTCTTTATCATGCCCGCACTGTTTATCCCCTGCAACCAGGGCCCAACTCATCTCGTCTTCCCAGAAATTTCCGGTCTTCTCCCTTCCCCCACACCCCAGCAGTGGGCATGCACGTTGGTAAGCTCAGACCTGCAGGAGCAGCGCAGCGGAACAGCGGCGGCGCGCGCCTATGTGCACTGACGAGGCCGCTCACTGTTTTTTTTTTCATTTTGGCTCAAAGAACGTTTCGCCTACTTACCGACGCACATCAAGAAACGCTATCGTCGATAAAAAAACCGTAGAGAAACATGATTTTCTCAGATGGAGTCACGAAAGAGCTAAAACAAATATCGCTGCCTGCTCTCAAGGGCATCATTAACAAGAGGCTTTGATTCCCCTGTATAACGCAGAAAACTTGAATTGCTAGATTGTAATCGAGGGCGTTGCGAGGAAGAAAAAATATGTATACCAAAAAACTGGACTTGCGCGTGCCAGAGAGCGTGAGCATGAGGTAGCATGCCACGAAAGAGAAACACCAGTGCAGGAGGATGGTCGAAGGAGTTGGCCCTAAAAATGTCGACGAAGCGCGCGCAGGCAAAACGGAGCAGGCGCGCCAAAGGAGGGTAGACCACTGCCGCACGTGCGGTATAACCAGCCATCTTGAGAAGCGAAGGCGTACACAGCATGCTCCTGGCGATGGCTTGCTCGGAACAAGCTTCCGGTGGTGCTGTCCAGGGGTCGATCCAGCGGCCGCAAAGTTAAACCAAAATTTCATCAGCAGATCGAAAAAATGTGCAAGTAGCCTTTCGCCTTCACACTTGATAAAGTTTTAAGCATCCGCATATTTTTCCTATATTTACCTCAAAGCAAATATTGCGTCAAATATCTAGAAACTTGAAGAACTGCTTTTGAAGTGGTCCTCGTTGTATAAACATTTTGTAAGAACAGGACGCACACTGTTACCTGCCTCGATTGACCAGGTTTACTGCTGCTGGGCGCGTAATAGTTCCTGCTGCTCTGGGCAGGTAATGTGATTAGTTGTTTCACGACAGGCACTCTCGCGCACATCATAGAGGAGTGAAACTCTAGACTTAACGTTGCATACACCCGAAGCTTCTTGTTCAAGCTGGGCTGGGTACAGTCGCCATTTTGTACAGTGTGCTCTACTACCGACACCATCAGGCACATTTTAAGCCACTGTCCGTGATATGCCAGCCAGCGGGCAACAGCATCGAAGGGACTTGTGCGACTCCGACGTGGAGGTGCTGTAGAACTCTCACACTATCTTGAACCCTGGCGATATCGTGATGAGGCAGTGCTGGGAACAAAAACTCTGCTTGCTTTTCTTGCGGAAACAGGGCCAGAAGAGGTTCTGTGAACCCTCTGAACATATACATCTTATATATATGTGTGCATCTCCCCTCACCCTCCCCTGTCTTTCTTCCTTTCCTTTTTCTCTCTCTATTTTCCCTTGTCATCTCACTGTCTTAACCCCCCCCCCCCCATCTGGAATAGCAAGCTCTACCGTTAGTAAGTTTGACTTCTACAGATTTCAGTAAAGGTTCTTTCTCTCCCTCTCTCTCTCTCTCTCAAGATCCCCCACCTTCCCTTCCCCCCACCCCCATCCCCAAAACCCTCGAGCGATGGGAGACCTTGCTGTCCAGGCCCGACCTCGCCACTCAGTACGGACTGGTGGCCAGGGGCCAGGGGCTGCTGGACACGTATGGGTCATGTGGCTGGGGGACCACCCCATTTTGTGCCTGCGCGCACACAACTTCTTTAAGGGCTCAGTAAAAGTTGATTCTCTCTCTCCATCGGATAACATCGAAAAGGTGACAGAGGTATACAGGTTGGTACTTCCAGTTGGATACCACTTTCCTTATTTCCTAAGGGCAACAATTGAATTATCGAAGTATCCTAGTATGTAAATAACTTGCATTTCTAAAAACGTTTTTGTGAGAATGCGTACCGGCCCACTTTTTGAGCATTGAAATATGTGTACACACACGGTGAGGACAAACATTGCAGAGTGAAAATATTCGGCTGCCATGATTCGCCACAGCAATCCACATAATTCGATACTAACGACAAAAAAATCACAAATGAAAATACCGTCCGCAAATAAAGTTTGCTAGGAATTACAAGCAACCGGGCAAGAACTTGATGCAGCTTGAGCCCAAATTGACCATTTAAAACTGACGCGAAGTGCGGGAGAATTTCGCGACATGCATTAGAAGGTGCTCCTCTCAGATAAGTACTGCCACCCAACACAAGAAGTAAGGAAAAGCACTTACGTGACCCTATTTGCAAAGCCATGGCTCTCAACCCGAACCATGGCTCTCAACTCCAAAGAAGTGTGCGCCGCACTTTGCTTGCGCCGATAATGTCCGCCGAACGGGGACGGGCGTACGTCCGCCGGAAGAGAGCGAAGACAATGAAATGAATGTCTTCTGACCCCGCCACATTTCCGCTATTCTGCTTTTAGATATTGCCTAACTGGTCGGCCGCGGTTGTTTTTCGCGCCCCGAACGCCACTTTCATCAGAGCCGGCTACTGGACAACACGCATGTCTTTCTGTCGAAGCCGCACAACATGCGTACTAACGGGGTAAAAATATTTTCTTTTTTTAGAACTACGCATAATGGAATAAACCTTAGGCTGTTACTGCAGTTTCGCAGCTATACTTGGATTATTATAGGCGATGGTCTTTCAAGATTTTCATAAACATGAGAATTTTGGACTGTCTAGCGTTGTCAGATGGTGGAGGGTTTGGTACATGAGTGCCGCACCCCAGGGCTACAGAACCCAACCAACCATCATCATTCAACACCTACTACACCACTCATGGCAGCCCCCCCCCCCCCCCCCCCCGCCCCGAACCTCGAGGGGTGGGGGAGTATTATTTTTTTCTGAGAGGCGGCCCTTACCCGTGGGCATAGGGGGGCGATGGTCTGCCGTCTCTTCATGCCTGTACGAAAGGGGAAAAACCATTACTATTGCGACACTTACGTGGTGACAATCTGCAAAAAAGGGAGAAGCATTAGTAAGTGACAGAAATTGTTCCCCCAGCCTCCTCGAAAATTACTGCCGGTGAACACCAGGTGGAGATGAAGCCCCGGGCCCCAAGCCGCCACTGCTCTCTGTGTAGGTGAAACCAGACCTCTTTCCGCACTTTTGCAAGTACTTCATGGAGGCCTGGTCGCCGCTCAGGGTGAGTGACAGCGCAGCGGGCCAGCCATACTTGATACGAACATTCCACCAGGAGCAAAAAAAAACTGATTTATTGCTGCGCGCGGGAGCGGGTTAAGGAACCGCACTGTCTCGTATGGGATACCAGGAAGATCAAATATTTGGGCTATTTTGCGTAAGAGCGCCTGCGGAATCGCGCACTCCAAAAAGATGTGCATCGTGGACTCGGCCGCTCCACAGAACAAAGAAAGTGCCCTGCGGTGCGCCGGAACCAATCCTACAGGTGCACGAGTGCGTCTAGTGTAGAAAAAGAGGCTCCCGCGCGCCAAAAGCCATTGGAAGGATGCCTGCGGGGTTCTAGAAAGTCTGCCAGAATTAATTTCCATTTCGGATTCCAGTTTACGAGCATGTACTGCTTCAAATGAGGCGGGAGGCTGGGGGACAGTATCTCTGCCAAATCCTTCAGCGGCGACGTGAATAAGTCGATATCGAGAACCGTTTGTTGGAGGCGAAACAGGGCATTAGCAGCCCCGTTATAAAACAGCGAAGGAGTACCAGCGCGAACGACGTTATTGCGGACGGAGCTCTGCATAAACAAACCGAGACGAGTGCTAAGAAAATAGGACGCGAGACAGCTGGTTAGCCGAATGTCACAGCCCAGCGCCACCCGCGTCCACTTCACGTGCAGCGCTGTCGCTAGAACTCCCACATCGGTGAGGCCGAGGCCTCCCTTGCTTCTGGGCAGCTGTACTATCTTGCTGTCTTTCGAGTTAGCTATCAGACCTAAAGCGGAGCATTAGAACGATACATTTATATAGGATAAAACTTTTCTAAGCCACTCAATCTAGAAACACAGTTAACAATTGTCAACATTTTTAGGTGAAAGGAAGACATTAAGCAGAATTTAGGTAAATCTCTAATACACAACAGAAACTCGCAGTGTTCTTTTAATTGAAAATAAATGTTTCCTTGATATTTATGACTTAAAATAACACATACGCGTTGAAAACAATACTATGATGCAAAAATGGCAGCATCTCCACTCCGTGGGTGATGGCGAGGGTGCGGAGTACGGGGACACGAAATGACATCGAAGTCGCTCCTCGACCGTCATTCGATTTGAGCCGTGAGTTGCACCTTGAGTATTCCCTAAATGAAACTGCAACTCACGGCTCCAATCAAATTTCGCTTGATTTTCGCTTGCTGGTGGTGTGCGCACGGAAGGACGCGGATGGAGATTGGGAGGTCCTAAGGTACTCCGCACCGATAGAAGCGAGGAAGTAAGACGTTTGACTCTCGGGTACTAACTCACGGTCGTAGGCCGATGGGTAAGACGGCTGACACTGACTCTGTCTGGTCTACCAGACACAGGCTCGTATCCTGCTGGTGCCTGTGTGATTTTTCGCTATTGTGAATGCTATGCGCACGTACGCGGATGGACATTGTGCGGTCCTGAGGTACTCCGCACCTAAAATACAGACGCCACGAGATTCGCGGCAGCGTTCGAACTTCAAAACTAACAAATGTTCCAGTAGCTAGCGGGTGGGCAGTGAAACACGCGAATGTTAATTAAATTAGCTTGAGCGAATCTCGTGCGTGCCTTTTGTGGGCGGAAAGAAACTGGAGGGTAAGTGCGTGACAGGGGGCGAGGGAAAGAAGAGAGGCATTTTCGTGCAGAGCAGACAGAAGACTTCTATGATATTTGCAGTGAAGGGAGCAGATACGTGGCCATCTTTTCTGCTCAAACAGTATTCGACTGTCTTGCAGGAATTCTTGAATCGGAGATATTCCGCGAAACCAAAGGATTTGAAATACCAATGGTACCCCTGCAGTATATTACATTATAGCCTTCTGTCGCGCCTGCCACGTAAATGCCTTTCTTCTATTCGGAATGTTTCGTTGGTGATTACGCAAGTTCTTTTTTTTTTTTGCTTTTCGGAGTTGGATTGCCATGGATTCGGTCAGCAATTGTGAGATCGGTGAAATATCTGTCCCCAGATGTCCACGACAGAGTGAACACAAGAAGAAATGAACGAAATAAAACTGAGATATGTGGAACAATCATTTGATCTCATCTGCTTTGTCTCTACGGAGTGAACCTGGTTTTTGTTTGTTTTACTCCTGTATTTCCCATTTTCTTCAGCAAACAACCGCTGCTTACAAGCCCCCCCCCCCCCCCCTCCTTCACCCCACGTGGGTTTGAGCTACGTCAGTAGGGTGAAGATGTGACCAGCCTTGTTGTGAAGCGTTTTAGAAATTCGTGCTGCGACAATGACAAAAGCTTGCTTACCTCGGGAGCATCATCAGACGTGACCAGGAAAATAATCCTGTGGGAGAAATCTATGAGCACCTCTCATGTTGCCAAGACTCACCTGCTCTTCATCTGCAATTATAGAGTTCTTGAGTCCTTGCTGCACATCTCTTTTCTGCCAAAACTCCATCGCACCAAATTTAAAAGTTAATTTCATTTATGCTTTCATAACAGTGCCACATAAAATTGAGTGTTTCGATTGACCAAAATCCTGACTTAAATTTATGATCTCAATATTAATCAAATCATCCACATAATTTTTATATACTCTGGGCCGTAAACATCCCCTAAGTGAAAATGTACAACATATCATATAGTAGATTAGGCAGCGTTGCTTTTATGTCTGGTAACACATATTTTCTTTTTCTCATGTTCTGTTTAGGTGTATTTGAGTCATCTCGAAAAGAAACTCAGTTCCTTCCAGTGTCATCAGGCTCTTAAAACGGGCATATAACCCATGTTCATATTATTCGACGTATTATTTACTATAAAGACTCACTAAGAGGGTTCAACTTAAACTGAGGACGACTCAGAGAGAGATGGAACTTAAGATGATAGGTGTAACATTAAAGGGGCCCTGCAGCACTTACTATCGACTACTAGGAATGTATTTTGGGGTAAAGTCTATTGTCCCAGCAATCTCCTCCCGCAACAATTATGAAAATCCCTTCACTATCACCGACACTATGCGCGATGAGAAATCGCGCATAATTGTTCCCTCTCAACACGACCACGGACAACGCGACTAGAGTTCCTGTATATAGCTCCCCTAGGGGAGCGCGATATACAGGAACTTTAAAAGCGACGAAAGCTGCGCGCTCTCTCCCGGAGAGGGGGGCGGCTCGCGGCGTTCTTTTCCGCGGCCTTCGATATATCACAAGCCGGGGAGTTTTGTCCTTTTTGTCTGCAATGTGGAGGGGTCTATTTCCGGTGTGGTGCCACAAAAAAAGCAGGCATAGGTCCGTGCGCGCAAGCGCGCGCTCCCGCTAGTAGGGTGTTTTTGAAGCAATAAACATTTGTTGTCGAGTGGTCTGGTTGAAAGGGAAGTAATGAGCTCATCACTCAAACTCCGCGCGCAATCAAAACACAAAAGAAACGGCAAAACTGTGCCTACAGGTTCAGGAATATAAGAGGTTCGTACACAGCGCCGACGACGGCGCATTGCCCCAGGAAATGCGAGAAATTAGCCACGAAGTTGACCAGTGAGAGCCGATCCGACAGCCATGGCCTCAATGACGTCGTCGTTTAGGCCATGCTATGGGGGCATAATGAAGAGAACTGAAGAAAGCACGATTGGTTTTTCCGCGCCTGTCACAGCGATTTGCGCGCTCACCGCTTAACGTGCACGTGTAATATTTCGCTCAGGTATTTCTGGTAGTATAAGCTAAGCGTCGCGCAGCTAAGAGTGTTGCAGGGTCCCTTTATGGGACAAGAAGGAAGCGAAGTGACTCAGGGAACAAACGCGCATTAAGGACATATTAGTAGAAATTAAGAAGAAGAAATGGACGTGGGCAGGGCATGTAATGCGAAGGCAAGATAACAGTTTGTCATTAAGGGTAACAGAGTTCATCCCTAGAGAAGGCAAGCGGGGCAGGGTGCGGCACAAAGTTAGATGGGCAGATGAGGTTAAGAAGTTTGCGGGGATAAATTGGTCGCACTTAGCACAGGAGCGGGATAATTGGAGATCTATGGGGGAGGCCTTTGCCCTGCAGTGGGCGTGGATGGGCTGATTATTATTATTATTATTATTATTATTATTATTATTATTATTATTATTATTATTATTATTATTATACTGTAGAGTATGTGTCTCGCGACATGAAGGAGATACACACCAATTTAACTCTGTAGTGTATATTGTCGTGCAGCATGAATAGACACGCCAATATTGTACTGTAGTATATGTTGCTGTGTGGCATGAAGGGATACACACCAACACTGTAATCTAATGTGTGTTGTCGTATGCCATGGAGGAAGGGATGCCCACCAATATTGTACTGTAGTGTATGTTGTATGGCATTGAGAAAAAAATACAGTCCAATATTGTACTGTAGTGTATGTTGTCGGGCAGCGTTGAACAAGAGATACACACCAAATTAGCTCTGTAGTGTATGATCTCCCGGCATGGAGAAAGATATACACACCAATATTATAGTGTAGTGTGCGTTGTAAAGCATGAAGAGATATACCCCATTTTTCAACTGTACCGTATATTTTGTCGGCATGAAGAGATACACACCAATGTTGTACTGTATTGTCATGCGGTATTGAAACAGACATACACACCACTACTGTACGATGGTGTATGTTGTGCAGCATGGAGAAAGAGATACACACTAATATTGTACAGTAGTGTATGTTGCCGTGCAGCAAGAATATTTGCACACCAGACCAGTTTTGTACGGTAGTGTGTGTTGTGTGGCATGGACGGACAGACACATATTGCACTGCAGTGTCGTGCGACATGAAGAAAGAGAGACACACATATAGTGTACTGTAGTGTGTGTTCTTCATCATGAAGAGATATGCACCAATATAGCTCTTTATTGTATGTTATCATGCGGCATGGATAAGGAGACACACCTTAATATTGCACATCAGTTTAGGTTGTCGTGCGGCATGGAGAGAGACATACACCAATTTTGTACTGTAGTGTATGTTGTCGAGCGGCATGAAGAAACAGATACACACCAATTTTAATCTAGTGTATGTTGTTTCCCGGCATGGAGAAAGAGAGACACACCAATATTGTACTGTAGTGTGTGTTCTTCGGCATGAAGACATATGCAGCAATATAGCTCTTAAGTGTATGTTATCATGCGGCATGGATGCGAAGACACACCTCAATATTGTACAGCAGTGTAGGTTGTCGTGTGGCATGGAGAGAGACACACACCAATTTTGTACTGTAGTGTATGTTGTCGAGCGGTAACTCTAGTGTATGTGGTTTTCCGGCATGGAGAAAGAGATATACACCAATATTGTACTGTGGTGTACGTTGTCGTGGCCCTGCGGGCTGGGGAAACGCTTTGCTGAGGAAATATCCCACCCGTTGCAGCTTGCGGACGTTATGAAACATTGTGTTCACCGTTCCCAGTCATAGGGACGCTCCGCCAGGTGCCACAAGCTTGATGCACAGCGAATCGACGAATAGCTACATTCTAAACGTACCTAAACGGCGTATATCATACCTAGTTTTGATAAGCTCGGGCACCAGTAAATTAAAAATGCTCTGGAAGAGGTTTCCCGTACAACAGGATAGAAAAAGGTCGGCACGTGGCTTTGAAATATTAAGTGCAATGCACTTCTTAAGCGACCCTGAACCTGCGTCCACCGGCGATGTCCGTGCACGTGGAGATGGGCGCGCGCAGCCTGGCCGCTGACATGGCACATACCCACGTGGGGGATTGGCCAGGAATCTCCTCGTCTTCCTTGGCAACGGGGGGAGATGGGCGCGCGCTGCCTGGCCGCTGACATGGCACATACCCACGTGGGGGATTGGCCAGGAATCGGGCGTGAGAAGGGCTAATGCACCCGCTTAAAGGAGTACTGACACGAAATTTCAAAGCTGAGATCCGCTCTAGCAATCAAGTACAACGACAACACAAATAGGTGTCTGTGAATAAATGCATCTTTCTTTCTTTGTAGTTGTGTGTGTGTGTGTGTGATCTCTCTTTCGCGAACATTACCGAACCGCGCAAATTCAACTCGTGCATTCGCACTTTCACATTCTTCCCCTCGGGGAAATGCGGGGAATTTTTTTGTCGTGGTGGGTGAATATGAGTCACTTCTTTTTCTACACTCCGCCTTTAACCATAAAATAATCGTAAAAACACAACGTAGCCGGTACGCGGCGCTTGATACTCCAAACGGCGCTTGTCGCTTAAAGGGGCCTTGCAGAGAAAATACAATTCTGCTTTATTTGAAAGATTTCGTGTTTTATAGTGCACCCAGTGCTTGTCTGGCAGCAAATGATGCTGTCTTCACTCATAAATTAATCAATTTATGTTAAAATTATGCTCCTACTTTGTGACGCAAGGGCTGCGTCACAAAAAATCTGAAAAGGAAACGGGAGAGATGAATTCCAGCTTTATTTGCTTCTTTCTCCGGATATAACGCATCGTTGCTCGTCAAACAAAAGCCGAGAGACCTACGAAACGTACGGCCTTTTAGTTCAAAAAACATTTCATTCCGCCTTTACAGTCCTTCTGATGTGTTCACTATTCCTTATCCTCTGGCTTTTTCGGTCAACAATTCTGTTATTGCGACTGTATTTTCTAACGATTTTTACTTCCATGTCCTCTACTCGCCTGTAGCCTACTTTTGTGTGGAAGTCTCCCATCCCCATCGTTAACCGCGAAGTGCTGTTACTCACTGCTGATTCGACATCTTTGCAGAAACTGTCTACAAACTCGTCATGTTAGCTTTACATTAGTACAAAAACTCCTAGTATCTTTACCTTCTATCGCTAGTTTATTTTGCTTGTACCGCTTGTTTAGCCTATAGATTTTACTCAAATGTGGCTCATCGTAAACGTGATACCGGTACTGATATACCGCAGAGATTCAGAACTAACCCAATAATGCTGCTTTGAATAATACAGGTGTACACGCACATTAGCCCCTCAGACATCACCTTTTCGGTTCATTTATTAGTGAACAGTACAACGTCTAGCACAGTCTATCTTGACGCCAAACCCTCTGCGGTGGCTCAGTGGCTAAGGCGTTGTGCTGCTGAGCTCAAGGACGTGGGTTCGAATCCCGGCAGCGGTGCCCTCTTTTCTGATGGAGGCGAAAAGCGAAAACTCCCGTGTCTTCGAGATTTCGGTGCACGTAAAAGATCCCCGGGTGATCAAAATTAATCCGGCACCCTCCCCTACGCAGCGGCTTATCGCCTGTGCAGCCATAATCAATTAATCAAAATTTCGACGCCAGCGTCTTCGTCACCATGACGTTCCGCACAAGCAACTGTCATTTATTTGAACCCATCTCAGTTATCTCTTGAGTTGTGCTGTAAAATTCCCGTTCACAGCGTCCGACGAACGTCATCCCAGTCTTAATCGCCAACATCACGTGGCGGAACCGGAGCCTCCAGCATTGCTACATACACGCAACCATCAAACATCTGCGGGATGCGCAGCCGAACTATCTGCGGAAGTTGGTTCGTTGCTTGCGAGGCCAACATCTCAATCAGCTCTCCGACAACATCCGTGATGTCTCCTTCGTAGAGGAGTCATATTCTCGGCTGTGCATTTGGGGACTTCCCCGTCTTGGCAGGAAGCGTTTGCTTTGAGCTATCAGCTGGGTCACGTGCTTCCTTGACTCAGAATGGCTGCGGGCGCATTTTCAATATTGTCGGGTCAGGACGATTAACGGCTGAAAAATGAACGCGTTGACGAGTTGGTGGTAATACGTGGGAGCGAAGCGCCGTATCTGTTAAAACAGATACACGACAAAACAATTTCCCTGGCGCGCGCTGTCGCGTGTTTCCGTATTGTTGATTTGTTACAGCTGTGATACTTTCCCGCAATATACGTTGGCGATACCACATATAATTTTTCGTGTATTTGGGTTTCCATTGAACAACAATGCGTAGTTTTGTGGTTTTTGTGAGGCGGTCACATCACTTACTCGAAGCTCCAGGTTTCCAGCCGATCCCTCAAGTGGTTATGTGCCCTAATAAAGTATAAACAACGACTTTTGTTCTACTCCTTCCAACGTGCCGAGATAGCGCAGTGGTATCGCACTTGGCAGCTACATTGGAGACTCGGAATGAAACATGATCGGACAATATACGCGGTGTTCGTATTAACTGTTTGTAGTGGCACCCATTTTTCTGACCTGACAGCAGGGGCGGACTCTTGAAAACTTTACCAATGAAGCAGTTTCCGTTCCTCCTTGACTAAAATTTACAGAGCTGTCGTATTTTCGACAGAGAATGACACCGCCGATCTGTGGCATACAGCAACCGAGCGGCGGAAACCGAGACAAGTCTCCCCGCGGGCCAGATTCGCGCGCGAAATTGGTTGTTTGTTTTGCATGCGGTCAGCACGGGCATTGCAAGACACTGCAAGTCGGGCCGGAACGCACATATGGACGTTCTAAGGGTGGTGCCTGGAAACCTTGACAGCCTGTCAGAGAAACTCAAACGTTTAAGTCGAACAGAGGCTTCAGACTCCCAAAGAATGGTCCGTGGGGGGAGGTACTCATTTGTGATGACCCCTTCAGGCTCGAGTGAAATCTGGAATGGTTAAAAATATTTCTCGTTCATATTGTGAATATCTAAGAATCTTGGATATTCTTAATACAATGATAGATATTCTTAGGGCGCTTAAAACAACGAATCAAGGAGAAGTGCAAAAAAATTTATTGGTTAAAATTTTTCTTAGCGTCCACATTTGTGGACATCGCGCCTCGAAGCAGTAATATGAGTGAGAGGCGACGAAGAAGAAAGCAGACGCTCCCATTTCTGAAACTCGAAAATGATCATTGCAGGAAAACTACTTGTGCAGTCAATTTGGCAACAGTTCATCAGGAATAGTCTATTTAGAATGAAATAGGTAGACGTAGTTGCTCGGAGACGTCAAAGAAAGAAAAATTTCGTACTTCCTGCAGCGTTGCGCACTGGATAGGATCGCTTGCTGTAGCCAGTGGCCATCTGAAACATCTCCAGGTCGCCATATGAAGCATCTTCATTAGCTATTTTCATCAATACTTCTTCTGCTGTTGCATCGTGGACTTTATGACGTTGCGATGGATGATCTCGAAGTCCAGGAAACAAAACTTATCCGCTTAAACATCATTCACTGCTGGTGGAACTGAAAAACAGCGAAATAGCAGGCTTTTAAAAAGGAGGCACTGAGGCGCAACGTCCACGATTGTGGACGCAAAATTGGGCCCTGCCTTTCAGTCATTCCAAATAGTTGCCTATTGCCAAAATCTTGATCAATTGCATGCTAGATATCTTAGCTATTGCTGAGAAATGCAAAATTTCATCCTTGCTTGAAAGGTACGACGCAAAAAACAAAAATAAGAGCCTTTGACGTGGCCCGGCATAAAAAGTGGACGCGCAATTTTTTCCTTTAGTTTACGATTTTATTTTCAGGTAGCGCAACAAATGGCGCCACGGGTTCTTGACACAACCTGTAGAGATTGAGGGAGCCCTGTTTGCGCGTGAAAACTTCAGTTCTAGATACAGAGGTGTGAACTTGGCGCCCACAAATGTGGACGTTGCGCCTGCAGGGGTCAAATTATGAACAGCTCGTTTTGACTCGGGTGCTGACATCGCAGTCATCAAGGTTGGCGACGTACCTACCGAAGTTTTGGGGCAGAATAGCGCGAAGTTGCCGCTCACGGGTGATTTCGGCAAATCAGTCACGGCAGATGTTATGTATGTGCATCTGGGGCTCCCCAACGCAATGGGAAGCGCCAGTGAGCGGATGCGAGTGCTCTGCGCGTTGACCGGAGAACTTGACCATAGTGGAGGAGGCACTAGCCACACCCGATGTTTTTGAAAATCTGTGTGCGAATGCCCTGGATATGGCCACCGAGCAAAAGGAACAGGTGCGATGGGAAGAAGAAATGGTAGCGACGCAGATGACGCAGTAAGTTGCCGAAGGCGTGCGCATTAGAGATGGCGTGGGCTCACTTGCATCGGGGTTGGTCTGCGAGATTCATTTGGAAAGTGGAGGATTAAGCGGTACCGTTGGCACAACGGCGTCAAGCGGCGGCTCAGAGGCGCATGCGGCCTCGTACAAGCCCACTTTTCAGCGGCCAGCAGACGGGCAAAGCTGCAGGCCTAGTGCAATTATCCTTCCTACGACTTATGAGGAGGAAACAACTACCTAAGAACCGGTGTCCGGCATTATTGAGAAGAGGATAGACGTGGTTAAAATGCTCCCAGGGAATATTTTGTTAGCCGTAAATTTATGATGAGCGGCTGACGAGCCGGGGGAGCGGTCCTGGTGAGGCCGAGCGCTTCCTCCCCGAAATGGCGGAACTAGAGCCATTAAATGAGCTCTAGGCGGAGCAGGGGAAAGACGAGCCTCTCGCGGAAGCCTGGCGTCAAAACGGGGACGCATGGCATGATCATTCAAGAAGCGCTGGTCTACCACAAGGATGTGCCAGAGTGCAAAACTTGTTTACAGCTCATGGTCCCGAAATCTCGGCGCGCCGAAGGGCTGAGATTAGTGCGTGTTTGTCCGTGTGTGCCGCCCATTTCTTCCAGAAGAAAATGAAGGGGTGTATAAAATACTCCTTTTTCTGGCGGGGGTAGTTCCGGATGTCCGGAAGCTCAGCCAAACTTGTCACGGCTGCCAGGTTCATTCTCGCAAGCTCGTGACGAACCGAGTTCCAGTGCCGCCACTTTCGAGACCGGGTACACCATTCGAAGTGGTATACCTGAATTACATATAGGACCGCTCGAGCCAGGTTCAGCGGGGGTTCATAAATACGCACTTAGATTGGTCGACCTCTTCACTGGGTGGGCGGGGGTGATACCGCTAAGGTTGTTAACAGCAAAGGCCACATGCTTGGGTTTGATCGATATTTTTTCGCGATGTGGCACACCGCACTTAATACGTAGCGACCAAGGCACCAACTTCACCGCCAAGTTGACTCCGGAACTCATTGAGAGGGTGAGCGTGAGTGTGCGCTTCGCGACACAAGATCATCCTCACATAATGGAATTGGGGATAGGTGGAATGGTGCCTTCAAGGCGGTGCTTCGGCGGGGACTGGGATCGCTTTGTCCCGTGACTACTCTTAGCTGTTATGATTGAGTTGCTGACACCGTGACACGGCATATGCCCAATCCGGGACGTGGGTGCTGATTAGCGTGTTTTCGTCGCCAGCCCCCGAATCGGCCCGTACAACGTGCGACTCCTTATTGAAGACCGTCCGTCAACTGTTACCAGCCACGGGAACGTTACCAGTAAAATCCGAGTGTTACAGTTACCCAAGAGAACAGTGTCACTGTTACGGTTACTCTTTTCAAAAAGTATCTGATTGATATTACTTATGTGAAAATAATAACGCCGTTATTTATCGTTGCGTACAAAAGTGGACCGACTCGACCACAATCCGAAACAATTAATTATTCTACAAAAGAGCGACAAAGGACGTGTAAAGAACGGAGCTGCAAATGTCGCTTTTCAGTCATGAGTCTGCATGCAGGGCATATTTTATTTTAAAAAATCACGCAGAAACTCGTCCGAGGTTGTCTAAAGGATTCGTGAGAGTTTGGTAAAAGTCTCCAGCTGGTTTTTTTGTCATACACTGCTGTTTTCGGTATAAATAAATAAAAACCGCGAAAGAACCGTAAAAACGAAAAAAAAACGCAGTTACGAAGCCGAAACGTTAGCATAGATCAGCACAAGAAGACGAATAAGTCACCATCGGAGGCAATGTTTTTGGATCTCTGGAAGCTTCCCGGTGAACTATAGACGGAACTGAAATGCGAAAACATAAGTGTGAGTTAAGCCAATTCAAAACCGCGTTTTGTTTTCTTTGGCTCCGTCAGAGTATACTAGTAGCGACACGTATAGTGCCTGTTTCAGTTGTTTTTTCCCCATCGCTGTCGCTTGGCGTTTCCGCATCTTCGTTCTTCACCAGTGAGCGGCTGCGCTCGTCGCCGAGCCATTGCAATACCGAAAGTACTAGAGGACGCAAAGCTCCGCAACGAGCGAATGTGCCGCTCCCCTCCACGTAATCACTGGTATCGCAAGGTGCACTAACGTCGGAAACACGCCCAGGCGCGCATCGAGCGGGCCGCTTTTCCCTGCAACAGAAATTCCAGCCATTTTCCGGCGATTTGTCTGTGACGTCACGGAATCTTGCTTACAGGTGTGATTGGCGGCCGCCGACATATAAGCCGCAGCCAAGGAACATGACTGGTCCATTGTAGCTGGGCTTCTAGATCCGTTTGATGATATCACTCGAACGCGACCGTGCCGTCAAAATACTGATAATAATTGTTTTATTCTCCCATATTACGTCACTGTGTCGCAAAATTTGAAAGTTTCCTGATATTTGTTTCGCTTTTCGGTTAAATAAGCGTATTTCGTGGCTGCAATGGAGCTGAGTCAGTCAACAAAAGCCACTTCTCTCAAATTTAACAAGGTTGTGTTGTGTCTTCATGGCCCCCTTTAAACAGGCGGTATGCGAAGAAATTAAACGTACGAGTCACGCAGCGAAGCCACAATTTTTCAGTGCGAGCAGTGTTTGGCAAAAATGAGAAAAGAATGGGGGAGGAAGTGTTTAGGGGAGGGCTTAGCGGACCACTGAAATGCCCTTGCGGGCCCCCAACTGAGAACCACTTGCCGTTCCAGCATTTCCAGCGGCCGAAGTTTGTACTGCGGGCTTCATGACAAGGGTCCAATCCAAACTGGCCGGACGTGCATTGTGTAAATCATTAATTTAATATGGTGTCAGGGCGCACACCAAATCTCGTGTGACATAGGCTGCTGAAGACCGGTATACAGTCCAAGCTCCTTTATAGTAGTAACGTAATATATCTGTGTACGCGAGTCCATTCGTGTATTATTACCATGTATTTTAAGGAATTAACCTGGGGAATGGTATGTTTCATGATAACTGAAAGAAATGGAGACTGCGCTATGCACCGCAAAAACAAGGAGTGCACGCGTAGCCAAGACCCGACCATTCACCCAAGCCTCTAAGGCGCATAAATAGGACTGCAGACATGGGTACAGCGGGTGAATTTCTGGCTGGGACGACAAAAAGCAATGTCGTTAGCGTAAACGTACAACTGAACGTCAGGATTTATGTGCATGGAGCTCATGAAAATGTTAAAAAGCACGGTAGACAAATCACAGCCCTGGGGAACACAACACCTCGGGTTTGACGGTATGGCGGAGAGGGTAGGCCTTGCTGCGAACAAAAAAGGTCCGTAGACAGAAAATGACTAATCAATCAGATGATGTAGCCTGGGAAAGGATAACGCTTACTACTCAACGCTATATATCGTAAGTTTCGGCAACAGACCAGCACGGCGATTGCATTTTCGTAAACGTGCCAACGGAATGCGGCTTTCCAAACGAATGGGGGCAGACCATATTGAACATCCCGGCGTGAACCGTATCTCTTTTGAGCTCATGTTCTCGCATCCAATGATGTTTTCATATCTATTTAGTAAAAATCTTTCTACCAATTTTACCAAACTTCACTATGGTGCAATTGGTCTAAAAATGTCTGGAATCGCAAGCCTGTTTTTTTAGGAGGAGACCAGTCTTAGCCAGCCGCAACTCAGGTGCGACCCAAGAATGCCCTAAGGAGTGGTTACCAAACTTAGTAGAGTGGCGGTGAATTCACCGAACAGAAGTTTCAGCATATTGACTTTAATGCCATCAGGTCCTGGAGCCGCGTCGGGGAACGACGCAATTCCCCCTCGAGTTCATTCAGAGTGACTTTTTCAAATTTATCCTGCCTATATCCCGTAACGATGGATGGCACCGTCTATGTAAAACGCATGCAAGCTCAACCCTTGAGCGGTTTTGATGAGAAGATGTAGGGTTTCATCCGGGGAACTGATAAAAAAATTAACGTTTGGTCGGAAGGGGCCACTTTCCAACTGCGTAACAATTTAAGAAGGGAACTTTGTGGGTCTTATAGAGGGCAAAAACGGTTAGCGAAAGAAGTTTGTTTGAAAATGGTGCGAATGAACTCAAAGCTACTCCGATTCTTGCCGCACGTGGCTGCGAAGCATCCTCTTTCAAGCAACACCGTTGCGTTTGAACTCTCGCGTGCACTCAGTACCACCAGAGACTGCACGGAACATGCCTAGCCGGCGAGGCTGTGAATTTGAATTGCCCTGATGCAGCGCTAAAGGGATTTAAAACCCCCGTATCCAAACGCTCTTCGCCAACTTCGGCCATTGAAGAAAGATCACTATGCAATTGTTTACCAAAACGAGTCATATTTACGAATGAGTGGACTTTGTGGTTCGGGGTTCGCACGGGGCATAACATTTCGAAGAACACAGTAACGTGCTCAGTATTTGTCCCGTCGTCCGCCCGTGCGTGACCGAGCGGGATCGTCACTTCGACGATGTAGTGGTCGCTGCCCAGGTTCCACCCCGTGTTGCGCCACCGCGCGGTCCCGCCGCGGGGCAGGAGCGCGAAGGCAAGATCGGGGGTGGTGTCCCGGGCAGTCGACGTGCCTATGCGCGTCGGTTGCTTGGGGTCGGTGAGCAGCTCAAAGTCAGCGTCGCCGGCGTCTTCGAGCAAACGTCTACCCTTTACCGTCGTGCGAGTGTAGCCTAATTCTTCGTGCGGTGCATTAAAGTCTCCGCAGATCACCGCCGCGGCGTTAACGCCGTGGGCGGCGTCGCGGACCTTGTGCAATAGTGCCTTGAAACGCTGATTCCCGTGTTGCGGATTACTATATACATTGGCTATGTACAACGTGGTCGAGCTCTTCTTCCTCTTGTTTCGTCCTTTCTTCCCCGCGATTACCAGCTCCGTCACGCACGCTTCGACGGCGGAGTCCTTGCAAATTCAGGATCTTGTCTTGATCGACGCTCGTAATGCCCTTTCGGACGAACGTGCACACGCCCTGGGCCGCGCCCTTCCCGCAGGTCCGGGCGCTGGGCGGCCGGGCGTATGCACGGTAGCCCGGCAGGGTCGTGATCTTGGGATCTTCTGCGTGCGTCTCCTGGACCGCTATAACGTCGGGTAAGTCCTTCGGCTCTAGCGATCGCATGTGTTGCTGCAGCACTGCCTTGCGGCACCGGTAGCCGTTGGCATTCCAGTGCCACACGATCAATCTGTCACCTTGGGGTCGCTTATCCATGTTTGGGCTTGGCTCCCTGCTGCTGTTGTTGGACTCCCTGGCCTGCGAATTTGGCTTGGCCCATGATGAATTGTTTCAATTCTTCAAATGATTGTTTCATTTCGGACATCTCTTGGCGGAGCTCGGCAAAGCCCTTCTCCATTCTGACCTCGAGGCGGCCGACCCTCTCGTCGAGACGGGTGACCTTCTCGTTGAGGGACCGAATTTCGCGGTCGTGTTTGTCTAATCGTTTGTTGATCTGTCGGATTCGCACTCCATAGTTGATACCGTCGTCCGCGGGCAGGCGGGCGTCCTCGTTACTGGTCACGTTCATGGGGCTTTCGTCCTCGTTGTCGGAGTCAAGCACGGCGGCCCTTCTCCGGATCTTGGCGGGTGATGGCTTGGCCTTCGGCGTCTCCGGCATCGGCGACGGCGGCGACCGCGTCGCGGGGGGTTTTGCGCCCAGCGCCGTGAAATCGTTTCCCACTCCGTTGCATGAGTAGATCGAGTCAAGCCCACGACCTAACGTGATTGGCTCCTAACGCAAGTTGTCGCATCGGAGTTGTGGCATTAAAGATTATAGTCCACAATCCATTCCCTTGATTGCCTAGCGTATGCATCCGTGCGGGATCCCCAAGATACGTGGTGAAAATAACCCGCTTAAAATACTCCGCAAAGACGCCAAGCTGTGTACATGAGGCGAGAGTAGCATATAATGGTTTCGTTGCAACCAGGTGGGAAATTTGCATTAATCACAGTGAAGGGAAGACAGAGGTCAACTTCTAAAATTTCGCATTCACTTGACGACAACGTAAAAGAAATAGACGACCTTCAGCAAAATGCGGACGGCGACAGATTTTTAGAGAGATGGCCGTGTTTCTCGAAACAGAAAAATATCCGGGGAGATCTTAGAGACTTGATAGGAAAGGTCAGGTTTCGAGATGCAAAGATCACACAAAGGCAGTTTATCTCCAGAAACAGGATCCGCCCTACAGCGACTCAAGCTCTGCAGAAGCGACTGCCTGTTTCGAAAATGCCCCAGAAGGAGAAGACCGAACCATGCTTTTTAGATGCGAAGCAGCTTATGGTCGCGCCTGTTCCCTCCGCCGTTGTGCGGCGTCCACACCCTCACTGCGCATGCGTATCCTCCTCCCCCTCATCTCCTCTCCTCTCCGGGATTGCGCAACGAATGGCAACACCTGCGGCTCCGCGCGCGATAATGCGAAGCAGCTTAGGGTTAGAGGCGCGACGGTAGCCGCTGCAAACTCCGCTGGGGGCGCCACTGTAACTCCGAGGTATAAATGACGCGCGCGTGTGCTCCGCTTCCCTCATTCTCCTCCTGCAACGCCACGATCGAGCTGAAAACTAATGGGAACTTGAGTCAACCCCATGGCTGCTTCGCATACTACTCAGGGTTCCCCTACGGGAAGAATACGGGAAAAAGATGGTGAATTTTTTTTTTCGTTTTTGATTTGAGCCCATTATCTATTTTTACATGCATAAGGGCGCGAGTCCTCATGTTTCTGGATTTGGACTAAGGAATAGCAGTCTCCATCTCAGAACAGCTACCATCAGAGGACAGGGATACCGGATGGGGAGTCGTGTTTGAAAAAGACTGTAGAGCTGGGTGGTTTATCTCAGTCTTGTGCCATACTAATAACGCGTTACCGGTGACTAGTTACATTTTTCACTAACTTGTAACTGTAACTATAGTTACTTCTAAGTTAGAGGAACTTGTAACAGTAACACTGTTACTTTTTTACGCAGTAACTGTAACAGGAAATGCCTTTACAGTTACTCCCTTTTATGAAAGATCATCCAACAGCATGCGAGGTGCACCAGATACTCCAATCATTCACACACCCTGTTCAGGTCCTTTAGACCCGTCGAAGCACGACCACGCATGCTCTCGCGGACTCGTCGCCCGCTCATCCGCAGCCAGTGCTGTACCCGCTCCCGTTTCTGCAGCTGTCACTGGAGGACACCCTACTCATCAAAAAAGACATTCTTCGGAGCTCCACGCCTGCCCTTCTTTCTCCGGGTAGGTCTGACCTTCCTCGCGGCTTAGCCCCCTGTGAAGAGGTCGTGCTCCTGAGAAACAGCCTTGGCGTCGCACTGTCGCCTGCTGTGCGAGAAACGTGGACCACTGATCTCCACTAGAGTTGCTGGATGGCGCTTCGAGCTCTCCGGCGCACGGCCGCCGAAAGTTCGAGCGCTCGTCCCGGAAGTCGGGCCTTCCAGCATAGCGCATGCTACGCATGGGCTGGTTTCGCACGCATTCCGCCAAAAATGCCTGCTTGTTGCGCCGTCAACTGCACAAGCAGACCAGAGAAGTCGTCTGGGAAGACGTTCTACTTGGAAGTATTACAATATTCTGCACGACGTGCGTGATACGCAGCGAAACGCAAATGTCATATCAGTGTCGCTTTCATATCGCTTGCATATCAGTGGCTCTCGTTACGCAGATTCCCTCGCTCTAAGCCGGATTTATACCGGCGTTGGGTGGCAAACTTATAGCCTAGTTACACGGCGAAAGTAACTGCAGTTAAGTTTAACCGTGGTTACTGAACTTTAACCGCGGTTATCGCCAACTGCGGTTTTGGATGTTACACGCGAAATTGCAAGTTTGGTAACCGCAGTCACTTGATTATGAGCGCAACAAAAATAAATTACCACACTTTTAACTTCACGATAAAAAACAAAAGAGAAGCAGTGTAGACAAAAAGAAATATCGTTAAAGCATAATAAGCATTCGCTTCTGACACGCAACGCACTCGTGCGCGGCGAGAAGAGGGGCTTCCTCGCAACCGGCTTGGTTTGCTTAGGTCTGTTCGGTGTTGGGAACTTTCAGCTTAGCGTCGCGATAGATATTTGACCGCCGCTATTTCTACAACTGCAAATTACAATCCATGGCACAATTTTTCACCGCACTAACATCCATTTTCTCGAATGCGGAAGTTGTTTTCCGCGATCAGATTGATTTCGAAGAGCGGCGATGCGATGAGCTGTTGCTGCCGTGGTCTGGGCCGGTTCGGGCGGCAAGCAGTGCCGTGCGGGCAGGCGCGCCGGCGTGTTTACAGGCACGGCCGACGCGCGCGCCGATTGTTTCCGAGTGCTGAAAACGCTTCAAGATTGCCTGCTATATCCATTTTTGGCGGACGACGCGCGGAATTTACAAATTTAGCCCGGCTTTCGTCGTAGTTGATCGGGTGGATCGGGAAACGAGCCGCTGCTGATAGGCATTCGCGCTGATTGCGAGAGCGATGCAAATAACGCAAGCGCGTCTTGGGGACAGCTTTTGGGCGCCCGCTATTTGAGAACCTTTGTCTCTTCCGAACGCCAGGTGATTTTTTTTTCGCCTCAGCTGATGCGCCGCCACTTGCGTCCGAACTGAATTGTGCGATTTTGAGCACTGAGGCTGCGGAAACTGCGGTTAGCGTGACCGAACTTAGGTGGCCAAGCTCAGTTTGCGCTAACCATGGTTAGCGACGTAACTGCAGTTTCGTCTGTAGTGCAACGCAGCAAACTGCGATTTTGTATAACCGCGGTTCACTTAAGCGTGGTTAACTGTGCCCGTGTAACCAGGGACAAATGGGCTCCATCCCCAGGCAGCAGGCTCTGCAGTGACCACTTTACTGACAACTGTTTTGACAGAACGGGCGCACGAACTCGGCTACAGCCTGACGCCATGCCCACGTTGTTTTCTTTCTAGCATAAATTTCTAATAAATATCGTTAGAGCTGCGTCGTCTCTCAAACCAAGACCCAAGTGACATTTTCGTTCTCCTTTGCAATTAAATTCTGCTTCATATTAACGTCGCATATTTCGGTATAGCATAAGTTGCTATCTGAACGCAATGTGTATAGCCAAAATGCAATAAAGTGAGAACAAAATGCCAAAATGCGCCAATGGGGACGCTTATCAGCGGTTGAGAAGCGTAGCAGACGCCTGACTTCCGGGACGAGCCGTCGAACTTCCGGTGGCCGTGCGCGCGCCCGGCCGCGACAGCGGCGAAGCGCCATCCAGCAACTAAGTGGAGATCAGTGACGTGGACTTCTATCCTTGCGGATCCCTCCCCGACCTGCCCCTACTGCCCTGCCCCTGTTGCCGAGGCGACATTGGAACACTTCCTAGGGACGTGTCCAAGGCTCCAACCATGCCGTGCTCTACACATGGAGGCCACAGGACATCGCCCAGGCCGCCCCCCTTATATTCATTGGTTGATGCATGGCCCCCTTTACAAGAAACTGCTGGAATACATTTCCAGAACTGGATTCTATAGTTTCCCGTAGTGCACCCGCATCATTGTGTTTTTTTTTTCTTCCTTCTGTGTCGCACCTCTGTCGTGTTTTGACAATTGTTTCCCTGTTACTTATGCCCTGGCAAAATGGTGCAATAAACAAAAAACAGCATGCAGACTCGTTAAAGGCCGACGTGCAGTTTGCGCTTTCCACTTTTTCGGACTTGCTTATTTTTCCCTCTCCCCACCTTTCCACAGCACCCTTCCCTCACAGTTTATGGGAGAAGGCCGCTAAGAAGATTTGCTTTCCTGCAGAAGACCAGCGTCGGAGGTCGGTCCTTAAGGTGATTTCTTAAAATTTCCCCGCCACCTTGAGTCGAACGGCAACAACAACAAAATAAAATCAAACCGGCAATTGGATTCCAGCCGATGGGGAAGCTGGCCTACCCTTGTAAAGAAAGACCACGGCAGAGGGGCCTACTGAGAACGCGGCACCCATAAGGCCACCCAGGGTGCATCAACAAGAACGTTGATGGGACAAAATGGGGCGTACACAACGATTCTTGGTGTCGGGCTTGAATGTGCTCCCTTTTATATTCCCTTCGTCTAGGGTTCTACCGCCTGCACTTTTGACTTCCCGCACGCTTTCATTGGTTTCTACTAAATAAACGGTCATTTGGTGTATCTATTAGTTTTATACAGTAACAAAAAAAAGTAATACGATGGCACTTCTTCACAGTAACTGCAACTGCAACAAGTCTCTTTTGGAAACTGTAACTGTGACTGTAACAGAGCTACTTTTTTGGCTTAGGTAACTGTAACTGTAACACTATTACTTTTTTCCTGAGAATGTGCCCATGACTGGTTTATCTAAGACTTTAATAAGACTTCAGGAGTTTTAGAGGGGGCGCTGGCTCCAGAAGATTTTATTTCCTGACAACCCTAAGCTGAAGACGGGGTAGAAATTGTCGGGCAAGTTTCAAGACCAATTTAGCATACCCCGAAGTTTATTGCAGTATATGCGCTTTTTAGCATTATACTTGCACTTTACCTGACAAAGGTGGCGTCGTTACTTGAAAAAAAATTAGTATTGCAACTCGCATTAATATCCCTTCCGCGAGCGCCGTGTTCTTATACAGGGTGTCCCAGCTATCGTGCACCAAGATTTTAAAAAAAGAATAATGGTAAGTCGAATAAAATCTAGTGCATAATGTTCGCAGTACTGTGGAGAAGCGGGCAGCATTTTTTTCGTTAATGAGGCTTGACTAATTAATTGTAATTAATTATCTAACTCGAGAAGTACTGTCCTAATCATTCAAGTGTTAATGAGGCACTTGTAGGTACCCACGAGGGGCATCTAACTGCGGTATTTTCAGCGACGAACTGATTGCGTACACGTTTATTCTGACTGATAAAGAAAACCCACGAAGTATGAAAAATACCACGTGACAGCGCCTCCGCGCGCATCGTAAAGCAATGCCCTCAAACAGGCTGCCTCTGAGTTAGCCACAATGAAATAAACAAAAGAAAGAAAGAAGAAATCGCGACCGAGTTTGTGCCTTATCTGCACACGCGCCCCGCGAATCTTGGGGCCCTATTCTCGACTGCACAAATTGCCGGCATTTCGCCCATGTTTTTTTGCGTAAGCACGACGTAAGCAATCAGTGACGTGCTGCACCTATAGCTATGACGACATGCAGTGTAATTTGACGAGTCACTCATAAAGATCGCTACCAAGGCATCAAATATTGTGCAAGAAAGATATAAAAACACTTGGCATGTACTATAAAAATTAAGACGGTAGCTGAGGCTGACAAGAAAAACAGATTTCTGGATGTCAAATTTGACGCCAACACCACAAGGCGATCGAGTAACGTTGATCCAAAAGCGAGCGAAAGGCGGATGTCGAGCTAAAGAACATCACACAATTTTTTTACCGTATCTATTTATTTCTTTCAATCGCTTTTATTAACATAGCTGGGCTCTCTGCTTCAATGCAAGCTTTGTTGCGTTATCACCTTCCCTGCCGCCACCGCCGCCACGCCATCGTCTGCTGCTATGTTACAAGTTTATGGCGTGATCACAGAAAAAGACGGCCGCGACCATCGCTTCTATGACACATAAGAGCAGCGAAGCGCCACGCCTGATAACCGTGGAGCGCACCGATGTCGCCGATCCACTCATTCGTCAAGCTCGACTGCAATCAGCGCTGTAACGAACTAAATAGTCACTTTTCATTGTTATTTTTCTCTTGAGTTCGATCATGTGACCCAACAGCTTACTAGGACAAGTATGGACAAATGCCATGCATTAGGCTCTCTTTGTCATGGAGGAGGAGGAAACAACTTTATTGGGAAAACACCTGCTGCGGGGACGCGGCCTAGGACGTCGTGATAGCTCGGCCCCTGTCAAGGCTTACTTGCGCGTCCTCTGTTGGAGGAGCACTTTCAGGCCGTTGACGGTTCAGGGCAGCCATCACCAGCTGGACGGCCTGGAGTTGCGAGTTGTAATTGACATCTCTCGCTGCTGCTGTAAGCTGCGGCGGGAGCGTGGTGCCTTTCGCTTCTTCTGGATGAGTTCGGCAGTCCCATAAGACATGGGCCTCCGTGGCTCTGTCTCTATTACACAGTTTGCACAGATCACTGGTATACACTTCTGGACATATATGCTTAGCTATCACTGGGGTCAGTAGAGAGTTCGTCTGCAATTGTCTATATACCACTGACTCTTTCCTTGTTAATTTGGGATGGGATGGGGGAAAGGTCCTGCGGCTATGTCGGTACCACTCCAGGATCTCCCTGTATGTGGTGAGTGGTGTCGTTTCTTCAGGCACCTGCAACCCTGGTGGGAGGCTCGGACTGTCGGACGCTTCGCGGCTGGTAAGCGCATGTGCAGCCCGGTCCGCCTCCTCGTTGCGGTTGCTGTGCCCTTCTCGTGAGTTCAATGGGCCCACGTGTGCCGGGAACCATCTTATAGTCACTGGTGTCGACCGGGGGGGTAGGGTACCGCACACCCTCACAACACTGGGGGTCACACTGTTTGTGGCATAACTGGTGATCGCTGAGCGAGAGTCACTTAACACCGTGGAGCATTTCGGATTAGTGAAAGCCAAGGCGATGGCCATTTCTTCAGCGTTTTTCGTGTCTTTGGCTTTGATGCTGCCCGCCGTGTATAGGAGAGGCTTGTACTACAGTGCCCTTGTACTGCCCTCTTATGTTGCGGTTACGCCAAACAACTAATTTTTATTTCATTGCCAAACATAAAAGCAAAATACTGCATGTTATTTGTATGTTCCATGATCGCTGACTTGGAAGCAGTTGAAACTATAATTTGTTTCGGTAGGAAACATGTCTTAAACAGCGCGCATGCGAAACTGCGCCTGCTGCAAATTGCCGCACATTTCGCGGCGCCGTAAGCCGGGGCAATATTGTGCCCTATTTTGCTTGTATTTTGCGACAAAAACAGCCGCCATTTTCAAGCTGTTACGTAGCGTTGCGTCACTTTTACGCAGGCTGAAGTTGCCAATGCATGACGTAATCGTTCCCGCCAACTGTTTAAATTACGTCACGCCTTCTCAGCCAATCACAGAGGGTGTGTGTATTACAAGCAGTATTGTTGTTGAATAGCAAAGGCAGGCTTACGTTGTCATGTCCGCTGCATTTAGTCTGGTTTTTCATTGCCAGCCAAGAATTATGCGCCTTTAGTAACGAGAAATAAGGCAAACTTTAGAACTGGTGTTCGTAGACGACATGAAACGTCAAAATGACGACAGCACACACAACCGCTTTGTCAACCGGAAGCACGTGACCAAAATTGAAAGCCAATCAGAAAAGACTTCCGGAAAATTGCCTGAATTGCCGGCAATTTGTGCAGTCGAGAATAGGGCCCTTGCTGTTGTTGCTCCTTCCATGCATGCCATTATCAAGGGGATGCGCTGTCTCTTCGGGCGGGTGACAAGCGAAGCAGTTGCTTTCAATCAGCTTATTTGGGGACGCTGCTTTACAATGCACGTGGAAGCGAAGTCACGTGGTATTTTTCATATTTCGCGGGTTTTCTTTAATAGTCAGAATAAAAGAGTACGCAATTAGTTCTTCGCTGAAAATACCGCAGTTAGATGCTCCTCGTGGGTACCTACAAGTGCATCATTGACACTTTCGTGATTAGGACAGTACTTCTCGAGTTATATAAGTAATTACAATTAACTAGTTAAGCCTCAGTAACGAAAAAATGCTGCCCGCTTCTCCACAGTACTGCAAACATTATGCACTAGGTTTTCTTCGACTTACACCATTACTGTTTTTTTTTAAATCTTGGTGCATGATAGCTGGGACTACCTGTATAAGAACTCGCAATTTAAAAACTCGGCATCGTTGTGTTCCTACAAAATTTACTTATTTTTTATGGTACAAGATGGTAAGAAAGCAGTCAATGTTATAGGGGCTTCATAGCGCGCAAATGATTGTATTTTTTTTTTTACGTTTTGCGCAGTAAAATGTGTTTGTACTGTTTTACCATAGGCATTACACACATGGAACCTCCGATGTTAAGAAGTTTGGCGCGAATTCCCAAACACCTTCCCAATTTTCGCTGATAATATGTTGCACCAGAAAAATATGGTCTAATTTCATGACGACAAACCGTAGTTGTACACTTGGCAAATCATGTGGCGGGCCTAAGCCCCACTGCGTTTGTCGCACTGTGTATGGAAGTCACAGTGCGACAAACTTGATGTCGCCTTGATGCACTGATTCTCTGCGCTTTCGCTTCTCACGCACATGACTCTGGTCAAGCGTGGCCCGATGAAAACTGGCCAAGGATTATTTAACAGTGAGCAGGTCAGTAAATCACAGGCTTTTCTTGCTATCTCAGATTCGGAGTTTCTTGCCTTGTATATACTGGACAACTTTGTCCAACAGTGCCAGGTTTGAAAATAGGGTAATTTAGATAAGTCGTTTTATATGTGGTCGCGCGTACCTGAAACATGTAAAATAAATTAGCGCTAATGGGGCAATATCTTGCCCTTGAGTTCTGTGGCTAAAAGGTATATTCAAAACTCGCGCGTTGAAACTTAACAAAACGACAAATACTAGAAACTTACGATTGGTACTTTTAACGCCATTTTGGGTATTATAGCTAATGAAGTTGATATTTTTAGCCAGTGAGGTAATAACACTAACGGTTTTGCTTCTTCTAACGGCAAAAAGGACAAAAAGCGGGCGAACACCACGAGCGCGTCGTGAGACATTTGAATCCAAATCCACAGCCATAACGTTCTCAAACATGGCAGGAGCAGGAGGTAAGTTGATGTACTTGATGTTAAAGTTTACGTTCCGTCCTGAAGTATTTAGCTTATCGCTCACAAGCATCACAAGCACCCTCTAAACGCTGTCTGAGCTGTGCCGCACGTATTGTCTCATTGTACGTTCTGCCATTTATTCGTTAACCCAGAGAACCACCCGGCAGAAACCGAAACCGTTTCTAGCGTGACTGCACATGTTGCATAAGTTCAAAACAACCGAAGGTTCGACCTATTCGTAACTCTTCACGTACGAAAGCGATAAATGAATGTTGTCTTTGCGCGAGCCCTCCTGTGAGGACTGTTGTGTTTCGTGTCATTTGACCGTCTCTTGGTTCGTCGATTTAACTGCATCGAAGAGTGAAATTTCATATCGTCAGCCCTGTTGTGTTCGTCCATTGTTGGGCTATTCGCTCTCTAACAAAGCGTGGTGCAAGACGAACGGTGATCGTGCCCTACAGGTGATGGCTCTCGTATCCTGGCCGGCGTACAGCACGTCATCCTCGTGCTGTCGGGAAAAGGCGGCGTCGGCAAAAGCACGGTGGCCGTCGAGTTGGCGCTCACACTGGTCGCCTCGGGAAAGAAGGTATAGGCCGGACCTGGGTGCAGTGCATTTAGGGGTCTCGACCAGACGTTACGAATCTAAGTGCGCTGTTGCTTTTCCATTCACGACTTTGTATTCTAGGGTATACTTGCGTGTTGAGATTAACTGCAGTACGCTAAGATTCGGGGGGGTAGCTTGTGTTTGTTCATGTTGGATTGCGCTGACTTTTTACATGCGACGAAGAAAACTACGGAGGGGACATTTAGAAGACAAGCGCACACTACCAACTGATTTATTCACACGAAGTACACACGATTATATGAACGTGAGCATGACAACAGCAGAACAAAATAAATTCTGTTGCTAACCCATCCTATTATTAATCTCTGCATTATCCACTGGAGGCATAACGCTATCAAAAACGGCGTGGCATAACGAACCGCACGTGCGAACACGATTTACAGCAGAACCTCCGGCCGCGGCGGCCGCTTTTCTGATGGAGGCGAAAAGCAAAAACGCCCGTGTGAGCGAGATTTCGGCGCACGTTAAAGATCCCCAGGTGGTCAAAATTAATCCGGAGCCCTCCACTACGGCGCGCCTCATCGCCTGCGTTGCGTCGGCGCGTTAAACCCTACAATCAATCAATCAATCAATCAATCAATCAATCAATCAATCAAAGAACCTCGTTGATACATTCTCGGTTCATACAATTTCCCTGTTAGTACGCTCTCAGTTGTGAACACTAAAAATTCCCCGTAGTATGCTTCTTACCGGATAGTACGTTTTTCTAGATGGTACGTTTCTCTCTCGCGTTTTTTTTTAAAGCATTTCAACAAGGTTCTACTGTATTTTGGTGTTGTCTTTTCACCCTCACCCATACCTTTATATAATTGTCTGGAACTTGTGGGACTAATCCAGCTGATAGTTTGCGCTTGTCTTGCAAATGTCCGCTGTGTGTCTTTCTTTGTTGTATGTAAAGAGTCAGCATAGTACAACATTGACTATGATAATTTAGATTATTGGACGAGCTCTAAATATAATGGGCACAGTAGTGAATGCGCTCTACATCCATTTACGTCCTGCAAACCTGGAAACTCGGGGGAAATTTTACAAGCATGTAGTAGTGATGTTTAATGCGTTCAACATTGTGCGGGAAAGATTTTATCACTGCTTGCTTCACAAATTGCGTTGGTTACACCCAAAAAAAAAGGGCTAGCGTGTAGTGCAGCCTGACTCGTGTGGAGATACTGACTTGTCTAACTGACTCGTCTGACAATTGTCTGACTCGTGTGGAGATACTGGATTTGTGAATCCAGGCCAATCAGCTGCAAATAATCAGTGCATGCTGACATGATTTTTCAGGATTGGTAATCTTGAGGCGTAAATCAATGTGTCACACATTACATTGAGCGAGGACTTTCATCTGATATTTTATAGAATACACACAGCCCATGTCCTTTTTTTGAATTGAGTGGGAGAGGTTATGCCTGGCACGGCAATTTCGCATGCAGCAGCGCCGTGTACTGAAGCTTTGCTGTAGCAAGTGAGCCGTAATGTCTCTCTGTAAGAGAAGCGAAGCCTTGGGGGGGGGGCAGCTCAGCCACACTTGTAACGGCTCCACTTTTTGAACAAGGGAGATGCAACTGGTACATTGAACACTATTGCTGCGATGAAAGTGTGCGTATTGTGAACTTAAGGTATGGCGGGTACACAGTGGGCGACAACTGAGTTTGCGACGACTGGGCTGCCCTGTGCATGCAATAATGGCTCAGAAGTGCCTGCTGCCACACTTCCTACCAATTGCGAAGGCTGTTTTGGTTTTGTGCTGTTGTAAGGCTCGTAAAGATGCCAGTGTCCGCTTCTCTCCATCAACCAGTTTGTCAGATAGTGTCAGACTGGGCAAAAGATGGAGCCAGCCTCCAATCAGGCCTAGCAGGCCAACCACCCTGTGTTGTTCTGTGGTAGTAATCTGTCGATCACTTCTGCTCCAGAAAACCTCCAATATTATGTCAGAATCAAATGATTCATTGATTGTTCGTCTCCTGTGTTCAGGTGGGGCTCCTAGACGTTGACCTGTGCGGGCCCAGCATCCCCAAGATGCTCAACTTGGACGGACACAGCATCCACCAGTGCCCGCAGGGGTGCGTACTGTCGCCAATGCTTTTCATACATTGACCATGTTTCAAAGCAGCATGCTGGCAGTCATAATCCACACATGCGACTGTGCTGCAGGGCAGTGAGTCACGATTCTTGTAGTTCATTAGGATCTCTGAGTCAGCTTTCTGTTGTAGCATGATACTAATCTAAAAATAAAACAAGATTTCTATGCCTCACGGATGGTGTTTGTGCGCACTACAAAATAAACTGTAGTGCCCGTGTCAGTAAAGCAGTAGGAAGCACCATTGCAGTGCCAGCAAGTAAACCATCCAGATATGAAGTTTTTTGTGTGTATGATAAGGTAGTGGGGTGTGGGTCCACGCATTTGGTTGTTTGGTGATGTAAATAACTTTGGAAAGCTTCACATTCCCCCTTCGTTGTTGTTCCTACTGAGGGGTTGTCTGTTTTTGAGTCAAAAATACTTTTGGCCCTTCCGTCCTGCCTTCTTTACTTTCATTGGCTTCAACTTGTCATAGCTTGATGGAGCAGGTTTTGTTCTCCACCTTTTTATTGTTTTTTAGGGGGAATGGAGAATAAACGAAGAAATAAAGGGTTGAGGACCTCTAAGTCGGCGTTCTGTTGTAACAGGGCTCGAATTTTTTGAAGAGCCAATTTCAGTACCACAGAAATTGACCAGGACAAACAGCGTTCATCAGAGGAGAAACATTTCCTTAGCATAGCCCTTCGAAAGAAAAATAAAGTCCTTGTTTAAGTTGTTTGGCGTGCTGAAGGGACCTCTGGGGAGGAAAACGCTATGAGCCGGCTCCATGGCCGTTCATGTACTGATGCATTCCAGTGTACCAAGTATTGACAAAGTGGAGAGCGCAAGTAGCTTTCATCATTCACAAATACCATTTCCTAGCCTTGCTTCAAAGAGGAACTGGGCAACTCTGTAGCAGTTCACACCTAAGTGGCAATACTGTTAGAGTGCTTTCCAGAGTTACGAAGATTGGTCAGAGGGGGGTACATGTTCGTATGTTAATATACATGTTGTTGCGACTAGTACTGTCACAGACAACACTGAAATCTGAACAGATGGGGTGATGTTTATTTGATCGGAAAGCTGAAGCCAAGTGAGGAACGGCTGCCGTGCTTGCCGATTGGGCTTCGCCTGCCTTCTTCCCTTTCATCCCCTAGGATAAGGTCTGATGATGATCGCTGATGGTTCATCGCCTGAGTGTCGCTGAGAGGGAGGTGACAAGTAGAATTGACAATGACGGCAATATGTAGATGTTGGAATAAAGCTTAAGAAAGCACAGGTGCAGGCATTATTGGTGCTGGCATGTTGGATAAATCCCACATGTGGGAAGAGCTTTGATTTGCACCATTCAATTCTGCCCCCCTTTCCACTCCTTATCCTCGGTATTCAATTGCGTGGAATGCATGCAGGCAACCAGGTGTGCGCCGCCATATCTGTGGCCAAGCGTCTGTTGCTAGGCGACGTGCGCACGGCCCGCAGATCAGGCACCCCTCTTCTCCTCCATGCAACCGCGTGAGTGCGCCCGTGGCCTCCGTGCCACCGGCAGCCGATCGCAGAGGCCACGGTGCGCCGTCACTCGTTACGTCGGGCTCCGCGGGATGGCGGCACTTGTCCAGCTAAGCACGACTGTGAAACACATGACTGTGTTTCACGTTACAAACTCTTCGCCGAACACAAAGAATTGCGTCGAGTTCACTGTGAGTGCGATTAATAACATCTCTGTTGGCGCCACAGTTTAGAATCGGATTGGAACGGAGCAGATGACACACGCCGGTGTCTTTTTTTTCTTCGGCGTGCGGCCGCAGTGGCCCAGGCTGCGCCGTGTCCATGGCGCATCGGCCATGTCTGTGGCCGTTTCCAGTGTTGCCAAGCGAAGAAATTCACCGCTAAACTTTTCAACGAATACCGTCTATACAACTGACCGAGATCAATTGCTTGTATGGCCAGCCATCACTAATGGTGGCCGTATTTATTCCTTCTCCTAATCTTTCACTGTTGGCAGTCGTCCCCAGACGTATTTCCATGCCTATCATCTCTGTTTTGGCACACAGCGTCGCAGTCTTGCTGATGATAGTGGTGAAGGTACCATCAGCTCCCCCGTTTGCCTTAGGTTGCAAGCCCATTGCAATCTCGTGGCGAACCTGCAAAAGCCCACTTGGGCAGCCCAGGTTATTTGGCTCGGTCAGCGGGCATTCTCCAGTAGGCTTACTGCCTATTGGGAAGCATGGCTGTGGATTTCCTGCTGTACTCTCTCAGGTGTGTTGGTTGTCATAGGAGACAGCTCAGCCCATGTCTTCCCCCCCCCAATTGAGGTCCGGTTCCCGCTTGTACTTGTTCAGCTCCCAAACCACCTTTTGGCACCAACCAAGACCGCGGCCTTAACTACGCTGTTGAGGCAGCAGCTCCACAGCTAGCATTGACTTTACTGCAGTGGCGATTTGGAGGGACGGAAACTGTACCCACTTTACCGACTGAACAATGTGCTGCCTTTCTGGGAGGCTGGGTTGCCTGAGAGCAGATTCATTTACGTGTGCAGTCACGTGTTAAGAGTGAAGCTCTTTAGCAAATCGTAATTTTTTGTGTCTGCAGTTAAAAATACCGAGAAGTTGCTGAGCTTGCGCACGTGAGCGCGGGCCTTGCAGCGACCGCCCAGTCTCATCGGTGCACTTTAGCAAGTCAAGCATACCCACTTGCGAGGTTGGCCAAGATTGACGGCCATGTGTTTGAGATTTCGGCACACGTTAAAAGATCCCTGGGTGGTCAAAATTAATCTGGAGCCGTCCACTACGGCACGCCTCATCGCCTGCATGCATTGCGTTGGCACGTTAAACCCTGCAGTCAATCAATCAATGGCCGAGATTGGCCCCCCCCCCCCCAAGAAAACACCTCCAGCGTTCGCCGTAATTGCGGCAACACTTGCTCTGAATGAGAAAGACAGGTCATAGCGTACGCCCCTCCAAGGTGATGCCGAATAATTATCACTCTCAAAAAATGAAAGGAGCTCACACTTATAGCAACACTTGATGGAGTAAAGGTCCTTGCGCAAGCAGCAAAGGAGCAAATCGTCTGCAATGGTGGACTTAAACCTTCGTGATGGTTTAGAAGGTTGCGTACAGCTTCGCTACCTTCAAATCTTACGTGTTAGTGTGAGCTTCCCTCATTTTTTATTTATTTTGAAGTGTGTGCGGGTTGCCCATAGGACAGGTTGTACGAGGAACTAATAAACGTTCATGAGCCTAAACAGGCTCGCAGGCATCCAGCCTTCCAGCACTGCCTGTCAGCTTGGGGTCATGCTTAGACTGAGTTCTCTTGTAGCCCTCTGGCAACATCTTTGGTAGGTGGGTTGCAGAGAAAACAGACAGTGACAGTGGAAGGAAGGAAGGAACTGCCCTCGGCATTGGCCAGGGTTGCAGAGGAGGTGGTGGTTAGGACTGTTCAGACCCGCTGCGGTATCTCAAAGGCTACGGTGTTGTGCTGCTGAGCCGAAGGACATTGCAGGTTCTATCCTGGCCGCAGTGGCTGCTTTGCAGATCGAGGTGAAAAGAAAAAACACCTGTGTGTTAAGAAATTTCGGCACATATAAAGATCCCCCTCATTATCATCATCAACAGCCCACTAGGTCCACTGCAGGACGAAGGCCCCTCACATTGACCTCCACCCACTCCTGTCCTGTGCTGCTTGAGTCCATTCTTTGCCTCCGCAATTCCTTATTTTGTCCCTGCGTCGAGTCATTGGCCTTCTCCTTCCTCTAGACTTGTCTCTCGGTGTCCACTCCGTCACCCTAATTGTCCATCGGTTATCATTTCGCCTAACTACATGGCCAGAAGAGTAAGACAGGGAGATACCATCTCGCCCAAACTATTCACAGCATGTCTGGAGGCTTAAAAACATGGTATTAAGAATAAACAGGGGATACTTTAGCCATTTGAGGTTGGCAGACTACACAGTCTTGTGGAGTGAGGCTGCAGAACGCATGCAAACAATGCTTGAGGAACTGCAGTCGGAAAGCACGGCTGTGTAGCTAAACGTAAATATGAATAAATCCAGAGTGATGAGGAATAAGCAGGCTAAAAAAATGTCCTCTTCAGCTTAGGAAAACGAAACGCTAGAAGAGGTAACAGAATATAACTACCTCGGACAGATGGTTAGTGCTGACCCTAACCACGAGAAAGAAATGCGGTGCCGAATAGGTATGGGCTGGTGAGCACTCAGCAAGCACTCCCAAATAATGAAAGTAAGCTACCTCTGTCACTCAAAAGAAAAATCTACAACCAGTCCATACTGCCGGCTATGACATGGCTAAAAAAATTACCCCACCTTCCAGCGAGGGAAACCCTGTGGAGATGCGACGCATCTTGGGGGATCACTTGGTGTTCCCGTTGGGTTGATTCTCTAATTGCGTGAAACGTGTGAGCAACGCGTATGATGTATTTTTTATTTGACACGCGGCGTAACGTTAACGATGATGGCCTTGTGGTCGCTGAGGTGTACGGGTAGTGGATGGTGAAGTAACGGGACCACCGTGCAATTTGTAGCGAAGATCAAGTCTATGCACGTGCCCGAAATTGGAACGCCGGTGCTGGAACGACCGCGGCTATGACGCAACACAATCCAACACAATCCACTTTAATCCAATCCAAATCCAAGCCAAGCCAACCCAATCGAATCCAATCCAATGCCCCTCGCGAGAGAGTGTTCGCTATCGGAGAGAAGAGGGGGTAAGCGGCGGAGAGCGCAGCTCACGCGGCGAGGAGAACCGGGGAGGGGTGTGGACGGACAACAACAACGCCATATGGAGGGACAAGGCGAGTGAATGAGATGCAGTCGCATCTAAAACTTGGCACCTTACTAAACAACTAGAAAGCAAACCCGGGTTGGCTCAAAGGGCTATGGAATAAATAATGTTAGGAATAAAACTCGGGGGCAGGAAATGAGCTACGTGGATCGGAGAACAAACTCGAGTTGACGGAATCATAGTTTGAGAAAAGAAAATGAAATGGACTTGGGCTGGCCATGGGGTGAGACGAACCGACAACTGATGGACGATTAGGGTGACAGAGGGGATACCAAGAGATGGGTCTAGGAGAAGGGGAAGGCCATTAATCCGATGTGGGGAGGAAATGAGAACTCCCGGGGATAAACTGTTGGCTCGAGCAGCGCAGGACAAGAGCGGTTGGAGGTCAGTGCGAGAGGCCTTCGTCCTGCGGTGAGCCGCAGCAGGATGATGATGATGATGATGATTCAGGGTTCGCACAGGTCCTTGAAAACCTTGAAAACCCTTGAATTTAGAAGTGTCAATTTCAAGGCCTGGAAAGTCCTGGAATTTTTAAAGGGTGCTTGAAAACCCTTGGTTTTTCTGGGGAGAACCAATGGCCCTATTTTTCACAAGAATTTAAAGTGTTTGTCGTGAATTTTAGGTGTTAAAAATGTAAAGAAACATTGTAACAATCAGGTTGCAGTGTATTGCGTGAAATTACGAGTTGTGGATTCTCATTATTACGAGGCAACATTGGGAGCAGCACTCCTTGTCACTCATTCATGTCACGATACAATCCCGTGTAAGCCGGCTTCTGTTCTCTATCTTGCACGTTCCATCTAGTCTGTGGACAGCCTTTCATTGCATGTTTGCTGTGCCTCATACGCTCCATCTGGGGTTGCTTTTACGTGCAAATGGTGGACGTGTACATAGTTCATCCTGCCTTGCAGCAACACTTGCTGAGTTAATTTCAGCTGATACTCTTGCTGACAAAGCAGGAGAAGCAGGCAACATTAACTAAGTTTTGAAATCAAACAGCCTAAGCAAAACACCAAGAAAAAGGAAAACCTCTAAATACAAACTATGAAATTACAAATAAAGCTGGGGGGAGCATTCATGAACCCATAGCGCCTATCTAAATGTGCATTAATGTTATTAGGTATGGGGCAATAACTTTGCATTGTGTTGAAAAAGTTTTAAATAATCCCAGATAAAACATAAGATGCAGACCTTGAAAATGTGTTTTCTGGCCCTTGAAAGTCCTTGAAAACCCTTGAATTTTTGCTTTTGAAGCCCGTACGAACCCTGTGTCATTCAGGTGGCCTCAAGATTGATCTGGAGCCTGTGCGCCTCGTAGCCCAGTTGTAGCTTGGTGTGTTGGGCCCTTCAATGGGCTCGCAGTATGTTACAGATACATGAATAAAATCACGAGGGAGTTATAGCTGGGCTGCCCTTTTCTCCCTCGGTTGCCTGCAGCTGGGTCCCTGTGTACACGGATGCCAGCCAGCGACTGGCCGTGATGTCCATCGGCTTCCTGCTGCCGAACAAGAATGACCCGGTGATCTGGAGGGGACCCAAGAAGCACGGTCAGTCACCCCTCACGTGCATCATGCACCCTGACCAGGGCTTTTCAGTCGGGCTTTTAACAGTGATGCTGGTTAAAGGGACCCTGCAACACTTACCATCGACTACAGGGGATGTATTTTGGGGTAAAGTCCATTGTCCCAGCAATCTCCTCCCGCAAGAATCATGAAAATCCGTTCACTATCACCGAAAGTACGCGCGATGAAAAATCGCGCATAAATGTTCCCTCTTAACTCAACCGCGGACAACGCGACTAGAGTTCTTGTATACAGCTCCCCTACGCGATATACAGGAACTCTAAACGCGACGAAAGCTGCGCGCTCTCTCCCGGAAAAGGGGGCGGTGCGTGGCGTTTTGTTCGGTGGCCTTCGATATGTCACATGCCGGGGAGTTTCGTCCTTTTCCCCGCAACGTAGACGGGTCTATTTCTGGTCTGGTGCCACAAAAAAGCAGGCATGGCGGCCTGCTCGCAAGCAAGCGCTCAGGCTGGTAGGGCGTTTTTGATGCAATAAATGTTTGTTGTCGAGTGGGCTCGTTGAAAGTGGAATATTTAGTTCGTCACTCAAACTCCGCACGCACTCAAAACAAAAGAAACATCAAAAGCATGCAAACAGGTTCAGACATAGAACAGGGTCATACAGAGTGCCGACGACGGCTGATCGTCACAGGAAATGCCAGAATTTAGCCGTGAAGTTGACCAGCGACAGCCAATAGGACAGCCAGGACAGCCATGGCCCGATTGACGTCGCAGAGGCCATGCCAGGGGTGCATAATGAGGAGAATTGAAGAGGTCACGGTTGGTTTTTCCACGTCTTTCACGGCGATTTGCGCGCTTACCGCTTCACGTGCACGTGTAATATTTGGCTCGGGTGTTCCTGGAAGTCTAATCTAAACGTCGCGCAGGTTTACTTGCACTGCACGAAGAGTGTTGCAGGGTCCCTTTATGCTGGTGGTCGGGCCGGCGAACAAGCCCAGGAAAACCTCTCGGGGCAATCACATCATTGGGCCCGCTGGGACTGCATCTTTATCATAGCTTTGCCTCGCCGCACTCAGATGCGACTCGTGTCGCCACCTGTTGGAAGAGCGATACAACTGGTACAAGCGTGGCGTTGTAAATGCGTTGCAGGGTGGCTCGCTCTACATCACTTGTTGCAACAAGTGGTGCGATTTTGACGGTGCGAAGAGAAGAATCAATGCCAAAGTGAAAGAAGCCAAAAGGCCAAGAAGCGATACCGTTAGTCAACCTGAACGCCAGACCACGCAAGCCAAACGGTGGCCACTGAACGAGTTGAAACATTTTGAGCAAACGTTCATCCCGCTGCGCCCTACGCTACTTTTGGAGCTTCACCGCAAAGTCGGTGGGCACGCGTACATTGTACATATTTTAATGACCGAGTGTTCAGCGCCCTTTGCGGGATAACGACCACACCACACAGAAAGCTTAACTGAGTCTCGAAGTGTAACCGCGTGTAAACTTTGTCGACTTAAGAATAAGCTAGGTCTTGTGCAGCAGCCAGGCATCACCAATGCCTGGCTGCTGAACAAAGAATGACGACTTCAAGCTTTAGCTCAAGGCAATACTCGGCATTTGAGGGCCCCTATATAAATTTACAGTAAACATTCAGCATGTACTTAGCTCACTTCTCTTTCTACTTCGCCCCACTACACTCAGTGTTCCCTCACTAATCACATACCAAATAACCGGCCAATTCCCAGCGGGTCGCAAACCCACCAGTGAACTCGCCGGTAGCATTTCTGGCTGAATCGAGTGACATGCAGACAAAAAACTTTCGCGTTAAATTATTTGCAAACGAACAACGTAGCCCAAGAAAGACCACCTGTTTTGTAGTAACCACTCTCAAGTTCTAGTTCGTTTTATTTCTGGCCTCGTTGCTTTTTATGCGTGTTTTGTCCAAACAGGAATTGCCCGTCAGTGCTTGTTTTCATTACTTCCTTTCTACATGCTAGTGCCAGAGTCTCCTTTATACAGCACGTGTTTTACATTTGCAGAGGGCCTTGACAACTTTTTTAAAACCACCCACTGTTGCCAGGTGTGAAAACAAACATTGTCCATGCCCTCGCCACACAGGAGATGATGATGATGGTGGTGATTATGACGATAGAGGCGCTCCCTTTGTATCGGGGCGTCGGTTGTCACCAACCGACTTGCCTGTGTTATTCTACCAGGGGTGAGACAGCTGCGCATATTGCACAGATTTGATACAAATTTGTTTTCCTGCGCCAGGTTGCTCCAAAAGCTTGAAAATTGCAAAAATTGTGCCAAATTGCTCCAAAACAGTCTGAGAGCCAAGGATTTTAACGCTCCCGTCAGTGTCAGTGAGGCAAAATGCTTGCTGATGGCATTATTTTCCAGCCTCCCCAAGGTGATGATGTTTGTAAAGATTCAATTGATTGATCATTCAATAAAAAACGGCCGTAAAATTGTCCCCGAGATGGTTTTTTCGAAAGTCACAATGTCGGGTTGCACATGTTCTGTTCTGTGCATTTTTACAGTTTTCCCATCGAAAACCATTGCAAAGTCCTGTAGAAAAAATACTTGTGTACTGAGGCGTGAAACTACTTGGGCAAAGAAGTTGCTCGTGGTTTAGGCAGAGTGCTCTTCGTGGATTTCTGCTGTGGTTTTGGTTATGGGGGTAGCTGGGTTTACATTTAGTCGTTTCATCTGTTGCGGGACTCCAAAGACGGGAGTTCATCAAAAACAACGTGGCACCCGCGAATTCATCGTGTTTCGGCTTTGAGTGTGAGGCCAGCGCGTGCTTGAAGGGAAATTTCGGACTCATTGCGGTGCTATAAAACACTGAGTTATTGCTGCCTTTCACAACGAGCTTGCGAGTGGCGTGAATGGGACGATCGACGCTGCAGAAGCAGCGGCGCAGGCTACATCACCGCAAAGTGTTCAAGCAGTGTCCGATAGCGGGACGGGCTATTATTTCAAGCCAGTAATAACGGTTCATTTATCTGAAGTGAAATTTAATGCCAAGAGGGAGGTGGCTAAACATACCAACCTTACTCAAAGTATGAACGTAGTGAATGTGCACCTTGGGGTTTGAAATGGGAAAGCTGGTGGGGTGCGACAACGGTCACCTCGCTTTGCGCAACTTTTGCCATGGCTCTACAATTGTGCATAAGGCCGAGTATGGAATTACAAAAATAACGATTTCCGCGTTCACGTGATAATAAAATGCCCTAAAATTGCTTAGTTCTTAAATTCGATATTTTCAACGGCGCTCCCCTATCTATGCATAGAACCTAAGAATTTAAAATGGTTTGTAAAAAGGTAGTGCAGTTCGTACCTTGTGATACTCTGGTAGAAAAAAAAACTTTATTGAGAGGCTGCAGTGTCATGTGCATTCAAAACTGATTAATGATTAAAAAGTGCACTTTTCCGTCGTGAGTTGCCAGAAATATGATTTTTTTAGGCTCCTAAGGTGATACAATAAATATCGTTCTTATGCTCCAGTCCAAGGTTCTTCTGCTCCAAAATTAAGATTTCGGTGCTCCAAAAACTGCTCCCAAATCTGATTCAGCTGTCTCACCCCTGTTCTACTTATTTGCCGCACCCTTCACTAACCTAATTGGTTACCCCCCTCCCCCCCTGCGGTTTTAAACAACTCCCCTCTTCCCCGCCTTCCTGCCTTTGCACCCCTGTTGTTTACCCCCCCCCCCCCCCCCCCCTTCTGTTCTAAATTCTATCTATTTCAGTATATTACTCATTCTACGTTCCACTCTCTTCCCTACTTTTCTTCCACCACCACTCCAGCCGCCTCTTCATCACCTCTATGGCCCTGATGTTGAGGTTCCCCCTCGCCCCAAATCCCAAAGCCTCCGCCAGCGTCCCTTCCCCATCGTCCTGCCAAGGTGGTATCTCTGTGCAGTCTATGACAATGTGCCGTACGGTTTCCCTATCTCTGCCGCATCATACACAAGTTTCGTCCTGTTGCCTGCAGTTAGCCGTGTATGCCCGTGTTCTCAGACACCCCGCCCGTGCTTCAAAGAGCAATGCACTGCATCACGTATTGCCATAGAAACCTTCCTTCCTGATTTATAGTTTCGCTGTTCTATAAGTCTTCAGGGTTTTTTTTCCCCCTTCCATTCTCTGCACCCAATTTGCCATCTCTGCAGCTTTTACCTGCTTTTTACCTGTTGTGTAAACCCCACTTTCCCCTACTGAATTTCCGTACTGCTTGGTCAGCTGTCTGGTCCTCCGTCTCCACCACGTGTCCATGCTCCTCGTATACAGGTACCCAAACACTCTCGCGGCCCATTTTTCCTCCTCCATGTCCCGTAGTCTCTCCTGAAATTTTATCTTGCTTTGCACCTCCCTTGCCTCAAAGGACGACCAGCCCATATCCCCCTGTACCACTTCATTCATAGCTTTGCTAGTCCAGCCTACCTACCACCCTCTGATTTACCTCCAAGCCTGCTTGGGTCTCTGACTTCATGCACAGAACCGAATTTCCGAAAGTCAATCCTGGTACCATGACCCCAGGATCGGTGCCCTAATCGCAGCAGAACCTGGGATTTGGGTGCCACCAGAGATATCGGCGGAATTTCTGGCACTGAGCAGGCGAGAAGTCGTTATACAGCAGGCTATGGCTCAGCCAAGCCAAGCCAGTGTCAGTGGCCTTGTTTTGTGTGTGTGTGTGTGACCAGCGGCATGAGCGGAGGGGTAGCTGATTTCACTGTCGGATAAATTAAGCGTAATTAACGCTGTCCAGCATGGGGTAAGACAGGCTGACATTGCCAGAAGTAGAGGCCTGTCTAAGTGGACGGTCCTCTCAATTGTCAAGAACCAGGCCGCTGCCAATAAACACGACTCCGGTGAGATTGAACAGCGCTATCGAATGTGCAAAGTGGTGCACCTGGAGTCGAGTCTGCCCTCAATAAAGAACTCAGGTTCAGTGAAGTTCGGTCTTTATTATTCCCACGCATGCATCGTTCCCGTTCCATTCGGTGAAAAAGGTAGGAAATGCCTCAAGTAGGGGGGTTGTTTCCCATCCATTGTGTGCATTCTGCCGGTAACCGTGCGCAGTCCAACTGGTATAACTTTCGATTTCACAGCTGTCTTTCATCAGATTATTTCATAACAGTTTTTTTAATGACCAGACTAAAATCATAAAAAAATGTGGAAGCTGCCTTGGGGGAACGTCAAGCAGCGATCCGATTTGTTTGACGAATGGTTTCGGGGAGTTCTGCCTCGTCACGGAGGGATTTAAAAGAGCCTTGCTAATTCTGATGGCCACGACTGATTTTGGTAGCTGGTTAATAAGCAGTTCTTTGCCCTTGCGCGAACACTGTGCAGAGGTGCTGCAGGCATGTAGAAAGAACAAAGTGTCTATTGTATGTATATGCATTATCGGTCAGAGTACCCACTTTTGCGCTCATATACCCCCTCCCCCCCCGGGTCGGATACTGCATACCGTATTTGCACGATTCTAACAAGCACCCTTTTTGGCTAAAATTAGCTTTCATATTTGTGTGCGCGTTAGAATCAGGCTAAAAACCTAAATCGGCTCCAAAGAGGCCAGCAGCTTTGCCATGGACACAAAGTGCTCCCGAAATCTGATTCTAGGTTTATGTGGCGGTAGAATCAGGGGGAAGTAATTTTTTCCGAATTTTCCTATGTAAACATACCTGTGCGTTACAATCGGTGGTGCGTTAGAATCGTGCAAATACGGTAATTCAGCTACAGCAGACGTTTTTTTTTTTTTTCCGCATTAACGTGCGTAGACTGCGCATGAAACTCTTGAGGTGTGAACATAACTCTCTGTGCTATGGACTGGGCATTTAAAGGGACATACACCGGCAGTATACATAGAGGTTTTATATAGAGTAGTTTATATAGAGTGATAACCACAAGGTGTCCCTAAATGAACTGGTGGAATTTTAATTTGGCAGTAAGCTTTATGATATCTCAAAGGTGGCTCCATGTACTAGTAGTAGCACAAGCAGCTCCATTTTGTTTCAATGTGTGGTTCAAAAACTGCAGAAAGAAATAGAAAAGACTGTATTTTATTGTTTTATCAGAGGAAAAGTTTTTAGACACCGCTTTTTTGCCTTAAACCCTGTTAAACATATGTTGCCGCAAGTCTTGCTGTCACGGTTTCCAGCATTCCGTCTGGCAGCATACTCAAGGCTGGTACTTCTAAAAATTCCACTTTCAAACCTCTGTAGGGCCGTATCGGGGAAGCTGTTTCTGTTTAAGTGTTTCAGGTGATAGGCTTTCCTTTTGATTAGAAAGTGTATACTCCACAAAAAATGGGTCATCTGTCCCTTTAAGAGGCATCGTTTGTGAGGGGAGGGCTTTCAAAGTGAAGATGTCGATGTCCTGTCTGTGTCTGTCTGTGTGTGCAGCCATGATTCGGCAGTTCCTCGCCGATGTGTGCTGGGGTGAGTTGGACTACCTGGTGGTGGACACACCTCCTGGGACGTCTGACGAACACATGTCCACGGTGGAGGCGCTACGCGGCCTGAACCCGGACGGCGCACTCCTGGTCACCACGCCACAGGTGGGTATACCAGTACCAGTAGTGGCATACCGACAGCTCCTGAACAGAGTAAGAGAATTAGGTACTGCTGCTACCTGGGTGGCTGCCAGAATCACAAAAGTTGTGATGACTAATTCATGGTGCGGCCCAATTCGGCATGCAGTGTTGCCAACACCTTATGTATTTATTCATTCACTCATTCATTTATTTATTTGATTAGTTATGCAATACTGTGGGCCACAAATGGGCCGAAGCAGGAGTGGGGTGTTACAGTGAAGTTAGACGAATTATGCAATTTCTTGTGGGGAACCAAAATTGTATAATTTTGTTGTTTCCCAAATGGTAGAACCAGTGCTACCACTTCACTTTGGAACCCAACTGGTACTCCCCTAAAGCACTGCTGGAAGAAAGTTAAATGTGCTAACCAAGTGCCAAATAAAAATGAAATTCTTGGGTTTAAAGTGCTAGTTGATGCTGTTAATAGCACCAGCTTTGGTGTCATTGCCATTGAGCTGCCATCCACATCTCCCATGCGAAAACAGTTCTTAACAGTGGAGCTTTTGGTGGCTGTAATGTGTCCAGCGTTATCAAAGAACTCCGGGTCATAGTCACTCCTCGCATTTGCCACACTCGCGAGCACGCGTTTAAGGGGGCAGTTGGGTCTTTGGGGCCGAAAAACAGTCAAAAAAAGCGTTTTCTCAAAAATGGCATTTTTGGCCTCCACGGCCATTTTTCCATCAGTCTAAATTTCCTCACCAAAAGGCACCATATTTTGTTGTTACTATATTATAATAGCATTTTAAAGTGCACTCTACAGCTCAGCTCAGCGCAGAATTCGATGGTGAAATGGCACTTTTCTTGCAATGCAAAGCTAGCATTTCATCCTCAGATATCTTGGTACCCAGAGCAGGTACAACTTTAATTCTTTTTGCTTCTGATACCGAAATGTGTGGAGAATACAATGTTGGAAACAAATTTTTCAAATGGAGGCTTTGGAAAATTATTATTGGGTTCAATTGGCACCACCTGCGAGCCATTTCTGGCAGAGCGCAGGAGAAGCGAAGTTCCCTGTGGTGTAAAACAACCAAAAATAGCTGAATCAAAAAAGTTCTTCCTATGTTGTATTCTTTAGTCATTTGTCTGCCTAGCCACATGGTAATTGCCATTATGTATGGAGTGGTTATTTTGTAACTGTGACCCAAAATAATGTCAATTAATTCATAATTAACTCAAAATATAATCAACTTACAAAAACTCTAATGGCAGATTTGAAATCAGCACAAAAAACTCTATAATGCAGTGCAGTTTCATTAAAATTGGCTGGTAAATAAAAAAAATAGCTCTAAGACCAGTCTGCCCCCCTTAAAGAGGAGCGCCTGGTGTTGTCCAGGCTTGCGTGTGGCACTCACAAAGAATGTCAAGAAAACAGTTCATGCGCGTCCATGCCTCAAAAAGGGAGCACAACTCAGCTCCCACTACAGATGCCCAGTTCGCGAAGACAGTTATTGCTGGTTCTAGTCCGTGCTGACGTGTTCCACTCACGGAAAAAATGTGAAGGCGTGTGGACAAAGCGATCCGGGCCTGCCAGTCACGCATGAGGCAGACGACGATATAGATGGATAGGACGATTACTACTACAGTCTAGTCCACTTATAACAATATCCAAGTGCCAAGGAAATTCCATCGTTATAACCAATAATTGTTATAAGCATGTTGCAAAATGAAACGACGAAACAGAGCTTAAAACATTTTATTCGCATGCCAGCAAGGTCGTACTACTGCTAATTTGCGGAAAAGAAGCCACAGTCGGTCACCTTTGTTTGCCGCGTGTAAAGCTAGCACAATTTTTTTCCAAGAGCATCTATAGGTGCTTCACCTAGCTGAGGTAAATGTCCTTGGTGGAAACAAAGTCCCCGAAGGACTGTGTTGCGCATTGGGCCTCCTACGAAGACACTACCTGAGTTGGCTGTGCAACCGCGTCATTAGAGTCGCCACTGTTGCATTTTTGGTGCACAATACAACCAGATTCAATCGTTATAACCGATATCGTGGCACTGGAGCATTGTAATAAGCGGTTTATTTTACCATGGGAAGAATACAAAAGGTGACGGTACCATAGCTGTTCATCGTTATATCTGATATATTGTTATAAACGGTATCGTTACAAGTGGACTTGACTGTACTACCACAGCAGAAAGCGACGACGGAACATGTAAATGAAGAGTTTCAAACCTGATTGATTAATTGTAGGGTTTAACGCGCCAACGCAACGCAGGCGATGAGGTGCGCCGTAGTTGAGGGCTCCGGATTAACTGTGACCACCTGGGGTTCTTTAACGTGCGCCGAAATCTCGTACACATGGGCGTTTTTGCTTTTCGCCTCTATCAGAAAAGCGGCCGCCGTGGCCGGGAATTGAGCCCGTGACCTCGTGCTCAGCAGCGCAACGACTTAGCCACTGAGCCACCGCGGCGGGTAAAACCTAAAGCAGTGCAGGATGGTGTTTCCAATTCAGTGCTTACATAGAAATAAATCCTCCAGCTCCACTATAGTTCAAACCTTAACCAACTTAGTCAAAGCTTCGCCAATTTTTTGTCGTACTCCTAGGACTAACTACAAGTAACAAAGCTTTCACGAGGCTTCTGCATTGTACATAGGCACAAAATCACACGCACGCACACGCAATTGCTGTATAAAGGAGGAAAAGGCAGCTTTTGCGGTGAGCCATTATTTGTGTAGCAGGGGTCAAGGAATGACTCACAGTCCACTCCAGCATTTCTGCAACCACCATATGCCACGTTCCCACGACATCAGGTCTCAAAGCTGTTGGTGAAACCACTGGAACAGAGTCCTCCCCACGGTGGGCAGAGGTGGAAATGCCACCCACTGCTCCACTCCACTGCCCAGTGCTTACAATAGCACCCCCCCCCCCCCTCCCCTCCTTCACATCTCCAACTGACCCACTGGAAATGCGCGCCTGGGGAACCAAAAAACAGCCACTGGGCCAGCAGCTCAAGGCCGCCCCTGCACATCTGAAAAGGAGTCTTAAATAGTCGCTTTGCAACTTCAGATTGCCAGCTGCGTGCAAATCAATACTTGTGCTTGTTGCATTCTTGTTTTGTTGAGGAGCTTCGACTCTAACCACGCTGTGGCACCACAGTACCTAACATTTGAGCATAGTTGTTTAATGTTTGTAATGAAAATTTAGTTACGGTTGAACCCGTTTACTAGAGGCACGTACGGGGGAGCAGTTTCTGTCTCTTATATGAGACGTCTCTTATAAGCAGGGAACCATGCTTTCACTAACTGATCAACCCCTAGTTCAATGTGGGCACAGTATGACTAAAATAAGCTTTAAAGAATGCTATAGCATGCTGCAAAAGGTTCTATCCAATGTATGTTTAGCCCCAGAATTCATGATATACAGTCAAACCTCGATGTAACGAAGTCGGTAAAATTCGCAATTCACTTCGTTACATTGAAATTTCGCTACATTGAAATTCGCGGTTATAATGAAAGATTAGCCACGTAAAGCAGTACCTGCAAGCAAAAACGTGACACGCATACACGGCTGGCGCACTGACATCGCCGCGAGGACCACCTGCACGATGTGGCAGCCGTGAAGCGAAGCAGGTGCAGGTAGCTCAAACTACTTACGATTGCCAGAATGGACCTCTTCGCTTAAAAAAAAAAAAGGGCAACGCGCCGTCGGAGCTTAATCGTCTACACGGGCGTCAGCGTGAACTTTATGGCACGTTTTCTGCACGCAAAAACGCACCACGCAAGCCACAGGCGCGCTGACACGCAGCTGCGGCGACTACCTGCGCGGTGCAAGTAGCTCCAGCGACCGCTTCTAACCGCTCGCTAAAACGCAATAAGAGGGGTAAACGACGTTGTTCATGAGGGAAAGAAGCTGATAATGTGGGTGAAAACTGAACTGCAAAACATCGTACGCCCCACTTAGGAAAGGGCCCATCAAATATTGTCTGCAGTGTGAGGCCTAATCGTCTCTGGCATCCCCGAGCCGGCCGTGCCTAAGTGCTTCGAATTTCCCGCCATGTGGTGCATGCCTCCCCATTGGTGCAAGTCGTCAGGCTGCTCCCACTGCCGTGCGCAGCGCTAGTAGTTTTTTCAGCTGAGGCAGAAACCGCCATCGGTGCGTAATCACGGTCATGGGCGTGAAAAAAACTCGCGCACAAGGCTCGTTGCGATCCACAAATGCGATCCACGCTCTTGCTGGAATGATGAAACACAACAACCACAAGCGAACACGAATGAAGGACAAAGTGGCGGCGGCACCTTACACAGTTTGTAGGCAAGGAGCTTGTAGGCACTACGCTCGCTCACGGACTCCGTGACTCGCGGCATTGGGCGGCCTGTGTAGCCGTTCGCGGTTTATTGAGACCCCGTTCCAGCGCTTGCGCCTCACCAGTTATACTTCTACAACCAAAATTTTGTGCCTTATTGTCCATGAAACTTCGTTACATTGAAATTTCGGCAATCGGGACTTCGTTACGCAGTGGTTAAAAATGCATGGTGTGCAAACACTTGAGGTTAGAAAAAATTATGTGGTTCATTACATCGGGGGTTTCATTACATCGAGGTTTGACTGTAGTTCTGAATCTTTGTTTGCTTCATGACTGTACTTACACTGTTTTCTACAACACCTTCTTCTAGCTTTATCTTCTTTCACTGTCTGCAGAAAAAGCATTGTAGATGTCGAGTTCACAAGCCTGATGAATAGCCAGAGCGCACAGCTTCTTCCGATGTGTGCTCTGGCTATTCATCAGGCTTGCAGTTCTCAACGTCTACAATGCTTCTTGATTGGGAACCCCGCAGAATGCGCTCAGAAACTCGCAGAACCCCGCATGTGCGGTCGTGCTTGTGCGCTTGGTGGCAGGCTTTAAGCACTTGCGTACACTGCATTTCTATTGACAGAGCTTCTCATCGTCGTTTCATAGCTGAATGTACCACTCTGCATTTGTTAAAGTTATAACAAACAACGACTGCAGGCGTCTGTCGTCCCCCTGTGTTTCCACAACGGGCGCTGCTGCACTTAGCTCCACATCTAAACTTAAAATATCCGTTACAAGTGAGATTGTTTACCAGAATTCAAGGATAACTTCTCCTTTATAAACAACTGCGTATCTTCTACATCCAACGTGTGTCATAAAAGTGGTCAAAGTATTGGGGAAGATGGGGCGGCCACCCATGTGGATGAGTAGTCTCTCTTATACTTGGCTGCCTCTTACATCCATGTCTCTTATAACAAGGTTCGGCTGCGTTACAGACAATTGGGCGATTAATAACTTTATTTCTAGCAAGAGCGAAAAGAGCACGAGACAAAAAGAAGAAGAGGGCACAAACAATGTTATTGAATTTCTTCCCCCCCCCCCTCTTACTCTCCAATAACCAACTGCCCACCCCTCAAAATTTCCAGGAAGAGCTTTGCACAGCAAAGTGGAGTAGAAAGGGCGTCCCAAATGTGTGTGACTACATGGGAAGGCTGTGTATGCAACGTGTGACTGGTGCACACAGGCTGTGATTGGACGCTTTGAAGACAATGCAACCATGGGAAGGGGGGAAGAATGGAACTATGACTGTTGAAGTGTGTTTTTGTTCTCTACAAAAGTGTTTGGATACACTGTTAATGGACTGTAAATACTTGTGCAAATATTCGAATATTCATGCGAATATTCAAATGTTCGAAACGATTGCGAATATTCGAAACGAAGAAGATAACGCAGTCAGAAACTTTGGCTTTGGTTTGAATGGCTCTGTTAGAAAATTTTGAAAAAATTTTTGAAGTAAAGTTTGGAAACATGCAGTCTCCGCTAATGGTGAAGGGCTTTCCCGCACTGATCCGGTGACGTGCTGGTAAGCGGCAAACAAAAGGTGCTTTGGGCCAACTCTGCCGTCCTGCTTCTGTTTTGGCGTCCTGATAAGATAATTTGGCTGAACCTTTCCCGGTGAACATTATCTAGATAAGAAGGCTTAGCTGGGTACAGTCTTGGAGCCCTTGGTTTTTTTTATTAAACAATGCGGTAATCAATTTTTTTTAACCTGTAATGTGCCCCCCTTTCCCTTTTTTACGGCGAAAAAAAACAAAATGAATTTCACAAGCTTTGTGTTTCTATACACCAATATATACAGCCTTCTTGACAAACAGGCATTGACACTCATGCACTTCCAGTTTGTTGCTTGCCTTGATTTTTGTCTCAACTGTTTTGCAAGTTTGTTTTAGGCATGACCCACCCCTCGATGAAACCCATATCTGAGGTTCTTGTGCACGTGTGCCGACATTTACGATGCAAGTGCTTTTTAAAAATAAAATTCGTGTGTTGTTGTACAGGGAAAAGGCCCGTGAGCGAGTTCATTGTTAACGCAATACCACCACATCATGAAGGCATGCAGAGGAGGTTGTATGAATCATGCTGTGAGTCAGGCTAACTGGTGTGACCAAACATGGTACTGTCTTTGGTTTGTTTTTTTTTTTTTTTTTTTTTAAGAGGAAAGTTGTGAATACCAGCAGCAGATTGTGTTAATCAATTGAACCAAAATGCTCATGGCAATGGTATCAATTCCACCTAGCAGATCTATTGTTGGGCTACCTACATCACTGGCATCCACAGACCCCCCCCCCCCCCTCCTCGAAATGTTTTTAGCTTCCGAAAGGGTTATGCAAGACCATTAACTTTGCATTTTATTACACTACGGCTGTTGATTATTAAATTTCTGCTGCAAGGCACACAGCAGCCTTCCCGCGCTTCTATGTCTGCTCTTACCTGATGTTCAGCCGTTTTGCAATGTCGTTGGAAAAACAATAACAGAAGTGGGTGAAATGATTGAAAGGTCCTGTAGAGTACGCCCAGTGGCATACTGAATATTTTTTACTCTTACTATCGAGTTGCCTGACTGTGTCTTGTGTCAAGGTGCATTTTACGACCCAGCGAGTACTATGGAAAGGAGGTAGCTGAGCTCCAAAAATGTGTGAGAAGCACGCCCGCCCCACTTGAGTGTCTCCGACAGCACAGAGCACTGGCATTCAGTCACTGTATGGAACGATACTTTCTTACTAGAGGCAGTGCTAGAAGGTTTATCCGAACAATCACTGCAGTCAAAAACACGTGAATGGCGGGGCAGGTCTTAGTGATTCCTGAAGTATCTGTAACGTGCGATTACTGATAGCGTTGAAACGCATGGACATGTTGCACAGAACCAAAACCAAGACTGGTTGGAACAACTGTCCCAAAAATAAATCACAATAACTACATTCCAACGCGTACTTGTGGCAAATAGCACTTAAGTAAAATAAATCACAATAACTACATTCCAACATGTACTTGTTGCAAATAGCACTTAAGTTTTTCCTAATGAAAGTGATAGCATTGACACAAACGCAAGAGCGTATGCATGACGTTTAAAATCTTGGGCATTGTCCAATCACATCGCAAGACGAGTTCGCATCGTAGGAACCTTCATGGGCAATCGGGAAGGAGGGTGCTGAAGGGAGGACAGCGCTTTGTGGGGATCCGCTTGATCCCCTTTCCTCCTCCCGCGAGCGCGATGTTCGAACGAGCGCGCTTTCCCGCGCTCGTGACGTCACCTCGCGGGCCGACGCGCCGGCGGGCACCGACTGTCCCGCCGCCGCTGTCGCTCCTCCTCGCCCGGGAACCTGCCTCCTCTCCTTCGCGCCTTAAAACCGGACGCGCCCGTTTCGCTCTCTCTCTCTCAGGACTCTCTCTGCTCTCGGGTCTCGGTCGGCTCTCTCGCTAGCTCTCTGGATGCCTCTCTGGCTCCAGGGACACAGAGAGGAGATGGAGGATAGGGTATAGGGAACGCGAGGGGCCGCGGATCGTATCGCACCCTCGCCGCCCCACGTCCAGGAGAAGGGAGTCGGATACCGGGGCGCTCCATGCCCCCGGCCGGCTCGTCTCCTCCCCGCCGCGCCGGCCGGTCGGGCGCTGTTTGGCCCCGATCGGACGCGTGTCGGTACAGTGTAGTTCTTAACCCGGTCTTGGCGTTATTATGCACTGTACGACTCGGCCAATAAACCCCCTTGGTTCGTCCCGGCCCCTTGGAGCCTGTCGTCGCCTGTGTCGGTGAGTCGAACCCGTCGCGGCGTCTCCCTTGTGGACGCCGCGTACCTCTCTGGGGCATTTTGGATGGGTCATTTCCGGGCGTCGAGCTGACATCGTCGCTCAACGTCTCTAACGAGGCTAGCCGGGGTCGTTTGTTGTCCCGTAGCCAGACCCAGTAAGCCCACATTGGCGCCCAACACGGTATCGACACTGCGCGACGGAGCAGGCCCTTGGCCTTAGTCCCTGTGCGATTTACTGTGAGGTGAGCGGTTCGGCTTCCGAGCACGACGCTTCGGCGTAACGTGCTCCCACCGCTCACCGCTGTCCGCGGATCGAGGCAGTTATCGCCCAACCCGCGCCAGCATGGCTTTTGGGAGCACGACGCTTTTCGTCGTCACGTGCTCCCGCCGCTCACCGCTGCCCGGGAACCGAGGCGATTATCGCCCGACCCGCGCCAGCATCTCCTGTGTTCTGTACGACTCAACGTAGTGGCGATCCCGAGCCTGCGAACTTGACGTACGATATGAACCTGGAGCAGAGCCATACGCTCGCTACGTCGGAAACGAGAACACCTTTTGCTCGGACGACGTTAGCCTGCGGCCAATGTATCTCCACGTGCAGACGACAAACGGCTTTTGTGGCCAAGTTTGCGTTTCGCCAAGGAGCCCCTTGCGCCTCGTCGGGGAGCATCCTGCTCCGACGACGATAACGCGCATTCGTCCTACCGAGTGCATCATCGCACGCGCGGACGCCAAGGCCCTGTCGCAAAAGAGCGCATTTTGCCTCCACGACACGGCCGGGACCGCATAGCACATCCCCGCGCAGGCATTGTACGACGCTTTGTTGTCGATCTTGCCCGGCGCGCGTGAGATGCAGTGCGCTGAGTCCACAGCTAGGCCCACTGGGGAGCACTCTGTTTCCCAGGCATAGCTCGCCTTACGATCTCGTGTTTCCAAAGCACGGCGGCCCGCTCGCCGCGTAGTGCTACGGACTACTTAGAGATCGGGCCACACGTTCCGAACGAGTTTGACCGTTTCGTCGACAAAAGTTCGTTCGTAGTGGAGACGGACCACGTGGAATTCAGCTGGCTTAAGCGGATACGCGAACCACGCGTGCTGGCCATATACGCCTCGAGATTCGCGATCGCTGCGCCGCCTGCCGCCGCTTCTCCGCGGCGTTAGCGGGATTACCGCTGCGTGGCTGATAGGTGGTTATGCAGTGTTTTGGTTCTCTTTCGCATCTCTTTGCCTTTCCGCGCACTAAACAACTTGTTATGGTGACGTCTGTAAGCTAACTGCATGTTTAGGGCACTTAAAAAAACAGCTGCGTCTTGGTAGAGCGCTCTAACGCCAACAAGAGCTACCCGGGGAGGCGGTTTTGCGCGCGTCTTGGCCGCTCTTTCGGGCGTCGGCGACGGCAGCAGCATATCACCGCTGTCACCTTCGAACACGTCTGCACAAGTGAATTCTATTTATTGTCGCCTCGTTTAGTCCTGATATTGGCAATGAAAGTGTTTGGTTCGTTTTGCAGCGCAGACAACAAATGCGGCTTTGCTTCGAATATGTACGTCGTAGAAAAATATGTTTCGGGGATGTGATAATCCAACAGCTGACAAAAACTTGTGCCTTTTATGGGAATATAAGCCACGCGAAAATGTTAAGTACACTAAAAGGCTGTGCATTGTCAGATATGTTCCCACTCATGCCTTATAGTAAGAACCAAGGTATATGTTAATGAAACCACGGGATAATGAATGGTCGGCAAGTCAGGAATAAATATAATAGTCGTACGGGAATGAAAAAAAAAAACCCAGTGCAGCTTCTGAAATGCTAAAGACGTTTGTTTGAGCAAGGTAGTATTGACCAGACCAACTAGATGCGAAATGCACTGATATTTCGCTAGACATGGGGGGGGGGGGGGGGAGGAGGAGGAGGACGATCAACTATTCTTGTTTACAAATGCGGAGCGAAATCAACGACTTAACGTTTGAGTAATCACACACACAAGCTGCGTGTTCACTTTTCGTTTGTTTTTTGCCTTCAACGAACCGCTGATCACTCGGCGAACGCATTTTTTGAAGAATACAGGGTAGGCAGTTCACAAGCGATACGAGATGTCGTTGGAAGAGTTGATTGATTGATTACAGTGTTTAACGCGCTGAAGCAACGGAGACGATGAGGCACGCCGTAGTGGAGGGCTCCGGATTAATTTTGGCCACCTGGAGATCCTTAACGTGCGCCGAGATCTCGTACACACGGGCTTGTTGGAAGAGTGTCGTATCTGATAAGGGTCTCTGATTTCGGTTTATGCTAGATTCTGCAGTCTCCCTGTGTCATATGACGATGTTTCGAAGAGTTTGGTCACGGACGCGGATTACTCTATAAGCCCATCTTCGCGCTTCTCGTGGAGGATAAATGTAACAGATGAATCTTTGCGAGCGCTCACATCGGGACAAGACGACCCATCATTATATTTGTCGTCGTGTGCTGACTCCGGGGTGTAATTTTGCATTATCCATCGTACTTCTTTGGTACAGTGTTTGTGAAATTTATGCCGCATTGGCTTGTTCATGGTACTGATCAATATCTGATATGTGACATTGGCAGGCGTAACTTACGTGCTGTCAGGTATGAGTGCTCTGCTGGATTTTGTAAGGGCACAAAGTCGATTTACATCATAGTGTGTATACGGCCGCATACGGAGACGCTGCCACTAAACTTCAGGGCAGCGGAATTGCAATCAGCTGCATGCAAATGCTGGCTTCGGGACGCCGGCCTGTGACACACGCCCGGCGCTCATATAGATCTCACTAAGAACGCGTCATAAAAGTTTATACTCTCGTGAACACACTACGCTTGCAAACAGAGTGCCTGCTCCACGTTATTCGGTATTTCGGACGCGGACAAACGGTAAATCGCTGTCTTGAACGAGCCAAAAAGCAACGGCGACAGGGCGGAACGGGCCGGGGACTCCCGCGCCTGCTTTCGAAACGGGCCGCTAGGGGGATTTCAGTGGCGCCCCTACAGGCCGCGCTCGAGGCGTATAAGCTGCGCCCGTGAAAACGTCACCGTGCGCAATGGGAGCGGTAGCACCACGTGGTGGCGGACACATTACGTGAGCCCCCGTGGCCGCTTGAATGTTCCTAACGCGCCTAGCGCCCGACTGACCCCGTAGCCACGCGCTGAACGTCGGCCAGTTGGTGCGAGCCCCGAAGGGAATGCATTAAGCGTGCAAACGTTGCAATTCCCGGGCGATATCGCATACCGAGCAGACCCATTGTCAGCCGGTATTGCATTCAGCAGAGACGAGCAGGTGCCCGGTGATCAGAACGATCCGTGTTGTAAATATGATTTTAACTGGCTCTGTGTGAGTCGTGCTCTGTGTGAGCGGGCGACGCGGTCGCCGGAGGCTACTAACCGCTGGTATTGTGGTCAGCCTCGAGCGCTTTGCAGCTCGTACTGCTGCAGGCGCGTTTTTTTTTATTTCTCGGATTCGTATCTGCTACATGCTCAATGTCTCTCGCTGAAGTTTATCCCACCGAAGGAAATTCCCCCTGAGAGTTTCACGGTGGTGAGCACCCGCAGTTTGAGGAAGGTGTACGATACTTCCGTGACTCGCGGGCGGCGGGGCGAGTGGCCGCAAGACTTTACGAAGTTGTGCCGCTCCACGACCTGGCCAAGCATGTAGCGAGTTGATCTCCACTATCCTCGCTCTTGCCGTTGCGCTAAAGGAAGGGAAACGCGAACGTGGCGGCGGATATTAGCCCCCGTCGCCAACCCGGAGTTCCTGACGCGCGCCGCACCTGACGGAACATACGACCACGTGCTCGAATGTGTTCGTCGGTGCGATCGTCGAAGGGAACGCAGCCAGGAATATGGCAATCCCCAGACGAGAGGCGCACCCGGGGACCACATGTTGTCCGCCGGCATCGCCTTTGGCAGAACAAACCTCCTCCGAACGCAGCAGGAAGGTCCGATTTGTAAATATGTAAATAGTACGTCGTTTGGCTCTGTGTGAGTCGCGCTCCGAGAGGGAGCGGGCGACGCTGTCGCCGGAGGCTGATGACCGCTGGTGTTGCGGTAGGTCCCGTGCGCTATGCAGCCAGGCTGCTGCAAGCGCGTTTTTTATTTTTTGCCTCGGACCCGTGCTTGCAAGGAGCGGATGGGAGTTCTGCCGATAAAATCTCACCCGATAATGCCCCGCGAGGCGCATCTAGGGTGACGATTTGCCGCAGTCTATGGAGGCCGCGTTGGGCTTCCCCGACTCGCGACAGGCCGGATAAGCGAGCGACCGTAAGACTTTTACGAAGTTGAGTCACTCTGCGAAATAGTCCGGCCGCGCACACAGCGAGGAGGCTTTTCTCTTCTCGCTCGTGCCGCGCATGCCACAGCGCGAAGTCCGGATCACGCAAGTTATCCCACTTCATGCACCCAATCGAGAGGAGCAACCACGGCAAAATGCGGCGTACACTTGGGGACTCCACCCCGGTAGCCGTAGTCGTCGGTTCCTTTCGGGCTGCCGCTGTTTGCTTCGCGGATAGGCGACATTTTCGCCCTGCGGAAGCGCTAGGCATGCGCGATGAGGACAAAGGACCGCGATATTCACCCGTTTGGCTTTTTCCGCGGGCCTGATCATGCGTCCTCACGTCCGAGCGGAGCGTTGGCGCGGGGCGACGTTTCCGCCCCATGACCAACCCTACCGAGCGCCAGCGAGCGCCAACGCCGCAGCCACGGAGAGGTTTCTTCGCGACGCCCGGCTGGGCAGCGAGTTTGCCCCCTCTTCTCCGTGGCGGGCGGAAGCGCATCACGTCAGGCGATGGCAACCAACTGGCCCAATAAGCCCACGTGACACGGCAGGTAGACCCTCTCTCATGGCGGACGTTGGAGAGACACCGCGGGAGAGGGCACGCCACTCAATCGGCGGCCTAGGGAACGACGCGGGCCTCACGCCCTTCGTTCCAGTATTCTTCCCTCCATGCCTTCGTCGCCGATAGCGACGGTTTGGAAGGGGGGGAGGATGGCCGCCGACGAAGCGAAACGGGGAATGCCGGCTACCTTCCGTGCGACCGCTGTTACGCACTACGCAGCCGTTAGCTCTCCCCAGTTTCTCGCGGCACCGGCGTTACGGCCGCTTTTTCGGCCCGAGCCTTTGCACGCCCCTATCGCTGTTCCCGGCAGGTAGTTTTGGGTTTCGCCTTTCGTCTCCCTTTTGCAGCACCGTACCTGGCTCGGTCCCCAGCCCGGTTTTCTGCGGACATTCGCGGACTTCTTGGGCTGGGGACCCGTTGTAAGCTCGTAGGGTATGTGCTGTGCCTGCAGTGGTCGAGCCGGTCCTTCAGACCGGGCTCGGTCTTGAGGAGGGGGGGATGTGGGGATCCGCTTGATCCCCTTTCCTCCTCCCGCGAGCGCGATGTTCGAACGAGCGCGCTTTCCCGCGCTCGTGACGTCACCTCGCGGGCCGACGCGCCGGCGGGCACCGACTGTCCCGCCGCCGCTGTCGCTCCTCCTCGCCCGGGAACCTGCCTCCTCTCCTTCGCGCCTTAAAACCGGACGCGCCCGTTTCGCTCTCTCTCTCTCAGGACTCTCTCTGCTCTCGGGTCTCGGTCGGCTCTCTCGCTAGCTCTCTGGATGCCTCTCTGGCTCCAGGGACACAGAGAGGAGATGGAGGATAGGGTATAGGGAACGCGAGGGGCCGCGGATCGTATCGCACCCTCGCCGCCCCACGTCCAGGAGAAGGGAGTCGGATACCGGGGCGCTCCATGCCCCCGGCCGGCTCGTCTCCTCCCCGCCGCGCCGGCCGGTCGGGCGCTGTTTGGCCCCGATCGGACGCGTGTCGGTACAGTGTAGTTCTTAACCCGGTCTTGGCGTTATTATGCACTGTACGACTCGGCCAATAAACCCCCTTGGTTCGTCCCGGCCCCTTGGAGCCTGTCGTCGCCTGTGTCGGTGAGTCGAACCCGTCGCGGCGTCTCCCTTGTGGACGCCGCGTACCTCTCTGGGGCATTTTGGATGGGTCATTTCCGGGCGTCGAGCTGACATCGTCGCTCAACGTCTCTAACGAGGCTAGCCGGGGTCGTTTGTTGTCCCGTAGCCAGACCCAGTAAGCCCACAGCTTTCAAATTGATTTTTATACTAAGTAAGGTTGCACAAACGCACCGAGAGTGGTCGAAACATGACCTAGGTATTCCAGACTTCAATTTGTGCAAGTAATGTCACAATGTTTCTAAGTCACTTCAGTGTCCCTTCAAGGCAGAAGCAGATTGAAGCGAGTAGTGATTGCGTGCGTGTCGGCATGCACACATAAACTATCAACATACTCCGTGCTCTGAAAAGGCAGAACTAACCGTGAAATATTTTTGTTTTTGTCTCCCAGTGTTTCTTTTAGTTCAGGTGCCTTTAAAAGGGCCCTTAAAAGCGCCCTCTTTTTCTTCTCCTTATATGCGCCATGTCTTGCGTGAACCAGTCAATGCGTGTGTTTGGTGGTGCAGGCCCTCTCTGTCGGAGACGTGCTCCGCGAGGTGACCTTCTGCCGCAAGACGGGGCTGCCTGTTCTGGGCATCGTGGAGAACATGAGCGGCTTCATCTGCCCAAACTGCTCGGTGAGCACGGTGTTGCTGTTCGCTTTTCCTGCTTGTGTCCCTTTGCGTGGTGGACACGCCGTGTGAAGTTCCAGTTTATTTTGAGCGTTGTTTTATTTTGCCATACTTTGTATACGCTGTAACCCATTTATGACCCTACCAGCCGCGGCAAACTTTCAAATGTAGCAAGCATTTATTTGCAGTTTCCGTTTCTGTTGCGGGGATTCTATGTTGTAGGCAACTCTTCATATAAACCAAAAACGATAGATGTTTTGCGAGTAATGATGGAGGAAACGTGCTTGGAGTATGTCAGAGTGTTTGGAAGGTGCAAGAGGCAATAAAGTTTAGAAAGTTGAATTGAGGGTAAGCAGGCAGTTACCCTTGCTGTGACTGGCAAGGATAACTGCCTGTCAAGGCAGGGGTATCCCTAGAGAAGGCAAGCATGGCAGGGGGCGGCAGAAAGTTAAATGGGCAGAAAGTTTGCGGGGATAAATTGGTCACAGTTAGCACAGGTCCGGTATAATTGGAGATCTATGGGAGATGCCTTTGCCCTGCAGTGGGCATAGACAGGCTGATGATGTATTCTCAGTGCATACCGTTAATAAAATATCACTCAGGAAACAAAAGCAAAAAGGAGAGTCAGCATACCCACCTCAGCCCCGGCAGCGTAGAAACATGAACTGCAGAAACTACATGTTTGTGTTTCTCGCATAAAAGTACACCGTGTTGGCGGGGCTTGGTTTTTGTGCAAATAGGGAAGGGCGCATTTATAGTGCCAATTTCACAGGACTTGTATCAAATGGGACCCTCTTTTTCCAATTAGCATGGAAAGCTTTGGGCTTAGCGTCGCAGTGGATGTTTAATCGACACTCTTACTGGCAGCATGGATGACGATCCCTAGTGCAGTAAGAGTGCTGACTTTTGCGTCTCCAAGTCTGAACCAGTGTTTTTGTTGTCATTCCACCTCCAGGAGTGCAGCAACATCTTTTCAAGTGGTGGCGGGGAGGCGCTGGCTAAGATGGTCGACGTGCCATTCCTGGGTGAGCTACAGTGGTCCTTTTCCTTTTTACACCTGTTCCATGATGTGGGACATTTATTGGTGTCAAGGTTGTCTTTGATTCGTGTTGGCGCTTCAGACCTTGGAGGAAGCAAAGTTTTCGTGCAGGCTCTAGCCAGCAGAAAGTCTGGCTGTTTTGGATTCTTTGTGGTGCTGAAATGAAAGTCAGTACAGAAATTTAAGTTGGCGGTGAGTCACAAAGACATTTCCATGGCTGTGACATGCTGGTCTCTAGTGAGGACTGCTCCCAGCATCTTTATAGATCTGACTGAACACAATACAGCTCATTTGGCTGTACAGCAAAGCCCATACATGGTTTGACATCCATTGTGACTAAACAGTATCATCGTCGTCCATCAAGGCGACTTTTCTCCCATGCTTTGGAGCTGTGCGCGAAAGCCAGATCTATTTATAAATGGGTGCTGCAGCTAGTAGTGTTCCCGATGCAGTTATGGTTCAGAACCACTTCCTCGAAAGAGCCATGAAGACAAAGAACAAGTTTGGTTTATTCGAAAGATTGCCGTGTTACACGTATACTTCGCTAAAATAAGCCGTATAATGAGAAAAACAGGCAACTCATTGGCTAATGACTCACACTAGAGCTATGACACAATACAGCATGCGTGTGTGATTGGATGAGGCCAACAAAATCAAGTGTGGAATAAACGGGGAATTCAGAGTTGTAAAATGAGGTATATGCTCTTAAAATTAGTTCAGATTCCTTTTGTAGCAGTAGAGATGACGGGGTAGACATTAGAAGTTTTGAACAAGCACGTTAACATGTACACATTGCCACCCGCCAACAATGTGAAACAACATCGGCGTGCAGATCATTTCCTGATAAAGCACCAGTCGACTCGCATAGGCAACACTGCCACTTACGTGACCCTGTTTGTCAAGTCCTGCCGAACATTTCACGAAACGATTATTATGAACAGTAACAGAATGCAGCGTGTAAAGGTACTGTCAGTAGGAAAAGTGGGCAGTAGCTGATGCTGAGTGGCATTGTGTCTTCTAGGAAGGCTAACAGGAACTAAGCACGTTTTGGTATGGCTTCCTGTATAGAGGAAAGCTCACTTCCAGTTCCTGTTTGATTGTAGTGATTGGATGCTTCGCACAGTCAACATACCAGCTCAATTTTAGGCACCTGCTTCTCATATGTAATGGCTGATGTCACAGTTCTTGCAATGCTGCTAGAGAATTGAAGTGTTTGCTGGAATTGGTAAATTTCTCCATGAATAAGGCGTCATTTGCTGCCAGACAAGCGATGAAGTTACTTTTAGATGTGCATTCTTTGGAATGGAATAGAGCCTTAGGTTGTATTCATGACTGCTTTATGGGGGATGTAAAGACAAAAAACAGCCTAATCCAATTTGACAGAACTAGTCTTTGGTAAGTTACTCGACTCTATTCTGGCCACAAGAGAAGTTTCTGAACGAAAAAAAAAAGCGAAAGAAGAAGAAAAAGAAGAATGACCTTTATTTAGGAAGAGGCCTGAGGCCCTGGTGGGGGTTAGGGGAAAAGGAAAGGGGAAGAACCATATTACAACTAATGTTCACATGACGTTGCAATCGTTTAGAGTTTCTGTTCCGGTTAGCTGCAGTCATGGTTTGAGTGTTCACATAGGCACTGGTCGTTGGTATGGGGAGCACTGTCAGGAAAGGTCACACGAGTACAGTCGCGTGCACGAACACTTGAAAAAGGGTGGGAGTCAGTCAGCCATTATACAACTCTGTACAGACCATTTTGTACTGCAAAGTTTGCTACCCTTTCAAGGGTGCGTGGATTGCCTCTAATAAGCTGCAAGTGTGCTATTAGTGTATGCGGGGCTGCCTGAGAGTCTAGGAGTTGCTCTCTGCCCCACCAAAATGAAAGAGGTAGGGGATAGTATGAGCCGCACGGAAGGTACATTTCGATGCTGAAGCCTGATTTCTTGTCCATTTAGAAATGATGTCTGGTGTGTAAGCCGCATCCGCATACACCTTAATGGTGAATACTTCTTCTCGTCTCGATAGCGTCTTTAAAGGTGTCAAAAACCAGGCGGGGAAGCTTCAGCCAATTGTTGTCTGCTGAGTCGTTTGAATCGTCAATACTCCTGTTGCCAATTGGTACTGGGTACGTCTGTCTGGGCGGATGCGGCGGACTCAGTGACGACGGGGGGGATCAAGGGTGCATAAAGTACACACTCTCGGGCAGCATTATGTACCAGTTGGTTACCCTGCACTCCTGGTGTGTGTGCTGGTGCCCAAGCCATGCGGACTTTTATGCCTTCAAAACTGAGTTCTTGTACCGTTTTTAGTATGGAATTGGCTGTAAAGTTTTGCGTGGAGGCTTTGCTAAGCTCCCGGAGTGCCACGTAAGAGTCCGTTATGACTGAATTTCCTTGTTTGTAGTTGTTCTGAGTGATTCTGAATGCTTTGTAGAGCGCCCAATATTCCAAATAATTCCGCTTCGTCAGTCAGTCCACACGTGTTAGTAATAGTGCGAGACCCATCCAGCTGAGGAAGTTTTGGGCACTTCCATGCGGTGGCTGCAGCAGTGTCAGTAACGGCAGCATCGGTAAAAAGATAAACTTTGCCTTCTTCCTTGTCGTGTGTCAGCTTTTGCACGTATCTTTCCCTGGCCTGGGGGTGTCGGCGAAAAATGGGACGCCAACGAATGATGCCAAGGAAGGGTCTCTCCCATGGTGGAAGCGTTTTCTCGACAGTCCGGGGGTCAAAATCACTTTTTAGAAGATCCCACCTTTCTATGGCACGTCTCTGAGGAGTATGCTCGAGATGGTTTAGAAATCGGAGTTGTGTTTCTTCGACAAGTTAGTAACAGGTGGTAGAGAGACAGCTTGCTCGAGGCTGTCCGTTCTTGTATGCCTTGGAAGTTCAGTAACCGTCCTGATTAGTGTCCCGTTCAGAATGCTGAGTTCTTGGATTTGTCTTGACTTGAACTCATAGACGGGGAAACCATACATCATCCTGCGGTGCGCTACAACATGAGGCAAGAGTTTTGCAAAGAACCGCCATACTTACTAGAGATTCTTGATATTAGATGCATGGTGGATCTCCATGAGGTACGTAGATGTCGTATCCACGCATTAGGGCTATTGCAACTGCTCACTTGTAGGCCCAGCAGTCTAATGGTACCATTCTTGAAGTCGATACTTATGTGGCCAATTTGGAGTAGGATGACTTGCGCTGGATTTGTTGAGCGTTTGCCATCAATGCTGAGAAACTCAGTCTTGTTTGGGAAAAGATTCAAGTTGTTGAAGTTCAAAAGGGACGTTTCAAGGCTGAAGACTGCAGCTTGCGGTTCGGTTTGCATAACGTCTTGGCTGTCATAATCCGCTGCTTCAGTCCATACGACGATATTGTCGGCATAGAATGCGAAGCGAGTGGCTGAGTCCTCTTCCAGTTTGCGGGCTTTCAAAAAGAAAGAAATATTGAAAAACTTCCAAATTCTCAGCTACAGTGGTGCAATACGGGCAACAGGGTCGCAATAAAGGGGGTCAATAATGCCATAGTTGTCAGTATATTGCCATCATGTTAGTGTTCAAGGGATACAATAAAGTGGAACTAAAGGCCCCACCATAATCGCCCCATCATGTTTTTTCGCGGGGGCTTTGGGCGGCGACTGCCCAAACTAGATTCTGTGATGTTTGGGAGATCTTGCCAAAAGGTGGCTGGGGGGGTCACCATTGGCTCGTCTGTTTTCCTTATTATCTCTAGGGATGGGCGAATAGTGAATTTGAGGCTCGAAGTGAATAGTGATGTGGTCAAATAATTTCGAATCGAGTAGTTTGAATAGTGCACATCACAAATTGCAATGACAAAATGAGCAAATTGTGACCCGACTAAGAATTAGAACTGCCGTAAGCACAGCATTTTGTGAAACTATTGCCAGTTGAGTGTTATTCAGAAATTCCATGCACAGCTTTCCTTTACTGTATTCACAAGTTTTCGTGAAGAAATGCTAGGAGCCCGACACGCGCCGGGAGAAGGAGCTCCCGCCAGCTGCTGGCAAAATTTCCTACTGTCAAGAACAGCCTCACTCCTTGCTTGCGTGGCAGGAATCGAAAGGTACTTTCGTGCCACCATGCAACGGCAAAGACACCAATACAAAAATAAGTAGCCACTAAAAAATAAAAGTGGCATGCAGTTGGTTCCAGAGTTTTTACCACCACCAAGAAGCTCAGCTAAAAAAAAAGCACTGTAGCCATTAGTATCCGTGGCCATAGCCAACCAAATTGCAAGTTACAGGCTGCCATTTTGAACATTGTTCCGCTAATTCCGCTACGAATCGGCAGTACAAGTGTGCCGGCTTGGTGCCGCTGTGTCGCCAGCGCTGTCGTTTCAGTGCAGCCTTTGAATGGAAAGTGGGGTGGCGGCCGAGAAGTTGTCGAACCTCTAGGCAAGGCAACAACGTGGCACTGATGATAGAAACGTCCACATTGGCGAGGTCTTGTGACAAGCCTAGGATGACGTCTCGAAAGGCCTGACCGAGACGCTTGGCTTTTGGCTGCCTATTCAGGAACCCCAAATAACTCAAAAATGTCGAATACTTGCATTCGGGTGCAGGTGAATAACAAATACAGAGCGATTCGATCGAATATTCGACGACACCGAATATTCGCCCATCCCTAATTACCTCAGTAAGGTTCCCTTCCCCTCCAATTCGCCTCCTTGCGAGGCGGGCGGTGGTGACCCTTGGAGTTCCTGTGGCAGTGATGAAGGCGACGACCCGTTGAGACAAAACGGAAACTTTTGTATTTACACTCTTTGCAGTTGTTTACAAAGAGGATACTTCGAGCCCGTCGGTCGCTATTTGCCCACCCGGATTGCCCGAACCGCGCGCCCTTGCAATCAAAGCAAACCTCGTAATCGGGAGAGGAGGGCGCGCTCCTTCCGACTGTGCTGCCCACGCAGCTGCCTGTTGTAGGCTTCATGTGCAAGCGCGCCCAACAATACGCGCCGCCTCAACCTAGCGCTTGCTTCGACATGCCGGCGCATTGCGGCCGCCGCGCGCAACTTCGTTCAACAAAGCGCGGTCACCTTCCCAGCAGCTCGCGCGATTGCCTCCGTCTTGCACTCAGGGCCGAAACACGGCACACAAGAGGGACCCTCTGCACCTGCGAAGCCGTTGCCCCGTTGCCTGCCTGGGCATGCAATCATGACAGTAATGACGGGAACACACGACCCTTACAACCTCCATCATTTGTTTGAAGCGTGTGATTGTATTGGTAACGTTGTGATCGGGACAATGTGGTCTTTTGAATGAACCAAACTTATATGTAGTCTTTGTGGCTGCTTTCAGCCGCGAAAAGCTCTGCGTGGGCCTCATTGAGAGACAAAGCTGACCAATGGCACTGTTCCGCTTGCAGGCCGCATTCCCCTGGAGCCCAGGCTGGCCGAGTGCATGGAACGGGGGACCAACTTCGTGGACCAGTTTGCGGACTCGGCTGCCGCCCTGGCCTTCAAGGACGTCGTAGACAAAGTGGTGGCTGCCAGGTGATCTGCGACTGGTCCACCAAGCCGGGTACGTTTCCCCCTGGTGTTCAGACTGTGCGACGCACTCGTTTTAATGCGCCAGCAAAGACCACAGGCAGCGTGTGCAGGCATAGGGGAGGACCAGGGTTGTGATTCCTAGTCATAGCTGCCGTAGAGTTTTACGTTAATATTTACTAGAAGTAAATATGGCACCAGTGTGCCCTGCTTAAGTGAGTGTGCCGTCATCTACCAGGTAGGAAAAAGATCCCACTTCTCTTTGGCATGGCTGAAAAGTTGTCTCGGGCTGCGAAAAAAAGGTATTACTGTGAAGGATTGTTTAAAGTTGCTTTAGTAATAGAATAGCGCAGCTCCAAAAATTTTGTTGGGGGTTATTTGGAGGCTTCATGCAGTGTGAACTAGAAAGAAAAATGTGACCCATTTTGGTTGGTTTTGGCTTCAGGAGCGCAAAGAAGCCATGATTCTAGCCAAGCCACGTACAAGAGGAGCATTGCCAGCTCCTGTGGCAGCGCCCACAATGGCAGGCGATTGCAGCGACAGATCACCCTCTAGGATATTACATTATGAAACCCTATGGTATCCCATTTTTATACAGTGGAACCCCACTGATATGTCCCTCAGACTTACGACAATTCGCCTCTTACGACGGTTCACCGCTGTCCAAGCAAACTCCCCATAGAAACAATGCATTAGAAACCCCGATGATATGATGCTTGGGTGCACACGGTCCGCTCCATACGATGGACCCTGGTGCGGATAAACCGGCATTTTTCCCTTTTTTCACACCGCTTCGCTGCCTCGTCTCAACCCTTCTTCTTTATTCCTAACCCCGGCTTGACGCTGCTTGATGTGCGAAGGCCCGCATGCGGGTCACACCACTTACTGAACAGACGCAAGCAAGCAGGCGGGTACTCGTGAGTGGGATTTAACCTGCGACGGCCCCACGCGGCATCAGTACTCCTGCGCGCCAACCGCAAGAAGTTGAAGTTCAGGTGGCTGGCGGACCGTAAACTTGAAGCACCCATCGAGCCGCCGCCGCCGAACATGAGAGAAAGTGTTTATTGAAAGGAGACTATTTACATGGCGGAGTTTTGCCTCTCAGCAGAGGGCACAGGTCTCCGACAAACGTGAAAGCACATACAACGCAACCCCACGGCCATGATGGAACGCCCGCTTTCTTCGCCCGCTCGGTCCGAGTTTCTTCCGTTTACGACGCTCTCTCTCCCTCTTTCTCTGCTTTCTGCTAATTGGTGTCTTTCATATTGGCGTTGTCACTCCGCTCCTTTCTTTGCTGCTTTTTTTTTTCCATCAGCGTCTCATACTGTTGTCGTTTCGTTTGACCTTGGCAGTTTCACTGTCGCCTTTTCCCCTCTCAATTTTCTCGACCAATTTCGGCCTTATCTTGCGAGCACAAGGCGTGGCGCTGGCAGGCTATTTCAGAGCCATGGTGGGTAGAAGGGCACAAAATAGGTTTTTTTTTTTTTTCTTAACATAGGATTTTAGCTATATGTTCGTAAATCACGTGAGACCATCTACTAGGCCGGCATTTACCCCAACTCCAGTCATACGACACCCCGGTCATATAACGCTTTCTCAGGGTCCCTCGAAAGTCAGACCGTATTTATTCGAATCTAGGCCGGCCCCGATTATAAGCCAACCCCCGAAAGTCCGAAGCCACAAAAAAAAAAAAAAAAAACTTACCTCGAATGTAGACCGAACAAAAGGCGAGGTCAGCGTTCACAAAAAGAAAACACATTTATTGAACATGAAGATGTGGTGCTCATTCTGAGTCATCATCGCTGCTAGCCTCTGAATGCCATCCTCGTTGCAGCGCACGCAAATATCCTCTCCCATTGCGTCCTCCTACGACGGACATTTTTTTCATCCACGCCGAAGTTCCGCCCGGCTTGAATGTTCAACGACAACTCCGCGGCTAAAACAACTTTTCTTTTAAAAGCGGCACTATAATGGCACCGCTTGTTTTGTGCCATTGCGCTGTCAAAACCAAACGCCACACTGCACGCAGGCCACTATCTGCACAGTTTAAAATGGCGGCATCGCCCCCAGCTATGGCCCCTTAAGGGGCTACTGGCTCTTGGCTCGTCTAGTAATGGCTACAATACTTTCTTTTCTGGGTGGCGCTAGCTGCGCGCCACTTCCCTCAATTTCACTTGGAAACTGGCGCAAATTTCAAAATCCTCGAATCCAAGCCAACCCTGGAGTTTGATATATCAGTATTTCAAAAATAACTATCGGCTTAGATTCGAATAAATACGGTATTATCGGAGTTCCACTATATTTGGAAGCTGGTGCATGGCTGAAACAAAACAGTCAGCGGAATCAGCAGGACCACACCAGAGAGTTGCTTTTCCTGCGTCGGCACAACGCTGATACTTATGAAATGGACACAGCTCACTATTCTGCCCCTGGTCTTTTTTAAAGAAGCGCTGAACAGGGAGCTGATGAATTTTTACTCGCGTGCTCATGTAATCTGTAAGTACGCCATGCGGTGCAGAGGCTAGAATATTTGTAAGGTATGGGAGGGAAGAATTACTCTCAGGAATTACTGTAGTGGTAACACTCTCTTCCACCATTGACGCAGAGCCAGCAATTCTTGCACGATGCACATGCAAATGTGGCTACAAAGCTATGCCACACATCTAAAGCAATCTAAACGATACCGTTTTTACTCGATTCTAATCCGGTAGTATTTTTTTAAAAGTGGGATGCAAAAGTCGTGGTTTCGCTTACATTCAAGGATTTGTATTCGAAGAGCCGAGTGCTCACCCAAACCTGGAAACTAACAGGCAGTTGGTGTCAGAGCTCTTCAGTGTACACCAGTTGTGAAACTCTCCTTCAGAATTGAGGCAGTATGAGCACCCCTGCTTTGTTGAGGTTGAGGGGCAAGACCTAGAGGACATGAACCAAACTCTGAAAAACATGTACTTGAAAGGAGCCATGAAGACAAAATACAAGTTGGGTTTGCTAGAAAGATTGCTTAGTCCCAATAACAATGATACCAATATAATCGCAATCTTCGAACAAATAACGGAGATATTAAAGAAAACGTGTGAAGCAGTGGCGACCCCCTAGCCAATTTCCCGCAACTTTTCTATGACGTCACGGAACCTTGTCTGTGCGATTGGCGGCCGCCTAACTGACCTGTCACGACGACACATGACTGGACGTCTGTAATGGGGCCTCTAGTTCCATTTGACCGCATCACTTGAATGCTAACGTGCAGTTAACACACTGAAAATTATGTTTTATTGTTGGCCCCTATGACGTCATTCTTGCTCATAACACGTCGCTGTGGCGCAAAATTTGAAAGTTTTTAAATACTTCTTGCTTTTTTTTTCATTAAAAAAACATCTTTTGCGGCTGTGATGGAGCTGAGTGAGATACTGAATCCTAGTTCTTTCAAATTAAACAAAGTTGTATTTTCTCTTCATGGCTCCATTAAGAACGCAACTTAATATAAAAATAAAGGTTGCTTTGAAAATCAGAAAGCCGTAAATTAGGTATGTTTACTTATGTTTGCATGGTTCCTCTTATGTGTTTTTATTATTTATAGTATTTTTATTTTTTAATTTGTAGCGTATGGAGAGCCCATGTGTGCGTGACCAGGCGTGGGCCTCAACGCTGAAGAAAATTTGTGTATTATGTATTTTCACGATTGTGGGTCGACCCCTTTCTTCAAGTTTGACAATCCAATGTTTGGGGGTCGACTTAGAATTGAAATAAAACTTTGTGCCGCTTGTAACGGCAAGAGAAATGAGAAATCAGCGGTGCTATGAGCTGGGGAAAGCGTAGCACCCTCGTTTCTATGGTTACGGTTGAAGTGTAGCGTTTAGCATTGCACACATACTGGCCGAGTTTGAAATTTGGCGTTCCCGATCTGTGCACTTGGTCCACCATACCTAGAGCGGCTAACCTTGTACCAGCGCGTTCGGAAGTGTATTGAACATGGTATGATTGTGCCTACGTCAGTGCTGTGCATTAATTCAAGGGATTCAGTTTATTTTATTTATTAGAGGCAAACAAAAGGCTTCTTGAATGCGAGTAACGTACTTACGAATCAAAGGACATTGCGAGCGGCCGCTTCTGTCAGTCGCCATGTTGTTTGTTTTGATATCGCGCGGCAGTGGCCGCTGTCGGTGGCTACGATGGTTGTCTTCTCGCAGCGAATGTATTCTCATGATTGGAAATAAAGTTTCCCACTCACCCCACAGCGCATGCTTATTCCGTGTGCTTATACAAAAGCTTTTCTTTTTTAACATCTACTACGAGCGTACGGCTCTTGTGGGAGCATTGATACTTGATGGAAGAGCCGCCGTAGCGGGGGTATGGGTAGTTGACGGAAGAGCTCCTCTTTGTGATACAGTTGAACACGGATATATCGAACACGGATATATCGAATTATTGTCTATATCGAACAGTGCAAACACCCCCTTGAAAATCCCATGCAAAAGTATAGGGCTGTTGTGCGCGTGTATCGAACTCCTGATCACGGGCAAATTCGATATATCGAATTCCGCGCCGAAGGCTCCCCTGAAAGTTTGCGTCCTCTGATGGGGTGGAGTTGATGATAATGTTGACTCATCGCAGGCGCTGCCTGGCTTGGTGAGACAGAGGCGGCGTCCGCGGCATTATGTCGCTTCAATGGCCTTCAACAGCTGTTTTCACGCTAGCACGAGGGGCAGCTCCATGATAGCTAGAACGCAGATAGTGGTTGGGGCGAAAGGACATAAAGGAGCAAAAGAAATTGACTGGAGGCACTCTTTTTCTGTGACTGAGCTGTTTGGTGGCTCGTGCAGGGGGACCGATGCGGCGTTGTATGTTTGTTTTGTACAAGGCATTTATTTCGGAGCAACGAAGGCGGGAATTCGTTGGGTGCAGGCTGCGAAAAGATGTTGGTTGAAAAGGCGTTCGGAATTCCTCGCAGTAGTTTTGAGGGCGATGCACCCATCAACGAGGCGAATGCAGCACAACCCGCCCCGGCTATTCCGGAGCGTGTCGGGTGCAAAGCGACTTCGTTGCACGCCTCCAGATGGGGGAGGTGTTCGGTTCGGATACTGAAGATAACGGCACGCAGTGCCTGACAACGTTCCCAACCACCTACTGCAGCCAAGGTTACGTCAGCGTTATTCGCCTCTGTTGTGGCACAGTGTACAGCGTTGATTTTCTCATTTGTGTGTGTTTGTAATCTTGAAGACAATTTGGCGAACTCTACGACGCAGAAGAAAAAAGAAGCGAAGCTCAAAGACATTTCAATGATAATTAAAGTGCGGTGGTCATCATGCTGCGGTTCGAATTTTCCGTGCTTTGACGGTCAAAGCGGTAAATTACCGTTTACCACGACTTCAGAAAACTCTCAGTGATGTGCGGGGTTGTCAGATAATCTTCAGATAGGCCTATTTTATATATCGAATCATCGATATATCGAATTCTTTCACGATCCCCTTGGAGTTCGATATATCCGTGTTCGACTGTATAATGTTCTAGGCAGCCGTGTTTCCACGTGCTTGTGCGACTTCTGTGTTGTGCTGAATCTTCCCGCCTGTCATGAGTGCCCTGGGCCCGAAGAACTCTCTCGGTGCTCATTCACAGCAGCTTTAAACGGGCTGCTTTCTGCAGCCGCTTTTTTTTTTTTGAGAGAGAGAGAGAGAGAGAGAGAGAGAGAGAGAGAGAGAGAGAGAGAGAGAGAGAGAGAGAGAGAGAGAGAGAGAGAGAGATGCGATTTTGGGGCGGTCGACCTACATTTGAGTCAACTTGCGATCGTGTAAATACGGTATATTTGGTTGGGTGCCCTTCAGAGCAGGAAATCAGATGGAGCATCTAGAGTGATGCGCACCACTAAGAAATTGAAATGCGAAAATTTAAGGTAAAGTAGTGCACGTACTTTCTACTTCACCGTATTCAGTTCTCGTCACATTGGTGTAATGATAGGTCGTATTTTTAATTCTGAACCACCATCGCCTTGTTCACCAGATTTTTTGCAACATCACGGGGTTGTCTCAGGCATAAGTTGGTATGCTGAGAAAAAAGCAACCTTGTGCAGTGGTTGCTCAGCAGTACTGCTTCTCTAGCACGCGAGTTTGAGTCTCGGCCATGGCAGCCTCATTTCACTAAGTGCGACGTGTAAAACACACGTGTGCACAGACATAGGTGCAGCACTGCAGGTCGTCTGAATTAATCCGTTCTCTACTTCCACGAAAGTGTGAAGACGGGCTAGTTGGTTCATACTGAAGGCAAAAAACAGCGCAAAGAAACGACGCGGAAGACGAGAAAAAGACAAGCACGGGTGCTCGTGTTTGTCTTTTTCTCGTCTTACGCGTCGTTTCTTTGCGCTGTTTTTTGTCTACTTCCACGTTCCTTGTATCGTATCCTTGATATGTTATATACCTCGAAAGATGAAATCATGATGCAGTGCATAAAATTCCATTAAAATAAAGAGTTCAGTTACTGTCAGTTCCTGCAAAAAAAAGAGGTTTTTGAAACAATACATACAACTAACATCAAGAAACACGTGAAAGTAAACTCTGAACATTCTTTGCAATGCTCTTAGTCACACTTCACATTGGAAATATTAACGGCCAGAGCCCGTCACTTTAAGCCTGATCCCGGCCAGCGCTCATGGCGTCAAGCCCGATCCCTACCCGGGCCTGCATAATACGCTTCGGGTTGCTTTGCCCGGCCCGTGGGCCGGGGTTCAACTCTGCCCGGGCCTGTGCAGTGGTCTAAATTTTGGTAGTGTCTATTATCCTGTCAACCGGTAGAATTACCGTCAGAAATTTCTCACGGCAGTCACTTCTCATTGGCTAAGCACGCTATGCGGAGATTCAACCTGATAAATATCTCCCTAAAATGCCTTGTCTGCAGCTGCCCCTGTAGCGCTCGGTATTAAACGAGAAAGCTTAGGTTCGAGTCCGACGTTGTTTTTTTTTTTTTAAGCTTTTGGAATTTTTTGTCATCATGATTTTGTTAGTGCTGTTTTTATTTTACTCTGGTTTTTACTATGTCAAGAGATCGACGCACAGGACTTCTACAATTGGTTGAATTATGTTCATTACAGGTTGTGTTCTGTGTCGTTTGGCTGGGTTAGATTAGGTTTGTTGCAGTTTGGCAGGATTTGGGTAGGTTATGACGCGTTCAACTAGGTTACATAAGGTTTGGTCAGGTTATGTTACGTTACGTTACGTTGGGACATAATAATATTCAGCAAATTACCGGCCAGCCAGCTTTTATGGAAACTGCCGTGATAATTTCCCGGAGGTAATTCTCACGGCTGCCGTGAGATTAGACGCAGCCTTTATGTTGATGTAATTTGGCACCAACTGATAACCACATGACCACACTTATGGAAAAGCTGGATATCCTTCATAAGGTGGACCAAGACCCAAAAAACAAATGCACTGACCTCGCCAAGGGGTTAGGTTTAGCTCCGTCAACGACCACGGCAGCAGCCATGATGGCCACCGACGACGGCTGAGATGCACCTGGTGCTCGACATGCTGAGGCATGCAGTGGTGGGCAAAACATTCGTGAAACCACTTGCACACAATTTTACGCCTTCCTTTACGCGTCGATCATTCAAGATCTCGGAAGAAGAAAATGCAGGCGGATATAAGGAATTTTCTCTCCCGCAAATCAACTTATTTATCTTTCATTTTGTGTATGTTTTTGATATTAATTTTGGATGATACAAATATACACATATTTCACATGACCTCGTGAAATTCATATTACGGAGATTTTACTGTGTAGAATTCTTTTAATTAAGCATACCAGTTGGAATGGTTTTTGCAATAGCGAATGAAAAAAAAAAAAAAAAACAGCAGTACAGGGGCTGTATAGAAGAGAGACGAGGTAAAAGCAAACAGAAAAGCAAAAGGTGTTGGCTCGAGCTGCGCCAAGTAGAGCAAAAATAAAAATTAAAGAAAAATGTACCTGCTGTCCCAACAGATGCCATGCGAGCAGTGCAAATGTGGGAAAATTGAATTGAATTGAGCAGGCTATCTTTGCACTCATCAAGGGAGGAGTGAGAGGGTACGGGGAGAGTTTTAGTGTTTGAAAGGCAAGTTATGTGTAGTAAGTGGCAGAAGGCCGTCTTTCAACGACACTTGCAACAAAGCAAGCTGTTTCATTCAAGCAAATTAGGGACCTAACTTTCTTCTTTATGTTCTTTGTTTTCAGGTGCTAACTTTCTTCTTTATCTTCTTTCTTTTCAGGTGGTGGTTTTAAAACCCGCTATATTGAGGCCATTAGGCCCTGCCTCTGAAGCGTGGAGTTTGTGGCGAGAACAGCAGGAGATATCTTAACCGGGTCAAGAGAGCGAGTACCTGCCAAAGAGTCCCGGATGACTGACCACACGCCATTGTTTTTATATTTCATGCAAGGTTTCTTGTGTTATAGTGTAAATATACGTAGTTTTTCATCACAAATATTGCTGTGCTGTGCCTTAGTGCTTTGCCAAGGGCACTGAAGGGAGCTTCTTCAGAATGAAAACTAATGCATTTTTGTAGCCAAAGAAGCTGAAGTGGCTACAAGCTGTCGGTTAGCAAATATGGTAGCTTCTCGCTTATTTGATCGTGAAGAACTACATTTGTGTCAAAAATTAATCAAGTAGCAGAGAAACATGGTGCTCAATCCTGACAAGACCACTAAAAGACCACTCTCCCTCATGCAGTTATATTGAACTTATTTCGGCTGCACACACAGTTGATTGGGTAGGATACCGTAGCTGCGGTCTACTGTCTTTTGTTTTAGTGTGGGAGCTTCAACACCCCAAAGTTGCACCTTGTCTGTGAGGTGTTGCATAGCAGAGTTCTCTGGAGTAAGTTAGACACATGAGGATCCTTAACATGCACTGAAATCTAAGTGCAAGTGTTTTCGCTTCATCGGCTGGGTGTGAAACGTGGCCACTGCAATTGGGATGGGAACCACATCCTTAGGCACACCAGCACAATGCCTTAGCCACTGCACCACCACGGGGGGGTTCAGTTTACTCTTCAATATACACCTGTTCAACGTACACCCATTGCGAAACTCCGCTTCAGAATCAGCGTTGCACCATTCCGAAGCGGAGTTTCTCATTGAACCTGAGGGGCCAGTGTAATGGCACAGCGCCTATGAGACAAACACTGGAGTCGCTAAGCGCTTACCTTTAATAACAAACCTTGCCACGATGGAGTAACAACGAAAGCTGGGCAAGTTGGTAAGGGGGCTCATGGTGAAAGGCAGCGCGAAGAAACGATGACAACCAGGAGGAACAAATACAATGGGACGGAGCGCTGTCAAGCTTGTTTCTCCTGGTTGTCATTGTTTCTTTGAATCAGGTACTGGCACTAATAAAATATTCCGAATATTTTTTTGAAGTGTTTCAAAGTTCGAAAACACCAACAGACACTTGTTTCAGTTAACTTGGACCATACATAAAATTATGTCTTGTTGAAAAAGAGAAACTACAAGTTTTAACCAGCTAAGCGTGGGTCATACTATTGCACTTTGAGTGCCTCTGGTCGGCTGCTCCAAACGTGCACCGGCTTCCTCCACTAGGGATGACAGGCTTTCCTGCACTGCACCGATATCGTGCCGCAAAGGTGCAGGAAGGAGGTGCTAGCCGCTCTTATCTCCTTGCCATTGGGCCAACTTCACCCTCCTGCTTCTGGCGTCGTGATAACGTAGTCGTGCTGAAGCTGCCCCCCACCGACACACCCAAAGCCTAGCTGCATTCTGACATATTCCCCCCTGTTTAACTGACCTGATGGGGGCAGAAGTGATGTTTTTTTTTAACCTGCAATGTTCTTATTTTTTTAAGAGCAAAGCAAAGCTGTTTAGCCAATCGTAATTCTTCGTGTCCACAGCATAAAACACAAATAAATTGCCAAGCACGTTCACGTAAGTGCGGGCCATGCGGCAATCACCCGGCAGTTGACACAGCCAAGAAAATGCCTAGCGTTCGTGTGTGCGTGCCTCGCGACAACTGCCCAGCGTACCCTGTGCACATTCGTCAAGCCAGGCATAGCCACTGAGGGAGATTGGCCTAGATTGGCCATGAAAAATAAAAAACTCCAGCGTTCGCCGTAACTGTGGAAACACTTGCTCAGAGGAACGAGAAAGACTCCAACGTTTGCTGTAGTCGCGGCAACACTTGCTCGGAAGGAGAAAGACACATCATAGCGTATGCCCTTCGAAGGTGAGGCCCAATTATTATCCCTTCCAAAAAAATGAAGGGAGCTCACACTTGTAGCAACAATGATGGAGTAAAGTTGGTTGCGGCAGCAAAGTGGCTGCAGTCGTGGACGTAACCCTTTGTGATGGTTCGAGACTTGTGCGTTTGTGTGAGCTTCCTTCATTTTTTTATTTTTAAAAAGAGCGATGACCTCGTTAAGCTTTGTGCTGCAGGCAGGGAGGTAATGCATTCTACCTCAGAGTAGTGGTAGAACCTGCTGACCAGACCAGTCCGAGGCTTAATTGAATGTCAGAGGAGCCTGTGGTCTCCAGGGCGGTGTGGCAGCTAGAGCGCAAGGATTCCTGGACTAAGAAGTCCTCCCACTGGCTAGTGGCCGTAACACCTTCCACTATGCACAGCGCAAGTTTTCGTCATTCCTTGACAGGAGGGTGATGACACTGGGACACTTCAGAAGTTTGAGGACTAATTGACTCTTCATGCTTGTTGTCACCCACTTGCACCAATTTTGGCCTCAACCCACTTTGTGCGTTTATACTAGGCAGGAAAATGCCTTGTGCGGAAGTCACGTGCATGCATGCAGGATACAGTCATTTGGGGTGCAAGTGCTTTTTAAAAAAAAATTGGGCGCATCTCCCCGCGAGGGGGACTCGAGTAAATGCGTCGCATAGGGGGTGGGTGTATTGCGTTAACATTTAGTGTTTGGGGAGTTGGTGGTAGTGAATGCGTTGTATCAGCAGCTTCTTGACATAGTTTGACTGAGTCAAGGATATAAGGCGCGTTCGTAGCCTCCCATTCTGTGTCGGCTTTGTGGCGCAGTGGGTAGAGCACCATGTACATTGCGTTCCGCCCGCAGGGTCGAGGGATCGAAACCAGGCGCCGGATAGTATTTTTTTTTATATAGTGTAGGGGGAGGGGTGCGGACTACGACTACGGACGTCAACGCGGGTGACATCGTGAGTTACTGAAATGCTCTGCATTTAAAATAAGATTTATGGGTTGTTAGTTGTACCGGGAAAGAGACCCATCAGCTGAGAGTTGCCAAGTGGGGACGGCATCACTGAGCCACCGAGACTTAAAAGCATGGTTTAAAAATTAGGCTAATTGTTCATGCCTTGCACTGACTAAGTTTCCTTTCTAGAACTGATGGGAAAGTTCAGAAAACTGCCGTTCACATTCTTTTTAAGAGAAATGTATCAATGATAACGTCTTACAAAAAAGAACGAATGTAAATGGCGTCAGCATTTAGTTATATACTCTCATTACACTAGTACTGTAGTACTGTAACACTTTTGGTGGAGGGTGCCATGTGAGATGACGGTTGTCGCCATACCAAATACAGTGGAACCCTGATTATATGTCCCCGGGTTTTGCGGCACCCCGGGTTTTTACAATGGACTAGTCGAGTCCCGATGAAGTTCCCATAGAAATTGTGCATTAAGAACCCCGGTTATCCAACGCGATTTTATTTTTGACCCCGGTTATCTAACGACCATGGTGTAAGAACGGACAAGCCACGCAATGCGCACGACCAACCTTCGGATGAAATGGAAGTGCCGTGGGCCTCTTTGACGGACCTTGAGCCCACTCAAATCTGTCCGGCATAGCTTTCATCTCCGTCCCATCTTCCATATCTCTACCCTCCAGTAGCGGCCCGCTTCTCTGCACAATCGCTTTCCCCCTTTCTTTAATGGCGTCTCTTTTTCTCTTGTTGCGCAGCGGTCGCAGGAGCAGTGTGCGGGCAGTGGAGGCGTTCATTTCTTCCTCCAAGCTGTTAAATCTCCCGTTGGGTATGGGCCGATTATCATCATCAACAAACTCGCCGTGTCCTTAAATCTGACATCGCCGCTAAGGGCAGCCATGTCCCCTATCTCTCTTCTGTCGTTCTTCCGCTACATTTTCTGGTGCCATTAAAGGAGCCATGAAGACAAAACACAAGTTTGGTTCATTCAACAGATTGCCTCGTTAGAATCACGCTGACACCACTTTTAACGTAAACTTGGCTCAAATAAGCGACACAATTAGGGAAAAAGGGAATGATAAAGCCATCCTTGCCCTAGATCTAAAGGGAGCATTGGACAACATCCAGCACAGCAGCATACTGGTAAACTGGAGGGGGACACAGCTCTTGAAACAGCTTCCTTTAATGGTTTGTTAAACTGTGAAACTTGCCAGTCTTGCTGCTTTTGTTTGCCACTGATTTCAAAAATGCCATTATTTCTTGAGTAAGTCAATTAGTTCCCTACATAATTCAAGATAATTAGTCATTTTTAGGGACAATAGGCAAAATAGTGTTAGCCATAAAACTGTAATCCGCATGTTTTCAAATGCTATGAACCGTGGTGAATGCAATGAGAGAATGGGTTTTTTGATGCACCACTTGTAACTAATTTTACAGCTCATTAAACTTTGGTGGCACGAGTGGCAATTGAAACTATTTCGAATGCCCATTTCAAACACCACAGTTTAATAAGCTGTAAAATTACCTCCAAACGGTGCATCAAAAACCGATTCTCTTATTGCATTCGCCAGGGTTCATGGCATTGGAAAATATGAACATTACAGTTTTATGACTAACACTGTTTTGTTTATTGTTCCTCCAAAAATTACTAATTACCTCCGATTACGTAGGGAACTGAATGACTTACTCAAAAAATGAAATTTTTTAAATCACTGGTACAAAAGCAGCAAGACTGACAAGTTTCACAGAGTTTACTTAAAATTAAAAGAAATTGCTTTAAGAGGAGTGTTACGGATTGTGGTCGGACTCGGAAAGCCTTCGCGTACGTCAGAGATTTCCTCTCCAAACGTCAAGCATTACATAGGATCGAAAATGAGGGGTATGGTTCATATAACATGGGTATCGGTTCGTTGGCATTCGCCGAGCACCTTACGGGGAACGGTGCGTCTAGGCGGCCAGGTCAAATACGCTACAGGAAAGTAGCAGATCATGTACGGCGCACATGTGCACATCTCTTGCTACCGAATACGCCTGCGCAGAGATTCCGATTCTGGCAGCACTTCACACAGCATTTCATGGCGGCATTTATTCAAATTCCACAACTTGTTTTCACAATCTGACACCACTATATCAACACCATTTTTTATTAGCATTCTTATGGCTGAAGTAGCCAACTGTGCATTTGAACGAAATAAATAACCATCTCATTATCCACGGGACTCTGGTGCGGGCATCTCAATCAGGTGGCCCGACTTTGGGCACAGGGGCTTAGTTGCCTGTAGAATGTTCCCTGGCGAAGATGTCCAGGTTTGGTACCGGAAGCATCGGCGGATCCGGGTTCTTCAGGGCCGACGGGGAGCATTCCTGCGTACAAGTATCCCGCTGCGAAGCGCCAAGCTTGGGGCCGCCCGTCCCGGTAGCCCAGCTAGAAGGAGGTGCGACATCCTCGTGCCAGCCGCCATACTGCACAATGAAGGAAACCACTATTTATCCCAGGAGAAAATACCTGGGGCTCATCAAAGTTGTAAGCACGTGGCAATGTATAGTCTTCGTCAAAACTTTCTAGGCCACGCCCGAGGTTTCGGGAATGCAAATCCCAAGTAAAAGGGTGGCTCTTAAAACAATTTCCTTTAATTTTTAAGTAAACCGTGAAACTTGTCAGTCTTGCTGCTTTTCCCCCACTAATTTCAAATATGCCATTATTTTTTCAGTAAGTCAATTACTTGCCAAGATAGTTATAGATAATTAGTCATTTTTGGAGGAACAACACACAACTGTGTTGGTCATAGCACTGCAATTGCTGCAATTCTTACATTTTCCAATACTATGAACACTGGCGAATGCAATAAGAGAATAGGTTTTTTGATGCACCGCTTGGAACTAACGTTACAGCTCATTAAACCTTAGTGCTTGAAATGGGTGTTCGAAATAGTTCCTTGCCACTGGTGCCACAAAGGTTTAATGAGCTGTAAAGTTAGTTCCAAGTGGTGCATCAAAAAAACGATTCTCTTATTGCACTCACCAGGTTCATAGTATTGGAAAATATACTGATTACAGTTCTGTGACTAGCACTGTTTATCTATTGTTCCTCCAAAAATGGCCAATTATGTCTAATTATCTTGGTAACAATTTGACTTACTCAAAAAATAATGCCATATTTGAAATCAGTGGGGAAAAAGCAGCAAGACTGGCAGGTTCCACAGAGTTTACCTAAACTGTGAAACTGTGACGAAATTATTTTACGAGAGTAAGGAAGGTATTTTGTCTAGATTTCTAGCGCGAGTTGTTTTGGCCTCGTTCGAGGTCTATGCTTGTACTTCGAATTTGTCGCGGCCTAACGTGGCCTAGAAAATTTTGACAAAGGTTGTACATGCCCTAAGTGCTTTCAGAATCTGACATGCAGGTTAAGCTTTGAACTCAATCACTCAGCATGTGGACTGTGGAGTAAATTGAGCTGTCGTGTGGGCAGGTCGCAAGTTATGAAAGGCTGAGAGGTTATCCAGGCTTTAGCCCGGATTGCTACTCGACACTGGGTAAGGGGTGCGCAGGGGATGAAAGAGAGGGCAGCTAGGCGAAAAAGAGGGGATAGGAGCGGAGCCGTGCACACACTTTAGTCCCTTTGGAGGCACTATAGTATTTCAGCTAAGCCTGTGTCCTTCATGTAGCCTTCTGCGAAGTCGATTGTAGTGGTAAATGTCCTAGAATAGTCTCTACTGAGAATGGTTTATTGTCCAATCGGCTGAGCCCCGGGGCCACAACGCGTCTTTCCGACGAATACTGGGGCCAATGACAAAACATATGTTCGACTGTCTGTTCAACCTTGCAGGCGTCGCAGTACGCACTACTGGCCTTCCCGATGAGGAAGGAGTAGGCTTTTGGAGTAGGCTAGCCAACTTTGTTAGGCGCAGAAAAAAAAGGCGCCTAACAAGTTGGCTAGCATGTGCCCCAAGATTCTGAAAGGAATGGAACAGACACCAGGTTGCCTAAAAAGACATGCGACTCCATACGTGAAGTTCGCAACCGGCGTGGTGTACATGATCCCGCTCACATGCGGGCGGGTGTACATCGGAGAAACGGGCCGCTGTCTTAACGACCGTTTAAGGGAACACCAGCTGAATATGCGTAATAATACGGGGTCCCTAAAACGGGGTCCCACCTTCCACACCATTGCATGGCTTGTGAAAACAAGCCATGCGAGCCAGTTTTGACTCAGACGAAAGTACTGAGCAAAGGTAGAGAACAGGTGGCAAGGGAATTAATCGCGGCCTTCTTCATTCGAAAGCATGGTGAACAGTGTGTAAGTGAACCATCTATATCTTTGTATGGGAATGAATATGAATTTCTAAACCGTTATATCATGTGATAAATGTGGTGACATGTGTGCGCATGTGCTGGTGTGGGTATATAAGCATGCTCCATTTTTCAATAAACTAGTTGTGAGTCTGCGCTCGTCCTGTGTCTTCTTTTCCTTGTCCCGCCCGAATGCGCAGTTTTAAGTATGAATATAAACCAACTAGCCCAATAACATGCTATGGCGGTACTTGTTCGTGCTAAGCACATGATGTGCGTTGGGCGTTCCAAACTCAACCCCACCCAACGCGAACTAGTGCCTCGACTCCAATGTGAGTGCGATTAATAACATCTATGTTGACACCACCGTTGAGAATCGGGTTCAAACGGAGCATGCGACGCGCGCCGGTGTTCTTTTTTGTTCTGCGTGCGGGCGCAGTGGCTCAAGCCGCGCCAACCCGCCGCGGTGGCTCAGTGGCTAGGGCGTTGCGCTGCTGAGCACGAGGTCGCGGGTTCGATTCCCGGCCGCGGCGGCCGCTTTTCTGATGGAGGCGAAAAGGAAAAACGCCCGTGTGTACGAGATTTCGGCGCACGTTAAAGATCCCCAGGTGGTCAAAATTAATCCGGAGCCCTCCACTACGGCGCGCCTCATCGCCTGCATTGCGTCGGCGCGTTAAACCCCACAATCAATCAATCAATCAATCAAGCCGCGCCATGCCCGTGGCGCATCGTTCATGTCCGTGGCCGTTTCCAGTGTTGCCAAGCGAAGAAATTGGCAGCTGAACTTTTCACTGAATACGACCTAGAGTTAATGCCAGCAGTGAGTAGCACTCCGTGATTCACTCGCCCCCACACAGTCAACCTCTACACTGTGACCGACCGCCACCTCTACACCGAAAAGAGATAGATGCATTGGCCCGCGATAAAGTCTCACTTACGGCCATTGCGCAAGAGGACGTGCACGACCCCTTCGAAGCAGTGGAGGGCCGGCGCTACGCATGCGTAGAAGGAAGCGCGGCGGCCGACGACTGTTCAGCATCTGCGGACGACGTGTCTTTGCCAGAGGTCTCAGTCGGCGACTTGGCCGACACGTCGGGGTTTCGCTTGTGCTTTCGCTTCGTGTGCGTTACACCTGTTGTGGGAGGTAGAGCGAGTTAGTTTTACCTGAGACATCGCTCGCAAGGCAAGACACGGAAAGAAGGAAAGGACACGAGTTTTCATTGGGGCATACACATTGTCATGGGACTTGCCGTATTTTCGCGCGTATAACCGCCCCTGCGTATAATCCGCATCCCCACTTTGAGCCCGCCGGAAAAGAAAAAAAAATTCTCGCGTATTGCCTGCAAATTTGATACCGGAAAGGCTGCACCAAAGCTACTGCTCAAGCAACACATCGCATGCTATGTAGGCAGAAAAAACGTATATTTAGCAAGTAGAATTCGCTGACCCTCAAGGCGAAAGTCATAATTCACTTATAAAATTCCATTCTTAGAGTGCGCTCGCCCTTGTTTTTTCTTCCTTGTCCTTGTATGACTTGCGCAATCGCTGCCAAGGAAGCCTTAGTGTTGCTGCGTAGGAGCTTCACGGCACAACGCGCATCGCCGTGACGCGGCACTAATAGGAAAAAACCCGCATACTATCCGCACCCCTGCTTAGCCACCGAAATTTTCGCATTCTTGGTGCGGGTTATACGCGCGAAAATACGGTAGTTTACGCTGTCAGGTGGGCAGTTTGACGGTTTGATGCTGATGCTGAACGTTAGGATATTTGTAAAGGACGGACATCTTCGCAGCAAGCTTTTAGGATTCTCAGATGAAACTGGAAACCTGTGCTTTCAAAGCAGGCAGACAACAACGCGGATGAGTCAGCATCGAAGGTTTATGGCGCCTCTGATCGCCATTTTTTTCCTGACAACATCCGCGCAAATTCGCAAGAGGAACATACCTGGAAGTGTCCATACGTGCACAAAAAAAAATGGTAACTCATGGCCTCATTGTGGCGGTGACACGCCCAAGCATGTCACTACGCTGCTCTTAATACGGAGAACATCTCAGGGAGTAAATAAACTTATTCCAAAGATAAAAAAAATACAGTGAAAATATACACAATTTGAACTTACTGTCGTGCCCATTTTGCTTGCAATTCCAGTCTAAGTTGGAGTATCCTGGCAGCCGACACACGTCAAACAGGTCGTTCGTGCGGCGATTTTGAAGAAAGCAATGCAAAAATGCAGGGATTCTCATGGAATCCGTGCAACCTTAAATTAATCAAACTCGACTTCTGACAAATTTATGAGCTAAAGTACTGGTCCCGAATGCTATAAAATATTCGTCAAGCAGATGAGTGATCTGGCGTTGAATACAGAACCTAGGTATTACAACGTTTTCTTTTTACGCTCAACGTTGATCAGAAAGCAGCACTCGAATTGTTAGAAAACTAAGAGAGGTGGCAAAGATGTAGAAAACAAAAATATAGCCAAAGTGCACAGAAGGCAAACACTCGCACGATAGCGAAGAATGCTGAAAATTTTGTTAAGTCTCCCTTCTATGGCACTGTTGCAGAAGAACTCGAATACATTCATGGCGCGTGGCAGTGATAACAGTATCGGAGTGGTGTTACCTACAGCGTCGCGAACATAGTTTTCTGTACACACGTATGCCCTTTCGGTCTTTTTCTTCCTTTCTTTTCAGTTTTCCTAACAGCGAAGCTCTTAAGCGGAGCGTCTGTGTATGGTGTCGGCAGTTAAAAATAGCAAGAAAATCCCCAGCGCTCGTACACGCGTGCCTCTAGCGCACATTCATCAAGCTAAGCATACCGACCTAAAGAAATTGCACACACACGCACACACACACACGCACGCACGCACACATACGCGCGCACACACACACATACAGGCACACACACGCACGCACGCACACGCACAAACTCCAGCGATTGTCGTATCGTGGCAGCCCCTGCTCTGAATGAGAAAGACACGTCATAGCGTACGCCCTTCGTTCGTTCGTCCTCGTGTTGTCGTGCGGATGCGCCCTGTACCGTAGAAGAGACGAGACTTGAATGTCGAAGCTGCTGTAGGTGATCACTGACTCCACATGACCCGGCCGCGGATAGTTCACACGGCCGAGGAAGAGGCCAGCCACCCCTGGAGAGGCTCGGCGTGCAAAACATCCGTTGGGATGTTAAGTCACGCTTGCAGGGTGGCGTACGGAAACGTCTGCCAAAACGACAAGCTCACTGTGGCCTTGCTCAACATAGGTAAGGTCATTGAAATGCCATGGCGGCGACGTCAACCACGACACCACAACGATGCTAAAACTCAACCTTGTGTCCGTCGGACAGTTGCAAGTTGGGCGAGTTGGTACGTGTGCATACTTAATCACAGCGCGAAGGACGGGACAGACAGAAAGATCAACCACTGGACAGGTCTTTCTGTCTGTCCCGTCTTTCGCGCCGTGATTAAGTTTGCGGCCGTCAATGATCACCTACAAGAGTTTCGCCATTCAAGTCTTGCGGATGAGGGCAAGCTTCCCTAAATTCTGTTTAGGTCATTTTAATTTGCTGTTGTTGCGACGCCTCCCAACTTTGCACAGTTTTCACTTTTAAATAATGTTGTCTTTGCCGCATTCACCATTTTCATTTTATCTTAGGGTTGTGACGTCGTTCGTGTTTTTTAAACACGAAAGTGTTTTGTTCCCGGATACACCAAGATTTCGGTCACGTCATATCCGCCACGCAAGTGACGCAAGTACAACGAAGCAAGCGGCCTGTAAAGGGTGCACCCCTGCACACATGGTTTTCTTGCGGGGAAGCAACCTTTACTACTAAAGAAGCCGCCAACCTCGGGTTAAATTTTGCCGCAGAAAAATCAGGAATAATGGTTTTCAATGATGCTACCACTGACGCAGTCTCTATCCAGCAAGGCGAATTACCCAGAGTGAAGGAATATAAATATTTGGGAGTGTGGATAAACGAAGGGGATAACTACTTAAGAACTCACCAGGAGCAACTTAAGGGTAAGGGAAAGCGAAACGCAGCTGTAATGAAGTTTTGAGCTCTGTGGGGGTATACCAAATATGAAGTAGTGACACAAATGTGGAAAGGAGTAATGGTTCCTGGTTTCACAATTGCGAGTGCTGTGCTCTGCTTAAAATCAGGCGTTCTATCAGGCCTTGAAGTGAACCAGAGAACGGTAGGCCGTTTGGCCTTAGGCACGCATGGAAACACAACTAACGAAACAGTACAGGGAGATATGGGCTGGGCGTCATTTTGAGTTCGAGAAGCACAGAGTAAAATATATTTTGAGATGGGGTTGAGAGCAATGGATCAACGAAGGTGGGCAGCTAAGGTTTTTAGGTACCTATACTTTAAAAGCCTGGACACGCAGTGGTTAAGGAAGACTAGAAGGCGAACGATGAAATACGGAAAGAACAGTGGAGAATCCAATACAGCCAAGGTAACCAAAAAAGAGGCAAGGTAGATTGAAACGAATAAATGGAGAGAAAAAACTGGAAGCTAAAACGTCGTCAGAGATGTACAGGGTTGAGACATTGGACATCAGAAAGGAAAATTCCTACGATAATTCCCAGGACAGTGCTTTGCTTTTTGAGGATAGAGCAGGTTGCTTGCGAACTAAGAGCTTTGTGGGGAAGTATTCACAAAATGATGGGGTATGAGTGGTTTGCGGAAAAGAAGCAAACTATGCGGCACATAGTGTTAGAATGCGACGGCATCCATCCAAATCTACATGAGGGAACTATTCGGCTTCCAGAAGCCCTAGGATTTGAGGGGGTTAACTTCAAGGCTCTCGAGGGGACAAAAAGAAGATTAGAATGATGGTGGACGAAAAGCAGAGAGGGGAAAATTGTCTAAGACCGTTACCACGTGTAACAAAAAATATTTTGTGCCTAATAAGTTTTTTGCGCCTGCCCTAAGCAGCGCTAGTATTAAACCAAGACTATAAAACATAGGTATATTAGTCATTTTTTGTAAGACGACATGTCATCACCACGCTACAAAGAAGAAACCAATAGCAATCATCATCATCAGTACGTTATAACTAGGGTTGTTTGTTTTCGGGTTCATTTTACACGCAAGTGTTTTATCCCGCGATACCCTAAGATTTCACTGACGTCATATCCGTCACGGAAATGACGCCAGTACACCTTTGCCGAAGCGACCCGCCAGCAGCACGTCACTCGCCAAGCACACCCACAAGACAGCCGCTGACCCCCCAAATCATGCTCAGCTGGACATTTCGCTGCACATTTCTATTTCGTGCTTTACTGGTACCTATTACAGATGAATCAACCACATGCAGCGTTTTTCTATATATTTCAGACCGCAGTAACTATATGCCGAGTTGTTAGACACGCCTGCAGTGCCCGGCATTCCTTCCGTCCCCATCCCTACGCTGTTTTCACCGATATGTCACGCAACAAACCAGCTCAAACTCAAGGTCTAGTTAGACAGACACTCACTCGTTTCTTGCTGCACGTCAGGCTTCTCGAGCGATGGGCTGGTGCAAGAGGAACCGGGAGCACTGCCCTTCTTGCGCTTCTTGCCCTTTGACTTCGTGGGCTCCTTGGACACCTGCTCCTCTGTCCCCCTCCCACCGGACGAGGGAGATGCAGGGGTCGCTGTCGTCGCCTGGAGCTCGCCAGGGTCGTCGCCACCCGACAGCCCCTGCTTCTCCTTCTCAGCAGCGTCTGCTGCTCTCGGTGCTTCTTTCACAACGGCTTCGGGGTCTTTCTTCTCCCTCCCCGGCTTTTCGGCAACGTTGCCATCACTGATGAACTGCGTGGAAGGTGACGGCTTCGTGTTTCCCTTTCGGTCCGACGATGGTGACGTTGCCTTGGTGCCGGCCGTGGCATCATCCTTAGGTGGTGCTGCGTCCGATCCTGGTTTAGTCGCTGTGTTGTCTTTATTTTCCAAATCCTCGTCCTTGGGAACCTGCAGGAAATTAAGAAGGGCCTATTTCAGGCGTCAAAGCTCTACTTGGCCGCCAACCTTTTTGTTTGAAACCTCTGCTCGGGTAGTGAAAAAATTAACTAAAAGGCTATTGTCGTGTCATTAGAATTCGTGAGCAGCTTCCCTATGCACGCAAACGGCGACAAGGTGCGTAAGCACATGCTCGAATGCTTCCTCAGATACCTGGACCTCTGGTTAATTCGAGCAGCGCCGCCGGTGCGACACTGCCTGTCGCATCAAACCCGTCCCGATGGCAACTACAGGGACGCCTAGCTCGGCCGCCCATCGGCGGTGTGGCGCGCAACGGTGGACGTGCCGCTAGGTGACCGTGCAAGCCTTTCTTTTCTTGAAACCGCCCTGTTCTGAAGGCACTGTCTGGTCATGCCGAAAGGCTAGCTACTGACGATGGGAGGAATGAACAACTGGAGACGTGCATTGTCTGGCGTCTCCGGCAACGCCACTCTCTAGACTCTGGAAGGAGGCTAACTCGCGCGTTCTTTCCACTCTATTTTCTTTTTTTTTTTTTGCTGTTGCTGGCTAAGGCACAAAAGGACTCGCATTCACACATGCATTTTTTGACATGCCATATCTAGACATCAGAAATTATCTGGGGGGAGAAAAATCATTGTCCCTGCAATAGTACTACTACTATTACTACTACTACAACTACTACGCTACTACTTGTACCACCAACAATCAAAATGATAGTAGCAGTAACGAATCACCGGCGGAATCACCACCAACAGACTGTACATCCACAGCAGGGCATAAGAAAATACACGTACACATATCATCTGAATATTTTCCTGATCGAAGTTTCCCTCCCTATATCCAGCTTTTCTTTGTGTGTTATCACCTCTCCCTTTACATGGCACGCACTACACCACTATTTACTTCGTTTGAGCAAGCGTTGAAACCGTGAGGCTCATACCATACACTCTCCATATAGGGTGATACAAATTTAGAACACATCCAAGCAGAAGTCAAGCCCCCAGGACAGGGAACAGCAGAAGTATCCTTGGGTGAATCGCAGGCTTCAGGTGTTGGTGCAGCAGATGAAGCCCAATATTGGGGCTTGAACAGGCGATGCTGCTTAATTAAAACGATGCTCGGGATGAAGCTGAAGTATGAAAATAGATATTTTTCTTAACGAGGGATTAATGAGGGCGGAAATAAGTTAGTCGAGACATAACAAAAAAAGCCAACAAAACACTTCCGCGAATATATTCCTGGAACAGCAATTCTTCCTTAAAAATTGTCATTAATAACACAAAGCCTGTATTCTTCAGACCTAAAAATAAAGCCCTCTCCTCATCATCCCCCCTCATGCTTGATGCACAGTGCATTGAAGTTGTACAATCCGTAAAAAGCCGAGGTGCAATACTTCAAGAAAACAATATGCTATGGGGTTTACACGTTGATAAAGTAAGAGCTAGACTGTCTAGGATAACAGGCATGCCATCTAGGATTCGTTTTTCGTGCCACTAGCAGTTGAGATCATCATTTACAACTTTATTTCTCAAAAATGTAGTACGGCCACCTGGTGTTGGGTACCAATACCGACACTAACACATCAAAACTGATTCTAATACAAAATAGGTACTCCTCATAATGGCAGATGCTTCTTACGACGCACACACAGCCCCAAATTTTAGGTCCTTATCAATTACACCTGTAAATGGCCTCTGTAAGCTGCAGTTACTGCGCCGGTACATAACATGTAAAAAGATAACACGTAATTGAACAAAATGGCATTTGGAATGTCCCCTTCTCCCGCACCAATTACGGCCTACAGATATTGCGTTATCAGCTACCTCAGTTACTGAACACGCGTACGTCAAGTGAAATTTAAAAACAGTGATAAATAATTCCATAACCGTTTTCCTTTTTCTCGTTTTTTTCTTCTTTGTTTGCGCAAACCCACGCACAAGTCAATTTTTGCTGACTGTTTAATTTTTGCACAAACTTGAATGTGCCCGTACACTTCTTCGCATCTGTATAGTACGTTTATTTGCTCTGTAGATTTATAGTTATGTGAAATTTACACGCGAAATTGTAACTTGTACAAAATTTTAACTAGTAAGCATTTATGTTTCTCAAGCGTTCGCTGCACTCAGGAGCAGTTGCTTCCCATCAATATGATGCGTACACTCCACACACATTTGGCCAAACACACTGGCACTAGCTACCTGCTGGGCTGGGTTCCTGGTCACGCAGGCTTCCCGGGCAACGAGCTGGCGCATCAGCTCTCCCGTGCTCCGTCCCAACCGCGAGACTCGGAGACGTCCTGGCCAATCCCTTTCCACCCGCCCAAGAAGGCGCGACAAGCCCGTCTACGTTGATGCCAGACTGTGCAACAGTTAGCCAGGGATAAGCAGACTCTTCCGCCTCCCTCTCACCTGTTACCCCGGGCAGATGTCGTATCCGGCAAGCGCAAACGGACACCTTTCCAACACCACACATACTACATCGATTAGAAGGCCATCGCAGCCCTGCACAGTGCTCTAAGTGTTCTGGTTTTCCCAATAGGCCAAATGTTCTTTGGGACGGTTCTGGTTCGCAACCATTTCTTTCAACTCATCTTAAATCCCTTTCACCTCCTCCCTCTTCTCTCCAAGACTGGCTCGCGCCACCGGAGGGAACGGACCGAATGGCCTGGTGGCGAGCTTCGGTGGCTCATGTTCGTGGGATCCTCTCGTCTGTATAGATATTTCTTTCTCTTTCAGAACCACAGACTTTGGGGGTCTTTTTGTGTGATAAAGTTTATCAACAACAACACTTGCCGTGTATACGGTGCATTCTCATAGTCAAGCCGAGCAAAGGTTTTTTGATTGTGCCCCCCAGCCTAAAGAACCATGTACCAGTCGCCTCCGAACTGGGACCAATTGCATCCCAACTGGGACCAGTTAGCTCCCAACTGGGATCAGTTAGCTCTTAACTGGGACCAGTTAGATTCCAACTGGGACCAGTTGATCCCAGTTAAACCAGCTGAAGGATTTTCACTAGGGGTAGTTGATCTTGAAATAAAGATTTGATTTGATTTGAAGTCAATTCCGTGTCGAAGACCAGGACGGTAGCTTATTTTCTCTAGGTTGTGGATATTATGCCGGCAGCCTTCATTTTACCTTTCGCAAATATTGTGCCAGCTGCATTGTATTAGGCACTAATATGTTCAAAAAACAAACGCGATATTTGCGCCACTGTTGGCTGATCACGACTATGAGAACATCCTGCCGGCAGTCGGCAGTCGGCAGTCGGCATTTTGCTATCTCCCGCGCAGGCGCATTTTTTCTCGTGCATGCTTTATCGCATAGGTATTTTAAGCAAACATCTTACCTAACCTAACCTAACCTAACCCAGCCCAACCCAACCAGTAAAAGCAGCTACCCCAAACTAACCTAAGCTAACATAAGCGCAGGTCACGAATAAATGATAAGACAGAGTGCCGCAAAAGAACCCAATTTCTGAATAAATAAACACAGTGAATAAGGCGAAAAATCACAAGGAACAACTTTAAAACATCAAATGTACACAACTCTTCCGAAACCGGTAGCCACTCAAGTTCTGGGTCCTGTGACTTCTACACTTCGTACAGCAGCCTGAAAGTTTGTGAAAAATACCTGCTCTCCGTGAGCATAGAGTATGAAACTTTGACGGTGAGCGTTTTCAGATCAGCGTGGCGCACAGCCATTCCGGACCTCCAGATGGCATGCAACCCTTCAAATTATATGGGGCATCGTATCCGTGGCCAACCGGAAGAAACCGAATGCCTTGCGCTGAAAGGGGTAGGTCTTTCTTACACGCTCTCTGTAGACGTCCCCTACAAATACGGCGTACCAGCACTCCGTGAAAACATGCTCCACTGTGTTGGCTTTCGCATACAACGTACACATGTTAGACCAGCGAATAAACAGACCCTTCTCCTTCACTTCGTTTTAACTGCCAATGTTCCTGTATGTAACTTTTTCACGAATGCTGGAACTGCCGCCTTTTCACCTTTGATAACACATCTTGTCTCGGGCCAGAACTAACTGCGCCACGCTAGCCACATCTGATTCCGCGCCTGGCAAAGGCAGACATGTAAGCCTGAGGTAAATAGAGGTAAATATCCCTACAGGCTAACGTGCCGGCTGCCAACAACATATCCACTTTCTTTGGTCTATTTGAGCATTACGGCCGCTGTGAATACCGTACCGTCATGGTCTAACCTCGTGGTTCTCTCGTGGCACACGTGAAACATTTACTATAGTCAGTCTATTCGGCACTCTGGAAGAAACTGCTGTTAAGTGCTGAAAGTGCCTTGTGTGATAGCCTCACACTAACGAAAAGTGGCACAGTAGCGGTCCCCTTTAGCCAGACATGACTTCCGCTGGAACTACGAACTTCAATTTTCCTTGTTGAGAACCTTCGCAACTGTCGTAGGACCGATTAAAAGGCAGAGAAGAAAACCTCTTTTAGTTAAAAATTAGGTAGTGTCTATTATCACGGCAACCGTGAGAATTGCCGTCAGAAATTTCTCACGGCAGGCGCCTCTCATTGGCTAAGCACGGTACGCGGAGATTCCATGGAACAAATATTCCCTAAAACGTTGTGTTTGCAGATGCCGCTGTAGTCCTGCGGTATAGTTTTCAAACGAGAAGGCTCAGGTTCGAGTCCTACAAGAAGAGTTTTTTTTTAGCTTTCAGAATTTATCGGTGGTCCTGATTTTGTTAATAGTTTTTACTCTGGTTTTTACTATATCCAGAGATCGACGCGCAAGACTTCTATAATGGGTTGAATTACATTTATTACAGGTTGTGTTCTGTGTCGTCGGGCTGGGTTAGATTAGGTTTGTTGTAGTTGGGCTGGATTTGGGTTGGTTATGACGCGTCCGGTTAAATTACGCTAGGTTTTTTGGAAACTGCCGTGAGGATTTCCAGGAGGTAATTCTCACGGCTGCCGTGAGATGAGACGCAGCCTAGGTTGTTGAACCCTTTGCACTGCCAGCAGCTGCCTCACCTACCTGTGCGCTGATGGCTCCCGCTGACAAGGACTCCAGAAGGGCGGTGGTCTCCTGCTTCACGGCTTGACTCACGAGCAGGGATGCGCGCCGAGCCACGTCCCCTATGCTTCGCCGTTTAGCCGCGGGGCCCTCTGCACTGGTGGCCCCGGACGTGACGCCAGCGGGGCCCCCTGAACTGGTGGCCCCGGACGTGACGCCAGCAGCCTGCTTCCCACCCGGGGTGACAGCCATCGAAGGCTGCGCGGGCGACGCTACCGCGGCCGCTTCCTGCAGGGTCGCCGGACCGGGTGGGGCAGCCTCTTTCTCCGCCGGTCTCTGGGCGGAGCGACCAAGGACGAACTTCCTCACAAGGAGCCAGAGAAGCGCGATCAGGACGACCACGCCCACAAGGGCCGCAATAACGGTGACTATTTCGAAGTACGGGTCCGAAGCCATGGCTGCTGCTACACGAAAAACCTTCGGGGCAGCAGAGTGGAAGGGTTGGTTCTTGAGGCGCGAGCTAGGAGCGTGCGCAGGACGCGTTCCCCGCTTCTTTCTTCTTCAATCTGGGGCGGTATTCTCGTAACTGTCCTATTTGAAAACGTCCCTTTTGCGTCCCTTTCATCGTGACGTACTTCCGGTTAAAGGAGCCATGAAGAGAAAATGCAAGTTGGTTTTATTCGAAAGATTTCGTGTTTTATAGTGCCCCAGCGCTTGTCCGGATACAAACGGTGCTTTATTCCCTGAGAAATTAAACAATTTAGGTTAAAATTTTGATTTTCCCGCTCAATCGTGCGTTTTCGTGGTCCCAAGTGACATCACTGAAACCGACCGCTCTGCAGCCTAGAATACCTTCATTCACGCATCCGCCGTACAGGGTAGAGACACGTATACGCTGGCGCCGCCATTTTCAGTTGCTCGCTCGCCGCCGAAGCAAGTCATTGTGTCAAAACCGCGCTAAAATTATCGCCGCAACGCGGTTTACTGAAAAAGTTTGAATCATATTGTCTGTTTCGCGTTGCTAGGTCTCGTGGGAAACGAAAAGAATAACGCGTTGAGCCCGTTGGCCCAATTGCGGCGGCACGGGACCGTTCAAAGGTTGTCTCCACCCTGTACAGCGGTGTTGGTTTGTTCCCGCGTTTCTTTACGTTCCGTAACCTAGATGGCGCCACCATACCGTGGCAAGCGTTTGGTTTGTTTTTGCCCGCATTTAAACCTGGCTTGTTTTTGTTCTGGGAGAAAATATTCGTTCCCTGAAACAGTGCTCGCTCGACAAATGGGGTCACGTAAGACACCGTTGCTTGCGTCAATCGGCCAGTGTCGTCTGAGACAACCCCAAGCCCCGTAGTGCTGTGCAGCGAAACCAAAGCATGCTGTGCGCAGTACGAACAGCAGAACGCATCAGTACCTCTATGTTTACATGTGCTTTCGTAACTTCCACTGTTTGTCCCATCATTCTTATTGCTTTGTAAAGAATGTACCCTAAATTTAAGCGCAAATCGCTCGTTCGTCTAGTTTGTAAGTTCTACCTAATTTGCGTCTGCTTCTGCCAGCCTCCGCCAATCGCAGAGCTTAGCTCATGTGACGACATAGGTTCTGTTGCGAAAAATGAGCTGGTGGGTCGCATGACCATTCCCGTTTTTCCTATTTATGTAGCTTATTTGAGCGAAGTTTACGTTAAAAGTGGTGTCAGTATGATTCTAACGAGACAATCTTTTGAATGAACCGAACTTGTGTTTTCTCTTCATGGCTCCTTTAAACAGTGGGCCTTTGATTCAAATACCGTAACTGTTCTTGCAAACGCATTTTAAAGAACTGAAACCGTATCAGAGTATCTTTGATGTGTTTATTGTTCCGCCAGCGAACCAACAAAAGGGGGCCACGAAAAATCGTCTGCTCCAAATCGGCTGCTCCGAGTAGCCACGGCTCATAGCTCCGCCGTGCTTGCATGGCGTCACATCCGGGTGTTCGCTTTTAGCCAATCAGGGCTCGCGCAAAAGGGACACTTTTGAAAGGGACACAAAATGGACAAAACACGGGAATACCGCCCCTGGTCGAGCGACTCAGAAAGTATCCGGCAGATCACGATGAGGACCTTTACTGGTTGCGCCACAGCTCCTGAGGATGTTTGCCCTTGCTCGCTGGTGTACACTCATTGCCGCGAGTAATTTTGGCAACCGTCTAAAGTGTGATAGAAGCGAAAGAAGATCGGGGCGGTATTCTCGTAACTGTCCCTTTTGGATACGTCCCTTTTGAGTCCCTTTCATCGTGACGTACTTCCGGTTAAGCAGTTGGCGTTGGCTGTAGGTTTGTTGCGCTTGCGTTACGTCACTTCCGGTTGTTTGCTTTTAGCCAATCAGGGCTCGCCAAAAGGGACACTTTTGAAAGGGACGCAAAGGGGACAAAACTCGAGAATATCGCCCCTGATGCAAGCTTGATTCTCGTGACAACGGCGGGGAACCAGACAGTATGATGGGCTTGAGCTGAAATAACTGCCACAGACTTTTCATTTGGTTTTTTTGTAAAGTCTGAAGGAGAGATAACTTTTGGAGGACACCGAAGTTCTGGGCGTATGCGCCATTCCCCATGAAATATCATTATAACCACCACCACCATCATCATCATCATCGTTTGAGAATACGAAAGCACAGGTGGGCTGCATGGTATTCTGAGATCGCTTTGTGGTTTATTCACGCATATTCAGGCGCTATAGCTGAGATAGGATTGAGCTTCATCATTGTTTAGTCCAGCGTTCTGAAAAAGCGTCTTCCTTCCCCATCGCCCTGCAAGAAGTCCAGCTCGCTCTTTAGCAGCGGTGACGTGGAATCACGTGACACGTCACAGCCAGCGGGGACGTTAGGACGAAGCATACGCGCGTTCTCCACCAATGGAGCTTTTTCTTGTGACCGGCGACGTGTTTTCGTTCCGTGGGTCACCAATGCCTTTTCATGAAACCTTGCTCGTACGTAGGTCGTCGTATCCATAGACGCAGCAGACTAGCCAGGATGCTAACCGTCAATAATAATAATTGCGGTCATCGTATTCGTTGACGCGTGGACAATCCGAAGCCATTGGGATCATCATTATTGCCGTCGCAGCCTTGGTGGAAGCAGATTTATCCAGCATGTGTATGTAAACTGCAGTAAACTATTGTAATTGTCTGCAGTGGTATTGAATGGAGATAATGGTGATGACGATGAATTTATTTTGCCCCCCAAAATTAGCAGTGGCTTAGCTCGGCTACCTCAGGATATACATAGCGTGAGCTAACGTTCAGCTGGTTATTCTTGGGTTTCCTGGTTGTCTAGGATTCGCTGATTAGAATGCTTACTGCTGCTAAAACGATTTCCAATACAATCCAATTTAATCAAATTCAATTAAATCCAAACCAATCCAATCCACTCGCGGCGGCGGCCGCTCCGACACGCCAGCTATGCGCCGTGAGACGTCACTGCTCGCGCATGCGGAGCACGGCTCTCCAGGAACCACGCGAAAAGGCTCAACCTCGGCCAGTGTAGCTCACGCTACAAAACTTTGTGAAAGCCGACAGGGGAATTTGCAGCCTTCCTGGATTCCCTTCCCCCTCTCAGATGGCGGCCTGCAGCCCTTGGGCGCGAGCGGCGTCCTCGGCCAGTTGGACGACCTTGATCTGTGCATCGGGACTCGAGCTACATTAAATTATACCATTATCACCATCATAATCAAAGAACTATCAAAGGCTGCGTTCCAATTCGTGGACAGCTTAGTAGACAGGCTACAAAGCAGTCAGATTAGACGTCTAATGGAAGCAGAATTCGAACGGCGCAGCGGTCACCAACGCAGATGACAACTTTGTAGCCGACATGTTGAGAAACGCACGCCGCACGTTTCGTAAGTAATATTACCGTTATTATTACCAACATTGTGTAATTTAAAAACAAAACAAAAGCATCTTCACCCCTACTAAACTATACTACATATTTCAGTAAAATAAGAAGTTGATTTGTCGGAACATTAGTGCGCAAAAAGGTGGCGCTGGCGTCGCTTAGTAGTTTATACAGGAAGGTAACCTGCATCTTTGCTGACTTCGGCGCTGTCTCTTCGAGGCAGTCTTCCTTGACTGCTTCATTCGATTTGGAACGGGGCTTAACATGGCGTACTTTCCGCGAAGATGGCAACGAAGCCGTCTAAAGGGGAATTGGAACGCACCCAAAGATTACATTATGGAGGATACCGGAGGCGTTGTTGCCAAGCCTGGCCGCCTAGACGCTGCCCCACTACCGCCATCTACGGCTTCGCTTGGAACGCTCCTTATGTTCTCTTGAGCAACGGCCCAACACGCTTTGTTATTCGGCCTCAGTGGCCTAGCGGTAAAGTCTGGCGTTTTCATGCAAACGGCCTGGCTTCCCGCCCGAGTGGTTCCGACCGACAGTTGTTTTCTGCTCCAACTTGTTCTCTTAGGTCAATTTACACGTTCTTATAGAAAATAAGAATGGTTTGTGTAGTGCCGCGACGGTACGACGGAGAGACAACGCACACGTTAAAGGTGGAATCCAAGAGTGCGTTCCAATTTCCTCTTTAGACGGCTTCGTTGCCGTCTCCGCGGACAGCCGCCATGTTAAACGCCGTTCCAATTCGAACGAAGCAGTCAACGAAGATTGCTTCGAGAAGACGGCATCAAAGTCAGCAACGATGCAGGCTACTTTCCTATGTAAACTAATAAGTGCCGCCAGCGCCACCTTTTTGCGTATTAATGTTGGAACAAAAGCACTTGTTCTTTACTTTAAATATTTCTTATAATTTACTAGTTGTGAAGATGACTTGTTTAATTTTTAAATCACGTAATGTTGGGGATAATAACGGTATAGCGGACAGAACCATGTCCGCGTGTCTGTCAAGGCTTGTTGAAGGCACACGATTTCCCTATGGAGGTCTTGATGGACGGTCCATACAGTTTTGTCGTCCGCGTAGACGAGGAATTGCATGCAGATGCCAGGCAAGTGGAAACATACTAATATTAAAAAGGAGGGCCGAAATAACCGACCCCTGAGGTACACCGCGAACTGGTGTGAGGTGGCTATAGCTTGCTCCGGCAATTCGTATAGAAAAAGACATTTTAGCAGGAAAGGTCTAGATGAAAGAGCACGGCTTGACTGGGAGGCAAAGACTTCGGAAAGTTTTCAGGATAGCCTCGTGGCTGACGTTATCGTAGGGCTTGTGGATGTACATGGCAAGGACTGTCCGCACTTTGCGTGAACGACCGCCTAGTAACACCATTGACGACAAGTGGCTATGCCTATCCTCTGTACCCAAGACGAGGTCTAAACCAAATCCAACTTTGTGAAGGTAGATGACTTTCGTGCCATTTTGAACTGAGGTACGAACTCTAGCAGCCATAAATTTTAGGGAATTATTACTCTACGTACAAACATATAGGCAACGCCTTTTACCTGACCTCCAACGCAGGCGCCTCTTGCGTTCAGGGTCAAGCAAGCGCAGATGAGGTTCTTTGCGCTGACGGTAGCGCCACCGACCTAACCCATGCGCAGCGGCTACGGCTTCTGCAGTGAAAGCGTCTCATCCCTTGTTCGTTTCAAGGGAGGTTGCGAAGAGATAAACAGAGGAACGCCGTGCCATAGAAATGACGCAAGGCGAAGGCAATATCACACATCACTTTGCGTTTGCTCCCACAGCGTCACTGTGCCGATCAGCATCTGTGTTTTATTTTGCCTGGGAATAATGAGCGCCCTGGCTCCACCCCCAGCCTGAAAACCGAGCTTTCGCTCCAAAAATCTGGAGTAACCTCGTCCACAAAGACAAAATTTGTGTTGCACGTGAGCACTTTGTCTACGACGCAAAATTTTAATATGGTGACCGCTGTCCATGCTTTAAGAGATACAACTTGCTCATACCGTTCGCCCGAATTTTGTGCCGCATCTACACTCTTAGCCAATTCCTGGTTATACGGCCCGCATGCAGGCGGGCCGCCGCGTCAATTTAAAGCCGCTTATAAAGCGGCGGTTCAGGCGGTCTCGAGCGCAAGTGGCCCCCCAAACACGCGGCCCACCGAACACGCGGCCCGGCGTTTAAGCGGCCCTCTTGAGGGCCGCCTAACCAGAGGGTTACCTAAACCCCGGGCCTTGTGTTCGGCGGGCCACTGGCCGTAATTTTTCTACGCGGCCCGTTATGCTAATCTATTCCCGCTTACGAAGCGGCCCCCAAATCATACGGCCCCTGAAATAAGCGGCCTTGTTGCTTTTCACCAAAAAAGAAAAAAAAAATCCACTCGGCCAGAATTGATTTTATCCGTTTTTCTTTTCGCTCGCATTGACAGGCCAACGCCAGCACCCCGTGACGAATGCTCTAACATGTTACATCATGCGAGGCATGTAAGCACATATATACGTAACCCTACGGAGAATCGTTAACCTGGGTCTACTACAACACATCAAGAGGCAGATATCATAACCACTGCGCCACGAACCACGGGCTGCTGGGGAGTGCAAAACAGGGGCTTATAAGTATTCTGCATGCTGTTGCGCGTCAAGCAGGAGTCTTAACACATTCGGCGGCGTGTCTTAACACATCCGACTGAAACCACAGCCCCTTGAAAACAGTGCGAAGGAAACGGAACCGAAAACGAAACCGAAAGCAGTAGGTGGCGGAGGGTGCCTCAATTCACCCGCGCCCCGCGTACACGAAGACGCTGGCATCGAGGCGCAAACTGTCGGCGCTCATTAGTGTCATGACACGGCCGGGCTGGAGGAGCGGCGGGCGCGCGCGCGCGCTCGCCGCTCCTCCAGTCCGGTCGTGGTCATGATGAACTACTTCGCTTCACTTCTCCTAGACGGCAGCATCTCCTAGACGGCATCCGAATGAACAATGTAGAGAGAAAGATATACGTCTCGAGCGCGGCCTATAGGGGCGCCACTGAAATCCCCCTAGCGGCCCGTTTCGAAAGCAGCCGCGGGAGTCCGCGCCCCGCTCCCCAGTGCGCCGCGGCTTTTGCGGCACGTTCACGACTGAGATTTACCGTTTGCGGGCGTTTGAAATCTACGTTTCTGTGGAGCAGTCACTGTGTTCGCAAATGGGGTGTGTTTACGAGAGTGTGAATGTTTCTGACGCGATTTTAGTGTGGTATATTCGGTCTGTATAAGCGCCAGGTGTGTGCCACAGGCCAGGGTCGCGGAACCGGCGTATGATGGAGCCGATTGTAGTTACACTGACCTGAATTTACTAGCCGTGTCTCCATAACCACCGGTTTCTCAGATGTTCATGTTATGACTATACACTACGATTTAAATCGGTTTTGTGCGCTTACATAATCAGCGGAGCACTCATACCTGACAGCACGCCAGAGACATTTGCCAATATCTTACATCAGATATTGATCACCACCATTTACAAGCCAGTCTGTGTTAATTTCGGGAATATTCAACAAAAGTACGATGGACAATGCATAATTATACTCGGGGATCAGCACACCACCGAGTCGTCTTGTCGTGAGGTGAGCGCCCGCAAACATTCATGTGCTACATATATCCTCTGCGAGCAGCGCGGAGACGGGCTTAGAATACAATCCGCGTCCGCGACTAAATGCTTCTTCGAAATATCGTCATATGGCACAGGGAGCCTGCAGAATAAAGCAGAAACTGAAATCAGAGGGCCTTATCACATACCACACTCTTCCAACGACACCTTAATTCATCGCTTAATTGTTGAGCAGCCTACCCTGTATACTTCCAAAAATGCGTCCGCCGTACGATCAGCTCTTCGTTGAAGTAGAAAAACAAAATGAAAGTGAACGCGACATTTGTGTGTGGGATTACTAAACCGTTCATTGCTTGATTCCGCTCCGCATTTGTACACAGCGTCCCCCTCCCCTCCCCCCCACCGTTTTCCGCGAAAAAGCAGCGCATTTCTCGTATAGTTGGTCTAGTGAACCCTACCTGGGTTAAGTTTCGACGAACGTCTTTAGCATGTTAGAAGCTGCACTGTTGTTTTTTTCATTTTATTATGTTTCTTAATTCCGCACTTGCACAGCATTTTTTTCCGTGGTTTGATTAACTTGCCTTGGTTCTTGCTATATGTCGTGTGTGGGCACATATTTAACGACGCACAGGCTTGGAATTTGCTTAACATTTTTCATAATTTATATTCTTATAACAGACATTAGTTATTGTCCAGGATTGGGTAATCCCATCCCCGAAACACATTTTTCTGCGACGTAGGTATTCGAAATAAATCCGCGTTCGTTGTCCACGCTGCGAAATGAAGCCAACCTCTCATTGTGCCAGTACCAGGTCTAAACGAGGCGACAGCAGAATTCATTTGTGCCTGATGTTTTGGAGGTGACATGGGTGATATGCTGCTGTCGTCGCCGACGCCCGGAATAGCGGCGACGAAGCGCGCAGAACCGCGTCCCCGGGTAGCTCTTGCAGGCGATCGCGTACTCTACGAAGACGCAGCTGCTTTTTAAGTGGCCTAAACGTATTCTTTGCCTCTAGACGTCACCATACAAGTTTTTTTAGGGCGCGGAAAGGCGAAAAGAAGCGAAACAGAACCAAAACACTGCACGAGCCCCTATCAGCCACGCAGCGCAAATCCCGTCAACGCCGCGGAGAAGCGGCGGCAGGCGGCGCAGCGATCGCGAAGCTCGAGGCGTATAGGCCTCCTGCGCTGGAGTTTTGGCGACATGCAGCGCCCCTAGCGGGCAACGCCTCTGGTTAGTACAAAAGCAGACGACCCCCGCCGCCCTCCATGTGTTTTCAATTACAAGCCAGAGTGAAAGTTGGTTGTGGCGCTTTGTGGCGAGTTTAAACAGTTTAAATGACTGCATATTGTATGAAATAGCCCTTAAAGTAGTTGCAGAGGCTAAATAAAATAATATCCGCTAAAAGAAGTCGATTTGTCGGCTTTCTTTTAGCGAGCTTTCGCGATGGTCGCGGCATGGGACAGTATCGCCAGGTCGGGTGGTTTAACTGTTTCACGACAGTTACAGTTTTTAAGTGCGATGCACTTTATAAGCGACCCCGAACCTTCCGCCGTCCGCATTGCTCCTCCTCCTCTCCCCTAGCAACGGCGCGAGGAGTGGAGAGGAGCGTCTGTAGCAACGGCGCAGCGACGTCACACCCCACGTGACCCGCGCGCGCTCCGCCTCCCGCGCCGTGGCTGCGCACGCCCGCGCCGGCTCCCGCACCGCTCCTCGCGCCGTGACGTCACACTCCCACGTGACCGCGCGCTGGCGCCTTTGCGTCTGCTCCCCCTCTCCTCGCGCCGTGACGTCACATGCTCTGCAGCTGGCGCGCCTCTCCCCCCGTTAGGTTTGCACTCACCCTCGGCGCGCGCCTCTCCCCTCGCCTGACAGCTCCCCCTCGCCGGTACTGCCCCTCTCAAGGCGATGGCAGAATTACTACGCCGTGTACTCTCGGCGCAAGAAATGCATTCGCACTTCCTCACGATTCCCTTCGGGGAGGTGGGGGCAATTTTTTTTCTTCTTGCGTGCGGTCGGCAAAGGAAAGTTCACGAGTAGCATAAACAAGGAACGCTGCTCATCCTATATCCTGAGGTAACTGCAAAAGGTTGCTTCAGCGGGAGCATGCAAGCGAACGCAAGAATTGCGCAGCCGACCCAGCTGACACTGCTGGCCTGGCACCGCCTTAGAAACGAGTGGAAATTTTGTTTCGTATTTTCGCAAACTAAATGATTCTTGCGTAACATTTTACGCCGCACGATTTACGAACAGGAGGGTACATGTATACTAGCGTGTAGGTGGGGCAATATCGCCAAATAAACAAATTAAGCGCTATTAAAGGACGCAAAACATGCACCAAATCACACGCCCGCTGCCTGCAGAGATGTGTACTTCTATAACACCACATAACACAGCATAACATAACACAGCCACATACACGGCGCGGGGCCCCGAATATTTACATACGATCATCACTGACTGTGTTGGTTCCCTAGTGCAGGGGTCGTCGAATCTAAACGCCGACACCCCAGTTTTGACTTCAAATGGAGTTAGACAGCGAGGTAAGAACAGAGAATTGGCGTCCTCCAGTTGAATTGCACCCCCATCTTCACACTTCGCCAGATTTTGTCAAATATCATTAGAAATTCGCTGAATTTTTTCTCTTTGCATTCAAAGGCCCCCTCCTCCTCCTCCCCCCCCCCCCCCCTTCCGATTTGCCGTCCAGCCCTCCGCCGTGTCGGCTGCATGGAACTCAGCCGTTGCTGACGCTCATTCTAGGCTATTAAGTGCGAACTGGGAATGTATACTGCAAGAGCGTAATTAAGTAAAGCGAAAGCAAACAAGGAAAGCGAGCGGCCTCTTAGTTCGCCCGACCACTTTGTTTTACGGCCACTATAATTTCGGAATCGCAAAACAGATTTCACGCTTCTGACGGTCGCGGCAATTTGTCACTGAGACACGCAACAAAACGGCAAGCTAACGCTGCACCGTGTATTCGTAACGGCGCCGCAAACGAGCACTGTTTAATGAAAGTGCACGCATAGTGTGCAGGTACGCAAAAGAGCGGCGCACCGCAGCAGGCGTGCCTGCGGTCCGCCGGACTCGCTGGCTTTTTAAAGCGCGATCATCACCGATTGCGTCACTCTTCTTGGCTGTTTTTGAGAAGTCTCTGTGACCTAGAGTATTAGTTTAAACTAGAAATTTCACCTAAAATTTTGCTTCGTACGACCATCGATCGGTGAACCTGCGAGTAGCAGACGCCGTCACGGTCCCGCCACTTTCGTCGGCGCTGTAAACGTGTTAAGCGCTGCAAAGCTTCTCCCCCTAATGCCAAGTTGATCGCTGAAATAGATCGGACGCGTCGGGGATGAACTGGTGGCCACGTCGCAAAATAATCGGGAGCGTCGAGCTCAGTTTGCTTCTGTCAACACGGGATCCTATGGGACCCGCGCAGCTTTGTACTACCCGGAAGTACTGCCCGGAAGCCGCTTGCGCAGCGCCCCCTGGGCAGCGCAGGAGGCCTATAAGGCGCGTTCGTAGACCTACTTCCGCTTGAATTCCTCGCGCAGTCGGCAGAGCGCTGGGTACCTCCCGTTGCCGCGAGAGAGTTCCTGGCTCGCATCCGGGCGCAGCCGCGTCAATCGAACTTTTTCCGGCGACGTCAATTACGTGACGGATATGACGCCTGTCAGATCTTGGTGTACCCGGGCATAAAACACTTTCATGTTAAAACGTTTTACAGAGCCCCTTTGAGGCTTTCAGCTTTAGTAAGTAGGTCATCTCTAGCGTGCGGTAATATGAATATTAATATACTAGCTTAAAAGACAAACTAAGCATCTATCCCTTCCGACATGCTGTTCACGCGATCGACCCAACTTACGTTCCGAGCCCCTTGAGGAACCCGAGAGTGTCCCGTCTAAATGTTTCTAAAGCAAGGCTTTACTAATTTCTACTAAAGGTTTACTAATTTTTAGTAATTTAGTACTAAAGCTTTACTGACGAAGTTGTAACGCCATAAGGGGAGCTTTTTTATTGATCCGGTAAGGTGCTAGGGGAGACTGGGCAATGGGGTCAGAAAAAAAGGAGAGGCATCACTTGGCAGTCGATGGGAACGAAGCTTCCTTGGTTAGCTTTGGTGGCTTCCCCGTGTAACCCAACGCGCAAAAGTTCGAACGAGTTCTGCAAACCCGTTGTCCTGGCGAAAAAAAAGTGCAGAACAGTTTTCGTTGCCTTTTTTGTCGTTGAGCCCATCGCTGGTAGTCGCCTGACTTAAATTTTGTCCAAGTCCTCGTACGCATCGCCGAAGCGGCGCAGTTGGTTCCCGTCTTGCTAACCGAACTGCACGTACTGCGGCTTGCCTGAAGATACCGTGGAAGCCGGAGCACCGCCCGACGAGTTGCTCATCCGGTCAGACTCGATGTTGGCCTTCTCAAGGAGAGCCATGGCAGGTTGTGCGGCGGCGGAGTCGGGCTCACGTTCGGGCCGCTGCTTCTTGGCCCCGCCGAGAGTCACGGCGGTGATGAGGACTACGAGAATGAGGAGAGCCGTAGCCGAAATTATCACGGCCTTCTTCAAACTCAGGCGGTCTTGCGCAAAGAAGCGGACGCTCTGGCGCTGCCCAAGAAGCTCGGTAGCGGAGGACGCCTCGTTTACGAATTCCTCAGCCATGGGGGAAGCAGGGACAGCGTCGTACTGCGTCAGCGACGAGACGTGGTTTCGCGGTGGCGGGCGCAGCGCGTGCCACCACCTTGGATGCCTCTGGTGGTGGTGAAAAAATTGGCTCATACCCATCAAGGAGGATAGGCCCAAAAAATGGGGCTCTAGTTGACACACAAGTGGAAAATGAAAATACGCAAATAGAGAACAATACAGCGTCGTGCTTCCATTTTACCTACGAACTCATCTAACGTTCCAGCGCTTCGATATGAAGATCGTTTTGAACAGTACTTTGAACATAACTAAGCAAACCTGAACACGCTGAACACGCTTGGTAGCTACATGTCGGAAAGGACCTCTCGAGTGAGGGTTGGCAGTGCTCTTTCGAATGTATACGTGCAGGAAAATAGCGTCCCTCAAGGCGGTGTCTTGAGCTGTACACTCTTTATTGTTAAGATGAACTCTCTTCGGAAGGCATTGCCACTAACCATTTCCTGTTCTGTATATGTAGATGACATTGAAATATCTTTTAAGTCCTGTAACTTTTCAATTTGTGAACGCCAAGTCCAGCTTGGGGTGAACAAACTTGCTGGCTGGGCGGACGCAAACGGTTTTAAACTGAACCCTGTAAAAAGTACCTAACGTTGTGTTCTCCCGGAAGCGCGGGATTAAGGCAGACCCTGAGATCACCCTTCATCACGCATCTATTCCTGTAAAAAAGGAGCACACGTTTTTAGGTGTCATACTTGATGAAAAACTGACGTCCATTCCACACATCAAACAACCTAAACATAAATGTCTGAAAACACTAAACATTCTCTAAGTCCTCTCCCACCAACCTTATGGCGCAGACAAAGAACTCCTTCTCCGTGTCTTTACCGCCTTAGTCAGGTCTCGGGTAGACTACGGTAGTGTTGTGTATGGGTCGGCATCAAAAACAGCACTAAAAATGTTTGACGCAGTGCTCCACTTGCGCCGGCGCCTTGCGTGTGGTGCGTTCCGCACTAACCCGGCCCAGAGTCTGTACGCTGAAAGTAACAAATGGTGCCTGGACCATCAACGAATGTACATTGATTTATTATATGCTTTCAAGGTCTCATCATTGAATAATCATCCTTTTAAACCTGTCCTCAACGATACATCTACAACCCAGCTATTCTCAAATCGTCCATCTGTGTCTTTGCCCTACTCTCTGAGGGTGAGAGAGGAAGCTTCAGGTATTTCCGTTGGGTTTTTAGATGTATGTACATCATAATCATCATTTTCTGACGTTATACCACCATGGCAACTGCAGCCTGTTTGTTGTGATGTTTCTTTTATGAAAATAGATAAAAACAGGGTTCCGAGAGCTGCGATTCTGCAGCATTTCTTGTCGCTTCAGGATAAATATAAATGTGCAGAATTCTATAGCGATGCCTCTGTTAAAAATATAAGAGGAAGAAGAGGTAGCTTGGCAGCTGCCTCCTACTATCACCGTCATTGTAATGATCCATCCGCCATTAAAGATTCGCTCACGTCCCGCGGTCCTCGCCTCGGTTCTTCAACAGCCTCTGAAACTTCAAATACGGTGTCATGCGCCGCTCATGGTCCCAACTTTAATTCTTGCAGAACCATGAATGTACACACCACTGTCTTCTCACCAGAAGCATATGGCATTTTACTCATCGTTCAGCACATTCTTAAAAAACAAATTCATAAGGCCGTCATCTTTACAGACTCTGACTGTTGTGCGTGCATTGACTTCACACAGACCCAGAAAAAACCACATTGTCAATCTTGTATTTAATGCCATATTGTTTATATATGCTAAACATTTTCACTAATCCTGTGCTGGGTTTCAGGGTATGCTGGAATCGCGGGGAATGAGACCGCGGATCAAATGGCCGCCGCTGTTGCACTTGCAAACACAATGGACATAACAACAGTACCTTACACTGACCTCAAGCCACACATGAGACAACACCTTCACGAAACATGGCAAGCGAGCTCGAGTAAACAGACAGACAAGTTACACATAATAAAACCACACTTAGGACAATACACTAGTGACTCACACAACAGATTCATCGAAGTTGCTCTAGCTAGTTTACGGATAGGCCACACACACGCGACAAACTCCTATCTGCTCACTGGATCTCCAAGACTCCTGTGTAGCAGGTGTGGGGAGGGCCTATCCGTACTTCACGTCCTTATTACATGCAAAGCACGCCACACAACAAGATGTAAGCACTTCCCTCAACTCTACAGACAAGACATTCCACTACACCCAGCACTCTTTCTGGCGGATGATCCCGTGATTCCGGTACAACGCACTTTTAAGTTTCTCAGTGACATCAAGTTTTTACACCTCATTTCCTATCACGCGTAGTTTTTTTTCAAACCTTATTTCATGCCATGCACCATCACAGCCTGGCCTTTTACACCAGCCATCCTCATTGTCGTTTACTGATTTTACTTTTGTTTTGTTACACGATTTTAGAGTTTACCTTTACATCCTTCATACCTAACCACTGTTTTGGCGCTCTTTGCCCTCGTTGGCCTTGCGCCATTAAACGCCAACATCATCATCATCATTATTGTTGAACCTTTCCTCTCGGTGAATCTATAATCTCGACAGACATTAAGGCTTGATTGGACCTTCCGTCTCGGTGGATCTTTCGTCTCGTTGGACATTCAGGCCACAATCGCTCCCCTGATTGCGTCACTGCTCATGACACGTAGCGCGAAAGTTGAAAGTTTGACCTTGCTTTTTGAGTTGTTCTAGTTCAGAAAACGTCTTTCGTGGCTGCATTGAGGCTGAGGTAGTTACTAAAATGTACTTATTTCAAACTGAACGGGGCCTATTTCCTCTTCAGGGCCCCTTTAAAAGCACTGACAGCTTCCACCCGGCGCCTGACCGGGCGCAACATACACGAGCTCGCAGCCTCGTTCCCAACGGCCGCACTTACTCACCGTGAGTCACTTAGCGGCCACCACGCGCGTGGAAGCGCGTTTACTTTCGCTATGCAAAGGCAGCGGCGAGCATTGCGCAACCACATTCCGGTTTTCTACCTCGCACCCTCTCCCGCACAACTCCGGCAACTTGGCCGCTGTCATGGAAGAAAGAAAGGCTACGGTCGCCGTCGTCGTGTTGTCCCCCTCTCACATAGCCTTCGGCGAACATGTGCGTGAGTGGCGAAAGGGGCGTGCCGTGCGCCTTTTGTGCTACTTGCATTTTTAAAAACCGACCGGGCGGCGTCCTCGCGGGTTTGTTGACGCGTGCACGCGCGTGCTAGTGGATCAACAAGACCGCCAGCGGTTCCTGCGCTCTTGAACTGATTAACGACTTCCGGTGGGCCACGCTACGCATTCCCCGAAGTGTTGGACCTGCTGTACTGCTGAGCGGAAGACACAGTGAGATCTGCTGTCGGGACAGTTGGTTTGTGTTTGTGTGGCCTCGCCGCAGTGCAGTGTCCACTCCTCCCCGACGAGATTGCTTGCGCATCGGGCAAGTGTGGAGGATTACTTGTCGGCGGTTCCTTTCAAGGGTGAGCGTTTGCGTGTTTCCGTTTCTTTACTTCTCTTTCCACTGAACTCTGACAAGGTCACGTCGCAATAAGGAAGCGTGGCTAAAGACAGAACCGCCGCGAAGCGGATGTGTCCAATTAAAGCGATTGTTGGGTAAAGGGAAAACAATCGCAATGAGTTCGAGAATGACTTGGGATCAGCATGTGGGAAAGAAGTAATTTCGTCACAGCCAACGCTTAGTTCTTCACGGAGAGAATTGTTCCTATCGAACACGTCGCAGCGCGAAGGTGGCGAAGACTTGGGAAGCACACGGGACAAGCGCTTGTTCCGTCTGCATTCCAAGTCTTCGTCACCCTTCGCGCTGTAATGTATTGCAATGCTGAGTACCAAACTGCCCAACGACATGTTCTGCAGAATCGCCCCGGTGAGCCGTATGGTCTCGTGATATACATAGCTGGCACATGACGTCATCACAACCCTTTCTTGTGACCTACTTACACTTTTTCAGTTCTCCGAAAGATACAAGCACCAGATAAGTGTGCAGCCGCTCGCCGTGCTTGTGGGTCACAGACATGGAAGCTACGATGGCGTCAGGGCAAGCGATCTACAGTTGAACCTTGTTATAACGAACACTTATGCAGAGATTTATCGGCTATAGCGAACTATAAATACAGACTTTGGTTGGTCACGCTTTATTTCAATGACACTTATTCTTTTATAACGAAACTGAAAACGTGAGAGCTGTGCGGACTACCGGATATAACGAAGAAATATTTGACCAGGAGGCTGAGAAGTTAATTGGAAAATCCCCCCGTAGTCCTAAACTACAGAAGTGTAAAGGCCCTTTTGTTTGTGTACACTGTGGAAAACTTCATTCTACTCAGTGCTGTGAGTATCCGCCAGACGAAGATCACATCATAAATAAGGACGCAGTCCTGTTTTGTCAACTGAACTCTGTACTGTTGTAATTTCATGTGCTCATGTTCCGGCTCATTGAGCTCGAAATGCAACAAGAAGCAAGGTTAATGGTTACCTTGTGTATAGTGGGTTTGAATCATCAAAGAATGCATTTTTGTATCAAGTATTTTTGCGCGAGGCAGGTGGTCGACTTGTTATAGCCGAGTTTTACCTCTACTGTTATAAAGAATGTCGGTTTAACGATCTAATTTGCTGTCCCGATACTACTTCTTTAAAACGAGGTTCGACTGTATAGCACCCGACTTTGACGTACTGTCGCATCGCCAAGCGCCTGCACTTGCTACTCAACCAACGGCCGGGACTTTATTGGCGGAAACTAATCTCCCCTGTATCGTACAGATGTGACCGATAGTCATAAATCAAAATTTATTCATTTTCTCGTGCTGCCATCTGAACACGTATATAGCAATCACACATTCTGCAAAGGCGACAAGGAAACCTATCTGTCCGCGTGTAATGCTTCATATGTCGCACTTTCGCCGTATACAAAGATGCCGCTACCCAAATGCCCTAGGGCCTTCGTATTTTGATATTGGAAGCTAATGTTAGCCCTGGTAAAATGCCGTCCAGCAACGCAATTCTTCGAAGTTGTGAAGCCGACTTCAAAGGGGCACGGTGTATAGCGCTTCATAGCGATACATGGGGTCTTATAGGAGTATTTAATAGGAGGTTGTAGTGCATTCTTACTCTCATATCAGACTCCCTACATTGGCCCTAAATGTCTTCCCAGCGAGGTATTTGTGCATAGTTGTAAAGTCGACTTGAAAGCGGAGGTGTTTAGTAAAGTCGCTATGGTCATCCTCTCTTTGCTATCGGGCAGCTTTATGTCACCTGGAAAAATGTCTCACCAGCGAGGTACTTGTGCATAGTTGTGAAGCTGACTTTAAAACGACTAGCGGAATATCAGAGCGGCTTACGCATTTATCTGGCAATTCCCACTTGGGAGTTCGTTCCCGCAATTGATTTTTGTAACACCTGTTAGAAAAGCACCGCATAGCTGCTGGACTGTAAAGACGATTTTACCTTGTCGCCGATTATAGCACCAACGACAGGACGAAGGTGACGAAACGGGACTAAAAAAGATCATGGCACATACTAACAGAACACTAACCAGTTACTTGTCACAGTATCCACTACGTACTACGTTTGATTGATTGATTGATTGATTGATTGATTGATTGATTGATTGATTGATTGATTGATTGATTGATTGATTGTAGGGTTTAACGTGCCGACGCAGCGCAGGCGATGAGGCGCGCCGTAGTGAAGGGCTCCAAGTTAATTTTAACCACCTGGGGATCTTTAACGACTAGTTACTTCGTACCTTTACTAACTGGCCATGCATACATGCCCTAGTAAAAAGATATGCGGGTGACAATGTGGATCGGCTGAGCGCGCATCACGACATAGACTCATTCTGTACGCGCATACCACACTTCGATAACAAATGAATAGAGCAAGAAAACCGACGGGATGCACGAGCGAGTGTAACTTGGTTACCTTAGAATTACGTCTGCTCTTCTGGCTTTTATAGCCAGCAGCGGAACGTTCTCTGATTGAGTCAGTGGGCTTGTCACAAAAATCAAATATTTTAGCGATAACTTTGAAAAAAAAAAAAAAAGAATTTACATTTGAACGTATACAAGTAACCCCGTGGGTTTGCAAAAACGTTTTAATCGTGATTTGGAATGGGAAAAGTGCTGTAGTTATTATGCTCAATAATTCATAGAATTATGTTACAATCAGTGAATGTTAGTGTCAAACAAGCAGCAGTTACTAAGTGCACGGTCTAGACTGTAGTAACGATAGCATTTAGGGTCCATATTCAGTAGCGGGACCGCCGTACCATTCTGGGGGATATTAAAGTCCGTAAATACAACCCGTTAGTACCTTTTTAGTAAAAGTTTGTTACAAGTACTTTCTGAAGGCGAGCACAGAAACAAGCGAGTGAGTGGCATCTCGCATGTCTGCATGGCTTTCGCGTTTAATAAAGCGGCCACAAAATTCCCACGAATAAAACCTAGATTAGCACCTCACCACGCGTATAAACTACATAAAACTACAGAGGTTCCTGCGTGCAGGTTTCGAGTAGTACAGTCGAAAGCTTTATGACAGCAAACACGGGAGCGCGTGTCGCTTCTAAGTAGACACAGAGCGGTCTAGGGATGGGATGATAAACTTTCGCAGTTCCTACATTCGGCGGATCGGCTCCCTGACAACGATTGATTGCGCTGTTTCCTGCTGCGGTTGCTACGTTAGATATCGGGAAACGATTCCAGAGAATACTTGTGCCGATGAGGAGCTCTTTATCAAGCGCGAAACCCAGCGAACGCATTAGAACGTTTGCTCTTCCCTGCCCGATTGGGTGATAAAAAATGGGTTATCCTCCGTGACGTGACTAGTGCAGCAGGCAGCTGCGCGATGAAGCGGTTTCAGGACGTGCAACCGCTGAACACACAAACTGCGAGAGCGCGCCAGCCTCTCACCATGCATGTATTGAGCGGCACGCGCTCCCATGTTTACTGTCACAAAGCTTTCGACTGTACACGCACACAAATGTGTGCTTGTAATCATGCTAGGAATAAAGGTCGATTTTTTTTATCTCGTAACTTTTTCAGCCACATTAAGAGAATATTGGACATTCGAAGTCACTATTTCGCGAATTTGCATACTCTATTCGATTCCCAAATTTAAACATTCGCATACCGTTGGGTGAAATGCAGCCTGACCCTATCGCGTAGTAAAGGCGTGATTGCGCTGTCGGGCAAAGAAATATTACCGCAGCAAGGTGTGTCATTCGTAATGACGTGCTTTCGAGCACCAAGAAGCCTGAAAATAACCCTCTTGAACGCGCCGGCTGCAGCCTTCACGGTCACGTGATAGTGATGAGTAACGCCGACGACCTTGCGACGTCGAAGGAAGCCTAAAGAAAAAGAAATGGGCAGAGGCGCTCAGATAAACAATGTTTTCTAAAGTAACGTGGGCGCTGGCGCTGTGCCACGCGACTTGCTTGATGAGGTTTTAGTTAGTAAGCTTATAGTGAAGAGAGATTAGGCAATCTAGTTTTCGACGCCCATTACCTATCAATGGATGCTAAGCATAAATTTACACGGCAGCGAACGTGCCCAAGTGCTATTTCTTGCTTCGTTGTGTTACCCAGCTCCTGTTATCCATTTCGTGACTATTCATTTATCGGAAGCCTAGACCACACAGTTCATCTGTAATAAGCAGCGTGATAGAAACACCATGCGTCGACAGCGGCCTCCGCACAAAGTACCGTACACTGTCAAATGGTTTACACCTTTTTCGTCTGTAAAGAACATCCTTGCACCTTGCCAAAAAGCAAAAAAAAAAGACACCCTTTGATAACAATAATACACCCTTTAAAGGGGTGTGTTGTGGTTTTGCTAGGGCATGAGGGTCTAATAAACTACAAAACACACTTAAAGGAAGGTTTCTTTCGGGGTTTTTTTTTTGCTACAAAGCAGGGGTTTTACAGACAGTAAAAACTCCCTTTAAGGGTGTAAATAATTTTACAGGGTAGAGACGTCACAGTGGTCCCAAATGGGTTTTCATGCTGAGTCTTTATAATTTTATTTCACACGTTTCATGGTTCATATTGATTTTTTTGTTCGTGCGCAGGTTTAACATCGTAAACATGATAACTATGAGCTAAATTTAGCCCTGAAGACTTGCATACGGGTAGGCATAGCTGGCGTCACGAAGTCGAAAGGGCGCTGGTGCAAAAAAAAAAAAAAAATTGGCCGCGTATCTGCTCCTTCCGTTGCAAATGCCGTCAAAAGACGATAGTCTTTATCGGCTTTTGCGAAGTAAATGCCTCCCTTCGCTTTCCCGCTCACCTCTCATGTGTTCCTCTTGCGTCGCGCTCCTCCCAAGGTAAAGACGCCAAAGGTTTGCTTAAATCATTTTAAATTTCCCGCGTTCCGCTGCTCCAAACCGGGTGTCTCGATGCGAACGCTAACGTACGACGAAGACGCGCGTTAATCGAGGCGCCCTACTTCAACGTTTATAGAACCGCGTTTCCCTGGTCCACGTGCGTTGCAAGCAGAACGTGAAACCCATCTAGTGGAACCTTTCGTAACTGTTGCCACTTGATTTCTTCAAATGCCGCCAGAAGCTACATGGCGCGGGCGACAGCAGGCGACGGCGGAGTGATATTTTTTTCTTCAGTTGATGAAGTATTTAATCTCGCCAAAATCAAACATGTACGATTTTTTATAAAGGAACGCTGCAAATATCACTTCTGTATTAATTTGTTGTCTTATATATGCGTAATGTCTTGTTGTTCTTCAACAATATTGACAAGTATGAACATTACACCGGACTTAGACGGGCACATTTAGCTGTGACTATATAAGACTGTTGCGCCGGCATTGTTTCAGTTTGGCCGGGTGGCCGGGGTGGCTGAATCGAGTCACAGACAGACAGACGGACAGACAGACATACAGGCATACAGACAGACCAAAATTTCTGGGTTTAAGTAGCCCAAGAAAGACTATCGTCTTTAAAAAAACAAACAAAAACAAAACGGTGCTTTGTGGCGCATTTTGTCGCTGTCAATACCTGTAAATCTACGGCGAAAACTCGGACCACAGCATACTCAATCCTGCAAGATAATTAGCCAAGATAATTATATCATTAAACAACTGAGGCTTTAAATATTAACAGCAAGACGGCAAGTAGTAATACGTGGTGTCGTTATTTTTTTTTTGCATTTTACTTTTTAAGCCACACAGCTAGCCGGCTTTACACATTAACGGCCCCATAGACATATGCTTAATTTTGAAACGAACCCTGACCGCTTGCCTTCGATTTTCGCACCAGCGGAGGTGCGTTTCATTTAGTGTTCCGTTTTAAATTAAGATATCTCTCCCTAGGACACAAGCATTTTCCCCTTACGGGAACAATATCTGTCACCGTATAATGTAGTATTGGCCAAAACCTCCACACGATGAAACAAAAGACTCTGATCGCTTGTTGCTGGTATTTGGTTCCCTACACCGGTTGCCATTTGGGCGTTATGTTCCTCATTATTAGCGGGAGAGATCTCGCCTCCATACCAAGGCCCTGGTCCAGTAGAAATACCATAGTCGGTACCTACAGTGAGCCTAATGTACACTCGGATACAGAATAAAAACGACAACGGAAGTCACCCCTGTGCCTCTCCACAGCAGCCGGATGTTCCTCCGCCAGGCGCAAGGATTGCGTTAGTGCGAGTATTTTGAACGTGGCACGAGTCATTCCCGTAATCTTTCAGACTGAAAATGCTCATAAGTTACGGCAGCGACGAGAAACACACTACGTGAGAAAAAGCAGACGATGTCGCCCAGTGGCGTAGCCAGAAATATATACCCTGGTGTAGTGATTGGGTGAATTAATTGACGTATTCATGGGAGGTTGTGGCCGTTACTACACCAGGGTGGCCAATCCTGCTCTGGTTAGGGAGTGCGTTGCCGGTCTTAGGCCAAGTTGTCACCCCGGATCCCAACCATGAGGCAGATATGATTCGAAGGATAAGAATGGGGTGGAGTGCATACGGTAGACATTCTCAGATAATGAATGGAAGCCTACCATTGTCCCTGAAGAAGAAAGTGTATGACAGCTGCATCTCACCGGTACTCACCTACGGGGCAGAAACTTGGAGGCTCACTAAGAGGGTTCAACTTAAATTGAGATGATAGGTGTAACATTAAGGGACAAGAAGAGAGCGGAGTGGGTCAGGGAGCAAACGCGTGTTAATGATATGTTAGTAGAAATTAAGAAGAAATGGAAGTGGGCAGGGCATGCAATACGAAGGCAAGATAACCGTTGGTCATTAAGAGTAACAGAGTGGATCCCTAGAGAAGGCAAGCGTTGCAGGGGGCGGCAGAAAGCTGGATGGGCAGATGGGCAGATGAGATCAAGAAGTTTGCGGGGATAAATTGGTTGCAGTTAGCACAGGACCGGAGTAACTGGAGATTAATGGGAGAGGCCTTTTCCCTGCAGTGGGCGTAGATAGGCTGGTGATGATGATGATGATAATGATGATGGTGGTGGTGGTTGTGGTGGTGATGATGATGATGATGATTGATTGATTGGGTAAACGCTTCTTGCGGTCATGGGGGATGCCTTCGTCCTACAATGAATGCAAATGGGCAGATAAATGAAATGAAGCAAGGGTATACTGTTTAGAGCGCACGGGAAGACCTAGTCAAAACTTTCGTAAAAGAACCTTAGTACAGAAAGGTTTGAGTTGCTTTCGGTTTGAGTCAGTGAGTTGCTAACTTTATTTTGCCCGAGATGGGGGTGTAAAACTTTTGCTTCGGTAGCGCCTTCTTGCAACACTGTTTTTAGCTAAACGCGCAGTGCAATGCAGGATATCTGCACGTATCGCGCAATGCTTGTTTTGGTTGTTGTTACAGGCCGGAGCAGTCAAAAAAGAAAACATATCCGCTGCATATAAAAGATGGAGGAGGCGATGGTCCTCCGCAAACTGTGTTGCTCGATCAGCGCCTACATATTTCTGACGAACGTATATCTGAATGCTGAAGTTTTTTTGCCAGCGGCAAAACCAAACACGGGCGGTCAACGGCGTTTACAAAGTGAAATTGTTATCGCAATGAGCACCAGATTTCAGCTCTGTTCTTACAATTCTTTTCAACCTAGTAAAGTATAAGTGCAACAACAATAAATCTCTGCCCTTGGGAAACGCTCGGCGAACGTTGACCCCCGTACGACTCTTTCTCGTTTACCTTTTCAGTCTTTGTTCGGCAATCTAGGTCACACCGAAGCGCTTGCCCACTCTTCATATTTCTGCGTTCAACAGAATTCAAAAGGCTGCCGGTGCCCATTTATGCTTGGCTGGCCTCGTAATTTTAGTGTGCTTTGTGCCCTGCGCCAACGCCTGCCAGGTGCGTCTACCCGTTGTTGCAGTATCACACGTACGTTTTAACAGGGAACGCCACCGGGCGTCGTCCCAACGGTTCCAACAGCCGCAAACGCGGTTTGCCGGCCATTATGTTCCAACGGTATATGCGTAAAAACACACGTGTTTCTTCTAACCAGCTTGCCTGGCGCTTTTATTCTTGGCCGAGGCTTTCTTGCAAGCACGGTAATCGACCTGTACATGATTTTTGGCGGATGAGGCGCATGGCCAACGCCAGCTGTTCTTTTTGAAAATATGGGGGAAACTTGTCCCGTCACCATGCATATTAAGGTACGGAACGCATCCGGAGGCTGTAGAGCAGCAGTGATTAAAAACCCGCGCACCCCTCCGCCTAACGACAACGATGGTTGTACGCGAAGCTTTCCCGGGACGGATTCGTTGGTTGTCTTCTGAGTATAGACTGAGTTTCGATTATGTCGAGATGGAGGAACCGGATAGAGGAACCGGATGGAGGAACCGGATTCATAACGCGAGGAACCCAGGCTCGATTCTGGCCAAGGGAAGCGCACGTTTGTTTCTGTCACTTCACCCGCAATCATTCATCACCATCGTCAGATGAAGTTGGCTTTCCTGCAGGGTGTATTGGCGTTACAGACGCCATCACTTAGAACACTAAAGCTTCGCTTTAAAAATGCAGTGGAACAGCACGTCGGAGGAGCGAAGGCTACGCGCCTCTTTCGGTACCGTGACGCTTACAGATAACCCATTAAAACTGCCGTCTTGAAGCATTGCATAGACAATGGTGACGCAAAATCATGACTGGGTAATCTGCGACCAACTGGCCCCTGCGAGCGAGCAGGCGTTGACAATTCCTCGGAATAAGCGCTCGAAACTGATGCTTTTCGCCGTCGCCTCCAGCAGGCGGTATTTTCAGCCAGCGAAAACTCAATGGGGCTTTTTAATACTGATGTGCACCCTACAATGCAATAATAGCCAAATACCCTTCTCCTTTCCCATGTATTCAAGAAATTGCGCACGCAGAGCGTGTGCAAATGCTCAAGAACTTTCGATCGCTCGCGTGGGTACTTGCACATCGAAATGAATTCGGGCTATGCTGCGTTCACCCGCACAGGAAGATTTTCTAACTATTGCATATGTAGTTTGACCTGAGCAACACGTATAAGCACGTACCAAAAAGTGACATAAACATATTGCTGGGTGATGTAGAGAACAGTTTGCCGCGTTGTGTCTGGAGGACGCCACTACCTTTTCGCTCTTCTTCGAAGAACACTATACTGCTTACTGTATACGCATCTCTGACCGCACTTCCGCAAACACAACCACGCAAAGACAACCACGATAATTCGCAACATCAATAGCGAATAAATGGAATGGTCGGCCCACAGCTACTCAAGGATCACGGCTATTACACACAACCGAGGAAAACTGTGGCCTTCTGCGCGTGTCTTGCATACAGCGTTTTATGCAGTGGAAGGCCCACTTTCCACACCTGCGTCACACGTTTTGCGCGACCATTTAACTAATGAGGAGGGGTCAACCTCGGCACCGACATACGACCTACGGCGCAGAATGCCAGAAGCGCATTCTCGGCCGGACGACATGTCCTCTAGCAGTTGGGAGAAAGGGGGCTGTGTAGGATTTTGTAAAACTTTACCTTCCCTCCTTTAACGAAAGTTGACAGAAGCGCAAAAGCTTTCTCATATCAAAAATAGGTGAACAGTGCTTAAAGACATCCGCTAAAAGTCCGTCCAGCCTTCGCTGAAAGTACGTCCAATGGATTGTCAGGCCTCCAAAGGCCCGAATCGCAAACGAAGAACCATCTTATGCTACGATTTTTCGCGCACTATGTAAACGCACCTACAAACGGTCTAAATCTGTGCCTAATTGTGGTTTATGAAATAAAGGTACTATACTATTATACTCCTTTGTCTTATGAGAACCGTTCCTTTTTTCGCAATTTCCAAGTGGCTGTTTTGACACAATGGAAGCCCTGTTTCACGCATGCGCCGTGGGTCCAGAGATCTCATCAGAGCTTTTCGGTCGACCAACCGGTCTACGGGGAAATTCAATAGTTTCCTGACAGGGCGCCATCGGCCCCACTGAGAAGGCTTTCGCTTTAGACGACCCACGTGCTGTGCTAGACTGCTTCCATGGGTATGCGAATTATTTTTCAAGAGCCGCTTCACGATCACGCCCGCACCGCGCACCTTTGTTTTACACGTGTGGCTGTCAGGCCGTCCAACGGTGCTGCGCGCACACTGAACGCTGGCTTATGCAAAAATATATAAGCGGCTTGAGTACCGTCACTAGAGGCACAGTGAAAGAGAGGAACTTTAACCGAAGTTGTGGTCGTGGTCGTCAATCCAATACTCCGCTGGTACGGCCGGCTGTCTTCACCAGCTGGCCCGCGTACTCTCCCACTGCTTGCGTGAGGAGTTGGAGATAGGGGGAAGATCTGGGTTTAGTTGGGAGCTGTTTTATAGCGCAAAAAAAATACGGGAACTTAGAGAAGAATACGGACGGGACAAACGCTAGACCCGCGTTAATTAGTGCGGAAAGTTGCTGTCTTTTTACGCGCTAGAAAACATGTCCCAGTTGTCCTAGTACATACTTGCCCAAATTTACGCACTAATTAACGTAGGTCTAGTTGAAAGTCCCTACAATATATGGTACAGTGCGCCGGGGGCTTGGCAGTGAATGCAAAGGGCGATGGATGGCGTGTAGTTGTGTTTGGTGTAGGTACATGGTAGTCTGTTGTCGTCTCAGAGGACTTCCTGCTCTTTCGTGGCCTGATCCGTGACTGGAGGGTATAGAAAAAATAACGTTAGAGAGAGCGCGCTCGGGCAAATCTAGCCTGAGGAAATACGTCGTGATCACGTGAAAGCCTAGCGAGTGGCAATACATCTATTTAAAACCGAGTTAACACACAATGTTGAGCTTTAAACGTTGTGTTGCAAACAAGGCAACACATTTTTACATATGCAAAAGTTAAATATAGGTCACCAACTTTCGCGTGGCCATTTCTTGGGTGGTGCAATGACAAGCAGTAGTGAGAAGCCATCATTTCCATTTTTGCTTGTGCGCGACCAGCGTGCAGCTGAACAAACCTGCATGGCCAATACGTCTCGGTAAATCAAAAGGACGTAGAATGGGGCTAGTTGGCGATGCTTCATACTGAATTGCGCTAAGTATACAGGCGAATAGGACGCTAACAGGGCTGGGATGAATCAAACATGTCAATCGTTTACTAAGGACAAGTCCATAGCACTTACACTCTTTGGCTTCTAGTTATCTGCATGTGCTTTGTAAATCCTGTATTTCATGATTACCCGAAGCGACGAACGTGTCATTTATGCACACGCAACTGTTCCTTCTGATGTGAGGAGCTTCCGCGATTCCCCTAGATACTGGAACCGACTCCGTGATAAAAAATAGGTGGCTTGAAAGCGTGGACGTGCGTTTCACTTTTCTACGAACAGTTTGACAAATCTTAGATAACTTGAATGATGCAGAAAAAAAAAACAGCATCATTTTCATACCGGTTGGCAACAAGCTTAAAATCGTGTGAAAACTAATGTACAGTCGGTAAAACGCTTGTCTATAACAGCGATTTCAACTTCAACCAGCTACATCCGAAAACTGCCGAAACGCACTCGTTCCAAACATGTCGGAGGCAAAAGCCAAGGGCTAAGACTTCAGAATTCCGCAGTAGTTTTATTCAAATCCCGCTCCGGCGGGGCAGGACAGGGCTGAGAGTATGAAAGCTGTGTTATAGACAAGCCTTTTACCGGCTGTACGTATACGGGACGGCAGTGAAAATTTAATGGCGAGGCTGACACCTTTGCCCCTAATATCGCATTTGTGTTACACGCGTACAAAGAGCTTCGCGTCACATGGACTTCATCCTCCTTGAATGTGCCTGAAGAATGGGTAATGTCGCATGTATTCGCGGGACCTTCTGCTTCGCGTATGTATGATGTGACCTGGTCCCCCTGCCCAGCGTTACCGTCCCGATTCACCGGGAATTTTCTGACGTTAGGCCGACCGTTACGCTTTGAGGTGTAAGGGCGTTAAAGGTATACGAGTTCAACGTTCCTTGGCACGTACCTGCGCGCAACGTTACCGTTGACTAGTTCACCCAAGCGACAGGCGTGCTACATAGCCGAAATGGTAAATTGAGTAATGCTCGTTTTCAGGATTTTCGCTTTCATGCAAGTGGAAATACTTGTATAACACTACGCACAGTGACTGTCAGAATTATAAAAATGAAAATGAAAATAAACTTTGACATCTCCATACATAGACACTTGGCATTGTAAGACTACAATGAGACACATTGGTCAGAAGTTCTGCTCGACGATTTTATTGTCATCGCAAAAAAGTACAAGATGGACTGGTTCCTTGCTGTTGTCTTTAAAAAACTTGGGCTCGCATGCTGCAGCGACCCTGATCAACCAACCGGTACTACATGCAGTCTTGATTTAGTCTCGGTAACCGAACGATTGTCACTAGCGCTACTCTTAATACGTTTGAAGTGTTGCGTACTGGCCGTGCCTATTCTGTGTCGTCATTATGCCACAGGATATTGAGCAAAATTATGCTGTGGACCAGACAGCAGGAACCAGAACGCAGTCAGGTGTTCAGCTTTATTCTGTAGACAGTCCCGCGGTTACTCAAGCATTGTTAATCTTAACCGACTTAAAGTATACCAAACCACCTTTATTTACAGAAAATATGCATGGAATTGACATACGAGGAAATTTCATAGCAAAAAATTACGCCCACCTCCCCTCGCGGGAACCCTGGTGTGATGCAACGCTGAGTCGGGGTTCAAGCGCAAGCGGAGAGCTATCGTCGACCGAAAGGCCGCCGGAGAGCGGCACACCGGTTATATGCGCAGCGCGGCCGAAGGAGAGGAGACCGCGGAAGAGAGAGTACTGCACATGCGCTGGCGCCAGTGTGTCTGCCGCGGCTATGACGCAACACAATCCAACACAATCCACTTTAATCGAATCCAATCCAAATCCAATCCAATCCAAGCCAAGCCAAGCCAATCCATTCGAATCCAATCCAATGCCCCTCGCGAGAGAGGGGCATCGGAAAGGAGAGGGGGTGAGCGGCGGAGAGCGCAGCTCGCGCGGCGAGGAGAATGGGGGAGGGGCGGACGATAACAACGCCGACGACGCTGCATGGACAAGGCGAGTGAATGAGATGCAGTCGCATCTAAACATTCCCCCTGAAAAAAGATTTAGTATTGCAAGGGTCGAACCCAGGCTGTTATCGATAAAACCCGAGACTCTACCACTGCGTCACGGAAAACAACAAGCAGGCACCTCTAAGCAGTAGATCTAAGTGAAACGTAGCCCTGGGGTGTAGTCCACAATAAATCTGAACATTATTCTTTGGTCTCGTCCACATAATGGGCAGTGCGTTCAATGCATCACCAGCAAGTGTCATAATTTTGCAGCAGCTTCGCGGTACATCCACTTTTGGCACGGTCGGAATTGGGCATAAATGTTGATGCAAAAGCATTGAATGACGCATGGAACCGAAAAGCCGCAGTTTGTCTTGTGTAGCAGCAAAATGACTCCTATAATAACGGACGGGAGAAACAGGATGAAAACGAGTAAAATTAGAATGGAATGGATGACTTTATTGTGGCAAGCAGGCCAACAAGCACTGTTGTGGAATATGGTGATAAGGAGAGGGGATGATGGTTCAGAGAAAGCTTGTTCACGGCACTTCGAGCGTTAACGTGAGTACATTAGGCATGGTTACGCCCATAGGGGTATACCACACACACTCAGGTACAAGAAACGTTTGGACTTACACAAAGTCTCACTCGTGCAAGTTATTTCTCATGTGTTCCACATCCGTGTCTTCAACTTCCGTGTCTTCAATAGAAAAGGTCGATCATGGCCTTGGTTGCACTGAAGCTCGTCCAAAACTACCTTTTAGTTGTCGCAAATGCATGCGAACAAACGATGAAGAAAGTCTTTTGTCTGAGAAACATTGTAAAATTATTTTGTATTTTAACTATAAGACAATGATGGGAGTTGGGTTTCTTTTTAAATTCTGTATGAGGAGAGGGCATTCAATGTTTTCTAAGCACAATTGCTCAGCCTTAGCTATACCAGAGTCCCCCAAAGCAATGAAGGACTCTGGCTATATTGTACCTCGTGACAAACACAACAGCGCCCACTCACAATGGAGCAGCACTGCCAGAAATAACCCAGAGGAACGTCAACGCTTGACAAATCCTTCGGAACTTTTTCAGACGTTCATATAAAGGCTTACTTGCGGCTACTTCTCTTTCTTCAAGTTTTTGAGCGCCAAATAATGACAGAATCATGTTGTGTACTTGTTGTGATTGTAGTGTTAAATTTATCGGTGGCCTTTGCGAATGCTTCAGTTTCTTCTGCTTCAAATGCAGTAGCTGGGACCACTCCTTCTTCAGGATTACAGCAAGCTAAACCTCTTGTCCTCGCTAAAGGCAGACGTACGTACAGGCTTCTGTTGCGTGTTTGAATGAAAGGCAGTCGCTGTTAGTGGGCCTTAGAAACTATTTCACCTCTTCGCCTTCTCAACAAAAATATTGCTGTGGGCTGTTAATTGGCCGTCATGGTTTGAAAACCAACACTGCCGTAATATGGTTCATGTCAATTATACCAAATTTTAAAAAATATGTTTCGTTATTTTCAAACGCTAAACCCCATACAGCAAATATATTGTCACGGGAATTAGGCGATGTGGACACTGGCGCACATTAGATGGCTGGGAGCCCTCCGAACAGGAGCACACACACGGAGGTGCGTACTCGGATACATGTGCGCTTGCTGGAATGGCTGACGCCCTTTAAATGAATTTCATACGCCATGGTTCATGTCACCTTTCTCCTGCCGTTCGTCGCATACTATGACTGGTGGAGGTTGCGTCATAACCCTCATCCTGGCTCAAGCATCTTACCGTTGCGATATCGGCACACACGAAGGGTCCCGGGTCTGGTTATTGGCGCATCCCGCCCCCGCCGCCATCAGCACTCGAACATGTTTCCCCCTCCCAGTGTCCTCAGTCCGTAAGCAGCTAGACCAGCCGACGAGGCCACCTTCCACCACCATATTGCCCGACGCTTCGTCATTGCCTTGAAAACATTGCTGGTGTGGGGCCAGGGGTTGCGAATGTCACCATTGTCACCGTGGCGTCAAACCCTTTACTGTTTATTGTCATCACGTTGCTCACCTTCGTGCACTCACTTTCTCAATGCCACGGCCTCAATCGGGATGGTCGGTTTAATATGTCACGTGGTACACAACACCATGGCACACACCATCTTGCTCACCCACCTCTGAATAAAATGATGCACACGGCGGAGCGTGTCAATGCCCATGTTAAGATAGTTGATGCCCATTTAGATGATGTGTCCATCTACTACGATTCGTATAACCTATGTCCTGCTGCTGCGTAATTGCGTAATGGAATGATTTGGGATAACTCCTAGAATAATCGCAGTGACAGTGAAATATTCAAAACTTGGTTCGTCTTGTTTACGTGCTCAATTTTCGTTATGTAAAGCAAAAAATTGCTAATTGGCAAATGTCTTTAATGAATTACACCAGAAACGTTCGCTGCGTGTATTCGAATAAGTGCACTTCTAAGGCCAAAAATACACGTAAAAGCTGCCAGGAAAACACTTGTTGGCAATTTTCATTTCCGCAATGACACTTATCCGCGGTATGGTTTTGACTATAGCCCACGTCTAATTTTTTCGAGAAATATCGCATACATTACAGCCTAATACGTAACAACAAATTTCACACAATAAATCATGTTTAATAACGAAAAACATGAAAGTATTTAACAGCACGACAACGAATTTCTGGGTTAAACGGCAAGCGTTTAGGCTGTTAATAAATACTTTTTATATTTTTCCTACAACAAAATGTCTTGTATGGCTGCTTATGTAGTGCATACTCAATCAAAAATTGTCTTGCATTTTTAATGGTAGTTTTACACCAATGTTTGAGGCGCGTATCTATTAGAAAAGTTATTTTAGCCCAAAAAGTTTAGGATGGTCGTCGATACTATTCGCGCAGGATATGTGGTCCCTGATACATTAAAATAGGATGCCTTTGCACTGTCTCTGATAATGCCGTTATCATAGAGTTTTACAAGTAACGCTGATCTAATTTATGTGCTTATAACATGCAGGATGCCCCAGGCGTCAGGTCTGGCGGGTATTCCAGAGCAGCACGTGCGGAGAGTTCAAATGCTACAACGTATTCCACCCTGGCACGCGAGACTTGTGCTCCCCTGACTGCTGGACCGGCTGTTTCTGCCGGTGGCCTTGGTTCCGAAATAGCCGCGGCGATTGCGTCAGTTTGTTTTGGTGCTTGTTGCACAGAGACGGAGTGCGGCACTATCCGGGTCTTGTATAGCCACACAAGACGAACGAACGTACCGCTCTGGGGGAATGCATATTTATGAGAAGAACAGCACATTATTTCTAAAAAGAAACATAAGCCGAAATGTGGTTGAACATAGATCCCATTATGTTATGTGCACTATTGTAATGCATATGAACAATAAAGCATGTCAAGTTCTAAAGCAAATCTGTGGATAACAGGTGACGTAAAATAGTTTAATACTCGTGACCTGTGGAAATGAAGGTAAATGTTGTGTACTTTGTAAAAAGAAAGTCATCTGATAGGTGAGGTTATGGGATCATTGCGTTATAAAGACATAATAAAAAACTTCCTCGGTGGACACTACATTGAAAGTTTATAATTTATTGCTGTTTTTTTTCTGCGGACATTTTTTCATTTGATGTCATAATATTACTTTGATAGGGGAACTAAAGTGAATTAGCCGGAGTCTATTTGTGGCAGCATTGCGCAGTTTACCATATATATTTGACTATTCAGCGTAAGCCTATAAGCGCAGTTTGTCTGCAACGGATGGCAGAAAATGAAAAAAAAAAGGGAGACCCTACGATGTGTAAAGGTAGATGACCACTGAATCTGTATAAAACACACATTACACGCATATATTTCTCTCATAATTTGGTTATAGTAGTGACTAGTTTTTCTTTTACAAACCTCGGGAGGACTGAGTTTTAGTCTAGAAGACATAAAGGGGGCTGTCGGTTTCTCTCTCGCAGAAGCCCATCTATTCAGAGTGGACGGAAATTCCACGACCTTTGCAAATTCATTGAGTAATACATAATTAAGAAAATATGTCCGTGTATCTGCTCCTTTCGTTGCAAATGTCGTCAAAAGACGATAGTCTTTGTAGACATTTGCCAAGGAAATGCCCCTTTACTTTCCCGCTCACCTCTCATGCTGTCCCTGTATCGTCGCGCTCATCCCAAGGTAAACACACTAAAGGTCTGCGCAAGGGGATTTGAATTTACCGCGTTCCAGTGCTACAGGCCGGGTTCCTCGATGCCAGCGCTGCAGTACGGCGGAGACGCGCGTGAATGGAGGCGGTCGACTACAAGGTTTATAGAACCGCGTGGCCGTGCTCCACGTGCGTTCCAAGCAGAACGTGGAACCTAGCTAGTGAAACCTTTCGTTGCTGTTGCCGCGTGATTTTTCATATGCCGCCAGGAGGTGGTGGTTTTCTGCAGTAGATGAAGAATATCATTTGCAATTGAAAAACCAAGCATCCATGACTTTTGTATTAAAGGAACACTGTAAATATCCCTTGTGTACTAATTTCCTGTCTTATATTTGCGTAATGTCTTGTTCTTGTCCAACAAAGTTGACAAGTATGAACATATAAACCGGGCTTAGACGTTTACATTTGGCTGTGAGTATATAAGACTATTGCGCAAAATGAACTTTACTTTGGCCGGGTGGCTGAATCGAGTTACAGAACGACAGACAGACAGACAGAAATACAGACAGACCAAAATTTCTGGGTTTAAGTAGCCCAAGAAAGACTATGGTTTTAAAAAAAATTAGCTGTAACAGCGTAATCATGGTGCCGTCTTAGCGGCCCATTGCGATTCATTAACAGCGGAGCTGTTTTACAAGCCGTAAGTTCGCCGTTGCAGCAAAAAATACCAAGAAAGTGCCGAGTGCTCGTGAGCGCGTGCCTCGTGGCGAACGTCGTGTCCCCGGCTCGCGCGGTGTCTCCGGCCCCCCTCCTTCCCCCCTCCCCCAGCGCTGTTGTAGGACGCATGTAAAAAGAAACAAACTCCAGCGCTAATGCTAAAGATGAAAAGGGCGCTGTGACTCGCTTGCGGAAGTCACCGCGGCTGCCGCATTCTCGGTGCGCCATTATGGATAATCGGAGACATTGCTACGAGTGGGCCAACCCTTCCCGAGACGACTTGCAGATCCCGCCACCGCTGCCTCGAGTCGATGACGAAGAGCTGGTGGAAGTCTGCAATGCTGAGGATGACTTTGCATCCACCACTCGCCGCGAATAAGACGACGACATCCTCGACGACGGCGATTGCTAGCACCGCAACTATGCAAATTTGCGAATTGTGCACCGCCACCATGGACTTAAGGAACGCAACCTCATCTGGCTTATGGATACCTTCATCATAAGCCGAATCACGTCTCTCACTCCATACCTTCACCTGAAAAATCCTGAGCAAGGTAAAATTGACTGCATAATACGCAAAGCCTAAAAACAGGCCGCGGCCACTCCCATCACGGCTTCCACCGAGCGTTTCATGGCTATGGGTATCCGTAGGATGTAACGAAGTTGAAAAAAAGTTCGCAATTGTTCGTTACATTCTGGTTTTCATCACATGCAGGTTTCGAGTTAAGGCTGGCGGGAACGAAGCAAAATGATAGACATCAGTAAAGGTGAACTGTCCCTTCATGAATTTATTTAACAGCGAAATACTGCGTGAGTTGGGCCTCCTGCTTTCGCACGAGCTTAGACACTACACGATGCTCCAAAGAAGCAAAGTCACTTACCCCCGTATTCACAAACGTAGCTTCAGTATCAGTTTTGCCTTTTGAACCTTTTGAACGTTTTCTGTGCCTTAAGGCGTTACAAGAACCAAATTTATGCTTAAAGGTGCCTTTTTGCAAAGTTCGTGCTCTTTACCGCACTCGATATTGTTCAGAGGGCGCTAGCTGGGATACTACACCAGGCGGCAACGTTCTTCTTTTTCGCCAGTGGAGACGGCATTTAAAAATTGTCCGCTTTTCTTGAAAAGACACGGCCTTTCGTTTTCTAGCAGCAGCAATCACCGACGAACCGATACCAGATATGTATAAGCGGAGACTCGTGACTATACGCCGACAGGACGGCCCAAACAGGACGATGAACCGAAACTGCACTCGTACGTGGAAACTGACGGTAGTTTGCGGTGGGGGCGAAAAAAAACGTGAAAAGTAGTTACTGTTGCTAGCTGGTGTGGTGTCACGCTACACAAGGAAAAACAGAAGTGACTGTGGCGTTAGCCATGAATTGGTGCTAGCCCCCTGCGTTCATCATCATCATCATCATCATGACGACGAATGTAGTGTTTAGGTGATTCCAAACGTTTTCATGGCTGCTGGCTCCGTATGCTCGTGCTAGTATTTGCTAAATTAGTTCATTTTTATGGTGGGTTTTTGAGTAAAAAAAAAACAGTGCATAACCAGGTCGGCGACTTCGGTACGTCAAGGTTAACCGCCGCGACCTTTCGTTCCATTGGGGTCCCAAACACAAGGCTTTCAATGGGGATGGCAGTGGGGTGGCAAACGTTGCTAAATCCAAGAATTTTTTACATAGAGTTTCGTCACATCCAGGTGTAACTGTAATTGGAAGATGTTGAAGCGCGGCGCACATCCCATCACAAGCGATTATCTAGAAGTCGCAAAAGACGCCTTCTAGTGCACAAACTCAGCATTTCGTACGCCAGCCAACATGGAACCAAGACTTCACTCCCGCTTCACCTTCAAAACTACGTCTTCCCCAGAAACATGTACCTGGTACACCACCAGAATCGCCGTCATACCCGAGCGTCTGTCCTGCACCAGCGTTTCAGAGATGACCCTGACGCATGTTATGCTGACGCCGCTGACTACCTGACTACCCAGCGAGCTACACGTACTCACATGATTTGGTTTTGTGAAGCTCAGACAAGAACTTTACGAGTACCCTTACTCATTACGAGTGCGGAACAGCGGGACAGCGCTTTGCTTAGCACCGACCCCGAAATACAGATCAAGGTCGTCCAACTGGCCGAAGATGCCGCTCGCGCCCAAAGGCCAAGGAAGACTCCCACTTCCCCTTACTCATTTTACCCAGTTTTGGGAAAAATAAAATCATCATCATCATAATCAGCTGTGCAAATAAACGATGATACTGAAACTTAACTATGTGTCCGGCAATGTTCACCTAAAACAACTTCGCCATTCAAGTCTTGCGTGTGAGGGAAAACTTCCCTGAATTCTTTTTTCACCGTACAATGTTTTTAGCTCAATTCTGCACATTCTTTTTGTATATAAGGGTAGTTTTCGATATCCTGCTTGTGGATTGAGAGGTGGGTTGCGGGAGGTAGGTTGCGGCATTTCAACAGGCTTAATCAACGTTCTGCATCGCACCGGTAGTAACGGGCTTGTACCCATCTCAGAACAAAATATCGCTGAGAGCTGTTATCGTTATTGGCCGTGCAAGACCCGACACCCAAAGTAACCTCCTTTCCACCGTAAGTACCACCCACAGTAACTTGCACTGTCAACATACCCTTGAGAGGGTACGCTGACATGGCAGACGAGTGGGAATTGGTCAGTCTGTGATCGTCGACAGTAGCATTTATCGGCAGTCGCCAATCCACATGAGTGGGCATGTTGTTATGCCAACCTCACTCGACCAGGCTTCCTTGCGTCTTTCCCCGAACTTCCCCTTTCCGTCGACGTCTTCACAAATAAAGTGCTAACGCAAGCTCTACCCTTAAACTCATCGAAACGTTGAGAAGATGACACACCCTTATGGTCGCAGCATCAAGCCCGTTTACCTCATTCACTCTAAGGAAACCCTGTGGTTCAGCTTCAGCAGAATGCACAGAAATGACCAATCCATGCCGACAACCAAGCGAATTGAGAACACCACAGGAGCGTTTACCCACTTCACTCTAGAAATGTGATTCCCGCTGTGGCACGGCGCCATACAGAACGTTATGCTTGCAGATCAAAATTTTCAGCCAGATCGTATGATCGACATCGTGAATTGATGAAATTTTATGGTTGGCTTTATAGATCCGTCAATAGCACGTAAACTAGTGAAGCTGAACCACAGGATTGTCTTGGAGGGGGCTCGCTAAGGTGACACTGTAGTCACACGCAATTAGGAGGGCAACCAGGAGACATACTGGTGCGCTGCAGGATTGGATTCACCTCGCTCGAGAATACGAGATTACGAGACTTTGCAGAAGAAACGTGCAAGCCTGAAGCAGGGGTATAAGTACGACATGACACTGACACCCGTGTTATAATAGGATTCCATCTAGTCCAAGTACAAGAATCATCAACACGTGCTCTAATGTGACGTGCATCTCACAGCTGAGGAAATTCTGTAGTGAGAGAGTAAAAGATTCGGCCGAGCACACTAACTGTGGCACATGATGCTGTACGTTGTAGAGAACTGGGATTTTGTGTAACCCCTTATAAACGATAAACGAGCTGGTATAGGCTAAAATTTTTAATGTTCTTAAATTAAATCCAAAGCTTTCCACCCTGCACCTGTCAAGGTCATTCATCGCGTTGCCATTGACCTTGAGACACCAGCGCGAAAGTCTCCGCCTTTCTCATTGCTTCGCTCGCTCGGAGCCAAGCCGCTGTGATTCCACGTGACTGGGCGAGGGTAAAACGGCTGCTTCGCCTGCTCTTGATCGCTCAGCGCCGGCGGGGGCATGTGTGCACGCTCTTCAGCGCAAGGGAACCACGTGACTTGGGGTTTAAAAGCTGCGTCACTGACGCGTCGCTTGGTTCCTCAGTGTCGCCATTGATGGTGCGCCGGCTGGGCTGACTGTTGGTGCTCTTCAATGCAAGCAAAAGGACGAGTGCAATTCTCCAGTAAAGATAGCTAAACGTCAGACTGCGAAACCTCAAGCGAAGGCAAACTTTCATGACGCGCTGTGTGCGTGGTCTTTGCTTTCGCTCCTAATAACTAGGCTTACAAGTGTTAAAACAGAGCTTTTTTTTATTTTTTCAGGTTTCTCAGCCTTAAAAGCGCTTACAGATGTGAACTTCAAGCCACACGCGCTGTGTCATCAGGCCTTCTTGCGTCATAGGCCGTGCGGTGGTGACCTCCAGAGGTCCCCGTCGATCGCCGCTACAAGAACTTTCGCACAGGTGCAGCCATGGCACTTCCAGAAACCACAGCACAAGATCCTGCGGAAAGGGTGTGTACTTCTCCCGCTCTCCGATGTATTTCCTTGCACCTGTACTAGGCTGGTGTGGTGCAAAAGTACTTTTCGTGTACAATGTGTTCTGAAATTAGGTGTCCGGCATAAATATTCCACCAAAATTGGTTACATGAAGGAAATAAGGGTTTGCCACATATTATTGCGTGACGTGATGATAAAAACCATAGGAGTCGGTGTCGCGACATATTCTGAATGCATGGTAATTTGGCGAACACGAGTACGGTCGCAAAGCATTTTAGCTTGCTGCAGGATGGACACGCTCACTATAAGTATATAGGGAACGTGCGATTCTCGTCCTTTGCGTAAATGAGGCATTGCCCGATGGGCGCGACTTGCCCCGGCTTCAGAAGTCCTCAACACGGCGTTTCTCGCACGCCCCTCGTACACTGTGCCAACCGTACTTTGCTTTCTAACTGCTTCAGGGGTCAAATTTGCTTGCTTTAGCCGCGGCATTGACCGTCTGTCGCTCGTTTGATTGTCCACCAGCATCGGAATTTCGTCGCCGGCATTCCATGCCCTCCTGTTTTGCCACCCTGCCCTGCCTGTGCACTTGGTTTTGTAACGCGTACAAGCGGTGGCGAAGGTCCCGGAATCCGTCGAGGCGGCATTGGACGGGTTTGTCGGAAGAGGCAGGTGGCGAGCCGTGCTTCTACTTGATGTCTTTGGCATGCACTTGCGCCTATGACATTCCCGATGGCCGGAGGCCGTGTTTTGTGCAGTCGGCTGAACACATTGGGTAGGGGAACGTATAATCATTTGTTATGTGCAAAAAAAAAAAAAAGAATAGTCCGCAGCTAAGAAAAAATAGACAAAAGCTGTAATTACGCGGCCATACATTGCCGCGGAGCTCCAATTGACGCTATGCTCCGGTCATAGCATGTATATTTGCCTTGACAAGCTCTATACGTTTCCTGAGCGATACGAGTTTACATGAACGTCTGTTGTGCCTAAAATGGGACTAGAGTGAGTGCCTTGCCGCTTCCATTTCGTCCTCTTCATTTTTACCTCTTTTTATCTTCTGAACCCCACTCCCTCAGTGCGGGGTAGCAAACCGGGCTTTACGGCCTTTCTTTCGTTTTTTCTACTCGTCCGTCTCCACTGTGCGAGGGTGACGTCCCTGCCTTTGCGTCGCATTCTTTGTTGTGGACAGGTTCCTCTTCAAACGGTTTCTGCGGTGGGCGGCGAACGTGAGGATGGAGTGGCTGCGGCAAAAGCCCCGGGTTCTCGGTCCACAGGTCGACGGCAGACAGACTCGGGCTTCAGCTCTTGGTTCTCCAGACCCCGTGTCAAGTGGATGGTCGTTGCGCTGGTGGCGGTGGTCCTGCTGTTCGTGATCGTGCTCGCAGCCGCACTGCTGTCAACCGGAAAGGGGGCAGGCGAGAGTGATGGTGCTTCGGTGTTAACCTTCTGGCCAATGCAAGAGCCGGGACATAACCTGATCTGGTGAGAAGAACTTTGGTCACTGTGCGCGGAGTACCGCGCCTGCTACTTGTACTGAAAGCACATGCCTAATATGTGGTTTCGCTTTCTAGTTTGGTCGGTGGTTTTGTTATAAGAACAAGGTCAGTTAAAATTATTTCAAAAACACCAAATCTGCGGCGTCACCTTCTTCAGACTTTCGAGCCATTCGCGAGGCCATTCTATACGCTTAGTATGGCATGGGCAAGCCGTAATTTTACCTCGGACCCCCTAGCCTTCACTTGAGATAACTAGGTTGCAAAGTTGCCCGTTCAGCTCTCGGTGTTTAACCAGCAGTCAAGAAGAGAGATGAACCGTAGAAAAAAAGAACTACGCAAATCGTATTCGCCGTGACAGATGGGCAATTTCTTTTGTATCAAAGTCAAGAAAGTCTGCATTACATGAACATCAGCCATTTTTTAACCATCCTGAAAGCGCCTCGCGTTATGATAAGTGTACGCTACCGGAAAAACGCACTTTTCTAAAAGAATTGTCAACAACCACCCGGAACTTGAGAAATTTTCTCATTCAGGCTGAACGTTTCCGGCGGCCAGACATGATACACTTTTTTTTTGGCAGGCACATAAGACTAGGAGTTAGGCCTATTTTCTTCCATTATTTACACTGAAACGTCGTACTAGTACAGCGCCATTCCGGGGTTGGCGGCTGCTTAAAGCAGACTCCTTTAGCTGGCGCGCCATGGCTCGTCTTTGCCTTCTGTTTCCTCGTCCAAATGCCAAGCTTTTTGTGGCTCTTGTAAAGAAAATGTGGTACTTTTCAAACCGCTGCAACTTTATAACATGTGCTGCGGCTTAGGAGGTCCCTGCTGCTTATACTCCGGAGCAATGTTTGGCTGAAAAACGCTTCCGGCTTTCTCCAAGCTGAAAAATATTGAAGTTTGAGAACTTGCTCACAGAGGTGTTGGACGAGCCGGTCACCTATTAATCCATTTCTTAGCACTGTCGCTTCAGAATTGTTTCCGCTAACCTGGCCTGACTCACGCGGTTATGCCTTGCCCATAAAAATGTGTTGAAATGACCTATTTCGGAATTGTTATCCACTGCGCAGCATTCATAGTTGAATCGTCCCCATTGTGTTTTCTTTTTAGGCGACCGGGCTGACGTGACCGGATCTTTGCGGTTGAAACCAGCCGAAACTGGTCGTCGGCGCGACTTTTTTGTCTTGTTTTTATTGTGCTTGGCGCCGCAAGGGACAGCGCGAAGAATTGTGTTTATTTAGCTGTTGATTTTGTTCTGCTTTTGTAGCGTTTCTCTACGACGCCGTTTGTAATCGCCATTTTGTCATAATCGTCATAATCGTGATATTATTCGTATTTTTTCTTTTCGAGTTTATCGCTCAATGTCGCTGGAATAATTATAAGTTAGTCCTTTCGTTAGTTCTTTCCTGGCTCTTCAGACGTTTGATAACATATTGCTTTGTCGTATTTTCCACCTAGCTCCTCGCAAAAGAGAAAATAATAATATACAAAGCACTTAAAAATAAACTTCATTCATTCATTCATTCATTCATTTGTTCAGTCATTCATACATTCATTCATTTTTTATTAATACTGTTGGCCAGAAGTGGGCCGTTACAGTATGGAATACAAATGAATGTGAAACTATGGAACGAAAGTATGGAATACAAAATGAATACAAAAATTACTCACGCAATAACTACACTATAAAGGTCGTAAGAAGATTTCTGGGTGCTGTTGCAAGCGCACGCTGGAAATACTCCATAAAAAAATGGAACACGCTTGCAGTGCAATACACACGCGCAGAAATACATGATGCATTGACGCTTCGAGACGGCACTTAGCACCACCCTGGGAGCCTGCACTTACAAAAAAGTATGCAGTGTCACCCGGTCAACAAAAACATACACGCACACAAAAACCGAAAAAAGGTACTTGTTTGTGTACAATGAACACCCCATTGAGTGTTTAACTAACCCAGCGCCACCATGCGATTTATTAAAAGAAATAAAAGCGATGCACAAACCGCTGCAAGGTTATCTATTGACAACGAAAGCATAGAAAAACAAAGAACTCCACTTCGAAGGTAACTGCGCGATGTACATTACATGAATAAATGAAAGACGAAACAATACACTCACTCACTCGCACTTCACAGGAAGTTTTGTAATAAGTGTCCTATAGAATGTCCTCGGAGTTTATAGACAAGCACGGAGTGTTTTCCGCATAACGTTTATTTTATTTCAAAAATCGAGGTGCAACGCATGCTAAAGACATCACCAAATCAGTTAATCATATAGAGGGATACGTTGAGAGTGTAGCAGCTACACCTTGCGGAGGAATTGCGCCAATGACAACGCACAAAGTCCTGGAAATCCAACTTCGATAGATAGCCTTCGCTGATTAGTAAATCGGGCGTGTGTAAAATAAATGGGCTTTTATCTCACTGCATTACATGCTCCATTGGTATTTAGCGAGCACCGTTGTGACGTAACGTACTATTTATTTGATATGTATTACTTGTTTAGACTTGATCACCACAGCCAGGACACCAAAGATAGAATTGGTTTGTTCCATTCATCGGTGGCCAGCCATATGGTTGATGCGAAAGCCGAACTTCAGGATTCCAGCTTGGAAATTGTACAGCGCTGATGGAATCGGTTTTGCGTTACACAACTTCAACTTTGTTCATCCGTCGACGCAGGTTCCGCGCCGGGAACTTTCCGGGTGCACGGCCAGGATGGCGAAACCTCACGGCGCAGCTGGAGACGCTCGTTGCGGGCTACGACTCTGTGCAATCCCAGCGCCAGTCCGACGTCATCCAGTGCTTCGGCCAGCGGCCCGAACAAGGGAAAGTGTGCTCCTTCGATGTCAACACCGTGGCTGCGCCGTGCACTGCAGATTACGACTTCGGATACCCGAGAGGCAGTCCGTGCGTGTTCATCCAGTTCGCCAACGTGTCGGGCTGGGACCCCGAGCCGCCATCACTGAATGACTCGTCCCAGGTTCTGCCGGAAGAGTTGCAGCCGCTGTTAAAGCCAGAGCTGCTGCCTCTTCACTGCGATGGAGACAGCATGGCGGACCGCGAGAACATCGGCGACTTGGTGTACTCGCCGTACCAGGGGTTTCGCACCGAATTCTTTCCGTACACCGGACACCGAGACTACATGCCGCCGCTGGTGGCCGTCCAATTCCGGAGACCGGAGATAGGAGTCGTTATTGGTGTCCGCTGCCGTCTTTGGGCGCGAAACCCACCTCCCGGCAAAGTGTCGACCGAGATTACGTTTCACCTGCTAGTTGACTGAAGGGTGAGAACACAGTAGACAGACAGCGCTGTAGGCAGCGTGTAGCAAGCACAGGTTTTCACTATCTTTTACATCAAAGATTTGCGGAGGCTTCTGCTATGCAGAGGATAATGGCCACTGTTTATGTCGAATTATAGAGAGTTGAGAGAGTTTCGGCACTTTTAGCTATGTCCGGTAGTCGCAACTCTTAACTACGTGCTGCAGAGTTGGTTGCTTTCGAGTATGAGACCGTTTCTGCAGAGCAACACACTACAGTTTTATAGATGAACATATGGTGTCCCATGCAAAAGGTCACAACAGAATCAATTCGCAAGCTTGAACATGAGACAATGTAGATTGAAAGAGCTGCCCCGTGAATGCAGCAGGGAAACCTTGTTTAACGGCGTCTTGCAGCATATAGGAGAAATTGACGCTCAACCGAGAATTCATACGGAATGCCTTACTGTGCCTGATCATCACCTTGATCTTCTCGCTGAAGTAATTTACCGGTTATGCATGAGGCACGCCAATGAAAGAAACGCGACGGCGTTGCAGCGCACTGTTCATTGTCCTTCTTTCAAACCGATTGCGTGGGCATTAAAGCACGTGCGTACAAATATTTTGTGTCATCACAGCACCTATGCGCAAGCTCTGTGTATATGTCTAGGCCGGCCGAAGTGCGGTGGTACAGTGGTGGATGTTTCTGCTGGTTTGAGTGTACTATACGCTATTGCAAGGGCGTGCAGTGCATATTTAACGACTTTCGGAACCACTTGCCCATCATGCCGCACATCTCTCTCGGCACTGAACCCGAGATTTTCCTTACTACAACCATCACTTCACGTCATGCTGACGGCGGATCGTGCTATACGGTCTTGACAACTCCATCGTGTTGGTTATCGTGCCCTGCACCGACTGAGATACACCGCCCTACAGTGTATGCAGCAGGCTTGCATAACAGACCGCCTGATCAACTTGCATCAGATTGCTGGGAATTGTATGAGTGGATGTTAGCATGTACGACTGTGTATCACAGTGATATCATTATGCATCACTTCATGATCATACATCATATCTGAGTGGCTTATTAATCGCTTTGAAAGAATCAGCAATGACCCATTTGACGAACCGCGCCGGTTACTGAAAATCTATGCAAAAACACTTGGGCGAAATGGAAAAAGACAGCACACAAGCGACCCAAATTACAGGGAAACGACGACTCTACGCCTCATCGTTCGTGTTTTTTCTGTCCTTGTGTTCTTTCACGCATTTTCCATGTAGCAATGTTCCAAGCACCTAAGTTCGGATATACTACCGTGATCTTATTTCAGCGCGAAAATACGCGTGGTGTACCACAAGCCCAATTGTGGTACCGAACTGCCTTCGTCGAATTTATGTTAAGATTTGAGAAATCTAAAGTGGAATTTCAATAAATCGTATCTGGCCCAGCCCTACTCCATTCAGCTTCTGTTGATTACTTTCACGTTTCCTGCAATGGCATCTGTATATGTATATAATAGTAAAATGCCCCTATTAAGCCTGACTGAAAAAACGCGGCTCTTCTAGCAGGCACGCTCTTCAACAAGTAAAATAAGGTTGCTTCACTGGTGTAGTGTCATCGATGCAGCTTTTCGCTGGTCAGACATTTGGCTGTAGCCAGGTGGATTCTAGCGGTGCTTGCCAAAAAATAACGAAGGTACTGAAACGGGCAACGTACCATAAGACAGTGCCTTTCCAACAGGTCGAAGGCCTCGTAGGTGATGATATGAGTGAGTGATTGAGTGAGTGAAAAACGTTTTATTGAGTCGGCGAAGTGGGAGTGGTTCCCTATTCCGGGAAGACATGTTATGAGCGGTCAGCCTTTTCTCTGCTGCTGGTCACCAGGTTCTCCCACAGCTCAGGGGTGGGAAGGGGGGTGGAAGAGGGTGAGGTTGGGGTTGTGCTTGCACTGTAGTATGATCAAATGAGCAATTTTCGGTGCATCAGCCAATGCTGAGATACTAGCGGAGTGCTGCTAAGCCCTGGTTAAGAAGGAAACTTAGAACAGGCAATCTCAGCAAAACGTTTCTTCGTACCTCCCGGCCACGCAACAAAATTGTAGCCAATTGAGCATTAGCCACTGGCTGTGTCCATTTCGTTTGATGTCAGGCTTGAAAAGCCCTGGGATTACTACGTATGCTCTGCAACCACCACTTGTCGGAGAAAGAGGCCATCGTGGAATTTTATGGTCAGCGTATTGCAGGAGGAGACTTTTCATTTTACTGCGTCCGCTGTTTCTCGTTGACGATGGAGGAAATTTCAGTGGTCTCTTCGAAGACTTGTCAAAGGTGACAGCAACGTCTTCTGCAACAAGTAAATACTAATAAGGAGAAGGTTTATATGTCTAGCGGAGAAAAATCCGCTGTCCCGGTGTACGCAGAAAACTTCTCGGTTGGAACCCTATGTGCCATGCGCGAAAAAAAAAAAAGCGGGTTGAAGAGGATTTAGCACGGGAGAGAAATCGGCTGGGTTGATAGATGACGTAGCTACAGAACGGCGCATCAGAGGGAGTAAACAAAGCCTCCTTTCTGAAAAGAGCGCGGCAGCAGCGAGCTACTGTCTGAAGCACGGCTCTAGCGACAACAGCGGGCAGGGAAGGGTAGGCAGAGTGGGCAAGAGGATCGTGGACTTGGCAATTGCAAACAACAGCCGCACGTTACTTCGAATAGGCCACGCCTCATAAGTGACCCCGAGGAGCAGGCAGCTTACAATCAGCGACGCTGCGAGCAGGAAACGAAAACTACCACGAACATGTAACGCATAATGATAAAGACTAACCACTAGGAGTAACACACAGGTAAAAACCGGCAACACGTTACAGATTGGCTGGTTAACCACCTCAATGGAGTACATGCGCGTATTTCTCATGTTTTGAAAATGAATTTTTGATCTGAAATACCCGACGATGTGCTCTGTGTGCAACTGCGTTTACAACATTCCTTACCTTCACACCGGGGATTCTTGGTTGCCCGGTTGGTTTTATAGGGAAGGCATTAAGTCGTTAGCTGATCGAAAAGCGCGCCACTCCAGAAACGCCGCACGTAAGTTACCTTTGACTGCGTGCCGCGCAAATAAAAGAGAAAGAAAAGGCGCGCGCTTCTGCTGCGAGGCAACGCCATGGGCATGAAGCAAATAGTTCTTCGCTAATATGCTGGCCTACCGGGCCTACAACTCGCAAGATATCGCCAACGGCGTTATTCTCGCCAAGGACATACCCGAACTCGTGGACGGAAATTATAAAGGCAAACTCAGCAGCAGTGTGGTTGAAATATGCCTGGTTTGTGGCCTCTGCGCGCGAGTAAAAGCAAACTTAAAAAAAAAAAAACTGTGGTAGATTCCTCTGTCATGGGAATCGGTAAAACACGAAATGTGAAGCGAAATCTGCTGCTGAGCATGATTTGTGAGTCGGCGGCTGTCTTGTGGGTGTGCTGGGTGAGCGACCTCCTGCTGGTGGGTCGCTTCGGCAAAGGTGTACTAGCGTCATTTCCATTACGGATATGATGTCAGTGAGCGCTTAGTTTATCGTATCATTAAACAATTTCGTTTGAAAATATAAAACCCGAAAACGAAGAACTCTTAGTATATCGTACTCTTTAGTTCTAAAGGTTGCTTCCCCGCAAGAAGACCCTGCGTTACGAAAGCGACCCTTTACAGGCCGCTTTCTTCGTTGTACTGGCGTCACTTCCGTCTTCGCAAATCCCAGAATAAAACACAGTCGTGTTAAAAAAAAAACGCGTAAAAGCAAGAAGGAGCGCCCAATGAGACGCTAATGCTTTCGCAATCTTTTTATCATAGAAAAAGCTTAGCTGTAACTTGTTTTTTGTCCGGGCTGCGACGTACACAAAGCTTAGAGCACTCTGACCATCGATCGGCACACCGTGAATGAATCGCCAAAATCTTCTGGTATATAAAGTGAGAGAGCGAGAGAGAGAGAGACAGGCACAGGGAGAGAAAGAGAGAGAGAACAATTTTATTGTGTGCCAGTGTGCCCGGTATGGGGTCGAGGGAAAAGGAAGAGGTTAGAGATCCTCACCGGTCTTCTTCGCCCCTGTAGACAGCAGCCAGGAATCCTCGAACCCCGGCGACTTGGACTTTGGGATCGGTGCTGACCAGCGCGGTCTCCCACTGCTCCACGGTTCTAATGCCTAAAAAAGGGCCTTCTTTTCTGCTCGCCCCGCTTACTGTTTAGGGGGCAGGACCAAAGCATATGGTGGAGGTCGGCGTATCTTGAAGCTGTACAAGAATGTAAAATGTTTGCAGTGCCATCGGAGACACCACAGACCATCGGCAATGACGCGTCCCTGCAAACTGCCCTGAGAGAGACAAGGATACGTTTATTGCTCACGATTCACCTCCAAATCGTGGAACTTCGCTCTCTTAGGCGGTGGCGGTGAAGTTATAGCTGGGGCATAAAGCTGTCGCACTTGCATGTGCGATGAGGCGTCTTCGTGTCCAACACAAAAGTTGTGGGCTCTAAAAGTTGGGGCCATAACGTGGCACCAAGGTTTGCAGTTGGGTCACTCCTCCTGTTAACTGTTCGAAGATACAAAACGTGTGATATTGTGAAAAAAATGCGCTGTATGCTGGGAAAATTTCTGGAAGTTTGTGTTCAGATTGCCTGGGACTATCAAAAGTTGGTAAACGGGGATACAATATTTCTGTGAAGGCATGCCCATGAAACGTGGTTCCGGAACTTAGGTAGGCCACCCGACATTCAAGTGGGGAGCAATGTTACAAGTAAGTAACGCATGTTAGCAACACAGCTTGCAGGGTGCCTTAATGTGCCTACAGGGGCGTAGCAAGGCGGGGGGGGGGGGGGGGGAGAGGATGGTGCTCCGGTGCCAGAACACCCCCCCCCCCCCCCCAAAAATTTTGCCGCGACCATATTTCAATAACTCCTTTTTTCCTCACCCGAGACAGTGACCCTTATTTCTGCGTTTAAGTAGTTGTTCAGAGATGTTCTACTATATTTGCGTTCTTTTTCGTGCGTACGAGTGTTTTTGTGAAAAAATAAATGTTTTTTTTTTACGAATCCATTATGGGAGTGGTGCGTAAACACGTGTTTTTATGTGTACGTTGCAATGAACGAAAGAACTAACCGTTCGGTTTAATTACAACCAAAGAATGACTATGATAATGTTTGGGCGGAGGCTCTCTTCCTTCTCTTGTGTGTTTTACCGGTGGCGTACAAAATTCTTTTGTGTTTACATATTAGGTTGTAACATCTAATTTCTAGTGTCCTGCCATTTTGCGCTGTTTCTACAAACAAGTGTCCCCCTTAGTACTTATTCTGAACCATTGTTCCGGATAAGAATTGTTTGTGAACAGCATTGTTTCTAAGCAGGATTCTGAAGCATCGTTCATAACTATTGTTCCTACGGGACTGTCTCTTGGAGGCTCACAAAAACGGTTCAACTTAAATTGAGGGCGCCTCTGCCGGCAATGGAACGGAAGATAAAAAGGTGTAACATTAAGGGACAAGAAGAGAGCGGAGTAAGTCAGGAAAAAAACGCGTGTAAGAACATATTAGTAAAAATTAAGAAGAAACGGGCTTGGGCAGGGCATGTAATGCAAAGGCAAGATAACCGCTTGTCATTAAGGGTAACAGAGTGGATCCCTAGAGGAGGATACGTGGCAGGGGTGGCAGAAAGGTAGATGGGCAGATGAGGTCAAGAAGTTTGAGGGAATAAATTGGTCTCAGCTAGCACAGGAACAAGGTAATTGGAGATCAATCGGAGATGCCTTTGGCCTGCACTGGGCGTAGACAGGCTGGTGATGATGATGATTAGGTTATATATAACGCGAGGGAACCGGGTTCGATTCCGGCCACGAAAAGCGTTTCTTTTCTTCCACTTCACCCACGATCATTCATCATCATCGTCGGAGAAAGCTGGCTTTCCTGCGGGGGGTATTGGCGTACAGCGGCATCTGTGAGGACACTAAAGCTACGATTGGATAATTTTCAATCAAATAATTATTTTAAAGAACAACTTCAGCAGCTAGTGAGCTCTGCAGCAGCGCTGTGTCGTCGTCTCTACCGCGCTCAAAGATCAGACACGCAGGATGTGACCGCTGCTGTGTAAGCGCAAGGCGACGCTGAGGAAAACCGTCGCGATTAGCGCATATAATCTTGTACAGAGGGAAACCCGAATCCACTTGTGATTAAAGAAACGGACCGCTCTGTTAGCAGTATCCCTGATTTCTCCTTTAAACTCGGTGGTAGAGTCGGAGAGGCCTCGTTGGATGTAAACTCTGAGGGCGCCGCCTATGTCGCCGAACGAGCGCCACATTACAGACCGGGAAGCCCTGTGTACAAGGGCAACGCTAAAATACCGGAGGTGACTTCGCGGTCAGTGTGCGTATGGAGGCGCTACGGGCGTCGCATAGCACCACGGAGCAAGAAAGCTTGCATAACCCACAGGAAAGAGGGATTCGGTGTCTACGTTCTGAAGTGGCTCTCTCCGCTGACGGAGCTGCTGTTGCCGCGTTATCACGGGCCGTCCTCCTCCTCCCGTACCCTCCACTCAACCTGATGCCAGAGAGCTTGCCTCGCGGCCTTCGTTGTCTCGTGTTATTAAATCTATTTGCAGTCTTGTGCGGTGTGTTTGCTTCCTTATTTAGGCGGGCGTGCTCGCGAGTTGAAAACGAGCGAGCCTTTAGCGTGCCTCCATCTCTGAAGTGAGTCTCCGTGCGGACTACGAATTTGCACGCCGATGTCAGCGACCATTTGAACTAATTGCACGCGGGGGATCTCGAAAACAGCTGAGTTCGGTAGGCAGTGAGCCGTCGCTTGCTCGTACGTTTGTGTCCATCGTCCCGCGTAGTCAGCTCGGTGTGTGCGTGAGCCAGGGTCTGCAGCAAGGAGCGCTAATTGCTTGTGCATCCAGGAGCTACACAGGACAACTTTCCGCGATCTCTTGAAAAGGTGAGCGCGCGCGCGTGGCCATCTATTTGCATTTGCCATCCTTTCGCGGTCCATGTGTAGCGTGGTCCCCTTTGGTTCTCTTATGCCTTGGGTTGAAAGAACCGGGATGAGGCAAGTATTATGCTGGTGTCTGCGATTCACTAATGAACGTGCATGAGTATCAAACGAAGTGTGAATTTGAAGTGGAGGTGGAGTCGAACTTAGTGACGTCTTTGGTTCCTGGCGGAAGCATGATGACGCAGCGCAGAGACAAAAGCTCTGTTGACTTTTCTGGAGGTGTCAGGGCTGCATGAGTCTTGTAAACCCTCCACCCTGCTATTTAAATAGCAGGCTGGAGCGAGCAAATTCGCTCTATTTCTTTAGTAAATATCTGTACATCTCGGACGGGCCTTGATTTCCATTGAGGTCATGTTTTGTGTAGCGATCTCGATGTTCAGTTTGTACCTCCAACGTGGTTATGACGACGTCGCGATATATATATATATATATATATATATATATATATATATATATATATATATATATATATATATATATATATATATATATATATATATATATATATATATATATATATATATATATATATATATATATATACGGTGCCTGACACTCGCTTCCCTCTACTTTTTGCTCCAACTCTTCTTAAGTAGCAATCTACTTATGTGAAAAACAGAGCAGGTGATCGGAGGAAGCATGAAAACGGAAGCCACAGAGCACAGGCTCGGACGAACTGCACGCTTCATTGCGACCGGGATATGCTGGAAAAATGCGAGGAACGAATAAGCAAAACGCATTTTAGGAAAAGTTATGGGTCGACAGCGAAAACACACCATCCGCCACAGGCCGTCAGCTAGTTCTGGCAAAAATTCAATCTCTTTTTTAAGAAGCGAAGCTGATAGCTCGCTAGATCACCCATCTCGTTTCTCCATTTTAAATGTTTTAAAATTTCACCCTTTGTCTGTCCAGGCAACCGCATGAGGATTTGACATGCAAGAGTGGAGCGCAGCCGCAGGAAGCGCAATGCGTTGAAAAAATGCTACCTGCCGACTACCCGACATTGACCACGTGTTCCGTAAGGCTACCGACGATAAAGCCGTGTCATGGTCTATGTACGTAAAAAAAAAAAAAAAAAAAAAAAAAAAAAAACGGCGTGTCACGCAGTTCGGTTGGCTGAGACGAGAAATGACGTCAATCTTTAAAGTTGCGGCAACAGCTGCGGAAACAGCCTGAACCTGACCTAAGGTGGTCATTTAGGCAGTGACCGGTCTATCTGAAGCGGGAGCGGCCGCACAAGAACGGGATTTCATAGACGACATTTTCAACACAGTCAACATAGCATGTATCAAGCCCTTTGGCGCATGCGGGTGCCTTCATATTTTAGGAGTTTACAAGCTTGCATATCCGACTCAGTTTTCTGGGTGACAAAAACACAAGTTACCCACGCCCGCATTACAAAGAATGTTCCCGTGCTTTCTTCTTTCCTTCAAATTCTGATGTGACGCTTAAGCAGCAACGTTCTCTAGTCGTTTCGGTATTCCCTCACTAGAATATATTTCATTGAGAAGCAGAAAGATTCTTTCTTCGAGCGGCGACGGCCGGTAATCATGGGCGTTTGAGTGGTAGGCCCAAAAATACCCGCCTGATACCGGTGGCTACACAGACTCCGAGTATTCGCAGCAGCGACGGAGAGCGGAGACGATATTTCACCTGAGAAGGAAGCTGATAAAAAATAAGAAAAGGGCCGCCGAGATAAACAACATTTTCTGAAGTAGTACGACCGCTGGCGCTCTGCCATGCGAGTCCCCACATGATTTGAGGGCGGCGAAAAGTGATCGTCGCGGCCTCCGGAGTCTGCATGAAGGGCACTAATATGATCCTCAATGTAAATAGGAAACCAGTAATTAAAAAAATATGCGCGCCGATCCACCATGGGAAGGTGGTTGGCAAGCGAAGCTGTAAACGATGCCCACAACGATTATCCATGCCACGTCACTTGAATTCCCACACGTGGCTCTACAAAGAGTGAAACGAGAGACAAGTGAAATTCATTTAACAGCGCTCTTTATTAATTCATAGAGATATTCTTTGCTAAGGTTGAATCAATGCATGATCCTTGAATGGTGATTGGTTGAGTTGTATTGGTGAAGCACACCAGTGAACACTTTTTTTAAAATAAAAGTAAAGGAAGCTCAAACGCGGTGTTAGACGATCTCACTTCTCCCCCGTCTCTGCCACCGCCCACGGAGGCGACGAGATCGGCGGCAGAGACGCAGGACATCTGAGATGCCATGCATTGGTGTGATCTTCCTTTTTTTTTACAAACTCCTAGCGATTGCGCAACTCGCGCCCACAGCCGTTACACGTGCGGTGGGCGGAGCGCACAGCGGTGCGAGAGCTCGCGTGACGCTATAACGTGGCAATCAGCGAGAACGCAGTGGGAAAACCCGCAGATGCGCTCGGTAAGTGCACTGTGAGTAGCGGGAAATATAAACAGGGTGAGCAGGGATTAAAACGGAATATCAACCAGTACTGATCACTCAGGAGGGCACAATAATAGTTGTGCACCTAATTGTCTGTTTTAGTGCTCTTTCAACAAAAAAGAGAATACCATTTAAAAAGCTGTGCACAGGAAATTAGGAAGCTTGGGGATGGGAAAACACTATTGTAAAATGGTAGAACGATATATGTACAGTAAGGTTTAAGGAACAGAGGAAGAGGTTAGAGTGGTGCACTCGCTTGTAAATATCTGAGGTTAGTTGGCAGATATAATCGCGAAACGGGGTGCACGAGATCACGTATTACTGATAATGAGCGATAAACACGACATAAGAGCAATAGTGTAAAAGTACGTTAAAGTAGGACGTACAAATTATAAAGGGAGTATAAGTGGAGGAGTGGGAAGTTGCGGAAGTCCAACAAATTTCCGTAAAAAGCGACTTGCAACCACAATCAAGATAGCTCAGGTAGGGATATCAGTAACACAAACAAGGTGAAACCGCAATCAAGATAGTTCAGGTTGCAATATCAGTAACAGCAAGGACTAATATAAAGTAAAGGGGGGGAAAACACGGGGAAGGGGTGTTGGGAGAAGTAATCAGTTTCTGAGTTTTACAGAAGGTCTACCAGGGCACAAGGGTCAGCAGGACAGGAGAAGATGACGATCGGATTACGGCAGAGAACGAAGACGGAAGATGAAGACGGAAGATCAAGAGGAGTCAATATTGAGCATGAGATTTTACTATCGTGGAAGCACTTAAACTACATATATGTTTGTATCAAGATCACATTTATGAAGAACGACATGCTGAGTCATAGCTGAGCTTTCACATATTCGTTAAAAAGATACCGCTGATTGACTCCCCTCCCTTGGCTTGGTTTCGCGTGATTGATGTCTTCTTTCTTCTTTCTTTCTTCTTTTCCTGTCTCTTAAAAAAATTACGCCATCTTCCCACGTGGGAACAGTGGGGAGATGCAAAGCATCTCGATTTTGCACGGCTTTGCGTCTCCTCAGGGTTCCCACGTGGGAAGATGGTGTAATTTTTTTTTTGCTTTTCGCCTCCATGAGAAAAGCGGCCGCCGCGGCGGGGAATTGAACCCGCGACCTCGTGCTCAGCAGCGCAACGCCTTACCCATTGAGCCACCGCGGCGGGTCACTGCCAGAATCGTTGGCGTCCATTGTCAGCTCATCGGAGGGCGCAGACCGAAGCAGCAACTGAAGGGAGCGGCGGCGCGGACCTGGTTTATCTGAAGTGGCGAGGAGGAGGGGGGAGGAGGAACAGCGCGCACAGCTGCTGGGGAGAGGAGAGAGTGACGTTATCACAGCTGGCATGGAGAGGAGGAGAGGTGCGGACGGACGCCGGAAGGACAACGGACATAGCCCCGAGCAAGAGATTGATTGATTGATTGTAGGGTTTAACGCGCCGACGCAACCAGGCGATGAGGCGCGCCGTAGTGGAGGGCTCCGGATTAATTTTGACCTCCTGGGGATCTTTAAAGTGCGCCGAAATCTCGTACACACGGGCGTTTTTGCTTTTCGCCTCCATCAGAACCGAGCAAGAGATGCTTTGCATCTAAAACTCTCTTTGACTTCGGTGCAGTTTGTTTATTGTTAATTGGTGTCACCCGTGATACGTATGTGGTACGAGTTGGGCTTTTATTTTACTTTACGGCCCTTTAGTTTGTCTGTCTGTCAGTCTCCCCCGTGTCCGCGTGTGCTCGTAGCTCAATCGGTAAGACAACGAGCTCGGGCGCTCCGCTCGTTCCAGGTTTGATTCCTGGCGGTGTCAGTAACATCACTTTATTGTTCGCGGGAATTTTCTGTTGACACCAAAGGTCGCGACAGAACCCTTGGGGTAGAGTAAGCTTCGCTTTAAAACACATTTCATTTCGTGTGGGTTTGGAACGCGCATCTTCAGAGCAGGAGTCAAGTGCCCATTCATTGCGCTAACCCGGCACCCCGCTATAGGGGGATGGCGAATCACCCTGGTGCATACGGCGGGACAGGCGAACGCAACAGGTGCGCGCCAGCGAGGGAGAGCTCTGATTTTAAAGGAGCTGTCGCCTGAACTGCTATCAGTACGCCGGTCGAAGTATTTCGCGTCATAAGATAGAAAAAACGAAAATAGAAAGAGACTCGAAAGCTATGAAGCTGTAAAATCTGTTTATCCTTCGCCTAGGAACGGAGGAGGAGAAAAGCGAAAGGAAAGGCCGAGAGGTTATCCAGGCTTAGAGCCCGGATTGCTACTCGGCACTGGGGAAGGGGTGTTCAGGGGATAAAAGAGATGTCAGGCGAAAAAGGGGGGATAGGAGCGGGGTCGCGCACACACTTTAGTCCCTTCGTGGGCACTAGAGTCTCTCAGCTAAACCTGTGTCCTTCATAAAACGCAGAAGGGCTTTTGTTGCCTTCTGCGAAGTCGATTGTAGGGGTCTTTGTCCTAGAATAGTCTCTAGCTTGAACTGTTGATTGTCCAATCTTCTGAGCTCGGCTGCCAAAACGCGTCTTTCCGATGAATACTCGGGGCAACAACAAAGCACATGGTCGATTGTCTCTTCAACCTCGCAGGCGTAGCAGTGAGCACTACTGGCCATCCCGATGAGGAAGGAGTAGGCTTTCGTGAAGGCCACTCCCAACCACAGCCTACAAAGTAAAGTAGACTCTGATCGAGTCAGCCCACACGGAAGACGACGCTGGAGTAGAGGGTCCTGGTTGTGGAGGCGCGGGTGCACAAAGTCCGGTGTATTCCATTGAGTAATGGAGGTCCTCCGCGCGAACTGACGAAGCAGCCTAGCGGCATCAGTCCTTGCAAGCGGAAGCAAGATGGTCCTTTCACTGTCATGGCCTGTCCGGGCAGCTGCATCAGCCGAGACATTGCCGGTGATTCCACAGTGACTTGGCAGCCACTGAAATACAATATTATGGCCCTTTATGACAGCCTGGTGAAATAATTCCCGAATTTCCGTCACAAGTTGGTGCAAAGGACCGTAGCGCAGGGCTGCTCGGAAGCTTTGCAGGGCGCCTTTGGAGTCGGTAAAAATGGACCATTTTTGGGGAGAAGCTTCCATGATGTATTGAAGAGCTTCACGGATGGCTGCAAGTTCAGTAGCCGTCGAGCTCGTCACATGGGCGACACGGAATCGAATCTTGGTTGATTCTGATGGTATAACCACCGCACCTGCCGAACTCGAGGACGTCACAGAACCGTCTGTGTATACATGCTTCCGGTCATGGTGTTGTTCGTACAGTAACTGCATGGAAAACTGTCTGAGAGCCAGTGGTGGTAAGTCGGCCTTTTTTCCAATGCCCGGAACATGCAGACGAATGTCCGGTGTTGCCAGGCACCACAACGGGGAGGACGGTGTGACCGCAGTCGTGTAGTCTGACGGTACCTCAGCCCTGTGCGCTGCGACAATGGCTGCAAAGGAAGAGCGTGGTCGACTCTGAGGAAGCTGCGCAAGGTGGTGACTTGGTAGCCTCGTGAGGAGCCTGATGTGTAGGCGTAGCGTCTCAGTGGTCACATAAGTTGCTGCAGGATCGTCTTGGGCAATGTATAATGTGCCCACTGTTGAAGCGCATCGCGGCAAACCAAGACACGTGCGGAGAGCCTGCGCTTGGATGCTTTGGATCACCCGAAGGTTAGAGGAGCATGTACCGGATATCGCTGGCAAGCTGTAGCGCAAAACTCCCAAGAAGAGTGCCTGGTACAGTTGCAGCATTCCTCTGACCGATGTGCCCCACGTCTTTCCAGCGAGAAATTTGAAAATGTGGGCGATAGCGGTGAGTTTCTTTTTTAAGAAGGACACATGTGCGCTCCATGACAGGTCCCTGTCGATGATCACGCCAAGAAATTTGTGATTTCTGGAGTACGGTATCGACATTCCATTGATGGTTATGGGATATCGGGACATGGGTTTGCGGGTGAACGCAACGACCGCGCACTTTTCACTAGAAATACTGAGTCCTTGTTTTCGGAGGTATGCCGTCGTCACATTGGCCGCTTTTTGAAGCCGTGCTCGCAGCTGAGGTCGATTAACAGCCGAAGCCCAGAGGCAGATGTCATCGGCGTAAATGGATATACGGACAGTCTTCGGTAAAGCGTGGACAAGCCCGATTATCGCTAGGTTGAAGAGGGTTGGGCTTAGCACCCCACCTTGAGGAACACCACGTTTGATGATGTGCTGCGATGTTGGGCCGTCTTCTGTCATTACAAAAAACGATCTTTCGGACAAGAAGCTGTGTATCCATTTGTAAATTCTGCCACCGAGTCCAAAGTGCTGAAGGGCGTCTAGTACTGATTCGTGAAGCACGTTATCATAGGCCCCCTTGACGTCGAGAAAGAGGGCTGCTGAGAGCCGTTTGCGGCTTTTTTCTTGCTGTACAAACGTGACTAGATGTACCACACAGTCAATAGAAGAACGCCCTCGTCGAAAACCGGCCATAGCCTCCGGATATGCGTTGTGGTATTCGAGGAACCACTGTAGCCGCGTGAGGATCATTCTTTCCATGACTTTGCCAAGGCAGCTTGCCAGGGCAATAGGACGGTACGATGCCAGATCAAGGGGAGTTTTGCCAGGCTTTAGCAATGGAACGAGACGGCTTGTTTTCCACTGTGGGGGTACGACACCATCTGTCCATGTCTGGTTAAATAGGTCCAGAAGCGCTTGTCGCGCTCCAGGGCCTAGGTGGCATAAGGTGGAGTACGTTACTCCATCATGACCCGGTGAAGAACGACGCCTGCAGGATGCCAGGGCTGCCTCTAATTCCTCCATTGAAAAGAGAACATTCATACGTTCTTCACGGGAACGAGGAGCTTGGCTGTTCCTCGCAGGTCCAACGTTATCGGTTGTTGCAGCAACCCTCACGCAGAAATCCTCCGCAACTTCCAACTCCCTACGGTTTTCACTGAGTGCCAATGCCTTGAACGGGCACCGCTGCTGCACAGGCATTGCCAGTCCACGCACTCTTCTCCATATAGAGGACAGAGGCTTCCGAGGGTCGAGAGACTCACAAAATGATTTCCACCTGTGTGCCTGGACCTGCGCGATGCGTCGCTGTATTTGCTTCTGTGTGCGTCTGGCAGCCCTTAAATCGTGCACGGATTTTGTACGCCTGTACCGTCGCTCGGCGCGCCGTCGAATTGCCCGCAGGCGTTCGAGATCGATATCAAAATCCGTGACTCTTGCAGATAACGAGGTATATCTCCTGGATGATTGGGTTGCATTACTGATAGCAACCTCGAGGCTTGTTGAAAGCCCATCTCGGCAGGCGTCCTCCATCGTGGATTGGAATTTAGGCCAGTCAATATAAGCGGTTACAGTGGGCGAGAAAGACTGATGGAATCCCATAATCTTGATGTATGTGGGAATATGGTCGCTGCCGTGAGTTTCAATATCAGTGAACCAGCGTAGACGGCCAGCCAAATGAGTTGAAGCCAAGGAAAGGTCTAGAGAGCTCCCGTATGATGTGCCACGGAGAAACGTAGGGCTGTCATCATTTAGCAAGCACAGTCCATATTGAGATGCCAACGATGCGAGTCTTCGGCCCCTGTGGTTCATCTTGGAGCTTCCCCAGAGTGGGTGGTGGGCATTGAAATCTCCGGTGATGATCCAAGGGCCGGGTGCTGTTCTGAAGACATACTTCAATCTCTGGACGTCAATATTAGCTGATGGAGAAATGTACGCACCGAGAAGGGTGAAGGAGAGCTTGTGATTCTTTACAGTGAGGCACACATAGTGGTTGCTGTCATGAGGCCGTAATGAATGCACTGTATAGATGAGTTCTCGGTGGATGAATACCACTACTTATGAAGATACCTTGGCCATGTTTTCACTCGAGGCTAGCAAGTAGTGGACCCAGGGCGTCCAGGACTTCCATAGCGCACGAGGCGGTTGGCGTCTTTAGAGTATAAAGAAGCTTGCGAGTGGCGTTGATGAGCGCCCTGAGAACTGCGATGACTTGCAGATCTTCTTTCTTTGAAGAGGCATTCGAAGGCTGGTGAGACTTAGCATCCTCCCGTCGGGGCTCCGTAGGTGACAGAGACGGCAGCCTGGGCCAATCCTCCGCCGATGGGGACGACTTCCCAGTTTTGTTGGATTTCTCAGTTGAAGCTGTAGCCAAGCAGATTGTTGGCTCCGCTGGGGGTGGCGTTGCAGGTGGAGGTAGCGACTGGGGCGGGGGCGGAGGCAGTGCCTGTGACGCTGGGGGATCCTCCCGTGACACGTCGTGGACGGCCTTTGTCACGAAAGCGCTCGATGACCTACGCCGTCGCGATCGTCGGCGTTTTCGCACTTTTGCAGATGCGTCTTTATGTGACGAGTGGTCTTTTACCATCTGCTTCAGAATCTTCTGTTCCTCTTTTAGGCGAGGGCAGGTCTTTGAAGAGGCATCGTGTGCGCCTTGGCAGTTAGCACATTTAAGGACACCTACTGTGCAAGCTTTGGCATCGTGAGATCCGGAACATTTCGAGCATACAGTGGCGCGTCCACAAACGCTGCTGACATGGCCTATCTTCAGGCATTTGTGGCACTGTAATGGTTTCGGCACGAAAGGTCGAACTGCGTGCCGAAAGTGGCCAACCTTCACGTGTGCCGGGATGCAGTCACCTTGAAACACAAGCTTAACGCAGCGTGATTTTCCCAGACGAGTGACCTGCTTGATGGTCGCACCTTCCGTCGCCGGTTTTATGAGAATGGGTAAGTCGGCATCTGGAATGGAGACGTCGACATCATAGACGACGCCCACGGAAGCGCCCTTGCCTGGAGATATGTAGGCACGAACTTTCATTTCCCCCAACGTGGTTAGTTGATGCAACGTTTCAATTGCAGCTGAATGCTCAACGTCTATGGCCAAAATATTCTTTCGTGTGTTGATCCTGACCTCCTTAATTTTCCCCGGCAGAATCACTTCCAAGGAGACAGAAATCACTTGCCGGTTGAGCATCCTGAGGTTGTCGTTCGGGGACTCCGGCACGAACAAGACGGGTGGTAGCAGGCTAAAAAAATGGCCGCCATCCTGCCCTGCGAAAGTGAATGCTCAGTGAAGCTGTTGTAAACCGTTAAACATGCTGATGGGGCAGAGCACGAAATGTTCTTCGTCGTCTCGGCGGGCCTGTCGCTTGCACTCGGCTTCTCTGGCGGCAAATGCTGGGTCCTGGCTAGCCTGACGCATGCGCTCGCCTTCGAATGTAGTCAACACCCATTTTCGACAGCAACTGAAAAGCTAATCTATATCGGGAACATATTAGGGAGGGGGGTCCCTACTGTTCTCCAGCACCCCTTATCATCCAACATGCGGTTTCGATGATTGTTTTGTGCGTTCTTTGCACGAATACTGAGCATTATGTTGCACACCCAATATGCCTGATGCATGGGCTCGGCGTTTTGGGCGAGAACTGGGGCGTCCTGGCTGGATTTGTTGTTTACGACACGAAATTTTCCCACCAACGAGAGGCTAACCGCTTCGCTGTGAAAGATTGAAAACAGTTGCAGGTATCACCTTAGTTATTGCATCTGGTTTCCAACTGGCAAGTCAGATGTACATTAAATTTTTTCATGCACCGTGCTCATCTAATGGCTCGACTGCGTGGTCGGTGTCGTTTCGCATTAACAGGTTCCCTTGCAAACCAAATCCTCAACTGCGACACCAGCTGTGGGCCGGAGTGTGCTGCTGCTGGCTTTAGCTGGTGGTTCTCCAAGCCCGTTGTTAAGTGGGCGATCGTTCTGCTGGTGCTGATCATGCTGTTGGTGGTCATGCTTGAGGCCATGTTGCTTGCCAACGGAAGGCCGAGTAACAGGACCAACAGACCCTCTGTGCTAGCCCTCTTCCCGAGGACCCAGCCAGGTCAGGACCTAATATGGTGAGTGGCATTTTGTGGTAGCGCAAAATCTGTGGCTTGCAACTCACTCAGACCTTCAGTCATTCGAGGTCTAAAAACATACTGAGTAACGCAAAAAAACTACATACCACAAAAAGATCACGAAAGGCTTGTCCTTGTCCTCTTTTTTGTGTTGTTTTTTTGCGGTACTCAGTATGGTCTTATACCGTAAACGAAACGTTCTGCAAGAAGTTCTCCTGAAGTCATTCCAGGACTCACTGGCATGACGGAAAGTTGGCAGCATGGACAATCATCCGGGTTGAACTGGATTTGTGTAGTCCCAAACTTCACCTCTTTCTCTTAGTCAACTGTGATGTTGATGACAATTCAGAAGTAGTTTATGCTGGCGGGTAAAACACAGCAGTCGAGAAAACCGACGTGTTCCTCAAGCTTTTGTAAACACGGTGAGCGTCACTGGTCGTAATAATGCACAGGTAATTATACGCCTATTCTCGTAAATGCGCTCTTCACAATGCAATGCGTGGCTGACGCACTGCCTCGCCTATAGGAGGGTCGGGTTATCATTGCACTGCTATTCTACTTGATGAAGTATTACTCACCCTTGTGAAGAGGGCATTCGAATACTGAAACACAGGTGGAACAACGGCGCGTCGTTCAACTGTATTCGCCACTGAACCGGCACGGTTTCTATTAAGGGTGCGTGAGCCTGAGTTAACGACGGACGCGAGTTAGTGTGGAATGTTTCAAGCACTGGAGATTTAGGGATGACATCGTTTTATAGTGCAATTGTGAAAAGGATAAGCTCAAGCAAATAATTATTCAAGAACTGCATTAGAAGAGGTTGGCTGTTAGTTTATAGATAAACTGGCGTGCACAAACGGGGGGCCGGAAAGGGGTGCGTGAACAGCTCGTGAAATGATGATACCAAACGTACTGCGCACCTTTGAAGTACACTTTATCTTGTGTAGATGTGTGTTTTTACAACAGTGATACTTCGTTTATGCTCCCTCACACTGGCTACACTTTTGGGGGTAAATGAGCTCAGCCCCTGCCCTACCCAACGTAACTACAACTCCAGCGTACCTGAGTTGCTAAAAAGAATAATAGTATTGAACCACGTGGTGGTGACGCAGCTCTGTACATGGGAAGGGAAATCCTAGAAGACCAGCTCAATATAATAATGTTGGATAAGCTGAGCGTGCTGTTCCTAAGACCAGTAGGTGAGCCACGCGCACAATATTGACTCGAGTGTTTTTGAATACGAACTCGAAGTGCTAAGAAGTGGGTTCACTCAGCCAAAAAAGAATGTTTTTCTTGGAGGATACGTTACGGCCTTAAAGGGGGGAGGTTTGACTAAGCAGAGCTTGATATGAAACCTTAGTTGAATGAAATATGCTTTGAATGGAGGATTATAGGGGTACAAGGCGAGAAAGACACCACCACACGTTAGCAGAGGAAATCACGTTGGATTTCGTTTAGCTCCAATCAAAAGATAACAATATAGGAATTTGGTAGGTCGTGCGATGCGAGCAAAACCACAGTTTGATATCCAACATAACAGTTATACGAAGGAGCGTAATAAAAAAGGTTACAAAAGGTAATAATGAGTGGTTAGAATGCAAAGGGAGATGACTTCGCCTTGCAGTTGACAATAGTCGCGGATAAGTAAAGACCGGGTTTTGTATTGTATACGAGTAGATTTTTGTAGGCCGCTGTTCGTAGCTATGACACTCTCATGTTATTTCATACTTCACCTTCAACCGCAGGTTTCGCAACGGTGCTTACCCAAAAGAGGCACCACGATGGGAAAATCTTACCGATCAGCTAAAACCACTCGTTGAGGGCTACCAGACTGGGCGAGTTCAAGGCAGCGAAGACATTATTGTATGTGGCGACCGACGACCCGAGCACGGAAGGGTGTGCTTCTTCGACGTCAGAGCGATCGCGCCCGAGTGCACGGCGGCTCAGGACTTCGGCTACCGAAGAAGCAGTCCGTGCGTCTTCATCCAGTTCGCCAACGTGACGGGTTGGGACCCTGAGCCGCTAACGGAGCAAGAGGCCTCCCAGGTGCTACCGGAAGGGTCGCAGCCACTGGTAAAACCCAGTCTGCTGCCCCTTCACTGCGACGGAGACACGCCAGCGGACCGCGAGAACATCGGCGACTTGGTGTACTCGCCGTACCAGGGGTTTCGCACCGAGTTCTTTCCTTACACCGGGCACCCAGACTACATGCCGCCGCTGGTCGCCGTCCAGTTCCGGAGACCTCAGAGAGGCGTCGTCATTGGCGTCCGCTGCCGTCTGTTGGCACGGAACCCGCCGCCAGGGAACGCGTCTACCGAAATCTCGTTCTTCTTGTTCGTAGAGTGAAAAGAGAGACAATACGGGTTCTAGATAGCGTGCTGCTGCATTTACGACTTCGTATTTTGAAACAAAATATGCGAAATCGCAACGCCATTAGTTTTCAAAGAAACCCTGGACTGTCGAGTAGTGAATGACCCGGAACCTTGAATATGAGTTACGGCCCACCTACGGGTCGTCGCTGTTATATCTAAAGCCATGAACATCATTTCAGAATGCAGTAGGCCCAAAGCTACCGAGATTTTCAGGCATATATATGTGAATGCGGGTTGTCGAATGTAAATAAAGCGGTGCGACCAACTAAACGATTTGGTCGGGATATCAGGCAAGGAAATAAAAAAGTGGCTGTGGGTTTGCTGGGCTAGGCCTGATTATGCGAGAAGCAGAAGCCGTCGTGTTCATTCAAATAACTTCGGCACAGAACGAGTTTCCTCGCTCTCTCCTTCCATCGCACAGCGGATGAACTAAAGCACCGTCCTGGCTATAACGAGAAACGGCAAGTCGGGAGAGAGGGTGGTGCCATCTCCCTTTCAAAATATTTCTGAGGCACGTGATTAGTCACGTGGGCACAGGTGGCGAGGCGGTGGTCGGTGCAACGGCGGTGGTGGCGCGCTGCTGTAGGGGCGGTGAGTCGCGTGGTATGGCTTCTTCACTTCAAGGTCAAACTGCCAGGACGGCGAAACTCACCCGACTAGGTCAGTAGTGCTTCCGCTTTAAAATCTTTGTGTACTGGTGGTAAAAATAAAGCATTATAAGTGCGTTCGCGTTTGGGTACGTCACCTGTACGTATTTGATAGAAACTTAGAATTCGTTTCAGATACCCCGCCAGCTTCTCTAATACTATCGGGGGGCTATGACTGGTTTTACCCGTTTAGACAGAGCTATGTTTGACTACAGTGACAGGTACCTTTGAAGGACACCGGCAATGGTGCGTATAACCATGTCATCGGTAACAGCAACGGGACGAGAAAAGTGGTATTGCTCGTCGCCTAGCCCATCATAGCCTGCATTAATATTACCCGAGTCGTATTCCCCGTCGTATTGTCCCTTCCAAATACACAGTCAAAGGTACTTTATTGGTCAATACTCAGCCAAAGATCCTTTGTTGGTGTAGGCGATGTTGACACCGGCTTCTCCCAGCATTGCATTGCCGTTGCTGGATCCACTTTGATGAGCCCCAATCAGTGGGGTCCGATGTGCATGTTCGATTCTGCCCAAGTCGCACATTCTTATTACGGACTCCAAAGGTGCAGTTCTTTATGCAAATTTCTTGTATCATGTGGTCGATTAGGTAAACCTGGCACCTTCCCTGGCCTTGCACTTCTTTAGGACAAAATGACTATTCTGTTTTTTTGTTTTTCCTCTTTGGTGTACGGGAGCTGCGGTGTGGGTTCATTGTGTTCGCGTGCACGTCCGCTCTGCTTTCACCTACGTTCTCAGAGAAAACAAGAAGACCCACGATGTACCCCGACCAACAAGAGGCTGACAGCTTTCTGCAAGTCATTTTCTGGATGCCAACATGAAACTGTCCTTCGTTTGTGTAAAGAAAGTTAGACAGAGGAAACATTGCAATGAGGTCGAAAGTATGAGTACAACCTTCGTCCGGGATTCCATGTGTTGCCCTAGCCGTCTACGCCCGGGTCACCAGAAGGGCCCTATCCTCCCGTCGACAGGTGGCCAGCGGTGTCTCCAACCCCTCCCCCATCCTTCGTTATCCCTGTAGAATCATCAATCTGGAGACAAATCCCAGTGCACTCCCTTCTCAGTCGATCCATCCTCACCCACGTATAGCCAGACCTCTTTCCCACCCACGCTTGCCCACACTGCGAGGACTACGAGGATACCCCCCCGCCATCTGGCACTGCCACGCCCAGCTTCCTCTTTCCCTACCAAACCCCTCGATTCCTGGCTGTCTGCTCTCGAGCATTCGCACGCCCAGTCCTAGTGCAACCTGGTCGTCTGGGTTTGGGCCCACCCACAGAGCGGCTCTTGCCTAGACCTAGCCAAGAATTAGACGTCCCCACCCCTCTCTCTCTTTGCTATAGCTCAGGGGAGAAATGGGGGCAACGGTGCGGTAGAGCTGAGTTGGGTGGGGTTTCCCGGAGTATATGTTGTAGGCGAGTTAACTGTTGGGAAATTTTGCACCGAGCAGTGTACTGTGCGGAAAAAAGTATATGCATTCTGACTGAATGTACGATCGTGCGAGTGGTGGCTAACTCCCCCCGAGCACACCAGGAGGTATGCCAAGTTGGTTCATTTAACTAGCCCTTCTGATAATACAGTCGCGACTCATTGAAAGTACATTTTTAGGGAAGCTCATCGGGCTTTCACCAGTCGAAAGTTTCTGATGTCCGTTTATCTAGACACTTGTTCGTTGAACTTTTATTTTCACGCCAACCGACAGCACGTGTATATGTCTGTTCTTTGGAATAAAGAACCATCTTAGAGTCAGCGCCCGTCCCGTGCACCTCTCCACTCGTCACCATTGTGCGCTGTTCAACGCCAAGATGAATCAATGAGAAGTCAGCAAACGCTGAAATCCGCACACGGCTGTGCGATGGTCCCAGATGCTTTGAAAGTTTTAAGTGATGTGACCACCTTAGCGCTACAAAACTAAAAAAAAAAACAGCCTTCTCCTCGAATACCGCTCTTACAGATGGCAGGTCACTTTGCCGGCAGTGTCCGGGTCACGCCGCGACGGACATTGCACAAAATGAAAGGCTGAAGAATCCGGTTTGTTTGTAACCCCCTCTACCCTCCAATTGAGCTGGCATAGCCCGCCAATATGAGCGGTCGTCATATGCCATTATTTTCCGCAAGCTCCTTATAATATCATGCTGGCTTAGAGGGAGGGGCGTGTCGTCGTGCTTCGTTGTCTGGTGTTTTTGTACTGATCAGAGATCTTGCTCGATGTCCTTGCGTGTTTCTTGAGTGGGATGAGCGCGCGTGTGACAGACGAGTTATCCTTACGCGCTTCGCTCTCCGAAATGAGTCTGTGTGTACTAGGGTTTGACGTACCCAAGTGCGGACTCAGTGCGATCCGAATGCGAGAAGGATGCACGGGGTAGCTGGGGAGAAAAGGCAGTCTTGCTCGAATGTTTTGTTCTGCGTCACGGAAGGCACCCGCGGGGTCCAGTAAAGGCTATGCGTCAAAGAATACTTATTGCTTGTGCGTCGAGAAAACAACAAGATAAGCTCTCAGTGATCTCTTCAAAAGGTGAGCGTTTTCACTTCGCACTATCTTCGCTTTCACCGCACCGTGAGACTCAGCTGTAATGAAGCCCTGGCTGGAACCTTGTAATGAATGGGCATAATGAGAGAACCACGGCGCGGAAAGGAAGTGTTGAACTAACACCAAATATCAAATCGCCGGGAAGAACCGCCTAGGTTTAAGGATAGACGGGTGGAACATCTGTAAAGGGCGCAATTTGAATATAGGCCGCGGGAACGAGCCCACTCGTCACAATACAACTTGTCATTGGAGAATCCGTCATAAGAAAACTTGTCACACTGGCCTTGTGGTTTCCGGCTTTTAATTTTACTCACTTTGTTGTTGAAAAATCGCGAATAGGATATTTTAATTAACGTTCGAGCTGCGTAAAAGTACCCGTGTAACTGCGATTGAACGATACGTTGTAGCAGAAGCGGAGTGCACTTTGCATGTGTTAAACGGCGATGGGTGGTCAGCACAAAACTGGCCCGCTTTTTAATCTTACTATGGTGGGTAAAACTCGATGCATAAAACTAAACGGTCTCATATAAGTCAGTAACATAACGATAATGATGCTTTACAGCGTTCGCGTTTTTTATTCACACACATTAACTGGCAATTCAAAGTGTTCGTAAATGCGGATGTCGTTCGGGAACAGCCAAAATGTCACTCTCATTCTCACAATGCAGCTCTCACCAATTTCCTTTTCCTCTGGAAACATCAGATGGTGGCATCGGACATAACTGTGAAATTTGAAAGAACGGTGCACAGAGTGCCGTGTTTGCTTATCTCATGGATCGCTTTAACGCAAACATGACTGCGCCGATGATTTCAGGGATACGTCTTAAATATCTGCTGTATTGCCCTCCGTATTTAATGCTGGACCCAGCATCTGGAAAACAAGAGACGTGAACTTTAACACAAGCTTCTATACTGGCGAAGCTTGCGGTACCTGCCGCAAGCCACTACTAATGACCCAGAGCATTAGTCTTAGCAATGGCTGCGTGTGAGATAACGGATCTGAATTCCTTTTCAGCCTGTTGCGAGGTAGGCCAGACTGCGAACCGGTGACAATAAAATAGACGTTTATTCTTGGCCACATCCTAATGAACGAGGCCCCAGGCCTTTTGTCGTCCGTACGAGCGTTCCGTGGACAGCCGTTCTCTACCGCTGCCCAAAGACGACTCCCTTTTCTCCCTCCTACGGAGGTCTTGAGTCGCGCGCACCGCCATGGCTGCGCGGTTCCGAGAAGCCGGCCTTCGGTCTCCGCTGAAGCCGCGACCCGCTGTCCCCTCCATTATGTCGGGGCGCACACGTGTTCCTATTTTACGGAGCGGACACACAGCGGGCGGTCTAAATCACTTGTCTCTGTTCGGCCTTGGCTCCCCTCCCAATGTCTTCCGAAGCGACAGGGACGCGCAGGCCCGTCAGAGTTACTAATGGCCGCAGAGGTCACCCACAGTCCCGCACGCAACAAGTCGCCCTTCCCTACGGATCGATAATTGATCCGATGGGTAACGGAAGCAATGCATTTTACAATGCCAGATGTGCATAAACGCAAGCAGCACCCAGCTGTTGTCTTTGATCTAGCATACCGTGTTTTCCGTACGTGCCGTATGTTCCGTTCGTACGGGGACCAGACTCGGCACTTGCGCATTAGTTCCTGTAGGGTGGCTTCCGCTAGCCGGCCGCCCCAGCCCCACCATGCACGCCCATTCGTTCTGGTGAGGCGCTCCTTTCCTCGTCATGCCCGATTGCCTAGGCCCAGTCGGGTCCCGGTACGCACCGAACACACGGAACGTGCGGAACACATAGTACGCTAAATGTCTAATATTCTGCAGTATATGCGGTATGCGAGTCATTCCCTCTCACAGTGTCGGGAATGCGTGGCAGCCCGTCGCCTCCCTGGAGGTGGTAAGAAACATTTACTCCCACATACGTTGTTATTGTTGTACTTAAATTGAGCCAATTACAGCTGTGTTACTATTATTTCGCGTCAGTTCAACTAATTTTTCGACTAATAGCTCTACTAAGTGTGCGAGTTCTAACGATAATTCTAGGCCCAGTGATTAGAAACAACATAGGCAAATTAGTTCATTTTGACAAGCCAGGTCTCAAGCTCTGAGAATTTGGATGTGAGCCGTTTGGTTATAGCTGTGCATGATTAGTTTACACATTTGCGAGGTTGAATTGATGCTTAGTTTAAAAAAATTGCCGCGTATCGGCTCCTTTCGTAGCAAATGTCGACAAAAGACAATACATTTGCCAAGTAACTGCCTCCCTTCGCTTTCCTGCTGACCTCTCATGCTGCTCCTCTCCTGCCACGCCTCTCCCTAGGTAAGCACGCTCGAGGTTTCCTCAACTCGAATTTAAATTTACCGCGTCCCACTGCTCCAGGCCGGGTGCTTCGATGACAGCGCTACCATCCGGCCCTACTTGAGTGGACCTACCACAACGTTTATAGAACCATATTGCTCTTCTCCATGTGCGTTCCAAGCGAAACGTGGAACCTATCTTGTGGAACCGTTAATTGCTGCTGCCGTTTTATTTCTTCAATTCCACCAGGAGCTATAGTAGCGCTGGTAGCAGTATAGGCGACGAGTTTCTGCAATTGATGTAGTATTTCATTCGCTATCGCAAAAACCAAGCATCCATTAATTGTTTAATAAAGGAACACTACAAATATCACGTAAGTATTGAATTTTCGCCTTGTATTTGCGTAATGTCTTGTTCTTGTTTAACAATGTTGACAAGTATGAACATTGACACCGGACTTAGACGTTTAGATTAGGCTATCGGTATATGACTATTGCGCAGTTTGTTTCACTTTGGCCGGCTGGCTAAAGTGAGTCATAGGATTGTTGTTTTTGTGTGTTTCCCTTTTGTAATGCGTATTTGTTACCTGATTGTTACGTTACGTGACTTCTTGTTACGTGACGTGATTGTTGTTACCTGATTTTTAGTTCCATCGAGGCATAGGATGTATCAGCTTCGATGAACAAATAAATTTCTTTACAGGCAAGCAGACAGACAGAAAGACATACATACATACAGACAGACCAAAATTTCTGCGTTGAAGTAGCCCAAGAAAGACAATCATAGCGTGACTGGCGGAGTTCATAGCCAAGCGCATTCTCACTTAGTCTTAGCAAAATGTAATTCGGACGAGGGTAGGTTGACGACTTGGTCGATAATCATTTTCGCGTAAACGAATGCATTAAGCAAGCGTCTACAACTCCTGTCTCAATTAGTCTTCGTAGACCTATCCACGAGATTTGCCGGCTTCGGCCTTTTGACAGATTAATTACTACTACTCCACCTACTTCTATTACTACCACTGATAAAGGTATTATTATTGCATTATGAGTAATAGTATTACTACTACTGGCTACGGTACTGTGCCATCTTAATGCAAAAACAATTCCCACCACCCCTGTTATAGCGCGCACACACAAGTTCTCCCCTGGGTAATGATCCTGTGGCTGTTGTGGATGACGTAGGTATGATTATAATGTGCCTAAACTGCAAGGAATCGCAACCTTTGCACGACTGAAGAGGTTTAACAATGGCGGAGAACTTTTGGCCATTGCTCTGGTAATTGCAAAACTTCCTACCTCCGTCTCAAAGATATTTTGATAATAAACTGCCTGTCTGTGTACTTTATTTATTTGATGAACCTGAGAAATCTATTCAGCTCAAAATGTTCGAGCATTTTCACCCCGATCACATAATCTATGTGCGTGTTGTGTGGGGCCCTGGATAGGCGGGTTTCGTACTCAGTGATACTACAGATGCTTTATCTCGTTTCAATTTACGTGGCCCAGCATTGCCTGTGTGCCCAAATCTTACATAGGTAACTTCGCCTCCCTTACAATGCTTATATCCTGCTTAGTGGCTGACCCGACGCTTCTGTAGAGCACTTGAAATTTATTTAAGTCCAACTAATCCCGGTATTCCTGCCAATGCGAAATATCCTTCACAGCCTTAGATGCCGAGTTCCTCAATTAAGCTTGTATTTAAGTAGGTTTGGATTGGCACCAACAGACGCTTGCACGAGTTGCAATAAACCAAAATCGCTAGAACATTACTTTTTTGGATGCTTCCGCTTCTCTGAGCAGCGAAAAAAGTACCTAACTATCCAATTTAAACGCCTCGCCATTGAGCTAAACACTGGAGCGATTCTATCATTCGACGCTAATAGTCTCGCAAGCGCAAAAAAGAAACTTCTTTTTGCTTCAGAACTTTATTTCGGCCACCTGAAAACTCCTTTATTGAAACAATCTTTCTGTCCCGCCTCCCCAGCTACGAAGGTATGAATCTGATTATCTTTTAAATATTTTATTCCTATATTTACCATTTTTTTACCTTACTAAATCACCGCTCACAAGCCTTGACTAATCGCTCTACACCACAGCGAGACACTACAGCCAGAAGAAAAAGAAGAAGAAGAAGAAGAAGAAGAAGAAGAAGGAACGATGATGCGTGTCGAAATCGGCGCTCAAGCAGGTCATCAACGTCCCAGTCTGGCTGACGACCTTGACGTCACCAAGGATGAGCGTGAAGATGAACGCATCCCGTTGGGTGAGGGCCGCTGCCAGTTGAGAGTTCTGTTGAGCACAGCGATAACCGCCATCGTACGTGTTCTACCTCTCGACGCCCGTGATGAACCCCACTGCTGCGAGCGGCCGCCCGCCTTCACCAGAATGAGCGCGCAGACGTGGAAGCTAATGGCGGTACTACGCTACCCGAACGGCAGCTACAGCCGGTGCACAGTTGGCGACCCTCCAGACGGAGGACCGTCAGCAAGCGCCATTGCTTGCGATGCCTAGTAGTTCAACCTGACTCAGTTCGGCCACAACGTGATCAGCGAGTGGAGCCTTGTGTGCCACAGAGCCCACCTGAGGCACATAACGGACGCCGTGAACTACGCAGTGACGGTCGTCGTAACCCCAATAATGGGCGCGGCAGCCGACCACATCGGCCGCAAGGTTGTTACTATACTGTCCCTGACAGCTCTGCGTCTTGCCCTAATAGTCAGTAGCCTCGCTCGCAATTTCCAAACCTTCGTCGTGATGACCTCCGTCGTCGCTTCCTCGTCAAGGTTCCTTAGCGCGCTCTTTGTGCTACTCTACGAGGTCACCACCGCGTACCACAGGCTTCTGTACTGCACAACTGTTCCAACGCTTCCAACCGTTGTCGTTCAATTTCTTCAGTATCTCGTGGAGTCCTTCGAGCTCAGCTGGTACCTGTCTTATCAGATAGTCGCTGCACTTACTCTGTGCTTCTGGCCACGTTCTAGTTCTTCGAGGAGTCACCTGGGTGGCTGATGGCCGCAAAAAACCCAGAAGAAGCCGGACCGTCGTAATCAAGGTGGCAAGCGTTAACTCGGCGAGTCCGGGCAAGTGCCGCGCATCGTTCAGGAAAGCACTTCCGAGGGCCTCCTTTCAACTTTTAGCAGAGATATTGCACTTCAGACCTCAGCGTCGCAGTAGTTCACTTCTGCTCGCTTTCTCTTGGGTCGTCGTCAGCTGGGGATGCACCTACGACGCCGAGGAACGTGCAGTCAGAACCAGCGTTTACATACGATTCGGCGTCATAATCGGTGTGGTGCCGGTGTTTCTCATCATCTGGCCCTTTCTAAAAGGCTGTGTAGGTGTGAAGCGAGTCATTACGACCTTTATGCTGATGTCCAATGCATGCTCAGCCCTCCTCTTCCCCACATTCAGCGATCAGGTCACACCGATAGAAGCCATTCTTTTGGTCACCATGCCGCTTCTGGTTAGTCTATGCCTAAACTTGATCTTTTTCTTGACTGCCAGCCTCTACCCAACTACTCTTAGGTGCACGGCAGTGGTGACGGGCATGTCCATTGGTGCTTTCACTGAAAAGGCAGGATCGCAGCGGTTGCTACGGGGTACATGCCTTCGAAGGGCGTCACGACCCCCGCCGTGTGAATGTCTTCCTTTGCAACGCCCTTAGTAGACCCAGTAGAACACAGCCTGTCTTTACTTACCCAAAAAAGCAGCCAGGGGCACGTACAAGACCTCTGAGAGCATTGTCGGCCGACAGCTCCGCTGCACGAACAGAAGGCAACAAGAACGCTTCCTCGGATGCCCCGCTAATTGAGGATCACTAGGAAATGCAATGTAATGTCCTTTTGCGCTCACTGAAACAGAATGTTTCTCGTTTATCTTTACACATCCACTCTGTAGTATGGGAAACGGCGTAGCAATAATCGGCCGGACATTAGCACAACGTTTTGCGCAGCGGGTGCAGTGAATGCTAGCTAGCCTAAATGCATTAACACAAATATTGTCTTTCGAGTCAATTCGTTGTTTGAAATGAATCTAAGCACCGGTATGCGTGCGGAACAGGTGTTATTTTGCATGAAGCAACATAACACCTGTAGGAGCCTTATTTTATTCGACGTCATGGCGAATACAATGAGGCTGTAAGGAAAGCTGCTGCTGTTCCGTTGCGTACCGTTGATGAAATATGCTATACGCGCGTTCCAGGTGCTAGTATTTTACTCGTACACCATTATAGTAAGTACTGCGTTTGTCCTCACATGTCGCCGTGCTTCTGCCATATTCATCGCGATTACTAGTTTCTCAATCGATGCTGTTTTCTTCGTAACACTGCACTCTTCCGAACGTTTCCCGCAGAAGTGACGAATGCGGTGGCGCCGACTGGTGAGTTTGTTGCCTCCCGTTCCCCCTTGTGGTGTGCACTACGCTTTCTGTAGAATTGTAATTGAAATGTGTATTTCAGCAACAAAGGAGATTGCTGTGGGGTATGGCGAAAGGCGACACTTAACTTCGCCTGACTAGGTCCCTAGCCCCAGGCAGTACAAACACACGAACAGCAGTTTGATACAAGAAACAAAATTGGCATACAAGCTGTAATTCAAACCTACTACAATTTTATGTACGACTATACAATAGTATCAGGCTAGCTATCCACACTTTGCATCCATTTCTGTCGACTGCACAGTATTCACAATCCAATTTTGTAAGCATAAATGTGGGCAATAAATTAGCTCATCTCGTTACACAACGAGGAATACCGTTTTTTACAGTGAGAACAATATTTACACAGAAAAATACACACGATAACTGAAAACAAATCAAAAGTGGGGATGGAAGAAGATGTCATTATAGCTTGAGTAGTAACCATTTAATGTATTGTCGAAAGGCCAACAGGGAAAAGCAGCTGCGCATGATCGCAGGTAAAGAATGATGCGTATTTAAAAGATTTGGTCTCTGGAATTGAAGCAGTTGCATGCCGTACCCTGTCCCAGTTCAAATTTTTAAAATGCATTGTCCCGAAGACTGTAATGCGGATCTGTATTAGTATATAATGATAAAAATATTTGTTAGTTTGCTTTCAGATTCAAGGATGGTATTTTGGCTAGCCATTCATTATACATGTCCTGATATGACGAAAAAGGGACAAATCCTGGTGTGTTGGTTAGCGACTCGGCTGTTTTTAGTTCGTCTCGAATGCCAGCACCGAAAAGGTTGGAGGATAACGGCAAGGACGCAGGTATTTATTAAAGGCCTAGATTGAACTTGCAAGTGCGTATGCTTGCACAGGAAAACGACGCGTTGCGCAGTTGCATGCCGTACCCTGTCCCAGTTCGAATTTTTAAAATGCATTGTCCCGAAGACTGTAATGCGGATCTGTATTAATATATAATGAGAAAAATATTTGTTAGTTTGCTTTCAGATTCAAGGATGGTATTTTGGCTAGCCATTCATTATACATGTCCTGATATGACGAAAAAGGGACAAATCCTGGTGTGTTGGTTAGCGACTCGGCTGCTTTTAGTTCGTCTCGAATGCCAGCACCGAAAAGGTGGGAGGATAACGGCAAGGACGCAGGTATTTATTAAAGGCCTAGATTGAACTTGCAAGTGCGTATGCTTGCACAGGAAAACGACGCGTTGCGCGAATAACATGCATTGACGAGTGTAGGGTACTGGTAGGTGTGAGGGGTGAGGGCTCGTCCGTATGAACAGGAAAAGAAGCAAAGTAGGTTGGAAAGGTCGCATAGGGACTTTCCGAATTGCAAAAAAGGCGAAATGTAGGTCGAACAAGCATTACGAAATTGGAAGTAAAGAGACTAAGTGGTATCACAAGCGCCGAAAGCACCGGCGTGCCTGTGGCGGGAATCAGAGTTGCAACTTTTGGATTCCGTAGCAGGCAATGGCGTCGAACTATTTTTCTGCTGGAGGAGCAAGAATAATATGCCACCATGCACGTAATCATCATCGTTGAAGATCATCAGCATTATTAGTATTGTTAATAATATTTTTGTTGTTTTTAAATATCATTATTAACATGTACTTTCTTTAATGCCGGGATTATGAAATAGGCCACAAAAAATTATTTTTTCGTGTTTCGGCTTTGAACAGACACCGTGATTACATTTCACAGTTGTATAATCTGGGATGCAACTTTATCGCCTACTTTTAGGGTTGTCGCGAGTTCGCGACAACAGGCACTTAGGCCAATATGAGTAAGTTTTGCCGCAAGAATAAATGGGATATCTGCAGGCCTGCGAAACAACGGCGTCTGTGAAAAACATTTCACAGTTTACAAACCCTGAAATCAACAACCTTGAAAATGAAATCCTCGGCACAGGAATTGGTGAGAGCATGTTATGTACGGCTGGTGAAAGTCGTGGAAGCAGTTCGCATTCTTGATGAGGCCCAGGTGAACGTTGTTGCACTTTGTGCATTTGAAAACAGTTTGTCCTTCGCACCCAGGCCGCTTGCACCGCTGGCATGTGTTTTCCATAGCTGGCCAGTGACCTTAACTGTCCGTACGGATGCAGCGACTGGCACGGGTATCATCGGCCCTCTTTTTTTCTTGCATTCAAGCTTAGCTTCCACTGATGAAGATGACGGTCTTCACCTTTTCTTCACTGTAATGTCCTTGCCCTCTTTCAACAGACATATGGCGATGTAAAATTTGAACTTGAGGTGGTCCATTCGCTGCTTGACAAAAACACCCAGTGAAGCACAGTCCCGTCTATAAACCAGCCAGCTGACAACGACGACCATGTCCACAAAGTGAAAGAAAATCTCGAGATAAAACTTTCGTCACCTTGTGTGGATTCTGTAACATGCAATGAGAGCATCAAGTTGGTCGACGCCGCCCATCGACTTGTTCTAGATGCTAACAGCACTTGGGAAGTCAACCTGCACGGTCTTCTTTTGCGTGCGTTTCCACCTGTCTACGGACGCCACTGGCTGTACACCTGCAAACGTGCTTAATGTTGTCACCGCTCGGTTGTCGTACCACTTGAGTGGAATTATTTTTGAGGCATCAATAACTGTCTCGAATTCTTCAAATGAACCGCGGCCCTTCTTTTTCAAACTGGCATCGCTAGGAAGAGGGCAACCTTGTAGGCGGTTGGCGCGTGCTGTTCCAAGACAGTGTACATCCTTCTTTGCCAAGGCAGTAAAAAAGCTTCAGTGATGAAAACCAATTATCACAGAAAACAAGGTGGTCCAATCCTGGCTGGATGACTTGGCACAGCTTGAGGGCTATATTCCCACAGGCAGCAATGTCAGGCTCTCCCGGAACAGCCTCTATCTTCCCCTTGTATATTGGAAATGAATGTACCGTTCTCTGCGAGTCGCACAGAAGAAATATTTTGTAACCCCTCTTATGAGGTTTGCTGGGAATATGCTGCTTCAAGTTACTGCGACCCTGGAATGGAACTGTTTGCTCGCCAAAATAGGGTTTGCATTTTCAGAATAGACGGAAATTTTGGAAGGAGTGAATCAATCGGTCTCACCTTGAAAAGCCGATCCTTGTGTGGATCGTCGGGCGAGGGCATGTCTTAATTGTTACTGAAATGCAAGCTCGACTCGATTGCCTCGCAACGATCACGTGACATCGTATCAGCCACCGTGGGGACCCAGCACTCTGCCATCCAGTATAGCTACTTCTTCGGAGCCTACAGAGCGACATGAATGTGAACGCGCCGAGAAACTGTTCCAGCGCCTTACGAGCAGGGCCAGCCCTTTATTTGGGTTTTTTTGCGTTGAAAAAAGATTGGTCTGCTGGACGATTTGATCCAGTAAGCTGTCATCAAAAAACTCTTCGTAATATTCAATAGATGCTCGCACAGTGTCATTTTCAGGAAGAGTGGTATTCCAGGATGGACTAAGATTTAATTATGCTCCAACCAATACATAGACAAAACCCGACGTTTCGAAGCCGGCTCGGCTTCTTTTTCAGGGGTGACTGGGGCCACGCTGCAGCTGCGTCTTATAGTCTTTCACTTTTGCTGTCCTCGCACAAAGCCCTTCGCTGCGGCACGTAATCCGTGTGTTACACGGAAGGGAGAGTGCCAAGCGAGCGATTAAGGTTCCCAAGGGTTCGTTGGATATGCCACGACTCAAGGAAAAGCCGCTTCCTCCAGTTCGTCTCCCTTTCGAGGATGGCCATTCCGGAGATGTCAATTTTTTGGTCGGAGACTTCGCAGTGTTCGGCGACTGCGCTGCGTTCTCTATTCTGTTTCCGTACGTCGTTTTTGTGTTGCCTAATTCTCTGCGGTAGGGTTTTGCTTTCACAGACGTACGAGGCGTTGCACTCAGCGCACGGAATGCGGTAAACGACCCCAAGCGCTTTCTCTATTGTCGGCCGGTCTTTGGGGCGGGGGATTAGGCGGCCTATGGTTGTCAAAGGCTTGTGGGCGATGGGCACTCCTACTCCTCTGAAAATGCGGGCCAAGGCCTCGCTCGTTCCTGGGATATACGGCACCGGCACGCGTTTCAGATTTACGACCGTTGATGTCCTTGGAGAGTTTGTCACCCTGTTCTGCTCTTTTCGGCGGGTTACGGAGTGAATGAACTTTTTCGGGCAGCCGTTTTTCTCGAGGTCCGCAATTACTCGGCTTACTTCTTTTTTACGTTCGCATTCGGACGAGCAAATTGCATCAGCTCTGTTAAATAAAGAGGACACAACAGAGGCTTTGTGGTTAGCGGGGTGGGCCGAATTAAAATGAAGGTAGCGGCCGGTGTGAATCGGCTTCTTGTAAACGGAGAACACCAGGCTCTTTTCTCCTCTTGTCACTTGGGCGTCAAGAAAGGGAATGGCGCCGTCTCGTTCACGTTCAACAGTGAACTGGATGGAGGGGTGAACGGAATTTAGGCGTTTTTCCAGGCTGTCAACTGCGGAGGTCTTCACTATGCAGAAACAGTCGTCTACATACCGAAGAAAAAAATTGGCCGCGTATCTGCTCCTTTCGTTGCAAATGCGTTAAAAGACGATAGCCTTTATCGGCTTTTCCGAAGTAAATGCCTCCCTTCGCCTTCCCGCTCACCTCTCATGTTGTTCCTCTTGCGTCGCGCTCCTCCCAAGGTAAAGACGCGAAATGTTTGCTTAAATCATTTTAAATTTCCCGCGTTCCACTGCTCCAAACTGGGTGTCTCGATGCGAACGCTGCCGTACGGCGAAGACGAGCGTGAATCGAGGCGCGCTACTTCAACGTTTATAGAACCGCGTTTCTGTACTCCACGTGCGTTGCAAGAAGAACGTGGAACCTATCTAGTGGAACCTTTCGTAACTGTTGCTGGTTGATTTCTTAAAATAGCGCCAGAAGCTATAGTGGCGCGGGCGACAGCTGGCGACGGCGGAGTGATTTTTTTTTTGCAGTTGATGAAGTATTTAATTTCGCAAAAGACAAGCATGTTTGATTTTTTATAAAGGAACACTGCAAATATCACTTCTGTATTGATTTGTTATCTCATATTTGCGTAATGTCTTGTTCTTCTTCAACAATGTTGACAAGTATGAACATTACACCGGGCATAGACGGGTAGATTTAGCTGTGACTATATAAGACTATTGCGCAGGCATTGTTTTGCTTGGCCGGGTGGCTGAATCGAGTCACAGACAGACAGACGGACAGACAGACAGACAGACAGACAGATACAGACAGACCAAAATTTCTGGGTTTAAGTAGCCCAAGAAAGACTATCGTCTTTAAAAGTTTAGGTTGCGGCAGGAAGGAGCTCAAAGCCTTCCCTTCCACGTGCTCCATCGTCAAGTTAGTATTGTTACAGAGATAGCGGCCCCCATTGTGGTTCCAGTTTCTTGTTTGAAAATTTGCCCATTGCGCGAAAAATATGTGCTGGCCAAGCAGAACTCCAGTAGGCGGCATAGCTCTTCAGCAGTGAGCGGCGTCCTTTCTTTTAGGGTTGCGTTATTTTCGAGGGCAGTTCGGGCCGCGGGTACAGCCAAAGGTACAGGAACACTAGTGAAAAATGACACGACGTCGAACGAGACCAGGCTCTCGTCTTCGTCAATGCACACCTGTGATGCAAGTGGCACGATGTGGCTGGAGTTGCGCACATGAGTCGATGTCTTCCCGGCGAGGGGGGCGAGGATGCAGTGCAGGAAATTTGAGACGGCTCGGCACGGGGATGATGTGAAGTCCACGATCGGGTGAAGGGGGACGCCAGGTTTGTGGATCTTCGGTAATCCGCAGAAACTAGGTGAGGAGCCGTTTCGGCAGATCAAACGAAGGTATTGTATTTTTTGTTCCGGGTAGTTCTTAAAAATCGCCGAGAGTAACTTGTTCAGCTGCGTCTGCGTTTAATTTGTAGGATGCCTTGTTAGCTTCGTATACGCGTTTCCACCCAAGAGAGCCGAAACCTTCCGGTCGTAGTCCTGGCGGTCTAACACCACCGTCGAGTTGCCCTTGTCGTCAGGTAGGATGACAATGCTTTCGTGTTTCCGAAGTTCCTGAAGTGCATGGTTTTCCTCTGCGGTCACATTTTTTCCCATTTTCGAGGGCAATTTCGATGGAAGGCCAATCGATTTAACTCTTATTTCGTCTCGGGCGTGCGGATGTACTTGTTTAACGGCTTCCTCTACGTCAGCAACGATCTTTTCAAGGGGCAACGATCTTTTCAAGCCACATTGTAGCTATGTCGTTTGGCCAAAACAGAAGTTTGCTCTTGAGTGAGAGTGCGGGATGACAGGTTGGTCACAAAACCTTGATCTTGGGCAATTTGGGGCAAGCGCGTAATCGACAAACAAGAGAGGTTCTTATCTTGCGTGATCCGGTGCTTGTCCGCAGTCGATGCCGCCACGCTGTCAGCAAATTCGTCGACGGAGGCCATCAGTACGGTGATGCGGTGCTCCAGTTGGCGCTTGGCAAAGAACAGGTCCAGTTCTTTCTTCCGGAGGGCGGCGTTGCATTCGTGGAGGCGGGCAATGACGAGTCGATATTCGGCTTTAGTGATGATATTTATGCCTTCGGCGCAGGCTCAGGCTCAGGCGCAGGCGCAGGCTCTGAGGGACGACTTTCCTTTCTTTACAGGTACGATTGAAGTCAAGATGAGTTTTGAAGACGGAGATGCCTTCTTGATGCGTATGTAGCGCTTGACGAGCTGCATGGTGTCGTGGCCAAAGCCTTGGCTGATAGACTTGAAGGTGAACATTTTTACAGACTTCTGTCGGGTTGGGAAGTTACTGAACTGAGAGTTAATTATGCTCCAACCAATACATAGAGAAAACCCGACGTTACGAAGCCGGCTCGGCTTCTTTTTCAGGGGTGACTGGGACGACGCTGCAGCTGTGTCTTATAGTCACACTTTTGCTGGCCTCGCACAAAGCCCTTCGCTGCGGCACGTAATCCGTGTGTGTACACCGAAGGGAGAGTGCCAAGCGAGTGATTAAGGTTCCCAAGAGAGAGAGAAAGACTTTATTGGTGTCCTGCGAACGGGGAGAGGTAAGGGCCATGCAGGGCCTTCCTCCCCCCGCGACTTAGGTCGTCCTCAAAGCAAGGGCCCGCTGGCTTCCGCGCGGTCGGTTCCCGCGGGCTCTCGGGGTGGAAGCCCCAAGAGCACGCGCCGGGACCTCCCTGCGCCTCTGCCGAGCAAGGGCGGCCTTGAGCCGCTGGGATCGTTGGATATGCCACGACTCAAGGAAAAGCCGCTTCCTCCAGTTCGTCTCCCTTTCGAGGATGGCCTTTCCGGATAAGTCAATTTTGTGGTCGGCCACTTCACAGTGTTCGGCGACTGCGCTGCGTTCTCTATTCTGTTTCCGTACGTCGTTTTTGTGTTGCCTAATTCTCTCCGGTAGGTTTTGGCTTTCACCGATGTACAAGGCGTTGCACTCAGCGCACGGAATGCGGTATACGATCCCCAGCGGTTTCTCTATTGTCGGCCGGTCTTTGGGGCGGGGGATTAGGCGGCCTATGGTTGTCGAAGGCTTGTGGGCGATGCGCACTACTACTCCTCTGAAAATGCGGGACAATGCCTCGCTCGTTCCTGGGATATACGGCACCGGCACGCGTTTCAGGGTTCCGACGGTTGATGTCCTTGGTGAGTTTGTCACCCTCTTCTGCTCTTTGCGCCGGGTTACGGAGTGAATGAACTTTTTCGGGTAGCCGTTTTTCTGGAGGTCCGTAAGTGTTCCTGTACCTCTAGCTGCATCCGCGGCCCGAACTGCCCTCGAAAATAACGCAACCCTAAAAGAAAGGACGCCGCTCACTGCTGACGAGCTATGCCGCCTTCTCGAGTTCTGCTTGGCCAGCTCATATTTTTCGCACAATGGGCAAATTTTCAAACAAGAAAGTGGAACCGCAATGGAGGCCGCCATCTATGTAACAATGGCGAACTTGACGATGGAGCACGTGGAAGGGAAGGCTTTGAGCTCCTTCCTGCCGCAACCTAAACTTTTTCTTCAGTATGTAGACGACTGTTTCTGCATAGTGAAGACCTCCGCAGTTGACGGCCTGGAAAAACGCCTAAATTTCGTTAACCCCGTGTAAGCCGGACACGTTGGACCTGCGGGCGGCTAGTTAAAGTTGCGCGTTCCGTTCGTTCATTATGCTTCTTCGATTTGCTTCTTCTTCGACGTTACAGCAGCAAAAATGAAGTAAATGTCGTTGCGGCAGCGAAGAAGAATCAAATCGGCTGCAATCGTGGACAAATGCGCCCCTGCCCCACTGGGCCATTTAAATGTTAATAAAAGTATTCTCTGTATATGTCTCTGTCTGTCTTCATCGTGTTCACGTTTGCGACGTTAAGCTTCAATTTTGCGACGGACTAAGTTTTCGTCCGCCTGCGGCATAAACGTGAGCATCCCAAACTTGGATGACATTCCCTTGGCGTCATGATAGTGGTTGGAATTGTGGGTTTAAATGTGGTGAGCGCCTACCTTTTCGCTCGCATGAGGCATGCATTGTCGTGTTCGCCCACTTCTTCTATGGCGAAATACTTTCCTCGGCACTTACGTTTCAGGTTAATGATGGGGTAAGAAAAGTAGGACGAAAAAAGAAGCCCCCACGAAGGCGTCATGCCGATACTGTTTTCTGGACCGTTCTTATACGTGTTTCTTTTCCGTGCTCTTTTTTGCAGCGTCATTACCCTCACAAGTCATGGGCCAACCAGCTAACATGAAGCGTTTACCTTCCCCCCGTGCCGCCGAGTCAGATGCTAGAGTCCATAACCCACAAAATGCGAAGTGAGACGCCAAAGGCAGCGCGCGTTTTTAAGACGATAGTCTTTCTTGGGCTACTTAATCCCAGAAATTTTGGTCTGTCTGTCTGTCTGTCTGTAACTCTATTCAGCCACCCGGACCAAGTAAAATGCTTACTGCGCAATAGTCTTATATACCCACAGCCAAATGTAAACGTCTGAGTCCGGTTTGTATGTTCATACCTGTCAACATTGTTGAACAAGAACAAGACATTACGCAAATATAAGACAGGAAATTAGTACACAGGGGATATTTACAGCGTTTCTTTATTATTATAGCGTTCATTTATGCTTGGTTTTTCGAGAGCAAATGATATTTTACATCTACTGTAGAAAACCGGCGCCTGCTGTTGCCCGCGCCACCTCCTGGCGTTATACAAAAAATGACGCCACCTTCCCGCGAGGGAACCCTGAGTTGATGCAAAGCATGTCGGAGTTCCGTCATTTTCCGTTATTTGGATACCCACTCTCGTGAACATTTCGGAACTCCGAGATGCTTCGCATCAACTCAGGGTTCCCTCGCGGAAAGCTGGTGTCATTTATTTGAAGGAGAGTGACGAGGCGCGTAACGTGCGTTTAATGTGTTCTTTATTTAAGTAGCGAGCACCGTTTCGAGTTTAGTATAACGGCTTTATGTTCCGTGAAGGGCACCGTCAACGGATGTCGAAGTAAAGGTTCCATCTTTAGTAAAGGTTCCATTCGCCGTACTATAGCGCTGGCATCGAGGAACCCGACCTGTAACACTGGAACGCGGCAAATTCAAATCGCTTTCAGCTAACCTTTAGTGTGTTTACCTTGGGATGAGCGCGACCGAACAGGAACAGCATTAGGGAGCGGGAAAACAAAGAAGGGGCATTTCCTTGGCAAATGACTACAAAGACTATTGTCTTTTGACATTTGCAACGAAAGAAGCAGATACGCGGCCAATTTTATGATGATGGCTCGTATGTTAACGTCACAGCCCAATGGTTAAAGATTAGCCGGGTGTGAGCTTCTTGTGGCAGTCATCGTTGTGACCGACTAATCTCCTGCAGTTCCTATGTGGGTATTGGGGGGAGGGAGGGGGGCATGTAGACGTCTCGGGTAAATGGGGTTGCGGTGCAATCGTGGTACGCGAACACCGGATTTGTGTGCAACGGGCCACATTGAGGCAAGGAATAAGGTGATAAATGTCTTAATAATGAAGTCTCGATAAGGACACCACCGCCCGTGCAAACGGCCCGAAGGAGGTGGCCATATGCAGATTAAGAGTAGTATATGCACTACTACGCACGCACTATGCACGCACTACGCACGCATGCACTAATATGCATACGCACACACGCACTCAAAGGAAGACAAATGTTTCCCACGAGGACATTGTGACCCAGTATAAGTCTTTAATCGCATCGTCCACCTTACCCAACTTTTCCAAGTACCACTGGAACCAAATTAGTTCGTCAGGTAGTACGTAATGAACTTATCCTCGTCAACAGGGCCACGTGCTTTGACCTCCCAATGGAGAAAACGGAGGTCCTGTCGAGAACGAAATCTTTCAGTGGAAAGAAATCCGCCTCCCTGACAAAAGTAAAAATCATGCATGCGAATAATCGACATTCTCCTCCAATATTTTCGGCGCGGTAACAGAGTTCAGTCTAGGCGCTCATACACAATAATCATGAACATGTATTATAAAACGCAGTGCCTGGGTTAGACTTGGAATGGCAGTTAAGACATTACAGAAATGAACACAATGGGGCTCAGTGCAATCTGCGGCTGCAACATCTCCCTTCGAGGCAGCCACTTAAGATTCGTACTTCAGTCTTCAAAATAAAGTTTTTCGTTCTCTCACAGTGCGATGTCCGATGGAATATCGTGAGGCACATGTTAACACTCTGATAGTTTGGACATGGTACCATGCGTGTGGATTTGGGCACTGATCTATAAGAGAGAAGTCTCGTTCCTTTTTACAGTGTGCCTTTTCATAGTCTCTGCTTGTGTCACGCTGTCTCGTGAGCAGGTTTCTCCACCATGCAAACAAAATGGTTGCAAATATAGCAAGATTCCTTAAAACTAAAGGAAGGTCCTAGGACCTTTATACTTTGATATAATATTGTTTATATTGCCCGTGAAAGAATGGCTTCCCAGCAATGCATTTGTGTAGAGAGGTAACGCCGACTTTGAGGGCATCGTTGTACGGTTGGTTTTTTTTTTTTTTTTATTCGAAAGTTTGCCCTCCGGCATAACGGTGCACGATTCACAGGTACACGAACAAGTTTGCTTCTCGTATAAAGTCTAGAAGGTGCCTATGAAATGGTCCATGAACCCAGCGCTGCAGGTCTGGAGGGCAGCCAGGGTGGAGGCCGGTTGCACGAAGGTGCCGTAATCGCATCTGATGCAGTCCGGGGCAGGTCCACAGCAGATGCTGCACATTCACATTCTGTACGGCGGAGTCGCAGAATGGGCAGGTAGAGTCGTATGGGCCGCGGTACTGCGATGGCCAAGAGGCAGTCACAGACGGCGTAAGGGCCATCCCAACGCGTATTCTCCGCAGCGCAACCTCCTCTCGGCGAGTTAAGTCGCCAGGGAGGTTTGAACCACACGGAGGTTTTCAACATTGTACAGGTTGCTTTTCCACATTGTGTATTGCACAGTGAAGCACGGGAATCTACGGAGGGAGTACGGTTACAGAAAACGGCTGTCTGTCGTTTTAAAGGAATTATCCGGTGTGGGCATTACGAGTGCGCCTTTCTGATATTTATGCGTGCGTTCGACATCATCATTGCCACATGCACTGCGGAAGCTAAGGGGCCAATATTCCTGTTACTGTTACTTGTCTAAACGCTCGCTGTCATCATGTGTGAATCATCACCATCATCTCCGTGGTTTTGTTCCTTTGGAACCCAGGGTCGCAGCCTTGCAAAAGTACTCTCTCGGCATCTCGGAAGGCCTAATCTCACCGGAAGCGAATTATATGACAATTAACCGCTGAGAGTATACTCAACATTTATACAAAAGCCAGTGGGAAAGCCAGTGGAAAAGCGTGCTTCGTAGCCTTCGTAGACTATGAGAAAGCATTTGACTCGTTGGAAACCTCAGCAATCATGCAGGCATTGCGGAATCCGGGTGTAGATGAGCATTACGTAAGAATACTAGAGGATATCTACAATGGATCCACAGCTATAATAGTCCATCATAACAAGAGCAGTGAAATACCCATAAGGAAGGGTATTCAGAGAAGGAGACACAACCTCTCCAATTTTATTCGCAACTGTTTTACAAGAGGTAATCATAACATTGGATTGGGAACACGTGGGCGTAAGGGTTAATAGAGAATACCTCGCCTGTCCCATACGCACCCTTTGATGACCATAAAATGCCGGACGGCGGCGATGAGCCGCTCATTTTTCCCCCATGCCATAACAGTTTGGAATGCACTACCAGATAACATTGTTTCTTGCAGAGGCCGCAAAATATTTCGCGATAAACTAACCCGTTTTCAAAATACAAAGGATACGTCCTAACAGCACATTTACCTGTTGCATTTATAGTTGTGTCTTTACTGTGCTCGCAGAATTTATCGCCTATAATATATTTTCATGTGTTGTTATGCGTGTTATTTCGTTTTTTTCTTTCTTTATTTCTTGTAATCAGTGTGTACCTTCATATTGTTACCTTGCTATGAAACTTCAAACTTCGATGTACGCCCCCCCCCTTATGTAATGCCTTCGGGCCCTTAAGGTTGAATAAATGAAATGAATGAAATAAAATGAAATACCTCAGTAACCCCAGATTTGCTGATGACGTTGCCTTGCTAAGTAATTTGGGGGAATGAATTGCAGGGCATGATTACGACACTGGAGAAGCAGGGTCGAATCGGAAGCCTGAAAATGATTATACAGAAAACTAAAGTAATTCTCAATAGCCTCGGGAGAACACACCAGTTTGAAATAGGTGGCGAGGCAGTGAAAGTAGAAAGCGAATATATCAACTTAAACAAGTAGTTACCCCGTATTCCAACCATGAGGCCGAGATAATTAGAAAGATAAGAACGGGGTGGAGTGAATTTGGGAAGCCTTCTCAGATAATGAATGGCAGCCTACCATTGTCCCCGAAGAAGAAAGTGTATGACAGCTGCATCTTACCGGTACTCACCGACGGGGCAGAAAATTGGAGGCACACTAAGAGGTTCAACTTAAATTGAGGACGACTGAGCGAGCAATGCAGCGGGAGATGATAGGCGTAACATTAAGGGACAAGAAGAGAGCGGAGTAGGTCAGGGAACAAACGCGTGTTAAGGACATATTACTAGAATAATAAGAAGAAATGGTCGTGGGCAGGACACGTAATGCGCAGGGAACCATTACCTAGAGAAGGCAAGTGTGGCTGGGGGCGGCAGGAAGGTAGATGGGCAGATGAGATCACGAAATTTGCGGGGATAAATTCGTAACAGTTAGGACAGGACCGCGATAATTAGAGATGTAGGGGAGAGGTCTTTGCCCTGCAGTCGACGTAGAGAGGCTGATGAATGATGATGATGATAATCAGCCGCTGAGACTGCTCTAACATTGCGCACGAGAGCTTCGCTGGTCATCCTTCTTCACATTGTGGAAAGGAATTGCATTTTTTTCTGCTTTCGTAGGTCTTCCGAAGCTCGAGTGGGACCTGTGCCCGCAGAGGAGCTCCCGTCCGGCACTCTGGGAAGCTCTGCAGTGGTGCGGCCATGATCTTACCCGAACCTACATCACAGGATTCTGCAGAAAGGGTTTGCGCCTCTCTTTTTGAGCGTGCGCGCAAACGGAAGCACAGGCCAGTAGCTTGAGTGTTTTTCAGAACTGGAAATAATTATTTTCTAGATATTACAAAAAATTAATGAAGAAGGCGCGCCCACGTTGGGGGCCAAACACATGAACTTCGGTTTGCATAACTTGTCTTATGCGTAACCGATGCGGCTACATGGCCAGAAGTTGTCCGCTTTCATTCCTAACGCTTCAAGAAATGGCTACGTTTAATCAACAAAGAAACTTCGCCTATGTGTGCCTTAGCATTTTAGACAGCTGGATTTGCTATCTGTAATACTTCAACAAGCCCTTGCTTCTTTTTTACAAATAGATTTTATATTTTAACACATAGCTTGGGTTGTTAAAGAAGTTTGAAATACCCCCAACTTCAGCTTTATACCAACAGACCAGATTATAAAAAGAGCTTTACATTAATTCAAAGACAGCGAGCATCTCTTTGCTTGGAGCATCCCTACAACTGAATGCTCCATAAATTTGCACACCTCATTCCTAGACCTCACTTTAGGCCTGCACTGAACCCACTTATGAATCAAAGCCAAAGCCTCACGCTACACCACGGATAAACAGGCGTCACGCAAAGCTGGAAGGGGTGATAAAGTCTCTCACATGGGCAACAGAACGGGCTTTCGCACGGGCTGTACGCAACTTCGACTTGAGCGGGGGAGTTTGGTGCCAGCTCCTTTATTTCACCCTGCGCAGCCGATTCCCGTTCGAAGCCTGAAGGGACGGCTACATAGGCTTATGTGACCTCTCTGGCAGTTATACCTTCGGCACCATGCATACCTTCATCAGACTACCTATACGCGACAACTGCGTCCAACAAGTTGAGTGCCCACACCAGAAGAAGAAAGGGTTTTCTTCATAGTTCGTATCGTTCGCATCTTGGTGGGACGAAACATGTGGGTGGTAGCAGTGCCAGCAACTGAAAACAATCCAAGGACGTGTACTTATATATGATTTTCCCTAACGGTCCTTTAGCATCGACCATGCGGGTAGAATGCGTTTAGTCCTCGTGTACTTTTGGGAAATGATGTTTGGGCGTTGTGGTCGGCGTTGTTTTGCTTCAACAGGTCGAGCTGCAAATGGTTTCGGTGCCTGGAGCGCCATCCACAGTGACACCGCGCGCTCCTGCGAAGTCCAGATGCTGCTGTTTCAAGCTCCCTGTCAGGTGGCTTGTCTTTGGACTGGTTTTCGTCACCCTGCTGGTGGTCGTGGTCGTGGGCTCCCAGCTCTCCACAGGAAGGGCGACCAGCCGGACCATCAGCACCTCTACCGGAAAAACGACCATGGGGACTGACAAGCCCTCTGCCCTAACCTTCTTTCCGCGGTCCAAGCCAGGTCAAGATCTCATCTGGTGAGGACCAGTTATTATTTGTCGCGTTTCTGAAAAATTGAGCGCGTAAGCCTTCCTTCACTGCAGTTGTTACAGAAGCACGATAGCCTCCTGCTACCCCTGCCACGTAACTTCCTTTCCTCTCTCCTCCTCGCAGCCTTCACACTCTTCCACCTCCCCTGAACTTGTAGTGGAGGTTTGTTGAATGCAGTCGAATTACCCTGATTTAGCGCTGCTCGCGCGACATCAGTTGGGAAAGCGCGTGTCTTTTTCCGCATCGTTTGATTTAAAAGCAGGGCTTTAATACTTTCGTCCAGCGGTTTCATGGAGGATGCGCAAATGACCTTTTGACCGGAGACACACCCCCGGCGACACACCCATCGAAGCGCATCGCGTGATTCGCCGGGCCCGCTGTTGGCGCCTGCGGCCGCCGACAGTGGTCGCCACCGTCGCTGCTGCCGTGATTCGTCGACTCGTCTCGTCTCGCGCCAGGCGAAGAGGAATGGTGCGTTCGCCATGAATTAACGTCGCGTTCGCCCGGCCTCCTTCTGTGAGCGTTGAAGGTAACCGAACGGCTTTAAGACGTGGTCGGCAATACAGCTAAATCAAGCGAAACCAAGACTCAACCAGGCTAAGCCAAGCTTTGCATATCCGAGGTCAGCGGAGCTAAGGCACAGCCATTTCTGTTCTGCTTAGGATATAATACGAGACAACATCTTCGTTTTCGCTTTTGCTTTTATCTCCCTTCTCTGCGATACAGTTCTAACGCATGGTTTTTCCTTTCGCCTTAGAAGAATCGATCGAGAATGCATCTTAATTACAGCAACTCTGGTGCTCTTGCTTATGTACACGTGCTCTGCCTTAGATATACCTGAGGCTTCGTTTGTGCTTTATAATGTGGACACGTATCAGCCGTGCGAGACGATTTAGCTGTTTGGAACGGTCCCGCGTATATGTACTTCGTATTCAAACACGGGTTCTCCACGTCCGTGTAGCTGAAATGAGTGGAAGACATGCAGCAAACAAACAAACCAACAATCGAACACACAATTTTCCCGTTTATGGGGAATGAGTATCTCCCTTAATAGTAGCACGTGGCGTATATTGTTGTTTCTGGCCGCCTGAAGGGTTTTCTCGCTTGTCGTAGATGTTTTACGTAGAATAAGGAGGCTGTAGCGAAGCACTCCATCCACATCGCTCTCGTGCAACATAACCACTGAATGGAAATCACTGCCCCAGCGCGAACTCGCTGGTAATTTAAAAAACTTAGCGCCCTCAAAAATTTGTTCAACATCGGGTGATCAGGTCATGTTGCCATCTAATAAAATTCGTAGAAGTTTATATACTTTTGCATATGAAAGGATGCGGCCGCCTAAAATCAATGGAAGCGATCCATAGTGTTCCGTGTAAAGGCCATGGCCCCGGCTTTATCTGGTGAAAGTTGAAAGCCGCGGGCTCCGAGGTATCTAGAGATGTTGTGGAGGGCTTTCTGCAAGTGCTCCTGTCTATTTTGTCGTAAACGGGGAGCCCACCAGACAGAGATCATCTGCGTACAGCGTGATCTTCACTCCACGCAGCAGGGTTCTCGATGAAAATGAGGTCCAGGATGAACAGTAACGGGCTTAGTACGGCACTTTGCACGTGGCGCACCCATTTTGTACGGCGCAATGAGAAGATGGGCCGTCTGGAGCATACAAGAAAAGATGTCGCCCATCAAGGTAGTCTGCCATCCATGTATATAACCTGCCCCCGAAGCCATGATCTTGAAGAGCGACAAGAATAGCTGTTTGAAGGACTGAATTGAAAGCGCGCTTTACCTCCAGGAGGATTGCGGATAATGTGCAGCCAGGACTGAGTGGTTCTTCGAGTGAGGACACTAGATTAATGATGTTGTCTATCACCGATCGGTTCTGACGGAAGCCATTTATTTCATAGGGATGAACCATCCTGCTCTCTTAAACATGTCATTCTGGAATCTATCATCTTTTCTATGGCTTTCGTATGCAGCTGAGCAAGGCAATAAGCCAAAAGGACGCGTAACTGGTTGCTGGTTTCCTTAATAGCGATATAGAGTAAGTGAAAAAACAAAAGTTGCAGGATTGGTATAGGTGAACCGCTCTGAAGAATTAATGTCAAATAATGAGGAATACGTTATGAATGCCAATAAAACAAATGGGTACTTCAGAGGCTACACTATGGGTAGAAACGGGGAGCTTCTTACTAAGCAGTCTGAAACGAAATTTGGGTCAGTTCAAAAGTGTTTCGAAAAGAGGAGAACAGGCAGAAGACATTGGAATATGAAACGAGCGTCATAGATTGCAAAGGAATGTGTTATACATCATGAGAAACACTCACTTCATGTTAAGAGAAAGAATAAAATTGGAATAGTCATGGAATGCGGAATATGACAGTAGGGCGACCTCCAGAGTAATATAACGGCTACCAAAGGGTGGAGCTACAAGAGAGAAGAGAAAACACGTTTCTCAGATCACACTGGAAAATTAGGCGTTGTGTCACTGACCCAGGTCTTCAGAGTTCGGAATCCCTTAGCACAGCAAGTCGCTTGCAACGCAAAGCTTTTGGTGATCAGGAATTAGCCAGCATTTTGTTCCAGGCTTACAGAAAGTTCATTTTGTTAGCGAGGGTTCATGGAGCTGTAGAGTAAGGGAGAACAGAATTCTTCAATCTAAGAAATTGAGGAGCGCACAATGATTGCCCTCATATTTTTTGTCTTCTTATCTTTGCACACCCTCAACTGCAGGTTCAGCGCCGATGGCCCCCGGGACGAGATTCCTGGATGGATCAATCTCTACGCTCAGCTAAGGCAGCTGGTTGCGGGCTACCACTATGGCCCATTCGGAGACAAGAAAAACATGACTGTGTGCTCCACCCGACAAAACAAGTATGGAAAGGCGTGCTTTTTCGATGTAAATACTATCGCGCCCCAGTGCACGGCTGCTCAGAACTTCGGCTACAAGAGACAAAGTCCGTGCGTCTTCATCCAGTTCGCCAACGTGACGGGTTGGAACCCTGAGCCAATATTGCCGCGAGAGGTCTCCCGCACGCTACCGGCGGCGTTGCGGCCAATGGTGGCACCTGGACTTCTGCTCCTTCACTGCGACGGAGACACGCCAGCGGACCGCGAATACATCGGTCCAGTGGCCTACTCGCCTTACCAGGGTTTCCGAACCGAGTTCTTTCCTTACTCCGGGCACCCGGAATACATGCCGCCGATGGTGGCCGTCCAGTTCCTTAGACCTGAGAGAGGCGTCGTCATTGGCGTCCGCTGCCGCCTTTGGGTGCGGAACCCGCCCCCTGGCAACGCTTCTGCAGAAATTTCGTTCTTCTTGCTTGTCGACTGAAAAGAGTGACAATATGGACGGCACCTGTGGGTGAGGCGCTTCTGGAGCACGCCTTTGGTATCTTGAGACTTAGAACATAAGGCTTAGAAATGCCACAAAAACCTAAAAGAGAAGACTTAACCTGTTTGTAAACATGAAATCTGTTTCGAAAGCGCAATGAGCGACAAAAATACGTTGGATTTCATTAAACTAGTATGCATGAGACCCGGAGAGTCTGCAGGAAACTGATCCGTGCCAATCCGGCCCGGTACGTGGTCTGGTGGCGGTGGTGGTACCTATGGCCGCGTAACCGAGCAAGAAAACAAGACACCGAAGGCAGAAAGAAACCGGAAGAGGAGCGTCTGGCGAAAGTGTGACGGGGAGCGCGGCACGCGCTGTTATGGCGTCATCTCTACACTGCCTCCCCCTCACACCAGAGAGTGGACCCCTGTACACCAGAACAACGCAGGTAACAAGGCCGCTCATGAACTCGAATCAACACCCGAGCCCTTTCCCAAAAGCACATGTCCTTTTAGCGGCCCGTTGACTACTCTGGATGTCAACGATGGCGCCCTAACGAGGAGAGCTCGTCGTAAAATTAGGCAACGGACACCGAAGGAAAGCAGCCCACGACCCGACAAAGCCTTTCACTTGGACATTGCGTGCGTCCTGAAAGTCTTAGTTTGTAAAGCACGGACTGGCTATGCGATCAAGTCAAACATTAAAATTAAGTGGGAATGAATCCTACTATTTGGCAACAAAAAACCGATGGCACTATATCCACACCGGAAACTTTATGCCCGAGCAACGTATGCCCGGCATCCCATCCGACGTTAAACGCCTCATTTGGGAATGCGAGAAGCTGGACTAGGAAAGGATGAGACAGAAGCCATACTGTGTTCGCACATACGAAGACTAGAGTAAGCCACTGCAAAACCAAAAGGAAACCTACATGTCCCTCTGATCTTGAGGAAACGGTGCCAATGTCTACAGATGACTTGAAATCGCACGCGTGCGGGGCGGATATGAAGATACCATCAAGAGACCCGTTAGCCTTCTTGGAAAGTTTCAGATCACCTGAACTATGTCCTCCGTTTGCGGTGCGGAAGTGGGAAGTGATTCTACACCACCAGCGAAGTTTTCTTTTTTTTCATCCTCCTCCTCTTTTCAAACATGAGGCGCTGAACATCTTGTATCAGAATAAATTCATTCATTCATTCATTCATTCATTCATTCATTCATTCATTCATTCCCTCATTCATTGATTCATTCAATCAAGACGAACAGTAGTATTTTGGCTGAAGGGTCCTGGTTTTTGTCACAAAAATGCGTGTTGTCGAAAAAATTGGCGCAGTTTGTACTAGTGGCACAAGACTGGAGAAACAGCAGAGCTGGCGGCGTCTCTGCCTTCGTCGGACACCCAGCTGTTGCACCTCACATGGATTTAAGAACTTAATGAGAGTCAGGCCTGGATCGTTTTGTCCGCAGGCTTTGGCATCTTTCCCAAAATGGAAGCACGCAGGTAGAACAAGCGGCAACCGGATTCGCGTCGTCGGCGTCTTTCCGAGCGCAGGGGAACTGGCGAGGAAAACAGCACGCGAGAGATCCCGCCACGAAGGCAGGGCAGAGCGTTCTCGAAGGCCGAGCTGGATGACGCCATGCGCTACTGATGAGGCTCACGCTCACGTGCGCACGGTATTTGTTTCTGCTAATTTTTTCTCGCAACGTTCGACAGCGCAACAAAAAGATTAAACAGCTGTGCTATTAAAGTTGAAAGACTGTTGTCAATGGTTATAATAGGCTTCGGGATCATCAAGTACGAAGACGAAGAATCGAACAGCGTTGGAGGTAGGAAGAAGGCATCACGAGTACGCAACGGGACTGGGTTTGATCTAGGATGGACGGTACTCACATTGAAGCAAATATTTGTCTCTGCTCCCGTATTTTCAGGAGTGCTGCTGCTTCTTCTGTGGTCTTTGTCAAACGCCCCACTGGATTTCGCACAACACCAGATGTCACTGCGGTGTCGGTGCGGTGTGGACAAAAACGGTTATCCGCGAGTCGGTACAGGAAAAACTGTGCGCAGGCTGGGGCAGGGAGCCAGAAACCATGCGACATATTGTAACGGAGTGCAAAAATGTCCGCTCAGTCCTCGGCGAGGGAGCCATCCAGCTTCCCGAAGTCCTTGGCTCTAAGGTTAACGGAAAAGTGGATTAGACAGCATTGAGGTTAGCAAAAGAAGGTCAAAATGTTGGTAGGAAAAGAGCAGAGAGAACAATCTGGGAAGACATGCTATCAAATAAGACAGACTAGCACAAAAATTTCATAAAGGTATTTTTTTTTACAGCACAGCTGTCTATGGCTAGGATCCAGCAGATCGTCTCCGGAAACAGAGCGACGTAGTCAACAATCGCAAGCGAGCGTAGCGCCACGTTGCGTCGCCCACTGTGGTCTCCGGGATCGTAAAACTATGCGCCACTCCATCAGCGTACGGGAAAACACAAAGAAAAATGAAAACAACGTCCTAGGGCGTTCACATTTTAGGACGGCTGGTATTCCCCATGAATAAAATGTCCACCCAGAAAAGCATATTTTAAAGGTGAAGCCGACTTTAAAGGGGCCATGAAGACAAATACGAGTTTGGTTTAGTCGAAAGATTTCGCGTTCTATAGTGCCCCAGCGCTTGTCGGGAAGCGAACGATGCTTTATTCACTGCGAAATTAATCAATTTAAGCTAAAATTTTAATTGTCGCCCAAAACGTGTGTTTGAACGACATTTGCAATGACATCATAAGAACAGGTCTTTCAGCTAAACTTGGTGTGGAGCGGAGACTTGCTTATTGTTAGTCAACCTAGATGGCGCCACCACACATGCGGCAAACCGTTTTCTGCATTTGGTTTGTTTGCGACCGTATTTAAATCTGGCTGGTTTTTGTTCACGAAGAAAGTACTCGCTCCGTGAAACATGGTTCTCGCTCGACAAATATGGTCATGTAAGACACCGTCGCTTGTGGCAATCGGCCAGTGTCGTCTGAGACAACCCTAAAGCCCCGCAGTGCTGTGCATCTAAACGAATCATAGTGCACGCAGTACCAACATCAGTGCGCATCGGTACTTCTATGGTTACGTGTGCTTTCATGACTTCCACTGTTTTTCCCGCCATTCTTACTGATATAGAAGAATGTGCCCTAAATTTGAGCGCAAAATAGCTCGTTCGGCAAACTTATAAGTTCTGCATAATTTGCGTTTGCTTCTTCCGGCCGCCGCGAATCGCAGAGCTGGCTAGTATGACATCATAGGTTCTGCTGCGGGAAACAAGCTAGCGGGTCGCATGGCCATCCCCTTTTTTCCTAATTATACAGCTTATTTGAGCGCACTTTACGTTAAAATTGGTGTCAGCATGATTTTAAAGAGGCAATCTTTTGAATGAACCAAGCTTGCATTTTGTCTTCATGTCCCCTTTAAGAGGATCGTCTTAATCTTAGTTTTCGAAAGACGGCTTTTCCACATTGCCTGTTACGCAGTGAAGCAAGCCCATCTTCGGAGGGGGTATCATTACGGAATGCGGCTCTTGTTTTATTGAAACTTTCCCGAAACAAGTTGTGTGACAGCTAGCCGCGAAGACCACTGTAACATCACCCGGCAGCGTGATTCCAAACGCTTCGGTGCACAGAGCACCCACGTGACACGTGTGATGTCACTGCGCGCGCTATTCTTTTGAGCGCCTGCTAAAGGAAACCCGCTGTTCTGGCTCTTTAGCCTTGACGTAGAGCACTGAGTATTGGCGCTGGAGGCTTGGGTTCGAGCCCCAGCAAGTCGATCTGTTTCTTTTTTTTCTTCATTGCCTATTTTATTTCTACATTTCATTTTTTTCTTCTAAACTGAAATCTACGGGTCGTTTTTGGTAATAATGGTGGTTTGGTATGTTTTAGGTCGCTTTAGGCTTGAGGCGCAGCCAATGACCACGTTGAAATACGGTTCTCCATCGCGCGTACAGACATGTCACGTGGGTGCTCTGTGCAGCGAAGCGTTTGGAAATACGCCACCCGGCAGCTGCCGATACGTGGGCTTCTACGAGAGGGAAACGGACAGCCCCATGTTTGTCCACTGGATTAAAGCGAAATTTCATTCAGGTTATTAAGGAGGAACTATGCTGAATCACAAATTACAAACAATCGTGTTTTGCTTCGTCTACGCCTTGGTCTACGGCCAGGTAAAAGCATATTGTCGCTCACGTTGATGCTCACCACCACAGCTTTGCTGGTCATCCTTCTTCACAGAGTGGAATGGCACTGATTGTTTACATTTATTTTTTATTGTTTATTTCTTTTTGTATTTTTTGCGAGGTGATTGTACAGTGACGTTACCACTAAAGCCGCTCTGAAACGCCACCCCGTTACAAAGGGGAAGCCGCTAAGCATCATTATAAAGTATCATCATCTGAAGTGCGGTATATTGGAAACAGTTCATTCCAGCAAACTATTTCGCTGTTTTCGGTGGTGACTGCTTGAAATTATTTGATAAAATTCACTTAGTTGTTTATTTTCTTTCATATATTTAGCGCATGCACTCTTTCTGTGCCATATGTAAGCGGGAAAACACTTAGGTTTATGCAGTTTAGTTAAAATCACCGGTTAAAAATAAATTTAAATTATTCAACTTTGGAGTAATGTGTAAATTGGTATATGAAGGAAAGTTATTTGCGAGGTGAGTGCGTCGTGCTCATTTTTTAGTGAAAGACACGAGAAAATTGGAGGATAATATTTTAAATGCGTGTCTTAGCGTTCCACAGCTTCGTGCGAAGGTTGGGTGTACAAATGGCTCGCCAGTGTCCCTGTATAACGCCATTGGCCAGCCTACGCGTTCTAATATTGCTCGCTTGTTGTGCCTAACGATGTTGCCTTGTCAGCCGACATCGCCTTCCGTTGCTTCCTTGTTGATTGGGCCGGGGTTACAAGCTTTGTCCATGTCGCGCATAAGTAAGGCAGTCGGTTTGTGCGGCACTCGCGCACGCGCATTGGTTGCTTGCTTTGCGTGCCAATGTTTTGTTTCACTTTACAATATTACCACTCCGCTGCAATGTGCGGTTCTCTCGAAAGCACGCTGCTTGCTCGGCTACTTGCCCACTTTGCATAGCGGCGGGCCAGTAGCCTAGGTAATAGCCCTACGGCTTTGCGCAACTCCTCGGCAAGAAGCTTTGATCGTTGGCGGGATTATTATCCTTGCGTATCTTGGTGCAGCGCTTCTGAAGGCAAATAAGGAGGAGGAGGAGATAGCCTTTATTACATCAGGAAGACGCTAGGTCAAGTGGGGGAAGTGGGAGTAGAGGGTGGGATATTCGTAGCTTGGGGCATCTTGAAAATAAACCGTTCAAGTTGAAGCTGGTTGGCTCCTTACGAAGGCGGAAGAGGCCACGTGGGGCTAGGAGAGCAGGCTCACGGCTCTAAACTGCTCGCGCTAGACCGCTTTCTAGAGAGTAGTGCGCAATTAAAGTCAGCATGGAGGGTTCCAGTGTTCGAGGGTTGATGTATGAGGTGGAGGCATTTGAAGGAGGGTTGAAGTTTCTGTAACGGGCAAATAAAAATCTAATTTATGCATGGGTCTTAAGTAATACGCAACGTTGGTATTTTTATGATGATTTTTTTGACGCTTTGAAAACACGGCGCTCTCAATTGCCACAGGGAGTCGGAAATGAAGAGAAATGTGTGAAGGAAAACACTTACTTCGGCACATTTTCCGCCTTTTCTGCCTTGTTGTGGCAATTGATGAGGCAACTGCTTCTTTTTGCATTTTGAGATACCTTTCTGTATTTTTCTGTCCACATGTCAGACAGCCTCACGAAGAATCACGGCCAGAGTGCACAGACAAATCCTTGCCCCCGCGCACTTGTCTCCCCACTGCTGTCTGCGTCGTACCTGCGTCTAGCCTTGTGATGTCAGTCTGCATCCTACTTTGTTGAAGTCAAGCCAACCGTAAGTTGTAGTGTTATGGATTTTCAGGTTTGTGCAACCGACTTTGCAAGGACTGATGCCACGTATTAAGTTAGTGATATCCCAATTAGGACCTTCGCTTCTTCTTTATCTTTTAGGATCTTATTTTTACCTCTGCCTTGCTTACGTAATGTACGAAGTGGGCACGCAGCGCGGCCGTGGGAGCATGTTCCTCTGCTTAGTGTGTTTTGTCCGGAGACCACGCATGTAAAGGGTTCGCCGAAGATAGCTTTGTCACTGCATCAGCGAGGTCTGTCGCGATTGTGTCTTTAAAGACGATGTTTTCAGTTTTTTTCTTATTTATTTATTTATTTTCGATCATGCTAGCCTCATATGAGACCAAAAAAGGAGGGCAACAGTTCGTAAATATATATAGCTCAATTTACATTATTAGAGGCGGCATATATCTCACCTCTTGTAATAGACAAAGTAAAGCTAATTAAACACAAACAGTGAGCAGTTACATTTTTACAGGCAGCATATAAAACAGTGCTGCATATTAACCGTTAAATACACCATATTGCATAGGGAATAAATGTTATAGGAAAAATATTCATAGCGCTTATATATCGCCATAGGGAACTTCAACACGTACACGTCCCGGCTGGGTGTGAGAGGGGAGGCCGCGAGGTATGCTAGAGGGGTGATTTCCCGAGAAAGTGCACGTTGCGTATAAAATGGAAACACCGGCGTTGTGCCTGGGATGCTTGCACAACAAAACTAGGCAGCTGCACATGAAGTGATCACGCGTCTAATGGCCTAGCTTAGTCGTCTGGGACGTGCCGTCGCGGGGCGACCATTCTGTGGGGGCTCACGCCCATGGCAGCTGACGAGAACTGGTGACACCATTTTTCTTAGTTTCCAACACCCTAATTTGTATCTTTGCACCCTTTTGCGAAAAAGAGTGTTCAAATAATGAACACCATTCTTGAAGGGTATTGGAAATGGCGGGGAATATTTGTTCGCTATTTAATAAAATCGTATGACCCATTGAACATAATCTCTACCTTACGATAAAAACGTTTTTGCAAATCCGCATGCTGATTTGTATATGCTCACATTAAAATGCATAATTCCACTATTAGCGCTAAAATATCTAGTTTTTGCGACAAGCTCATTGACTCAATCGGAGGGCTTTACTTTGCTGGCTATAAAAGGAAGAAGACCAGATGTGTTTCGAAGTAAGTTAGTATGCACTCGTTGTACCAATGCAACCCATTGGTGTTCTTGCTCAATTAATTTGTCGTCCAAGTGTGACTTGTGCTTGTTAAATGTGTCCGCATGTCGTGCTGTGCTCTCGGCCCATCCAAGCTGTCACCCGTAGCTCCGCTGCCCACACCCTCATCTTGGGGCGTTGAGCAATCTGATACCCTTTTTCAGGGTGTTCACACGAACACCCTTTTTTAATCCTAACACCATTTTTAGCCAAAACACCTTTTCAAGGTGTTCGCCATGGGACATGATTCTTACACCCTTTTCGTCCAAAAAAGGTGCAGAAAGTTTAATATGTAAATAACAGCGGGTGATTGGCGTGGCCGGTCCCAGTTCAGATACTTCCGTGGACTTGTGCGGAGATTGGTTATGCTAGTTTACCGCCTCAAGAACACTCCCTAAGGAAATGCATGCACAAACCGCGTATCTGCTCACTTCTTTGCAAATATCGTATTATGCCGCCGTATTAGATGCTAGTATTATGCCGCCCCTGGCATGGAAATGCCTCTCTTCTTTCGCCCGCCTATCTCTCATGCTGTTCCACGAAATTTCGATCCTCGCACGATAAACACGGAGGAGGTTTGCTAATGTCAATTCAAGTTTCCCGTGTTCCACTGCTCGCGCGATCTACTGAATTTTTTAAGAGCGGAGCTGTTTTAGCTCCGTCATGTGGGGCGCGTAGCCCGTAAAGCGTTAAAAAGACCAAGAAAATCCTGAGTGCTCGTGAGCGCCTGCATCGCGGCGACCACCAAGCGTCCCCGGCACGCGCCGTGATTTTAGAAAATAAATAAATAAATAAATAAATAAATAAATAAATAAATAAATAAATAAAGTCACGAAAACCCCGAGGAGCGAGAAAGTGCCGAGCCCACGTTAGCACGTGGCTCACTGCGACCGCCAAGCGTCCACGGCTCGCGCAGTGGTGATGTGTCCTTCAGTGCTCAACGTAGACAGAAATCCTGCAGCTTAGCTACTGTGCAAGCCTTGCGCGACTCAGTGCAAGCTTCCCCCGTTTTTAGGGCGCAGCCCTTTGGCGCACGTTCGTGGGCTGAGGGGCGTAGCCGGTGGTGTCATCGAGCGAACGATGGCGAGTCCGAAGAGTGAAAGAAAGCAGGGGAGAACACTGTCGAGAAATTGTGAGGGGAGGACGGTTCGCCGTGGCAGCGCGAGACGCTTCTGTGAAAGTGTGCGGGAGGGGACGGGGGCAGTACGCTGTGCCCGCACGAGACGCTCGACTGCGCGACGGTTGCCGAAAACGTGAGGGCGCGAAAAACGTGCGCGTGACGATGATGTGCGCTCGCTTCCTAAGAAGCAGTTCGCGGTCCCTTCCTGAGACGCAGTTCGCACCGCCGACGCAGAGGCTCACCATAGCTGCCGTCGAGAGAACCCACGAGTGAGTGCTGCCTGAGCGCACTGCAGCCATCAGGAGTGAGTGCTGAACTACGAGTGAGACAACCTGTCGTGCGATTCGTCAGCCGCTGCAGCTAAACGAGCTGGTAGAGCGGAGGCTCCGTACCGCCATCGCCAGAACCCCGAGTGAGGTCTGAACAATGAGCGAGGCAACCGGTGCATGTTCTGCGTCAGCTACTGCAAATACAATTTTTCTGTAACCATACAAATATGCTCGTGTGAAGATTTTTGCTTCAACATATTTTGCACAGTCAAAACAGCTAGACAGTTGCGCCCAACTATCGCATCAAGGAGTATCGTAATCGCCACAATTTATTTCTTACACCGGAACTTGTAACACTGCCACGAGGGTCCGGGCTCGCGCCAGCTCTGTGTATTTTGGGGCCAAAATATTGTTTTAACGCTAATTTTTATGCTTTAGCAACTATCAAGCACACTTTCACTTTCAAGTAAAAGAACACTGCCCAGTAGCACTTATGTATTGACGTTTTGACTGAACTATGACCAGTTTTCTCGTTTTGCTCAACAAGGCTCACAATGCTCACTGGAAACAAGTATGATACCAGATTTCGGGGCTCGGAAAGGTTTAGGTTATACAGATTTTGTGCACAAAAATTCTTTTAGGTTTTGGCCGGACGACTGAATCGAGCGAGAGACAGACAGACACAAAAACCAAAAAATTTTGGGTTAGTAGCCGCAGCAAGGCTATCGTCTTTAAAACGGACAAGTGGCGGGCGCAACGCAGTTTAAGGTAACAGAGACGCCACCGCGAACACCGCTTGACCGCGGTCCCAAAAACAGCGGGGTTGTTGACCTCTTCTCAAACCAACAAGAAGTCGTCATTTGCAACCGGTGCCACTTCAGCAGAGGGCACGTGCAGTCTTTCGGCGGGGTCAAAAGGCTCGCTTCAAGCCGGCGCGTACTCGGCCGTCTCGAAAGTTATCTCCTGGTAGATTAAAAATCGCGACTGAGTCGGCGGATGTCTAGGGACGTTTTCTCGGGTGGCTTCACATCGGCGAGAGCGACTGCGGTGAGGAAACGGCGGGCAAACTCTGCCAAGTGCGACACAAATACGGAGACAGAAGCACTGCCCTGATAGGGTTTCTCAGAACGTGAAAGAAGCAACATGAGAGCGGCTTCTGTTGAGATGTTTGTGTCGGCGACAGCTCCTAGAAACCTGTGATATAAAAACTCGGCTCGGCCACCACAACAAACAACAAAGAAGGAAACACTAGGCTACTCTTGAAAACAGCTTGTAACCATTATACCCGAAGGATTCGCCCGGGAGAAAGTGTAGGGGATGATCAAATCGTAAGAAATGAATAAAGTTGGCCCAGCCGTCAAATGCATGTATTTGATGCAACGTTATAATTTTGTATTACAATATTACAACGTTATTACATTATTATTAGGCAGCCACCTAATGCAGCCAAGGCAATCATTCGTGAAGAATAGGGAAGGAGAATGACCAAACCAGGGCTAAAGAAAGGAAGAACGTAAGAAAGCACCAAGATGCACAATAAAATAAATCATGTTCAGTTTTTATAGGATGCTCCACAATTAAAAACCGTGGACAGTGCAAATGCGTGAGAAAATGTGAGGCGTGAGAAGAAAGTGAGGCGGAAGAAAAATCTAATCGGCCAGTTAAAAGGAACACAAACACTCTGGTAAATATTATGGTAATTGAAATGTCACTTGTTTTTCCGCAATTCAATGAACTGCCGGTGGCCGCAGGCAATACATCTATTATGTTCTTCCCATTACGCTAACAAGTTTTTGAATAAATATGCTTCGGAGGGTCTAAGAATTATCTACTACTGCATATGAGCTACTTTCTGGCCCTATGCGGCCAGAAAATAGCTCTTCGGAAAGCACTGATCGCGTCTGAAATCGGCTTCAGTACTTGCCACATATTGAATAGTGGCAGACATGCTACCAGCGGCAGCACACTGAATCCATGTAAGCTTTGCTTCTTTGTAATACTAAATTTGTCACTACAGCATTGCGTCTGCGTTTCATGTGTTTTCATTTTGTTGGGATTTCCGAAAACCTATTTATCTATCCTGCAACTACCAATTACACACATTTGCACTATTATAACGACTACATGTGTTAACCTTACAAAATAGAAACTTCTTTTGCAAATTTATTGGTTTGGGGGTTTTACGGGCCGCAACTGCACAGGTTATAAGGCGCGCCCTGGAGAAGGGCCCCTGGATTTATTTCGAACTCCGGGGGCTCTTAACGTGCGCTGGAATATTGAACACACAGGAGTTTTCGCTTTTCGCCTGCATTAGAACCGGGACCGCCGCGGCTAGGAAGCGATCCCGCGTCGTTGGGCTCAGCAGCACAACGGCTTAGCCACTGAGCCACCGCGGAGGTTTCTGTTGGAAATACAAGGCGTCACGTTATAAGCGTGACTCGTTTAGGTTACGTACTCCTCGCCATGGTATGCTTACACGTATCAAAACGTAATAGCATGCTTTCTTTACACCCAGAAAGCCAGAAGGCGAGGTTCGTAATCGCTCGTTTACCAATCATCACAAAATAGTACTGTTTTAAGCCTGCATGACGCAGTCCCATCTTTTGACAACATTAAGCGGTAACCGCATGGAGCGTTTTCCTCGCGTCTGGCGGCCGTGGACGTTTTCGCCGAAACGGACGTTGGGGAGCACACTTTTCCTCACTACCATTTCCCAAGGAGGGATATTAGCTAGAAACTGCGTGATCCGTCGAATTTGGCTCTCTCTTGTTTTAATTTCGTGCTAAGTTGGTCCCATTTGGCGTTATTCCCACTTTCAGACATTCTACGGCCGCCTACGGCCGCATTACATACGGGCATTTAGAATACGTCTTAAAAGCGCACTCAAAACTGTTTCGCTTAAGTGCGCAGCGCTTTAGTGGCTCGGCTTATCGCCGTAACGTGTCCGGCGTAACACATCGAAACAGAAGCTTCCTAAAAGTGTTGGTGTGATCTTAGCGGTGCGGACCTTACACGGACGCTGCCGTTGCTATGCCGCAAAAAAGTACACATTAAAGGGGCACTGACACAAAATTTTGAAGGCGAGATAACTTCGGAGATAGATTGGTGGGAACACATATACATCATCTGCAAAATATCAGCGGCGAATACAGCCTAGAACATAATTAAAATCAATTTTAAAGTGTGCGAAACGCAACCGAGCAGCCAGCAGAGGACCACGCGCAATCGACATCCCGAGGATATCGTGTAAATAAACAACATCCAAACACGTCACGAGTTTGTGCTTGCCGCTTCCGCACTGCCGACATTTTTCGCCGGCTCGCCCGGCTAACCGCTCCAATCGGAGGGCCGGAGGGCGGAGCTTCTGCTCTCGAGAACGAACTACCCGATCGTTGGCGGCGGAGGCGCCGTGATTTTGTCAGCTCATGGGGCAGCTGGCCGCTACCAAAGTTCTACAGCGATTCCAGGCACTCTGTTTCTATTACTGTTTATTACCATTGGATGCGAAAACGCGCCGGAGGAACGAAAAGCCCACTGAGCTAGCCGCACGGTCGCTGTGCAGGCGGCCGCCACTGCCGCGAAGTGGCCCAGGCCGGCGTAGGTAGCTCGAGTGATAGCTTGTTACCGCTGCACGAAATTGTCCCCAAGTCCCGACCATGGTGGCTTACATGAGAAAGGAGTTAGTGATGCGATGGCGGGTTGCATTAAAAATTGTCATCTGCACCGCTTACGAGAGCGGCACTCGAATATCCGCCGCAGTGCTAAGCCGAACACATCTGTAGGCGGACCTGTAGGCAGACCGGCCGGCTGCTCCCAGCGCGCATCTTGCCACCCACCGCCTCGAGCGTCGCGCGTCGTTCTTTAGCCGCAGTAGCATTTGCACTCGCAGCGCCTGCGTCACATCCACGGTCGCTTTTTAATTAAGCGTCTCACGAGATCAGTACGTGGGGGCATTCGCAGAAACTGCCGTCTATGCGGATTCGACAGTGCTACGGCGGCTCTGCTCTGTGATATCCCTCCGACGGTCACGTGGTCAGCTTTGTTCACACAAAATCCACAAAATCCATCGTTTCGCGGCACTCGCTGAAACCGAAACTGCGACTGGCCGCATTTAAAATGCCTCTAATTAAACAACCGCCGCACGCTGAAGCAAATCAGGTTTCTACAGGTTATAAGTAGGTCACTAGCTACTTATCGCAACAAAAAAAACAAGATGCAAAATTTTTGTGTCAGTGCCCCTTTAATACAAAACACGTAAACGTCATGAAATGAAGCAATAAGTACCGCAAATTAATGAAAGCTCAATAAAGTGTCTCTTCACAGATGTTTTAATTAGCTGAGGTGCTGTTAAGTTCGGGCTCCTCATTTAATTAATGAAAGCCGCCGGTGGCTCATGTATCGGCGTTGCCTCCGTTTGTAGCTGTCATGCTGTGTTCCTTTCATGCACCGCAGGGACGCGAAGTTAGGGGCCGCTGAGAGCATGCTTTGTATTCCTTCCTTTTGTGTGGCAAAAGGGGGGGTGCTTAGCCCGAGTACCTCTGTTGTGTTGGTATGCGGTCAGCTCTACCGGAAGGTTTACAGAGAAAGGCGGATGGGTGCACAGCAATGAAAACAGTTCCGGCGCGGGGTTCCCTCTCGGACAGCGCGCATCGCTATTATGGCTTGCCTACATTGGAAGTGGCGTGGTCATTCAAGGTTGACGAGCTGACGGGAAGCGAAAGGATGCCGTCTCTTAATGTCGAAATGGGGCGCGGCGTAGTTTTTGAGGATTTGCGAAGCCGACGTCGGTGCTGTTTATTTATGGGTCATTTCCTCGAGAATGCTCGCCTGGGATTAGAGCAGCTATTCCCACGAGTCAGGCGGCGGGCAGTGGAGTCCTAAGTCACGGGAGGGGATTAGCCACGACTTCCTCATTGTGCCGGCGAGCGCGCGCGGACAAATGCGAGGCGACAAGGCGAGGACACTGTATGATGTTAGCCGCGCGAAGACCACTCTAAGCGTTCGGCTTTGGCTTTGAGCAGGTGCCGCCCGCTTAACGTAATGGTGTGACCACTCCGCACGGTCAGTGACTTTGGGTAGCAGATGTCTTGTCTTTGCTTGTCGGTTGCAATAACGTACCGGGAAACGCACTAGGAGTTTCATGAGAGTGTTGGGTCATGTGACCGCAGGTGGGGACATGTTTAGGATTGGTTGATTCTTGCGGCCAGTCTGTGCTCCATATGAATCATGTTGAAAAGGTTTTTTGCTCTTTCTTGAACGCCCCATTTGGAGGCGTGGTTTCTGGGATGAAAACCAAGGTGTTGGGTTTTGTCCGTGGTGGGTCGGTTGGTCGGTCGAGAGGGATCTAGTTCAGTATAGGTCTTGGCCGAACAGGATGCTGTGGGCAGAGGGACAATGTAACCGTCATTCTCTCCTGATGTAAATACTTGGAATAATGTAAATAGTGTAAATAAACCTACTATCTAGCAAGAAAAGCAGTCCTCATCTCTCACGTGCTTGAAGCATCGGTCGTCGGTCATCGTAGCGAGTCGAGATCGTTCTCTCGGCTCGAGCTTCTTCAAGAACCTCATTATTTCGTCATAATCGTTCACCAAAAAGATGTAGAGGCGAAATTTAACTGGTGCCTTCTCTTGACTACTTTGGGTATCAATGACAGGCTGATGGTAAGTAATTACGTGGTCCTGATCCCCTATGAATCCTGGCAGGTGCTTCAGCCGCACCAGGAAGTTCGAACATATGTTTGCACATATGGAGATATTGCACTCAATAAACGAACAATTGTTGCCACCCGTGGTGGCGTGTCTGGGATAAAGTATTTTCACCAGCACTACCAGTAGTAGTGCTGGTGCACTGAGAGCACGTGCGCTACACAAACCAGTCGAGAGCGCCACAGATCCTCTTGGCGGGCTCCGTCCGCACTTTGCGACAGCTTTCACGTTGAGTGCAACCGCTGTGATTTTTTGTGAGCCAGATTCTACAATAAGAAGACAATTTAACTCTTGGAAACAGAAAATAGTGATTCTAATAGTACATGTTCTTCTTAGACAGGAGCCCTAAGCCTACTGAGCCTGCATTTAGGAGCACGCATTTATTGGGTGGTCCGCACCAGCTTGATGGAAGCAAGAAAATTTCTGTTCCCTTCCACTTTCCAGGCAAGATGACCAGCTAATGTGAGCGCAGTGCAAGTGCGGAAACAAAGCACGTTGGTAACTTTCGTGTCATACTTTCTGGACAATTAGCTGAATGAAAGTAGGGAGGACCCGAGTTTTATTGCAGGGAACAAATATTGGCCCGTCCGTTTCCTTTCCGTGTCGTAGGTGTCTTACTGTCACTGTAACACGGCATCGTAATCACTCCACCACTAAGGACAGAAGTCAGGTCGCACTAGACCACGTTTAAATCTCCCACCAGCACAACGGGCAGAGTTTTCATTGATCTTCATCACACCTTCACCCCCATTTGGTGTAGCATGTCGGGCGCCCCGCCTGGCTTACTTCACTTGTTCATTAAAGATGTTTCTCTCTATCCCATCGCAGAGGCCATTAAGCCTATCTGTGCGTGCTCGCGTGCTACCCGCACTTCCCGTTCTGCGCACGTCAACGGGCAACCTTGACGTGCACGTGCATGGACTTGAAGGACACCCGCCGGAATGTCGCTCCGGAGGCCCTTCAAGCTGGACGGAGGACCACCAGCCAAAACATCTAACCAGAAGGACTTCAAGAAGAAAACACAAAAGCACTAGCCCTTGCGTGTGCACTTACTTTCTACATATCTGGATAATATTGTTAACATCTAGAGACACACATTTTCCCATGACCTACACATAGACCGTTTCACTGCAAAAACAAGCACTTGTGGTGTTTGGAATCGGGGCCTAAAGCCATACCGACTATGCGGGGTGGGTCAAATTCCAAACTACGAAAAAAGCCGCGCCAAGCCACCCTGTGTAGGTGGTTGGTACGCGAAGCTAGAAATGACATGCGATTACCCATGCAACGTCACTTGACTTCACACACGTGGCTCTACAAAGAGTGAAACCAGAGGCAAGTGAAATGTACTTAACCACATTTTTTATGACTTCAAAGAGATATTCTTTGCTAAGGTTTAATCATTGAATGAATCATGAACTGTGGTTGGTTGAGTTGTATTAATTAAGCACATAAGTGGGAACCCTTTGTTTAAAAAATTAAAGGAAGCTCAAACCGGGTGTCAGACGGTCCCATTTCTCCTCCGTCTCTACCGCCGACGACGGAGGCGATGAAATCTGTGGCAGAGAGAGAAAATGTAGATTCCATACGTTGGTATGAGCTTCCTTTAATTTTTACAACTCTGAGCGCATGCGCGAGGCGCGCACACGGCCGCTGCAGGTGCCGTGGGTGGAGCGTACAGCAGCGCGACAAGTCGCGTGACGCTATCACGTGGCACTTAGCGAGAACGCAGGGGGTAAACCCGCAGATGTTCCCGGACAGTGTACCGTCTGTCTCCCCTCTCTCCGCTTGGGCTCGTAGCTCAATCGGTAAGGCAACGGGCTCTCGCCCCGTTTCTCTATTCATTCCAGCTTCGATTCTTGGCGGTGTGAATAACTTTTTTATTTGTTCGCGGTATTTTTCTGTTGACACCAACGGTCGCGACAGAACCCTCGTGGGTAGAGGTAATAACCTCCGCTTTAAAACAAATACAAATATTCCAGTGTTTTTTTATTCCAGACGAACGCGGAGGATCTGGTTCCGCAGCGTTGCGGTCTGAATACACATCGTTGATAATTGTACACCAGCTTCCCTTGCGCTCGGACCACGAATTCGTACTCGCCTGAGCCGGCGCGCAATCTGCACCAGTAGGGGGCTATATGTACCGTCTGCAGATATCTGAGTAGGGCATCGCCCATCTTTGTGACGGTGGTGGTGACAGATAAAAGCGGACTTCTCTACCCTCGAGCAACCAGTTCCAGAGCGGCATGCTCGGAGTGAAGTACGTTGGAAACGTAACGCCTGCTTTTAGCTTCCCTGCGTCTGTGGATTCGGTCATCCCTCCAACGTCGAACCTGCCTGCAAGAAAGCCTACCGTGTGGCAATAGTAACGGTCATGGGAAATAGGTGGTGACAGCAGTAGTGGTGAAATCAGTAGTGACACACGCGGGTGGCTCCACGGCGACTGAACCAGTTCGGCAGCAACGCACAGTGAGTAAAAAACATTATAAGCTTTCTGCTTGCCTTTCTCATACCCCCATCCATGTGTTCAGGCTCCTCGTACTGACGCTATAGAGTTATCGAGTTATCAGCATTACATGCTGGACACAATGCCATCGGCTCTCTGTACCACGTTTTATAGAAAACTTAGACGTTTGACCGAATACCGAAGCAATACTCCTTCCAATTCTGCCTTTTTAGCATCACGGAAAACGATGGCACTCCACTGCGATGGTTCAAAAACAAAGGATATCAATCTCCGTGATCCAGCCCCTTAATTGGAATAGAGTCTAAAATTCCCAAAGCTCTTCACTGACCTTTTGCGTTCACCCCAAGCCGCATTGAAGCGAAGCGTGTGAGAAGAACGCAATGGAATCTGAGGACTATTTTAAAGCCGTCGCTGCAGACCAACGAACCGTCGGTGAATGAAACTCCTTACGCCACAAGACAGCGGATGAATCCTCCGTTGCTGAGGTTCGGACGTCGCGCATTCCTGCGACGTCGGGTAACGTCACCTGCCGCTATGGAGAAAACAACTTTCGAACGTTTACTACTGAAGAACCATTTCGGTCGTTCACATCACGCGGAGGATTCATCGCGAGGCGTCCTCACGCAAATGCCTTTGAGCATCTTGCAACTGAGTCTACAACTTGGTCTGCACGGACGCTAACCTGCGCAAACCCTCCTCATGCGTCATGATGGACCAAATACAGCGCTGTTCTGTACGGAACGTTGCAGGTCGCGAGTTGTCCGGTACTTGCTGACAACATTCCCACGCTCGTGCTCCGAAGCGAGATAATTTGCAGGCAAAAGGGACTCTACAACACTGCCGTTAAACGTTTCATACTTTCTTTCACGCCTGGAAGTGCTGAGAAGGCTGCAGTTAGCGACAGTACAAAACCGCACTACAGGATTTGTTTTTCTGAGCAGGACCGCCTTCCATTTGTGCTTTGATTTTGTGGCAAATATTTTTAAAGGCGATATCGAGTGCGTTCATTCCTGTGCCTAAAAGGTCGCCACCCAGTAGCCATTACATCGCTACGATGACGTAATAAGAGCACTCAAAGAACGGCAATACCGGGAGGAAAGAAACATATTTTGAGCAAGTTTCTAAGTTATCTGATGGACATGCAGCAGTAATTTTTATCTGAGGTTTTTTCTCACCCCATATTCTAAGTACTGGATAACTTTGTCCGAAATTTACGAAGCCTTCAACATATCTTAATACAATAGGGCAAGAAAAGCAACGACTAAAGCTTAGGCACACAGGATGAGCGCTGGCTTCCAAACGAACTTCTATTGCAGAAACATGCAATCTTTATGAACGCGCATATACACACTTACGATGAAAACAGTCGACCCGGTAAGTAATTGATATCAACTGTGACAGAAAGCCCAGACACAAAAGCAAAGTGCTTACCCCCTCTCCCTCGTACTATGCACGTGTTGTGTCCTTTGAGATGCCTAGCCATGTTTCGTCGTTTCGCCCATGTAAATAATCTCGTTCCTTGGTGGACGGAGCTACAGAAGAATGCGGATAAGCGAGGAATGCGCCATGCTGCCTTCTATAGCGTGATCGGTCAAGGAACTGGATTATTTACAGGTTCGAAACGATGTAACATAGCTAGCCATCTTCAAGGACAGAACACGTACTTACATAGTGTGAGGGAGGGATAAGCACTTTGTGTCTTTGTTAGCCTATCCCGGGTTTCGGACCAATTGCTATCAATTACCTAATGGGGCGACTGTTTGCGTCGAAAGTGTGTGTAGGTGTGTTATAAATACTACATGTTTCCGCATTAAAAGTTCGGTTGCAAGTCAGAGCTTGTCCTGTGTGCCTCAACTGTAATCCTTATTATTGTTGCGATGTTTTATTAAGATGGATTACCAACTCTGCTTAAATCCTTTGAATATTTACAAAAAAATGGCAAAACTGTTGCAGGGTCCCTTTAAACTAAACTGTTTAGTTTAAAGCCTTCAGTGTTAGGTTTTCCCCAATTGACACGCCCGTTCGATTTAGAAAATAGTTGTCCTGTTGGAACGGGGCGACCGGCCGACTACGAAAGCTTGTGAGAATTTCTAAGCTGACGGCAATTCAGTCGCTATTTATTTAAAATTGTACTATATGTGAGTTTTAAAGGTGTGCTTGAAGTGAAATGAAACAGCATGTCTTCTCATCGTAGAGAGCTTGCCTTCAAATCCCGAGTCAAACACTACGTTCCCTTGGCCGGCCCAGCCCTGCTGTAGCCTCTTCGGGAGGCACCACGGCTATCACACGTCAGAGATACGATGGCTGCACGTACCTGGTTCCCTGCACATAATATATTTGTGTTTGCTTCAAGTGCTCACATCGCAGTGAGTTTAGAAAATTGTTGGTAGCAACACTACAACTGGAAACAGCGTGTGCGCTTAATTATTTCGGCCAGTGGCGAACTGGCATGCAGCATTGAGTGCATCGATAAATTGAGTTGGAGCTGCACATTTTGTGGCTGACATGCGGGCTGCATTTTCGCCGTCTTTTCCCACAAACAGGTCCCTCTGCAAGGTGGTTTTGATATCTGAGCGCCATTCCTTCAACGGCGACTGTTTGCTGCGGACTTCAGGCGGCGGTTTTCCAGTCTCCCGGCCAAGTGGCTCAGCTCTGTGCTGGTTGTGATCATGCTGTCGGTGGTCTGGATCGTGGCCTTGCTACTCGCCGCCGGAAGGGCGACCAACGAGACGGATAAGCCTTCGGTGTTAGAATTCTACCCGAGGGCCAGGCCGGCTGAAAATCTGATCTGGTGAGGCGCACCTCATTTGCAATTTTCACTCACAAAGCTGGTCTCAAACCTTACAGTAACGGGCCCACTCAGCCACTTGAAGTCTGCCGCTCCATGTCGCGGAGCCAGCTATACAAGGTTTATATCGACAGGACTGCACTTTGGATCTTTTCAGATTTTAACTTGTTGCAGTTTGTATAGTGTGTGTCCCTGTATAGATATATACATCTATGCCGGTCAAAAATGTGCAAGCAAACGATACTTGGTTACTATTTCGGAAGATGCTGCTAGTAACAACACGTAGGGTATGGTGACAGCTGATGTAGGCGTTATATGACTAAAACTATGCGTATTGTTTTTAAAAAGCTTTGCTCCTTACTACATGAAGGAGCGTATGACGGAGGAGCTTGTCTCTTGGAAGGAATAATTTTCCCACCCCCAGTTACTGATGGAGAGTGGGGTACTGAGGGTAACAAATCAGGGTTCCTCGTGAGGGTATGATCGTTATTCTGCGTCACAAGCTGGACAATAATGTGTTATTTCTTTTTATTGTCCACTTACAGCACATCCTCTGAATGAGGAACGAAAGTTTCAGCTTCTCATTCCGTTCCTGTGTCAGATGAGGGCGGGGTGAGCCGTCCTTGCCAATTGTGAGGAGCGCGTTGTTGTTGATGATTATGACGATAAATTGCTTCGGTCGATAAGTAGGCAAGAGGTAGAGGGGAAGTGGGAGTCTTACGGAAGCGGGGAGTCCCCCTCAAATGGCATGCAGCCCACTGCCCTTGAAGGCAAGTGGCACCTTCGGACGGTTGGACGACTTCGAGTTGCGTTGTTGAGACCGAGCTAAGCGAGACGGTGCCCCACTGCTGTGCACCAGTGATAAGTATTTGGGTTTTGCAGAATTATTGGCCGAGCCACGCAAGCCCAAATTATGTGAGCGGTGCCTGTGTGTGTGCACCATTTGGTGTGGTGTTTGATACATGGTTAGAAAATGCATTAGCTTGTAGATGGTGCCAGCCTACGTGTTGACGTTCAGTAAGCGTGGATGTGCTTTGCTTGAAGAGTGGTTTTCCTCTACTAGCAAGGACCGTCGCTCTAATAAATGACAGCGAATGCGATGAGAATGTGTGGTGATATCCCTTTGTATTTGAATAGGGACACATTTTACGGAGGCTGAAGCGCTTAAAACACACGAATGTAAGCACATCGTGTAGCCAAAACCATTTACGCATGTGTTGCTCTTCTTACGGTTCGCCCTCCCCCGCAGGTTCCGCGCAGGTGGTCCTCAAGGCGTGGCTCCGGGATGGCGAAATATGACATCCCAGCTGTCGCAGCTCATTGCGGGGTACAATTCCCGGCTAGTTGAAGGCAACGAAAATTTGACCAGGTGCTCTGACCAACGCCCCCCGGCAGGGAAGATATGCTTCTTCGATGTCAGTACGGTGGCGCCCCAGTGCACGGCGGCTGAGGACTTCGGCTATCCAAGACAAAGTCCATGCGTCTTCATCCAGTTCGCCAACGTCACGGGATGGGTCCCTGAACCGCTATCACCGCAAGAAGCCTCCCAGGTGGTACCAGCGGCCTTGCAGACGCAAATAGTGCCGGGGCTGCTGCCCCTTCACTGCGATGGAGACAACCCGGCTGACCGCGAAAACATCGGCCCATTGTTGTACTACCCTTATCCGGGTTTCCGCACCGTGTTTTTCCCCTACACCGGCCAGTCCGACTACATGCCACCGCTAGTGGCCATCCACTTCCAGAAACCTCAGCAAGGTGTCATCATTAACGTCCGTTGTCGTCTCCTGGCACGTAACCCACCACCTGGTAACTTTTCTACCGAACTGTCGTTCCAGATACTTGTCGACTGAAAAAAAGGGCAGACTACGGGCGGCAGCTGTAGAGAATAAGCGGATGGAAAAACACCATTTTTATCATTGAGACGTGATGTGCGAAGGGGCAGCGTGATCAGTCTTGTAAAAGCACCAAAAGAAAAAATAAAATAACTCAGCCACGCCTTCGGTTCCACTTTATATTTCTACTCATCACTGTATCATTCTTATATGAAATGAACGCACCCCCATATTCTGCTCACTTGCCTAACGGCCACCCTCCCTGATAGATGTGGCTGTCTTCTTGGGGGGATAGTAAATGTCTAGGCTGCTTAGGAAGCGCTATTTTAACGGTCGCACTCGATATGCACACGGATATGAAACAGTACCCAGGCCCTGTGGAATGGACACTACCACTAGAACATACGACTAGCTCCTTTGGATGTAATAAAAGGTGTGATTGCTCTCTGTTACCGGGTGCCTAATTATGAGCACTGGGGCTACCCTGTGACACTTGTGTCTTCACAGGGATGAGCGTCTTCTGTACGGCTGGATAAAGTTTAAGGTCTTTTACGTGATTGCGTGTTGTGGAATGCAAAAATTACGGTAGAAGTGGGCCATCATATGGGGGCGACTACACGTCCCTCTTTGGCTAGAGGCAGAAAGCATTACTTCTGCATCAAACTTACTGAGTTTTTTGTAAGAGGATTGTAATTGGGAGGAAACACCCTATCGACGGCAACTTAAATTCGAAAGCCAGCGGCACGATACCCAAGTCGTCACCGGAAGCGGCAAAAGAGGAAGCCATTGCCCTGGCGATGGCTTCCACGGAAGCAATATAATTGTCAGGCACTCAAAAACTGCGCTTCGGAATTTTGCAAATGGAGGGATCTTGTCCGACGCACTCATAATTCTGGTGGGCTTCAAAGACCGCAGGAAGGTCCAAATCGCAAGGACGCCTTGACGCTCTTCTCTTTCTGACAGCAAGAACGAAAACGACGTGGTTCGAGGTTTGGCTATCCGAGCCGATCACATCGAGGAAACATCTGTGCACTTCTCGCGTGCTGGGATGAGGCGGAACCGCATAGTGTCGTGCACCAACATAAATACCAGTTACAGATTCGAGCGGGCTAAAATCCCCCCCGCTCACTGTCCTCCCAACAAATGCTAGTCTGTTGCATTGCGCCTCTTACAAATGCATTCCCAGATACGTTCATAGACAGCCATTGTTTGATTGTTTGATTTTGGGATTTAACGCGCCGATGCCACGCAGGCGATGAGGGGCGCCGTAGTGGAGGGCTCCGGATTAATTTTGACCACCTGGGGATCTTTATCGTGCGCCGAAATCTCGTACACACGGGTGTTTTTGCTTTTCGCCTCCATCGAAAAGCGGCCGCCACGGCCGGGAATTGAACCCGCGACCTCGCGCTCAGCAGCACAACGCCTTAGCCACTGAGCCACCGCGGCGGGTTACAGCCACTGTTACTCCGTGATCTATACGAGCAAACGTAAGTTATGCACGGCAAGGGCAGATTTACGCCATAATATTTAAGAATTTCTCCAGAAGAGTTTTGTAGGTGCCTAATTATACCGAGGACCACCCAGCGAGAGACCGTTCTGCGGAGCTCCGACTCGGATGTGTATATCTAGGTTGCCAAATGGCCGAAGACGTTGACGGAGCCCAAGGGCTTCTGGCTGCCATCTAATGGGTTGAACAAGCTCTGTGTTCTTTACCTGGAAACCAATTTGGACAAATCAATGTTTCTCTCCCTCTCTCTTTCCGCGGTGGCTGGATATGCCTCACCTATCGTTTTAGCCCAGCCGGTGAGATGATTTAACCGATACTAGGGTTTCGTTGCGACAAATCTCTGTTCGGCTTGAATGGCGTCTTTGTTTTCTGGACGTCCACAATTTACATAAGTGCCGTTGTAGAACTCGAAGGCAAACTAAAAAAAGAGGTGTTTGCCTGCTGGGGCATTGTACATTACGTTATGAAAACCAGGTATCCTAAATGTTCATATGTGAACCTTTTGAAGTTCACACCTTGTTATGTTAGGCAGGTGGTAGTATCATTTACTGCTACATACATTCTTTACGTTGAAGCGGTAGAGGAATTCCGGCCGGCATGAGTTCTTGTCATGAGTGACTGTATCATGTCCTTTTGTTGATTTGGGCGGTATTATGTAATTTGTCATTTACATATCTTTATCGTGTCATTCGTTGATTAGAGCAGTCTTAAGAAGCGAGCTGTTCAAAACGAAAGTGAGATGCATAGACCCCCGCCCCATCATAACGAACTTTTACCTGCCATATCTTTTATACTACAAAGAATCTTTTATAATGCAATTAACTGTTCCACACTGCCATGTATTCAAACACGACGCCAGAGACCGAAGTACTCTGTGGACAAAGAACGCCATCATTAGACAAAATTTATCAGGCTGTCAAGTCTACTTACGCGATTTGAAGGTCAAAGCCTAGGCACTACTATGAGGGGCAGTTTTTTATGAACGTAGCACCGTGGACACTGCAGGTAAGCTATTTTAACGCCACTAAATTTACTTATTGCACCCCAATACCACAGCCGGAGAAAGGCAATACAGAGTCCGTTAAAACTCAAGATGGTGGCGGAAATAAAATGCATGTTGCATATTTTGCAATAAAAAGTTTATTGATTTTATATTGGCCGCAGTGTTTAAGAAGGGAGATTTGGTTCACTCTGTAGAAACGCAATATGAAGTGTAATAAAACTCAATGTCTTGAATGCAATAAAATGTTGGTTTCGGTTTGTGCAATAAAACGTTTGTTGACTTTCTAACGAGCACAGTCTATAAGCGATGAGTTTTAACTGACTTTTTATTGACTCCATAGAAACACAATAGGGGGTCTAATAAAACTCAACGACCATTTTCATGACGGTGATAGGGGCTCATGATATGTTTTGCTTCTCTCTCGCTTCTTTTTGCCTTTCCGTGCTATAAACAACTTGTTGTGGTATTGTCCGTTAGCAAACAGTACTTTTAGGGCACTTAAAAAAACATCTGCATCTTGGTAGAGTGCTGCAACGCCAGCAAAAGCTATCCGAGGACGCGGTTCTGCTCGCTTCCTTACTGCTCTTTCGGGCGTCTTCCATTTCACCTCTGTCGCCTCCGAACACGTCACGTACAAATGAATTCTATTGTCGCCTCGTTTGAACATGGTACTGGCACAGAGAGAGCTTGGATTCGTCTTGCAGCGCGTACAACGAATGCGGACCTGTCTTGAATATAAAAATCTGTCTCGGTAATGTGATTATCCCAATACCTGACAACCACTTGTGCCTCTTAAGAATATTTAATCCATGCGAAAATATCATAGCGCAAGGGTCTATTGTAGCGAGAACCACGGCAACTGTATTTATTTATTCGAAAATCCCCCTAAAGGCTCTCACTAGGAGGGTATTACATAGGGGGCAGGGTACATTGAGAACGAATAAGAAAATAGTACAAACAGCACGTTAATAGGCAAACAAATAAATACCAGCGGGTGCGAGGTGAAAAAGAAAAAGAAAGCAAGAACGAAGGAAAACAAAAAAAAATCTTGAAAGGACTTTAAAACCTATATAGGCACTTTTTAGTAAAGTTAACATACGAAGTAAGTGCGTGAAAGTTCTTAGAATTTGGTCGGATTCGTTAAACGTACAATGTGACATGGTAGGGCATTCCAATCCACAATTGTGCGAGGTACGAAGGATTGTGAATATTTGGAAGTGTGGCATTTCACACGTGTCACTTTTAAGGCATGGTCCCGTCGGGGAAAGATGGTCGGTGTCGAAGAAAAGAAATCAGGATGAAGTGAAGAGTGATGGTACAGTTTATGGAACAATGATAAACGTGATAGTTTACGCCGATCTGATAGGATAGGTAAAGATGCGCGAAGTTTTAGAGCCGCGACGCTGGTATGACGTGAATAATCTGAAAAGATTAAACGAGCAGCCCGATTTTGAAGGGATTCAATTTTGTCAACTAAGTATGCTTTGTCAGGGTCCCAAATGGCAGATGCGCACTCAACTTTAGGTCTGATGACAGTTGCGTATGCAAGTTTGCGGAAGTTAGATGGAGCATGTTTTAGTCTGTGCTTCAAAAAACCCAATGAGATGTGACTGACCTCATAACCGTCCCGGAAATGACGTCGCCAAAAAAAGGGCACTTGACGCGGCGGTGGCGCCCGGATTTGAGCCCACGACTTTTTCGCCACAACGGGAGGTACACGGCGCTCTGAACACTGCGCTATGAATAGAGACGTGGAGCAGCTTTACGAACGCGCCTTATGCCCTTTATTACGAGCAGCTCCGCCCTTATAATCATAGCGTAACGCATGAGCGAAAAATGGCCAAACAGCCCCTCCCTTTTGCTCTCTCCTACCCTTTCCTGCTGCGTAGTTTTCCAACGTGCTTTCATGTTCGCCAGCCAGCGCCGCTTTGCTACTCAACCTTCTTAAAAACCCTATGCGGAGAACAACATGGCGTGCTACCGCTAGCTGCCTAAGTCCGTTGACGAAAACGGCATGTTTTTTTCAGAAGAGAACCATTGCGACACCAGTGATGACAGCGGCAACCAAAAAATCCCTATATCTAATAGTTGTGCTGTCCGTTTCATATGTTCTGGCTAGTAATTTAGTGGTATTAGCATCCCAAGGCCAAACCATAAGAACCTTGTGTTTCTGAATTTATAAAGTTACAGCCAACCAATTGTTTTTGCTGAACTATTTCCAGGTGCGCTGCAAAATGGAGTGGTTCGGCTTGTGGCCTTGACTGCCTTTCCCCAGACGGTCCTCCTCGAGTAGAGAGTTTTCAATCAAATCACTTCAATTAAAATGGCGTTCCATGGCGGAGCACCCCGTAAAGACACTCACCCCGTATTAGGTCGAGTGTTCAATTGGCACCCCCAGAGTATTTGATGTGTAATTGCCCCTGTGTTCATTATGACCATAACGAATGTATATGTTTTTAATAACAGGTACTGCCGCGGAGGGCACCAATGGCGATAGGGAGTATGTCCTCGTGGCACCATGATGGAAAGACGTAGAAGATGACCAAGAACACGTGCGGATTTTGAGGAATCAGCGATGGAGAACCTCTTGCACAAGGACGTGGCCGACCCACGGACAGGGATGACCCCGTGAGAGGAGAGGCTTGTCCGGGAGAGCTGGCGAAACTTCACCCGGAAGAACCCGGACTTCGGAGTGATTGTCTTCCAGCGGATGTTTCGCAAGAACCACGAGCACCAGAATCTCTTTGAGCCTTTTAAGGATGCGGATGTTCAGATGTTTCCTACCAACCCAAAGTTCAGGGCGCCTGCCTGTGTGGTGGGCTTCCAGCTGCCGGCTATCGTTGAGAGCGTGGACGATACTGATGTGGTTGCTGAGCTATTCCACAGGAACGCCGTCAATCATACAAATCACGCCGGAGTCGGACCACCGAAATTCGAGGTTTTCTTCTCCCCCGTCCTTGAAGAGATGGAGGCCAAGAACAAAAGCTTCATGAGCCCACCCGTCGTAGCTGCCTGGGCGAAGCTTTTCGAGGTGAGGGACGGCTTTTTTGTAAAATGTCTAAGGAAAGATTTGTGGGAACAATTCCGTTTGCCTAAGCTTGGTTTGAGAAGAACGTTGTAAATTTTGAAAAGAGCATTTAGGGGAATATCGCTTTAAAAAACGCACTCTTCATCACCGTGGGTTAAGAGGAGTAAGCAAGAGCGACACATTTTTTTTCCGGCTGATGCTTATGTTAACGACGCTTTCGAAAAATATTTTGTAATAAATGAAAAAAAAAGGATTTATTAAAATGTTGGAATGAGAAACTACATTTACACCAATTTATGTTAGAAGAGCTCTCCCATGTTGTGGTAACAAACTAATACAGAAACAGTAGAGCCCTAGTAAGCGGGAGAGTTCAAGGCACCCTGTTTTATGTGCAGTTATTACGGTTCCCGTTGTACTTCCTTTCACCAAGGTGCGTTGGTTTTAATTGACTTGTTGTCAAAAAATATCACTGTTTTTACTATAAAGAACACGTTACGCTCACTAATATGCCTGTGCTTTAGCAGAAATTTGGGTGACGTTTTCGTTCGTTTTAGCGGGCCACTATTTTTGGTGATTTGCATACCAACTTCCTGTTGGAAATGTTTTTCAGACAAAGTTATCGCGGAAGTGGCTCTTGCAAAGTTTTGACCTTTGTATGCTAAAAGTTCTTTTCTCAGAGTGTTGCCAAACAAACTGCTTGGTATGGCAGATGTGCGAAGGCTAGAACTGAGCTTCTTCGTTACATTTACATGGAGTTCATGAGCACTACTACGAGAAGGGTTTACGACTAGGTGGATGCAACGATTTCGAGTTCAACGACGAAAGCAGCACACAAGCCTCCTTTTGTCCAGCAGTACCAGGACGTGGGACACACGAAGTCTTCTGCTCACGCCAAGGACTTCAAAGGCGACAAGCCAGCCACCGATGGGAAGACCCAAGGCAGCACGAAATCTGACTCGGCTTCCAGGTCAGGGGGACAATCACACGGTCTGGCGACACTGGGATACAGAATACCGAATAATATACCAACTGCGCTAGAAGCAAAGCCAAAGTAACTCCTCTCCGAACTTCCTGAACCTTAAATAGCAAAAAGCTTCGAGTGTCGCAAGGATGCCCCGGGGCGGTGTCAGCAGTCTTGCAAGGCGTTTTTAGTCGTTTTTATCGGATTAAAAAGCGATGTTTTGTCACCTTTACGTGGTTAGTTTTATGAAGCATTTGTAACGTATTGTTGCACGTGGTGTCTGCCTGCATACAGCTAATTGGTTATTTGGGTGGGTACAAGGGGCATACCATGGCGGGACAGTAAATACTCTGCCTCGAAAAAAGGTTTGAAGGGAGGAACATAACGGCCGCCTTTTAATACGTAATGAACCTAGGTTAATGAGCGATAGGAAAAGGCATGCACGGGGTTTTGTTAAATCTCGGCCTTGCTCTTGATTTCGCAGCATGTAGTCTAGCTATACCCTCTGGGTGATAATATTGTGCCTTTCCCTTGATCTTGCAGCGGGCACTCCTTCATCCAATACAAGCGCCTTTCCACATAATCATGGGTCTGCCCTCATCAACAGCAGCACGTGGTCTCTGAAAACAGGTTGAGGCATTAGCTAGAGAAATACCTTGGCTACTTTTTCTGGTTTATTTGCACAGTATCAAATAAGACGCCTGTTTCGTCCATCTTCTCGCATAGTTCGCACTATTCGCTTAGAAATTCTTAGTTATTTTTGCGCTTGTTCTTCAACCAAATTTTCTTTTAAAATCATAGCTTTGCAAAGCGGGCACCTGAGCGATCAATACCTATCGATTTGGGCCGATCTGTCAAGTGGGTGTGTCCAACACCCGAGGATCAGCTACAACGACGACCACGGCTTCTGGACTTCACGGTCGCAACACACGGGTGCTCCTCGGTTCGTGTGCTCCGGCTGCCATTGTATCACCTACGCAAAGATGAGTATGGCCTGCTGGACAAATGCCTCGGCGCCTACAAGAATTAGTTTCACCTGCCCATGAATCACACGAATCGCTTCACCTGCCCGCTACCCCGCTTGCAGCCTTCTAGCGGCGCTTCCCCCGAGCCAGGTTTCTCAAAATGTAAGCGCACTTCGGTACTCTCACCATGTCTCACCGACTGAGCACTGCCACATTAGCACTGTCTTTCCTCTGGTACCCTACAGTGTGGGCTCCTAGAGCATGGTGAGCGGCCCTAGACGTCTTTCATGCCTACGTGAAAGCGATCGTCGCCAGAAGTCTATCCCGCCCCAGTGACGTCATGGCGCCCCTCGTCACACTTTAGCCTGGTACGAGCACTAACGGCCTTGCAGAACCCTGTGCTCTAGCAATGAGTCTTCAACCCTAGGGCGGACGAACGTTACACCACCACCCGGCTTCGCTGAAGGTCACCTGTACACCAGTGGCCGCTGAAAGCAGGTTGCGCCCAGCTACTGGACTCCTCGTGATCGCAGCACTTAACCGAACACCGCGGGCTTCTAACTGCCTCCGCCGTTCTACCTCAAGAACCACGAGGTGTGGCTTTGCCACGTAGAGTGCTTTCTGAGAGCAGTGCGCTTTAAGCCATAGGTTCCGCCGTCCGTACGCAGAAAAATACAAAGAAATTCTGAACGCACGTACCCGGCCGAGCACTCCGCAAATTCCGCTCGTGCACCGGGCACGAAGCGCAATACCCCCCCACATAGATGCACCGATAAACTACCAGGCATGCGTGGGTCAGCTTCGAGTACTCACATGGGTCACATAGGTCAGCTTCGAGTACTCGAGTGCACAAACTGAAAAAAATTCAGAATAAGGAACTTCGTTTTATTTACTCTAAATATTCTAGACACGACAGTGTAACTTTCTTGCGAATGCTAGCGCGCATTCCAACCTTGTCGTGACATCGTAGTGTTGCCTCTATGAAGTTCATGTATCTTTTGTATCTGGAAGCTATAAACGAAAACAAAAGTGATACCTTAAACCTCCCCACCAACACTCAACGAGGACGAATCAGGACAAACCTTTCAGACCATATAGCAGTCGTACATATACATTCAAGTATTCTTTTTTTTTCGCTGGCCATCGAAACTTGGAATGGATTACCGTCCGATGTTATCAACGCCACATCAGTTGATAGCTTTGCTGAGCACGCGGAATTGTGGTTTACTTGGTCTTTGAAACAGGGAAGGCGTTCGGCAAATAAATATTTCTTCCTCTTCATTTTGGACCAAACCTGAACAAAATTACAGTGCAAGTGAATTGTTACCGCTTCTTTGCGCATGTTTGAGTTTACTGTTTTCCGCCTTATTTTACCCTATCGCGTATTGCATCTATTTTAGAGTGTTTTACTGCATTTCTTGTGTTAGAAGAGACTTATTTATCTACACCGTCATTACTGTCGGTTGACTTAGTATTATCTGTCAAACTAAAAACACAGTGGAGAGCGTTGTTTCGCTTTGTTTTCTTTTTTTGTGCTTTGGCAAAGGCGTGGTTGATTGTTGTGTTCTCTTTAACTTCCAGTTTGCTTTTTGTACCTATTTGTGTACTGTGCATTATGTGCCCACTTCCTGTATGAGCCTGACCAAGGTGTACAGTATTGATACATAAATAAAAAATAAATAAATACCGTGGCGAGCGGCGTTGTGAGCGATATGCGGATTTTCATCTCCTTGCAACAAACTCCTGCATCCAATGTGTTTTAGGATTAGTGAACGGCCCGTTTGCCAGAAATAAACGTTTTTTGCACGAAAACAATACTTGATACATTTCTAACATGCGCAAGCTACAAATCGCGACACATCTTTAACATTGCTTCGTGCTTGCGTAGACGCTAAGCCTACCTTCTTATCAACAATTTTGCACAGCCAAATTAACTTTTTTGGCACCGAGAACAACGTGTGTTCCTTGTATCATCCAGATACATTGTTTAATCCTTGTCACAAAAAGTGCATATAGGGCATGACAGAGAAATGTTTCTTCTAAGATCTGACTCATGGTCTTCTCACGGTAGATACTCATGGTTCACCCGCATCTGAGCGTTTCCAAGCATAAGACTTGGAACTTGCTTGTTGTAAGCAGCCGTCTGCAATTTTTCTATTTGCGTGGAAAAACTATTTGAATACCTATGCGCACAGGACTTGGCGAAAGCATTTGACAAGGAAGGGGCAGCTATGCTAGCCCTCACAATCTTTCCCAGAATCAAAGTTTCGCACAGGCTTTTTGGGCCAGGGACGAACTCTTCCAGCATACGGATTCATTCTCAAAAGAAAACGGTAGATTTTTAACGTTTATTGAAATGTAGAAAAAAACACCCGCGGGTGCTAGTCCATCAGACCCCCTTAGGGGTAGCGATAAGTTAAGGTTCACGACGGGTATGGGTGGGAAATAGCAAGAGAAAAATAGTGGGTTGGGATATGAAATGTACGAGAGAGTCCCGCACTGCCTTTGCTAAATTAGGTGGGTAGGAGGGACGCTGGAGATCATTTAGGGTATTTGGTTCTACGTTAGCGGGAAGGGTGTCTAGGAGAATCTGTCCTTCAGTTTGAAATCGAGGGCATGTCCAAATAATGTGTTCAGTGGGGTTCCGAATTTCACAGGAGATACACATGCCTTGATTAGGCGACGAATAAAAAAAAACGATTTTTTCGCAGGGGAAAGGTTCGTAAGTGTCGTTAGCTGTCTTAGGCGGACTTGTTGAGAGCGAGAATAGGAATGAATGAACCCACGTTTATTGAAAGAAAAAAAATAGAGGGAGGGGGGTCCCCTTGACATGACCGGAGGCCTCGGTCAAGAGTCGGAAAAGAGATAGGAAGTCAGGATTGGGGGAAACAGGGCAAGAAAAGCACCTACCGGCTTCTCTGATGAAAATCAGCAGAGTGTCGAGCAGGTGCTTCCTGTGAGGTGGGGCTCCAAGTGGGTTAACCCAAAGTTTGTAGTCTGCCGGTCATAGTAGGCCATGTGTCTTCAGGCAGCTTTCTCTAGGAACACTGAGTGCCGGACCGGACATTCCCACAGGAGGTGTCACGCACTGCACAGGGCACCGGTACCACATTTCGGGCAGTTCGGAGAGCTGTACGGGTTTCCACGCCCGAAGAAACAGTGAGCCGTACTAGGCGTAAGGCCCATGCCCGTCCTTATACGCCTTAGCCGCACTGTTGCCCATTGGCTGAATTCGGACGGCAACGGGTTGGGGTCTGCAGGAATTTTGTTTTGAAGGACCGCCTTCCGCTCGGCCTTCGCCAAAGCAGCGCCGTCCTCTGCGTCGATGTCGGCCTTTTCATCTGAATCAGCGGGTTCTAAACAGTCTTGCTCGGGGTGAATACGAAGTTGCTCCCGGGCAGTTCTGTGTGCCTCTTTATGGCCAGGGACATTCCGGAATTGGCTTTGCAGGCTACTCTGTTGGCATTCAGCAATGAATTTCTTTATTCTGCGGACAGTGCGACTGGTAGTTTTGCGTAAACCAAGGGCTCGAATTGTGTCCATTGAGTCTGTGTAAATTAATATGCGTTCAGGAGGGCCGAGGGGACCCGAATGTTTGCCTGCATGTTCAGTCAAAGCATGCCGAATGGCCCTTAGCTCGGCTTCTCGGCTGGAAATTTCGACAAACCGCACGTGTGCATTTGTGCTTCGGTCTTCGAGCCTGTACCAGCAGGGTGAGACGCGGTAATGTTCAACTGCGGCGTCTTTGTAGACATGGAGGGTGCGATTGGCTGTGGTATCGCTGTCTCCACTGACTAGTTCTAGGAGGTGATCTTTAACCTTCCTTGTCCATCGTCTTGGGTTGTCGTGACCGACATTTCTTGGCAGTGGCTTGTTCATTCTCACAATAATGTCGTCCAAAGACGGAACCGGCAGCTCTTGCGGGTGTCTGCCGGGAAGCTCGAAACTAGCTCTCAGAAGAAGTCTCCTGCCTGCATTGGTGCTTTCCAGAGGCTGAAATTGTCCAAACCCTCTGTCGTCGGCTATGTCGTCAAGTCTATTAGCTTGCGCTTGTGCGTACGGAACGTCCTTGGCTGCAAATTTTGGCAATCCTGTAACACCGCGCAGAGCTTCGCGACGCAGGATTTGAAGCTTCTGCCAGTTTTTCTTTTTGCGGTATGTATAGTTGATGCCGTACATTGTTTTGGATATCAGGAGACCGTTTACGAGTGCGCGCAGAGAGCTCTCGTCAGTTCCCCATGATTTATGTGACTCGTTTGATTAGGTGGGTTGTCCTCTTGCACGTGTGGAGGAGTTGCGACATCCATGTTCTGCATCCACCATCTTCATCAACAGGGAGACCGAGAATACGAACGCTCTCTTTCGCTTGCAGTCTCACTCCGTTCATAGAAAGGCTCATGTGGTCCTTCACTTGCTGCTTGCGAAGGCGGGCATTGACTACAAATACAAAGACTGTCTTTTCGGGAGAAGGCGAAAGACCCACTGACTCCAGAATGTAAGTGATTGTGTTCATGTAGTCCTTGTTGCAGAGCCTGCTCTTGTTCGCCGACTGAGCCGCCCGTCGGCCAGATGGTGATGTCGTCGGCGTAAATGGTGTAAGATATGCCTGAAATCTTGTCCAGCATAACTGGCAGGTCCGCCGTCACCATATTAAAAAGGGTTGGAGACAGCACTTCTCCTTGATGTACACTTATTCGGTTTGCTGTTTTGTCTCCAAAGGCCTGGCCCACCTTGACGCGGACGCTTCGCTCTGTCAAGAAAGAGCGTATGAACGTGAGGCTCTTTCCTGATAAGCCTCGGTGTCACACTTCTTCGACGACGGAGTCATGAGGAACGGAGTCAAAACCTTTCCGTACATCAATTGCTACAACGATCCTGGGGTCAACCGACGTACGAGCTTCTTTTAGCGTTTAATGGAGAACACACCGGCTGTCTTGTGCGCAAAGGCCGGGGCAAAAGCCAGTTTGCATGTCCCCAAGCTGGGTGGTAGTTTCCAGGTGCCTTTGAATCCTGTTAAGAACCACGCGCTCCATCACTTTGAAGACGTTTACAGTAAATGAAATATGGAGGAGGTTTTTCAACTCATCTGGTTGCTTCCCAGGCTTAGGAATTGGTATTACCTAGGACTCCTTCCATTCCGGTGGTATAGAGGAATTAAGCCAGATGTCATTTAACCATGCAAGTAGTTGTTCTAGGATGTTGTAAGGAAGGTTTATGAGCCCGGAACATGTAATGCCGTCAGGTCCCGGCGTGCTTGCTGACGCTGACTGGCTGATTACCGTAACCAGCTCGGCAATAGTGAGTGGAGTGCCCATAGTGTTTTCTTGCGTGTCTGTTAATGTTACCTTGGGTTCTGTAGGTGAACACGTAACTAAAGGCTGTGGAAAGAAAACGTTTGTTGCCATGTTAGCGAGAGCGGCCTCGTCAATGTTGAGGCGAAGGGCAAGGTTCTGGCCAGGTGTGCGCATTCGCCGCTTTCCTTGCATGGCTTGAAACGTTTTCCACATTTGGGACTGGCCCCTTCTTTCGTTGAAAGTGGAGCAGTGGGCGTGCCATTGAGCTCTGCGCAACTTCTTGGAGTACTGGCGAGTGGTGGCTGTGGCCTTGTTCAGCTTAATCCGCAGTGAAAGTGTTTTGCCATTCTTGCGGTATTACTGCTGTGCCTGAAGTCAACCTTGCCCAAAGGTTGAGTAAATGAATGTCGGGATTCGGAGAGTCTACCTTCACCGTATGCGTTTCGGTCCCCGCGTGCATAGCGTCTACAATGGGGACTGAGACGTGTTTCTCCCCGTCGCTATCACCCGATGGAGTTTGTAAAAGAGTCTCTTAAATTTGTCCGAGCGCATCACGTAGGCCTGGCGTGACTGGCGGCGACCTTTGAGGCACTTCAGCTTCACTGCGATGGCGAAATGGTCGCTACAATGGGCATCTGGCCAGGTGTGCCAGTCGCATTTGAGAGCAGTGGTTGTCCAGGTCACGTCCGGGGAACTGTCGGTATGCTTGGCATGGTCGGTGAGGCGGGTTACAGTGCCAACCTCGCTTTGAAGCTCAATGTGGACAGCCTCCATTGCCCCCCTGAAATAAGACCCCCTTCTAGTGTGCTTGGTGTAGCCCAAAGCTGTTTGAACAGCATTAAATCTCCACCAATTAGAATGGGCAAACCTTGGGCTCGACGACAAAGAGCTATGATCCATGCGGGGTCGTCGCCGTCACTCACAGCAGGACGTATGTATACCGATGCAACCATTAACCTGACACCCCGAATAGCTATGATGACAGCAACCACTTCCGGGCACTCCTTACAAATGTCAATAGTGCCTATACAAGTTTGTGGCAAGCGCCTGTCCACGAGCACCACAGCTTAGCCCCTAGCCTCAGGTGCGGGTAATTGTTTGCCTTTACCACGTCTCCCTCATATAGGTTAAGTATTGTTGGATAGGAATAGGTATTGTAGCCCGTGAGGCGAACGGAAGGACAGTTCCTTTCTTGGAGCAAAGGAACTGGGATAGAATTGCGCCGGAGGCGCTCGGTTAGCTACGCAGTATGAACGGCGAAGCTTCTACAGCTCCATTGCAGGACCTGCGGGCTGGGATTAATCTTCGTGTTCGACATGTCGCGTGGACCTCTCCCTTGTATGCGTGTTGCCTTCTTTTCCAGCAGGTCATATGCCTGACTAGACATTGATGAGCTTGTTCACGGCGCTGTTTGGTCGCGAAACACAGCTGGAGACAAACTTGTGAGCATGCGGAAGTGTAGTTCGTTGACACCCCTAAATTCATTTCTGTCCTGTTGGTCAGCTTCTCATCCACGATTGAGCTCTTGAACGAGTTCCTTGTGCATGGTAGTTATTGCTCTTCGAGCCGTCTTATTTCCGCTCTAGCGCTGCCGTAGTTTGTTGGAGAAGTAATATCTGTTTTTGTACATCTGGCACAGTTACGTCCGCACACTTGGAGCGTTGCTCTGCGCCACTGTCTACTTGACCAACTTTAGTAGGTACCTCACGTTGGATTAGCGAAAGTGTTATGCGTTGTTGTCTCAAACTACACGGTGTAGACCAAGTAGGTGCCTTACTTGTGGACGCTCTCTGAGTTTCACCTATCAGAGTCCAGATGGGCGTAGGTGGAGTGAGCAATGGGGCACTATGTGAGCCAGATGTACTGGCCATGTTCAAGGCGGGACCTGTTCGTGCAGACACAGTCTACTGGTGCTCAGCTTGAGAGTTGGAGGTGGTCTGAGACACAGGCTGAGGAGTAGCTTCAGGCGCCTTCTTTCGTCAGTTTGCCTTTTAGGTCTGCTCCTTGTCGGTCGATGGATCGAAGTGCGAGGCTTTTGCGCCAGTACACGATTCTCCCCGCTACCATCGTAAAGCTGCTTATGGTACTCTTGCGGTGAGCTGACGTCTTTTCGGGTGATAAATCGCGCTCTGATTGTCCACGTTTCCGTGAGCCGCGAGGGACAACTGGGGTCCGTGCCAAGATGCGAGCCCCCACAGTTGCGGCATTTCACACGGGCTTTTCCACATTTGTGGTTGTTAGTCTTTTCCCGGCCGCATACAGCGCATCGTTCGGGGTTAGGACACACGTCGTACGTGTGGCCAATTTTGTGGCAACGGCTGCAGTTCACTGCCTTTGGGAGGTATGGAAGCACCCTTTTGACTCCGCAGTAATGCAGTACTTCGCGTGGCATTTTATTATCTTCGAATGTTATTAGCGCTGCGATGCATTTCGCTCCCATTCGTCGGGCAGATACTATGCGATGAGTCTTGCACATAAGGTTCTGGCGAAGGTCACTTTGCGTGTCTTCTGGGTAAATTCGGTAGATGACGCCTCGGACTTGATTTTGTGCCAACGCTTCATAAACCTAATGAGGAACCGGGGATCACCTAGTTGCGTGGCTCGGAGCAGCTGCGTCGCATGCACGTGGCTCCACACCTCGACAGCAGTTGAGTTGGCCACGGTATTTGAACTGTCCCATCCCGAGGATTGTTGCTGATCGCTTAGTGCAGTTGACGTGGTGGCAGGTCTCTTATAGCGTACTGCCCGCACCGTTTAAAAATTATGGTGCGCCGGTTAAGGTCAGGTGAAGCTGGTAGATAGGAAGACATTTTAATTTACCACTTTTTCGCTGACCTCTTGGAACGGTTCGCACGTGTGGAATGCTGCCACGAGCTGTCATCCTCGTCGCTGGGTTCTGGCGCACGTCCGCTCCATGGTGCTTGAAGGTCCACTCCCCGAAGCAAAACGGTTGCGCCCACAATTGGGATGCAAGGCTTAGCAATAGCTTGGCTCGCGCGAAGTCGCGACAGCCAGGTGTGGTCTCTTCACGTGAAGAATTTTGCGAGTTTCTTCACGTGAAGAGACCCCATCTGGCTGTCGCGACTCCAGCGCGAGCCAAGCTATTGCTAAGCCTTGCATTCTAATATATACTTGGGAATGGGAGTGTGGTTGACCAGGGAAGCCAGAAAGCATTTCTGTTGCTGCTTTATGGCGGTCCGGTGCTTGTCGGGGTCACAATCGCAGTCCGAAGGCGTCCAGCTGGCTTGGCGCATGGATGTGAACGATGCACGTTCCGCAAAATGGCCTGCCTCATTTCCCGGGATTCTGGCATGGCCGGGCACCCACGTGATGGTGACGTCGATGTTCTGTTGATGAAGGACGCTCTTGATTTCTTGGATCTTCTTAACTCGTAGACTGTATGATAGTTGATGACGACATTCCAGGAAAGTTTCCGACTATCTGTGCGAATGGCTATGAGTTTGTTCACGGAAAAAGATATGTTATCAATAATATGACGAAGTGAGAGGATGATACTTTCTAGTTCTGCGCTTTTAATGGTGGTATCTGGTGGCAATGAATGAATCTGGTGGCAATGAATGAATGCTATTGACGTTAAATGCCGGTATATGCCACGCCGCAGTTGTGCTGGTTTCTGCTTTAGATGCGTCAGTGTAGGTGCTGAGTGTATTAGGGTGGCAAGACCGTTTATGGTATTGTTTTGCAGATTTACGACTTTTTTGTGGTTGAGGTTCTGGTTTAGGATCCGTTAATGATAGTGTCGTCCATGGTTCTAATGTGTTGGCGATGTCTGGCAGCTGCGAGGTATTGTGGCGAATGAATTCAAGGATGTTTCGTCCGTGCTGTGAGGTGGACAGTCAATGTACATGTGAGTTACGGAGTGCGTGTGCCATATCGGCATATGTAGGCATGTTACTGCAGTCATAAAGGTCATGAATTTTAGTCCTAGACTTTCTCTATTAGGTATTTCAAGGCTTTGTTGTTGCTTTTTAGTAATATTGAGGGAAGGATAGGCCTACATGACTCGCGAAATGAGGAGGGTCTGAGTGAGGTGTCTAAAGTCATGTTCTTTGAGGCCAGAAATGTGTGTAGTGAACTGTTTTATAATGCGGAGGATCTGTTTAATTGTTTTGATTGTGTTAGTGGCCCATGTAGTAGCCTGGCTGTCTTGATCAATGTGTAAGCCGAGTACCCTAATAGATGATTTGCGAGGAATAGGCTGATTGTTACGCTTCAATGAGAACAGCTCGCGAGTTGGTAGCGTTCTGAAGTTGGGGCCATTAAGTACCACGACGTACTCAGAGCAGCGTCAACACCTTGCTGAAGAATATATTATTGTTCCCCTACTGAGCTTTCTTTGACCACAATGTTATATCGTCTGCGTATATGTGGGCAGGCGTGTTATTTCGAAATTAAAAAAGAGTAGGAGACAAGACAGCACCTTGTGGCCGCCAATCAGTTTAAATCGAGGGGGCGAAGTTGTCTTAATAAAATGCAAAGCTGGGCCTGTGATTCCGAAATGTTCAGCGCTTTCAATTACTCATTTATTCGTGACAGTGTCAAACGCCTTTTAATATGAATGCCTACTACTGTTCTTGTTTGCACTGTACTAGTAGGAAGAAAAATAAGTTCGTGAAGGACCAGTAGAGCATCCTGTGCACTGGCATGCGGTCCGAAGCCTATTGAAAAGGGCGTAGCACGTCGTTCATTTCTATATAATGTTGTAACCGATATAAGAGCATCCGTTCTATTAAGTTACAGATAGTGGAGGTAAGTGACATTGGGCGTAAATTGTTAGCAAGGTATGTGGTTGGCCTGGTTTAGGGATGGGGATAACAGCAGAATTTTTCCAATCGGGAGGTAATGTGAAGCGTTCCCAAATATTGTTTATTTCATCTAATAAAGCTGTTTTGGCATTCTCAGAAATGTTTTTAAATCAGAATTTGTAATCGCGTCCTTTCCCGAGGCTGCATTCGACTTGGTGGCGTGCAAAGCAAGCTCTAATTCGCTAAACGTGAAAGGTGAGTTCATGTCCGTAGGAGGTGGATGTGGGAGGATAGGTGCGTAACTAGAAGGATCTGGGGGCATGGATGGTTGACGAAAAAAACTGTCTCCTGCCTTTATAGCCAATTCGTGCGGTGTCATATTCAATGTAATGCAACACTTTCAGCAGCCGAGCGGCTTTTGGACTTACGGAGCATTGAATTAAGGATTGTACGGATTCGCGAAAGATGAAGAGACCCACTGAAAGAGTCGAAGAGGTCTCTCCATTGCTTAGTGTACAACTCCTTAGCGTAAGTTGTAGCCCTTTTAGTTGCGAGGTTGAGTTCCCGTCTAAGGCGTTTTGTGATGCCTTCTCTCTGTATGCGCTTCAGTAAAAGAAAACGGGAATTCCAGAGGTTAAGCAGATGCCGATCAGGGTCTGGAGTTTTGGGATGGACACGCGTCCTGGTAACGGATGCTTTTCTGGCGTGGCGAATAGCCTACATAACTAGACTTAGGCTGGATGGTTCTAAATTGGTGTACATAAGGGCGTAGTGGTACCTGTCTCGGTGGATGTGTTGTACATATCTGTATGGAATGTCGCTTTTAGAATGCAGGGTAACAGCAATAGGGAGATGGTTCGCTGCCCATAGTATCAGGTAGCGCAGTCCAGGTATGCTTAAGTTTGCGACTACCCCATGTAAAGTCTTGTATTGAGCTAATCTAGTTGGCATGTCTACATCGTTAAGAAGGACGAACTTAGCCGATGTCATGCTATATAGTAATTGATGGCCCTGATCCCTGCTACTTGGATAACGCCAATCTTGATGATGTGTATTAAAATCTCCTCCAATACTAAAAAATCAGATGGGAACAAGTTACGCAAATGAGAGATCCAACGGAAGTCACAGCACAAAGTAGGTAGGCGTCCCGGGTGAAAATAGGCCGAAATAATACTGTATGTATGATGATGAAATGTGCAGCGAACTGCAGTGACTTCCTGCAATGTGGTGCAGTATTTAAAAGTGTCTAACTGTGTGTGGGGGAATGTACTTGTCGATGTATATTGCAGCTTTACCTGGAGTCGAAGGCCACCCCGTGAGTCTGTCTTTGATTGACGGGTGGTGGTAGCCAATGTAACCGGGTCAAGTGGTGCTAAAGTCGTTGGTTTCCTGGAGAAGTAACGCTATAGGGTGAGTTCTTTGCAGATGTAGGCAACGTTCTGCCTTCCTTAGAGATAAAATTCGACAGTTCCATTGGAGAATCCACGTTGAATTCTGAGTGGACAGCTGGTAGTCATTCATGACAGTTCGGCAGCCGGTGGAACTTGCAGTTGACACTGAAGTGTGCTACGGATGATGTTAGGCAGGGAAGTTGTTACGTCAGAAACAGCCGGGTGAACCTCGGCTGAGGTGTATTGTTGTAGCTTTTGGATCACGTTTTGTTGCATCGCTTGCATGACTTTTTGCTGGATTTGGTGCGTTATTTCTTGCTGCAGAATTGAGATGACCTGTGCTTTGATGGCGGCAACAAGTGACGTTCGCAACGATGCAAAAATTTCCTGCTTCAGGCTTTCTAAGTTGGGCAAAATAAGATGGGCAGCTGGAGCTGGCTGGCTGTTCTTGAGGTGGTCTCCTATACATGGAACATGAGAGCCCGTTGATTGCGAAGCCTGTTGGCATGGCAATGGTGGAAATTCATTGCTTTAAAACGGTGGAACCGAGCTAACGTTGGGGCGTGGAGGCATTTCATGTCCAATTTGCGGATAATGCTTGAGCCATTTAAACGTTGAGCCCGGGACTTGTTTACGAGCCGGGAATGTCGGATCAGTAGCGAGATGCGCACCTTTGCAATTGGTGCAGGATGGTGTAGTCGCACACTGGTGGTTTTCCACTACGGCCATGACAATTGTGGCAAACCAGACTGCGCGCCTCCTGCAGCACTTGCCATACCAGGGCAGACCTACAACATCTAATGTGGGACTGCCCCCGCTACAGTATTCCTCGGTGCCGTGCCCTCACCAACGTGCGACTTGGTCCCTGGCCCTCGTTTCTCCAGTCCTGGTCCTGTCCGCCACCAAAAGCTCCTGCTGGGTACGCTACTAGCTTGTGGCGCGCTCTGCTGCTTTTTCTGTTGGACCCCGCAGCACCAGTCGTTGGCGACCGGCTTTGTGGCGACGCGCAGGACACTACGCTGGCTATGACTCCAGGCGACCATAGTGTTGCGTCCTGGCCGCTGACGCAGTGAATGGCGGCATTAACCTTTCCCACTTTCCCCTTCCCTACCAATCCCCTACCGACCCATCTATCCATAGTAGCACTCAAGCGCAAGAAAATGGAATAAACGTGTGTTCAATCAATCAATCAATCAATCAATCAATCAATCAATCAATCAATCAATCAATCAATCAATCAATCAATCAATCAATCAATCAATCAATCAATCAATCAATCAATCAATCAATCAATCAATCAATCAATCAATCAATCACTACGGCCAGACTACACGTGGAACATTCTGGCGCTGTATGCTTTGGGCAAATGTCTTTTTTATGACCCTTCTGGTGACAGGTGTCACATACAAGAGTGCGTAGCTTGTAGGGGAAGACTATTGTAACGACGCTAAAAAGACGAACAGTGCGCGGGTGTGATGTAGCATTGAATGTGACAAGTGCTGAGTTTGTCTTGCCTAGCGGACGAGCAGTGATGATTTCTGCTCCCGAACAGCGCAGGTGTTGCTTGAGATTATTAGGCGGAATGTCCTGTATTCCGTGTATTACGCCTCTGATATGCCCGGCTGCAAAGGACTCGTACCCGTTGACTGGAATGACGTTTTTTTGCACCTCTAGTTGCGTGAGACTTAGTAGATGAGTAGCAAGCAGAGGTGACTCCAAGTCTACAGCGAGTAGGTTTGAGCGTTCCAAAAGGCGCACCTGAAAGGCATAGTTTACGGGAAGCGTCTTGACATGGCGCTCAATAGCCCGGTGCGCATGAATGAGGCCTATTTGCTTTAGGTTGACTGGCTACTTGGGGCGGAAAATGACGGTGATGGGCAATCGGGTTCGCTGAGTTGGCATACCTGAAGTGTTGTGGTTAGCCTTGCTGGTTGTAGGGGCTTCTACGTCCTCGTGTTGGTTGCCAGTAGTGAGCTGAGAGGAGCTCGTAGAAGCGTCGGTTTTTGATGTGGCTGATCCAGCAGGCATAGCGGCGTCAGGCGGAGCGTTAGAACGGGAAGCTTGCCGCTTGGCCTTTTTGTCATAGGTGTTATGAAGTCTGTATTGTTCTCACCAGTTATATTGTCGATGTCTTCTGTTGGATCGCCCAAATGCATCTCCAGTGCTGAGTAGGGGCTGAGATCATGAGAAGCCATGTCAGCAGCGGCAGTGGCCGCTGCCGCGGAGGTATGGTTCGTCGTGACGAAGTACTGCGATCCACGGAATTCTTCGAATTGAAGGACCCACGTACGCCAGAAAGAAAGAATGGGATAAGATAACCCTGAGAAAAACAGGGTTTTCGTAGGAACGGCGTGAAGACCTCCGCGCCCTTCGTCTTTTCATCTTCCCAAAAATAGATCCATCACATGGCTTCCAGGAATTGGGAACCACTCCCACTTCACCTGCTCAAAAAAACGTTTTTCACTCACACTCTAGAAACTGGATTTGCAGAAACGGGAATTTAAGCTTGGAAACACCAGAAATCCTCATAGCGACGTGACTAGGTTCCTTAGGTATAAAAAAATCATCGATGTACTTAAACATTTTGGGGAATACCCCGTGTATGGTATGTTCAAAATCCCTGTACATCTTTCCTGCAAAAGAAATATATGCCGAGAACCGGGTGTCCGAAGTACGAAGAATGAAATTCACGACTGCTGGTCGTTTGTGCAGGCAGAAAATAACCCGACAGACTTTGCGACGCGTGAGATCAGCGGGAAGACCTTAGCAGAACCAGACCTGTGGTGGAGAGGTCCAGGCTGGATGACTGCACCTGATGCGCACAAACAAGAAATATTGAATCTCAGCACTGTTTTACAGTTGCAAGAGAGCGGCCAATGCAATAAATTCGAAGCACGTGCACTTTCTCGGTGCGTTATGCAGATATGGCGGTACAGTTGTTATAACCGGCTGCTACGCATCACTACTCAGGTTTCCTGAATCGTAATCTTGTGAAGAGAAACCACCAACACGGGCCGTTGAAGTCAACTGAGTAAAGCCAGGCAGAAATCTATAGGATAAAACAAGCACAAGAACCTATTGCTGACTTAAGTCGAAGCAAGACAAAGAGCAAGGAAAATATGGTTTCACTGCATGAAATGGAAGTATATTGAAAAAGTGATGGGGTGCTTTGGCACAAAGCACGACTACAGTACAGCAAGCTACCAAAATCGGATATTACTGTTTTGCCTAAAGGAGGTCACTTTGCGGAGCTTTCGGCCTGCTACGTTCATACCCTAGTTCTGCATGAAGGTTTTTATGACGTGTTGTCATAACTGGGCACAAGATTTCGGGTACCGCAAGGACGTCAGGTGCTGAAGAAAGTTTTGTACAATTGCATCGCTTGCAAGAGGCACAACATTAGTGCTGTGACGCAATCTACCCCACCGTCACCAGCAGAACGCGTCAATGTGGTGTTGACATTTGAAATCAACGCCGTACACGTTGCCGGAATACTGCACGCAAGAGAAAATGATGGGCACATAAAGATGTATGTCATAACTTTCACATATGTCGCCACAACGGGTGTACATTAGGAGTTAGTATCCAACATGTCGACCAACAGTTTTTTGCCAGTGTTCAGACGGTTTATACCAAAGATAATATACTAGGATAACGCAAAGACATCCAAGAAAGAAACCAAATAAGTCAATAGAATTATGCAAGCTATCCAGGACAAGAAAATGCAAGATTAGTGCTCCACACGCAAGAGTCAGTGGAATCTTGCGTGCGGAGTTCTATACAAGGACTTGAAACGTCAACGCGGAAGATAACCGTACCGTGTCGTGTGCTGCGCACGGACCTGATTTTAGGGTATCTAACACTTTAAACTCGAAAAGCAGCATTTTTACGGCTGAAGCGTATGGCATATTTCTGGTTTTAAAGCACATAGTTCATAAAATTCCCAAGTCCATCATCTTCACAGATTCCTTGAGTGTAGTACGTGCATTGTCATCTAAGCAGTTTTGTAAAAACCATGTTATTCATCTAGTTTACAAAACCATTATGTCAGCATTTGCATTAGGTCTTGAAGTGACCGTATGCGGGGTGCCAGGTCACTCGGGGATCGCCGGAAACGAGACAGCAGATCAAATGGCCGCTACTGCTGCACTTGCAAACACATTGGACATAACAACAATACCGTACACTTACCTTAAGTCACACATCACACAACACCTTCGCAATACATGGCAAGCACACTGGAATGAACAGGCAGACAACAAACTACACGTCATAAAGACACTCTTGGTAGCATACACCACTGACACACACAACAGGCACAATGAAGTTACCCTGGCTCGATTACGGATCGGCCACACGCATGCAAAACACTCATACCTGCTCACGGGATCTCCAAGAACGTTGTGTAGCAGGTGTGGAGACGGCCTATCCATGATCTATGTGCTACATTAATGCAAAGCACTCCCCACAACACGACAGAAACACTTCGCCGAACTCTACAGACGACACATTCCACTACACCCAGCATTGTTTTTAGCGGATGATCCCATGATTTATGTACAACGCACCTTTAAGTTTCTTAGTGACATAAAGTTTTTACACCTCATTTCCTATCACGCGTAGTTATTTTCAAACCCGATTTCATGCCACGCATTATCACAACCTGGCGTTTTACACCAGCCGTCCTCATTGTCTTTTACTGAATTCACTTTTGTTTTTGTTGAACGATTTTAGCGCTTATGGTTACATCCTTCATACCTAACCACCGTTTTGGCGCTCGTTGCCTTCGTTTGCCTTGCGGCATTTAACACCAGCATCATCATCAACGCGGAAGATAATAGAAAAATCAACAACCCTATTACAGGAACTTCGGACGATAGTCACCGATCTGGAAGGCGGGCTCAACAACCGTCGTCCTACCTACGCGAATGCTGAACCTGAAAAACTGCTGTCTATAATACCTGCGGACGTCATTGGAGGAAGAATGAAACTTTACGAGGGAGGAAAGTGGACGCAAAATTTGCATATATAAAGGACTTGGAAAAGCCGGTGTCGCACCATTCGGTCTTGGAGGATCAGAAGGCACAGGGAATACTTGAGGGAGATTGGAGCGACCGTTCGTACCAAGGCAGCAAGAAACGGAGGCATCTTAGTAGGAATCGTAGTTCTTCTCGAACGTCATGAACTCAGAACATTCTATGAGGTGTGTCGGATTGAAAAGGTGTATCCCCAACGTGACGGCGTAATTAGGGCGTGCCAACTCCGCAATACCCACAAGGAGCTACAACTTCGGAATACAGGGCACAAACAGCCGGTTAAAGATTGTTTTAAATACACGCGCCGACTCCCAGCTCATTTGGCGCGGACTGAAACCTGTATTTCTTTATTGATTTCGTGTTCCCCGTAATAAACAACACAAACAAATTGATGGAGCGAAACCCACTCCAGTCAAGCTGTGGCAGGCCAATAAAAAATAAATGAAAAAGAGCGAAGCCCAAAGGTATTTTTTTAATAAAAAACTAATTTGTAAATGAGAAAAACAAGAGTGACACAGCACAAAGCCAAACTCTCCACGCTTACCCAAATCGCAGGCAGCAAGCTAATAGCAAAATGGTCAAGCACCAATCACAAAAGTAAATCAGAATCAGCACAAATAAAACAGACACACTAAGGCAACCCCGGACACTGCGAAAAAGAAAGGTAAACAGCGCACATATCATGTGGCTTCGCCCCTTCCAGAAAAACGGTCTGCGAATGCTATATAGCTGACACCAGTGAACAAAAAAGTGGCACGTATGACTGTCGGTGCATATCTTGCAACGTTTCAAAAGCGGCGAGAAACAGCATGCCACTACATCCTTCACACTGCATAAGGAAAAGACAGGCGACAGTCAGTGCAAGTTGCGCTTGTACGAGAGACCTCCAGTCCCGCACACGGAATCAGCATACGGTAGCTTCCACAATGCGCTTAAATGACATTCTGCAGCCCCGCACACCGCACACACCATACTAGAAAATGCTGTTCATATGGTATTGCAGCCACGCGCACTGCAAAGAACAGAAACCGGTCACACTAACACTGAAAAAAAAACTTGAGCGCATCACTCGCAACAAAGTACCTCTTGGCTCGAGGTGCTGGATATCTGTCACACTTCAGGCAGTTCCTTTGAAACAAAGTGAATCAGTTCCGTTAAAATTGAACTGCTACACAGTCATTCAATACTGTCCGTAAATGGGATGGTTCCAGAGCTTGTCGTTTTACGCTGTGGATTCGTCGAATGTACACAACTGCTCTTGTACAATCTTGTAAATAGTGAGTAATGGAAGGTACGTCTTTTCAACAGAAGCATCGACAGGTTGTCCTCAGTTGTAACGTATCAAAATAATGTGGGAACCGTCCATGTCCAGTGATCAACTCAGTTAGCTTTTTTGGTGAAGGGAAGAAGGAGGGAATGTGCAATACATTGGGTAGCCATCTGTACAGTTATCTGTTGGTATTTTTCGTGGACCACCTTTGCTGCCATTGCAGGTGACCCTCCTTTGTTAATCGCGGTCTCATCATGCGTTTGGACAGTTTACCGTGGTCATCTTCTCCTCTAGTAGCCGCACTTGCCGCCACCATGTCCGCCAGCTCGTTACCCCCAAACACTTGAGGGTCCCTGTACGTGATAAAGACGAACAGAAACAACATTCGCGAGAGAAAGGATGTCTATTTTCAATTGGAGAACCGCTGTGGATTGATTAAACGGGTTATCAAGATCGGTTAGGACAAAGAGGCTGTTAACGGGAGAAGAAGGTAGATTTTCAAGTAAAAACTGTAGTAGTTTGTCCAGGGCTATTGCTTCTACTTCGAACGAAGAGGTTGGGGTAACGAGCCGGTGGCGGCGCACTGCTGTAATAGAATCAGGCCTAGACATGATAACAAAGCAGGCACCAGCTGAAGTACAGGTATGCGATTTATCTGTGTAGGCGTGTCGGCCAGGGATTCGTGATTTTTGGTTAGCGTCTGCAGCAGTGCCCCTCTCACTGCTAATTCGAATCAATCTGGCTTGATGAGTGAGAGGGTCAATGGGAAGGTCTACGTCGGAAGGTTCACAATTAAGTGAGTTGAACGTGATGGATTGCTGCTCATAAAACAGGAGAAACAGAAGTAAGGACTCGAATGCAATGCCTAGGTGTATGTCTAGAGGTAATGTATTAGCCATTACCTCCACAGCAGCCGTTCTTGCTGTCGTGTACGCTCCCGTCACCGCAAACAGTGTAGATCTGAGAAGCGAGCGTACTCTTGCCCGAAGCATGGAGTGTTCACTCGTATACCACCCCGCTGGAGCGGCGTACGAAAGGGCTGACGTCAAAAACAAATGATGTAATAGGCGAAGATGCTGTCTATTTACAATGGTGTGCTTACGACTAAAGCGTATCATGGACACCGCAAGGTTTTCGACGATGGTTCGGGGGTGATTGACGTGAGCGATAAAGGTTAAATGATTGTCGAAAACAACCCCAAGGAGCCTGATCTCAGGCACTTATCGCAACGACGTCCCGTAAAGTCTCACTGTGGGTTTTCGGCTCGCTCCTCGTTCTCCTCTCGAAACCAGTAAACAGGAACATTTCGTCGGATTATACGCAAGTTTTGCGTTGTTGCTCCAAGTGGTAACTCTATCCAAGGCTTGGTGAGCCGCTGTTTCAAGCTGCCTTCGCGTATTCCCATGTATAACAACGATCGTGTCATCCGCATATGCCGGAAGGTATACGTTATCAGGCATCGGAAGAGAGAGTAGATCATGGATATCAGCATTCCATATTAGCTGGCTTAATGGTGAACCTTGTGGGCGTCTGTTTTTCGCTGCATGGGTAATACTTCCGGAGTGTGAATGAAAAGACATTGTTCGGCCCTTTTAAAATGAATGCAATAGCCGGTATCTATTGCTAGGGCAGCGTTGGGACCGGAAGAAATGTAGAAGCCCTGCATGCCAAATTGAGCCAAATGCGCCACCAAAGTCCAAAGATATGGCCAAAGATAAATCTCCATTATCCCCGCGTTCTTGAAGTGAGCGACGGAGACCCACCAATGCAGTTGTCCGATTCTTCCCCTTAGTAAAATCATACTGGTGAGAATGGAGAAGACCAGATTGATGAAGGAAGAAGTATAAACGAGAATTTAGCATCCTCTCCAGCAACTTACCCAGCATAGATGTAACACAAATTGCACGATATGAGGAGGGTTGATGTCCTGGCCTTCCAGGTTTTAAATGGAACGTAACACGGGAAATTTTCCAGTGGGACGGGAAGTGTCCAAGCTGAAGACAGGTGTTAAACAGATTGATGAAGAATTTGGAATGGGGGTAATTAATAGCTGAGTCGTAAGAATAGTAATACCGTCAAAGCCAGGGGCTGAATTAGGGTTCAGGCTGCGGGCGGCTTCTCGTAATGCGCTTTGGGTGAAGTCGACATCTTGGTACTCCGACTGATATGGTGTGAGGGCAAAAAAACGTGCGTAACGCCGTGCGAACCAACGCATCACTCTTCCTCGTGTCCTCTGATATGAGCGTCTTTAGAAGAAGATCGGCAGATTGTATGGTGCCAGTTGTGGAACTGCCGTCACATTGTAGAAGGGGAGGCAGTACTGTTGGAACTGTATAGCGGCGAAATGCGGCTTCAAAGGAACGTCCGAATAAGCTTCTTCTTGTTTCCCATGAACAGGCCTGTCTTGCTGGTGTGACCTTCGCTCCTTCTATGTGAATCCTGTAGTCACTATGGGCTTTGCAATCGGTCAACTAGAGATGTGCTCGTTGAAGCGCATCCTTGCATCGCTGAAAATGCCACCCTAGAACCTTTATTCCTTTATTGATTCCGTGTTCACCATAATAAAGAAACAAGAAGAAATTCGGGGAACAAAACCCGCTCCAACTAAGCTATGACAGGTTAACAGCCATTAAAAAATAAATAAAAAGGAGCGATAGCCCAAAGTTATTTTTTAATGTAAAAACCAATTTGTAGATGCGAAAAAAAAAACGAAAAAAGAAAAAGAAACACCAAACCAAACTCTCCACGCTTATCCAAATCACAGGCAGCAAGCCAATAGCGAACTGGTGATGCACCAATGACACAAGGAAATCAGAATTGCTACAAATCAAACAGACACACTAAGACCGCCGCGCACACTGCGAAAAGAAAAGGTATACAGAGCACATACTAAGTGGCATCGCACCGTCCCAAAAAACGGTCTACGAACGCTGTATAGCTGACACCAGTCAACAAAAAAGTGGCACCTATGACTAGCTTGTCAAAGCATATCTCGCATCGTTTCGAAAGCGGAGAGAAACAGCATGCCACTATATCCTTTATACTGCACAAGAAAAGGGCAGACAACAGTCAGTGCATGTTCAGCTTGTTCGAAAGAACTCCAGTCGCAAACACCGAGTCAGGATACGGTAGCTACCACACTGTGCCTAAATCACATTCTGCTGCCCCGCACACTGCACACACCATACTAGAAAATGCTGTTAATTGAACTAAAAGACGCAGCGCGAGAACTTGAACCCTGTATTGTCACTACTGAGTTGTCTACAGTTGCATCGAAGTGCTCGACGTCGTTGCGTCGTTTCTGTCGTCTGGTACTCTTCATCTATCTCGCTGGGAGGCGAAGGCCATCTAAGGACGTGCACGTTCTTCTTGGGAGCCTTTCTCTGGTGCACGTATAAGCTAATGAATACATCGTTAAATTACAAGCGAGTTTAGTCTACAGGCGAGGCAGCTTCGTATTTCGCCCCCACCCTGCTCGTCTTTCTTCCGTGCACGGTTCGCTGCCATGAGGTTACTCCTTACAGGAGAGCGTGCGTCGGGATCACTTACTGAGAGATTGGCCAACTTCCTGCGCACAAGAGGCGAGTGTAAACAAGGCTGCAGTCTTGCGTATACATACAGTATATCTCGCCTTTGTAGACACTGCTGACAACTTTCTGCTATCGGGGGGAGCTTACAAGGCGTATATACAAAGGGCGTAGCCAGCGTGAGCGGGTGGCGTATCAATCCGGAAGAAGCACCTTTTGCCGCGTCTTCTTACTGCGCTCTCAAGGACCACGGTGCTCATAGATAGGGTATACCTGTCGCGCTCCTTCTTCGCTGTATTCGTTGCTCCAGTTTGCTGTGCGCCGCTAGCAGTGCGGTGCCCAATCTGTGATGTGCCGATTTCTCGTTATCTCTATCTGTCTTTCTCTTCAGGTGTTTGCCTTGTTGTGGCCTTGGGTTTTTCGGCCGCTTGGGGCGTACTTCGAGCGGTGCAACACGATGCGAGCAAACTATTGGCTTTTATTGTGGGGCGTGTTTTGCATGACAAACTTTCTCTGCCTTTTAAGCCCGTCCGTGTTCTTTCCGTCGATACGTCATTCGGAAAGTGAAAAACGGGATTGTACGAGATCTTCTTTCGGTCTCATCAGCGAGCACCTCAGTTTAACGTGTAGAACCTGTAAAATATTCCCATCAAGGATGAAGATGATGACCTACAAGAAGACCTGCTCATACAGCGCGAGGAGGCGATCTATATGTTTTCCGCCATTAAACATGCGTGTTCCGGCAGCGGCGCTCTCCCTCGTCTCAACAATCTCGTGTATTAGATTCCCTCTAAGCTCCCTCGGTTACACGGGGGCGGTCGGCTACGCAAAATTACAGAGGCTGGCGCTTAAGAGGTGGGATTTAAAAAATGGTGTAGTACCTTTGATATTAATTTTCTTTATAACACATGCCTGCATAACGAATAGAGCACCACAAGATTAGCCTGATGATGCGATTAACGTTTTACTTAACGTCACTGTTAATCCTATTTTAACAGTGGTGCTGTTGAGGCTTTTGAGTGCACACTTTACATACAGAAAAATATAACGTAAATGCCGAGCCCAGGTACCCGCATGGAGAATCGGCTACAAATCGAGCGTAAGCAGGACTAATGCGGGCCGTACACGAATACTGTAAATTTAAAACTTAAGCATTTGAATGAGGAACGTACCCGTGAAAGGAATTCGTAAAAAAAGCTAGGATTGGTGGAAGATTCAGATTTAGAATAGCAACAAAAAATGAACTCTTTGAACTGGAAAATAAAACTCGCAGGGCAGGTGCGTAGTCAGTAATACGAATCAAGGTTTGCGTGTGGGCTTGCAAAATAAAAAGAAAAAAAATACTAAGCGCACTTCCCAGTCAGCGTTTGAGCAAACAGCGTCGCCGACAAAATGACTATTTTTTGCTCCCAACGTCACTCGCTCCGCGTTGCTAGGGCAACTACCTGCACTCATAAAATTGGGGGCGGAAGGACTATCTCCAACTCTGTGCCACGCACATGGCGTATGAGCTTACCAAAGCAGATATGCACGCTGCAGACGACACGTATTATTAGGAAGCACACCGTGCTGCTGGCGAGAATGAAATCACCCAGAGGAGCAAGAAGACGAAGTTGTGCAGGCCTTCAACGGAGGGGGAGCGCTCGACGAAGACTTTGCAGTGGTGGACGATGGCGGGTTCTACCTGGTTGATGGCCTTTTTCAGGTCGGGTTGTTAGACAGTTAAGGGTTTAATTTCCGACTCTGAATCCTCACAGACAGTTGGAATGCGGGGCAGCTTGGTGTTCATGGTTCCTAACCTTAACGCATATGTCTAGGGATGGAGGGAGGGCCCACGCCACTACTGAGGGCTGTCTCGAGACATGGGGTCAGGATGCGGGCAATGACATCGCGTGCCGACATTGGGAGGAGTTTTCGGATATGAGCACCAAATTACTGCTGTGGGTGGTAGTACTTACTTTCAAGGTGGTAGCAGTCTTGTGAGTTTGATGTTTTCCAAGGCTGCGGCTTATACAAGGCTCTATTCTTCACAGAATACCTAATATAATTCGGAAACAATGCCGTCAGGTTGCGGTGGATATTATGGTCAGTTATTACCGGAAAGTCAAACAGCTTACTCACTCGGCTGTGAAGGTGGGGTGAGAAATACGGCACCTGCTCAACACAGGGACACGTGATAGGGTGCATACAGCCGCGGCGGGCGCCTAGTTTATTTATGCGTCGATTTGCTTCTTCGAGTAAAGGTCATTGTGGAAGTGAGGAAGAGTCAAATCGGCTGCAATCGTGAACCTAAGCGGTCTTGATTGTCGTAAACGTTGCGTACGTTTGTGTGAGCTTCCTTTCTTTTTTAAGTTCAAAAACTAAATTAATTTATCAAACCCTCTACTTCCGAATTATTTACTAACTCTCGCTTGTAATTATATGCGCTTTGTTCGTTCATATACCGTAGTTTCTTATTTATACTTTTGTGGAGGTGGTGCATTAGTCCATGTTATTCCCGATTCCTGTCCAATCCCCTACGTGGGTATTGTTTTGGTTTTGCGAGCCCGTCATATGGCGCAAGCCCACGCTCAGCCCTGGATACTCATCTAAGACTCGGCGCTTGTCCTGCTAGCTTTTAGTCTCCTTCTGCTCATAAAGTAAAGTTTTTGTTCCAACCTCAACGTCCGAATTTTTTAGACAATTCTCGCTTGAGATTACATGATCTTTCATTATTAATCATTATTCATTCTTAAACATTAATCATTCTTAAGGCCCATTACTTGCCAATCCGCTACGGGTGTACGTGTGTTCCGTATTTCTTTGTAATTTTCTGCGTACGGAGGCCGCAACCAAGGGCTTAAAAAGCGCGGCTCTGAGGAAGCACTCTGTGAGGCAAAGCCACACCTCGTGGTTCTTGAGGTAGAACGGCGGAGGTGGTGGGAAGGCCGCGGTATTCGGTGTAGTGGTGCGATCACGAGGAGTCGAGTAGCTTGGCGCAACCTGCTTTCAGCGGCCGCAGGTTTACGGGGGGCTTTTGGTGAAGCTGGGTGGTGGTGCAATGTTACTCCGCCCTAGGGTTAAAGCTAGAGCACAGGGATTCTGCAAGGCGGTTAGCGTTTTTACCATGCTAAAGTGCGTTACGGCGTGCTTGGGGACAGTGACCAGGGGCGCCATGACGTGATTGTGGTGGGATAGACTTATGACGACGATCGCGTTCACGTAGTCATGACAGACGTCGTACGGCCGCTCGCCATTATCTAGGAGCCCACACCGTAGGGGACCGTAGGTAAGACAGTGCTAATGTGGCAGTGCTCAGCCGGTGAGACAAAAGTGAGAATGCCAAAGTGCGCTTACATTTTGAGGAACCTGGCTGGGGGGAAGCGCCTCTAGAAGGCTGCAAGGGGAGAAACGGTATGGTGAAGCGGGGCTCCATGCTGACGGCGTCCGTGTAACAAATTCATGTAGGCGCCGACATAGTTTTTCGGCAGGTTCAAAATTTATTTGCCTATGTTATACGATGGCAGCTGGAGGACGGAATCGAGGAGCCACCTCATGCTGCGGCCGAGAAGACCAGAAGCCGCTGTCGTTGTTGCAGTTGTTGCTTTCTGTGTTGGACATACTCACTTGATGGATCGGCCAGGATCTGGAGGTTTTGATGGCTAAGGAGGCCGCTTTGCCAAGCTATGATTGAAAAAAAAAATTGTTTGAAGAACAAGTTTATGATTAAATTAGAATTTTTAAGCGAATAGTGTGAACTATGCGAGAAGATGTGCGAAAAAGCGTTTTATTTCATACTACGCGAATAAACTAGATGAAAGTAGACATGGTATTTCTCTGACGTTCCTCGTCCTGCCTGCTGAGGCCAGGCGCTACTGATGATGACGGCAGACCCATGATTATGTAGAAAGGCGCTTGTAGGTAATGAAGGAGTGGCTGCTGCAAGCTCGAGTGAAAGGCACAATATTATCACCAAGAAGGTACAGCTAGACGACAGACTGCGAAATCGCGAGGGAAGTGGAGCTTTCACTGAACCTCGGGCATGCCCTTCCCTATCGCTCATGAACCTAGGTTCATTAAGTGTTAAACGTCGGCCGTTCTGTTCCCCCGTTAAAACCTTTTTTGAGGCAGAGTGTTTACTGTCCCACCCTGGCAAGCCCTTCGTGCCCAGCCAAAAGTCCTATTAGCTGTATATAGGTGGACGCCACGTGGGACAATAGGTTAAAATACAGAAATTCTTTATTCATACTCCATAAAGCTAACCACGTAAAGGCGACAAAACATCGGTCTTAATTCCTAATTTCAAATGCGTAAACCACCAAAAACGTCTTGCACGATTTCTGACACAGTTCCAGGACATTCTTGTGGAACTCAATGCTTTTTGGTATTTGTGGTTCGGGAATTCCGGAGCGGCGCTGCTTTGGATTTGCTTCTCAGCGGAGTTGGTATATTACTCTGTATCCCTAGCGGTGTCGCCAGACCGTGTGATTGGCCCCCTGACCTGGAAGCCGACTCAGATTTTGCGCTGCCTTGGCTCTTCACATCGGCGGCTGGCTTGTCGCCTTTGAAGTCCTTGGAGTGAGCAGAAGACTTCGTGTGTCCCACGTCCTGGTACTGCTGGAGAAAAGGAGGCTTGTAGGCTGTTTTCATTGTTGAACTCGAAATCGTCGCATCCGCCTGGTCGTAAACTCTTCTTGTGATGGTGTTCATGAACTGCATGTGAATGTAAGGAAGAAGTTCAGTTATAGCCTGAGAACATCTGCCATACGAAGCACTATGTTTGGTGTCACTCTGAGAAAACACCTTAAACTCACAAAGATCAAAACTTTGCAAGAGCCACTTTCGCGATAGCTCTGTGTGAACAAATTTTTCTAACAGGGTGTAGCGTTGCAAATTACCAGGAATGGTGTCCCATTAGAACAAACGAAAACCTCACCCAAATTTCTGCAAAAGCACAGGCATATTAGCGAGCGTAACTGTGTCCTTCATAAAAAAAGCTGTGGTGCTTTACAGCAGGTAAATTAAAACCAACGCGCCTAGGCGAAGGGAAGTACCAACGGGAAGCGTAATATCTGCCCGTAAAACAGAATGCCTTGAACTCTCCCGCCCACTAGGGCCGCACTGATTCTGTAATAGCTTCTTACCACACCATGGAACAGCTCTTCTGACATAAATTGGTATAAATGTAGCTTCTCACACAAACATTTGGTTAACACCTTTTCCTACATTTAAAACAAAGAGTTTTTGAGGGGGTCGTGAACATCAGCATCAGCCAGAAAAAATGTCACTCTTGCTTACTTTTCTTAACACACGCTCATGAAGAGTGCATCTGTTTTTAAGCGATAGTCCACTAACTGCACTATGCGAAATTTTCTACGTTTTCCTCAAACCCAGCTTATGAAAAAAAAAATTGTTCCCGCATATATTTACTGGACATTTTACGACAAAGCCACCCTCACCTCGAAAAACTTCACCCAGGCAGCTACGACGGGTGGGGTCATATAACTCCTGTTCCTTGCCTCCATCTCTTCAAGGACGGCGGAGAAGAAACCCTCGAAGTTAGGGGGTCGGACTCCGGCGTGCTTCGTATGGTTGACGGAATTCCTGTGGATTAGCTCAGAAACCACATCGGGATCGTCCAGGCTCTCAACGATGGCCGAAAGCTGGAAGCCCACCACGCAGGCGTGCGCCTTGAACTTGGGGTTGCTGGGAAGCGTCTCCAGATCCGCATGCTTAAAACGCTCAAAGAGCTTCTGGTACTCGGGGTACTTGCGAAACATCCGCCGGAAGACAATAACTCCGAAGTCGGGGTTCTTTCGGGTGAAGTTTCGCCAGCTGTCCCGGACAAGCCTCTCCTCTCGTGGGGTCATCCCTGTCCGTGGGTCGGCCACGTCCTTTAGCAAGAGGTTCCCCATCGCTGATTCCTCAAGGTCCGCTATTGTTCTTCGTCATCTTCTACGTCCTGCTATCATGGTGCCCCGAGGACAGACCCCCTATCGCCGTTGGTACCCTTCGCGGCAGTACCTGTTATTTAAAACGTAGATGTTGTGTTGTGGGACGGTGTGCTGCCGCTTTTGGGAGGAGGGGATGTTGTGTTTTGTAATGTAGTTCTGTTTATGCCACCAGGTGTCGTACAGTGCTAAGGTGGACAATTTCCAGTATCATCATCAGTAAGCGCAGCCCGGTTTTAAATAGCATGTAACAACAATAAACGCTCTTTTTTCAGTGGGTACAAGGTGGCGTCTGCATCTCTATGCTACGTATGGTGACTCGTTGCGCTTGATATACAACATAATGGCGACGAGGTAACCCTTTTCGGCTTCGGGCGGAACGGCACGTCAGTACTCAAGTACGGCATACTACAATCTTTTTCGATGGCACTGACGCCGCCACCGCAGTTTCGACCGACACCGGGAAAGCCCGCCATATCATGGACGCAATGGTGTCGGCTGTTCGAGAACTACCTCGTAGCGTCGGCAAACGACGTGTACCTGCCAGCACACTGCAAGGCGCTCTTTCTACATTGTGTAAGGGTCGAGGGACAACGAATTTACTACACGCTACCAGAGAAGCAATCTACGGAGGACGACGACGAATTCAAGGCTGCTCTACAGACGCTCGAGGCGTACTACTCAGCAAGTACTAACGTTGTCATTGAACGCCAGCGGTTTGGTCAACGCGTTCAGTTGCCGGATGAGACCACGGACATATTCGTTTCTTCGCTGCGAGAACTTTCACTTGCCTGCGCCTTTAATGACAAGGCCGACGAGTCCATACGCGACCAACTCGTCGCAAAGACGAGTAACCCCGTACTTTGGGAGCGGCTACTTTTGGAAGGCTCCTCATTGACATTTGACAGGGCCCTCACAATTGCTCGAAGTATAGAAGAAGCTGCAAAATATTCCAAGCAGTTGTTATCAGCTAGCCCTGCAGGGTACGTGCAAAAAGTGGATAAGCGTTTGGCGCCAGGGCCAGCCGAGCGTGCCGCGTCGGGACAAAATAGTAGGATTTGCTTTTGCCGCGCCTCTGCGAAACACGTAGCCAATTCTAGAATTTGCAAAGCAAGGAACAAGACCTGCGACAATTGTGGCAAGGTAGGTCATTTCGAGAGAGTCTGTCGTAGCGAGAAGACTCCACCCCCACTCTAGCCAACATCGGTAAAATTGGTCGATTTTTCACGAAGAAAAAATAAACATTCAAGGGTGCTTCGCCACTCCAGTCCAGTATCGGAACCGTCATGCTCAACTTCTTTTCCACGTGGTACCACAAGGCACAAATCTCCTGGGAATCGACGACATCCACACACCACTGCAACTACAGATAAATGCTAAGTCACTGAGCTGCTTCCACACTTCTTTGAAACCGGAAGGGCTCCCTCCTGATCTGCTATCCCAGTTCTCTCACCTGTTTGATGGAAATTGGGGTCGTGCAAAGGGCTTCGTGCATAAAGTCAAGATACGCAAGGATGTTGCTCCTGTAAGCGCTAAATTACGACGCTTGCCGGTTGGGGTGAAAGGAGCCATGAAGAGAAAACACAAGTTTGGTTCATTCAAAAGATTGTCTCGTTAGAATCATACTGACACCACTTTTAACGTAAACTTCGCTCAAATAAGCTACATATTTAGGAAAAACGGGAATGGTCATGCGACCCACCAGCTCATTTCCCGCAACAGAACCTATGATGTCACATAGCTCTGCGATTGGCGCAGGCTGGCAGAAGCAGACGAAAATTAGGTGGAGCTTACAAACTAGACGAACGAGCGATTTGCGCTTAAATATAGGGCACATTCTTTACAAAGCAATAAGAATGATGGGACAAACAGTGGAAGTTACGAAAGGACATGTAAACATAGAAGTACTGATGCGTTCTGCTGTTCGTACTGCGCACAGCATGCTTGGTTTAGCTGCACAGCACTACGGGGCTTGGGGTTGTCTCAGACGACACTGGCCGATTGACGCAAGCAACGGTGTCTTACGTGACCCCATTTGTCGAGCGAGCACTGTTTCAGGGAACGAATATTTTCTCCCAGAACAAAAACAAGCCAGGTTTAAATGCGGGCAAAAACAAACCAAACGCTTGCCACGGTATGGTGGCGCCATCTAGGTTACGGAACGTAAAGAAATGCGGGAACAAACCAACAGCGCTGTACAGGGTGGAGACAAACTTTGAACGGTCCCGTGCCGCCGCAATTGGGCAACGGGCTCAACGCGTTATTCTTTTCGTTTCCCACGAGACCTAGCAACGCGAAACAGACAATATGATTCAAACTTCTTCAGTAAACCGCATTGCGGCGATAATTTTAGCGCGGTTTTGACACAATGACTTGCTTCGGCGGCGAGCGAGCAACCGAAAATGGCGGTGGCAGCGTATACGTGTCTCTACCCTGTACGGCGGATGCGTGAATGAAGGTACTCTAGGCTGCAAAGCGGTTGGTTCGTGTGATGACATTTGGGACCACGAAAACGCACGATTGAGCGGGAGAATCAAAATTTTAACCTAAATTGTTTAATTTCTCAGTGAATAAAGCACCGTTTGTATCCGGACAAGCGCTGGGGGCACTATAAAACACAAAATCTTACGAATAAAACCAACTTGCATTTTCTCTTCATGGCTCCTTGAAGGACTCTGTGGAAGTTGAACTGGATCAGCTAGAACAGGCAGATGTGATTGAGAAAATTGACAGTTCCCCTTGGGTCTCCCCAATAGTTGTAACAAAGAAAAATATCGGGAAAATTAGGACGTGTGTAGACCTGCGGGAACTTAACAATGCAATCATTGTTGATTCATTTCCCTTGCCCCACACAGACGAGTTGCAATACAAGCTGCATTGTGCAAAGTTCTTTTCAAGACTGGATTTGGCCTCGGCCTACCATCAAATGACTCTTAACCCAGACAGCAGGGACCTGACTGCTTTCATCACAGAGCATGGGCTGTACAGGTAAAAGCGTGTCTGTTTTTATACTCGCTTTAGCACCAGCTGCTTTCCAGAAAATGTTGACTACAATCTTGCAAGGCTTCAGAAATACTCTGTGCTACATTGACGACATTATGGAGTTTGGGTGCACAAAAGAAGATCATGACGCCTGCCTTCGGCAGGTTTTGAAGTGCATTGCCCATGCTGGGCTAAAACTGAATGACAAATGCATTTTTGGAGTGAAGGAGCTTGACATGTTCGGTCGCAGAGTGAACGAAGGAGGAGTTCGCCCACTCTTGAGCAATGTAGAGGCCATCCAGACAGTTCCAGCCTCCCCAAATGTGGCAACGTTGCGCTCTTTCCTTGGCATGCTTGGGTATTATGCAAACATCATACCGCACTATGCTGAACTCGTTGAGCCTCTACGACAGCTCTTACGGAAGGGAGTAGGTTTCACTTTGACGCCGGAAAGGCAAGCCTGTTTTGACCAGCTGAAGCTTCTCTTGGCAAGTAACTGCTTACAGCTTTTTGACCCTGGTCTTGAAATAGCGGTTACAACAGATGCTTCTGACGTTGGCATAGGAGCTGTACTCCAGCAACAGAAGAGTGATGACTTTCATACAATCGCTTCTGCATTAAGGCGCCCAACACCAGCTGAAGCCAAGTACTAGGTAGGCAAACTGGAAGCACTAGCCTGCATGTCGGCATGTGAGCATTGGAAGAGGTACCTTTGGGGCAGGCACTTCACGTAACGTTCAGAACATCAGGCACTGGTGACGGTGCTCGGTGCAAATGGAGGGGGCCGTCAGCCTTTCAGGATTACCAGATGGCATGCCAGACTGCTGGCATACAACTACACAATTGAATACAAGAAGGACACTGAAAACACTGTCGCAGATGCCCTTTTCCTTTTACCGCAAGAGAAGTATGGAGCCCGTCCGGAGCCGGAAGATGCTGCTTGCTTTGGTTCTTCATGTTTAACTCACGAGGAATTCGTAACCGCAACTGCGCAGGATACAGTACTTTGCCTAGTGATGCAGTGGAGAACGTCCAGGTGGCCATCAGCCAAGACGCTGCCTCCAGAAGCGACGCCTTTCTACAGGGTTCGGGACGAACTGTCAGTGATGAATGACCTGTTGCTCCGAGGGGAACAGTTCATGTCGCCTTCTTTGTTGGTGAGCAGACTTCTGGGTATCGCCCCTGAATCACACCCAGACAACACGCGTGCAAAACAACCGCTCCAAGAAAAATACTGGTGGCCTGGCATGAGCAAGCACATGGAACAGTTGATCAAGTCTTGTGCCTTTTTTCAATCTGTTGACAAATCAGCAAAGCCAGAGAGAGAGAGAGAGAGAGAGAGAGAGTAAATTTATTTTGCAAAAAAAGGGGGGTGGGGAGCACGTGGTCGCATTCCTCATTTCAGGATCCCGTTGGAGCTTGCTGCCTTCTCCGCATGTTCCACCAGCCGAAGGTGAGTTTCGCTGCTGGAGCTGGCCAGTTCTCTCTCACACTGCTCATAAGAAGGGTTGGGAATTGGGTGAATATTTGGGTTTTTCTGGCGGGCCCAAACCATGTGGTAGAGGGTACAGATCTCACCGCAGTGTGAGCATGTCGCGCTGTAGAGGGTGGGGTTGATGGCGTGAAGTTTAGATAGGTGTGGGAACGTGTTTGTCTGCAGAAGCCTCAGGTTATGTTCCTGTTTTTTGGTGAGTGACGGGTGGGCAGGAGGATATTGTTGCCGACTAAGCTTGTAGTGCTGTGTGATGCTTTGGTATGTTACTAGGGGATGAGTCGCTTGAAGTCAGTCGTCTCGCGGTGCCCGGTAGGCTAATTCTCAGGCTGTCGTGTGGGCCATGACATTGCCGCGAAGGGGCGAGTGGGCAGGTGCCCAAACCAGACTGATCTTGCGTTGAGGGGGTCGCTGGAGAAGGATTCTTGCAGCTGGTCTTGATATTCATCCGCGTATGTAGCTTCGGCATGCTGCTTGAGAATCAGTGAACTGGCGACATGCTCGGTGCATGTGGTGACGGCCGCTGTCATCGTATCCATACGAGCGTAGTCGGCGGCGTCCGTGTACCCAGTTTTGGAATTTGATCCATGGACTATATCTAATGCCTGTGCTCTCGCCGCACGTCTTCCTTGGTGAAACTGAGGGTGCATATTCCGTGGAATGGGAGCCACATAGATGTTTTGCCTTATCGTTGTAGGTATGTTCATGGAAGAACTGCCTTGTTCTTCTGGGGTATTTTATCCAAGGCGACCAAGCAGCCTCTATGAGCTCCTCCTCGTTGTTGTGTACTCCCAGTTTGAGAAGTCTGTCCGTTGCCGTGCTAACGGGGAGACCAAGTGCTTGTTTATATGCTTTCCGAATGAGTGTATCAAGTTTGGTTACGTCGCTTTTGCAGAGGATCGCATACGGGATGGCGTAATTGATGCGAGAGATGATGAAAGCTTGGACAAGCCGTAGTGTGTCTGCTTCCTTCATCCCTCTAGTCTTCGAGGTGATTCGGCGGAACATGTGAACAATTTGCCCTGTTGTTTGAGTGAGGTGCCGAAGAAGTATGGGGTTGGCGCAATCTTCTTGAAAGGCAATCCCCAGTATCTTTATGTCTGGGGAAATCGTGATCGTAGCTCCGTAAAGGGTAATTCGGATGCTTGGGTCTTGGTGCTTTCGACTTTGGCGCTTCCGGACACGGAGAGGCTCAGATTTGTCTGGAGAGCAGCATAAACCACACTTGGTTGCATAAGCTTGCACGATGTCAGCAGTCTGCTGAAGACGATCTTGCATTTCCCCTATCGACACTACGCCCGTCCATAACGTTATATCATCGGCATACAGGCCATGTCGAAGTTCAGGGATGGCATCTAATAGTTTGGGAAGGCCGATGAGGGCGATGTTAAATAGCAGTGCGGAAGGAACTGCGCCCTGTGGCGTGCCTCGACCTCCAACTTGAATGAGAGGTGATTACGCGTCGGCAACCTTCAAGAGTGCTTTCCGGTTAATAAGAAAATCCCTGATGTAATTGTATGTCCGAGCTCCACAGTGGAGTTTATTGAGATTGTTCAGAATCCTTTGATGATTTACATTGTCAAACGCCCCTTTTAAATCAAGGGCGAGAATATCTTTAGGCATGTGATTATTGGTCTGCATCATTATTTCTTCTTTGAGCTAAAGAAGAATATCGTGCGCACTGAGACTTGGTCTGAATCCGTACATGGATGTAGGAATTCGGCAAGTATCTTCTAGGTATTGTAGGCGAGCGAGGATGACGTGCTCGAGTAGCTTTCCTATGCAGGACGTTAATGAAATTGGGCGAAGATTCTCAACGCTTGGCTCCTTTCCTGGTTTCGGTATTAAACGAACCTCAGCCGTCTTTCATTCCGGCGGTATGACTCCCTTTTCCCAACAACAGCCATTCATGAATTGTGTGAGCGATGTGACAGTCATGGTCAAGGTTGGTCAGTATCTTGTTTGTGATACGGTCGCGGCCGGGTGTGGTATTTCTTCGTATCTTGGCTAGCGCTGCCCGTACCTCTGATTCGTCAATGGGCCTATCCAGGTGGAAGTTTGGATCGCCCGAGTAGTCTGGAGCAGAGTATAGCGGAGATAGAGGCAGGTATCTTTGCTTAAGCTTTTTGAGAAGGTCGTCCTTGGTGCCCGGGAAAGGGCGCAAAATGTTTTTATTGTCTTGGTAGTTTCGCATTTACTTTTTGAACGGTCAATAAAATATCTGAGTATGCGCCACGTCTTAGAAGTGGTGAGAGTAGCACCGAGGCTGTCGCAGATTGTAAGCCAATTATGCTTGCAAAGTTCAGCAGCGTATTTGGCCGCGTCCTGAGTTCGCGCTGCAATTCGCAATTTGAGTTTACGGTGTTGCTTTTGCCTCTTCCATCTGCGGATGAGTGACCGGCGAGCTTCCCATAAGTGGAGTAGTTTGGTGTCTATATGCGGAACCTGTGTAGTGGCATTTAGCTGTTGCCTTGTGGCTTTTACATCAGCTCGTAGCGCTTGCGTCCAGGTGTTGATGTCCTCGATCTTGGAGCTAGGCAGCTCAGCCCTGCGCTTGCGGAACTTGTCCCAGTTCGTTATTCGGACTTCGCCTAGGGGTGTTCGATATTGTAAAGGGTAATTGAAACGACTTCCTCCTCCAGGTTCACCCAAGTGGCGTGGTTGACGTTTTTAGTAAAAGTCAAATCCGGGAACGTGTCGTGAGTTACGCTGTTGCCCATTCGCGTCGGCGTACTGCAGTCCGTAAGTAGCAGCAAACCCTCTTCATCCACGCAGCGGAAGAGCTCATTGCCTCTCTTGTTCGCATATCGGTATCCCCATATGGGGTGGGCCGCGTTGAAATCCTCAAGGACAATAAGGGGATTGGAGCCCGCGGTGGTAGTTACTTGTTGCACTAGGCGGTCAATGCAATCTTCCTTATTTTTTGGCCGGCAGTAGACATTCAGGACAAACAGACTTTTCCCCTTGTATCCTTTCCTCGGGATGAGCTCGCTCGGGATGCCAGTTTGTTCTGCTTGTGTTATAGCGTGGTGTATGGCAGTGATGGATTTCTTGATTAGTGTGCAAGAATTAAACCTCTTTGAGTTTTCATGTGTGATATATTCTAGAAGCGTAGCGTGTGCGTTGGTTTCTTGAAGCGCAATGACGTCGGGTGCAGTGGACACTGATTCAATGTACTGCTGGAGTAGACCAATCTTGTTTGTTATGCTCCTGCAATTCCACTGCCATATTATGAGTTCTTTGGACGCTCCTGCATCGTGCGTACCCATTGAGGGACGTAGAGAGGTCCTTGTCTGCCGTGTCTGTTGTGATCAGTCGATGGTACGGCTTTTCTTTCCGAGATGACCGGCTGAGGGACGGCGTTGATTGACTTTCCAAGTGGTCAAGGCGGTTCAGTATGAGCGTATTTGTTTGCTGGCACTGTGCTATGATCTGTGCAAGTGAGCTAACCTGCGCAATGAGAGCACCAAGTTGCTCATTAACAGTTTGAGCATGTTTCTCGATGGCTTCCTGACATTCTGTTCTGACGTCATCAATTTGTGTAGGAGTGGGAGCATGATTCGGCGTGGTTGTTTTGCTCGCGTCGGAGATTTTGCGTTTTTTATCTACCCCTGCTTGTGTGTGCTGGGCTGAGGTGTTGGACTGCGTCAGTTGCGATATGGCTGCTTTGAGCGATGCAATTTCGCTTCTAAGACAGGTGACTCATTTTTGTAGGTTAGTGTATTCATTGCAGGTGGGTTTGGGGGAATGAGCAGTGTTAGAGAGAATCTGAGACCAGCTAACCTGCGGAGTCGGCGTTTCTTGGTTGCTCGAGGTGATCGGCGCCCACTGCTTTGACTGGCTGCAGCCGGTGGGGGCCCTGGACTTGGAGCGCGACCGTGACCTGGAGGAGCGCATGCCTTGATAGGACCCTCTTCTGCGCGATCTTTCGCGGCCGCCAGAGGGTGGTCTTTCAGCACAGGCATCCTTCTCCCAATTCTTCCGACGAAGGTAGTAGGGCTCCTTGAAACGTCGCGGGCAGTCTTTGCTCGCTGTCAAGTGCTCGACCTGACAGAGTGAGCATTTGGGGGAGCATGTGTGGTCCGGCTCTGGATTTCGTCTTCCACATTTGGCGCAGGCACTGGCGTTAGGTGTTGGGCAAACATCAGTGCGGTGGCCTGCTTCATGGCAATTGTGGCAGTAAGGAATTGCTTGCTTGTATAAGTAGCACCTGGTCTCCACTCCTTTATAGTATACGTAGAACAGTACCTTGTTGCATAGAATCGTGATCAGTACCGTGGAAGTACTTCCGAGACGACGACATGTTAGAAATTCAGTACCGGGGAGCCAGAGGTCTTCGAGGACTTCCTTCCTTGAGTAGTGTTGAGGGATATTATGTATTATGCCTCTGCAGGAGTCGTACGGGGAAACTCCATATTGGCTCACCGGGTAGGTTTTCCCTTGTAGGATTAGCTGCGTGATGCGGTTGAGGGCTCTGGCGGCTTGCTGATGTGGTGTGCCTATAGTTAGGATGTTCTGGCTCGGGTCGACCCGGACTCGGAGCTCAGCTTCTCTCCACGTGATTTCGGCGGCCGAGAGAATGCTCTCCGCGAGGAGTGCCGGGCTTTGCTTGCGTAGTTCGAGTCCTTCATTGGGGCGAATTACCATCTTGATATCTTCTTTCGGTGGAGGGGGTGGTCTTGGCTTTTTTGCGTTGGCACACGGCCTAATGCTCGTTTTACGTTCGGTTTGGAGATCAGGCTTGCTCTGTTTTTTCTGCGCGTCGCCTTGCTGACCGCCTCAATCCATACTTCGTTGTCTTCTTGCATACTTGGGGTTTCTAGTCTTTCCTGGGCTTCCATCTTGTTATCTTGTTCGTCGACGGGCATAGCTGCCGCGCGTGCAGCCATCACCGCTGTCGCCACCACTTCGTATTCGTGCTGGTGTCGGCCGCGCCGATGTTAGGGTTAGTAAAGCAGCTCTCGCCTTGAATCTTCAAAGTACCGCGAAAAACTCACTCACAGCCGTAAGCGTGGCATCGGGGTGATCCTTAAACCTTCATAGTAGTGGCCGTCGAGTTTTTTCTCGTGAACAGTGGACCTATTCGTTGCTTTGGAGCACTTTTCCAGGAGCCCATATGCTGCGCGTTCGCTCGGGTTGGCCCCCGTTGTGCCGCTAATTCAGCCGGTACCATTTCCTTCAGCACCGTGGGAGAAGATAGGCATCGAAATCGTTGGTCCTTTCGCAAGGGCCCCTCAGGACTGTCGTTTTGAAATTACTTTAGTAGGCTACATCAGCAAGTTGCCAGAAGCAGGGTTCACCTCTAACGTCACTTCAGTGGCGACCATGTCCTTTTTGCGGAGTATATTTGGCCGTTAAAGGGGCACTGACACAAAAATTTTGCATCTTGTTTTTTTTTGTTGCGATAAGTAGCTAGTGACCTACTTATAACCTGTAGAAACCTCATTTGCTTCAGCGTGCGACGGTTGTTTAATTAGAGGCATTTTCAATGCGGCCAGTTGCAGTTTCGGTTTCAGCGAGTGCCGCGAAATGATGGATTTTGTGGATTTTGTGTGCACAAAGCTGACCACGTGACCGTCGGTGGGATATCACACAGCAGAGCCGCCGTAGCACTGTCGAATCCGCAGCGACGGCAGTTTCTGCGAATGCCCCCGCGTACTGATCTCGTGAGGCGCTTAATTAAAAAGTGACCGTGGATGTGACGCAGGCGCTGTGAGTGCAAATGCTACCGCGGCTAAAGAACGACGCGCGACGCTCGAGACGGTGGGTGGCAAGACGCGCGCTGGGAGCAGCCGGCCGGTCTGCCTACAGGTCCGCCTACAGATGTGTTCGGCTTAGCACTGCGGCGGATATTCGAGTGCCGCTCTCGTAAGCGGTGCAGATGAATATTTTTAATGCAACCCGCCATCGCATCATTAACTCCTGTCTCATGTAAGCCACCATGGTCGGGACCTGGTGGCAATTTCGTGCAGCGGTAACAAGCTATCACTCGAGCTACCTGCGCCGGCCTGGGCCACTGCACGGCCGTGGCCGCCGCCTGCACAGCGACCGTGCGGCTAGCCCAGTGGGCTTTTCGTGCCTCCGGCGCGTTTTCGCATCCAATGGTAATAAACAGTAATTGAAACAGAGTGCCTGGAATCGCTGTAGAACTTTGGTCGCGGCCAGCTGCCCCATGAGCTGACGAAATCACGGCGCCTCCGCCGCCAACGATCGGGTCGTTCGTTCTCGAGAGCAGAAGCTCCGCCCTCCGGCCCTCCGATTGGAGCGGCGAGCCGGGCGAGCCGGCGAAAAACGCCGGCAGTGCGGAAACGGCAAACGCAAACTCGTGACGTGTTTGAAGTTGTTTATTTACACGATATCCTCGGGATGTCGATTGCGCGTGGTCCTCTGCAGGCAGGTCAGTTCAGTTTCGCACTCTTTAAGATTGATTTTAAATATGTTCTAGGCTGTATTCGCCGCTGATATTTTGCAGATGATGTATATGTGTTCCCACCAATCTACCTCCGAAGTTATCTCGCCTTCAAAATTTTGTGTCAGTGCCCCTTTAAGGCTATCCGAAGGAGATAGGGAGGGACCAGGGGCCACAATTTACATCCGTCGAGTTTGAACAATTCTTGTGCAGTAGAGGTATCCACCACACATTCTCTGCAGTCTATCATCCCCAATCAAATAGAAAAGTGGAACGGTTTAATCGTATGTTAAAGGAATACATTCAGGTGTGTCTGGAGGAACACCGCCCACTAAAAGAGGCTGTCACGGAGTATCTAGGGATCTACCGCTGCACCCCGCATGCAACTACGGGTCAGAAACCTGCTGTTCTCCTACACGGCCGTCACCCAAGGACCAGACTCGATCTCGCTGCAGGACCGACTGGAAGTGTTCCTGAGGTCGAAGGCGTGGAGCTTCAAGCCGTCAAGCGAACGGTAACTCGGAAAGAGCTTGGAAGCAATCACTATACGGATCGACGTCGTGCAGCAAACAATCGTCACTGAGTGGAGGACAAGCGGGTCGGATAAAGGTACCAGGGCATGTGCCAAAGGGTTCCCCATTATATTCACCTCTTTTCACTGTGGTCCGGCGCTAACATGCGGACACGAACGAGCTGAGCGACGGTCGCGATTGGAAGCGTGAGCGGCTGATTCCATACACTGCAGCCTGGAATCCTGCGACAGATGCAACCTGTGGTTCCCCTGGGACTCCCAGCTCCACAGAAGTACAATCGCAGAGTGCCCAGATGTTCTAGCCACTTACTACCCCTGCCAGCACCGACAGAATGGCAGTTCCAACTTCAACTGCAGGTGCTGGTGTGCCGAGTGTTGATGTCACGGACATGAGTGTACCAAGCAACAAGCTGGGAGGGACGGAGGCAAGTGCTGAAAGTGAGGCTCCACGGCGATCCACCAGAGAACAACGCAAGCCTGCGTGGCTTGCCCAATATGGCTTATGAGATATTGCAATGACTGTGTGCTGCCCACTTTGGGAGGAGGGGATGTGTTGTGTGACGGTGTGCTGCCCCTTTTTGGGAGGAGGGGATGTTGTGTTGTGTAATGTAGTTCTGTTCATGCCATCAGGTGGCGCACAGTGCTAAGGTGGTCAATTTCCAGTATCATCATCAGTAACCGCAGCCCGGTTAAAATAGCACGTAACAACAATAAAGGCTCTCTTTTCCATGGGTACGAGGTGGCCTCTGCACCTCTCTGCAGGTATGGTGACTCGGTGGGCTTGAGACACAACAGTATATACATTCGTTATTATCATAATTACACAGCAGCAATTTTACATAAAATACTCCAGCGGGTGTAAATGGAACACTCGGCTTAATACAGGGGAGAGCTTTACGGGTGCTCCGCCGCAGAACGCTGTTTTGATTGAAGCGATTTGATTGAAAACTCTATACTCGAGGAGAACCGTCATGGGCAAAGACAGTCAAGGCCACAGAGATGAACAACGCAGTTTCGCTGCGCACCTAGAAGTAGTTCAGCAAAAACAATTGGTTGGCTATAACCTAAGAATCTTAAAAATATATGGTTCTTATGGTTTGGCCCTGGGTTGCTAATTGCATGAAATTACTAGCCAGATTATATGAAACAGGGAGAACTATTTTTTAGACATTCGGATTTCTCGGTTGCCACTGCCACCACTAGTGTCGCAATTGTTCTGTTCTTAAAAAAATATGGCGTTTTCGTCAACGGACTTCGGCAGCTAGTGGCAGCTCGCCACATTATTCTCCGCATAGGGCTTTTAAGAAGGTTGAAAAGCAAACGCTGTCAAAACAAACGAAGCAATTGGCTTTCAAAATATAGTCCAAGTGAGACTGCTGCAACTGATAGCCTCCATTGTTAATGCCGTGCATTTTGTTAGCCAGTTTAACTGCGTCAGCACGCAGGTTCGTAAGCTTGTGTTCGTGCTGCTCTTTCGATGTACTGCGCCCGCGCTGTCTAAATAGGCTACACATATCGGTGGTACTACCCATACATCAGCCCACAAGAAGTTACAAATTACAACAAGCCTTCAAAACTGTAGTGCTAACAAAATTTACTTCTGAACGACACAGAGTTGGGCGGTATTGGTCACGGTCAGTCTGAGTTCTCCAGTCAAAGTGTTGACTTGTGTTTACGAACAAACGAAGCGTGGGGAAGGAGACACCAACATGCCTGCATGCTCGGTGTTTGGGGTTCAGCGAACTCACCCACGGAGCTCAGCAAATGAATGAACTGCATCGGATGCGTGTCTCTCACGCCGAAACTGACACTGAAACCATTTTAGCGGAAACTGCTTTGGTGTTGTAAGACACCCAAAACAGTTAGCTCCCCCTTCCCCGGACACCCATAGCTTTCTCTCCATTGCCGCTGAAAGGTACTCTAGTCAGTCTTCGTATATTTGTGTTTAGGTTTGTTTTACGACGCGTTTCCGTAAAATAGGGAGAGGTTTAGGTTTGGTCAGGTTAGTTGAAGTTACATTGTAAGAAGCCATTAAGGTGCGTTATGTTACGGAAATTGCTTCCAAAGACTCTCTTCTGAAAGAGAAAAAATGTGCAAAGATGTTTATTTTCCGGTGAAGACCGGCTCGCGTAAGGGAGGTTTCACGCGCTGTAAGGGCAGAGCGGAACATCTCACGCTAGAAACCTTTCTTCACAAACTGAGTGCGCGAGTCTCTCTCATTACACTCACTGCTGTCGCATCGTCTACTGATTCCATCAAGCCTCATTAGTTCCATACCGACACCGGCAGGTTGTGGTGTCGACGCACGGGACATACCGGCCCGGGCACACCGCGTCCACACGCGCTGCATACTCGTGTTGCACGGACAGGATACCCATGCCAACATTTCACTCTGCAAGTTAAAGGGAGAAATAGAGGGGCGCTGGTTCTTTTCCGACCAGTCGTGATAGGCATTGTCAGTCTTCGTCATCTCGTATGTTCCACGTGCCGCCTCTCCACCAACACATGTTATGGTTGCGGGTCGGGAGTATGTGCCTTAGTGCGTGTGCTTTTCGCATGTTTTCCTGTACTTTCATGAATCCCCGCGTTATGGTGGCTAGTGCCAGCTATTGTTTTCCAGTCTATTGAATATTTACAGTTAAACCAGTTTTTTTTGTGTTTTTCTGCGCCATTGTGCTTTTGATAACCTACGGCGCCAAAATATCTAGCTGATAAGCCCATCACCACAGTAAATACCGCCACCTGGATGACTCGATGAGACCAAGGTCGCTAAACAAAGAACATAAAAAAGACGAAGAAGAGCGAGAGTGGGTACTGAGGGAGCAGCTACTGTTTTGGGAGCGGCCAGTTTCCCTGCTACTCAGCTAAGCGCTCATATTTATTTATTTTTTCCCTGGTTCCACTTTCACACTATAGACACTATTGCCTCTTCTGTATTTCTTTCTCTAATACGGGCCATTAGCCTACTCTGGTTCACTGCAGCCACATCTTCATTAAATACAAAGGTTTGGCCGATCCCCCACTTGGGCACGTGCCGGGCTCTGAGGCAGGCAACGTACACACTTACCAATGGGAATTCGGTTTCGCAAGGGCAATGCCGACGCACGGACCGGGATGACTGCATGCGAGGAGAGGCTAGCCGGACACAACTGGCGCTTCTTCTGCCGCAAGAACGCGGACCACAGCGTGTTCCTGTTCGTAGGGATGTTCACCAGTGACTCGAAGTTCCAGGAGACCTTGAGGAAGGGGCATCGGGTATGGTAGGCCAAGCTGCCAGCGCCCGGATAACGCCTCGTGTTCAATACTAGGGCCACCAAGCAGATTGTTTTTGGCCCAGTAAATATTCTTGTTTTTTTCAATCTCTCTCACTTAAGCAGTTCTGCCTCGTTGATGAGAAGAACAAAAATCTTGGCGTCTTTCATCCACTTTCTCACACTGCCTCCTACATTGATATCCACTTTTACGTACAAACATACCGCGCCATTAGAAGCACTGAACCGATTCACAATAGGGGGAGATCACGGTTTCTCATTTCTCTTGCAAAACGCGCGTTCCGGATTGAAAGACGTGGACACTTCGTTTCGAAATGACGCCTCTGGTTCCCCGCGCCCTTCATGACGTCAAGGGAGACACCCTCTTGCCATGTGGGCTGTCGGAAGCATTGGAAACGATCTTGCGGTAGGCACGCTGGCCCTTCCCGCGATTTTGCTGACATTTGAGTGTTTGTAAGTCACCGCAATCCGTTGCCTTCTTCCAGACCTATTCGTTCAGATATCTTGGAGCTTGAATTTGCTGTACGCGCCTGACAACCGCAAAGAAGTGATTTTGTGGCATCGGCTGGAGGGTTTCCTTAGGACATGTATAAAGTGGACATCCAGCATGTCTAATCTCGACATCCACCATGGAGGGCTTTCATTGCTTAGCCTAACATTAGGTGCTGCCTCAAGGGTGTGTTTTTTAAGTTGAACCATTTCTGGCTACAATTCAGCGACGTTGTGTAAACAATTGTACTGTGACGAGCAGGTACTCGCCCTGCGGGAAAATATAGGAATAATGTCCTGTAGATGCATATGACGTACAGTACTGCTTCATGTACAGTCCTAAACCAGCACACTGGCTAGGCTTCACAATTTCCTTGGTTCGTTGTCCCCCTGCCCCCCTTGACCCCATGCGCTATCATACACGCGAGTGCACGATTTCAGAGGCGGCGTTGCAGTGCTTTTCTGTCCCTGTTGCTCAAACAGTGTGCGTCTCCCTGTCTGACTTGCATTTATTCTAGAAATCTTAGCATACTCGTACCTCCATAGCATTCGCGGGCCTAGTGGGGCGTTATTGTCGCATGTGCGTTGCGCATTTTGCTACCCCAAATACGGCCACCTCATTATAACAAAACAGCTATACAACGCAGTTAGACTGTAGTCACGTTAAAGTTTGGCAACGATCGCAAAGAGTTTGTGATAAATCGTTGGCCTGTTCCACCACTGCCTGGTTTAAGCATATAAAACGCTAGTCTGGCAACGATCGTACAAGCACTGTTTGCTCCAGCTTTTTTCAGTGTCATCGTGATTTCTAGGACATTTTACTTTGGCGTTTTTCGTATCAACGAATATTTCTGGATCCCAGTTGAGCTTCAAAAGCAACCAGTGCATGTCAGGTTTCAATATCCAGGCCGACAGCACAAACAGCCCCAAAGATAACTCGCCGCGCTTTGTTGAAATTAATTAGGCCTCCTAGAAACTCGCGAATGTCTGCTATTTCGGTGATTTTGGCAGTATTTTCCCATTACGGACGAATATTTTCATCTCGCAGGCGATAATCTTTCAAAACCAGTAGAGACGAAAAAGAAGTAAAAGACCCGAAGCGCTCTACACTGGCTTTGTGTATTTGTAGCCGAAAATGCGGCAATTCTGTGAGGTACGTGTATCCCAATCATGCCACGTATTCAGGAGGTATTCGCCGTCATCTTGTTGCCTCGTTTGGACAAGAGGGTGAAATATTTCGGAAGCTACATCCATACTACGCCAGCCCTTGGCTTACGCTTGACGTAGGCCTACCACTGGAGTTGTCATGCAAGACACAACCAGCAGCAGCGACGAGTCAACCACTGTGAATGAATTCTTAACCAATTCCACCTCGACCGATGATGAAATGCATTCAGCTCATATCGAAGAAAGGCGTGAGCCTACAAATCAACAAGAGCTACAAGATTTAATCGAAATTGTCTCCACAGATCAAAGAAGACGTCAGCGTAAAGCAACCTCTTCTGACATGACTTCCACACCAGTCTTGTCTTCAACCATGCCGCGTAGGTAAGCCTCCTTTGAAATCCAAGCCTTTACCAGAAGACGACTTCAAGCTGGTGCTAAGACCCGAAGGCGGAGTAGCTCTCAGCGACATTCCCGATGATGAGCTCTCCTTGGCATTGCTGAACGTAATAAACGCCATGTGGCGTCAGGCAAATCTTCGATTACTGTGGACGTCACGCAGAACATAGCTACAATCAGCACCCCGTAATCGAAGGCAGCAGGGTTGCTCAGCCAAGTTAAACTCACCTTTGACAAGAAGCAATACGCTGTTCAACTGTATGCACTTGCACCTGACGACTCTATCGAAGGAGTCATTCGTGGCGTGCCCACAAGATTCACAGAAATTGAAATCCTGAACAACATTGACCAGACAGTGGACGAAGTATACACTCTCAGACGCATTAGGACCTTCTCCACGGTGATCATCCCCTTTGCTGGCACCAAAGTCCCTTATACAGTACGGCTATACGGAGCAGAATACCCTTGATCTATTTACAAGAAAAGAACTCCCGTCTGTGGTGCCTGCCGCAGGGTTGGACATCGAGCGATAGCCTGCCCTAATCCAGGGACTGCTGTGTCACGTCTGTGGCCTCCAAAATCCACATTCAGAACACGCCTGCCACAAAACGTGCAGCCGATGCGGCGGCTCCCACCAATCTGGGTCCCTTGGGTGCACTAAACGCTACGCTGAACCCTTCGTTCTCCAACAGCGACGACGCCGAAAGGCAAGAAGTGAATCATTCGGAACACCACAGGACCTATCACAGCATGGCAGTCGCACCCGAGACCTTCATCTACACCTGCTGCACCGAAATGCTGCCGTTCCAGAAGCAAGTCCAGGGGGGGCCTTATGCACCATGTCACCTGGGGATCAACTGGATCGGGCGGCACAAGTAAGCTGGGCTCAGGTGGTTTCTCCCACAGCTCAACCCCAATCCTCCCCCCTCTTCCTACCGAAGCTACACGAAATCCAACAACGTGCATGGAGTGCAAAAAGCTAACCCGTGTCCTGGAGGAGCAAACTGCCTTAATTACATCTCTACAGGACCGTGTTGAGTTCCTCGAAAACTCTCAAAGTGATCTCAATCACAAACGCAAAAAACCCAATCCTCCTCCCGGCGCCTCAACCACCCCTAACTCCGCTGCTCCGCCCAAAGAATCAGAATCAATGTCACTTCCCCAAATTGATAATATGCTCTCCCAGGTCACAGGCCAGCTTAGTGGAATAACTCGAGAAATTCAACTCATTCGCCTAGAAAATCAGAGCCTTCAACAGGAACTCAGATCTCAATGGGCTAATCAATGTTCCATTCGTAATGAAATCACCATTCACAACTTGACCACATCTTCCCCAGACCAAACATATGACCTCAGCACTCCGCGCACCAAACCACCCCATAAAAACGTGACTCGCGCCCACGGACGAGCTCTCCCTTACGCCCGTAACTCTGATGCGGTCCTCCCCCCCCCTTCCGGATGCCAGAAGCACGGCGTCAAGCTAGCTTAACCAGCATACTTCAATGGAATTGTTGAGGCATCAAACAGAAAAGAGCAGCTCTCCGTCAATTTCATCTGCACCCTCGATCAAAAATCAGTTGTTACCTGGGTATATAATGTATGGATCAATCGACACCTCCCCAACTTTACCTTTGTCAATAAGGCCGCATCAGCTGTTCATCACATCACACCGCAGCAAGGATGTAACCACACCCTCCTGGAACTTCTTTCCCCGTCCACCAAAACAAAGTCCAACGTATTCATACTCAACATATATTGTCGTCCTTCCCAAAAATAACCCGACATTACAGACACGATCAATGACGCCGTCGAAATCTCCACAACTAAACCTTTTTTTCTTTTAGGAGATTGTAATGCCACTCATTTTAACGGGGGCCACCACTACAAAACTAGCGGGGCTCCAATCTGGCGAATGTTATCGACGACCTCAATCTACTGCTGCTCAATCAACCTTATTCACGAACCCGCACTGGTACAAGCGTCACCAGGGACACTACCCCGGATCTTTCATTTCTTTTGGCCTCCCTAGATGTCTCCTGGTTTCTGCCGCAGGAAAACCTTGGGTCTGATGGCAAGCTTACAATAATTACAATTAAAAACCACATCTATAATGCTCAGCTGGGGGTGGCACGCCTTACCAACTGGGACGCCTTCAGAAAAGCAAATTCTTCCAAACCTATTGACCCCAGTCAACCCCTTTCAGCATGAATTGGTCATTCACTTCAAGCAGTTCACTACAGAACTAAACCCGTGGCTATCACCTACCACACTAGTGATGTCGACCCGACACTCTTAAGGCTTTGGGAGGCACAACGGAGCCTTACCAAGCGTTGGAAGCGGCTGCGGCACAACAGCAACCGAATCGCTCTTCTAAATCAACAAGCAACAACGAACGCCAACCACCTTTCAACAGAAAATTGGCTACAGCTGTGTGAGAGCCTCCAAGATACCCTGACAACCAAACGAACTTGGCACCTGCTCCGGCATCTCATCGACCCGCAAACCAATAGCACCGATTCTGATCGAGCATTGACCCAAAATCTTCATTCTTTCAAAGGCTCTTCTGAAGCCCTCATGCGTGCCTTAGAAAATAAATACCTCCACATAGCCAGACATTTCACTTCCCCTCCCTGCACAGGCCAGCCAAATCTGGATGTTAATTGTGATTTTCAACTTTACGAACTCTGCAGATCTCTTTCCGATTGCAACAAAAATAGCATCCCGGGAGCGGATCATGTGACCGGTCGCCTCTTAGCCAACTTAGATGATGACTCAATGGAACAACTTCTGCACCATATTAATGCCCATGGGAAATCCGGAAAACTTCCCCCACAATTGAAAACAGCAGAGATCCGCTTTATCCCGAAGCCTAACACGTCCCCCCACCTGGACGACCTTCGTCCTATTTAGTTAATATCATGTGTGGGTAAATTGCTGGAGCGCCTGTTACTCCGACATCTACAACCCTACCTAGAAGCCAAGGATCTCATCCCGAATACAGTGTACGGTTTCAGAAAACATCTGTGCACTCAAGACAACTTTCTTCGCATAAAGGAAGAAATTCTCGTACCAGCCTCCGAAATTCCCCTCGTGCAATTCTTGCATTGTCTCTCATTCTGCCATCCTCTTCCGTCTCAACAAAACAGGCGGCGGCTTGCGTACTTAATTCTACATTGCCGATTTTCTCACCAACAGAGAGGCGATCCTAAAAGCAGGCGATAAGAAATCTGACCCAATCACCCTAGGAGATCGAGGCACTCCTGAAGGTTCTGTTCTTTCACATTCGCTTTTTAATATCGCTCTCGTAGACCACCCTCGTCAGCTTAACGCCATTCCCCGTGTTCATCACGGACTGTACACGGATAATGTTTCCAGTTGGACTGACACGGGTTCTTTAAGTAAAATTCCAGATGCCCTTCAAAAAGCCACTGACACTGTAAAACAATGTCAGTGGCCTTCGGTGTTCCGCTCATAATTCTGACCTCATCATTGTACGGAAAAGTCACCCCGCATTCAATAAAGAATCGGTTCAAATTACCCTCGATGGTCAGCTTATACATCCCAGACCTTCACTTAAGATAACTGGTGTTACAATCCAGGTAAATACCCGGAATGATCAGACAGTATTTAAGCTCACCACAATATCCACTCAAGTTGCCCACATGCTTCGCCACATCTCCAGTCGACACCGCGGCATGAAGAAGGAAGAACTTCTCCGCCTTCTCCGCGTCTTCCTCTTATATCACGGGTCAGCTACATCGCCCCCTACCTAACTCACAGCAAAAGTGACACGGAAGCCATTGATCGCCTCATCCGCAAAGCTATAAAGAAAGCTCTTAATCATCATATGTCCACGGCGACAACTAAACTGCTCCAATTAGGCATTCACAACTCGGTCATGGAACTCATCGAAGGGCATCTTTCCAGTCAACGACCCCGCCTAACTCAAACACCAACAGGACTGGCACTTTTACAGGACCTCAAAATGTCAACTCCTCAGACCACGGACAGAAAACGTCTTCCCCATACTTGGCGCCAATTCCTTCGTGTCCGCCCTCTTCCCAAAAATATGCACCCCACTTTGCACTCCGGTCGTCGACACGCCCGTAGCCAAGCTCAATAACAAATCTACGGAAACAATCCCAATGTTTTGTACACAGTTGCCAGCTCTTAATCCAACCTGTCGCATCACTTAGCCATAGCAACAACTAAAGACAAGATCATCACCTGCGCCTCAATCAACACCACATCTATCTGGGCCGCGGTAGAATTTGCTGTGGCCCTCGCCATCACTCAAACACCCGTAACGATTCTAATTAAGGTCTGTCAAGCCGTCTGTTGCCGCTTTTTATCAGGTTACGTGGCCTCAACTACGTGGAACCTCCTAGCTCAACATGCCCCCAAAAGGAAGATCCACATTGTGTGGACCCCGGGACACTCCTCACTAACGGGCAATGATTTTGCCCATGGACAAGCCTGCGAACTCTCCTCCCAGGCCACTGAGGAAACGCCAAGTCTCGTTCTCCTGCTGACATTTCAAGACATCACTCAACATTACCGCACATCAAGACAACATTTTCTCCTCCTCAGCCGCAGCTTAGTAAAACAGAAGTAATACCCCGGAGGCTTCAAACAAACACCTTTCATCACCCAACTTGGCTACATCTGATGTACCCTACCCAATACCCTGCCACATGTAAATTGTGCCCTAACCCATGTACCCTCATACACAGGATCTTGGGGTGCGCACACAAGCCAGCCCTCCCACTTTTACCCATTTCCTTTCCCCTCCCTGAGCTGTGGGAGAACCTGACGACCAGTGCCGGCTTTGATGCAGAGCAACTCCTCGTGTTCCAGGCTGGGGCAGGAAGGTCGTCCCGTGTTCTTCTGGACTAAGAGCCACTCCCACATCACTAGGCTCACAATAAAGTTTTTCCTCGTTTTTCTCCACTTCTCCACCTCCTCAAAATCAGTAATGTTGTTGTCTTTGTTCTTTTACTTTGGAAAAAATAGTGGTTGATCCCTCTTTCATAGGAATCGGGCAAACACGAAAGTGAAAGGTGCCTACACAGGAGCAGCTGAATGTTAAAGGAACCTCCTTGATGTGGAAGGGATCGCGACCCTGACCCCGCCAGACAAAGTGACGCCGACACGAAAGAAACAAACAATAACCGGTTTATTTCAGGACAACAAAACCAAAGATGTCATGTACAGAAACAGCAGCTTGAAACCCATTACGGTCATTCGAACAACGCGACAGAGGAGGGTGCCTCAATTCACACGCGTCCACCATACACGAAGGCGCTGGCATCGAGGCGCCAACTTTTGTCGCTCTTTAGCGTCATGATGGGCTACTTCTCTTCGCCTCTGCTAGGCGGCAGCACCGTCTGAATGACTCGTAGCAATACTGCCTGTATAAACATTGCCTAACGCGTCGCCCGCTTTTCAATGGGAGCGGTAGGGACGCTTAGTTCTGGCAGTCATCCGCTATGTGGCGGGCGCCGGCGGACGTCCCACCTTACATCACTGCTCGCGAGTGGCGAACGCCGCATCCGCTGCTACAAACGTGTGTCTGTTAGCTTGCCTGTAGGGTTTCAAAAGCTGTTTCTCTCACATCTTAGCCGCAACGGGGCGCTAGTTGGGGGGCACACTGGGGATCTCGTTTCACGTGTCGCTCGCTTCATACCTGCTGCATTTTTGTAATGTTGATTGAAGGAAGCTGAAGTGAAATCGTGTAAGAACATATTGATTGACAGGTAGGCAAATAGGAAACAGAAAAACTATTTTCGGATGTTGCAGCAATTATTTTACTGATATTTTTCTCTCTGGAGGATTTGGTGAAGGAAAAATTATCTGCACATCTTTTGTTCCAGCTCTCACTTCCTCCATTACTTTCCAAAAACATATCACGTGCTCGTAATTTTCAGACCATTATAGAAAACAAAAGGATAAGCAGCTGAGGGTCTAGCGACACTGTCTCGTCGCTTCTACAGTACAGTTCTCAATTTTAGAACTCCGTACCGGTGGGGAGTGCGAACAGCGTGAACAATACAAGGCCGAAATGTGGAGGGAACATAGGGGGATTTTGCGGCACGTGATTCAAGTAGGTAAACGTGCAAAGCCGGCACCAGCCTGAGGCAGCACAAGTGATTTTGCTTCCCCGGCACGTAGTCGCCGCAATTTTGTGTGGCTAAATAAAGTTGTTCTCTCTCTCTCTCTCCCCCGTACTGTCACCCACCAATTGAGACTGCAGAGCCCCACACCCCTACTGAAGAAGCCCTACATCGCCCTGCACCCTTTAGTTATTGGCCCCATGTCGGGACCTACGCTAAAAAATGACTATTTTGTGATCCTAACGCCAATTTAAGCGTAGTTTTTATTTGTTTGCTTTAGTACTTTTACAGCGAAGATGTGTATGTTTCGGTTTTACAATAAAGCGTGCGTGGACAAATCGGCGTGAAACGGAAATTTTTCGTCCATAGAGCTAGGTTTTTGTGTTGCCTTCTTGAAAGACTCCTGGAGTTATGTTTTGGCCTGTGTTTCTGCCCTAGAGAGGTGTCCTCCTTGAAGGCTTCCCAAACAACGTTTCGCTGTGGGTTTTTACCACCAAGCACCCGCACATCACCGGACGCTCATTCATGCGTGCACGAGGAACTGGAGGAGGGGGAAACAGGGGGTTGGGGGGGGGGCTGCACACACGCAGCCGACTTCACGTTCGCACCGTTTCAGAACCCTTCTGATCGAAGGATTACTAGAAGACAGGAAGACAGCTGTAATTCTTGTCCAATCTGGGCAATCATGAAACACAATACGTTGTTATAGTTGAACCACCTTATAACGAAAGCCTATTTAGGGAATTACCCTCTATAACAAACCAGATACAAACTTTGGTTGGTCACACTTCATTTCAGTGACACCTATTCTTTTTAAAACGAAACCGAAACCACGATAAAAGCGCGCTATTGGTCGTAACGAAGAAATATTTGGTTCGCGGAGGCTCAGAAGCTACTTGGAAAAACTCCCTACGTCTAAAACGGCAGAAGGAAAGGATCTTACGTGTGAACAGTGTGAAAACTTCGTGCTGCTCAGGAATACGCAAAACCACCAGATGAAGATCCCATACTTAATCAAATAAAAACGAATGCAGACCTCTTTTGTCAAAAAAGCTTCGTTGGGTTGTATTATCACGTTAACATGTTCGGTTCATTTATTTTAAAAGCCCCAAGGAGAGAGCTAAAGATTACCACGTCTATAGTGGATTTGAAGCCTAGAATAATGCGGTTCTGTATCTGGAATTTTTGGCGATCCAGAGAGCTGATTTGTTGGAGCAATTTTTACCGCTAATAGTTCAACAAATATCGGATACAAAAATCAATTGGCTTCCCCGATAATACTTCGTTATATCGAGGTTCGACTGTATATGGCAATTACCTGCTAAGTTGACTCTAACCATACCCCGAGTTTGATTTAATTTTTTTTATCACGTAATTCACAGTTGGTAACTGCGCAGTTTGGAAATATTGGGAAATATTCGTCTGCTGTCAATATACATGTGCTCCTACGGGAGAAAAATCGGCATCCCCCTGTTTTCCCGCTGCAACGAAATTGGAGCCCTTACAAGTTTCATTCTGCTCATTTACTTGGAAGTATGCTCAATCCCCAATTACAAGTAAGCGTGGCTTGTTTGGTCCACTCCTTTGGCTGTTGCCAGCGTCGTTGGTCATCTTTCTGCACAGAGTAGGACGCTGAATTTTTTATTCATTCACCGTCGGCTTCCGAATCACGGACTGAATCTCTCCCACGTTAACTATTGGTCAGATACTAATTGCGTGAAGTCATCCGAACCTCTATACAAGTGACAGTTGCAGAGCTTAGTGACGCCGATAGCCCTTCATTGTGATCATGGAGGGCAGCTTTGTTGCGGATCCTATTGATTGATTGCGGGTTTGAACGCGCAGACGCAACGCAGGCGATAAGGCCCGCCGTAGTGGAGGGCCCCGGATTAACTCATTTTGGCCCCGTAGCGATCACTCACGTGCGACGAAACATAAAACACACGGTGGTTATTCCTTTCCGCCTCCATCATGAAAGCGGCCGCCGCGGCCGGGCATGGAACCCGCGTCCTCGTGCTGAGCAGCACAACGGCTCAGACAGTGATCCACCGCCGCGGTTTTGTTGCGGATCCCTAGCTCTCTGCGCGCATCCTGCCGCTCGCAGTCTATCGTTTTCTAGTGGGTCAGCGTTTCTATCGCTCTATGTACGACGAAAGAATATATTTACACCATGTTCTCTGTGCAGAAACACAATTCTGCAGCCAAAGTTGGCGTTGCAGCCCGTTAGATTGAAGAATAATTTCATATTTTACCGGTTTAATTGGCTTAGAATTTAAAGTTCAAAAAGAAAACCCAAAATCGCCCTACGCCTGTCGGAAAAATAGCTTAACGGCCCTACGACGAGAGAAAAATTGCTGAAACGCGCTATATGTAGGGCGGAAACCCTACAGTTGGCAACACAGCCTAAACCCCTGGCAAAGGCGGTTTTATCAGCGACAGACCAAGACAGACAGGCATGATGCACACTGACGTATTTAATAAACTCTATTGAAGTAAAGATGGAGGAAAGCGGGAAGGGGAGGAAAGGATGGGAGAATCATAGGTGGAACCCTTTGTCCAGGGGTCCAGTGGTTTCTGCTCCCGTCTTCGCCCGGCTGATTAGGTCCTTTTGGATCTGTAAGTCGGGGCTGACGAGGGCGACCTGATTTACGTGACGTCAGTGGCGTTGATGTTCGGCCCCTGCCCAGAGGTGTGGGCAGGCCCACGTGGCATGGAAGAGTCTCTCCTCATAGCCTGCAGTCTTCTGTGTAGTCGGCTTCTCGTTGTTTGAGAATCTTCGCCCAGCGAGGTTTATGTATGAAGGTATTTGTTTGAATCTTACGTAGCATCTGGTCTTCACTTGCCGTTAGTTCACGGGATTGGATATGTAGCCCACTCTTTTCTGGAATTTTGTAGGTATTCACTGTACGTAGTGGTGCTAGGGTATCGTAAGGCGTCAGTAACAGGAGGGGTGGTGAGGGAAGTCGCACGCTCTCGCCTGTTCGCCACATTGCTACCCGGCAGTCCCTCGTGTCCGGGGGTCCACGTAATGTTGTGAACTTTCTGGAGTGATTCCGGAAATTTCTTCTAAGTGCAAGGGGTATTCTTCCTGCCGCTAGCATTCGCACGTCCTCTTGCGAATCGGTGATGACATTTAGGCCGCGGCCTTTTTGTTTTCCCTTGCGAATCCCGAGAAGAAGGGTGCCGGTCTCCGCGTGCTATGTGGTGGTGTTTCGCATGGTGATGCAGTCTATGATGTCCCGTTCACGGGTGGTCACCACTAATGCCGCCGTTTCTTCGTCATACTTCGCGGCATCGATGTACACCGTATTATTATCGTGATGTTCGTGAGCTATTTTATCCCTTTATGGCACTGTTCGAGGTTTTGAATGGGGTCGTTGGTTGGTTCGATGGCTTCCTTTTGTCGGAATTTTCTCCAGTCGGTGAGTCGCGCCTGCCCCACGAGTTTACTGAGCGAAGATGGTTGAACTGCAATCCGTATGACGCAGTGGTCGCTGCTTAATGTTTTCATGGTGTTTTTTCAGAAGATGCTCCGGTCAGATTCCCACGTGAGAGCTAGGTCGGGGCAAGTGTCGCGTTCCCCCTTCTGCCATAGCGCGTGGATTTATTAAAGAATTGGAACCCAAAGTATTCCGTTGCTGCAATGAGCTTGTTTCCTTTCTTTGAGTCGAAATTGTACGCCCAGTGGGTATGGGGTGCGTTAAAGTCCCCCACTATCACCAGCCTATTCTTCTCAGCCGCGCGAGTCGCTTCCCAGAAGAGGTCATCGAATTCCCCGCGGGTATTTCTTGGGGTCTGTGGACGTAAAGAAGGAATATACTTGGCTTCGAATGGCGATAGGGGAGTAATTCCGTGAGAAGCGCCCATGGGTTCTGTGTGTTCTGTCGGTGTGCGGTGGGTACTATGTCGTTTCTTGTATATGTCGCTACTTTTGTGGTACTGGAGGCCGGTTGGTATCCATGTAGATTCACTGCATGACCCGCATATGGCAATGGATTTGGACGACAAGGAGGCGTAGGAACGACGCCTGGGGAACGCTAGACAAACTGTCAACTATTTTGCATAGCTTCCGAGAAGCGGCGCTGGCTGGCGGACATAAAAGTACGTAGGAAGGCTACGGAGTACGGTAGGAAGGCTACGGATGGAAGGCTACAGTAGGAAGGCTACGGATGGACAAATGTACGCAGGAGACATATTACGGCTGAGAGGAAAGAATGGGTGGAGTGCGCAATCTCAGAAAGCGCCTCCGCAGTGACTAGGTTTATTTTCTCCTTCCGTCGGCCCTCGCAGCATCCTCCGTAGACACAGCCGCCAGCGGTGCCCGAAACTCACCTTACCACACTTAAACTCCTCCACCACCGGAGCTGCAGCCGGCGTTACCGTAATGGCAACTCTTCGCAAAGACAGGCCAATGGGTGCACTAAGGTTTAAAAACAATTTCAAGTCGTAGAACGTCAACCCAAAGTGAATAAAATGCGTCCCAATAAACATTGTCCCTCAAAAGAGCGTCAAAATGTAGAAATTAGCCAATTATTTTTGCAATCTCCTAGTGTCGGGTCAGCGCAACCAATTCGGCATCTTCCACTTTGTATCAACGGGCTTACTTGTTTTTGTTAGAACTGTCCACCTTCGAGGTGCCCCAGTCCACAAACACACTACCTTCTGTTTCCAATTCCCTGACGTCACCTAGGGTCCTCGTGTCAAAATAAGATATCTCTCCCTATAACTGGGAAACGACAAATGGCGGCCGGCGGCCAGGCGGGGCGCTAAAAGATCGCATTCGCGAAACTGTCGCATTAGCGCCGTAACTGAAAAACAACTCGAAGGGCGCGCACTTGCGGCCAGACGTTAAAGGAGCCATGAAGAGAAAACAAAAGTTTGTTTTATTCGAAAGATTAGGTGCTTCATAGTACCCCAAGCGCTTTCCCGGAAGCAAATGATGCTTTATTCACTGAGAAATAAGGCAATTTAAGCCAAAATTTTAAATCTCCCGCTAAAATTGCACATTTGGTGACGTGAGCAATGGCGTCACACGGGCCGGTCCATGAAACAGATACTTAGTATGTCGACTCCATATAGCACCCACACGCGGGGGTCAGCGAGACGGCGCCATTTTAAAAATACTAGTAAAACCTAGTGCACCCGCAGCCCTAGTCATGGAATCGCCTGATCCGGAGAACAAAACTCTCGCCGAGGAGCTCGGGCTTGCATTTAACAACCTCACACCACTTGAACGCTCAATGCTTCTAAGTGCACGAGCGGCAAGAGTTGTGGGATGCGCGGTGTACGGGAAAGCGACCATTCCGCGACTGTCACAACAGACGAACGCCCTGCCGTCGGCACCGCTGCCTCGTCAGCCCCGTCGCGACGGACGAATACAGACTGGTACGTATGTGCCGTATTTTTATTACGGTTAATAATAGTTCAACTTCAGTAGCAGTATCGCTTATGCCAGTTGGCCGGTGTCGTGTATGGAAAGCCGTTCGCGCGAGCTCTCTGCTTCGACCAGAAAGATACGAGCGTCAATGCGCGGTGTTTACGGCATTTTTCCCCCAAGGTCAGAGCGCCTCGAACCCGAAAATTCGTCTGCGCGACGGCGAGATGTCGAGCTCGGCCAGGCGGTAGTTTCGTACGCATTGGCGCACACGCTTGTGTGTTCGTTCGGAACTTCAACCGTTTACTCCACCGTTCTTTGTCATAAAAGGAATGTGCAGTATGTTTCATGGGGATATAGCTCGCTATGCAAACTGTAAGCCCTGCCAAACATGCGTTTGCTTTTGCCGGCCTCCGCCAATCGCAGAGCTTAGCTCATGTGACATCACAGGTTCTGTTGCGGAAAATGAGCTGGTGGGTCGCATGGTCATTTCCTTTTTTCCTAGTTATCTAGCTTATTTGAGCGAAGTTTGCGTTATAAGTGGTGTCGTTATGGTTCTAACGAGGCAATCTTTCGAATGAACCAAACTTGTGTTTTCTCTTCATGGCTCCTTTAAACGTCGCAAGCGTAGATTCCCTCTTCCTTTTTGTCTTTCATGTTGTTTTCTGCTTCATTGCCTTATTGCAGTTAAGTGTATTTTTCTACTTTCTGTTTTATGCGATTTTAAGTGTCGACGAAAATGCTTACAGCCAAAATATCTAGCTGAGAAGAGCATCGTCTGAACCGGGAACGCATAGTTTACCGCAGTAGAGATTGCCACCAGGTCGACCCGATGAAATCGCTGTCACAACAAGAAGAAGAGGAACAGGAAGAAGGAGAGCGGACCTACATTTAAGCAGGTCAGGATTGGTATTAACAGGTGCGTGCTTGCTTTGTAATCAACCCGAATGATTAGAACACTATTTGTTTGAATGCCGCCGTTTCACACAGCAAATAAAACGTTACCTTACTCTGTCGTTCGAGTGCCTTAGAGGTGGACTAAAAACTTCCGTTCTTTTTCCATTTGGTGCTAGCTGCCTTGGCAAAGCAAGCGAATACATTTACTTCCTCCTTCACGAATTCATCACGGCTTTTGGATGACTCATATGCTAGCGGATTCGTCCAATCATTTATCTGGCCCCGCCCCTAAGGGGTGTAGTTTTTTATCATTATATTGCAATTCTAACGAACAGTTTTGAAATTATCAGATAAACCTCAAGCCTTGGCCAATCCCCCTCAGTACGCACGTGCCATTACAAATGAAGAAGAAGAAGAAGAAGGAAATAAGAAGAAGAAGAAGGACTGTTTGGACCCCTGAGAAAGCATGCAGTGATGGGGAACTTCTTGCGCAAGGACGTGGTTGATTCCTGGACCGGCATGACTTCACGCGAGAAGAGACTCGTCCTCGACAGTTGGCGCAGGTTCTGCCGCCAGAACCCGGACTACAGCGTGATCCTCTTCATGGGGATGTTCACCAGGCATCCCGAGTACCAGAAGCTCTTCAGGCCTTTCAGGAAGGTACATCGGGAGGCGCTCCCCAGCAACGCGAAGTTCCGGGCGCACGCATGCGCCGTGGGCCATCAGCTGTCCGCCATCGTTGAGAGCCTGGACGAGCCCGAGGTGGCTGTCGAGCTGATCCGCAAGAACGCCGCCGATCACACGAAGCGCGCACGCGTGAGACCCGCCAACTTCGAGGGCCTCTTCTCGGCCGTCCTCGCCGAGATGGAGGCCAAGAGCAAGCCGGTCATGACTCCAGCTGTCGTAGCCGCCTGGGAAAAGCTCTTTCGGGTGAGAAATCGTTTTGTTTTTTTCGCACAGTGAGAATAGCTTTAATGGCTGCGTCTAATCTCACGGCAGCCGTGAGAATTACCTCCGGGCAATTCTCACGGCACTTACCATAACAGCTGGCTGGCCTAAAATTTGCTTTATAATATTGCGCACCAACGTAACCTAACATAGCAGAGCCTCAATGAACGTAGCGTAACCTAACCGAACGCGTCATAACCAACCCAAATCCAGCTAAACTGCAACAAACCTAATCCAAGCCAACCCAACGACACAGAACGCAACCTATATTAAACGTAATTTAACCAATTCTAGAAGTCCTGTACGACGATCTCTTGATATAGTAAAAACCAGAGTAAAAAAGCATTAACAAAATCACAATGACCGAGAAATTCTCAAAGCCGAACAAAGAACATCGCATTGCTGGACTCGAACCTGAGCCTTTTCGTTTGAAATTATATACTATACCACAGCACTAGAGTGACAGCTGCAAACATTTCTTTGTAGGGAATATTTATCCTGTAGAATCTCGGCGTAGCGTGCTTAGCCAATGAGAGGCGACTGCCATGAGAAATTTCGGACGGTATTTCTGACGGTCGCCGGGATAATAGACACTACCTAGTTTAATCGCGATGGGTTTGTTCTGCTGCCATGGGTGGTAAAAAAGACTGAGGAATTTTCGACGAAGTTTGAACTGAATGGCTGTTAAAAGTGGACGGTCATTGTAACTGTCTGTTTACAGATAGCGCAAGCAAAGGCCGCCTTAATTTGGTCGTCTGGCTGAGGTTGCTCTTTATGGCGGCCACTCTAAAATCGTTGCCGAAGGCTAAACAATTACCTTTTGCCATGAATTGATATTTTAAATCCAAATGTTTGTCGCCGTATAGGCCGTTTATAATTTTTCTTGCCAACAGAAAGGGAAACGGGGCAGCATTAGATATTGAGGTAAGGAATTACTAGGACAGCCAAGCATTTCATAAGTTGCCGGAAATCAGCAACGATTCATTTGCAATTGCCGAAGACACCATCCCCATCAGCCTTTCCCCTTTGCCACTTTCCCTTCTTCGCTGCAGTACTGTAAAAAGGTAACCTTTTTCGCAACGCCGAGCAAAGAGGACACATAATGGGACCATACATTGCTGCTCAAATGAGCGCTTTTTGAGTACTTAGCATGCCGAAATTAGACGTAGGCTTCGCTGACTGTCCCTAAGAAGTGTTTCGAAGCGTGGAACGCCACCATGGTGGAATAATTCGGCAGCTCTCTTGAGCGAATTCACCAGGCGTTTTTCGTCCAAGAAAATAAACAATCAAACCTTACATTTTTGTAAGAATGTTTCGTACCCTCTTCGCGCATCCTGTGAAGTCGTGTTACCTGGAAATTCCTCTAGATAACGCTTGTTTTCTCGTTGTTGGGGCGGGGGGGGGGGGGGGGGGGGGGCTGAGGAAATGTATCACGTTCTGTGATGGTAATATAAACGTTTGATATCATCTCTCGTATTTTTTGACGCAATCACTAGGACTCATTATTTTCAGTAATCGGCATGTATGTCTAGCACAATAACTAGAACAAAAACGGCTTGTTTTCTAAACGAACAGCTTTTGTATGGTTCATGATCGCGGGTCTTTCAAAAAAGCTGTATAATAATGAAGAGAGCGTAAACGCTGATTCTCATTCGAATAAAATGCCCTCGGAAACAGCGACAAAAGAAGAAGTGGTTTCAATCCGCGCTGCGCAAGTGGTTGGAAAGCAAAGCTTTAGACGTCCACCACAACGATTGCCCATGCGATGTCACTTGAATTCACACACGTGGCTCTACAAAGTGTGAAACCAGAGATTCTGCCAGCCGTTACCTGAAATTCACGGGGGCGGCGCCGTGAACGCATCAGCAGCTTTGCCACGGCCGGGCTAGAGCGGCGGACGACACCACCGATGTAGGCCGGCCGTGAGTCGGGAGAAAGAAAACGGAGAGAAGCGTCTTTCGAGGGGTGAGACAGCGGAACCTAGCCATCGTGATGGGCTACCTTGGGGCTACACCACCGCGCGACCCAAGCGCAGACACCGAAACAAATAGGCATGTGAGCTTAGTGATTCACATTTATACCGATTTAAACTAGTTATTTTAGTAAGTTCGAGAACTGCGACAAAGCTGAGGCAACTTTTATAATCGCTATTTATCAGAACCAGTTGCTGCTTTCGCCTTTTGTAATACCTGTTAAACCACAACCGGATTGGTATTCACCAATTTAGAAAATGGAGTCCCGTTCGAGGCAAGTAGTGCGCAAAAGGTAGCGTTTCTCTAGCGGAAAGATGTCTAAATGTGATCTCTAAATTTTGTTTTGCCGCCCTGCAAAGCAATCATTAACGTATGTTTGGCGTACGACCACTTAATTCGGTCGGGTACGGGTTACGCTGGAGGTGCAGTCGAACACGTTAATCAAGCCATGCGAAGGCACCGCGCAATCGATGTAAAGCTGCACCAAAACAGGCCCAAAACAGCCGTCGCTAAAGCAAACGACAAAGCCGCACCGCCGACGCCGCCGCCATTTCTAGTGTGCTCCGTGAGTGAAACCCTCCCCCCCTTTCCCCCCTACCGCCTCCGCCGCGTTGGTAGTTTGTTGTCCCGCACGCTATGAAAGAACCGTTCGCTGGTAGAGCTAGAAAGCTTTACTTTAAAATTGTCACACGCCAGTTGAGATCAGCGCAGATATTGACCGATGAAAGCTTCGCCTTACGTCGCATTCCACCTCTGCGTGGGATCCACCAGATTTTGTTTGCGCCATTATCTACCTCCTATCCATGTCATTTTAGCCTATAATCGTTGATTTTTTTGTGGTTCTCGCAAAACCTTCCTCAGTCGTTTTTTTTATTTATTAAAAATTGCGACACTCGGAAACATAACTGAGTTTTGCAACAATTGTGATTAACGCTTCTTAACGCTGACACGCTTCCAGTGCCCGTATTGGGTAGGGTGTTTACGATGTGTCATCTTTGTCCATACACACTTATAGCAAGGGACCTTCTTTCAAAGGAACGTTTTGCGTGACCTGAAAGGTGCTTCCAAAAACTGACGCTATCGAATTTCCGCTGAAAAACCTCCCCCAAATTCACCATGTTCCTAAGCAAAAACTGAACCGTGTTGTGACATTCATTTCCAGAGAATCAACATAATCACACGGTCCGTCTACGACCAGGCGGATGCTACGGCTTCGGGTTCGGCGACGGTACAAAGCGGCACCCCTTCTTTGCATGAGGAGCACCCGGCCCAGGCCAGGGACGCCGCTCACAGTGAGGCTGGCGCAAAGCTCTTCGACGCCGAAGAAGACAGCACAAAAGGCAGCACAAAATCCGAGACGCCTTTGAAACACAAGAGCTCGTCACTCGTGGAGACGTCGCCGGCGATACGTAGTGTCATCCCAAGTCCAGAGATGACCAGCACGTCGGCACGTCCCCCCACGACTTCTACCGAAGCGATGAAGAGAGACTGACCCAACTACGGAATAATTAGCGGCAACTTTTGCTTCAGTCTAGCGAAACCTGATCGTTAATTCTTGTCGATTATTTTTGCTCGTGATTCTCTCCAATAACGAGCGAGTGTTCCTCCCTGGTTTTTTCAGCTCTGTGGTGATTCATTCAGTGGCACGCGTCTTGGGAAGGCATTTCTAAACAGCAACTGATTTGAACCCTTACGGGTCATATGACTCCCTGAAAAGTGACGTTCAATGACCTTGCGGTTGGCAGGAATGGTTGTAAAAACTGGATGAAAGGTTGTCACTTCACACGGGGAAATCCAAAACGCAGAAAAACCTATCAGCCGTACATAACAGATTATGATGATTACCGAAGTAATTACAAATAGTGATTATTGGTCACTTTGATTAGTTTGGATTGATTTGGTGTCACACGAATTAAGGTAGATGATACCTGGATGAAATATGAAGTTTTCACATGAGTTAGGTTGGAGAAATGGCTGGTAGGTGATCGATAGTAAGAATATATAATGTCAAAAAGAAGTAGATAAGTTTGGAGTTAGGTAGGTGAAAACATGGAATAACATAGGTTGACGTGCAGTGAAATTGATTAACGTGTATTGTGATTCATTAAGGGTGCTCAACGAGGATCAAGGATAGTGAAATAGCGTGACAGCTGTTTGAACTGGTGGCCGTTTATGGAAAAGGTACCCATCACAATTGGACACCATGCTTTCAGTTTCAAAGCGGCTAAGGAAAGTTAGGCATCCCTATAATTGTTATTAACTGAATGCCACGCCGTGAGAATATATTGATTAGAACGAAAATCAATATAAGCACTCAAAATTCTCCGAGTACCCGAACTCCCCCTCGGCCACAGCGTGCGTAACAGGGGTCTACACCATGCAGCAACCAAGCTGCCCATGCCGCGGCTTGAGATCGTCTACACCGGGAAGTTCGCCCCCGCCATATCCCCGACAAGTCATGTTTTTAGATGCGAAGCATCTGATGCTCGGGGCTGTGTCCCTCCCTCCCTCGTCGTTGTCCGCCGTCCGCACCCCCACTGCGCATGCCTGGCCAGGCACCGCTGATGATGATTGTGGCAGGATGCCCCTAGGCATTGACCAACCAAACAATCCTTCACGAGATAGCTTTGAGTTCAACCACCATCGTCATCTTCCCGTAGGGGAACCCTGAGTAGTTTGCGAGGAATTCCTCCTCTCCTCTCCGGCATTCCTCCTCTCCTCTCCGAAGCTCCTCTCCTCTACGGGATTGCGGAACGAATGGCAACATATGCGGCTCCACGCGCGATAATACGAAGCAGCTTAGGGTTAGAGACACGACGGTAGCCGCTGCATACTCCGCTGGGGGCGCCACTGTAGCTCCGCGACGTAAACGACGCGCGCGTGCTCTCCGCTCCCCTCATTCTTCTCCCGCAACGCCGCGATCGAACTGAAAACTAATGGGAACTTGAGACGACCCCATGGCTGCTTCGCATACTACTCAGGGTTCCCCTACAGGAAGGTCGTGAGATATTTTTTTTCTCACCCACTGTTTCCCTACTCGCCTGCCTATACACACATTCTCGCCCACTGTCGAAAATCTCATCAAAAATTTCCACCGCGCATGAGCAATTCTCCCGACACTAAGTAACCACACTCCGAAGTCACACCAGAAGATACGCTCACAACAAACTACTTTAGACCGCGTGACCCACAAAATACAAAGCTATACTTGAACGCTACGCTTAATCATTGATTGATTGATTGTGGGGTTTAACGCGCCGACGCAACCAAGGCGATGAGGCGCGCCGTAGTGGAGGGCTCCGGATTAATTTTGACCACCTGGGGATCTTTATCGTGCGCCGAAATCTCGTACACACGGGCGTTTTTGCTTTTCGCCTCCATCAGAAAAGCGGCCGCCGCGGCCGGGAATCGAACCCGCGACCTTGTGCTCAGCAGCGCAACGCCTTAGCCACTGAGCCACCGCGGCGGGTTACGCTTAATCAGGAACTTTACCTAACATAATTGCATGCCCCACACGCCAACTTTCCCCCACTCCCCAACGCCACACCACACGCATGGGTGGAGCTTCTGATGAGCTTGGACCTAGCCGTCCAGCCTGTGCTGGTGGAGAGGGTGATTTTGCTACCAGCACCAAGCTTTCCTGGACTGAGGACGCCTCTCCCTGGACCGCACCAGAAGATCTCGCTTCCTGCTGCCTAAGTGGTAGTCGTCGGAGCAGTAGTAGAGAACACTTTAATCTGAGTATTCAGCTCTCGGAGGGCGGTGCCTTTAGTCCACCCCCGCTGCTGCTGCAAGGCCGTCTTGCCCGGTCGATCAGTCAATTCCGGTCATCCAGGGCTGCGCTGGAACCAGAGGATTCTTTTTTTTGCGAGAGTTTGCCTTACGGCATAGCAGTCATATATACAACATTACATTGGTTTCACGCAGAAACGTCAACAGAGACCGGTACTGAGGGCCCCATATCCACCGCTGTAGATCAGGGGGTCTCCCAGGATGGAGCCCTGTGCCCCGGAGGTGTTGCAGGCGAGAGGTTTGAAGGGCAGGGCAGGTCCATAGAAGGTGGCTCGTGTCGGCTTCGGACGCAGGGACCGTACAAAAGGGACAGGTGTCCGCAAACGGTGAATGATAGCAGGCAGGCCAAGCGTGGGTCACTGCTGGGGATAAGGCCACCCCAACTCGAAGCCTCCGCAGCAGGACCTCCTCCCAGCGAGCGAGCCCACTGGGGAGGTCGGTTCCACGAGGTAGAAGTAAAGCACGCGTGGCGCGGCGGAGGTTCTTCTTTTCCACCAGCAGTTCTTCTAGAGTGGACACCGGAAGAAGTGGCAGCGGCCTTTGTAGGTCTATACGGCGACAGGCGCGATCCGCCGCTATGTGGGCAGGAAGCATGTCCCGGCGAACCCACAATACACGCACAGGGCATGGGTATGTGTCCAGGATCGCGTGAATTCGTGCCGACATGCTGGTGCTACGCGCAACGCGACGTAGATCACGTATCGCCGTCGTTGAGTCCGAAGCGGAGGAAGAGGGGTTGGGCATGGGATATTGGCCAGGGGTTTGGGGCCTTCCCCTGTGAAATGTTAAGGATTTGGGTGTCCTCCACAGAATGGGCATCGGTGGACAGAAGGACAGAAGGTGTGCCGGAGAAAGAGGCTAAGAAACGTGTTTAGAGCTGGTGCCATGCAGTGGCTTCTTCCCATGCTGGTTTAGAAAAAAATAGGTGACTTGTGGAAGTATTTGTAATGTTGCATGTTGCAGCTTATGTGTGTATGCGAGTAGGGTGCTATCGGCCTTGTCAGAGTTGGGTTGGCCTCCGCTGGTGCCAAGAGGGTGAGGCTCCTCGCTATCGCATCAATGCACTCATTCCCAGAGAGTGGCCCCTGCCCAGGTGTCCAGAGAAAAGTACTGGTGAAATATGTTAGTCCCTTTCCAGGATGGGATGTGTGCTCCTCACGAAAGATGTGGCGGGCTTCTTGCTACTACGATGGATTGTTAAATTCGATAGTCTTTGTCGGGTTACTTAAAACCAAAAATTTTGGCGTGTCTGTCTGTCTGTCTGTCTGTCTGTCTCCTATTGGCTGTTTGTCTGCTGCTCTATTCATCTGCCGAGCCAAAATTTGAAGGAATTCTTGACCGAGAAGCTTTATAGCTGAAACCATTGCGAACCCTTACATCGTCGTACTTCGTACTTATCAGCATTGTTCAGCAAGAAGAAAATATTAGGCGTATTTTAGGCAAAACATCAATGCTTGATTGGTACTCTCAGGGTTCTTTTATTTGAACATAAATGTGTGCTGTATAGCAATAGCAAAAAGTAGGAGTATAAAACATTTTCAACCAAAAATAGAAGAGCTCACGCGAGCCCGGGCATTGTGGCAGTGCACCAAATTCAACCGTAACCGAAAATTCCAGTTGGTGGCGATAGCGGTGGAACGCGTGCAGGAAACTTGAATTAAATTTAGCGAAGCTCCTCCATGTTTCTCGCGGGAGGTTCGAAAGGGAGAGGAAGAGCATGAGAGCTAGGAGGAGGAGAGAGGAGACGGAAGTTACGTGAACGAGGCGGCCAAATGGTACTATTTTTCGCCGACATTTGCAGCGAAGTGAGCAGAGACACCGGCATTTTTTATTGGGTTTCCTGAAGGGCGAGTGCTGACGCGAGGGCTATTGCACACTTCCTCTTACGTTATGTTACCTTTGCGTGCGTGGCTGGGGTTATTGCGCCACCCCTCCAGTCGGCTACACTACCACCTTTGCGTTTAGAGCTGTGTAGTCTGCAGAATCCATACAGAGAATGTCGGGTTCATGGCCAGATATTCGATGGCGGAGTGTATACCCCGCACCCCGCGCCTTCCGGTATGGCAGGGGACTACAGCGCAGCTTGCACACGGACGCAAGGAAGGAGAACTAGACACACACGTGTGCTGTCTAGTTCTCCTCCCTTGTGTCCGTGTGCAAGCTGCGCTGTAGTCCCCTATCATGTTCTACCACCAAGCCCAAATAGCCAGTTTTGTGCGTTCAGGTATGGTGTTTTGGGTGAACATTCTTGGGAATGGTTGCTGTTAACGGAAGAACGACCGAAGCGACACCGAAGCCATGGCTGTCCTTAGCGGCGATCACCACATTACTGACACGGTCTATCTACATGACGATGATGATGATTACTGACGCATACCCTTAGGAAGATTCAACACACTCCCGCGCGCGCAAAGTTCACATCTGCTATTAAAAGGTACAAGCGCCGTCCTTCAATTTTCTGGCACAAGCGTTGCAGCGCGAACCGATCCTTTCCTGCGTCCTAACACGTTCCTTACGGACGATGCTTGCGCAAAGAGCCCCATTGAGTGGCACCTTGAACTCCTCATTCCGTTGCGAGCTGATGCACCGCTCCTGGTTCGTTTCGATGTCGCCTACGCTGATTTGCTGCCCAGCATTGAACGCAGATTCTTCACCCTTCGGTTGAAACCACGCGGGTCAGTTCTTCCTGAGCCTCGTGACAGCGCTGCTTTTCTTGGCGACCCGTGGCCTCCGCTCTGGCGTCCTTTTCAAGGGCTGTCGCATCTCTCTCACCCCCGCGAGAAAATCTCTGCGAAGATGAATAAGCCCACAATCCTAACAGGTTGGCTTCCGGTCCATAAGGTCAATCCTGAAGGAGCTGTCGGGAGATGCTGTCGTCTTGTGTCTCCAGCGGTGCATGAGCCGTCGTGCAGCTTTAAGCACAGCCTGGCGTCGCCAAGGCGAAGTGGACGTCAACAAATCCCTGTGCCCAGCCTTTTGAATAGCTTGAAATTCCACAGTCTTGTAGCCATTTCCCGAATGGCGTTGTCGCGCAACTTCCAGTGCCTTGTTGGTGCGGTGGCTCGTGCGAAGACAGCCGAGCCGTGTTCTTAGAAAAGTCTTGTAACTTCTTCGGGTGAATCTTTCGGTAGTTTCGTCTGTTGACGAGCTCTTTTTGGTGCTCGTTTTCGGCTCACTGTATGGTTCTCGTGGTTCTCGACCAGTCCTCTGGATCTCGTCGCAGTTCAGAGAAGTAAACACAAGTGGGGCAGATTTTCTATCTCCACGAATACGGAAGCACTTAAATCTGTGTTCGGGTGAAACCTCCCGGTGGACTGAGATTGGTGCTAGTCGGCCTTTACGAAGGTCCGGTAACGATTCACTTTTTATGAAGTCTGGTGGAAAGACGTACTCGAACTCAAAATCAAACCGTGGTGGCTCTATCCTTTCGTTCACGTCCTTAAATTGAAGTGTTTCGTCGTCTGCTTGAACGGAATCTACTAAGTCGCCGTTGTCTGCGGCCCGCGTGGCCTCGCGTTCGTCACGCTTAGTTTTCTCCAGGACACTCGAAGCGAACTCGGTGCTGGCTCCCACCTGCATGTCTTTCCGCTGAGGATCATCTTTGGCATGTTGGAACCTTGAATCGTGCATTGCAACAATGGCTTGTTCCTGCACGGCTACTTGCGAGACGTTTCCGGACAAATTAGTCTTGACTATCTTCTCTTGTTGTCCTTGTGGCAATAACCTCTTCTCCGCGTCCCGCGTCACGTTAAGCGAACTTCCACAGTTGCATCACCATCGTGGAGTTGTTGTACTCCGACGAACCTGCTGGCCTCACGCTACCCCGAGTCGATGCTCTGTACGTTATGTGCAAAACGCGGTGTGCACTCTCCCTTCGTTTTCTCGGCGTGATAGACGTGGACGACCGCGTATTTGTCAACTCTATCTCAGACAAATCCTTGTGTTCGCGCGTAGTCTTCTTGCAAATGCTCCCAAGCCTCTGCATTTCACGCGGCTCAACCTTAAATGTTGGGACCTGGAATGATGGCAAGGTAACCTTCAAGGTCGATGTAAGTGAGCGCAACGCCGTTGAACGCAGTAGTCCATGGGCAAGGGCAAATTGGTGTGCCTGACGTGCCGTTGGTAGTGGCTGTCATGCAGGGCGCCTTGCGAGAGTTCAAAGCAGAGCTCAGACGGTTAATGGTACAATCTATGGTTTCGCGATGAGCCAATGCGTCACAGTAATATCCCTCAACCTCATCATCGTCCAGAAGCTGTACAATTTTCTCTTCAACTTCATAAAGTGCAGTGTCCTTACTTTCCAGGAGGTCAATGGCCTCTTGAAGGTCGTGAGGAGTCGCTGAGACGGCTTCAATAAGATCCGTTACTGCCTTTAGTAGTCTACTGCTTGCGTCGCGAAGGATACGTTGATGACGGCGCAGCTTATCGATCGCACGCATTCGGTCGGTCGTCATTACGTGATTAGGGCCAGCCATGCTGACCTCCGGCTGAGGGCGGGGCTAAGCAGCGTAGTAGCAGTCAAAGGAGTGGGGTTCTACGAACCTCAAGCCGGAAGGGACGTCGGTGGTCTCCTTCGCCGGAAGTTTTCATTCTCCCGGGCTTAACGGCACCAAAATGTTAACGGAAGAACGACCGAAGCGAGACCGAAGCCATGGCTGCCATTAGCGTGGATCACCACTTTACTGACACGGTCTATCTACATGATGATGATGATGATTACTGACGCATACCCATCGGGAGATTCAACAGTTGCTACTGCTTTCTTCGCGCTGATTCCCGGTGCTAGTTGTAAAGGCTTGCGAGGTGGAAATTCCGAAGTGGATTACTGTAGTTGGCTGAGTTTATTCAGCACTCAGTCACATGCTGGGCGGATCGTCCCTTTCTAAGGAAGGCATTGTGGTAAGGCGAGCAAGGGTAGCGCGTTTGCTCAATAGCGTGGTCCCAAAGAAATCTGCCCTCTTCAATTGTGCGTGATGCACATATATAATTGCGTGCTTGTGGTTTACTTGTCCTAGCTGCACCGCTTTAACCAAACAAAGATTTGTCACACGAACAATGATTTTCTAACGATTTCTTAACTAATTGTGGAAGCGATGAAAACAGTGAGCTCTTTACGCCTATTTGATGCGCTCAAGGATCGCAAATGTTTTGGACATTAAGCTTTTTTTTTCTCTACAGACGTATCTCGATAGCCACAAAACAGTGCACCGCCACCTGCTGTATGTTTATACTCTTGTTTAACCAGAAACCGCCATGTATGCATTAGTTGAGCTTGGTTTAAGCAGCAGAGAGTCACCTCGGTTATTCCTCACATCTGAAAGCTGAAGGCGGGTTGCTGTTGGAGACGTGATGCTTTCGCTACTTTTAAATCCTGCCTGACCATCGGTAACTTATATGCAGGCCACGACGACAACAAAAAATCTTGTTTAGTTTGAAAGAACTAGCATTTGGTTATTCATATTCCATGTTTCGTTTCAGAACAATGTTACTTTGCCCTCTCAAAACTGCCCATCTAAAAACTTTCAAATTTTATTTCATTTTTTGCAATGCCTATTCGGGGCCACATTTTTGAAGTGTGCGCAGCGTATTGATCGCCCTCATCACAACCTCAGTACTTATCTTCTCTCTACAGGTACATGTCTTCCCTAGTGCATGAAAAAATTATAATGGCGGGTGACTTTAATCTACCGTCCATTGAGTGGTCGCGCAAAAATGTGATTGATTTGCTCGATTGGCCACTGGTGGATATAATCTTAGCATGCGATTTGCAGCAGGTAGTACGCACCGTCACGCATGAACATGGTGACGGTGACTCAATTTTAGACCTTGTTTTCTTAAGCAACGCATTTACCGAATATGAATTAAGTATGGAGCCTGGTGTATCGGAACATAAAGTAGTGCTTCTTTCATGCTATTTTGATAAATGTGTACCTAAGAAGCCCGTACTCAAAACAATCGGAGACTTTACGCGTGCGGATGATCAGTCTATGCTTGACAGACTGTGGGATTTTGTTGACAATATTTCTGATAGTGATCCTCGAACGCTTTGGGAAACATTCAAGAAAACTGTGAAGGACTGTATAATTAGGCACGTTCCCTTACGGCGCATCAAGTAGCCACGCAAAAGCCCCTGGATTGATCGCAATGTAGTACATTTAAAAAGGAGACTAAAACGTGCAAGAAAGAAACAGGTCGTGAGTGTTCAGCTGATACAGACGCTGCAGACCGAGCTCTCTGCAGCACTGGCAACTGCTAGAAACAAATATTTTAGAATAACGCTGCCAAACTTCATGTAAGAAAGCCCGGAAAAGTTACGGTGTTATCTAGCCTCCAAGAGTGGAAGTTAGAACAAATACAACAAAATGGTGCTCTTATCAATGACGCCCTAAGGTGGCCGACAAGGCAAACGACTACTTCCGTTTAGTATTTTCCACATCGCACGATGATAGTTATCCTTTGGTAACTACAGAATGCCCTCCTGAAGTCCTCAAGGTTTCATATGTCAAACCAGCGTGTTATCATTGCTGCTCAGCGTACGAGACAAGTCATCGAGTGGATAGCCTACCCAACGCATTCTTACGCCGATACGCCGAACCAATATCTCACGTTTTAACTGAAATTTTTCGTTTGTCCCTGGCTTCTGCAATTTTGCTCGAATATTATTGGCAGCACACAACAAGAGGGATCGTTTACTGATAGAAAACTACCAGCCGATCTCATTAACGCCTACATCCTGTAACTTATTGGAGCACATTGTTGCCCATTTTATAACAGACTTCCTCAAACGTAACAGCTTACTTTCCGAATTTGAGCACGGTTTTCGTAAAGGGCTATCGATGCACCCACATCTGTTAGCTACTGTGCACGAAATTGCCTCTTCCCTTAATTTGGCCAGCCAGATAGACTTGGTGTTCCTCGAGTTCAGCAAGGCGTTCGATCGCGTTCCTCATGGTAAACTTTTAGGCAAACTACTAAAGCTTGGTATACCAGATTTTCTTGTTAACTGGAACAGATCTTACCTTTCTAACAGGACTCAATAGGTGGAGATCTCCGGGTGCTCGTCACGCGCATTACCTGTCTTATCAAGTGTTCCACAGGGAAGCGTCTTGGGCCCAATTCTCTTTTTAATTTATGTAAGTTATACAACTTCAGTTGTCTCTTCTGATGTTCATATACTCTTATTTGTAGATGATTGCGTCATTTTCAGAAAAATTACATGTCCTGAGGATCAAATAACCTTAAATGACAGCCTCACATGTATCATGCCGAGCAGCCAGCAGAGGACCACGAGCAATCGACATCCCATGGATATTTTGCAAATAAACAACATCCAAACAGGTCACGAGCTTGTGTTTGCCGCTTCCGCACTGCCGGTGTTTTTCGCCGGCTCGCCCGGCTCGCCGCTCCAATCGGAGAGCCGGAGGGCGGAGCTTCTGCTCTCGAGAACCAACGACCCGATCGTTGGCGGCCGAGGCGCCGTGATTTCGTCAACTCATCGGGCAGCTGCCCGCGGCCAAAGTTCTACAGCGATTCCAGGCACTCTGTTTCTATAACTTTTTATTTACATTGGACGCGAAAACGCGCCGGAGACACGAAAAGCCCACCCAGCGAGCCGCACGGTGGCTGTGCATGCAGGCGGCGGCCACGGACGCGCAGTGGCCCAGGCTGGCGCAGGTAGCTCGAATGATAGCTTGTTACCCCTGCACGAAATTGTACCCAAGTCCCACCCTGGCAGCTTATGTCAGAAAGGACAGATAGAAAGGATAGAAAGGAGATAATGATGCGATGACGGGTTGCATTAAAAATTGTCATCTGAACCGCTTACGGGAGCGGCAATCGAATATCCCCCGCAGTGCTAAGCCGAACACATCTGTAGGCGGACCTGTAGGCAGACCGCCCGGCTGCTCTCAGCGCGCGTCTTGCCACCCACTCTCTCGAGCATCGCGCGTCGTTCTTTAGCCGTGGTAGCATTTGCACTCGCAGCGCCTACGTCACGTCCACGGTCGCTTTTTAATTAGCGGCTCACGAGATCAGTACGTGGGGGCATTCGCAGAAACTGCCGGCGATGCGGATTCCACAGTGCTACGGCAGCTCTGCTCTGTGATATCCCTCCGACGGTCACGTGATCAGTTTGTTCACATAAAATCCATTATTTCGCGGCCCCCGCTGAAACCAAAACTGCGACTGGCCCTATTTAAAATGCCTCTAATTAAACAACCGCTGCACGCTGAAGCAAATGAGGTTTCTACATGTGATAAGTAGGTCACTAGCAACTTATCGCAACAAAAAACAAAAAGCAAAATTTTTGTGTCAGTGCCCCTTTTTTTCTTTTCCTTTTTTCACGGGCACCTGAAGCTCAACGCAAACGCTTACGTCAAACCGTTTTTGCCTCGAGCGTCGAGACATCGCCACTCACAAAATTTTCTGCCTTACAGTGCTCGCACTAATCTACTCAAATACTCTTTCTTCCCGCGGACAATTGCGCAGTGGAATACACTACCGAGTTCGGTTTTCTCTGCGCGAACTGCAGCCGATTTTTCAGCGGAGGTGTTTAATGCCTTAGAATAATAAGCATGTTTGTGTCAGAGGTTTTCACACTGATTGCTTGCGCTTTTCTATTTTCCGTCTAGCTCTTGAATGCTGAGGATGTTTTATTTGTGGGTTTCTTTGTTTTTCTGGATATTCACGCATTTGCTTGATCCTTGTTGTTTCTCTCGATGTGGAAATACTTAAGGTGGCCTCCTGTTGTACGAGCTTGTATTGTACGAAGGTTTTGTTTCTCTCGATGCAGAAACATATTGTGATCATTGTAACTTTTTAGTGTACAATGAGTTTTCAACTGTGCAACGGTTTTTGTTTAAAATGATACAGCCATTATTTGTTACCCCCATATGTGTGTATATATGTATGTAAGTGTATGTATTTATTTATATATTTATACTTTTTTTGTGTGTGTGACCAAATCATGGTAATTGATATGTATTCATCACTACCGTGTGGTAGATGTACTTTTCCCTTCTGCCCTCCTTCTTGCTCCTTAGAGGACTGCAGTATGTATTCAATAAAAATAAATAAATAAATAAATTAATACATAAATAAATAAATAAATAAATTATTAATTAATTAATTAAATAATTGATTAATAAAATAAAAATTAACGCTTCGAATCTTGGTCTGAGCTATAAGGAGTTTCGGAGGATGGGACCACGAAATAATTTCGACCACTTACAGATCTTTAACAAGCCTGGAAATGTTGAGACATGGGCGTGTTTCCTTTTCGCTTCTATAAGATAACCGGGCGCGTGGCCAGGTTCGAAACCCAACACTTTGGGGTCAGCAGAACTTTGAAATTTCGTGCTATACGACGCCACCTCCAACGCAAGGAAGCAGTGCTAAGAATGTTGTCATTTTGTTAACTGCGGGTGATCATTCAAGTAAACCTATTAAATGAAATTTGAAGCACCTTTACAATTGCACGGCCATATTTCTTGGCGGTGGCTTTCCCGCGCGACTGTCATTTAAAGAAAAATCAGCCCTTGTTCCGTCACAAATAAAGTGATTGGTGAATTGCCACTGCTTCCCATATTGTTGATGTACGGCCTAAAGGGTTAATATTAGGCTTAGTGAGACGAACTCGGTGTTAAATTCGAGAACATTGTTTCTGTGTCAATGCAGATTCAACGGACCAAAACTTGAGGTGTGTCGTCTTGAGCACCTTAATTTTTCTATTAAAAATTCCAAAAAGAATCTGTAAAATCGCCAAATAACACGCGTGTTTAGTGTTGGTAGTCCACCCAAAATTGTAGTGAAGCCCTTTTAACACGAAAGTGTTTCATTCCCGGATACACAAAGATTTCACCGACGTTACATCCGTCACGGAAGTGACGCCAGTACAACGGAGCAAGCGGCCTGTAAATGGTTAACCCCTGCACAGAAGGTCTTCTTGAGGGGAAGCAACGTTTAGTACTAAAGAGTGCGTTAGACTTAGGGTTCGTTTTCGGGTTTTATATTTTAGCACGACACTGCTTTATGCCGGTATACACGAAGATTTCGCTGACGCCATATCTGTCACGGAAATGACGCCAGTACACCTTTGCCGAAGCGACCCGTCAGCAGGACATCACTCGCCAAGCACATCCACAAGACAGCCTCCGGCCCGCAAAATGTGCTCAGCTTCATACTTCGCTGCACATTTCACTTTCTCGTTTTACAGATTCCTATGACATAGAAATAAACCAAGGTTTTGATTTTGAGTCTCTATCTCAACCTGAAAGAGAATGGACGTTTCACTCAGGAACTATTCTGCCAAAATTTGGCTGGAGTGTGGAAATTACTCAGGCTCGGAAAATCCTCTACACTCGGCGGCCGTGTCTACGGCGCGCAGGAGGGAGGCAGGAAAGAGACAATGGCACCGATCTAAATTCTCAAGGGTGTTTATTCCATAGAGTTTCCCGGTAAGTATACTTGACAAGAAACTGCACCTAGTAATCCATGTCGTCGTGGGGGATTATAGGAAGGCCCCCACTTCTGGCTTTGCCTTGGCATGAAAGTTGGATTCTTCAGCGGTTTTTTTTTGTTTTGCTTTCTCTACTATGCATGTCTACGAGCTGCTTGGTGCAAGTACAGCCAGTGCGTGATGATACCTAACGTTAGTCATGCCGGAGTCAAAAGAACGTATGACTGAGCGGGTAATATGCCGCCGCGAAAGTTGTAGCTGACGAAAAAAAAAAAAAGAAACCAAATGTACTTTGACGAAGACCCGGAGTCCTGATACGAAGATACGACAGGTGCGGGAGCCTGCGGCCGTCAATATCTTGTCTTTGCTCACGACAGTTTAACTCCACGTTTTCTTTTTTCTTCAAGTATGAACCAACTCGCTCAGCAACAAATTTTGTTAAACTGTAGCTGACCGTAGGTGCACCGGTTCCCCCCGAAGGCGACGTTTTTATGGGCACGCTCAAAAACGTTTCCACACTTTTCGAACAACTTATTATTTGAAATAAAGGGAAAATTATTATAGTGAGAGTCCCTAATATGCTTCTGCCAAAATATTAACATTGTTTTTGACTACCAGGTTGACCGGCAGAATAGTAGGCACAACCATTTAGGCTAAAATACGCTTTACTTCCTTTTTTCTTAGCTTTACAACAGCCACTTATATAATAACATATCATTATTTGCGTTTTTATGGCACTGTGTTCGAATATATGGCCTCCAAAACGTTTCAATCCAAGCCAATGATGAAATTAATGCGAACGAATGATATAATGGCGGCCCATGACGACAAAGACGGCCTTTATATGGACCGCATAGACGCTAGCGCCAGATTTTTCTCTAGTGTATATAGTAAGAAACTAGTTTAATCTCGAAACAAACCAACCGCTCCCTTCATCTACCGCGTGCACCGAATGCAGTGCCACCAACGGGCTACGTTCGGTCCTGACTGGATGGCAAGAGCCGGATCCCTTGCTGTGACACCTACCGACGTCCTCCAGAGCCAGTCTCCCCTCAGGCCGGCGCCTCTCCTGAGTGGCCTGAGGCGCGCCGCCCCCGGTGGTCGCGCAATCTGCCGGGGACCAGCCGAACGCTCGCCATAGAAAATCCCGTTCAAAACTTGTCGTCTGCTATCTGCGCAGTCATTTTTAATATCTAACACAACGTAGCGATCCCGACTTCCAAGATGCCCAGAACATAGTTTATTTCCTCTTAATGCATCATTCAGGACACCGTTGTTAGAAAACAAAGTCAGTATCGCGCGCTGCCATTCTAATCGCCTAAAGTTTCATTTCGTTTTTTTTTTCGGGGCGGTTGTAAGCTTACGTTTTAAAAGAATTTGTTATGGCTTTGTATTACGGCAGACACTTCAAGAAACGGATATTTTCTTCTTCAACCTCCGGCAAACTCCACCATTCCTGACAGTGAAAGTAACTACACATATTTGTCGCTAACATGGATACGCTGAGGATGCTCGAACTGTTTATTGGCCCACAGAAATCATGCTAAACTTTGTTAATGGCGACAGTGAGAGTCTGGTGCAGAAAAGTGTTGAACTGCATGAAAAAATGAGTCTTCCAGAACTCCCGTAGCATGGAGCGAGAAGCTTAAAAAATTCGCCCCATCTTCTAGAAGGGAACGCTGAGTAGATGCGGAGCATCTCGGGGTTCCGTTGTGTTTCCGTTGTGTTCGTAGTCGAATTTGGTGGACCCACTAACTGACGGGACTGTTGCTTCCATCACATTTCATCGGAAGAACGGAGTGAAGTGGAGTCAACCGCAGCAAGCGCTGAACTGAACGCGCGCAGCGCGCTACCCGATTTACATTCAAGGTTGAAGGAGAGGAGACGAGAGGAGAGAGATGCCCAAGCGCCGAGCATGCGCCGCGAAAGCAGAAGGGAGAACGCGGGAGAAACGAAAGCGAAGTGCACGCAGCTGGTACGAGAGATGAAGTGGCGGGAGTATCGCGCAGCTGTGGGAGAGTGGGAAGGAGGAGAGTTGCGCATGCGCAGTGTGAGTGCGGACGCCGACGCGCGACATGCCCAGGCTATAAGATGCTCCGCATCTAAAACCACTCCGATCGCACACCTTATGCCCTGTCCGGTTCCCTGAATCAAGATTCTCTGTCACCACTAGATGGTTCGGTACCATGTAATGCAGCCTTGAATCGTACCCAGAGCCCTCGACCCTAAGCTGAACCGTGAAGCGTGAATATCCGCCCACCAGCGTAATCGTTCCTGCGGTTCCGGAACAGCTCTTCCACGGCACCATCAGACGGGCGCAACCGTCGCTGACTATGTCGAACCGGGTCACTATAATTCCGTTGACGCAGTAGCGTTGCAGAGGGCCGTAACGTTTCAGTGTGTGAAGGCCAGCAAGCTGTAGTCGGCCATTCTCGAGTATTTCGTAATTACCGGCGAACACAGTTCTGATTATGTCTCGTTCCTTGGGCAGCCGTGTCAGAATTTGGTTGACAGCATACTCTACGTTCAGGCCGGAGAAGTTGCATGTGTTTCCTCCAAGCTCTGTAAATTAATTCATCGGGACGAATCCGTAAAATGCGCGAGAGGGAAAAAAAATATTTTCCGATGGTAGGTAAGAGGCGAGTTTGCAATGCAGCAGTAAAATTCGACATAGGCATAATGAAAGTCCGGGTCAAAAATGTTTTGCACCCTCATACCGTGCGACCACCTTAATCGGCACCTATAACTACATATCGTGAAGAAGCACGCAGGGAAAGCGTCATTGTTGTCATTCTTGGTTTTCCTATAACTCGCTGTCGTTTTCGGGATGTTCTTGAAAACAATGTAGTAAGCAAGAAAAGTTATCATCCTTACTATCTTAATCGGGAAGTCGTGAAAAAGAGGAAGTGGTTCCTCAGAAGAATATTGCAATATTCAGCCAGTCAGCTGACGTCTTGAGATGCTTGGAAAGTATTTCCTTCTTTTCTTTTTACAGCGAAGCTGTTTAGAAATTTGTTTATTCCGGCATTTCACAAAATTCAGTATAACAGTATAAAGAAAACCAATCACCGTCCCCGGCTTGATTCAACCTGAGTCTGGTAGATCAACGGAGGTAAAGATAGTCGTATTATGCCTGTGCTACACGGTGACATTCAATTGACAATTGGACTCTCCCCCACAACTGCTTGCTATGTATTTAAATTGGGCACTCAATAGACAATCGGTTCAACGGCCCTCCGAAGGCTTTTGAAGCGACCGTGTAGCACAGGTATTACCCAGCTGTCTACGAACGTGAGTTAGTATCCGATAGGCAAACGGCATACTCACTCGGCTGTGACTGTGGGGAGAGGAATAACGTCACCTGCTCGACAAAGAACACGTGATACGGTACACGTTCACCTGGGTGTACACATCGCCATTATAGAAACAAAGCTGGATACTCTTCGGGAGGTGAAGAAGAAGTAAATCGGCTGCAATTGTGGGCTCAAACCGTCGTGATGGTCTTGAAGGTTTATTACAGATTCACTACCTTCATTCAAGTCTTACGCGTTAGCGTGAGCTTCCATCTTTTTTTTTTACTCCACCTGTTCTCTGTCGGAGAGAGCTTAAAACTCGGGCGCTGTGGGCTCATGGGATATCTACAAATTTCCGGCCGACGCTTTGAGCATTCTCAGCATGTTAAGGCAAGGGCCTATTTGGACTTCTGTTTATGTAATGTTGAGCTTCCTGTTGAACTTTTCGGCAGCGCCTTTAACCGTTTGACCAACCTCCAGGACAGAACCCTACGAATCTGTTTTAGAGCGCAGCACTTAAGCGTCCACTGCTGTGGTTTGACGGCTTAGTCAGCCTCCTAACCGAGCGCACGAAGGAAACACCGAAGGCAGAAGGCAAGCCGAGAAGGAAAGTGTGGAGAAAGTGTGAGGGGGAGGGCCGTGGGCTGATGCGGCGCCACAGAAGCCCAGCACGGGCTGCGTTATGCACGTACATAGGTCCTTCGGCGTCCAGTTTTGCTCCTTTCTCTCACAACAAACAATTATCTTTCTCCTCCCGAGTTCGTGGCTCATCCGAACCACCTGACATTTTCGCGGCAAATTCGAACACGATTTAAACGACATGTTCGGCGGCGACGACGCGCTGCGAGGTAACGGCAGAGTAGCATGTGTTACATGTGTTCGCTGACCACGCGATCACTTCATCGGCCACTAAACATAGGCGGTGGAAGGTACCGTCCTCTCTGCTCCGCACCCCCCCCCCTTCCTATGAGGGAGAGGAACAAGCTCCTGTGGGGCCACGGTGCCCCCTATGGGTGGGCCAGAGAACCGGTTTCTGCGAGGCCGCTGTGGCGAGAGCATTACACCCTATATCAACCTATAAAAGCTCCGCTGTTAAAAATAGTACCAGGGCCCACTACCGCGGCTGAACGGAATCGCAAGTTTATGTCCAATCTATTCGTGACGGCATTCCAAGTACGAGAGAAACTAGAGGTCCTAATAGATTGCGTTTGGGCCCCGGGAGCGCGGGAAGATTGAATTGAATTTCTTAAAGCTTCCCTAAGTTCATCTTAGGAGGAGCGAGACATCCGACGTACACCGTGATGGGTGGGAAGGTGAGAGAACAGAGTGATATACGTGGCCGGGGGTGGCAGATGACAGCCGTCTTTCGGTGACATTTGCAGCGGAATGATCAGATACACTACGCGTATGTTTCGCTAGGAGGAAGAAGAGCAGGAATGGAAGGTATGGCTGCGTTCGGTTAGAAGAAGAAGTACGCGGGGATGTACCGGGCACTTAAAACTCACCAAAGCGACACCTTCGCCGACTTCCATCTTAGCAGAGTGAAACGGCTTCTTTTAATGGAGTATCACACCAAACAACATTTACGCTATTACATGAAGCAACTAAGTACAGAATGTCGAAAACAGCGGGGCATTTCTTTGTGCATTTTGCAATAAACACAGGTATCAATTTAAGATGCACATCTGTTCAGGCAGGCGTTTCTAAAATTGCGTGGCTGTTAAGTGCTCACCAAAATCAAGAGTCGTGGCTGTGGCCGATAATGCGATGGAAACAGCAGCGATAAGAGCATTCGTTGCAAACATCTTCATCCTAACCCACAAAAACGATCAGTAAGAGCGACTGAATGCTTTGATTGGCAAGGTAAATAAATTTTAATCCCAGCTCAAAGGTTGATCTATGTATCATTATTGAGACATTTTTTTTTCTTCAACGGGTATCGCACAAGGTGGTAGTCTTGCGAAAACAAATGAGAAGAACGAAAAGGTTCACATGATCATAACACAACGTGCAGCGGGTGGCATCTGCATGAGAGCGCATGAATTTTTTTTTTTGCATATGATTTTGGCTATAATTTTACGCAACATCTGGTTTTCCCTAATAGCCACAATGTCAGTTGGGCGGAGGCGTGGTTCTTGGTATGGTGGAAGTAGAAATGAATCAGTTGGATCCTTACTGATGTTATAGCTATAAAATGTGTTGTTCCTTGCTTCGGTTATTCTGATGAAAACGTACGGAGTGATTGGGGAGAAGGCAGTTCAAGGGGCGTTGTACAATGGTGGCGTAATTTACGAAGCAAAGCTAGCCGGGTGAAGTGCCTACGGTATAAGGGACACCCAAGCGAAATGTTACCGTATGCACGTGATGCCCTGGCATTACAGCTAAAGTTCAACAGAATATAATGGACTGAGTTATTTTTAAAAAAAATTTCGAGAGGCAAGTAAATATAATTGCAACTATGGGTATTCTAATCTGACACGCGTAATCTTTTTATGATGATTGGGTGCTCGAAAAATTACGAAGGGTAAACCCAGAACATTGTTAGTGCTGTTCATGTCAAGCTCAATATATTTATCAGGTAAGGTTAGCTGTAACAAAAACGCCAAAATATTCGGTAGAGCTAACAAGTTCTTGTTTCGTTCATTGCATTGAAGACATCCGTATGCCTTTGGGTTTTAAGGTTCAGTTTCACTAGCGACCCTTCGAACCAGTTAATAAAAGCTACTTTGTTGAAGTGCGGTAATGTCGCCAGTACGATACTTCTGATGAAAATCAAGACAGTGGTCTGTAAAAAAATAAAGAATTTTACAATCTGCGTACAAAATTTATAGCTTACATGAAAAAAAATCCAAATATGTAAATAAACAACCAACGAGCACAAAGGAAGATTCTTGAGATACACTGGTGCGATCTTTGCTGAAAGAGGAGTCACATGTGTAAGGACACTTATAAATTCGTGCGGCTGCTCATGAAACACCAAGTGATTAAAAAGGGGGAGAGCACCCAAGTACTGTTTTTATGTGGTTGTTAAAACATCAGTGTCCGGTTGCCTATCGTGTCCCCTCATTAGCATTGTTATCTCTTTCATTCTGCGTTTTATCTCTCGGGTAATATGTCGAGCAACGAATTTTCGACCCCATAGTTAGTACTCCTTTAACTGGCGTATTAAAATTAGTCATGCAGACCCCATTGCATGTTCCAAACACGTTTGATTGTAGAAAGCATCAGCGCATTCACCTCCTGTATCTGCATTATGTTTGCTTTGCTTTTTGTCTCCTGGTTGCGGCTGTTATGATACTGAACATACCCGCGTTGCCTTCGCATAAAAGGGGGAATTCAGTGGGAGACACTTTGATGCTCACATAATTGCTACATTTTTCTCATTAGCACGCTCAAATTACCAATGTAGGCCTGTGCACTTTACTTTAACACACGTTTTTAGTTCGAAGGCTACAGCACATGCTCTAGGTGTAACTCTGGTCGGCAAACGTAAGTCGTTGGGATGGTGTTGGGTATGTACGCTGTTCTTGAGTCGCGGAGGACCCTGGTTTGTATCCCATCAGGACATTTTTGTTAACGCGATTTCTGTCTCAGGGGCGGGACATGTATACAAATGGCGTTGGTTTGGCCTACAAAGGTATTGATGCTTTCGCGATAAACATTTTTTGGCCGGGCTTCAGATAGTTTATAGACAGCGGCTTTGTGACAGAAGTTATCGCTAACTTTATAGAAATTAACATAAAAGCCACGGCTTTGTCTTGTTGTGAAGTGCCGAAAGAAAAGCTTTCAGTTGCAAAGATGTGCATCAATAACCAGTGAGGTTGTGCGCCTTGAATAAAAGAAGTTGAACGAAGAAACATTCTATGTGCTTGGTGGTTATTGTAGTATGTGCCAATTTGTCAATGCATGTTGATATTTTGTTTTACTTGAGCGTACAGAAAGAAGACAGGGGACAGTGAACGCCGTTGCTTTGTTGTTTCTTCGGTGTGGCGGCGGCGAGAAAAATTGGCGGATACAACATTTAGAATATCGTCGAATAAGTTGAATAAGCTAAAAGAACTGACTGTGTCTACTTCTTCCCCATCTAAAAATCTCCCGTGCATCTCTTGTGTACTCTTTTAATGCACAGTTTGCGAACTAGAATGCCAACTAGCCCAAGTTTGCATTCTACTGAAGCTGATGTCTTCTACATCAGGCTCAGTTTCTTTGGTTAACATTTTCGACATCAATGTTTCTGCTAGTTTCTACGTCGCGTCAACGTGTCGTGCTCGACTGCCCGCCTCTGCGCCCTGTGTGTCTATTCGTCTTCTCTTGTGTAAACGATAAACTTCTCTCCGCCGACGTTGCACGCGCTTGGCTGCGTAATTTAGTTCCAGCCACTCGGGGCAGCACGTTCACCGTTCCTACGTACTTTTTATCCGATTCGCGGACATTTCTTTGTTTTCGTACCAACCCTTCCTGTGTCTATATTTAGTGAAAAGAGCACTGTTAGCATCGTTTATGAAGTCTAATACAACACCATGACGGAAGACAGTCTGGTCGAGATGCATGTTGAAGAAGAAAAAAAATTGACGCCCACCGCAATGTTGGTACTTTAAAAATTATAACGTTTCGGCCCGCACAGTGCACCCTTGGTCACAATACAAGATAGAGCACAAACGTTCGCCTTAAGTACGCCTCTCAACGCTGCCCAGGCATTTTACGTAGACTGGTGGCAGATTTCCGGAGTTCCTGGAGTCCGCCCACGTAGAGACGACTGGGCACGCACTTAATCGGAACTGCGGACATTTGCCTGCAGTCTACGCAAGATGCCTGGGTAGCATAGTGAACCATACTTACGGCGTGCGTTTATGCTCTCTATCCAATTGTCACCAAGCTACCGTGGACGAAGCCAAACGTTGTTCTTTTAAACTTACGTACTCTGTGGTAGGCGTCATTGCCTTTATTTTATGTTTAGGAAGTTAGGTTTAGCGCCAAACGTGAGCATCCTTCCAGCGTTACTTAATGCTGACATTAAATAATGTTAATTATACCACAAGTGGTGGTGGTAAACGTACCTGCTTTATAAACTTGTTATTTGGTAATACAACAGTAATGCTGCAGAGGCCACACATCTGGGGGTTGTTTTCGTAGCGGTGGTGGTGCATGCATGAAGAATACTTCGCTTAGGGTACTACCCAAGTACCAAAGTTTTAAGACTACTTCTAATGCGTAGGCGGGTGGTTTTTGGCGGCACGAGTTGAGAGAGTGTGACAAAAGGGGAGAGGTCAGCTTGAGCGACTAACCTTTGGCCTGCTACCTCCCACTGTGACGAGGTTACGGGGAACACAGAGAGAAAAAGAATGAATATAGATGGTATAAAAATGTCATTGAGATCAAGCAATGAACTACATACACTTAAAGTACAGGTGCTAACAAGCGCGCCTTCGTCACGCTGTTAAGAAACAAATACTTGGTCTTCGCCGCTGAGAGGCCAAAGTTCAGTACTAATATGTCCCTGCTACAAGGGCGTTTGAAATTAGGTTCAAATTTCAAAGTTTCAAAGTTATTTAAAAAATGCAATAATGTGCGATTACACAATGTAAGTATACAAGAGGAGGTCCCAAGGTAAGAAAAGCTAAGAAAAGGAAAAGCTACGGTAAGAAAAACAGTTAAATGGCCTTTGAAACATCAAATGCCCTACGTTTGAAATTTCGAACGTCATTTGACTCTAATATCATTTCAAACGCAAGCGTAGCAGTGGTATAAAACAGGTGACATGAGTTTGTGAGAACAAAAGTTTGGAGCAGCCCCAGTTTGTTACATTGTACTGCATATAAGGAAACTTGTGCGAGGGGCGCGCGACATTGTTGTTGTTTTTAATGTGCTGTCTACCCTAAGCCATGCAGGGGAAATGTTCACTGCTTAACATAAGACAAATAATGAAGGCACCAATAAACAGATTTACAAAACGTTCAACAAAATTGCCCCATTGCACCTCGCTTTTTTCTGGGAAAAAATTAGGACATGCCGTACTCGTGTGCACTAGTTCTGCAGCTGCTCGTGCCACTTCCCCAGAGGTGTGCTTAGCCATCAATGAAGCGCGTATCTCGCTAATTGGTTCAAGTCTGGAATAGGCTTTTTTGTAGCGAGTACTTAATCCACTTATTCGTTTTGGGTACACTGACATATTCGGTAACATATGTATTTGTACCCTGAAGTCCTCATGCATTTCAGAGGGGAGTGGGTGCTACTTTGTACATAAAAAATGGCTGCGGCTTAGCTCCGCTACCCTAGGATATGAAAAGCAAAAGCTTGGCTTAGTCTGGTTGAGTCTTATTTTTGCTTGGTAAACCTCTGATGTATCTGTATTGCCGACCATGGCTCAAAGGCGTTCGGTACCGTGCAACACTCACAGGAGGAGGCGCAGCCTCGCTTTCATTCTGGGCGAACGCGGAGTTTCTCTTTAACGGCGAACGCAGCGCAACATGAGTCACATCGCCCGAGACACCCCAGCGGCGCATGCGTGGGAGGCTGCGGGTTTTGTCGGCTGTGGATCAGCTGAGCGGGAACTCCGTCGCCGCCGCGACGGGAGCGGCGGCGATGTGAGGAGAACGACTTCAAATGGTGCCTTGTGCAGAGCGCCGACAGTGGACCCGGCGAATCACGCGATGCGCTTCGAGGGGTGTGTCACCGGGGGGTGTTTCCGGTCAAAAGGTTAACTTGCGCATCCTCCGCGAAAGCGATAGCAGAAAGTATTAAAGCTTCGCTTTAAAATGACAAACTGCAATCACAATACCGGGCAGATAAGTATATACAAGCTTAAATGGGCCCTAATCATACAATGTTTTCTTGCCCTGCGTGACGCCGAAGGTTGTCTTCTATAGCGCCGGTCAGTCCGGGAAGGCGGTTCGTATCTTGCCACGTCTGGGGAATAAATGACTTGAAGTGGTTGAAATAACTTCAAATGGTTGAAATCGCACTAAATTACTCCTACTTTATGTCACTAATCAATACAAGAAGAAATTTATGAAGGGAGGGAAATTACGCATTGTATTGGTTGGAACTGTGGTAGTAAATTTCGTGAAACATACCGGCCGAAAGTGTCATCGTACCCCTCAGGCCTTCACTTCTATTGACCATAGGTTTTTTTTTTCAAACATCGCGCCCTGCAGGCTGCAATTTTAATGGATTGTTCTTGCAAGGCAAGACATTAAAAGTCATTGAGAAATTTTGAACCGACACGTACGTAAAATGCACCTTCTTGCTAAGCTTGATTCGAAGGATTTGGTTTGAGATCAGCAGTCACACTGCCGAATGCGTTTTTAGATGATCTCGTAGTAATTACATTACATCAAAATTTACGGTGAAATGTCTTCCTCTATTGGGACAAAAGAGGCATGAAATAGCACACAGAAATTAGCACTACCCGATACGCTACGCTACCTTACAGTACTCCTTGATGGACGTAAATACAGTACAAGTTCGTTAATATGAAACGCAAGAGTACGTCGTCTCAGTTCAAATTAATGAAAGTTCGAACTAACGAAAGTGAAAAGTAACAACAGTACACGGCGAAAGGGAAGCTGACGACATGTCAATAATGTATTCCTTGAGAAACTCCGTACCTGACGCCTGCCCTTTGCCCTACGAGGCGACGGCGAGCACTTTTTGCTCTAAGTAGCGGATCGGGAAAAAGCGTTCCCCTTAGCCTTTTTCAAAACCAAGCAGGAGGCGGGTGTTTTTACTTCGGACTCCGACATTGCACCGTACGGCCGCAATGTAGTGCTGCGTCCTCCCCCCCTTCATGGCCACTGTCAGCTAGAGGTTTGGCGTTTCAAGCCTAAGAACGGATGTCCTGATCTATCAGCACACCACAATGCACTGAACTCGCGTTCTCACCGAAGTAGACAGCAGCGAAGACGTCTGTGGAAACATCCCCGAACCAAATCGTGCCGGCCCAAATCCTACAGTTCAAATTACCCATACATGCGAATGATCATGAAGTTCGAATTAATGGCCTTTCATGGTATTTGTCATTTGGAAACCATAATTTTGTAATTTCTGTGCTCACTCTTAAACCATTGGTTCGAGATCGACTTTGGCTCATTCGCTCTTACCGCTACATGACACTAGCCCACCACATTCCTTTCCTAAATGCTTGATTAAGAAAACAAACAAGTTACCAGTCAAGTACGCCCCAGTTCAAGCCAAAGGATGCTCCTCCAAAGCTGATGCTTTCTCTGCTTCACGTGTTTTGCAAGCAGCACAGGACGTTGCCAGGAAACTAGGGAACGCACTCCTTCAAAACTTTCCGCTTGCAGTGTGACGTGCTCATCTGGCATGTTTGCTTGAGCATACCTGAAATAGGTACAGCTACAGTTAAATACTCGCAATGCAAAGCAGCAACACGCAGTTATGATTGCGAGAACGTGACACAAGCCGGATGTGGCAGCTTCCTGTTGCGGTGGTTCCATATCAGTTTGTTGGGAGAGAATCGACAATTCCGTCTTTTCACTGACCTTTATTCGTTTCCCACCGACAGAATGATAAAGCAAAGCCCTGAACGTGACTTGCAGCCACGTCGTATGTTTGACCACAAAATAATATGATGGCGCAGTTATTAGGCACCGACGCCAAGCGTGTCCCCGCCATGATAAGCAGCATGCGTGGAACTTATAAATGTATACCGGTTTCATGTTCGAAGCCGTTGTCGCTCCAAAAATTGATATTGTGCCGGGAAATTAGTAGACGACGGCTGAGGATTTTGCCTTCTATCGTCTCCGCTGTGCCTTGTTGAAACGTATGTCATGTTATTTTGAGCAGAGGCTCTCAAGAAAGGTGGATGACTAGCAAACAAAACTGCCGCAAACTGAAATTAAAAGTAGAGAAAGGCTACATACTTGCCTTTACAGCGGAACCACCTCTCCGAGAGAGGGAGCCGAACTATGCAGGCAAGCGCACACAAGGTAAACGAAGAGACGTTTATTTCTTAGATACCGAAGGGGTAGAAACTGTTAGTTCTTTTAGCTTGATCAACTGATTCGGCAATATTTTAAATATTGTCTCTGTCAATTTATTAGGTGCGGAGTACCTTAGGACCGCACAGTATCCGTCCGCACCCGTGCGCATAAAATTTACAATCGCAAAAAATCACACCGGGAGGATTCGAGCTTGTTTCTGATATACAAGACAGACTTAGGGCCGTATTCTGAGTCCTTACTCCACTCTAGCTTTTAGCAGAGGAAGTCCTTTAAATCGATTTCCCCATGCATAAGCATTGCGGAATCCTCCCCTCAGCCAAGTGGAGGGAGCAAATGGAGTGGAGGAGAGACTCAGTATACGGACTCAGTCGTTTCACCCGTGGGGCTACGACCATGAGTTAGTATTTGAGAGTCAAACGGCTTACTCCTCCGCTTGTAACGGTGCGGAGTACCTTAGGACCTCCGAATGTTCGTCCGTGTCCATCCGTGCGCACACCACCATCAAGCGAAAATCAAGCGAAATTTGATTTGAGCCGTGAGTTGCACTTTTATTTAGGGAATAATCAGGGTGCAATTCACGGCTCACAGCCAATGACGGTCGGGGAGCGAATCGGCTGTCACTGGGGGCGCTACTTGGATGTCATTTCGAGTCCCCGTGCTCCGCACTTTCGCCATCATTCACGGAGTGCAGATGCTGCCATTTTTTGTTCACGCAGCCACTCATAAAATACCAAAAAACAAGGGCATTCTTTCTTTACGCTTAAGTGAAACGAAAACCAACATGCACCTGGCAAATTTGCATGCACTTCATTAACCACCAAGCTATTAGAATGTTTCCCCCAACTTGTTTTAAACAAGGCGCGCAGCCACTTCAGTTATTGCTGTACCGGTAAACTGAAAGCTTTTCTTCGAGGCATGATTTTTTTTGGCAGTACAAAATCTTTCTAGAACGTTCCTAAACTAAACTAGCCCAATGACAAAATACAGCTTTCTTACTCCATTCCGAACGCGATCAAGGTTACGTTAACACATCAAGGCTAGAAATCTTACAAACTCTTGAATTTTGTTTTGCTATGACCTAATGCTCCTGCACATACGGCTGAGCTATGAGGCAGACCATAGCAGAGGAACTCAGAATAATTTATTAATTCAGATTACCTAGTAATCTCCAACATGCGCCCGAAGCTCGATACAGACGCGTTTTCATTTTCCGCCTCCATCGTAACAACGGCGGCCGAAGCAAGCTTCGTACGTGTGTATTTCACCATAACAGAACTTTACAATTTCGCTGAACACAACACCCCCAGCAACTGAAAGGCGAGGAATACTAAAAACAAAGTTATTACTGTATGCACTACCTGTCCGCATTCGAGTGCTACTATGAAAGAAAACTAGAGGCCCCAGTACTGTCGTAGAGCAATGTATCTGGGTGATGACTTGTGGTGGGCGGCTGCCATTTAAAAAAAAAGAACATCCATGGTGCCATCACATAACCCGCCAAGAAAGTGGCTAGTTCACTCCCACAACTTCTCTCATTTTTGCGTACCATCTATCTTGGTTGGTAATTGTTTTTGATGGGATCAATGCAGCCTTTTCAACAAACCAATGCCTGTATTTTACCTTCTTGACCCTTTAGAAGGGTGCATTGCAAAAAAAGTCGTGTGTTTAGACTTTAGGCTTGGCGGGTACCCTATACAAACTATTTATTTTGAACCAAGGGGCAGTTCGTAGGCCACTACTCTGCTGAAACTTCATAAGACTTGTTCAGTTTCTTCATATCCAAAGCATAAACAAAACCGTTTTACCCATTTAAGCTTTAGGTTGGTTCGTTCGCTTCCACAAAATAAATACAAAAAATTCTTCTAATGCGAGGCGTCCGGCACGACCTTTGTGCAGCGGCTCTAGCAAAAAATATACCCAGCGCACATAAGCCTGCGCCTCGTGAGGAGCTCCCGGTGTCGTCCAGGCTTCCGCGTTGGCTTGTACGTACCACGTTAGGAGCTCCTGCCTTCGTGCGCGGCTATGGGTCCTCGGGTGTGTGCGGGAGCCACGGGTGAGCCACGCCGAAGACGGCGTCGAAGAAGAATCTCTCAAGAAATCCCTCCACAATGCACACGTGGAAACGGCCGCCGGACCAGTTGAAGAAGTAGAGGTCTATAAAGGCGATAACGCGCCACAAGAGGATTCGTCCTACGCGTATGTGCCGTCGTACGACGACTGCTAAACGGAGGACGACGATGGTTACTGAATAAAGCACTGTACATACTTCAATGCTCCAAAACAGCTGTGGACTGGTGAAGAACCCGTGGCTTCTTCTCTCCTAGGATGCAGTGCCAGTTCGGGGAGTACCCAAGGTCTACCTTCTAGTCGACGTAGCACTAGTGCAAGATGCGCTAATTTTTTGCAGAGAGCAACACATTGTTATATTTCTGGCTGACGCTGCAGTGCTGCTTTGACACGCACTGCCATCTCACATGGGTGAACGTGAAGTTCTTCGATGCGGCCTCGGAATGCCCAGTCCTCCGCGACTGCGTCCTTATCATAGGTCTCCACTCACTGTTCAGGCCAGCAGTCGATGTTGTTCAATGTGCGGAACGCCCTCGGCCGGCGTGGAGGCATTTAGTGACCACCCTTGACGAACCTTATTCAGACTGGGAGCTTCGGAACGCATGTGCCCGGGGCTCGCGATACCTCTCGGCATTGAAGGTAAAGCCGCAGAGGAGGTGGGACTAAATTTGAGGGCTGGAACCCGGAAGCACTGGAGGCAGAATCTGCCCATTAACGACTGTCATCCATAACCTACTGCCCAAGCCATCTGCTCCGACTCCATTCCTCTAAAGCTGTACACAAAAGGCACAGCCCCCATTTGACACACGTTCTAGCATAATCAGCGTTAAATCTCCGCGGCTTTGCTAGTATTAAAACTTCACTGGTTTACACTTCCTGGGAAAACATGCTGACTCTTGCCTCCCAAAATGTCCGAACGCGTGTATTTTTTTGAAAAAAGAGAAAGTCGCTACCTCATGCCCGCTCTGTAGGTTTCCTAATTATCATTTTGTTTTCTTTGTGTAAGTCTGAAACTATAACCCTGCTTTAGTATGGCTTTGTTTAAAAAAAAACACTTCGAAAAGTGAGATTGTGCCCAGAGAAGTGTCGAACTCTCTCAAAACTGATACCTCCAAGCATCCCGCACCAGGGAATTGAGAAACTTAAAAATTATTCCAACCGCAGTCCCGATGCCCTGTCCCGCTCCCTCGAAAACCAAATCCAGTTCATTTGTGGACACAAGGAGATTCGGTCACATAAACTGCAGCCCGGAATCTGTTCTAGAACTCTCGACCTACAGCTGTACCGTGAAGTGCGAATATCCGGCGACAAGCGTAATTGTGCCCTCCTGGCCAGAACAGCTGTTCCACAGCACCCTTATGAAAATTTCTATGTCCAGTCAAAAGACAGTCTGCGTCCCGAAGGAAACAGACTGCGTGCGTCCTGTGTGTTTCCTCTGTGTTGGAATTTCGCCACCGACTTTCTGCGTACTCCAAGTGTCCCGTGTGTTTCCGTCCTCCATGCGTCCAGTCTATCTCCCAAAGGCAACACAGACACCATACGGCCTTTGTGTGTCCCCTATATGTCTTGAAGGCAACAGACCGCATTCGTCCCTTGTGTGTCCCCTGTATTGAAATTTCGCCACCGACTTTCTGCGTCCTCCAAGAATCCTTTATGTTTCCGTCCTCTACGTATCCCACAAGCTTCCACCTTTTGAGTGCCCTTTGCATGCTGTCAAATAACAGTGCCCCACAGCCAGCTGCATGTAGAAAATGTCAGCCAGCTCCACAGTCACTGTTTCATGCTGCAGCTGTTTCTGTAAGAGCAAGCTGACGAAAATCACATGAATCACACGACTCTTGCAAACCTGACTATTTTATTCAGGTTGGATCCATACGTGCTGCTGCCGCCTGCCACACCAGGTGTCGCCTCATCTTTACCCCTCACAGGACGGGATAGCCACTGCCACGCTTGAACCTGAAATGACAAACGCATTGATCGCATATGAAGGGGTTTAAACAAACACGTCTCAAAAATTTGCTGGTTATGCTTATAAATATAAAGGAGTGTTCCCATACAAAACTGAACCAAGTATCCTGAAAGAGAAGGTATAACTTCTAGGTTGCAAAATTAGCCACAAAATTTAGACCACATAAATTAACTAATGAGCTTACGAACATCAAATATGACATACTGTTACATAGGCAACACAACCCAGAACTAAGTACTGTTTAGATTCATGGCCTCCTCATGACGGGCATTTATACAGCCTCGCAAGAACATTTGAGATGAGATTATTGCAGCAGCACTGTGGGAACAAAGCAATATGGGGGGGGGGGAGGGGCAACATAAAATTGCATGAACATGCTAAGACAGGCATTGATCAGTCATCATCATGAGTAGTTGCTTGTGTCTACGCGTTCTTTGGAACCTATAAAGCCAGCAGTTTTATTGTGCATTTCGTTTACGAGACAGCACTTGCATTGTCTAGTTTGTTTGTCTGTGCTTGCTTACAAAAAGCAAAATGTACATCACCATGAACTGACCAACCTCTAGGTTGGCTCCTCACTTTTTATATTTCCTTGTGTCGATGGGTAGCAGACACGGGAACAGAAATAAAAAACAACCCTAGAAAAACGTGGTGGATAGCACACTTGCACCCATCATTGCACGCGTGCCACGTGGTCACTCATCCCAACAGATGTACAGTGCACGGAGTGACCCCCAAGCAGCGAAAGCTGGGCGTGGTCGCTCTGTACTTTGTGAAAATACAAGCTACTAGAAAGATTTGACAGATAGCACAAACAGTGCAGGTGCGCCAACTTTGCACCATGGCACGAATTTTTCAACGTACAACAGAAAACGCACCGGTATGTCAGTGACACCGTGGAGGAGAAATTCGAAGACAAACCAGGACATCAGTGACAGTGAAAGGGTTAAAGCGGTCGAATACAGCAAATTTAATTTCAGGGTTTATGCTTACCAGCAATGAGGAAAGCTACCGCAGTAACTTGAGCTGACTACTCTGTAACGTGCACTCAAATGCTAAAAACACACAAGCATTTTTGCATATGTTTGCACACAGAGCATTCATACTGTTCGGAAATAATGCAGGTTTTTCCTACTATAAACATCATAATATTGCCCCCAACCACGCCATTTGATTTGTTTACAAAATATTTTGTTACAAGCACCTGGCCACACCCTGCAATCTTATCCTTTTTTAAGGGAACCGTCTTTTTCCCCTTTTTCCTTTGTATGCTGCACCAGCAGTCCTGTTTGATATGGAAAGGCTGTTGCTTTGCGATCCCTATCCTTGATTGATTGTAGGTTTTAACGCGCCGACGCAACGCAGGCGATGAGGCGCGCCGTAGTGGAGGGCTCCGGATTAATTTTGACCACCTGGGGATCTTTAACGTGCGCCGAAATCTCGTACACACGGGCGTTTTTGCTTTTCGCCTCCATCAGAAAAGCGGCCGCCGCGGCCGGGAATCGAACCCGCGACCTCGTGCTCAGCAGCGCGATCCCTATCCTAGCTTTTCCTGTTTTTTATTGAAAATGTTCTCGATCTAAATGAATGAGTGCAAAAGAAACCCTGCAGCATTCAATTCGCCAACACTCATCCATGCACGTCCCTTTGCTGACTCCTTCGAGGTTTGTGTTTTTTTATGTTTACTGCGGAGCACAAGTTTGCTCCGATAATCTATATTTTTACAAAAACCCTGCATTATCCGTGGCTACATAACAATATTCCAAACAAAGTCTGATACACAAACCAGAACCCCCCACAGCTCTTTCTTCAATTGCTGAGTACCCTTATACAATTGATTGATTGTAGGGTTTAACGCGCCGACGCAACGCAGGCGATGAGGTGCGCCGTAGTGGAGGGCTCCGGATTAATTTTGACCACCTGGGGATCTTTATCGTGCGCCGAAATATCGTATACACAGGCGTTTTTGCTTTTCGCCTCCATCAGAAAAGCAGCCGCCGCGGCCGGGAATCGAACCCGCGACCTCGTGCTCAGCAGCGCAACACCTTAGCCACTGAGCCACCGCGGCGGGTACCCTTCTACAATTAGGACCATCATTATATTTGCTAGAGTAAATAGCTGTTCGGGGGGGGGGGGGGGGGGGGGGCTACGATGGCCAGTGAGACTCATTACACTACATGAAACACAGTGGCAAAAAGGCACGCAATACACCCTTTTCACTGCTAGGCACATGTTGCATCTAGGGCATTGAAGTGAATTCACCTAAATTCTATTTCTGGGTGCATGGAATTGTTTCACTCATGTAATGTAATCCATAATGACTTTTGAGTAGAAGTCTAAAGATCTAGTTCATCTGTAACAGGCGGTAAAAGAAAAATCCCCACACACTGTCTGTGGGCACCACGCAACTACCAGTGAACAAGGGTGACAAAGTCGTAATTAATTAATTCATGGAGCAAGGACGCAGCCCTGATGTGACAAAAAAAAATAAGAAAGGTACCAGGAAGTTTCTCACCCTCATCGGTTCCTTATTTTTTGCCCCATCTCTGCAATGTTCTTATGTCTTAATATCACTAAGGTACCACAAGAATGCCACAATGGTTTTCTATGTTTTCATGTTCTCTCAGCCTTCAAAATCGAGATTTTCATGCATTTCACAGCCGTAATGAACTCCACTTACAGGTCGTGCAGGATAGATAGAAACAGGAGGCAGCCAATTCTTCTGGTAGCTCACAACGTACATCCTCCATGTCAAACACCTGGCCCTGTAAAAAATGGAAGTTCAAGTAGTAAACAAGCCGTAAATATGCGGTATAATGCCGTGAAATACTCGCTCTGACAGGACATGACAGAATTTGTTTTTTGTAGGTGCAAAAAAGGCACCTTCAGTTCTTTCAAGCTAAAAAATAAGTACAGTGCTCACTGATTGAAACGCAACACTGCGAGTGCGTGGCTGCCAATACATGCAGCGCCGTCCATGGACGCCGCTGTCGCTGACAGCGCACCGCTGTCGCTGACAGCGCACCGCTGTCGCTGCGGGGAACCACTGCCCCGCTTATTGCCAACCGGAAGCAGCAAGCTTATGGTCAAAACACTCTCATCCTCGTGGTATACCACAATGCAACACCTAGCTTCCACGGGCGGCGCTGCATGTAGCGCAGGCCACGCGCTTGCAGTGTCGCGTTTCAATCCGTGAGCACTGTACATACATGACAATCCTTACAAGGCTTTCAGCCATACTTTAAAGGAACAGAAGCATCCTTACACTGAATTAATGTTAAACTAAGCCTATTAAATATCCCTAGGTGGTAGAAATCTGTGGCCCCAGATTCCACTGTGCAAGCATATTCTCTGGTCCAGAGGGTGCGAAACGTGGTTACGGCTTTTAAAGGAGCCATGAAGAGAAAACACAAGTTTGGTTCATTCAAAGGATTCCGTTGCTAGAATCACGCTGACACCATTTTTAACATAAACTCCACTCAAATAAGCTACAAATTAGGAACAAAGGAAATGGCCATGCGACCCACTAGCTCATTTCCCGCAACAGAACCTACGTCATACCAGCCAGCTCTGCAGTTAGCGGAGGGCGGCAACAGCAAACGCGAATTAGGCAGAGGCTATAAGCTTGCCGAACGAACCATTTGCACTTAAATTTAGGGCACATTCTTTTTACAGTAGTAAGAATGGTGGGACCAACAGTAAAGGTTAGGAAAGCACACGTAAGCATAGAAGTACCGATGCGTACTGCTGTTGGTACTGCGCGCACTATGCTTGGTTTAGCTGCACAGGACTGCGGGGCTTTGGGGTTGTCTCGGACAATAATGGCCGGTTGACACAAGCAACGGTGTCTTACGTGACCATATTTGTGGAGCGAGCACTATGTTTCACGAAACGATTATTTTCTCGCTGAACAAAAATAAGCCACGTTTAAATACGGTAAAAACAAAACAAAAGCAGAAAGCGGCTTGCCACGGTATGGTGGCACCATCTAGGTTAACTAACGGTAAAGAAGGTTTCCCGATCGGCTGCAGAGCGGTCGGTTCCTGTGATGTCATTGCAGACCCTGAAAATGCACGATTTAGCGTGAAAACCAAAATTTTAGCTTAAATTAATGAATTTCTCAGTGAATAAAGCATCGTTTGCATTTGGACAAGTGCTGGGGGCACCATACCACACGAAATCTTTCGAATAACACAAACTTGTATTTTGTCTTCATGGCGCCATTAAAATTCTCTCTGAGGCACATGGTGAACGTCTCAGCGTGCCAATACCTCCAAGGGGTAGGCAAGTTGAAATGCTGACGAAACGAAAAAACAGGATGGTGAAGGAGCACGGTGGCAAGCCCACGCCCTGTTGAATCTTTTTCGCACCGTGATTGTATCCCCATCACATGCATATTTGTAAGAATCAACATGTTTAACCCATGCTCAACATGTTACGGTCAACACAATTTATGCAAGCCAGCTACAAATAATGTCACACCACACAAGAATTTCTGTCTGATCATGACGATGCTGGATGAGCTTAGGAAGGTGGAAAAATTTCTTGCATTAAAACAGTGAAAGCTGCCCTGTGACTGCACCAGCAATGCAGGCTGGAACAGCATGTTTTCAAGCTGCGACGTCTAAACAATTATCTGGTCAAATGTTCACTGCCTAAAGACCTTGTGCATGTGGTACTACTTATAAAGTTGCTAGCAATGCTTAAATGTTGAAAATTCAACGTATATGCAACTCTTACGTATTATAACTACAAATGTAACGCAGCCTCCTTGCATTTCTTTACCCGTAAACGAAAACTACCCGTTAGAACAATACTAAGCTGCCTACGTCCTGTAAAAAAATATACTGTGGGTCAACTGCCTCCTAAAAAAAAAAAAAAAATCGGTGAGTGGGCGTTTTGTTTTACAACCATTAACGCAGTTTTATTTATTTTTTCATGCAACAAGCTTTAGCGTCGAATCCACCCAAGCCAAGCGGCGGCCGCTGGGCCGTCAGCATAATGTTTTCGTTGCCGGCAATGGCAAGGGGGTCGATCACTCACACAGCATACTGGCCGCCGCTCCTGGAAGCTCATTATGACCGCGCCGACGCAGCCGGTAATTTACAATAAAAGAAGCGCGGCGAGCCGAACACCAAGGAATATACTCAACACGTTTAACAAAACAGCACTGCGGCAACGCGTAATAAAATTTTAACATGCACCACGATAAACAATCACTTACGGCAGAACACGCAGCATTTTTCACACGTCGCGTCGACAGACTGGAACTTGCAGTAGAGACTCTTGATTCACGTAGGCACGCACAACTTGTCAGGTATTTTGTCAAATGGCGACCTCGATGTGCGTTTGCTACAGCAGCGCAGTACGGCGACGACACAGACGCTTTGCCAGCACTCACGATGTTTCAGGTGGCACAAGAGCACTAACACGTAATATTACGGCAGGAGGAGCACGTAGTAATTCACGTAACACCAGCAAATCGAAAACAAACCACCAAAACCACGCACAACGAACAAACCACGTCTTTTCTTGCGCACCGATAACAATGACTGCATATATGCTAGCCTAGACTAGACTTATTACTACAGTTGGCTATCTAGCAGTCATAGAGTTTTAGCAGTTACTTTCTTCCTTCATCATCACCCCTGAAGCAAACTAGGCAGACGCCATTATAGTATTTTGTTAAAGTTGATAATAGCAAACATATATATAATGGCAGTATATTTTCTTGATGCGAGCAACGTCTTTTGTTGTCGTAAGTTGTTGCTACTCAAAAGCGAATAAAAATGGATTAACAAACGAAGTTATTATCATCGTCATCTACATCTAGATTGACTGTTTTGTGTTTTGTTCAGCGTCCAAGCATTCACCAGTCACTGTTTGTGGGCTTTTCACAAACAGAACGGCCGGATAAAAAAAATTATTCCCCGCAGACATACGCAAACACACGCGCACACGCATACACACACACACACACACACACGCGCGCGAGCGCGCGCGCACACACACACACACACGCGCGCGAGCGCGCACACACACACACACACACACACACACACACACACACACACACACACACACACACACACACACACACACACACACACACACACGCGCGCACGCACACAAAAGCACCGTGCGTCAAATCCACGCAGGCAAACAATTCACTCAAATGGAGGCTTAGCAAGACTATGTGGGCTCAAGTATTTATACCTAGGTTTACAACCTAATCGTGTAGTGTTTTGGTGGCTTAGAGGTTAAGTACTCGCCTACTGATACAAAGGGCGGATGTTCGAAACCCGCTCAGTGACCCTTTTTTTTTTTTTTTAAACCGTGCCTTAATTAAAGTTTTTCTGCCTTAGGTTATATTTTGACATTGTTGTTGCTCTTGTTGCTCTCGTCTGGCTGTGTCCCTTTTTTTTCTGTCGCAATATATTTCTACCGCAAGCTCTGCTCCAAAAAACAGTACACCGCTCAGCGTTTAGTTGCAAGGATAAGCCATTTTACAACGACCCTGAAGGAAAGCACAGACTAGGACAATCGGAAGCCACTTTTAGGTTGTTTTTGTTTTCATTGCTTCGTTTTCTATTCGGCTTTTTGTGTTCTTTTTACTTTTTCTGGTCTGTATATTCTTCTCCCTCCCACTTTTTTTTCGTAATGGGAGGGACGAGGCACTTCGATCAGCCTCGTTCAATATGTATCCTTCTTACGCCACTGTTTCATACAAACGTACCAGTTGGTAATATTAATTCTGCGAATTTATCAGACCTCACTAGCACGAAATAACGTATACAGTGCTGCAGAATTTCCACAAACCATCGGCATTGTTTCTTACCATCTCTAGCCAAGCCAAAAAACTTAACCTTTCGAGTATAATTAAGGCTTACATGCTCGACTTTATGTTTACTAGAGGAAGCACAATCTTCAGAAAAAGAATGTAAGGCAACAAATAGTTATCCTTCCTCCCAGTGTCCTAGAGGCAACACAAAAGACATAAGTCAGTCTTTTGACTTCATTTTGCCTTCAGTACATACATAAGCAACAGCATTACGGCAAAGAAGAATTAAGACAGCAAATTCAAGTTCTATCTTACAGCCTTTGTCCTAGAGGCAACACAGGGGAAACAGGCCAAAGTCTTTTGACTTCATTTAGCCTTGAGTACACACATGGGCAATAGCATTGCGGAACTCAGAAAGAGAAGAAAGCAAGTCATTTTTAAAGTTTTATACCTCTCATCCGAAATAAAATCTTCGAATAGAAATTTAAACTTTGTCTTTACCATAGTACATATAAAGGTAAAACATCATGGCTGTTTATCCGGCAGTCTATAAAAAGTACACAGCCTGTTTATGTCCTAGAGGTAACACAAAGGAAAAGTCAAAAGAAAGGCCACACAGTCAACATGCAGGAGACACAAAGTAAACAGAAAGGAAAAGTTCATTTTCATAAGGGCACGAGACGAGCGCCACAGTAGTTCATGAGGTTAAGTTGGATAACTAGACCACTGTTCACGCTCCCCCCACGCAGCCGGCAGCACACGAAAGGGCCGACTTAGCCCCGCCGCTGCAACAAGCGCGGCGGCTCCGACATGCGTGACGGATGGGTTTCCCGCTTGACTATAAAAATCAAGATGGTGGATGTATGCACAACTCTTCGCCCTTCAGATAGCTAAATACAAGAACTCTAGAACCATCGAGTCGGCACCGTCAAGAGGCATCCTAATCTAGGAAAGATCTACTGCGGCCCTCTTCCCTTTACTTTCACTCTTATAAACAGTTACTAGTACTCAGAGTATTACTGCTAATATTTCAAATGGAATATATGATACCATGTTTTGAAAAAAAAAAAACGTGCAACCAAGTCCTATATGTTAGCATTCCTGTTCATCGCTCTCGTTTTGTGGTATGCGCTTTCCTTGAAAAGAACGCATGCAGCATCTGGAAAGGGCCCGGTAATGTTTCTCGTGAAAAAGGCATAACGTGAAGAAAGGTGTCTGATTATAATCTTCCAATATTGAGGCAATCAGTTGAAGCGTAGTCACACTTGTATGTAGTATGTTTTGTTTTCTTCACACTTTTATCCCAAGCACCCATCCCAGAGCAATAACAGATAGAAAGCTGTGGACACGCGAGGTCTGAAAACTGGAAGTGCAGATACACAGTACGCACATAATTGCGATGCCCACGCAATTGCGATAATTGCGAGGCCAAACAGGGCTAAGGGTTCTGAAGGTAGGGTCACCGTACTGGGGGGCCAGAAACTACCGGACCTCAAGAAAAAGCTCTTGGGCCTGGGCCCGAAGTTAGGCGTAGAACCAGCCTCTGATCCAGCTGAGGAGATAGCCTGTATTAGGCCTAATTCGCGGTGTGTTTCAGAAGAAGGCCGCCCACGATTCATCGCATAAGGGGTTGATGTAATCTCCAGGGCCGACGGTTTTCGGTGCAAGCACCAGTCGGTCCGCGAGTGTGCCCAGTTTGCTGTGAGTATCCAGTTGTATGTCATGATGTCGCCTAAAGAAGGTTGTTTTGTAATTGTTCCCGACGTAATGTTTTCCGGGAAAGCTTTTGAGGTCGTTCGTAGGAATTTTCGGCCTATAGGTGTACAAGCCTCATAAGTAAAAGAATAGGCCCTTTCCCTTCTAAATGCGCACAACCTGGAGTGTTTCGCAGGCAACGTAAAGCAGGAGAAAGGTCTTACACTGGATTTGTTGTTCTCTGCTAAAACGCGTAAGCCCGATGTGCCGTTTATCACTGTTGTTTCTGAGCGGGGTTCCTGGCAGAGGGTGGTGTCAGGGTATTTGCAAAAACACGTTGACTGCCTGCTAATTTATGATCAGATTTTGATCCCCAACTCGCACAGCCTTGTAGAAGTTTTGTCTACGAACAACCCCGGGATTTGCAAAAAAGTTCAGCATCGATATTAAGGATTTGTATTACTCTATTCCTCACGGCGAACTGATGAACAGTGTGAAGAGGTGCTTTACATAGGAAAAGTTTATTCACAGCCGCGGTGTTTCGATAAGATGGTTTCTCGAAATTCTGTCTTTTTACTTAGTGTACCTTTGTAGACTTGGATGGGGGCTTACATTTGCAGAAAACAGGGATATGCATTGGTTCCAGGGTGGCTAATGTGCTTAGAACTATTTTTGCCAATGGAATTGATAGACGTATACAGCGGAACCTGTGTGGACTAGCTATCAATATTTTGAGATACGTTGATGATTTTCTTGTCCTTGTAGAGAGCTGCAATGTATCACGGCGAGTGGTTGATGGGCTCATATTGTTCTGAGTACGGCCTTGGACTTCATTTCACGTGTGAGCTTCCGACAGACGGGCACCTACAATTCCTGGACGTCCGCTTGTTTTTGGAGCCAGGACATGTCTGCTAGGAATCTTGCCCTAAATCTGCGAAACCACTGCTAAATTTTAATCCAGGGTACTCTAAACTAGTAAAAAGGCAATCGTACTTTCTTTTTCAACGTGTGCTGTTTTTATGTCCTGTTTGCATAAAACTGGGAGCAGTTCCCAGACTCAGATAACCAGGCTTAACGCGGGTGCTTTTACGGAGCATGTAATGCGCAGGAGCGCCCAAACGCTAATAAAGGTGGTGGGTTTGACAGAGGAATTTTAAAAAGATGGTCTTGTGATGGAAAGAAGGAGCACCGGTGTGATCACGTACATGCACCCTTTATCGCATAGCTTGAAGAATGTTGCCGGACGCTACGGAGTTAGAGGGCTTTTTTATGCTCCGAATAAGCTTGGCAAGCTTTGTTAATTGGTAGAAAGGAAGTTGTCTGGACAGAAGTGTGGCAGTTGTCGTAATGTTAAGCGTGCTTCTCCATTTGTTCTGTGCAACACGGGAATTGTGTACTCATTGCCATTCTAATCTGATAACGTTCATATTGGCCAGTCAGGCAGGTGCATCAATGTTCGACTCATTGAACACCAGAGATCATTCCAGAATGCTCCTAATGCACAAATCCCTCGGCAAAACAACACAGTGCAAGGTTGTTCACTGTTTGTTCATACCAGCGTGTTGTGGCGGCGGCACAATCAGGAATTGACACGACGCATAATGGAAGCATTTTATATAAGAAAGAACGATGAAAAGTGTGGCAGCCAGGCGTCGGTGGCATAGCATGAACGGGAATTCCTTTTCTTATCGAATGCATTAACTTAGGAGTTTTCGGGCTGTTTCTTGAATGAGAACATTGTAATCTTGTGTTTATCGAAACGCACTATTTAGGGGTTGACCTTGGCCCGTGTTTGTTCTCGGTGTATATTTTTGTTTATGCGGAGAAAAACAGTTGCGAGTTTTTTTAACGTTTATTGAAATGTAGAAAAGAACACCCGGGGGTCTTATGCTAGTGCGTCAGACCTCCTTAGGGGTAGCGATAAGTTAAGGTTCACGACGGGTATGGTAGCCGAATTGGTAAGACATTCGAGTTGCGACTTAGCGCCGTCGTGTGTGTCGCCTCTGCTTTCGTCCTGTCTCAAGCCCTACTTTAAGATGTATGAACACCAACCAGCGCAACTGTCGACGTTACTGAACAGGCTCTTGTCTGAACAGTTGTATTTGGCCTCCCGCAGGCGATTTTACTAAAGCCTTCACTCTCTCTCTGGCAACATCCAAGTAATGTTGTATTTTTTAGTGTTCAGCTCCGTCAGCCACTTTCAATAGCATTTAAAGTTGGCGTCAATGTTTCGCTGTAGAGCGGCTGTGTCATTGTTTATTTTTAAATATACCACGAAAAGTAAGACAGCGATGCGCAAACAATTGACTATTTGAGTTTATAGGAGATCTTGGTCCAGTCATCTAAATGACGGACACAGGAGGCATGAAGACAGGTTTTTTGGGTACCCCGGTCTGTTCTTCGCTGAAAGAGAGTAGTTACAGCCGTCAGGATGATTATCGTTAGTGCGGCGAAGTCATGACACGTTGAATTAATGCACGTTATGAGTGCACGGACTATTTTTCATGTTGTGTTTATTGCGAAAGAATCAATGGGCCACTGCCGAACGTGGGTTCTAACTACTGTCATTACCACTTTCCTTTTAAGTATTTTTCCCCAGGTATTGCGATTGCGGCACATACAAGGCTTCGCAGTTCCACAGCTGCTTGTGGCAATGCATCATACTTAGTATAGATCATGAACTGAGCACACGCTAGCCAAGCTCAGTTCCAAACAGTTTTTCTGGGGGGAATGCTTAGGCCTAATATCCGGTTTGGGGGGAGGTAAAAATCTCAAATTAATAACCGTCATCGTATTTTTCAGGTAGTCACTTACATTTACTTAATTCCCTTATGAGATTTTTAAGATATGGCCCTAAAATATATTCGCAAGTCAAGATAAAGAAGAAAATTATTGGTATTTAACTAATAGAATTTCTTGGTATTTAACATACTTTAGAATTTCTGTACTAAGCACATAACTCAAACGCCCCTCACTTCTGAGTTAGATTTGTCCAACCATATCTGGTATAAGCAGACATACTGCCGAATGTACGGTAGCCAACTGGACGCTTCTCCAGTTAGCCTCCCTGCCTTACATGCACAATTTTTACAGTTGACCTCACTGAAAGCGGGGTCGTGACCAAGACGCACTGGAGGGAAGTCAGCTTTAAACAAAGAGACGGCACGTAATGATGATGACAATAATGATGAAGGAATTAAAAAGCGCTTTGCGTGGTCAGCGTCGAACCTAGTCACTCAGGCTATGAAGCCGACGTCTCACTGATTGCCCTGTTACGTGGTCAAAGCAGTTAGGATTTGCTCCAAGCTAATGGAACTTCAAAATAAATCAAATTCATAGAATTGAATCGGGAACACCCACTTAGCTAATGTCGCGCAGAGACAGCTTCCTGTTTCTACCATCTTACCGGTTTTATGAAAAGGGCTTCAAGTTTTCGTTGCGTGGCCCTCTCACTCCAACAAAAGGGTGCCGCGCTGCCTTTCAGTATTTAAATCATTTATTGAAGACCCTTCAGTTGCTGGCAAGCGCTGGCTCCAACCTGAGGGTCTGGTTAGGCTTTCTTATATCACTACGGGGAAGACGTAAATACTGGTCGCCCACAAACAGTAGTCTTGAAATTTGAGACTCCCTTATATACCTTTTCTACGCGTTTTGCTAATTTCGAACTATATATGAAGATGATTGTGCACACACAATCTACAGTCTACAAAACAAGTCTACAAAACAAAACAACAACAACTTACTGCAAAAACACCTCCTAGTGCAGGACAAGCTCGCTCGCTGTACTTGACGTCTCTTGCAAACAATACAGGGCAATTTAAAGGAACGCGGAAACTTTTTTCTGTATAACTGCTTGCTGTTCGGGGGATGTGATAATGTTTCTTGAGCGCTTCCTTGCGCAAGTCGTAAGTAGCTACAGAGGCGGAAAATTTTGACAATACAAAACACCAACTCGCAGTTATAATGGAAGAATATGGCGCAGGCCGGATACGGCGGCTTCCTATTATGGCGGCGGCGTATCCGTTTATTGCGAGAGAATGCATGACAAAAGTGGATGTTCAGTGACCTTCGCTCATTACGTACTGACACAATGATAAAAAAAGCCTGCGGATGAGGTGGTCTTGCAGCCAGTTCAAATATCTGTGCACGAAATACTAGAGTGGTTGCGTAATTACGCAGCAACGCCTGGTGTGTCTCCGCGGCGATAAAACGCCTCTGTTGAATCTAATTGGACATGCGGGTGGATTGGATGTTTCAAGCCGAGGCCGCTATAGAATGGATAGTGTCTATAAAAACTGGTGGTCGACGGATGAGGGTATCGCATACAATCGGTGCAGCTAAAGCCTGTTAGAAAAGTGTATCTCATTTTATTTTCATGAGACCCAGTTTATGAGGTGAGCTTTGAGTGGGTTTGGTATAGACCCTGGCGTGCACTTTGGCAATGTAGGAGGCGCGGAGACGAACATGCCGATTCTTTCGTCATTACCAACTACTGACAGTAATTGTATTCAGTCTAAAAGTGCGAATTATGATAACGCGGCTTCTATACCCGCTCTCTGGAGTACTATCGCCATTTTTAAATCATCCAGGAAAACAATCAACAAACCAATCTGATGATTTTCTAGAATACGCGCTGTAGGTCTGGAGAAAGTGAGAGAAAGAGAGAAACAAGAAATAAAACAGCACAACGAGATTAACACTACCTGTTTCGTTGCGTTATTTTGTACTAGTATGTTACAAAGAAATATTTCTTGCGCGCAAAGTAACTTCTTGTAAAACCTGAGTCAGATTAAACCTTGCGTTCGAGTTCAACTCTGCCTTATTGATCCATCAGACAACCGCAGCACATTCCTTCATAGAAGTAGCTGATCCACAAAACGCGAACTACTACATACCCGGAAAGTACGCCCGACTGGGATCGAAACTTCTCACCAGAAATGCTTGGTGAGAAGTAAAAAGAGATGCTTGGTGAGAAATAGAAATAAAAATACTTGGTGAGGAATAACAACTTGGGAACACGCTCCTTTATAAGCGGTATCTGTCAAAGGAGTGTGGTAATCTCTCTTGAGGGCTTTCGTGCGCCAACCGGAAGTAGCAACAACTGCTGTAAAATATTCGAAATACGAAGCGGCAACGCGCATTTATAATTGGAAGAACGTGGCCCAAGCCTAATATGGCGGCTTCCCGTGGAGGTGGTTGCATGTCTGTTTCTTTCTAGTAATTTGTAGGAGGAACGATATTGACTGACCTTTGTTCATTACGTACCGACGAAATGATAAAATCCTACTATGGGGTGTCACTGGCAGCCGCTTCGGTATCTGCACACAAAATACAAATCAGGGATTTTAAACTCTGTGACCACCACCGCAGCTGGGCGTCGTTCGAGGAGTGCAGGAAACAAAATACATTTGTAGAAATTTACCAAAAAGGGCCTTATTGTTGGAGGGGTGTATAAAGTGGTGCTGTAACCATACTAGCTACATTAATGCCATTGCTCAACTGCGGAACGGAAAATTTGGGAAGCTTACAATGACTCAGCTTACGATAAACCCCTGTAACACACCTTCACCTCCAGGAAAGTTTCGTTGCTTGGAAGACAATTTTCTAGGGGCAATTTACGCAACAATGTTAGAGTGGCTCCTCAGTCCAGGAGCCCATGTGCTGTCCAGGCTGCCGTAGCCCTGGTCACAAGCAGGAGCCGGTCCTCCGGTCGTCAGCTGGACAGCAGTATCTCCCACTGCTCAGGGGAAGGGGAAGGGTTCAGGTGCGGAAGGTCTGAGTTTTTTGTGCACTAGAAGAATATGTGTGTTAGGGTTCGTGGTTCCTGGCAGATTTGACCCTTATCAGAGTACTGTGTAGGAAAGAATAAATGCATACGAATCGAGTGGGGGAAAATGCGGCCTTGAATATGTCTGAGTCTGGTTTCTTGGCTTTTGTTCAAAGATGTGTGAGGACTGGGGAATGTCTGCCTCGTGATTCTGTAGTATTGGGTGATTTTTTGGTAGGTGAGGAGAGGGGCGGAAACAGCCCCGGTCTCAGCGGCTCGGCGAGTGAGGTCTAGAGCCTGTCGATGAGCAAAATTTGTTGCCCGTCAATGCAGAGTGGGCGGGAGTCCACACAATGTATGGGCAGGCGGATGTTCTTTCAGAAGTCGGCATGTGGCGGGTCAATATGTGGCGAGTCAATATTAGACATATCAAAATTTGGAGGCAGGAAGACTTCGTTTTTAGTGAGTTTCCTGCACACTGGCTGAAGTCCTCGAGTTTTCGTTCCACACGGGTGCGAGGACTGCGGGGATTAAGCGCATACATCTTCACAGTAATAAGATGGCAAACTAATGACGCGCCGACGACTGGCTTGTCCCAGCCATGAAAAACACCGTGTGCGGCATTTGCTTACATGCGTGGGTGGGTCTCGTGGTTCAAGCAAGGTTCTGTATAAAATTGTTGTAGTTCTGGCTTTTTCGAAAGGCATCTCAGCTCCTTTTTAGCAGAGGTGGTCTTATAGGCTACTCTCCTTTCGCAGGGGTTAGTCAGCGAAGCCTTATTCCGCATTATAAACGGCAACCTCATTACTGCGACGGAAGAGAAGTGAAATTCAAAATGGAGGAGGACAACTTGTCCTGACGTACGATGTCATCACAGTCCTGAGGACCTGGATCTAACCTAGTGAGGCAAACGCTTAGTATGCCGACAGAGAGAGGTTTATTTGTTACATGTGGAACCAGATGAAACCGTCAATTCTCTTATCTTATCTTCTCATTCTACAATTATCTGGCCGTTCAGCTTTTTTATCTCCACAGTTGTACCTAGAGGACTACAAAACACGGGCATTCATTGGATTGGTTTTTTTTATGCTGAAGTAAGCTAAAAAACAAAATTGGCCACGTGGCACGTCTGAAATGCTATAAATCCCGTACTGTACAGTTACTCACCCAGAAGACTCCGTCTGCGAACGGGTGAGTGTCACGCCAGTGAAATGTGGCTCCACTTATCTGACAACTCCAACCCTCTTGAATAATCTCAAGAAGATGAACAGACCTGTTCGAGGAAGAGAAGCAAAAAGTTGGGACCTCTCCGCGGTCTGAAAATCGGCGCTCCAGCTTTTTCCGCTTATTCAGAGCCAACACCCTTCTTTAAATAAACAACTCGTGGACGTAACAATATTTAAGCAGAGAATTCCATAGCACGCAATGTAATAATCGCAAAGGACGCAGAACGTTCATTCTATTGAACTTGTTTTACCAAGGTTGAGAAGGGCAGCTCGCAACCGGGGATGCAGCTGCTTACGGTTGACCAAGCCGCCACCGTCACCGCCAGCCGGCCACCACGCGTTCCTAGCCAACTTGTTTGGAAAATAAAATGATCTCTCTCTCTCTCTCTCTCTCTCTCTCTCTCTATCTCTCTCTCTCTCTCTCTCTCTCTCTCTCTCTCTCTCTCTCTCTTTCTCTCTCTCTCTCTCTCTCTCTCTCTCTCTCCGTACTTCTTGTTGCACAGCTTGAAACTGAAATCTTTTTCTTCGAGGCACGATTATTTTGGTAATTATGAATCTTGCTTGCTCTTTCCCGATTTAAACGAACCACAACGGCACAATGAAACTTCGTTTACTTTGCAAGAACTGGCCCTTCAGGATACATCTACTCTATTCTGGCCTCGCACGACGTTACTGTAACCCATTAAGCTAAAAAAAGATAATTGCTGCTTGTCCACGACATGGAGTTTTTCTGCCGTGGTAAAAAAATTGTTTTAGATGTCATTATTTTTCAACGCGTTTTTTGGTGTTACCTACCCAGAACTCTAGAAGTGCTAGCACTGTCAATGTTAATATTCAGAAACAAAAGTTGGTAGTAGGTTGCCTTTAGAAATAAAAAGTGCTTATAAATTGGTATTCACGAAAAAAATACTGCTTGGGTATTTTTTACAGTAAGAATACAACATCTTTTGACTGTTCTGAACAATATTAGCTGCAGTATTTTTTGTTTGTATTTGGCCTGAGCTAGGTTGTGATATCGGCCTGCTGCTCGTTTTATGTACTCCTCTGACGAGTTGATAATAAATAAAAACCTTTATATTCTGTTTTTCTCTCATTTAACCTACCGAAAGCACGCAGGAGCTGTGAGGCGGGCTGTAGTGCAAGATTCCAGGTTGATTTGGGCAACCCAGGAATCTCCAAAATGGCCTGCAGTTCGGCACACCGGCGTTTTTGTTTTTCACTTCAAGCATCAAAAATATTTCCTTGGCGTCAGCAAAATCTTTAACTTTTGCCTATACCTCGCCAGCGCTTCCAAGGCGGGAATCAAAAAAAAGGTATCAGTGTCTAACTGCCCGTAGTACTAAAGTGACATTACCAAAAAAATGAGGCGCGCCTAACGATGCCAGAGCACCGTTTATTGGCGGTGGCTTGAGTGGGCGCCCGCCCTTCTAAAAACCAGTCATTGTGCCTTCACAAAAATTTGGTAACGATATTACTGGGAACGTGCCCCGTTTCAGTAATTTCACATAATATCCAGCTCACTTGGTCAACTTTTTTAAAAGGGTGAACACGGCGTTTGAACAAACCGAAACTTGCATGTGATCCTTACGAAATTTTCGGGGGTTCATCATAAAAGCTTTTGTGCGAACAGTTGCGTGTCTGACAAAACCGTAGAATGGCTGTTTATTTTACCTCAAGGGGTAACATTTCAACGCGGCGACGTTTCATGAGGGACTATTTCGTAAGACATGGTAGGACACTTGTTCCCCTATATTCAAACCAGTATGACAACCTTCGCGGAAATAGGCCACTCCCGCATGCCCACTTTTTTATATAATATTTTTGATTATTTCCTTTTCCGGCACTTGAGAGTTAATACCCACTTTAGGTATTGTTTTGAGCGACAAAAGCACTTCAAGAGGTTGTCTCAACCTCCAACAAAGACTAGGAGCCAGGAAAGTCAAATCAACTGCACCCTCTTTTCCAATAAAGAAACACGACCACATGCTCGAACACTTTATTTAGCGACGGAAAACTGGATTGATTCCGACAGGAAAAATGTTCTGCAGAGAAGCATTGAACTCCCTAAAAAACTGAGACTTCCAGACCTCCCGCAAGACGGGATCGAGGAACTTGGCAATTATTCCAACCGCGGTCCTGACGCCCGGTCCGGCTCCTTCAAAAATGAGGTCAAGATCTTCCACGGCCACAATCAGGTTTGGCCCCATGAATTGCAAAATGTCATCAGTTCCGGCAGCGTCAATCTTCAGCTGAACTGTGAAGCGTGAATATCCGGCGACCAGGGTTATGGTGCCTTCCTTGCCGGAGCAGCTCTTCCATGGCACAACGAGACGAGCGCCACCGTCGCTGACGACGTCGAACTGGATGAGTCGAGTGCCGTTCACGCAGAATCTTTGCAACGGGCCGTAGCGTTTTAGTGTGTCAAGGCCAGTAGCTTGCATTCGACCGGTCTCGAAGAATCCGTTATCACCGGGGAACACAGTTCTGGTTATCTCCCGGTCTTTGGGTAGCCGTGGCAGCAGTTGGTTGACGGAAGCCTCCACGTTCAGGTTCGAGAAGTCGCAGGTGTTTTCTCCAAGCTCTGCAAATAAATTCATACTGTGTGGCACCCGAAAAACGTGCGAGCTTAAAAAGCTGCTTTGGGGGTGGTATAAAGCAGGTGTCTGTGAAAACCGCCGCTAATATTCGTAAACGGAGTGATGAAAATTCGCGTCGAAAACTTTTGCGCTCTCAAATACAACATCTAATATGGGAATCGACACGAGTGATATGTCGTGCTTTGGAAAACCGCTCAATAAAGTGCGCAATTTTGGCACTACAGCTTGGAATTCTTCGCAGTCATTTTGTGGCATGTTTTCATTAAATCTCAACTTCATCATCATCATCATCATTAAAAAAGATACACGCCATTAGGAAGGTATCCCACGCGAAGGTGCCAAAATATGCACAAAAGACACACCTTTATTTTTGTTTACGCTTTTAGCTCAAGCACTCCAGCCCGTTTCAGAGTAATAAGAAATGAAAACTGTGGACACGAGACACCTAAAAAAAAACTCGAAATGCAGATACCCTATATGCAGAAAATTGTGCTGCCGCTTATACCGTAAGTATTTTTGTTGCGTTTGTTTATACCTTTTTATACGAACAAAGGTGTCACAGTTGTTATGCCACAGATGGTTTTTTATTCTATTCTGTTAATACGTTGTTTAAACGTAGAAAATCGTAATGCCGAGATACCAATGGTTGGGTGTTGTCAGTGTTTTAGCTGAAATTTGTTCAAAACTACCATTTCCTTCACCGAGTCCCGCCCGAAACCAAGTTTATGCGATTACAAGAAGAAACTGAGATTATCTTCTGGAAAGAATGGGTGTTTTTGGTAGTTTAGAAAAAGTTCAGATACGCATTGATATGCATGTCTTTTCACGGACAGGTTTCTACAAATGCAGCTGTGTCTTTTGCTCACCAAAATCAAGAGGGTTGGCTGTGGCGCACAATGCCAAGCACGCAACAGCGATGAGGGCGGTAGTCACAGCCATCTTCTTCCTGGCACAAATAAATGAAAAAAAAAAAAAAAAAAACAGCAATTTGATGTTGCAAGAATGCAATGCGTGAACCGATAATTATAGCTGTTCATCACGCATCCCAGGGTGCAGTTCATTGCTGGGTATATTAAGTAAGTCTGGTCGATTTTAGAATTTAACACGCCGACACAACAAAGGCGATGAGGCGTGCGGTTACCTTTAGAAAATTAATCCGCGTGCTAAGGGTTGATTTTTACCAACTGGGGATCTTTAACGTGCGCCGAAGTCACGTACATATGGGCGTTTTTGCTTTTCACCTACATCATCTAGGGTGCAGTTATTAGTTCACACAAACTGAAAAAAAAACAATGAAATACAATTCGTACAATGATAACGAATGGAGCAGCTGGTAAAATTTAGGGTAGACAACAGGATATTTTTTGAAGAAACGCTTGTCCTTGTATTCTGTGTCCATGTGTTTTTTGTGCGCCTAAGATGAATATTAAGGATTGTTTCTCCGGTACTTATATTTTTACTTGTGACTCTAGTTGGACAGTACAATGAATTTTCACAGAGAGCGATTATTTCACTGGAAATTCGAACAATTACCTGCTTAGGCAAGGCAGGAATCACTGAGCGGAATATTTCGCGCAATGAAATCAGGGGAGAACATGTGATGCTTACCATTACAACGGGAAATACAATGATTCGGTAAGAGGGAGAGAGCAATCTCTCACATGATAAAGTGGTGGGATAATTTAAGAAGCAGGAGTAATCTAGAGAACTGTCCATGATGTCAAATAGCCCATTGCCAAAGGTTATCCTCCCCAACAGCTTATCACGTAGTACGGCAAACGTTCACAAGAGTACAGGGGATGGAGTTATATTAGGCAAGTTTGCGGAGTAATCCAGAGCTTCACACCTGTTCCGAATTGCAGTTTTTGACGTCGTATTCATTTACAAGATGACAATTTTAAAGAAGATGGGGTTCTCAAAACTTACCGCGTATGCACGCCAGCAAGTCGCTACAGTTGCTGATGGTATGGACAATAATGTTTTAAATTAACACGCCGGTTGCAATAATACTGCGAAGATATTAGTACGCGCGAACACTTACTAATCTCAGCACTTGGTTTTGGCAACACCAACGTAACTCTGTTTTTTAGTGTTCAATTCTATTAGGAACTTTGCGTTCCCGTTAAAAAGAGTGAGCATGTTTTAACGAAGGGTGGTAATGTGATAACTATAGATCACGAAAATAATGGACAGCGATCTGCAATCAAATGGACATTACAGCTGCTGTGAGCGGTTCGTCTAGTGATGAAAATAACGAACAATACAGGCAAAAAGACCGATGTACAGAATATCCCGATACGTCTTCTTCTGAAAGAGGATTTGCAGGCATCAGGATCAAGATATTTAGTGCGGCTAGTTATGAAACGTTATATGAATAAACATTACGGTAACAGCACAGTAATCGTTATTATATATTAATTGAGAAGCCATCAAATGGCAGCTGTCAAACGCGTGGTCTCATTACTTTCATTATTCTTTACCTTTTGTGTGTTTTAAATCAGTTATTATAAATAGGCTCCCACCCTGGCATTCAGTTCCAACCTCACTCCCAATTAGCTTTTATGATGGGAACATTCAATCCTATTATTATTTGGTTTAAGGCGCCGTAGAAAGTTTTGATAATATTACTTGCCATCGTATCCGTGAAATGGTCACTTCCACTGACGTAAATTCCTTTATGCCATTTTCATCACCTCGCCCTAGGATACGCTGCTGATTCCTTATATTCGCAAGTCAAGATAAATAAGAATATTCGCAAGTCAAGGCAAAAATAAAATAATTTTTTTTTAAATTTCATGCTACATGCGAGAATTAAAAGCAGCTACCTTCTGACTTTCATTTGTCCGTCCGATTATATTTGGTATAAGCAGACACGCCGCCGAATCTAGGGTAGGCAACCGGACGCTTCCTCGGTTAGCCTACCTGCCTTACATGCACTGTTTTTACATCGAAGCTTTCTTGGCATCTCTGAAGGTGGGTTAGTTCCAAAACACACTGCAGAAAATCCAACAAATCCAACTTTACGAAAAGGGAGAGCACATGCCGATGATCAGAATGGGGATGAAAGAAGGGAAAAGCCCTTCCCATCGTCGGAATCGAACCTTGGTTTTCACTGTGATAATGCCGACGCCTATCCTATTGAGCGAACCTTACACGCTGGAAGCAGTTTGGATTTTCTCCAATCTACTCGGACATCGAAACAAATCGAACTAAAACAAATTAGTCGCAATGCCCAGTTACTTAATGCAACGCCGCCTGTATAAACATTGCCTAACGCGTGAGCAAAAAATGGCCAAAGAGCCACTCTCCTGTTGCTCTCTCCTACCCTTCCCCGCTCCGTAGCCTTCCAGCGTGCTTTCGTGTCCGCCAGCCAGCGCCGCTTCTCGGAAATTATGCAAAATAGTGGAACGTTTGTCTAGCGTTCCCGAGGCGGCGCTCCTACGCCTTCTTGTTTTTCACCATGCCTGTCTGTCTTGGTCTGTCACTGATAAAACTGCCTTTGTCACGAAGCGCAATCCCTTGCGATGCCGCAGGCTCATGCCGGCTTTGCGCGCTTATCTACTCGGATCACAGTCCCTGAAATTTTCTGAGTGGGGCATCCCACCTCTATCCCCTCCGCATTTAGGTATTGTTTTGACCCCGCTGTTCGCACTCCGCATCGGTACGCACTTCTGAAATTGAGGACCGTACTGTAAAGCGCCCGGACAACGTGGCGGGATTCCAGCTGCTTATCCTTTTGTTTCCTATAATTTTCTGAAGTTTACAAGCACGTGATATTATTGGAAAGTAAGCGTAGAAGTGAGCGCCTCAACAAAAAACGTGCACGCAAGTTTTTCTTCTGCAAATACTCCAGAAAGAAAAATATCCGTAAAATAATGGCTGCCCCAGCAGAAAATATCGTTTTTCTGTTAGCTATACGTCTACCCGACAATCAGTATGTTCTTACACTATTTCAGTTCGCCTCCGTCTTTATCTTTGGAAAGATGCAGCAAGTATGAAGCGAGCGACACTTTGAACGAGATCCCCAGTGCGCCACAGAACTAGCGTCCCGTCGCGGCTAAGCTGTAAGCGAAACGGCCCTTGAAGCCCAACAGGCCAGCTGACAGACACACGTCGTAGACGTGGGTGCAGCGTTCGCGACTCGCGAGCAATGACGTAAGGCGAGATGTCCGCCGGCAAGCGCCACATAGCGGATCAGTGCCTGAACTAAGCGTCCCTACCCTTCCCATTGAAAAGCGCGCGACGCGTCAGGCAATGTTAATACAGGCGGCGTTGCTTAATGTCGCGCAGTTTCAACTATCTTTATCATATACGAAAGGGGCTGTGATTATTTATTTCGCTGGCCATGTCACTGCAACCTTTCAGTATTTAAACGATTTATTGAAGAACCTGCAATCGCTGGCAAGGCCTGGGTCCAACCTGAGTGTCTGGTTAGGCTTTCTGATACCACTACGGGAGGACGTAAATATTTGTCGTCTGCAAGCAGCTGTCTCTTAATTTGTGAGCTCCTATAAATACCTTTGCTACGCGTTTTACGCGCCCCTAACTATCCATAAAACTGGAACTGCATACACATCTAAACGGTCTGCATACCAGGACAAAAAACACTTACCGCACCAGAGCCTCCTAGTGCAAGTCAATCTTCGCCCCAGAAACGTCGATGCTTGGTTTACAAGCAGTTCAGGACAATGCAAAGAAACTCGCGAACTCGATGCTTTATAACTGCCTGCTGCCCGGGATGTGATGATGTTTTTCAAGCACTTTCTTGCACGAACCGGAAGTAGCTACGGTGGCGATAAAACGTTGGCCGTACAAAACAACCAATCGCAGACATATAATTGGAAGAAAAGGGCCATGGCAGGATGCCGCGGCTTCCTATTGTGGCAGCTGCATATCCGTTTGTTTCAAGTAAACCTCTTACAACATTGGATGTTCGCTGACCTCCGCTCATTACGTGCCGACAGAACGATAAACGAAAGCCTCCGGAAGGGGTGTGCTTGCAGCCAGTTCGCATATCTGTTTACGAAGTAGTACGGTGGCTGTGTAATTACAAACGACGCCTGGGGTGTCCACGCGACGATAAACCGCCTGTGTTGAATCTAACTAGACGCTGCGGTGGAATTGATGCTTTACGCAAACGCAGCTGTAGAATTTAAACTGTCCCGAGAAATTTTTAGACGATGGCTTAGGGTCTTTCGTTCCTTCGTTGCTCTTTCGGCTTGTTGGAAACGTATTTGAGCCTATTTTTAGCCGACACAATTTAGTGGGTGAGAGTGGGTGAGACTGGCGTACGCTGTGGCGATTTAAGAGCTACGGAGACAAATGAACTGTTGCTTTCATCATCCCCAACTACTACACTTTTGGGCAAAAGGGACTAAAAGTTCGTCCTCTGGGTGACTAACGGCCCTTGCGACAATCATTACTCCCTTTGGGGACTAAATGTGAGGAGACGAATGGTTAGTCCGCCAACCGTTTGGTCCGTTCCAATACTCTCCAAGGACAAACTGCTGAAAGAGAGTGGCAGGAATAAAATACCCGGCACTAGGACGGAGTTATCGAACCACTAAGCCCCGTAGCTATACACAAGGAATACAACCCGCATCCACTAGACGACGCCACAGGAAGGAAGGTGCGGTCGACAATATTGAAGTGTACGGCGTGTAGTGTTTTGGAGGCGGTGGCTGTACGCAACGTGACAGATTCATTGCAGCTGGTGTTCAAATTTTTATCGGTGCAAGCGAACGCGACCTCGATTGGCGCTTTGCGCTTAGCGCTTTGCCGACGTTAGGGACTATTGCTCAGTTCGATTGTAAGTACAGCCTCACAGCCATAGTTTTTTTTCTCGCAAAGAACAACCAACTCGTCGCCTAGTTGAGACACGTGGCTGGGTGATCAGACGACTCATTTGTTTCCGCACAAATTAGCGCAAACTAAGTGTATTCATAGTGTTCGATACTTATGTTAATTTCACTAGGTGTCGTATATGAAAGCGGTCGCCTGTGTGAGCGTCGGAATAGGGAAGCAGACAATATTTTCCTGCATCGGTGAAACCATATTCGCTGCTGGTTAGCCTGAATTCTTCAAGTTTGCGTTGCTAGACTACCGGGACTGGAAAATTCCACAGGCTTTTACAGCAGTTTCAGCATTGTCATAGCTTTGGGGCCCAAGGCAAGTATCTACTGAGTATGAAAGATAACTTCAAGACGCTTAGCTGTAGCGAGAATTTTCAATTTGCAGTTGTTGTCATCAGCAACTAGAGCGTTTTTTTTTTGCCTGTTAAACATACACTTATTCAGTACGCTTGGGTGTCTACGTTTGCTGTTGTCACTAATATTTGTGTCATTTTTGACGCGCTTGAAATCTTTCAATGGCCGTTATTACCTCGCGCGAATCGTATGCAACACAGCGTATCAACATCACCCCACCGAGAAGCGTTTGTCAATCGCGCTATGCTACTCCTTGAAATCACCCGCCGCTCGATTAACCCTAGGCGCTTTTCTTACAATTAACATCAATTTTCTTTGCCGTGGCACCATGCAAAGGAACCACTTATGCAATGACTTGTGTTCTAGAAATTTAAAACTATCCACAGACATATGCGCGAAATGGCAACGACGACGCCATTACACCGGATTAACGACGCAGCAAAGAGACTAAATGCATGCGTTTAGTCTTCCCGTTACTCCTTTTAAATCCGCAGGGACGAACATATAGTCCGTATTTGTTCACACCGTACAGACTCTGCCACAACTACTCCTCTTGAAGATGAACGGCTGCCTGCGAAGACTAACGGCTGTATTTTAATCCCCATTCCAGTCCTTTTTACCTAAAAGTGTACTAGGAATTGTTTTCAGTCTTACGCTTCGCACGGATTATAGCGCGGCTTCGAAGTGGGCTCTCGTCCCTACTATCTCAATTTTTAAATGTCCCAGGAAGCAAATCAACACAACATTCTGAAGCTTTTCCGGCGTACACGCTGTGGGTCCGGAGACCGAGAGTTGGAGAGTACGATTAAGCGTTTTATGATGAATAACATCGCAAGAACTGTATGAAGAACACGAAAGGGGAGGACACATGCAAGAGCTGACTATCAACTAGGTTGTTTGGAATAAAATAATACAAATATATACAGATGTCGCAAACTCCACAGAGCATTTAGGAATAGCAGAAAAGAAAATAAACACCCTTGCTGCTGACCTAACCAGTGCAGATTGTACAGCGACGGCGTTAGCCTCTGGTTGGTCGGTAAATTTTGTGTCGTAAACGAAAAAAACTCAGCCAGGACCTAGTAGTTATCGCTCAAGAGGCCGAGCGCATGCGCCAGAATATTCAGGCGTACAGCATAAAGCTGAGTATCCATAAAAAAAAACCCAAACAAGCATCGAAAACGAGTGATGGATGATAAGAAGCTTGTGAACAATGGTTTGTGAGCAAAGTGATTAGGAGCATTCAGGCAGTGTCCTTACAATCGCTGTAGTTAAATATCGAACTGTGAATATGAATATGCAGACAGAAAGCATATTTACTGTTCCAGTGCTTATCTATGAAGAATGAGCTATGAAGAATGTACAAGTGCCTTCATATATATTTGGAGCTCGGGAGCTGTGGCCGAAGCGTATCGGAGTGCCGCGTAGCTGCATCTGCGGTAAATGAAAGGACGAGAGCATGCATGCGCGCCAGCCCATGGCGATAGCCCGTCTATAGCTCTCAAACCACTTCTTTTAACCTAGCTCGAACCATAGTTCGCAGCATACTGGTCGCGACGATGACGCTGATAGCAGAGACCCATCTAGAAGCTTCGCTGGCACACTTCCAGCAAATGCGAGCTGCCAGAGAAGCGGCGCGCTGTCACAATAATGTGCAGTGAGTTTTACTTTCACAAATATTTAGGTGTGCACGCTATCAGTGACATCACCGAGACCAGTATGCTGCGAACAATGCTCGAATCGAGGTTAAAAGAAGTAATTTGACAGCTATAGATGGGCTATCGCCGTGGGCAGGAGCGCATGAGTGTTCTCGTCCTTTCGTTTACCGCCGGTGCAGCTACACGGCGCTTCGATACGCTTCGGACTCTCCTCGCATGCTCCAATTACTTATGACGGCACCTGTACATGTGTGATCCTGTGTTGTGGAGCGTTTCCAGTTTTCGCAACAAAACACACAGTCTAGAGTTTCAAATGAAATTTCAGAGACCATTGCAAGAGTACATGTGACTTTTGACATCTCGATGAATGAGACTTACGGAGGTGACTCATCCTTCTTTCGGTAGAATGGCTGCTACTGTGGAGAGCACGAAGTTGACCTGAGAAGAGTAGTCACGAGTGAATAACGCTATTGCAGAAGGTTTTTTGGTTAGGGGAGGCTCGCCATAAAAATAACGATATAGCACTACGGCCACTCGCAAGTGGCTGAACCACTCGCAATTGGCTGAACTTCACTTCTTAGCTCTGATTTATGAAGTCCGTAATGATGCTGAGCTGGGTATGTTTCTGAACCAAGAAAATAGAGACACAAAAGTACCGCCACAGCGCAGATGTCTTATCTTTCAATACCCACTTTGGTGTTGTACCGTCAGTTGGTGTAATTAGGCCATGTAGGGAAATCGTGGGTCAGGAGGTGCACATCAGACTGGTTCGCCACTTGCTGCAGCAATAGGACCTGCAAAGTGCAATGTTATCAAATTTTACGGGCCTTAACCTTCTCGTTGATTCATGTTTTAAAGTGAAACTAAAAGATGAATGAAATTTCGTCTTAAATGAAAGAACGTATGTGTCGTAGTGATCCAAGCTTTAGTTCTACGGCCAACGTTGCGTTATTTCCTGAGAAATCCGCAAAGAAAGCTGGCATTTCCCTCACCCACTTCCCTTTCATTTTTTTGTGTTGTAGACACCACGTCACACAGTAGGAGCGATGCACCCGTGTAGTCCAGAGCGTAAACAGGTGGCGCTAGGCACTCTGAGGCTGGCAAGGGTAGCTTTACGTCACCGAACCATGGCCGACCCACGAGAACGTATCTTTGACGAAGGACGCTGGCTTTCACTTTCATTATTTGTCGCCGCCGGAATGTGAAGTGCTTTTCACCGATACAACGGCCGGTCTGCCCGACTACAACGAACACACAGACCTCACACGCCGGCCGCGAGCGAAACAGCGACAAGCTCCCTCTCAATTATCGTGCAAGCGGGGCAGCCCGGCTAGGCGTCGCTCAAGCGGAAACCTTCAGCTCGCCTAGTCTGGCGATCACGTCCACCTCGTATTTTTTTTTAATTGCGAAAGTTTGCTCTGCAGCATAAAACGTAAACACGTAAAACGTAAAATGTACGTAAACAGGAAGTTTTCACTAAGAAATTCTAAAAGGCTCCGGTGATACGGCCCAAAGAGCCAGCGTCTGTAGTCGGGAGGTCGGCCTGGGTTGAGTCCCACACTATGTAGTACTTGTTGTCGGGAACGTTGGAGGCCACGGCAAGTCCACAGAAGATGGTGAATGTCTGCGGTCGATGCCGACGTGGTGCAAAATGGGCATGTCCGGCCAAATAGAGCCCGTCGATCCGGGGGCCAGGTGTGGGTGACAGCTGGTGTAAGAGCAGCCCCGACGCGAATCCTTCGTAGCGCCACCTCCTCACGGCGGGTGAGCCCACCAGGGAGTTTTGATCCACACGGTGGAATAAGTGCGCGTGTGGAGCGCCGAAGGTCTTCTTTGTCGGTGGCCAATTTTGACATTGCGTCAACTGGAAATAAGGACAGTGGATGCGTCGTTGGAGGTATACGGGTCGCCGCATCCGCCTGTTGCTGTCCAGGGGTCGATGTCCTCTGGGCCCAAGTAATCTTCACTCTGAAACTTAGGGCCGCAGCCTTCACGTGGATGGTTTGGGACATGGGCACTTGATGAAGTACTTTCCGGAGGTCTCGGACTGCTTGCATTGAATCTGTAAAGATGTTGACAGGTTGCGATTGCTCTGGCCTCAGCAACTCTATAGTCGTCAAGGCGTCGAAAATCACTTTGAGCTCAGCAAGTGTTGACGGGGGCCTCTGAGGGGCGTAGTAATGGCAGGTTTGACAAAACTGCATGGCTGGGTTTACGACGGCTGTGGTAACAAGGCTTCCTGAAATACTGGCGTCGACGTAAAACGTATCTTGGCCAGCACTGGATGAGAGTTGCGGCGCAACACGGCTTGACCGACCCAGAGGCTTGCGGTCAGTAATTAATATTCGGGTCCAAGGAGGGGGTTCTGGAGAGGGATCCGGCGGCGTGTTAGTTTGGAGGCCCATATACCACCTTAAAGCAGCCACAGATGTGTACACCTGCGCTTTAAGAGATCGTGCCTGTCGCCGCTGGTGAACCAACTCATCTATCATGTTAAGGCCAGCTTCTTCCTGTAGTGTGGAGATGCGCGTTAAGCGAGGAAGGCAGGTAATAGTCCTCATGGCTTCTCTATTGATGGCCTCTAGACGATCCCATTCCGCCATTGTCATGTACTGAAACTGAGCCTGGTACGTGATACGTGGCTGCAGGATTGCACGTACGAGAAGCCGAGCCATCTCTGTGCGAGCTCCTCCAGATTTCATGGAAATCCGGTGAACTAGATGTAGCAGTTGAAGGGCGCGGCGGCGAGCTTCCCGGAGCCATGGCGTAGCTGAGCCGGAGGCCGCAACGTCCAGGCCAAGGATGCGGTGACAAGTAACTTTCGTCACTGGCTCGCCATCAAGATTTAGTAAAATGGGTCGGTTTTGCAGTTTTTGTCGAGCCCTTCGATTGGCGACGATAAGTAACACTGTCTTATCTGGGGATAGCATGAGTCCCACGCGTTTGCACCAAGTGTCAACCATATTTAAAGTACTCTGAAGAGCGTGTTCTTGATCCGCAATGTCTGGAAGTGTCGACCAGAGCGTGATATCACCCGCATAGATGAGGCCTTTTAGATCGTTCAATGCCGCTACTGTCCAAGCGAGCGGGAGAAGGGCAAGGTTGAACAGTATGGGTGCCAGGACCGATCCTTGTGGTACCCCGCGGCATGTTGAAAAGGAGCCAACCGCCTGTCCTGAGACTCTAATTGAAAATGTGCAGTGTGTTAAAAATGACTCTATAAGAACACCACAGGCGCCGGGCACCCAAGCCAACGCAGTATCTGTAGGATTTCTAGATGGCTCACATTGTCGTACGCTTTCTTCACATCTAGGGCAAGAACAGAACGAATACGACAAGAGCGTCCTCCTATGAGTACGGAAGTAGAGAACACTTCAAGGCCATCCTCTGCGCCGATGTGGGGCCGAAAGCCGATCTGAGAGGGATGGTACCAACCCATGCCCTCAAGCCACCATGTGAGCCTTGATGCTAGCATACGCTCAGCCAGCTTGCATAATGTACACGTCAGAGCAATCGGCCGTAGGTTGCTGAGTCTATCCGGTGGTTTTCCTGCTTTCGGGACGCCTATGATTTCTGCGTGCTTCCAAAAAGTGGGTACGCATCCAGAGGCCCAAGCTTCGTTTATAGTGGTCAGTATGACCTGGAGATACTTCTCTGTGCAGTTCTTATACACTTCGTACTGTATGCCATCGGGGCCCGGTGCCTTATGTGTTCCTGCTGAGTCGATAGCTGCCAATAATTCCGCCATGGTGAAGGGGGAAACAAGACCAGCTGCCTCTTCCTTGGTAAGGGGTCGGCCTGCCTCAGGGGAAAGGGTTGAAGGTCCCCCAAAGGAAGGAGGAGGCGTGTCATAATTGGGGAAAAAAGCCTTCATTGCCTCATCCGCAAATTCTTGCAAGGAGAGACCCGATGCTAGGTAAGCATTGTCCAAGTAGTTCTGCGGCTTGCGGCCTCGTTCCATTGCCTGAAACGTGCGCCATATCGAGGCTGTGTTTGTTGAGGGACCGAGTGAAGCACACCAATTCATCCAGCGAGCCCTGGAAAGACGTCGTTCATGTCTTCGCGCTCGGGCTGTCAGGTGATTAAGGTGGATCTTGGCACTCTCAGATGACGGTTGGCGGGCCGCAGTCAGTTCCGCGCGACGGCGGGCGGCCCGCAATCGGAGCAGATGAAGGCCAGGCGTAGGTCGGCCTTCATCTACCCAAGAGATGTGCGTTGATGCGTGCAGTGCGCTTTGTAAGATAGAAATTGGGTCATCAGTCTCTTGTTCGAGGGGGGAGAGCTGTGATCTGAACTCATCCCAATCGATGACCCGGCAGCGTCGACGAAGTCGCGGCGCCGGTCCTGCAGCAAGCCTAATATAAATGGGATGGTGATCACTCGCCCAGCAGTCGAGCTCCAAGTGCCATGAGGGCGCACCGTGCCCAAGCCACCAAGTCAGGTCCGGAGAGTAAGACGGGGTGCGAGGGTGTGTTTGCCGACGAGTGGGGCTGAGAACATCATTTAGGAGTTGAAAGTTCGCCCCCCTAAATGTGTCTTCAACCAGCTGACCTCTAGAGCTGTTCCTCGGGTAGCCCCAGGATCCATGCGGGGCATTAAAGTCTCCACACAACAGAATTGGGACTCCTGGGAAGTTGTGGCGGAGATGTGAAAGCCAGCCTAACCGAATTTGACTGGCATGACCACTGCTCGGTCGAGCGTAATAAGATACGAGAATCACCTCTGAGTGGGATAGGCGAACTCGCACAGCTACCACCTCTTGCCAAGCGGTGCACCACGCGGGAAGAGGGACCTGGGCTTGTGGAAAGTGGGAACGTACGTATACAATTGCTTTGCCTGGGGGGATGTCCGGACGTACACCCCGGCGGTCCCGAATGCTTGGCGACGTATGTACATTGAACTCCGATATTTGCGGAGCGCAGTTTGTTTCTTGTAGCAGGAGGGCCCATGCAGATAATTGGCCAATGCGCATGCGGTATTTCAGTTCACCGAGCTTACCCGTTAAGCCCCTACAGTTCCACTGGGGAACACAAGACAGGTGTGTAGGCCCTGCGGTGCTAGTCATCGCGAGAGATGAGCCGCGAGCACCGAAGCCAAATGCTGTAGCTGCTTCGACACGAACATCAGGAGCTGCTGTGGTGTCATCGGCGTCTTCCTTGTGTGCACCGGGAAGGACGGTGGTGTGGCAGGTGAAGTCGTGAAAGACGAATGTGGGGCAGGTGGAGTTGGTGGGCGCGCTGGTTGTGTCGCTGAGACAGTATGACACGTCTTCTCCGGATGCGCTGAGAATTTCGGCCTCCAGTGTTGCCAGGCGTTGATCTAACGCGTCCAGTGTTTCAGTCTCTTCGGTCAGGGTCGCGTCCATACGGGTGCTTGAAGGGCGACTCTTAGTACGAGTGACTTCACTGTAACTCGGTTTGAACTGTGTGTCAGGTTCCTCAATTTCATACGATTGTTCTTCTGTAATGTCGGTCGACAGTGCTGCGTAACGATTTGATACTTCAATTGTGGTGACATTCTGTTGGTGACGTGAAGTAGCGAGTTGTAGGGTCTGGCGTTGTCGCATCTGCTCTGTTGCCTTCCGCTTGGTGGGGCACACTGGAGAGGTAAACTGATGATCGTTGGTCTTGCAAAGTCCACAAGTGAACTGGGATGTCGTCGCGTCCGCCACTTCTGCAGCAGTGTATGGGCATGAAGCCTTCATATGTCCGGGGCGGAGGCATTTTTAACAGTACACTGCAGATGGATGGTACTGGCGAACGTGAAGGACGCATCCATAGTAGTACAAGCGAGGCGGTGAATCGGAGGGTCCACTTAGTGTTACAAGACAAGAGCGCCCTTTCCCAAGGTAACGGGCAGCAACCACGCGGTGCGTAGAGCACTTCAGGTCTTGTAAAAGGGTGGCCGGGTCTTCTCCTGCATCCACGCCAGAAACAACGTACCGTCGAAGGTCTGTGCCTGAAGAGAGGTAGGCCTGCACCGGTATAGTCAGGTCTTTAGAGACCTCAATGGTTTGCAGAGATTGTGAAGGCTGACGTCTTCCATACTGTGCACCCAGACGGAAATGGTGTTCGTGGGGCGGTGTAGGGCAAATCCCTTGAATTCACTTACATGAAGGTATGCGTCCAAGGTACGCTGAATGATGCGATTAGGGAGCCTGGACATGTCGAAGTTGCACTTGGGCTTGATTATCATCTTGTATGATGACTGGGATGACATGGACTCCGGCGGACGAGGATTGGTACGAGGTCGTTTCCCCCCCGGTGAGACGGCGATGTTTTTGCCATCCTGAGATGGAGGGTCTGGTAGCCTTTTGGAAGCGGTTGACGTCCCAGGCTCTGACGGTGACCGTGGTGTCTGTACTGTTACTTCCATCGGGCAATGATCAGGAGGCGGCACAGTGATCACCTGGGGCGCCGAGGTTAGCCGCTGTTCGGAGGACTGCGCCATAGTGTCCATCTGATCACTTCCAAGTAGTGGAGAGGTGACTTGTGCAGGCACTGCAGTTGACATATCAATTGTTGTCAGCGACGTAGCTGCTGTTGATGCTGCGCCGGCTTCCATCTTCGCCCGATGTTGGGCACGGAGGCGGTCGCGGCGGCCGAAACCTAACCGCCGTGCACTTGGCAAGATGCTCACCGGAGAGGCCGGGGGGCGCCGCAGCGCCCTCCGAACGTGAAGCTTAGGTGCCAGATGGTTGCTTGTAAATCTCGGAGCAATGAGAGTTTGTTAAAACTCGTGAAGAACGAGAAAATCACCAGAGTGGGGTAGGGCCCGCCTATTCCGATTCGTCTTCTTCGTCTTCTTCAATCCCGCACCCGCCTTCAGTAGTTCTCGCTGCCGAGTCTCCGCTGGCCCAAACAAACAAGGGTGCTCCTTTCTGTGCTCGAAGACCTTTTCAGTACCAGTGGGTGGGAAACCTGTTCGCCTGTTTACATCGTGGGGTACCGCAAGGTTCCGTACTAGCACTTCTACTATTCGACATGGCATTTGCACCCTTGGCATGGAAGCTACAAGACACACCTTTTGTGAGATTTCTCATCTACGCGGGTGATGTCTTGCTGTGGTCCCCAAAGCGGGACCAATTTGCAGTGTCGTCATCCCCAGCAAGCCCTAGATGTTTTTTAAGCATTTGCGGAATCAGCCAGTTTAGACATTTTAGCTGAGAAGCCTTGCTACGTACAAGTGGCTGCCAAGGCATTAAGGAAGTCAGCCTTTCTGGTGATTTAAAATTGTTTTAGCTGCCCAACAAGAGCTGCGGGTGCTCGGATTTGTGATCCACATGTCGGGTTCTGGTATTCATTGGCTCCGAAAAGCAAGCAAAGACATTTCGACTACCTTGCACTTAAACCGCCGGATTACAATTCGTAGTGGAGGAGGCCCTCACGGAGGTGGCTAGATGACTTGTACCTACTGTAGTCCAGCCGTGCCTACTCTACCAGGCAATGGTACACAGACTTACTATGCAACTTGAGACTATAAACAGAGAGGCCATGCGCACCATAACGGTACTTCCCCGTCTTACCCCGATTCCAATCTTATAGAAACACTCACAGCTCAATACTATAATGAGCGCGTAAACAAGCGCGAGAAAGCAAGAAAGCTCGAGCGTTTTTTTTCATTCCACTGGCAGCAGAGCTTCATTCACATTTTGTAATATGCCTCCCGTTACTTCTACCTTAGACGATCTTACACCATGGAGGTACACAACAATGACAACAAATTACACAACGAAGCTTTGTCGCCGGGACCAGCCAGCGCCAACCTCCGATACCACAGTCCCTGAAAGTCACTGCGCATTGTATGCAGACGCAGCTCTTCTGTAGGATGGAGGACTGCCTGCGTTCGTCGGTGACACGCGCCCGGAAATTAAAGGTTCGCCCTGTTACATTACCGACACTCCAGACCCACTGCTACTGGAGCTCAATGCTGCAAGTGCATTCCTTAACATTACGGAGGTGCATATGTACACCGACTCGCTCAGTGCGGCATAGCAGCTGAAGCAAGGGAAGAAGACACCTGTGATCGGCCAGCAGATTCCACGCCTCCACAAAACATCACACCTAAAGATCCGTGTACATTGGGTACAGTGACATGGTCAGAGTAAACTGAACCAATTAGCGGGCCATCTTTTCACTCCTCTTTTCCCAACCTGAATCCTACCCTAGCCCCCCTCCTTGTGATTCGCGCTCCCGTCTTTTAGCCCGGAAATCTCTTCTGAGAAGGAACTCACGTGCCCTAATTCCCCCTGTGTGTCCCACACGGTGGAATAAAAGCACGGGTGGCCCACAAGAGATTCCCCCGTATGGCCCACAATTTGGCAATATTTGCAATCTGCATAAAAACCTTAGGTCTTATCACAGGTGTATAGCACACGCCCAGCTAATAATTTGGTTGGTTGGTTGGTACCAATAAGTCATTAACGCGTAGCCACTCTGAGTGATTGGCAAAGTCACATTATGTACCATCATGAAAAAAGGTTACGAATGCACTAAGGGAAGGGTTACGAATGCATTACTAAGGGAAAATAGAACTAAAAATATTCTGGTGAAAGTAATGTTAACTATTTTGATAATCATCGATAAAATAGTTACAAAATGCTGAAGTAAAAAGAGATACTTCACGTACTAAAAAGAGAAAGTAAGAGAGGAGTTTATTAACCGGGTAAACGACCTGTTTCGAAAATAAAATTGTGAAGGGTGCGACAAACATTGCTGGGACAGAAACCTAACCCCGATGCCCCAAACGACAGTAAATTAGAAACAGACAACGGAGGGCCCAGGCACCAGAGGTGGTATCGACCCGCCGGCAAGACAGCAGTAAATAGTTAATTGTCTCAATATCTAGACAAATACCGCATAAGGCATATGCGCTGTGCATGCGCGGGGAAGGTAGAAGTTGAAGTTGGGTACTCGGCAGCCAATGCTGGCCTGTGTGACCTCGCACAGTCAAAACTGCTAAACGTCACGCTTCCACGAGTACCGGAGGTGCCCATTGTTGGGGCAGCCAAAGATACTGTCTCGTGGAAAGCTGCCCAGCGAACTGTACCTTCGAAACCGAGACGCAACTTTAGCGATGGGGGCACAGCACAAACCAGAGCTACAATCTGGTAACCTGTTGGAAGGTGCTTTCCTATTCCTCTTATTGTCCCTTCTGATTAGCACTCTCGAATCGCTCTTTTAGTTTTGGGTCATCATCATCATCATAATCATCACCAGCCTATCTACGCCCACTGCAGGGCAAAGGCCTCTTCCATTATTCTCCAATTACCCCGGTCCTTCGCATTACATGCCCTGCCCACGCCCATTTCTTCTTCTTAATTTCTACTAATATGTCTTTAACACCAGTTTGCTAACTGACCCACTCCGCTCTCTTCTTGTCCCTTAATGTTACACCTACCATTTTCCGCTCCATTGCCCGCTGAGTCGTTCTCAATTTAAGTGAAACCCTCTCAGTGAGCCTACAAGTTTCTGACCCGTAGGTGAGTACCGGTAAGATGCAGCTGTCATACACTTTCTTCTTCAGCGACAATGGTAGGCTGCTATTCATTATCTAAGAATGTCTTCCATATGCACCCCACCTCATTCTGATCCTTCTAATTATCTCTGCCTCATGGTTGGGATCTGGGGTCACAACTTGGCCTAAACAGATATATTCGCTTACCACTTCCACGGTCTCGCGACCTATATCAAGCCGCTGTGTTGTCACGAGGTTATTCCTCGTTACTTTAGTTTTCTGTACAATAATTTTCAGGCCCACGGTTCTAGTCTGTTCGCCCAGTGCGGAAAGCATGCTTTGCAATTCGTCCCCCGAGTTACTTAGCAAGGCAACGTCATCAGCAAATCTGAGGTTACTGTGGTATTCTCCATTAACCCTTACTCCCACCTGTTCCTAATCCAACGTTCTGAATACTTCTTGTAAACATACTGTGAATAACATTGGAGAGATTGTGTCTCCTTGTCTGACACCCTTCCTTATAGGTATTTTACTGCTCTCCCTATGGAGGATGATAGTAGCTGTAGACCCATTGTAGATATCCTCTAGAATTCTTGCATAATGCTCATCTGCCCCCTGGTTCCGTAATGCGTGAATGACCCTGAATGACTGCTACGGTTTCGACCGAGTCAAATGCTTTCTAATAATCTATGAAGGCTATATATAGGGGTTCAGTATACTCAGCGCACTTCTCTATCACCTGATTGACCGTGTGAATATGGTCCATTGTTGAATAACCTTTACGGAACCCTGCTTGTTCTTTAGGTTGACTGAAATCTAAGGTTGCAGAAATTCGGTTAGCGATTACCTTGGTAAGTACCTTGTAGATGACTGACAGTAAGCTGATCGGCCTGGATTTTTTCAGGTTCTTAGGATGATGATGATGGATTCGGATGATGATGATGAATTAGGATTAGGATGATGTTCGCGTTCTTCTAAGATTCCGGTACGCTTGCGGTAATTAGACCTTGCGTATACAGGTTTGCCAGTTTTGCAAGTACAATTTCTCCGCCATCCTTTAAGAGGTCTGCTGTTATCTAATCCTCACCAGGTGCTTTGCCCCCTTTCATTTTTTTTAAAGCCTTCCTCACTTCTTCGGTCGTTACTGGTGGGATGCCCATTTCCTCTGAAGTACTTTCTCGTTCGGCATTATCCTGGATGTCCCGGCTACTGTACAGATCCCTATAGAACTCCTCGGCCACTCTGACTATGTTATCCCTATTTGTGATAACATTGCCTTGCTTATCTTTAAGTGCATGCATCTGATTTTTCCCCCTCCAAGACGCCTTTTTACTGCTTTCAGGCTACCTCCGTTCTTTACACCGTATTCGATCCTCTCCATATTATACTTCCGTGTGTCAGTTGTCTTACGCTTATTGATTAACTTCGGAAGCTCCGCTAGTTTTTTTCTGTCAGCTGTAGCGGAGGTTGTCATGGTTTGCCGTTTCCTAATTAGATCTTTCGTCTCCTGGGAAATTTTACCAGTATCCTGTCTAGCCATCGTGCCGCCGATTTCAACTGCACTCTCCGTGATAATGCGTGTAAGGTTGTCGCTGGCTTCCTGTGTTGTAAGCTCGGCTTCCTCGGTAAGAGCTGAGTATCGGTTCTGCAGCGCGATACTGAATTCTTCTACTTTACGGCTTACTGTTAGCTCATTAATCGGTTTCATTCGTACTAGCTTGTTACGGTCCCTCCTCAACTCTAGCTTAATTCGAGATCTTACCATACGATGGTAACTACACCTTAACCTTCCGAGCACTTCCACATCCTTCATGACGCCAGGGTTATTGCATCATATGAAGTCTATTTCATTTTTATGCTCCCCATTCGGGCTCCTCCACGTGAAATTCCGGCTCTCCCAGTTAGAAAAGAAGGTATTAATTATGCCTAAGTTATTCCCTTCTGCAAACTCAACTAGTAGGTCCCCCCTGCTATTTTTACACCCCAGACCATAGTTCCCAACTGCCTTGTCTCCAGCCTGCTGCTTGCCTACTTTGGCATTAAAAGCTCTCATAACTACGGTATACTGTGTTTTAACCTTAGCCATTGCCTATTCCACATCTTCATAGAAGCTTTCCACTACCTGCTGGTCATGGCTGGGTGTACCTCTTATTGGTTGGGTGTACCTCTTATTGAGCCTAATTACAGGACCTGCTGCCCTTTCGTTAACGCTATAGTATTCTTCTATGTTGCCAGCGATGCTTTTATTGACTAGAAATCCCACGCCCAGTTCTCTTCTGTCCTCTAGACCACTGTAACATAGGACGTGTCCATTTTTCAGCACCGTAAAGGCTTCGCCTGCCCTCCTAACCTCGCTAAGCCCTATTACATCCCATTTAATGCCCTCTAATTCCTCGAACAACACCTCTAGACTCGCTTCACTAGATAAGGTTCTCGTGTTAAACATTGCCAGGTTCAGATTCCAATGGCGGCCTGCCCGGGTCCAGGTATTCTTAGCACCCCTGCCACGTCACAGGTCTGACCGCCGCCGTGGTCATTTGCTTCGCAGCCACTGGAGACTGAGGGCCGTGGGTTAATTGGCGTATTCATGGGAGGTTGTGGCCGTTACTACACCAGTGTGGCCAATCCTGCTCTGGTGAGGGAGTGCGTTGCCGGCAATGATCGCCGGGGTCAAGCCGCACCCCAAGCCCCAACTGCAATTCCATAATTGCGCGTTTTTTTTTTTGTGGAAATTGTCCGGCACCGGGATTCGAACCACTGTCTTTGTACACGCGAGGCGGATACTATACCTCTATTCTCTACCTCTACGCCACCGCTGCACCGCACGGGGGTGCAGCGGAACATCAGAAGTTGCCCGGGGGCACATATCGTAACAAAACACGCAGCTTATTTTCTTCCCGTGGCGGAGACAGAGCTGGGGCCCGGGACTCTGTGCGAACGCGAATGCGCTCGTGCATTCTGAGTTGGCTTTTAAATACACGTCAGGGGATTAACGCGCTCTAGTAGCTTCGGAATTAGAATTACTTCGCGGCGGGGCCAGTGGCCTACAAGAAAGAGAAATATAGAAAGTTGCCCGGGGGCACATACCGTGACGTTGTTCTCTGAACACGCAGCTTATTTTCTTCCCGCGGCGGAGACTTAGCTGGGTCCTCTGTGTCTATGCGAACGTGAATGCGCTCGTGCTTTCTGAGTTGGCTTTTAAATACACGTCAGGGGATTAACGCGCTCTAGAAGTTTCGGAATTAGAATTCCTTCGCGGAGGGGCCCGTGTCCTACTAAGAAAGAGAAAAATAAAAAGTTGCCCGGGGGCACATACCGTAACCTTGTTCTCTAAACACGCAGTGTATTTTCTTCCAGCGGTGGAGGCTGAACTGGGTCCTGGGCGTCTGCTTGCCTTTAAAACACGCTTTGTTGTTGTTGTTCGGAGGTCTCAACTCATTCACTAGGTCTATACCTTTAGTCAGGAAATGTCCGTCGCTGTGGTCTTGTTCCGTTTGCACGCCTGTCTTGAGTTCAGGAGGACTGTGGTCCGAATCTAACCCAGACCTAATTGAATTCCTCTGTTAACGCCGTTTGAGTGCCAAAAACGTCGTATGAGTAGCGGTGGTATTGTTTCGCCCACGCGGTAAACTTTAGCTTTCGCAATAAAAACATGACTTAGCTTATATATACTAGAACTTTGTGACAGGCCTTATCGAATACTTTAGAGAATTGTTAATGAATTCCTTCGTTTTGTCTTGTGCAGCCACCTCACGTTTTTTTGCTATCCTATTAGGCTAGCGGCAGAAATTTCATTTTTGTTTCCTTACTCTGTTTACTTTTGCTGAAGAGAACAGTGTCAGCGTACATTAAGTAGTTTTGTTGTGCTTCAAACTTGGTATGCCTATTCTTGGCGTTGCTTTGCCTGCATATCTAAATAATGTTTATCTTGGTATTACTGCTGGTAAGAGGGAAACGTGCTTTCGGGGAAATAGGCGTGATTTGTTTGCGAGAGATTGATGATTAGCAGTCCAAACATTTGCGCGTGTTTGCTAATGGGGGTGTACGTAAAGGGAACTTGGCATTAAAATATCACCCTGGAACCGCATTTTAAAGCAGAACTTTCTACCTCTACCAGCCAATGGTTTCGTCGTGGCGTGCGGGATGAGAAACTGCAATCCAGGCTAAATAAAACTGCTGGCACCGCCACAAGGTGAACCGGGGCCTGAAGACAAGCGGAGTTACAGCCCGTCGTCTTAGCGACTAAGCTACGCCCGCCCACACGTGTGAGACAGGTGTACAGACGCCGGTTTTCATTAGGCGACACATAAAACACGACTTACAGGGAGGCATTGAGAGAGATGACGCAGTAGCCGCCCTCCCCCTCACACTTCAAAAGACGCCCCTCACCATTTTCGCTCTGCCGACCCACGGCCCGGCTAGAACGGCGGTGACTGGCGCCCAAATCCGGCCATGGCCGAAGTCGCTGCGTTCGGAACGCCGCGCCCCGCGAATCCCACATTAACGGCTGCCAAAATCTCTGGTTTCACTCTTTGGTTTCCATGAAAGCTATGGTCGTGCCTTTTGCAACATGTTGACACTCTGTGCAGAAGTTATTCAGCAGCACTGTTGTACATCCGTTTTGTAGCTTAACGAGACCCCTTGCAATGCAAATGCCCCTGTAAAGCAAGAGACTGAGGCTTCCTTCTGCAATTCCTTCGTAGTCCTCAAAAACGTCGTTCTTCACAGGAATAAGCATGCTGGTTCGGGGGGGGGGGGGGGGGGGGCGCAGCGTTATGTCGTCGTCAATGACGCGGAAGGCAATGTCCCGTCGGCCGTCAATACCCTTAGCTACCGCTCTCTTCGTGGATAAGCTTACACTGGATTTCTGTAGATCGATGATAGCACCAATCTCTTTTAGAATATCTATGCCGAGGATAACTCCTTCGAGCATAGGGGAAGCAAAATGTTCGACGTATGTGAAATGTGCGACGTATGTGAACATAAAACATCCGACTACAAACGGCCACGGACATGACCACTGCGCCACGGACATGGCGCGGCTTGTGCCACTGGGCCCGCACGCCGAAGAAAAAAAAAAACACCGGCGTGCCTCGTCTGCTCCGTTTCAACAAAGGCACCGGTAGAATTCAAATTGCCCTGAAAAATGTGTGGGCGACGGCTTAGGGTCTTTCCTTCCTTCGTTTGATTTTCGGCTTGTCAGAAGAGTATTTCAGCCTATTTCTAGCCGACACAATTTAAGAGGTGAGATTTGAGTAGGTTTTGAGCAGGCACTGGCGTGCGGTCTGCTCTGTTTCAACCCGATTCTCAACGGTGGTGTCAAGAGAGATTTATCAATCGCACTCACACTGGACTCGAGTCATTACCTTGCGTTCGGTGGGGTTGAGTTTGGGACGTCCAACACACATCATGTGCTTAGCAGGGACAAGTAACGCCATCCCGCGAAGTCCGACGTAACCACTAATGGCGCACTTACATGGTGTCCTGCGTGCGTGCCTCGCCAGTGACTGCAAGCTATAGAGTATGAAAGTAGAAAAGGTACCATGAATCTGTCATCCCAAAGACCTTGGTGCAACCTAATGCTCTCGCATTGTGCGGGGTTATGAGGCAACATAATGAGAGAGGTGACACATTACAATGTTTATGTAAAAAACGGTCTGCCTCAAGCTATGCTGGGGAAGTTGTGCAAGGCTTTAGTTAGGAAAAATAACACAGTCCGGATAAAAGCTTGTTGATAATTAAGCGCTCACTTTATTTCCTGAAAATTTCGCCAATGTCATACCGATCTTCATTATTTGTACAGTTATGCGTGCCGTCACATATTAGTTCGAATTGACCAGCCACTGAGCATGCATTTAGATAATCTAAATCAGGAATAGTTAGTTCTATGTCGACTGAATTATTATTAAAATAACTCCATCGTAACCTTCTGGCCTTCCCTTCCTCTGTACGAACGGTTTCTATCGGTTTCGAACACTCGTCCCCGCATGGTGCACTTTCCTTCGGCTGTTTACATTTGCGAAGTAAACGAAGGAAAAAAGTATCCTTATTGAGGAAGATAAGCAGAAACATTTTCCCTTTGCAGGTGATTACAATGCATCTTTGAGATAAGCTTTCTGTGTACGTTTTCGGTTGAGATCAGAAGACAGACTGCCGAATGCGTTGCCTCTTAGATCGTCTCGTAGCGAATACAAAACACTGCAAATTGGCTCAAAAGATGTTAGTCTTTTGAGCAGTGAGAAATTAAATAGCACAGGGAGATTAGCAATACTTTATACGACAACCAGAAAGGCGTACATACTTGTCGTCTACAAACCGTATTCTTGTAACTGCGAAGCCATCTTAAACCTTTGATTGTAGTTCCACTGAAACGCAATTGCGTGTAAGACCGGTCCCCAGGCTTACTTTTTTTTTAAATATCGGCCCTGCAAAACACGAACTACTTACCGCGCAAGAGGCTTCCACTGCAAGACAATCTTGGCACCAGCAAACATTGATGCTTCCGTAACTTGAAGTCGTTTAGAGGCAGTAGAGGGCACCAAAGAAACTTTGGAATGCGTCGCTTCTCAAACAGCTTTTGAGCCGGAGGAAGCGAAATTTCATGAGCATTTGATTTCGCCAACCGGAAGCAGCTACGACGGTAGGAACGTACGTATGCGAAATTCAAAGGGACAATATGCCGTTATATTTGGGAGAACGTGGCACAAGCCGCATTCGGTGGCTTCCTAAGATAGCGGTAGCATATGTGTTTATTTGGGGAGAATCTATAAAAAGAGTGGATGTTCACTGGCCTCCATTCATTGCTTACGGGCCAAATGACAAAGCGAGCTCCCGCTCGGGGTTTGCTTACAGCATCTTCTAATATTTCTGCACAAAAAATTACTATGGCTGCATAATAAAGACTGACGCCTGGCGTGTCCCCGGCAAGGTCGGGTATCATAGTTCAAAGGTCGCTGTGAAAATGAGATAAAACTTTATTCAAGCATCCTAGGATGCTTGAATAAAGTGATTTGATTTTATTTGATTTGAAATTAGTGGACGTTTTTCGAAGGTCTTGCCTTCAACGGCCGTAGCTCGGGCTTCGTGGAAATGCATGTCCGCATTTTTTAACAGATGCGCTCTAGGAGGCTGTTCTAAAATCAAAATATAAATTTGGGAGTTTCACGCGCCGAAGTTTCACCCGGGCAATCAGGCGCTCCTGTTGTGGAGGGCTTCGGGTTTGTTAGGAATAAGAGAAGTGAAATTCGAAATAGAGAAAGGCATCTTGTCTTGACGATGGGACCACTGCCCGGAGTCGCCGGAGCAAAAGTAGACATGCAAGTGCTTGCAACGATGGCCAATAGCTGATAATTTTCTGCATGCAGAACCATTTGAAACATTGATTTGTGTTAACTTATTAAATACATTCAGAGGTATTTTAAATGTAATGCATTTTAAATGTAATGACAAAATCCAACGAGGGCATTGAATTATCACCTGTTTTTAATAAACTCAGGCAAACCAAAAAAAAAAAAACAAGATAAATTGGCAAGCACTGCCACAGCCACCATGTTTGTGCCACTGAAGTTGTTTTAACCCAGTGCCGCACTTCCCAGTTCTTGCTGCAAAGCTGGAAACTAAAATATTTTTTGGGACGTGATTTTGTTGGTTATTTTAAATTCTTTTTGCAGTTTCCTAATATAAACCAGCCACACAGGCAAAATACAACATGGTTTGGTTTGAAAAACTTGCCTTTCGTAACAAGTCTAATCACTTTCAGCACCGAAGGGCGCTTCTTTAACCCATCATCACCATCATCCCCATCATCATCATCGACAACAACAATAACAAGAGCAACAGATAAAAGCTAGAAGTGTTAAAAACCTTAAATTTTGATTTTTATTTACCATTTCTTTAAGTCTTTACACAGCATCGTTGATTGTGAAGACCTTACGTCATCAATTGAGATTAGAGTTCCGTGAAAGTCTTTTCGTGAATGTCTTTTATTTCGTATCAGTTCTACTTGTTCTCCTATGCAAAGATTGCTTAGACTGTACAATGAAAAGGCAAGTCACCTTGATATTTTTAACAATTTGCATTTGTTTAAGCTTGCTTTGACTGAAGTGCACCGATCGTATTTTTTTTTCTTTCTCCTTCTATTTATTTTTCCTCGTTTCAGGCTACATATATAGTTCTATGTGTTTGCATCAAATTTTGTGTTTCATCATGTGCACCACCGCTTAAGGCCATTGGCTGTTGGTGGGCACGTAGAAATAAAGATTATGATGATGATGATGATACCGGCAATACGCTTGAGCTATACGGATCACTGTAGTTGATGACTCCGGATTAATTTAGACTAATTAGGGATACCTAATATGCACCCAAACGTCCACACAGGCGTTTTCGTTCTCCGCCTCCACCGTAACAACGGCCGCCGAAGCAAGGTTCGAACGCGTGTATTTGCCTTCAGAAAACTTAAATTTCGCGCTACACGACACCACCAGCCCTTCCAAGCAGGGGGAACACTGCTAGTTGGAGTTGAAGTGATACCATCAAACAAAAGTACAGGCACCACTACAATGGCAGAACAATGTTTATCGGCGGTGGCTTTGAAGCCGGCTGCCACTGTCAAGAAAAAATCCTGGCGTTGCCATCAAACCTGGGAAAAAGTGTCTCATGAATATCCCTGTTTCAACTTTTGTTACTAATCTGCACATTATTTTTTGACAGCTTCTGAGGGGATCAATAAATACCGAAACTGGTATTTTCCCCTTATCTCTATCTTTATGATACATAGTAAAAACTCGTATGTTTGAGTTTATTGTCCGCCAAAAACCATGTACTGGTTCTTTATTATAACTCCAGGGCTTCACTTTGAATGCAAGGGGAGATCACATGTAGAATCATTCTCCCAAAACTTGGTTGGACTCCTGTTTTCTCGAGTTCTAACCATTAACAATCCGCTGTTAAAAAACGAAGTCCCTTCCGCATGCCCGCTGTCAGTAGGCAGTAATTTTTAGGTATGCTTTTGGGGTAGTTTGGAAATAAAACACTGCTTTTTATGACTTGTTACGGTATTGTGTTGTGTTGTATTAAAAGTTAGTATTGTAGGTCCACCTCCTACAAAGACTGGAGAAGGAAATCATCATCATCAGCAGCCTCTCAGGTCCAATGCAGTACGAAAGCCTTTCCCATTGACCTCCAACCCCTCCTTTCCTGTGCTAATCGAGTCCACTGTTTACCCCGAAATTATTCATTTCATCCCTACATCGTGTTGTCCGACTTCCGCTTCTTCTAGTCCCATCTGTTGGTATCCACTCTGTTACCCTAATTGTCCACCTTTTGTCGGTTCGTCTCACTACATGACCAGCCCAAGTCCATTTCTTTTTTCTTTATTTGAAGTATGATATCGTCAACTCTAGTTTGTTCTCTGATCCAGGTAGCTCGTTTCTTATCCCTGAGTGTTATTACTAACATTATTCGTTCCATGGCCTGTTGAGCCGACCTAAGTTAACATTCTAGTTGTTTGGTAATGCGCTAAGTTTCAGCTCCGTATGTCATTACCGGCAGTATGCACTGGTTATGGATTCTTCTCCTGAGTAACCGAGGTAACCTACTTTTTATTATTTGGGAGTGCTTGCCGGTGCTCCCCAGCCCATACCTCTTCTTCGCCGGATTTCTTCCTCGTGGCTGGGGTCAGCACTAACCATCTGTCCGAGGCGTTATATTCTGTTACTTCCTCTAGCGTTTCGTTTTCCTAAACTGAAAAAGACGTTGTTGGCTTGCTTTTTCCTTATTGCTTTATATTTATTCATATTTAAATCGAGTCCCACGGCGGTGCTTTCTGATTGTAGTTCCTCAAGCATTCTTTGCATGCGTTATGCAGACTCACTCAGCAAGACTATGCCGTCCGCAAACCTCAAATTACTCAAGTATTCGCCTTTTATCATTAAGCTTATGTTTTCCCAGTCGAGCTTGATATGAAGAATGAAATCGATGTACTTATTTCTTTAACATGACGAATAAAACACGCCGAAGATGCTGGAGCAATTTATTTTCCGTAAGATGTGTTATTGCGTTAAACTTCGTTAATGCCAACCGGGAGAATCTGCTGCAGAGAAGGATTAAACTGCCTGAAAAACTGGGACTTCCAAACCTCCCGCAAGATGGGATCGAGGAACTTGGAAATAATTTCAACCGCTGTCCTGATGACCGGTCCGGCTCCTTCAAAAGCTAGATCGAGATCCTCTGTGGCAACCAGGAGGTTTGGTCCCATATACTGCAGCCTAGCATCTGATCCGGAACCCTCGACGTTGAGCTGAACCGTGAAGCGAGAATATCCGGCGACCAGGGTTATGGTGCCTTCGTGGCCGGAGCAGCTTCTCCAGGGCACAACCAGACGAGCACCACCGTCGCTGACTATGTCGAACTGGACCACCCGAGTGCCGTTCACGCAGAATCTTTCCAGCGGGCCGTAGCGTTTTAGTGTGTCAAGGCCAGTAGCTTGCATTCGGCCGGTCTCGAAGAATCCGTCATAATCGACGAACGCAGTTTTCGTTATCTCCCGTTCTTTGGGTAGCCGTGCCAAAAGTTGGTTGACCGCATTCTCCACGTTCAGGTCGGAGAAGTCGCAATCGTGTTCTCCGAACTCTGTAAATAGATGCATATTGGGGCACTCGTAAAACACGTGATATGGGAAAAATACGTAAAAATACGGGAAAAATACACGTCATATGAGAGAAATACAGGATGGTATGTACAAGGTTGGTTTCCAAACTAGACTTCGATTTTTTAATCAGGACGAGGAAAGTTCTGGGCAAAAAATTTGCGCGTTCAAATACGAATGCAACTGCTAATATTTGAATCTGAATGCGCATTGTACCCAGTTGCGAAAAAGTCTGCATTAAAGTCACAATTGGTGGCACTCCTGTTCGCCCTTTCTTCTATTGCGTCGTGGTATATGCTTTCCTTAAAAACAAGGCACCCGGCATCAGGAACATGTCCCGCTCATGTTCTTCGTGAAAGAGCAATAATGCGGAGAAGTGCTTCTCATCAGAATCTAGCAACAATGATGCACTTAGCCAAAACGTGGATAGACTTGCATGTATTACGTTTTGTTTTCTTTAAACTTTCACGCCAAGCCCCTATTACAGAGCTATAACACGTAGAAAGATGTGGACACCTTGGATATCAAACGTTCAAAATACAAATGCGCTGCACGCAGAAAATTGTGACGCCCCAGCTACCGCAGCACGTGTCTTTTTAGCGTGTTTCGTCTCTACATTCTTTAAATGTACAATTTTTTTTTTTCACTGATTCCCACCCCAACAAAGTTTAGGCGATTGCAAGAAGTAGCGAAGTTTTGTATCTCAAAAGGCCAGAGGTATTTTCCTGTACTTCACAAAAATAATGATATCAATTGATATGCTGGTCCTTTTAGGTAGACTTTTAAAAAAAGTCTAGTTGTGTTAACTGCTCACCAAAATCAAGAGGGTTGGCTGTAGCCGACAATGCCAAGCACACTAGAGAGATGAGAGCGGTAGTCGCCGCCATCTTCGTCCTAATCGAGAGGAATGAAAAGAAACAGCAAATGAGCGTTGTGATTTGCGAGAACAGCTATTTTATTATAGCCTAGAACACCATGTATTGACCGTTATTTATTCTCGCTCTTTATTACCCACTCCAGGGCGCAGGTATTACCGTATTTACTCGCGTAATGAACGCACTCGTATAATGAACACACTCCAAGCTCAGTCATCCAAATTAGGTTTCGTTTTTTCTTCGCGTAACAAGCGCACCCCCAACTTTTTAACCCTGCAGTTCCACGAACGGCTGTACTGTAGCTTTCCCTCTTCACTAGCTCCCGCTGATGATGATCGCGCATGTAACCTGTAGCCATCTCGCAGAGCAAAAGCGAACAAACACTCCGGCACAACGTCGTGGGACAGCCAGTCAAAACGACACGCACTCGGCTCAGTCCGCTGAGCGTCTAGCCATACTTTTTTTCGGGATAGTGTTCTTGCTTGCTCGTTTTTCTGCTCGTCTTGCATCTTTCAGTCGGCGATGGGCCGAAATGGCACTTACACTGCCAGTTTTATCTTCAAGGTTCTGGAATTCCGCAGTTAAGTATGGTAATCGTCCTGCGATATAGACATTTAGGAATTGACGAAGTGAAGCCTTGACAAACAAAGATGAGTGTAGTTCAATAAAACCGCCGTTGGTTTACCAATTCTGTAAGCTTTATTCACTGCGAAAGGTAGGTTATCCAATCAGTCATTTTTTTTCGTTGTGGCCTTCTTTGGGCACTTTGAAGAAGTTTCCGAACACTACCCCGCATAATAAACGCACCCCAAACTTTGCTTCTGTTTTACGCCAAAAAAGTGCGTTCCATACACGAGTAAATACGGTATACGGGAGAGTACTTTTCACAAAACGGAAAAAAGAAGGAAAAGAGGAATTTGTGCGATAGTGAGACAACTGCGATAATAAGAAGGTGACATAATTCAGAAGGGAAGAACAGTTTTTCATTTAGGGTAGATGATGCTAGGCTATAGTTTTACAGAAACGTTGGTTTTGAGTAGTTCCTGCATTATGAGTGAAAGGGTGATTTCTCGGTTATGGGCGCCAGAAATGACTGAATGAAATATCTAGTGCCTTAACCGTTAAAGAGACATTCCTGATGCTCTGCATTTTGACTGGGTATACAATATTAAGCGTGTAAGTTGAGATGAAGCTATGCAATGGTAGTGAAATTTATGAAGCAAGGATAACCAAGAGAAGAGACAATGCTCTCAAAAGTAGCAAATCGAAAGGATACCCTTTACCCGAACTAATCTGTTACCACTGCCAATGTACAGGGGAAAGAAATCTGTTGTCCGTTCTTATTTTATCACGAATGCTGGAAGTCGAGTCAGACAGGAGTGCTTTACTTTGTTGTATTGAATGCAAACAATAATGTAGAGGTGACGCTGTCGTATACAATTTTTTTGGTTGTAATCTTCAAAGGCTGCTATTTTGCATAACTTTTCTTGATTTAGTCGTTGATAACTTAGAGGCTGAACGCCTAGTAAAATTTTTATTTTTTTAAAGAAAGTATTTTTCAGTTCTATGGCTCGTGCTGCGTACTGATGCTGCACTTCAATTAATTGGGGATTTGGTATGGACTCATCCTTAAATCTTTCGAAAGTGTAGGTCAAATAGTAGCGGTTATATATTATTAAAAATGAAAGAAAAAATTATTTCATAAATGCATAAAATTGGTGTACAATTTATTCCTCGTCAGGGAGCTCAGTACGCGGGCTTGGAGAAATTCAGCGTCTTCAGGCAGTCACCACCATTATCGTTGTCGCCGTCGTCATAAGGACCCCAATGCATCCGTAGCCCAGGGCCCCGACATTTCTTAAACCGGCACTACATACAAGTGCCTGAATAAGGGAAAGGCACCACCAGAGTTCGACCCGACCCCGGGAAAATGGATAGAGAAGACTATTGCGGTAGACGCGAGGCCCAGGAGAAGGTTCTGCATTGCCACTATGACGACAGACGAAGTCTTTTACATGGACGTTGCGGGCCATCCGCGAAGGGTATGGTACAGGGCCGCGGTAATCTACGAGCGAATGCAGGTTTACGGCTTCTCATTAGGGGCCCCTACCTAAATTCACGCGGAAGAAGTAGCCGTTGCTCTCGCAACCTTTCCCGATCCTTTAAATGGTTGTAGCGAAAAGCTCTCCGAAGTATCGGCTGAGCAGTGGCGGTGATCCAAGCCAGCTCGAAATTCCCACACGCTCCTTCCGAATAGAATAACGTGAATTGAAATGCCCGTGTGGGATTTTCGAGCTGGCTTGGATCAACGCCACTGCTCAGCCGATACTTCGGAGATCGTTTCGGTACAAGAACCTATCTGTTTTGGAGTAAAGATCACCATGGCCCAGCAGAGAGCAATGCCGCCAACTCCGCTGTCCCCACAATTACCTACCGGGCACCCGGCGTAACTCCATAAGACCTAAAGTCGGATATCTATCGATTAATATTCTTTACAGACATTTCCACCCACTACAGGGACGAGCATCGCGAAACCAGAGACCCTCAAGGGGCTAGGCAAGGGGAAAGAGCGAATTCGTCACCGCCTCTATGCTAATACGCTGCTGTGCCCGACAGCCATAAAGCACCTCTATCTTTCTTACACTGGCCTCAAGTACTGCTGCGGAAAGGTGGCCGACACCTACCACATGATATAGGTATTTTATATAAATTATTCCCTCCTTCTCTCCAACCCTAACCCTGAGAGAGAAGGATGGGAGGCGGCCTGGTCGGCGGCCTGTACCTACCAGCTCAGCCGGGACAACGGTCATGATTAATAGGGTCCCTGAATAGAGACTTCACCTGGTGTTGCAATGGGATGGCTCTCCGCTAGGTACGGCTCTCTCCAAGATACCTCCCTGTAATATATCCAAAAACAACTGTTTTTTTACCACCACCACCGGGGTTAGCTTCTCCGCCTTTTATGTTCGTTCCTTCCTGTCGAACATGTTGCTTTTGAGATGAAGTCGTAGTTCATATAAAATATTTAGAATGAACGCCGGATCTGTGCTGTTAGTGCAAACAAACGCACATTTATTAGCACAGAAAGATTAGCACTACCCTTATTTTTGGTGTCCTTAGAATACTATGTGCTGGACGTATTACATGCCGTTCGCGAACCACACATGAAATACATGAGCTCACGTTTATACCTTTGCAACGCATTGTGCTCCCTCCTAATCACGCATGAAAGTGGTGCTGCACAAGCTTTCCTAAAAGTCTGCCCACCCAAAGACGAATTACTTACCGTGCAAGCCAAACTTCGCAACTGAAATGGTTGATGGTGGCAGTTGCTGACACCGCTTAGAAGCAGTACGGGACAGTGCAGAGATACGTGGGAATGCTCTGCTTTTTAACTGCTCGCTTCGGGGTTTTGTGATTGTCTTTCTTAGCACTTTGCTGCGCAAATCGCAAGTAGCCACAGCGGCCTTGAAATATCCGAGGTGCAAAGCAAACACTCGCAGATGTAATTGGAAGAGCGTGGCACAAGAAGGATGTGGCGGCTTCCTGAGATAGCGGGAACACATCCGTTTGTTGAGTGTTAATCTGTGACAAGAATATCGGTTCACTGACCTCCGTTCATTAAGTACCGACAGAATGACAAAGCAAAGCCACCGGATGTGGCACTCTTGCAGCCATTGGCGATATTTGAGCACGAAATATCACGATAGCAGCATAATTACCCCCCGTCGCCTGGCCTGTCCGTGCCATGATAAACAGCCTGTGTGGCCGCTAATTAGATCTGTAGGGGTGGGATAGCTCCAGCCAAGGTCGCTATAAGCTTAACAGTGTACCCGGGCAGGACTTGGCGCTCGCCGGCTAAGGGTCTCACTTTCGGTCGCTACAGCTGGGGCTTCTTTCATACGTATCTCAGCTTATTTTGTGGATGGGGACCTTTGAATAGGTTGGAGAAAGATAGAGAGAGTGTGTGGTTTAGCGATACTGACAAGGTTTGTCCAGCAAAGAGCCTGACATGCTACGTCAGGTGAAAAATAAAACTTAGAGACAAGGGGATTACAAGAGGTACGCCACAGTTTCTACGTAAGGTCCGACCCCTTGGGTAGAAGCAATGGCGCGGGGACAGGGGTAGCGATGAGGCCCCGCCGGAAATTTTATAATTTAAGTGCTGAGATGTGATAGATACAAACTGTTACTTTCAGCCTCATCAATAACTACTAACAGTAATCCTATTGTCTCCGAAGCTTCGCACCAGGGTTGACTGGCTTCCAAATCTCCTCTTACCACGGCAATCCACATTACGAGATATCCAACAAAAAAAAAACAACAACAAAACAAGGGGCAACATTTCTGCACTTTGGCCGCCGGGCTCGGAAGGTATTTCGTCTAGGAAGAGGTGGGAAGAAAATAACAGAAAGGCCAGAAGCTTACCCAGATGTTGAGACCGGTTTGCTTGGGGAACGTAGTTAATGGGATAAATGAGAGGGCAGGTGATGGCGGAGGAATATGAGTGGGAAGACGCACATTGCGGGAAGGGAAGTATTGAGCACAACAGACGTTCGTATAAACTCGTATAGCTCAGAAAACGTAGTAAGGCTTTTATCACCTTCGGCGATGTAGATTGCAGAGACCGATTACGTACAATATTTTCTACTCCAAAAAGTATACACTCCAACCTCATTGTAACGTAGCGGTATATTACGATATAATGGGTATAACGAAGTATAATAAATTTCTTCTGGAATCTTCGTAGAGAACCATGCATTTGTGACCTCGTGGTAAAGAAGTAAAACTGACCTGTCAGTGGGTATAACGAACTACAATAGTCTCGTCACTACAATAAAAACTCGACCATGGTGCGTCAAGTATTCCGCAGAGTTCGACATAGTTTGGCGCGGCTGTTTTGAAACTCCCATGCCGACATCACGGTCATGCGCAGCCACGCCACGCGCAGCCTCTCTAGTTCAGGCATGGCGTTTTTGTGGCAACGCCTATGCCGACGCGTTCACTACGGAGGAGCTGGCCTATTATTGTCACCGGACAAACCGACGCCAGTGATGACGAATACGACGTGGTATCCCATGCACACACGCTCGACGTGCCTACGTCGTCGCAGGCGCTAGTAGATGAGCTTGAACGTCTACGCCGTTTCTTTTGCGTCCACGGCGACGGCGAAAACTGCATCAACACGAGGGCACTGCTGAAAAGGAAGTTTTTTGCTTGCCATGTACGAAATGGAGGAGCATCACCGACATTTTCTCTGCTGCGTCTAGCGGAGAATACCATAGGCAGCGGACAATACCATAGGAAGGATGCAGTGATGGCGTAGAGGTAGAGCATCCGCCTCGCGTGCAGAACGACCGTGGTTCGAATGCCGGTGCCGGACAATTCCCACCGGATTAAAAAAATCCGTGTATTGATGGAATTGCACAAAGAGGCGTGGGGTGCGGCCTGACTCCGGCGACCATTGCCGGAAATGCACTCTTTCACCAGAACAGGATTGGCCACCCTAGTGTGGTAACGGCCACAACCTCCCATGAATACGCCAATTAACCCACGGCCCTCAGTCCCCAGCGGCTGCGAAGCAACTGACCACGGCGGTGGTCAGACCTGTGACGCAGCAGAGGGTGCTAAAATTCCCTGGATCCGGACAGGTCGCCAATGGAATCTGAACCTGGCAACGTTTAACGCGCGAACCTTATCTAGCGAAGCGAGCCTCGAGGTGTTGTTCGAGGAATTAGCGGGTATTAAATGGGATGTAGTAGGTGTAGTAGCCTAGTGAGGTTAGGAGAGCAGGCGAAGCCTTTACGGTGCTGAAAAATGGACACGTCTTATAATACCGGGGCCTAGAGGACAGAAGAGAACTGGGAGTGGGACTTCTAGTCAATAAAAGCATAGCTAGCAACATAGAAGAATACTATAGCATTAACGAAAGGGCAGCAGGTCTTGTAATTAGGCTCAATAAGAGGTACAAGCTCAAGGTGGTGCAGGGCTACGGGCCCACATCCAGCCACGACGACCACGTAGTGGAACGCCTCTATGAAGATGTGGAATCGGCAATGGCTGAAGTAAAAACACAGTATACTGCAGCTATGGGGGACCTCAATGCTAAAGTAAGCAAGAATCAACAAGACATGGAGACAAGGCAGTTGGGAACTATGATCTGGGCTGTAGAAATAGCAGGGGGACATACTAGTTGAGCTTGCAGAGCGGAATAACCTACGCATAATGAATACCTTCTCCTGTAAACGGGAGAGTCGGAAGTGGACCTGGAGGAGCCCGAATGGGGAGCATAAAAATGAAATAGACCTCATATTATGCGATAACCCTGGCGTCGTGCAGGATGTGGAAGCACTCGGAAGGGTAAGGCGCAGTGACCACCGTACGGCAAGATCTCGAATTGGGCTAGATCTGAGGAGGGACCGCAAGAAGCTAGTACGAAAGAAGCAGATAAATGAGCTAACAGTAAGACGTAAAGTAGAAGAATTCAGGATAGCGCTGCAGAACCGATATTCAGCTCTTAACGAGGAAGCCCAGCTTACGACACAGGAAGGCAGCGACAACCTTACTCGTATTATCACGGAGTGTGCAGTAGAAGTCGGGGCCACTATGGCTAGACCGGATACTGGCAAACCTTCACAGGAGAGGAAAGATCTAATTAGGAAATGGCAAACCATGACAATCTCTACCGCAGCTGACAGAATAGAACTAGCGGAGCTTTCAAAGTTAATCAATAAGCGTAAGACAGCTGATATACGGAAGTATAATACGGAGAGGATCGAATACGCTGTAAAGAACAGAGGTAGCCTGAAAGCTGTGAAGAGGCGTCGTGGCGTGGGGAAAAATCAGATGTATGCACTTAAAGATAAGCAACGCCATGTCATCACAAATAGTTATAAAATAGTCAGAGTGGCCTAGGAGTTCTACAGGGATCTGTACATCCAGGATAATGCCGGGACATCCAGGATAATGCCGAACGAGACAGTAGCTCAGAGGAGATAGACATCCCACCACTGACGACCGAAGAAGTAAGGAAGGCTTTGGAAGAAATGAAAGGTGGCAAAGTACCCGGTGACGATCAGATAACAGCAGACCTCTTGAAGGATGGTGGAGAAATTGTACTTGAAAAACTGGCAAACCTGTATACGCAATGCCTAATCACCGCAATGGTACCGGAATCTTGGAAGAACGCGAACATCAACCTAATCCATAAGAAAAGCGACATGAAGCACTTGAAAAATTACAGGCCGATCAGCTTACTGTCAGTCGTCTACAAGGTACTTACCAAGGTAATCGCTAACAGAATTTCTGCAACCTTAGATTTCAGTCAACCTAAAGAACAAGCAGGGTTCCGTAAAGGTTATTCAACAATGGACCATATTCACACGATCAATCAGGTTATAGAGAAGTGCGCTGAGTATACTGAACCCCCATATATAGACCTGATAGATTATGAGAAAGCATTTGACTCGGTGGAAACCCTAGCAGTCATTCAGGCATTACAGAACCAGGGGGTAGATGAGCATTATGTAAGAATACTAGAGGATATCTACAATGGGTCCACAGCTACCATCATCCTCCATAAGGAGAGCAGTAAAACGCCTATAAGGAAGGGTGCCAGACAAGGAGGCACGATCTCTCCGATGTTATTCACAACATGTTTACAAGAAGTATTCAGAACGTTGGATTGGGAACAGGTGGGAGTAAGGGTCAGTAACCTCGGATTTGCCGATGACATTGCTTTGCTAAGTAACTCGGGGGACGAATTGCAAAGCATGCCTTCCGCACTGGACGAACAGAGTAGAACTTTGGGCCTAAAAATTAATATGCAGAAAACAAAAGTAATGATGAATAACCTCGGGACAGCACAGCGGTTTGAGATAGGTGGCGAGGCAGTGCAAGTGGTAAGCGAATAAATCCACTTAGGCCAAGTTGTGACCCCAGATCCCAACCATGAGGCAGAGATAATTAGAAGGATCAGAATGGGGTGGGCTGCATATGGCAGGCATTCTCAGATAATGAATAGCGGCCTACCATTGTCGCTGAAGAAGAAAGTGCATGACAGCTGCATCTTACCGGTACTCACCTACGGGGCAGAAACTTGGAGGCTCACTAAGAGGGCTCAACTTAAATTGAGAACGACTCAGCGGGCAATGGAGAGTAAAATGATAGGTGTAACATCAAGGGACACGAAGAGAGCGGAGTGGGTCAAGGAACAAACACGTGTTAAGGATATAGTAGTAGAGATTAAGAAGAAGAAATGGACGTGCGCAGGGCATGTAATGCGAAGGCAAGATAAACGCTGGTCATTAGGGGTAACAGAGTGGATCCGTAGAGAAGGCAAGCGTTGCAGGGGGCGGCCGAAAGTTAGATGGGCAGATGAGATTAAGAAGTTTGCGGGGATAAATTGGTAACAGTTGGCACAGGACCGAGGTAATTGGAGAATAATGGGAGAGGCCTTTGCCCTGCAGTGAGCGTAGATGGGCTGATGATGATGATGATTATGACCACAGGCAGTGTGCGCATTGAGCAAGCAAAATATTTGTCTTCCATTCAATTTCTGCAGCATGCGTAGTCACGTACCGGTGTGCAGTGGGCCGAGAGACGGTAATCCTTCTTTGCGTGCTCCATAGTTGTGCAGCCAAATGAGCAACCATTGCCATCAGCTGTTGTAGTTGATATAAGATAATATTGAGTATAGTGAAATAATTACGGCTGCCCTCCTTCAAATTCATTCTATCAAATTTTGAGTGTATTGTCAGACCCACTGAGTGCCGTGGCAAGCGCTCTTCTCCGGTGAGTATTTGTGGCAGTGACAGAGCACATGCTGTAAGGCCTATTGCACCCCGAAGGTGCCCCGGTTGGCACCCCTTGCTGTGCGATGAGGAAGGGCTAGGTTTTCGTGAGGGCTACTTCCAAAAACAGTTTAAAAGTAAAGTCGACTGGGGTCGAGACAGGCAATATTGAAGGCGGGCTGTTGAAGAGGATCTTGGATATAAAGACGGAGATTTGAAACGTCGGGTGTGTTCGATTGCTTCATGGTAATCCTACGGGCAAAGGAATGAAGCGTCCTCGCTGAATTGGTCCTCGATAGCAGAATGGGAATGGCGTGTTCGCTCTCGGGGCCTGCACGGGCCGCTTCATTCCACAATGCGTTGCCTTTAATTCCGCAGTGACGTGTAAGCCACTGGAATATTATGTCATGGCCACCTGTCATGGCTTGATGTCATTTTTTTATAATCTGCATCACCGGTTGGTTGGGGGGGATAGTCCAAAGCTGCGCGTAAGTTTTGTGTGGCACCCTTGGAGTCAGAGAAGATACACCCCGTTTAAGGAGTAGCTCCAACGCCATGATCAACGCGTCCACGAATGGCTGCAAGTCCTGTAGCTGTCGAGCTCGTGGCATGGCAAACACGGAATCGAATTGTGGGTAAATATGATGGTACAGCCACCACACCTGCTGCACTGGACCACTTTACTGAACCATCCGTGTATATGCATCCCGTCCTTGTAACGTTAATGTAGTAACGGCAATGTGACCTGTTAATGGCGGCAGTCTGTTCATTGGCTTATGGTGGCAAGTCGGTTTTTTATGCGGGAAGCGTATTTCCAGACGCTTCGCTGTGCAGCGCCCAACGTTGCTTGTCTCTTCACGCGATCCGGAACGGTAATTGAACGTGGTCACTGGCTGCTCCCCGAAAGTAAAGCGACCTAAAATAGGCCAGACCACCATTATTCACAGTAAATATCCGCGGACAATAGTGTTTAGAAACAAAAAAGTTTACAATACAAAAACATTTAAAAGTAGACCCGGTGGGGCTCGTATGCCGGCCGTCAAAGCCAGTACCCGAAACTCTAAATCGAGATCCCATAGCCTGAACAGCAGGCTCGTTTAGAACGGGTTTAATAGAATAGCGCGCCCAGTGACATGACACAAGTCACGTGGGGCACTCTGCAGAGAAGCGTTCGGGAGCACGCTGCCGGGAACGTTGAGAGGAATTCCACGCTTCGCCAAGCACCACAACTCGGAGCACGGTGTAAACGCAGGGGCGTACCTCGACAGTATTTCAGCCCGGCCCGCTGGGGAAATGGATGAAAATGTAAATCGCGGTCGACTCCAAGGGAGCTGCGCCAGATGGTGCGATTGTAGCCTCGTGAGGAGCCTGATGTACAGGCGTAGTGTCTTGATATTCACAAAAGCTGCTATCTAGTGGTTTTGCGCAAATGCAAATGGTTCCCACCAAAACACGTACGCAGAGTCTCTGCTTGGATAATTATTATTACTCGAAGGTTAGTGGAGCAAGTATTAAAAATGGTTCGCAAGCTGTAACGCGAGAGTACTAGGGGCATGTGGGCAAAAATGTGCGCCGTCTATCCGTGCCCGGAGCAATATAGCAGAGAACGAAAGAGCGTGTGGTTGTGGTGGCGGCGCCTTTTTTTGGCTCCCGATATTGCTAAGCCTTCAAGTCGAAGCACTGCTTTCCACTTGGCCTTGCCAATGCGCCCGTCATAAGCCGTCTAGATGGGCCTCCTGACCACCTCTTCGCATTGTAAAATGATGTGCGCAGGCAGTGCATGGCGGGGAACGAGGAAGAAATGCAAATAACGGCGATAAACCCCGGATACGGGTGGGGAGCAAAAGGACCGACAGGCCTTTAATGCCGGCGCTAAAGCCAGCATGCGTGACCACCGAGACTGGTGGTGCGCTGGGCACGGTGAGGATGACGAGGGCGTCCGAGAAACGCTGCTTTTTGGTTCTGTAAAGCCCGAGAAAGACGTGCGCATGTTGCCGAGCATCAAGGTAGGGAGAGGGATGGGATACCCACACATTAGAAAATATCCACCAATGGATCTTTTAATAATTTTTTACCAAGCGAAGTGGTGACAGAGGAATACAAGATTGGTGCGGATTTTTATGCTTCACGGTTCCTAAGGTTCCCTGGTTTGCCCCGTCCATTCCATGCCACCCCATCCAAAGAGACAAGTTTGGTGGGACCACAGCCGTCCACCCGTTAACTGCGTGTTTGGTCGGGGACGTCGGCACTGCTCGTGTTTCACGGCCGACTCAATGCTTCATCGTGACAAAGGCAGAAAAAAATTAATTGCCTATTCCCTCTTGTAAAGGTGGCTGACAAGCGAAGCTGCGTGCATTAGGAGATGTTAACCCGGTGCTATCGCGGCGAGTGTGTCGGAGTTTTGTGTCTGGGGTCAGGTCGTTATCTATCCCCAGTCAGTCGCATGCGTTGCAGCTCGAGCCGAATTGACGATCGAGAAAGTTGGTTTCGAGCTTAGCATACGCACATAAACGTTTCAAAGTTGCAGACTGGCGCCGAAGACATTGCCCGCAATTCTTCTAACTCAGGATATGTATCGTCGGGTTCGACTCGTCGCATACGAGCCGTCTCTTGAGCCGCTACTGTGACGCCGCATTAGTGTCAACACGCCGTTGAAGATGAGAAGTCGCGGCGCGGTTATCGGCCAACGTTTGCATCGCATTTTTCTTCGTGAATGGGCTTCACTGAGCAACGCGCAAGGTAGGAAAACCCGCTTGCAAGGACCAAGCTTACACAGATCTCTTCAAGGTGGGCTCCACTTCTGAACACAAATTTTTTTGTGCCAGTATATTTTTCGGGGGGAATTAGCAGCCAACCCATATCCAAGTATGAAAGCCGTAGGACTTATTGGCGTAAGGTTGGTCTTTTTCAGGCTGAGCAAGATTACAGCAAACTCCTAAAGTGATTGATTGATTGATTGATTGATTGATTGATTGATTGATTGGTTGGTTGATTGAATGAATGAATGAATGGATGATTTATTTATTTATTTATTTATTTATTTATTTATTTATTTATTTATTTATTTATTTATTGATTGATTGACTTATTGATTGATTTATTCATTGATTGATTGTAGGTTTGAACGCGCCGACGCAGCACAGGCGATGAGGCGCGCCGTAGTGGAGAGCTCCGGATCAATTTCGACCACCTAGGGATCTTTTACGTGCGCCGATATCTCGTGCACACGGGCGTTTTTGCTTTTCGCCTCCATCAGAAAAGCCACGGCCGGGAAACGAACCCGTGACCTCGTGCTCAGCAAAACTCCTAACGTGAGGTTTACTTCTAAACACATATGAACACGTGGGACGACAACTTTCCCACGCAATCGAAGCTTTCTGATATCAATATAAGCACGCTTTATCACGTTATCGGCGGAATCCTGGTCTTTGTAAGCTTGCTTTCCCAGAATCCGTTTTTGCGTACTTATGCCATCAAATCTCGCATCCTGACTATAACGATATTTGCTGTAAAAAATTCCTCTGGCACTTAGGTCAGATTTTGTGCTTTGAAAGCAAAAAGCTCGCAATATTTATAAAATTAAAAACTTATTTACTACAACAATGTACCTGCGTCTCGGTTTTCCCTTCTGTTTCCTTGTCATTTGTTGTGAAATATTTCAACCGGCTTCTTTTCTGCTGCACGGTGGACGTCTCAAATCCACAATTTTTTTTTTAGTTTATGAAACGAGCACATCAGCCCTCAAAAGCTCGTAATTCATTGCCAATCCCCAAAGTGGGTATGTGTCACAAAGAAACAAAACGACAAAAACTTTTGTTCCACTTCTGGCAACGTGGCTGCATCTGTTGAACGTGTGTGTTTGCTTGTCGAATTTTCAGTGATGTGCATCTTCTTGGATGACTAGTAATTTTTGTAGTGTTTATTACTTGTAAGTTTCCCATGCAGTAACGAAAAATGATTTGCGGGGCTGGCCCAGTGGTAGCGCCTTGGGCTGGTACTGGGGAGACTAGTTCGAATAACATCAAACACGCTTATGTTTTTGTAATGCGCAACATTCTTTGCCGAGTACCCCTACAGCCAGGACCGTGTAACGCCCTTCATTTCCCCCAAAATGATGATATTGCGGAAGTTCAACTTGTAATAGCTAAAACAGCGTAAATGGAGATAAACGGTCGCACAAAATTTTGAAATACAAAAACTAAGAAAAATATAAAAAAACTGCGGAAAATAGAGAACCATGTAACGCTATACATTTCCACAATATGGCAGATCTCGGGAAAGCTCTAGATGTAATCGTAATAACAACGTAAATGGAGATAATTCGTCGGACAAAATTTTGAAAAAGTAGCAAATAATAAAATATTAAAAAATAACGAAAAACGCCAAAACGTACAATGCATGGCATTTTCAGAATAACACAAGATTTCTGGTAAGTTCCACCTGCAGTCGTTCTAATTGCGCAAATGGAGATAATTGGTCGGACAAAATTTTGAGAAACTAAAAAAATAAGAAAAATATAAAGTATCTACAGAAAATGGCGAACCGTGTAGCGCCCTGAATTTCCACAATAATGCAGCTTTCGGGAAAGCTCCAAATGTAGTCGTTATAATAGCGTAAATAGATATAATTGGTCGAACGAAATTTTTGAAAAATAATAATTAACAAAAATATGAAGAAAATGCGAAAAAAAAATTACACCCATCTTCCCGAAGGGAACCATGAGTAGGATGCGGAGCGTCAGGGGGGTTCCGTTTGTGTTTCCGTTATGTTTGTTAGATAAATTTGGTGGAAATGTAGTGAACCCCGTAATGCTCCTATATCCTACTCATGGTTCCCTTCGGGGAGATGGGTGTAATTTTCCTTATTGTATGCGTATATACGCGAGTGAGACGAGATTGAAGTGGTATCTAAAGATATTTATTTAGGTTTGTACGTCTTCTTACTTGGAGTATGACGGCCTTATGGTCGCTGAAGTGCACAGTCAGTGGATCTCGTAGCAGCGGTTGTATGCAGTCGTCGCCGTTGCAGTTGGTAAAGACGAGATCGATACACGTTCCGTGGATTGTAGTTGGGTGTAATTTCTGTTAGTGTTTGCGCTGATGCTCTCACTTAATTGCGTCAGCACACTAACTGATGGGGCTGCTGCTTCCATCCTACTTCATCTGAAGAATCACGGAGTCAAGCACAAGCACAACCGGAGTTGTTGTTGTTGTTGTTGTTGTTCCTCTTCTATGGCACGTACCCACGTGGCCAAGAAACGGTGGTGTGCGGACGCCGGACCACCGCCGATGCCGCGGGACATACCCCCGAGTATAAGACGTGGGGGATTGGCCAAGAAACGGTGGTATGTGGACGTTGGACCACCGCCGACGCTGCGAGACATACCCCCGAGCATAAGACGCTCCGCATCTAAAATGGCAAGCCCATTTCCGCATTAATGCAGATGTTTCGGAAGTTCCACCTACAATCGTTATATTAGCGTGAATGAGATAATTGGTAGAAAGAAATCTTGAAACACCAAAAAATTAAGAAAACTATTAAGCAATTACGGAAAATGACAAACTGTATAACGCTCTACATTCATCAATATAGCAGATTTCGCGAATTTTCAACTTCCAAACGTTTTTATAGCGTAAATGGAGATAAATGGCCAGGCAGAGAGAGAGAGAGAGAAAACGTTTATTGAAAAGCAGGGACGGGGTAGGGGAGAAAAAGAGTTAGGAGCTGTGGGCGGCCATCCTATTCCGGTAAAAAAAAATACAAAAAATTGACTATAAAAACTCACACTCAAGACAAGCGGCGTCAGAATGCCACGCATTAGTAGATATTTCTCTGAATTTCCGCAGAATTTCTTTCGCTGTTTACAGCGGCGGCTGTTCTCCTGACGTGGCAACAGCAACAACGGCGGCTTTCGCCTTGAGGAGGCAAAGCTCTGCCCTCCGACGCAAGACCACTCAGAAGCTCACCCGGAGCGGGTTCGCCGTAACTGGCAGACACCCGCCGTAAAGTGTTGCGTGTATACCCACGATCAAGTGATGGGGGAGACAGGCTAAATCGTGCTTGCCCCATTTTTGCCGCCATTGAAATGGCCAGATGTAGCGGCGATATTTCGCGTGGTTCAGGGTAAAAATATCATTTGAGATGCGACGCATCTCTTTAACTCGCCTTGTCCCTCCGGCGTCTTCCGTAGTCCGTAGCCCGCATCGCTCCCCCATACTCCTCGCCGCGCCAGCTGCGCGCTAACGCCGCTCTCACCGCAGCGCCACCTGCGTGTTAGCGCTCGCTCCCGTCGCCGTGCCAGCTGTGCGTTAGCGCGCGTTAGCGCTCGGTTAAACATCTAACACGTGCGCATGTGCTGCTCTCTCTCATTTACCTCACCGTTAACGCGCGGTACATATAAACGTGGTAACCGCGCCGCCCCGCTCAGTCGTTCGGTCGCTCCGATGACATCCGATGACCACCGATGATTTGAATGGAGACTAACAGGCCTGCTATCACGATTGTCTGCGCAACCGTACGTAATATAACGGAAACAACAACAAATTGGTACGCTGAATAGAAACAACATAACAGAAACGCAACGGAAACCCCACGATGCGTCGCATCTACCCATGGTTCCCGTTGTGGGAAGATGGTGTAATTTTTTTTATTTTAATGCCACTCCTAACATGCTGTGGATGGTGTTATGTACGGTATGATCGAATTACGTGAGGCTATAAAACACGTGTGGGGAGTGCCGTAACTCAACCTGGAGCAGAGTCTGTAGTATGGAGGGCATCGAGACAATACGGAGGTTAGAGTGCGATTTTTTATTAACAATAATTTTATCCACGATTGATTAAAGGCATTGTTAGCGACACAGGCACTTACAGCACGAAAAAGATTAAAGAAACGCTTAAAGGGAGCAAGTTTGAACACAAAGAACAAGAAGCTTGCTTTGAGAAAAAATGTGCTTGATGCATCTTTTATAAGAATCGGTAAAACACGAAAGTGAAGTGTGCCTTCCCGGGGGCATTTATTGTGCATCCATATGAACTTGCACATCGCTATTTTTATTACGTCGGTATGGCACCCTCAGATGCGTCAACGTTAGACACTGAATTGCACGCGCTGGAACATTGCAGAAATCCGACTGAGACCACAGCCCTTTGGGAATCCTGTGGGAAAGGCCTTCGTCCCGTAAAGACATATATGAGTTGAGGATTATAATGCGAAATTTTCCGAGAAGCCAATTCACTAGCACGGCTTGTAGTTCTGCTACATTCATTATGCAATGCCCGTGGCGCTGTCCGAGAAATAAATTCCCGCTAAGGTAAAGACCTTTTTTCTTCTGTCGCTAGCGCTAGTCAACTACTTTCCGTTTCTAATTTGATAATTGTTTGTAGCATTTCACCTAATGAAAACCAAAGGGAAGTCAGATGTCAGGCGGAATGGAGGCTCATTGAGCTGCAGGTTCTCGTCGCCAACGGCTATATAAAAAAAAATTACGCCCACCTCCCCTCCCGGGAACCCTGTGTAGATGCGACGCATCGTGGGTTTCCCTCGGCGTTTCCGTTGGGTTGATTCTCCCATCGCGTGAAACGTGCCGTGAACGCGTACGAAGCATTTCCGTCTACTACGGGGTTCCCGCGAGGGGAGGTGGGCGTTATTTGTTGTTGGTAGTCTCCATTCAAAGCAGCGTTGGACATCGGAGCACCGGCGCTGGATCGACGGAGCGGAGCGGCGCAGGTACCGCGTTTTATACCGCCGCATAACGGTGAGGGGAATCAGAGAGAGCATGCGTTAACCGAGCGCTAGCGCGCGCCGACGCACAGCTGGCATTGCGAGGAGCGAGCGCTAACCCGCAGATAACGCTGCGGTGAGAGCGGGGGAGAGCGCAGCTGGCGCGGCGAGGAGAATGGGGGAGGGCGCGGACACACGACGACGCCGGATGGATGGAAGGATGCATGCATGCATGGACAAAGCGGGTGAATGTGATGCGTTGCATCTAAAATGCACTGACGATTACCGCAATCCCCAATGCAAAATTTGTGCGCAGCGTGAGCTGCAATGTTCTGGGACACGGCGCATATCTGGTACGCCTCAGGAAATGATCGCCTGATCAGCGAACGCACAGTGGCGCGCGCCACTCTGCTGTTATCTCGTAGCGCGTCGCCGCCGGCGGCCAGCCTGTTGTTGCAATTCGTGTTTGGGCCTCCCGTGCAAACGTCACGCCGTTCGGATTATCCACGAGCGGGGGAGCAGCGAGCATGTTTTTGCTAGAGTTCCTGTTATATCGCGTAGCGCAAGAGTTGCGCGTCTGATTGCCACATGCCGCGGGTTCCAGTTCGACAGAAAGCCCGCTTTCAGTGCTGCGCACAGTCAGTTCTACTTAACTGGGCATCAGCGCTTGTGGCAGCGGCGGCAGCGGGGGCCGCTCATCTGATAAGCGGTGCAATCGTGCGCCAGATTTTGTCCCGCCGCTCCTCGCCACTCCTCCTCGCCGCTGCCACTGGCGCGGTGGCCCAGCGGCAGCCTTTTCCTTCGAGAAGGGTGGCTTTCCCGCACGGCCTGGAACTCAAGACGGCGGATGGGCGCGCAACTCTGCTCCACTAGGGGAGCTATATACAGGAACACTAGATGACGCAGTTGTCTTCAAGGAGAAACAAGTTTATTGAAGCGAACTTGTGCTACCCTAACAACTCAAAACAATACAGAGGCGGCGAGGCAGAGGTCAACAAAGTAACTTGCACAGTGTCGTCGAATAGAATGCCGCGCCGTCCGCTCTGCAGGCTTCTATCTTTCCGCACAAGTGTTTCTGGAACCGTTGATTCACATCCAGAACATTGTAGATAACAGGTGATTATTCTGGGTTTGTGACGTTAGGGCGAAACATTCTGCTTATCTGAATGTGATAGCCCGTGCGGCATAAAAGTAAAGAGTATAAGACGCGCTTCGTTAGGAACGCAGATAACACAGCCAGGCGTGGCCCGGCAGTAAAAACAAACAATAAATAAACAATCCCATACATGGTTTGGGGCAATATTCTATGCGAGCAAATGATTTACACAAACATCAACACAGTCGAAGTCAGAGATCCGTATTTGCGCGTCTGTTTGAAAAATCCTCTATTAAATTCTTGACATTCTCTATAGACATCATCTGTAAGAGAACGTTCGCTAGATGTGGACGTCCTAAAATTATTCCATGACATTCGCAGGGCTTGAATGTTCTATGCAGCTTTTTTTATGCTACTTGCAACAACAGGGCCAATGAAGTATTCTCTCTACATTAGGCGCCTAAGTCCGCGATTCTGAGCCTTTATATCGGCAAATGCCGTTAGCGAAATTTCCACTGCATTACGAAAACTGCACGTTTAAGAGGCAGTACTCCAGCACCTTGACACATGATGGTGAGTTTAAATTCTGCCTACCTCCAACTCACACCAATAGCAGGTGATGTGCTTTTTAATGCCGGAGTTGTTGCTGGCCATAAATGCGTGCGGCGTCATCAGAAAACCCCGGGGCATACTTACTCTCGCTTTAACCGCGCTAGGAAGCACGCACTTCACAATGAGCGCCCGGCGTCGGCCAGACTGGCGCGTGGCGCTCACAAAATATACCAAGAACACAGTTCACGTGCGCCCGGGCCTCAAAGGGAGAGCAGAAGACAGTTCGCGCTACAGACGCCCACTTCATGAACGCGGTTGCAACGGGTTCTAGCACGAGCTAGCGCGTTCCAATTTGGAATAAATGGGAAAACCTGCGGAAAAAACGATCCGGCCCCGGCAGTTGTGCATGAAGAAGACGGCGATATAGATGAGTATTACGATTACTAATACCACAGGGTAAATCGGCGACGGAACTGGTAAACATACAATTTCAAACCTAATGCAGTGTGTGGTCGTGTGTCCTCCAGTGCCTACATAGGAGGAAATCCTCCAGTTTCGCTACAGTCGAAGCCTTGCGCGACTTAGTGCAAGATTGGCCAATTTTGTATGGTGTTCCTTGTAATATTTCCGTATAATAGAACTGTGATTTGAGCTATCCAAGATAGACTAAGGCGTTTGAAAACATTCTCCCATCCGTAAAACGTCAGAAACCCGTACAAGACAGTCGCACTGATGTTGAAATAGAAGTGCGGAAATTGGGGAAACATTTCTATTAGCCATAGTTTCAACACAATTAAAATACAAAATATCAGTGCTCGCTTCCAATTTGCCAATATCAGGCAATATCAGCCAGCAGTACACTTTATGGGGACAGAAGCGTTACAAACCTGTTTATCCAAAGCACCTATGTTACTTACCTGGCGTTCTCACAGTAGAGAAACATCAATGAGCATTTTTTTCTGAGGACAAGACTAAGTAAATAAGGATTACTTGGCTTTTGATTCCAAGTCTGGGCGGTCTTCTGGGGAACTCGGCGCATCTCATAACCCGACAACAAGCTAAATACAAGAAATGCAGTGAAAGAGGCCCCCTAGTGGGTGGTGTTGAGAAGTGAGGATGTCATACCGTAGACAAACACGAGCTCTCCGGTGAATGCCTTGACGTCATGGTGTTGAGGTTTTCCTGAGGAATTTGGATGACTATTTCGTTACTACTGCAGCGTTCTCGAGTGTTCTTGTTAACTGATGAAGCTCCACAATAGCAATGGTTTCCACACTTCCCTTGCAAAGAGTACGGCCCGAGGACCTTGCGACATAAACCAACTAAACTTAATGGATGATTGTGATTTAATTAGGAAAGCATTTGGGGCGCGAAAACATATGGTAATCCGAGTTGAAGTTGCCTACGTTGTGCAGCATCAACACATGTCAAGTGATGTGAATGGTGTTCATCCGAATAAACCGTCTAGGTTTACTAGTCATATGTTCTTGTTCCCTTGGTGTAATGTAAGTCATTTAGGTCGCAGAGTGCAGTCTCTTTGTTAACGTTTATTGAAATGTAGAAAAACACCCGGGGGTCTCTCTCTAGTGCATAAGACCCCCTTAGGGTAGCGATAAGTTAGGGTCACGATGGGTATGGATGGGAAATAGCAAGGAAAAAATAGTTGGTTGGGATATGAAATGCAGGACATACTTATTCGGTTCAAAGCAAATTATTGTATAGAGCCAGCATCCCGTAGTCGCGCTTGTAGGCATGGATGTCGCAAAAAAAGCGGTGCACTCAAGATGACGAGCGCCAATGCGAGGGAGAGAAGTAGGAGGCGAAAAGTATACGCGAAGAAAAAGCTGCATTCGATTCACTGTTTCGAACAAATGGCAACAAGGCATAATTCAATCAGCGTAAGAGTACAGTGATGTAGTCAGGAGGCTCTGGCTTGAAAGTAATTTGATAAAGTTTTTCTTTCGGACGTATGCTAAACTAACGATGGCGCAGGCTTGGGGAGCAAGAATATTGGCCCTGTTAGCGCACCGTGAAAGCCCCACATGTGACAAACTCTACGGACTACTGTAAATCCGGCGTGAGACATTTGGGAGGACGTGTGGAGAAAAGCTTAGGTGCAGCACACTGCCCCGTCAATCCGAACAAGTTCATCGGAGAAAATAGAAGTTGCTTTTTATGCGACAACAATACATGACCTCGAAAAAGGAACGTGCACCCGGAGCACAACCAAGAGAGAAGACGGGCGAGAGCGAAGTTTCTCATCGAACAGTAAGACGGGGACCCGCGGACGAGGTACGTCGACGCTGCGGAGTACGGGCAAGGAAGATACGCGTTTGTGACTGTAAATGCACGCGCGCGACGGGTTTCCAACTCGGCGAGCGCGAAGTGCGAGAAAGCCACCGAGGCCGAGGTGATCGCCATAGCCCTGGCGATGTCTGATGGAGGTTGCGACACAATCCTAAGCGACTCGCAAGAGGCCGTCCGCAACCTGAAAAGAGGTCGAGTGAGCGGCAAGGCGGCAAGAATTATAGAAACATTGGGAGTTCGAGAAGGAAGACGAGTGGAAGTCAGATGGATCCCTGCGCACGCGGAAAACTGCTCGCCGTACGCGCCGAACCACAACGAGACGGCCCACAGGGAAGCGCGCGCTAGGACACACCGCGCTCCCAACGTGGGCACTCGTCCAGAATGGGAGTGGTGGACGAAAACCAAAGACAGAGCCAGGGGCTACGGCGAAACACTGATGATCCTACGTCTGGCCAGACGAGCGAACCCGCCGCCCCACCGGGAACTGGGCCGAGAGGAGGCGATACATCTAAGAAGACTCCAAACGGCGCCGACAACGTCGCCGGCTTCGTTACACCGAATGTACCCGGACGAGTACCCGAGTAACCAGTGCAGTGTTTGTGAGAAAGGACCCGCCAACCGGTGGCACATCATGTGGGACTGTGCCGCCGACCCAGACGGCGCACACTTCGAAGAGTATCCGGAGGACCTCCTGAGAGCCATCGAATCTACAAGCAAGACCGACCAGTCATGGGCCATCCAGCAGGTTTTCGCCGCGCTCGAAACGCACGGGCTCCGTAAAACGGGCTTGTGACGAGTAGGGTCGCAGAAGAAGGCGCGACGCCAGGCCACGTCGAGGCGGAGCCATAACCCTGCTCCTGCCTACTGCAGGAATTGTTTCAATAAAGACGTTTCCAGTTCAGTCATAACAGCCTTACAAGGATTCTGATACCTGTCAGAAAGAAAACACGCCAAAAAGATTTCACCATCTTCCCGTGGGGAACCATGAGGATTATGAGAAGCATCATGGGGTTTCCGTGTAGGTTCTACACCAGAGCAGAACCGGCGCAGGCGCTGTCTCGGTGCAGACTGAACGCCGCGCTGAGCGCGCACCTGCTTTTATATAGCTGCGGAGAGGAAAGCGGAGGAAGGACGCGCATGCGCACGGGGGGTGTGGACGGCGCAACAACAAGGGCGGCACATTGCCCCGACCGTGAGATGGCTCCTGAAGTGACCATGTTGCCGGTGTCTTCCTGGGCCGGCACGAGACGATTGATTTGATTTGATTGTGCGGGTTTAACGCGCCGACGCAACGCAGGCGATGAGGCGCGCCGTAGTGGAGGACTCCGGATTAATTTTGACCACCCGGGGATCTTTAACGTGCGCCGAAATCTCGTACACACGGGCGTTTTTGCTTTTCGCCTCCATCAGAAAAGCGGCCGCCACGGCCGGGAATCGAACCCACGACCTTGTGCTCAGCAGCGCAACGCCTTAGCCACTGAGCCACCGCGGCGGGTCGGCACGAGACGAGCCGAGCATGCGCAGTGGAGCGCGGACGGCGGACAAGGGAGTGAGGGACAGACCCAGAGCATGAGGTGCTTCGCATCTAAATGTCCCCACCGTTTACTGCGATGTTAGTTATATTATTTGAAAAAAATGAATACAGCGCATTGAAAGAAAACATGTTCGAAAAAGTCACAAACACTACAAACAACAGAAGGCGAAATTCCCACAGTTCGATTTATTCTATGTAGGGAGAAAGAAATTCGATCAAGTTATTCCAAGCTAACTAACGCACAGCCTCATATTGAGGGGAGATCAATTGCGACCCATTGTGTGAAAGGCCGTTTTTGTTGTTGGAGCGGTTGTGCGGTCCAAAAACAGCGGCCGCTCTCAACAGTAAACGAGAAACACGTTTGAACTCGTGTGGGATGAGAACCCGCGTCTCAACACTGCTAGATCCGTGCATTACCACTGCGCTGTCAGCTCGTTACCACCAACGGGAAAAAGTTACAAGACTGCGTGCGCCATCAAAAACAGCCCTGGCAGGGGCAGCCCTGCCGCGCCGAACTAATTATGGAGAAACTCTGGAGTGTGTCAGTCGTCTTTCTACTCAAGTATTTCCCGTCTTAAGACGATAAAACAAAAGCGGACACGCCAACAAAGTGCAGAAGGAATCTTGTCGAAGTAAATATGGCGTAGCACTAAACATTCCATATATAGGGCTAGTGCGCTGCTACTTGAGCGGCACAGGCAGCGCCTCCTGGCAGCCGCGGCTGCATATTTTGCTCGTACGGGGCAGGCGCGGTCAGCCGCCCCCAGCGGCAGAGGTTTCACAGAACGGCGCCTTTACGGGCGAAAAATAAGCAATTCTGCCTACTTTTATGTTTGCCGATGGCTAAACAGTTACAAAACAAGTCTGGAACATCGCCTAAGAATAAAGTATGTTAACTTTTATGCGAAATTTTTTATTCAGAACGCAGGCTGCGCTCTGAGAAGCCATCTGATCACCTCAACGCTTGGTTCCAGCATTTCTTCATCAACAGCGTCTGTCGGAGCATATGTTGGCTCTACAGTTTTGTGGCTGCTCTCGCACGCAGGAACGTAAGCAAAGCCGAATTTCACATCACGAATTTGTGCGGGCACCTTTTTCGGGTGACGTGTACACTAATTTTGATGTTCTACAGTTTCAATAGCGCTCGTCGTGCTGACGTTTAAATAAGCGTTTTATTTGCTACTGTGTGTCCTGCGTTGGACGCACAGATGGCTTATCCCACGCACACGGCAACTTCCTGGACAATTTTTGCTCCGCTTTCGTCGCTACTCATGTAAAATCGCCGTCGCCGTGTGTAAGCCCCAACCGCGGCCGACAGCCTTCAAGCAGCTTCTTCGAAAAAAAAGCGCTTTGGGTTTGCCGACGAGCACAGAAACGAAGCAAGGGATTATGTACGTGAAATATCAGCAAAATTCGAGAAATTTAGAGAATTTTACGTGTGTATGGATTCCTATGCCGCTTCTGTTCAACTTGCTTTTAAATGCGGCCAGATTGGTGCTTGTCTGATTTTTTTTTGTAATTTTTGCTTTTATGCTTTGTGTTATTTTGGCATCAATAAACAGGTGATGTGCAGCGAATTGGTTTTCTTTTTGTTCCATTAGTTCATTTCTAGCTCTATCGGTATTTTTAGTTTTTCTTATACAAATAACATACATTTACGTTATTATACGACAAATGTTTTATTAATTATGCCCTTTTGTGCGAATGCAAGGTGTTTGGGATTTGGTGCGTATTCACTCACTCTCTGCGATGCCAGAGGGACCTGGCACCCATCACACGGCCACTTCGAGGGATGACGCATATATAGACATAGTGGTGCTTATAATAAGGGGGACAAAATGCTTTTTAGAAGTATTTTGTGCTGAAAATATCCGCAGAGCACTTAAGGAATCAGTATAGATTGTGGGCTGTGGAATTTAGTTTGCTGGATATGGTTCACACCAAGACGTAAACCATGGGCCTCGGACATGAAGATACTAGTATACACATTCATTGTTTTACTGATATTCAAGCTGGGTCCGTGCGAAGCAAAGGCCACAGTGGTGGCAGTTGTGTCCTGTGCTGATCATAATATAATAATAACTTTTCGAAAGGGACGCGAAGCTATTAAAATCTTCATTCTCAATGTATATTGTCCACCGCGCAACCGCGCTCATAGATTTAACCTTCTTTTTGCTGTCACACGCAGGGAAGTAGGTCCGCGCGAATTAGTGCTAATAGGTTCTTGGATAAAACCAGCGGCAACTCAGACGAACACGAAGCAAGTGCAACACAAGGACAGCGCTTTGTCTGAGAGAGAGAGAGATGGAACTTTATTCAAGCATCCGGCGTGCAAAGGACACGATTCCCGGCCACGCAGGGCTCGGTCGCGTCCCCTCTATATCTAATCACCCTAAGTCGCAAAAGTCCTAGGGCGTCGGGCTCAGACCCCGAGGCGGTTGGTCTCGGCGTCCGCTCGAGCTACTCGGAGCGCTCCCGGCCGCCACCGTCGGCCCCCGACCCCCACCTCCCGCATGGGAGGACCGAGTGCCGGGAGGGACGGGCGGGCGCGGGGCCCCCTTTCGCCTTTGCAGAGCCAGAGCCGCCTCGAGCCGCTGGATGGCCCTCCTCTGTAGTTGGGGCTCCGCAGAGCCCACGCATTCGCGCACGTCCGGTGGGTACGGGTCCTGTGGGTCCTGTCCATCCCCCCCACCGTCGCGCACTGCACAGTCACAGCCCCACATGATATGGGTCAGGGTCGCAGTTTCGCGTTCACACACACTGCACCGAGCACTCTCGTAGAGGTCCGGACACACGTGCCGCGCGAGCGCCGGCGTCAGAACAGTCTCCGTCTGCAATTGCCTGAGCTTCACCGCCTCCGCCCGAGACAGGTCCCGGTCTGAGTTGGCGCTGGTTTTATCCAAGAATGTCTTTCCAACTAGCCCATCTTACAACGCACCTGGTGGTAGGTTTTAATGCCCTACATACCGCCTGGGGCTACTGATGCAGTAACAAAAAAATTAGTGCCCTTCCACTCTGTGAAGAAGGATGACCTGCAAAGCTGGACGCAGTCCATGGAATGCGCGAAACAAAACCTTTTTCTCGTAATTTGCGATATAGCATATTTCCTAGCCAATTTCTTGAATGAACGTCTGCCGGATCCAAGGTTTGTTCTTCCAGGTAAACATGGAACTGCCTGAGTCGTAAGCATCTTACTGTTTGTGTAAGGCCTGCTTCAGACTATTCCGCAGCTGTCGTAATGACTTTAAAGAATGACGTTATTTCACGTCTCAGCCAACCTAACTGCGTGAAATTGCATTTGTTACGTCCATAGATCACGATACCGGTTTTGCGTTGGTAATCTGAACATAGCCTAAAACACAACCCCAAATCGCTCTACCACTTAGGACTCCGGACAGGTTTCTTTGGGCGCTTTAACGTCCGCGTTTAAATCTCGTACCAGCACAACAGACATGCCATCCATCAGTACGGGCATGAAACCTATAGCTGCGCGCGCACGCCTACCCTCCTCCCTCCCACTATTCTTCACAAGAAACCTGCGCATGCATAAACCGGCAAGTGGTCATCTGCGTGCGCTTAGAAGTGACAGACGCCGCGACGGCAGGTTTCGGTCATTTTATGGGGCAGGCCTTTGGCAGCCGTTACCTGTGCTTCGCGAGAGCGGCGTCTGTTTATGGCCGCGTAACCGAGTGAGTGAACGCAGCAGCGACGAAAGAAAGAAAGCTGACAGAGCGTCCAGTGAAGGGTGAAGTGGAGTACGACACGTGCGGCCACAGCGTCATCTCTCGCACTGCCTTTCCCTCACACATGTTTCATGTGTCGCCACCAAGGAGCGCCCTTCCCCTGACACTTTATCCAGGCGCTGTTCCCTTCTCCGCTAACTCAAACCATGCGACATGTGCGCGGCAGGTTCAAACACGATATGCAACGTACTTGCTGCTCCCTTCTGTGGGGCTGATCCGAACCACGTTACATTTGCGCGGGAGGTTCAAACACGATTTCCAACATGCTGGCCGGCGGCGGCGGCACACTGAGAGGTACCAGCAGAGTAGCGCACGCCGCCGTACGTTCGCTCGTCACGCGAACACTTCCTGAGACGCAGCAGAAATGCACCGTTACCGAAAAGACCCGCTCGCGCTTCGCACAAATTTCATATTAGGGCGTGTAGTAATCGTCCGTGCATTTTTTAACGCCCATCCGTGCTTCTGTTTCTTTTTCGCAATCATCTGATAACCGCCTCGCCGCCGTTAGCTGCCGACTCCGCAACTTGCCAAAGGGGCATCGGTGGAGGCGAGGGGGAAATTATTTGTGAAAGAGGTGTCAGCGGTGGTGAGGGGTGAGGAGGAGCCCCGGAGCGGCGCCGAGGAAATCGATGACACCGGAATGAAAACTGGGGGATGTACTGCTTTGCAGTAAAAAGAATGGACCTCTGGTAGCAAATACAAATGCACTACCTTAGCATTTTAAACGCAGAGCATTTCAGTAACTCTTCGATGTCACCCGCGTTGACGTCCGTAGTCCGCATCGCTCCGCCTACACTATATAAAAAAATAACACTTACCGGCGCCAGGTTTCAATCCCATGACTCTGCGGGCGGAACGCAGGGTACATGGTGCTGTACCCACTGCGCCACAAAGCCGACACTGAATGCAACGTTACGAACGCGCCTTATATCCTTGACTCATTCAACCGTCAGCCACAGGTGCGCCCTCTCCCCCGCGTCCTCCTCGCCTTCTCTCCGCTCGCAACACCCTCTTTCGCAGCGTTCGGTTCGGGCACACAACAGGTGAGGACGTGCGCAACACCCTCTCTCGCCGCGTTGGGTTCGCGCTGAGCAAGTCGGTTCGCGCGCAAAAACAGGGGGGGGGGGGGGGCGCTCGCATCGCGCTCTCTCGCCGCGGTCGGTTCGCGCTTAAACCACATATGTCGTTCGCGCGCGCTCCGGTCGCTAACATCTGTGGCGTGATCGTGACGTCAACATCACGCGTTCGTGTGGCGGCGCGATTTCGGCGCTATAAAACTCTCTCGCGAGGGGCATTGGATTGGATTCGATTGGATTGGCTTGGCTTGGATAGGATTGGTTTGGATCTGGATTGGATTGGATTAAAGTGGATTGTGTTGGATTGTGTTGCGTCATAGCCGCGCCACGTTGCGTCATAGCCGCTCCACGTTGCGTCATATCCGCGGCAGGGGGTTCACGGCACGTTTCACGTTTCACCATCGACTTCATCGACAATGTCTACGCTGGAAAACAACAATTACAACAACAACCAATACGTAATCCATACGACATGCAGGCGCGCCCCCCGCGGAAATGCTCTGCATTTGATCGTGCCCCTCGCGAGGGGGATGTTTTCTTTGCGCCATAACAAGTGTGTTTCTTTTTTTCTTTTGCTAACTGCATTCAGCTTTTCATTAAATCAATTGGTCTGCTCCGATACCCGAGTTACGGACGGTAGTTCTTCATTGCTTGATCTTGTGCTGGTAAACAGTTGACTTGAAGATTGTGCTATTGGTGTTCAAGACGGTATCTCCGATCATAAGATGTTAATTTTTACCGACTCTGGAATAGCCACCATAATAGTCAACAGCGTCCAAGCTGACGCTCTCCTAGATCTTATCTTTGCACTACATACGAGATGCGCAAAGTGGAACGTTATTGGTCACACCCTCAGCAGTGATCACTTTATTATCTAGACAGTAATTAAGCACTCAAAATCACAGGCACCACAAGTCGAGTGGAACGAATTCCGATTTTTTCGAAACACCAATGCAGATGCCGCTCCAATATCAAGCAACACTTGGGTAGAACCACTCTTGAGGAACATAAAAACCACCACAAAAAAACTTGATCAGCCATTGATGCCAGGCTTGGGCACCTCAGGGAGGCCTACCAAAGCATCCAGAAGCGCTGGGCTCAGACAAAATTACAACCACAAGCTTAGGTTGCGCATGAACTCACTGGAAAGTGAAATAGCGAGACACGCCACCGAACTTGCATGGGACCAAATTTGTGACCAGTTTCTGGGAAATGTAGAGATGAAGAAAACATGGCCGCCCCTCAAACACCTCATCGATCCTAAACTCATTAAGGCAGTGAAAAGTAACCGTATGACACAGGTCAGGCCTAATTACCCAGGATCCGATGCCCAACTGTTTTACAAAATTAGTGACGCATATTTGCCCCAATGTTCCTTCCCCAAGCTGCGAAATTACACAGGCCTCCCAAATTCTGAAATAGACCGACACATCCCAGAAGCGGAGCTCAGGGCGACCATCGCAAAACATCGCCCGAACTCAGCTCCTGGCCCAGATGGCGTTTGTTTCAAACTAGTTTGTTTGTTTCAAACTACTGAAAAAGTAAAGTAAAAAAATACAAGTGGACAATCGGGGTAGAACAGTGATATCGTTTTAAACATAGACACAACTACAAACCGTGTGCATTAAACAAGTATAAAAAATAGACAGTTCTATCATTGTAGGAGATATTCTGACAGGGCGGAAGAGACTATAGAGCATGGAAGAGCATAGGACGGAAGATTGGGCGCTGCTTGACATCCCGATGAGGAAGCAGTAGGCTTGCGTCAAGGCCACCGCCCCCCCCCCCCCCCCCCCCCCCCTACACACACACACAGTCTACAAAGTAAAGTACACTGGGGTCGACACAACCCATACGTAAGACGGCGCTGGAGAAATGAATCTTGAGCATAGAGCAGGTATTTCGAAATGTCTGGTGTGTTCTATTGCTTCATGGTGACTCTAGGAGCAACGGAGCGAAGCGTCCTCGCGGCATCGGTCCTTGAAAGGAGAAGCAGGGTTGTGCGTTTGCTCTCGTGCCCTCTACGAGCAACCTCATTCACCAATACGTTGACGATGATTCCGCAGTGTCCTGGAAGCCTATGGAATATTATCTCATGGCCGTTTGTAATGGCTTGATGTAATTTATCTCTAATCTCTTCCGCCACTTGGTGTCGGGGGCTGTAGCGCCGGGCTGCGCGTAAACTTTGTAAAGTAGCCTTGGAGTCCGAGAAAATAGCCAAGTTTTCAGGAGTAACGTCGATAACGTAATGAAGAGCCTCACGAATAGCTGCAAGTTCTGTAGCTGTTCAGCTAGTGGTATGGGCAGCACGGAATCGAGTTATGGTAAAATGTGCTGGAACAACCACCGCACCTGCCGAACTAGATGACGTTACTGACCCATCCGTGAATACATGTTTCCGGTCGTTGCACCGCTCATGCAGCAATAGCGTTGCAAGCTGTTGAAGGGCTAATGAAGGCAAGGCGGCATTTTTGCCGATTTCCGGAACGCTCAGACGGGTTTCAGGCTGTGCCAGACACCACAGCAGGGAGGACGGTGTAACCGCCCGCCGGGGCGTAACTACGCGGGATTTCAGCCCTGTGCGTTATGACAATACGCCTCGAGCGCTGCGTGTAGGGGCGCCACTGAAATCCCCCTAGCGGCCCGTTTCGAAAGCAGCCGCGGGAGTCTCCGTCCCGCTCCGCACTGTCGCCGCTGCTTTTGGGGCATGCTCACAACTGAGATTTACCGTTTGTGGTGGTTGGAAATCCATGTTTATGTGTAGCAGTCACACTGATCGCACATGGGTGTGTTTACGAAAGTATAGATGTTAAGTGCGAATGCACTTCTTAAGCGACCCTGAATCACGCGTCCACCGCCGTCCGTCCATCCGCACCACATACCCACTTAGGGCGATTGGCCAAGAAGAGTTTTTAAGCGCGAAAGCGACCCCACCACATACCCACTTAGGACGATTGGCCAAGAAGAGTTCGTTCGCTACCCATTCGGCATATCTTCGTGATACCAACCACTTCCTACGGGAAATTAACAACATAAAAATCCCTGATGGCGCCTTCCTTGTAACTATAGATGTAACTTCTCTGTACACAAATATACCTCACCAAGATGGGATTGAAGCCCTGGTTGAATCCTATAGCATACATCGGGATCACGAGGCGCCAAGCCCACAAGTCATTGAAACTTTGACCAGGCTAGTGTGGAATTAAATAGCTTTTAATTCCACAATCAGTATTATCTTAAGCGACCCTGAATCACGCGTCCACCGCCGTCCATCCGTCCGCACCACATACCCACTTAGGGTGATTGGCCAAGAAGAGTTTTTAAGTGCGAAAGCGACTCCACCACATACCCACTTAGGGCGATTGGCCAAGAAGAGTTCCTTCGCATCACCCGTGCATTCGCACTTCCCCATGCTCCCCTTCGGGGAAATGCGGGTGAATTTTTTTCTGACGCGATCTTAGTGTAGTGCATTCGGCCTGCAGTAGCGCCAAGTGTGTTTCACATGCCAGAGTCGCGGAACCGGCATATGCATGGAGGTGGTGGTAGTTACACTGCCCTGAAATTTACTAACAGTGTCTCCGTAACCAGCGTTTCCTCAGATGTTCATGCTACGGCGATACACTACGATGTGAATTGGTTTTGTGCGCTTACATAATCTAGCGGAGCACTCATACTTGAAACCACGGCAGTTACGTTTGCAAATATAATCCTTCATACATTGATCACAACCATTTAAAGCCAGTGTGTCTTAATTTTGCGAACATTCAACGAAAGTACGATGGATAATGCAGAATCATACTTAGGGATCAGCACATGATAAATGTTCGTCTTGTCGGGAGGTGAGCGCCCATAAACATTCATTTGCTACATATATCCTCCGCGAGCAGCGCGGAGACGGGCTTAGAATGTAACCTACGTTCACGACTAAAGGCTTCTTCGAAACATCGCCATATGGCGCATGGAGCCTGCAGAATAAAGCACAAACTTAAATCAGAGGGCCTTATCAGATACCACACTCTTCCAATGACACGTTTCATCGCTTGTGAACTGTCTATCCTGTAGACTTCCAAAAATGTGTCTGCCGAACGATCAGCTGTTCGTCGAAGTCGAAAAACAAAACGGAAGTGAACGCGAGATTTCTGTGTGTCATTACAAAAACGTTCATTGCTTGATTTCGCTCAGAATTTGTACACGTACAGTGTCCTCATCCTCTGACCCATGGCCATGTCTCGCGAAACAGCAGTGCATTTCGCATCTTAATGGTCTGGTGAGTCCTACCTGGCTTAAGTTTCGACGAACAACTTAAGCATACCTGAAGCTGCACTGGGTTTTTTTTTCATACCCGTTAGAGCTATTCTGTTTCCTTCGGACTTGCACAGCCTTTCTTTTTCCGCGGTTTTATTAACTTTCCTTGGTTCTTGCTATAAGGCGTGAGTGGGCACATATATAACGAAGTAGAGCCTTTGAATATACTTAACATCTTCGCATGGTTTACATTCCTATAAAAGGCATAAGTTATTGTCCGGGATTGGATAGTCACACCCCCGAAAAATATTTTTTTTTGCAAAGTATATATTCGAAACGAAGCCGCACTCGTTTTCCGCGCAGCAAAACTAAACCAACCTCTCACTGTGCTAGTATCAGGTCTAAACGAGGTGACAGTAGAATTCACTTGTGCGTGATTTATTCGGAGGTGGCAGTGATGATATGCTGCTGCCGTCACCGACGCCCGAAAAAACGGCAACGAAGTGAGCAGAACCCCGTTCCCGGGTAGCTCTTGTTGGCGTTCGAGTGCTCCACGAAGACCCACCTGCTTTTTAAGGGACCTAAACGTACTGTTTGCTTATAGACGTCAACATAACAAGTTTTATAGGGCGCGGAAGTCCTACAAGAAGCGCAACACAACCGAAACACTGCACGAGCCCCATCGGTCACACATCGCAGATCCCGTAAACGCCGCGGAGAAGCGGCGGCAGGCGGCGGAGCGATCGCGAAGCTCGAGGCGTATCACTATCCTGCTATTATCAGAAACGATTATATCTTCGATGCCTGCCAACTCTTCTGCTATGCAAAAATGCGAATGCCGAGCTGCCCGACGACACTGCCCGACGACAGTGAACGAACGCACCTGCGATGTGGTGTGATGCCAGCGAAGCCACCAACGACGACGACCAAGATTTGGTCGTCGTACCTTGGTACCTTGCACAGACCTCAAGCCACACGTAAGACAGCAACTCCGTAAAACTTGGCAAGCAGACTGGAGCGAACAGACAGACAACAAACTACACGTAATAAAACCACACTTGGGACGTTACACAATTGACTCGCACAACAGACACATTGAAGTTACCTTAGCTAGGTTGCGGATATGCCACACACACATGTAACACACTCACACCTGCTCACTGGCTCTCCAAGACCCATGTGTAGCAGGTGTGGGGAGGGCCTATCCGTAGTCCACATCCTAATCACATGCAAGGCACTCGACACAACAAGACACTTAAAAGGTAGATCGCGCTCGATTCTGAGGGAACATAATGGGCGTCGGTTCTCTGACCAGCCACCTGTGTTCCTATAGCTGTGACGCTCAGCGCCTTATTTTCCGGTTCATCTGATATCCCTGGGCAATCATGGTCCGTATACCCGCCACTACATCCAGGGCTCGTGCCGCAAGGCGAGCGTACCTGCCTGCCCCATGGCTTGAAGGGCGGACTCCGTTGCCCCTATCCGTGTAGCCGGGTTGTCGCCTGTAAAACCCACCGACGCAGGGAGAGTAGCGAGGCCCGCCGTGAGCTTTTTTTGCGGTTCATCCACTGATGAAGCAGGTTTATCTGAAGTAACACCGAAAGTTGGGCGAGTAGGTAAATCATCTTGAACGAAACACACACAGCGCGCAAAACAACAGGACGAAAGACGGAGGGATGTGCACACTTGCGTGTATATATTCTTTGGGTTTCTAATAAAAACTAGTTGAGAGTCAGCGCTTGTGTTGTACATCCCTCCGTCTTTCGTCCTGTTGTTTTGCGCGCTGTGTGTGTTTCGTTCAAGGTTTATCTGACCTGATCCGCTGGTCTCATTCTACAATATTGTCGCTCAGTGAAGTCCCGTCACCGCTGGCATGCTCAAGTCCCTCCCCTAGACCATCGCTGAGCAAGCCCGACCCCACTTGCCCGGCTAGTGCCTCACCGATCATGGCTGCCTGACCCCGGCGGCTGGCCGGCCAAATCTGCTGCCCTTGCCTGTGCAGCCGACATGCCGCCAATAGCCCTCGCCTCGAGAAAAACAGCGTTGCCCGCAGTCGCCCCCAAGGGGAAGCTTCCGCCAGAGGGCCAGATATCGGTAACCTGGTCCGCTGATAAGATGTGAAAATCCTACTCACTCCACCAATTTCGCTGTCCATTTCTAGCCATATTTTGTACGTTATAGCGATAACCATGAAGCTTAATTTACGAGGCAGTCTTTTGAAGACGCCAGAAACTGCCGCGGTAACCAGGCGTGGTTTTGGCCTGAGCCCTCATCGGCTTCCTCGAACAACCGTTTCCTCTTTCGGGGAGGGCTGACTTCGAGATCGAGATAAGGGTAGCGACGTCAGTCAGCAGACTAGTGCGCAATTTCACGACAACTACAGCTTGGCCGGGGGGCGTTCTCGTTTCCCTGTCATTCCTGGAGTTAGCCTTCGGCCAACATTAAAAGTCGCTTCAGTTCACGCGTTTTTTTTGCGTTCAGTCTGCATCTGTGAATGCCCTGGCATGCTGGGCTTTGGCAATGAGGACGCCTCTGCAAAAGAAAGATGCAGAGACGGACCCCTCACTGTCGACAATTCGGAGCCATACACCCCCCACAGCAGTCACTTCTTCCCCGCGGAGATCGGATGCTGCCTGGATGTCTTTCCCGCAGGAACACCAACGCATACTCTGCCTTGTGGGCTGACAGGAGCCGCCGTGCTTCGTCGTCATCCTTGCTTGTGCTCGACTTCCTTCTTCTAATACTCTCGAATCACCTTTGAGCCGGTACTAACGTCAGCACTTCGTTACCTGAAGCACAGGTGACGTCCACGACACTGGCGAGCTGCGCCATGAGGATTGGTTCATGGTAGAAGTTGGGTGGTGTCGCGGTGAAGGGGGGGGGGAAGTACACGGGGGTGAGGCGAGAGAGGTATATGGGGAAGAAAAAGTCTATGCAAGTATTACAGTATACAGGTATGCAAGTATTACAGTATGCAAGTATGCAAGTGTTACAGTATACACGTATTCAGGCACCGATCTATAGGCTCTCACGCCTATAAGCGATGGACACTAAAATTTGCCCGCGACTGAAGCGCCGCCTCTCGCCGCCGCTTAGCAACTTTGGGTCGGTGGATGTCGCCACCGGCCGTTCACAGCACGCGTGAAAACACGCTCACTGCGTTAGGTTCGACGCTCTGTGGCAAAGGATTTTTTAAGAAACATAGTTAAAAGGGGAACTTGCAGGGTCCGAAAGGATCAAAGTGCTCCACGAAAGAATTTGCGACAGCGCCGCTACTGCTGCGTGAAGGACTGTCACATTCGCGAAGGGCTCTCTAGCATCGTTATGTACAGGTTTCCCGAGCAGTCGTGGGAGACGGAGCGTCGCAAGAAATGAATTTCGGCAGTACCAAGAGTCAAGTAAGTAAGAAAGCCATGACATTTCTTTGCACTAGAAAGAGTGAAATGTTTAGTACGATTACAGTTTATGTGGAGCGCAGACGCGAGGGGCCGTAAAAATAAAACGTTTGCTTTATGTGTTTCATACGCATCGCAGACAGCCATATTAGTGAACTGCATGCCATAGTATTCGCAAAACACAAGGTACTCCGACTTCAGCCACTATTGTTTTATCAGCAGTAACATTTTTTTTTCAGCGAAATTCACGGCACTGAATGGACGCCAAAAGGCGGCACAAGAATATGCTCACAGCACTTCGCGGTCGGTGGCGAAAGCACTGTCAAGACGCATCCCGCCTACTTCCCTACTTTGTTCCCCGAAGTGTACAGAGTTCGGCCACGCATTCCAAACGAGAGCCTGGTCAGATATCAAAGGCAAGGTGGCATTCACACGCGGTATTTGTCCCCTTAATTGCGTTTTGCGTACTCTGGTAGTTGAGGATGAGTTGAGTTGAAGTTGAGGCAGCAGAAAATACTCATATGGAGAATCCTGAATGGTCTGAACAAATTGTGTCACAATTAGCCATTAAGACGATTTTAACATTACTCCCAAGAAGGAAGCCGAAACTAAATGGAATCTTCGTAAAGACAAACCCACAGCTCCGCTGTACCAGCAGGTTTTACTCTGGTTGAAACTCGGTTTATATGCAATCAGCTAATAACGTTTAGAATTCGTCGTTATTCAGTTACAACACCAACCGAGCTGAAGAAGGGCCATAGAAAAAGTAACTGTAGTGTGGTTGCGTGAACAAACAAAACACAAACACTCACCTGTCTTGCAGCGCCGTTGTCTACTTCGGAGTTGCTTTATTAGGCCGTGATACACAAAAAACTGGTACTGACCTGGAGAGAAGCGCTGTAGATACGCTTCGACAGCTGAGAATGAAACTTCGCAACGATGTCTGTACCGTCAATTTCTTTCACAACGTACATGTTCCCCGCAATGTACAACTCTCCCTTCTCGCGCACGCGAGCCCGTAACTGTGCGGAAATGGCACTTGAAATGGCACAGAAGCACTCGATGGAAGCGGCAACGGGACACGGCTGAGCGCACTGGTATATAAGCGGGGGCCGAGACTGAGGGGGAAGTAGCGTCGTGGCCTCGATTAGCAAGCCCGGCAAGGCGGCCGAGGGTCAAGTTCCTTAAAGCACCTAAGACGAGGCGTGGGGACTGTGGCAAGCACGGCAGTAAATGCTCCTTTAAAATCGTAACGTTGCGGCCAGAACTCTTCTCGCCGAGGAGTTGCCGCATACTGTTGGGCAGCTTGGAGGGACGGCCATCTCTAAGCTTTTTGCAGGAAGCAGGTGCTGAACGCGCGCGCTCTCAGTCTCCGTGTTGCGATCCAGAATGATCTGTTTGAGGCGCTGGTGCGGGAATCGCCCAAGGGTGTGTCGACGACATCCGCCACTGTATAGTAACGGTGAAATGTGGTCAAATATCTGCCGCTATGGTAGCATGCTGACCGCAGTGAAGCATTCGAGGCGTTGAAGAATTTTTGTGGGTAACTGGTTTACTGTATTGATGACATTTACTGATCTTTAACACATACAAAATTGAAAGAGTGCAGTTATTACACCAAATGAGGAAAGCAGTCAATAGATCAAGGGTCCTTAATAGGACATGGCTGACCGGATCACGGTCTCCCTGCGAATAGGCCTGACGGGCGGCAGAGTTTCTGAGCTGAGTCCGGGTGCAGACCGCCCTCAATAGCCGGCAGAGCCACGTTATGTCCGCGCCAAACGGTCCGATGGGGAACGTATTGGGGGGAAAAGTGTATTCTGGACCGCGCGGACTGCGGGGGAGTAAGCCACTTTCTGCAGCCAATCGGGGAGGCGCTTGTAAAAACCAATCAGCTATGTTTCCGCCAAAGTGAAAAGGACCGATCAAACACACAGACACCAGGTTTGAACTCGAAAACGCGCGCTTGGAGAATTATGGGTGTAAAGAAAAAAGTTCAGAAAAACACACTAAAGTAAACAGTGGAAAAGACAGAAAGGTCGTCTCAAGTACACTGAGGACCAGGAGCCCGAAAGCAACCAGCGCACACGCCGCGGGGGGTATGGAACACCGCGGCCGCGCTGAAACCCAAGCTGGGCGTTGGTTCCCCCCGACAGCCGCGTCTCCCGGCCGGTCAGCGCGCACGCCACATTCGTTTCTTAGAAAAAACAGTGCTTGGCGACCGAAGAGGGATGCTACAAAATAGAAAAAGCGCACTGAATGGGGGCTCCGTGACAGTGTGAACCACTTCAGGGGGAAGATTGCTAAGTCAGTGGTGACACCAACTAGCCTCCGAGGTGACGTGGTGCACATCAACGGTGGCCTCAATCAGGCCTATGCAAACCTCTGGGTTTTTACGCCATATGGGAGCACACAGAGCTGTACGATGGCGACGTCCCGATAGCGCGAGGTAGCCTCAGCCGGAAAATAATGAGGGCTCAATGTTTCTGGGGTCAGTCATCTCTTAGTCCGGACTCATCACTGTCGGGAACCGCGGGGTCGCTGCTTGGAGTACCAGCGGAGTACCAGCGCTGCGCTGGCAGAGTAACAGCGTGGCAGGCTTTCAGTACCGAACTACCCGTGCTGTGCAAGCGCATGGAGCACGCAAGGCTCGCTTCTTAATTTTCTTTGTCTTCCGTAGCCGCCGCAAAGCCGCGGCTTAGGGAACGACGGATGAAGGAGCGCTACATGTTATTCGAAGATGTAGATAGGAATGACACGGAAAGTAGCATATGGTCTATAAACAATGAGATATACCACTGAACACTTCACAAAGTCGTGATTCATTGATGCTGAAGAACGATTTTAAAATGTCTAGGTATTCAGGCATTGCCAGTCCTCTGAACCCCATGCTATAAGTGCACAAAATAATGACTAGTACAAAAACTAGCCACACATTGCTTTACATTTATTTAAATAAATTGCTTTAATTTAAAGTTCTCAAAGAACACCGAATTTTATTCATCTATTATTCTCTCAAAATTGCTTTCCCAGTCGCTTCAAACTGGTTGCATACCGAGCGATTGGAAGGTGGGGAAGGTGACGCCTTTGTAATAAGTCTGGAGGTAAAGAATCACCGCTGAACTATAGGCCGATATCGATAACTAGCGTGTCTTGGAAAATCTTCGAACATATAATTTATTCCCAGGTTGTAAGCTTTCTCGAGGCCAATTCATTTTTTTCCTCATCTCAGCATGGCTTTCGCAAGTCGTATTCATGTGAAACGCAACAATTTTCTTTTACGCATGACCTATTTGCAGCAATAGATAAGAAAACTGTAACAGATTGCATATTTCTAGATTTCTCTAAAGCATTTGATGTCCTGTTTACCAACTTCAATCCTTGAAACTAAGGAAGTATCCACCAACAGGTTCTTACATGGATCGAAAATTTCCTTTATAACTAAACCCAATTCGCCACAGCTAACGACTTCAACTCGTCCCTTTCTTCAGTTAACTCGGCTGTGCCGCAGGGATCTGTTCTCGGGCCGTTGTTTTTTCGTATTTACATAAATATCTTTCCTAATGTTGTTAACTCCTTCGTTTAAAGTGTTAGCCGAAGATTACGGTATTTACCATTTTATTTTTAATAGCTCTGACACTAGGATGCTTGAAAATAACATGGAAAGTATTTCTGCATCCTGTTTTTGGCACATGGGCTTAAATACTAAAAAGTGCAAAGTAATCAGAATTTCTCGTAACATACATTGTGCCGATGTTTTCAACTATCACCTAGATGATTCTATGCTAGAAAACGTAATGTCATACTAATACCTAGGAGTTAACATTACCGCTTACCTATCTTGGGAAAACCACATCCGGTACATATAAACAACGCCAACCGCATTCTCGGGTATTTACGCAGGAATTTCACATGGCCCGTTCATCGCTAAAACTTCTGCTATTTAAGACCCTTGTGCGTTCAAAACTCGAGTATGGCTCCTCTGTTTTGTATACGCGCCTCAATCAACTTTCAAACACCTTAGAATCATATGAGAACCGCAGCGCACGCTTTATACTATTCGACTATTATCGTACTGCCAGCGTATCTTCCATGAAGCTTTCTTTATACTTGCCTCTTCTTTCGTTACGTAGGAAATTGTCTCGCCTAAGTTTATTTCACAAAATTTATTATCAAAACCCGAGTGCCAAAAACCAACTGTTTCCCCACCCGCACAATTTTCTTGGCGTACTGATCACGCAAACCAAGTTGACGTCCTTTTTGCGCGCACAAATTCATTCTATCACTCTTTTCTTGTAAAAACGTCCAAGAATGAAATGACCTTCCTTCCTCAATTGCAACCCTTGCTAATACGCTCGCTTATAAAACCGCTGTCAATAATTTATATCGACCTTGTATTTTTGATTACTATATATTATTATATAATATTGTGATACTTTGTCTAACATGTTTCAGTTTTTTTTCTTTGATTTTTGTATGTAGTGCTGCCATTGTATGTCTGATTTTTTATATATTCAAGAGTTTTGTATTGTGATATTTAAACTAACAACCACTCCGTCTTCTAACGCCCTACGGGCCATAAAGGTATTGAAATAAATACAAATAAATAAAGAATTATGAAACAAACTTTGCGATAGCAAAGGGGCAGAAAGTCCACAACAAGATCACTTAGCGGTACCGAAAGCCGTCACAATCCATGTTTATTTCATGCGACGAAAAACTTATAAAATGTTTCGGGCATACAGCATGAGCAAACGTGTCGATCCTACGCAATTACTCCCCCAAATATGACAGTCAGTGACGCAGCAATATTTCACGTCTCAATTATTTTTCCGCCGGTGGAGAAATATTGTCTTTGGGTTTAGCAGTAGCAGACAGCTGGACCATGGCCAAGTAGACACATAAACAGCGACAACCAGTACCTTAAGAAATAAGCACCATGAATGATGAATTTCCAACACTACCTCAAACACGTCTTCCTGTATCAAGCAGTGCAAACGTGCGGTTGCGTCTGCTGGCATGCTTCCAGCAAATAAAGGTGGCGGATATCTTCTACTTTCAGTGTGGGGATCAGTATTTCTCAGTCGCAACTAGATTAATTGATGAATTCTTAGAGGACGTCATGTGCACAATGGCCAGTGTTATTAAAATTAGGCGCACGACATGTAGTGAGAGTTTTCACGATTCAAACCCGTCCGTGAAGTTTTGCGTTTAAAATTGGTCCCTTTGTTTTCACCAATCGCGAATACACGCCACATGGACGCCTTATGTACGGAACGCTGCCTGATTTCTTCCGTTCCGCCAAGATAATTACTCAGCATTTATTCGACGGCAACATGAGCCGCTTTGCTTCAGTTTCAGTCGGCGGTTTCGGTTTTAGGCTTTTCAGTTTTCCGTCCGGTTGCAACGCGCAGGTAATCTTGAGCGCCTACTTCATAAAAGAGGTGCGTGTTAGAATCGTGCAATTACGGTATTTCAAGTATGGCAATTACGGTAATTCAAAGTTGGAACAATGTCCACGTTAGGGTTCATTCACCTCGGCATTTGGAGTGGTAACGGGTTTTCGTACAAAAAGCAGTACCTCAAACAAAAGTGAAAGCGTGGCAATGGCAGTGCCAACAACGTAAACTGTCATTAAATTGCTCAGCTGAGGTCCTGAATCCGTGTTGGAATCATCTTCTCTTTCTTTCAGTGCAGAGACTTCGTGCGATACGTTGAGATGAATCTTGGCAAGGGCGGCCTCTGCTATTGCCAGAAGGAGTCGGCGGTGCTGGTAGCTGAGAAAAAAAAACAGAATGGTTGCCTTGTTTCAATTACAACGAATTGTTTTGTAACGTAAGCTGAAAACCACACTGCATGATCAACGTGGTTCAAGAAAAAAATAACCACTCCCACATCATAATTACCGGGCTTCCGACCTCCACGTTTCGGGCTATCAGAATATTGCGGGTGAATTTCCCTTTCTTCACGTATGAATTTCCCTTTCTTCACGTGAATTTCCTTTTCTTCACGTGAATTTCCCTTTCTTCACGTATTTCCCTTTCTTCACCTAGTGTGTACATAAAACAATTGTGCTAGTGACGCATGTTTTTGGAAAACGTTTCGATATCGGGGCAACAACCGCTGAAGTTATGGTCATTTACTGGAAGCTTGCTTCTTGGCGTTGTAAAATAAAGCTGTCCACAGGCACAGCGGAATACTGAGGAAATCTCGCCAATTCGCACAGTAAATGAAGTATTTGTTCAGAACAGTAGCAAAAATATAGCAAAACCTTTATGAAAGTGACAGAACTATTAGTACTGTACGCTATTTTGGTATTTAGTTTTCTAACCTTTCTTTTCTTCAGCTTTCATTAAATATTTTCCCTCTCTCTCTCTCTCTCTCAGACTTATTGTTTCTCTGTACTGGTGAACACAACTAGAACGCACTGTACGCAACAAGTTTCAATAACCAGGTGGTCCTGCGTACGAAAACACCAGCATTGAGATTTGTGGTATGTATACCCTACTCCAATGGTATGACGGCCAGTGAACACTTCGATGATGTTTGTGATTGCGCAAAGTCTATTGAAATTATGCACAAACCCCACGATATTATTTCTAGACTGTATGTTGAGTGATACCATGGATGTTCTGTAGAACCTATTTACCATAGCATGATTTGAAGTATATCCAAGGGGCAGGGCTGAATACAGCTTTCTTTGTAGCACAAAATACGCCTGAGTAATCGTCTTGTCAACATAATGATGACGCTGCTAATGTTGAGTGTGGCCCCTTGGGAATGGAGTAGTGTTGCATAGTGATGTTATTTAAGAAACGCTATACATTCGCCTGAACTTCAAAACTGGTTTACACTTTATGGTACTTTTGTGCTAGTCCCAGTATCCACGGATGCTTTTTGCAAGAACGTTTGAAAACTTTTTGCGAACCTTTACGGCGTACAATGCACTTTTCCACAAAGAATAAAGCCCAGGGCTTCGACAAGTTGGATGCCCCCTTACTTAGGACCCGGCGGAAGCCTTTGTACTCTATAACAATCTGCACTTTGCTTCTCGTTCCCCTTTGTAATCTGTCATGCTCGTCCTACTCATTTCCCTTGCGCTTCCGGGTTTCCTATACTTCCTCGTTGAACTTCGGCTTCTTTTTTGTGCCTTGCACGCCGGCGCGGTTCATTTAGGCGCACCGTAACATTTTGGCCGAATGTGGCGCCAGTGTTTTAAGCCATACGCAAACAGATGTTTCGCACTAGCAAGCCCATCATCCTTCTTCCTGCACTGCATCACTAGTTATTTTGCTGTGGCCACCTAATGCCAGATCGTATACCAACCTTTGGTCCAGTACTAGTAAAACTTTAAACACACTACTGCGCTTGAAAATGTGAAGACAAAGAGCCATATTGTAAAGTGGTGGCAGACCGGGTGAGGCGTGCCATGGTTCAGAACTATTACTGACCTAAATACATTAAGAAGAAGGCGCCAGCGCGAGGATCCGGTCAAGGTACGCACCAGCCACTTAGTCGTCGTCGTCTGTCTCGGGTCATGGCGCTATGTGACTTTGTCCACCCGGGTCGCGTGACAATATTGCTTTTACTCCAAGAGTGCTCAGTGATTTCTGATGATGTGTATTTTGACGTTCCTTCTTAAATGCTCCTCTTGCATTTTTAGACAGACCTGGCCTTTCTTTATCCCTATGCCCAGATATATCCTATTTGCTACCACACCGCTCTTGAACCAACACTGAGGTATTACGACAGTAGTCAGAACAATCAAGACCATCTTGCCTTTTTGTGCAAACTGTATTCCTAGGACAGTGGTCAAAAATCATACAGCCTAAAGCTCTAATTCTTTTCTTACTATCTAAATAAAGAACAGGAGTGGATAGAAAGGATAACTCAGCCTTAAAGACACACTCAAGTTAGTTGCAAACATGGTGCGATTACGTGCGCAAATTCTATTCTGGATTGTCTAAGCCATGCCTCGGCCAGGCGTTTGCGGGACTTGATTTAGTACCAAAATGGCTGTAGCTTAGCTCAGCTAACTTTGGATATGCAAAGCAAAAGCTTGGCTTAGTCTGGTTGAGCCTTGGTTTCGCTTGATTAACCGTTGATGTATCTATATCGCCGACCACAACTCAAAGCCATTCGGTCCCGTGCAACGCTCACAGAAGGAGGCCCGGTGAACGAGGCGAATGCGACGTTCATTCACGGCAAACGCGGCGATCCTCTTCTCCGGGCGCGGTACGAGTCCCGCAGCCTGAGACGACCCAGCGGCGCATGCATGGGAGGCCGCAAGGGTGGTCGGCTGCCGATCGCCTTATCGGCCGTAACTGCGCCAGCAGCCGTCTTTCATGCTGAGAAGAACGACTAAAAACGGGGCCTTGTGCGCACAAACGAAAGCTAGCCCTGCAAATCACGCTATGCGTACGGTCAACTTGCGCTTCCGTGGTGAAACCGCTGGACAGAAGTTATGAAGCTTTGCTTTAAAATCAATTCGAAAGCGCTGTCTGTCTCAGTGCATCTTCCCTACCGATTTCTTATTGCTGCAAACCATGAATTGGGTTTGTTTGTTTATTTATTGTTTGTTTTTACTGCCCGGCCATGCCCGGCTCTGTTATCTGGGTCCCAAGCGAAGCGCGTCTTCCATTCTTTATGTTTATGCGGCACGGGCTATCTCATTCAGATAAGCAGACTGTTTCAACCTAACGTCAATGAGCCCAGAATAATCTTATTTGATCCAAAATATTCTGGATGTTAATCGACGTTACCAAAAACACTTGCGCCGAAAGATAAAAGCCTCAGAGCAGACGCAACGGCATTCGCCTCTCGACGCTCGCATATACGCAAGTCACTTTCGTGACTGCTGTCTCGCCGCTTGTGTATTCTTTGAGTTGTTAGCGGGGCACAAGTTCGCTCCAATAAACTCGTTTTCTTTGAAGACAACTGCGTCGTCTTTGACTTCGTGACATCTGGTGGAGGTGCGGGGTACGCACCCTTTATGCTACCAACAACCTCTGGAAGCCACCAAGCCAGTCCAGCTAGAGCCAGCCGCCGACTGCAAGGCCTCCTGCCCGAGTTTGATCTCCTGCCAGACAGACCAAAAAGAACGACCGCTGCAACCACCACCATGGTGCAAGAAGCAACATCACCAATCGTACTGCAGCAGCCATCGGAACCTCCATCATTCTGAGGAGCCCCCGCAGAAGATCCAGAAGAATGGTTGGGGAAACTGGAGCGCGTCCGGATCTTCAACAGGTGCGACGACCCAGAAACGTTTCGCAATGTTTTCTTTTATACGGAAGTTTCAGCTCGCACTTGGTTCGAGAACCACAAGAGCTCCTTGACCAAGTGGCCTCACATCGAAAGCAAGTTTCTTAGGACCTTTACCACCGTGGTCAGAAAAGAACGCGCAGCTCTTTTGCTTGAAACTCGCACGCAGCACCCCAACAAAGGGGTCCAGATCTTCGTCGAGGAGATCAAGCGCCTTTTTCGCAGTGCGGACCCAGAAATGACGGAGGAAACGAAACTGTTTCTGATGCGAGCGGTGAAGCAAGAGCTCTTCGCTTGCCTTGTTCGCAGCCCCCCCCCCCCCCCAAGGCCGTGTCCGAATTTGCGGCTGAGGCCGTCGCGATGAAGAAAACTATCAAAATCCGAACGAGGCAGTAAGACCGCCCAATCAATGCGCTGGCGTCGGAGACGATTGCTGCCGGCGCTATTAACTCCGACTCCCTACGCGACACCATCCGTGCAGTGGTGAGGGAGGAGCTGCGGAAACTTTTCCCTACGACGACGCCACAGCGTCAAGTCGTTTCCCTCACTGACGCGATCCGGGAAGAAGTACAGCAGGCGTTGGGAACTTCTACGCCGTCCGAAGCACCCCGCGAGCGACAGGCTATGACCTACTCCTCGGCTGTTTGTCGACCCCACCCTGTTCTAACACCTCGTCAAGAGCCCCACCGTACCGCCCCCCAATGTGTCCCGCCCTACCCCCTGTAACCCGAAACCAGGCGCCAAAGAAGACCGAGGTGTGGCAAACGCCCGAACGTCGTCCGCTGTGTGACCACAGCGGAGAGGCCGACCACATCTACTGTCACTACCCTTACAAGAGGCTAGGTTTGCAAGGATTCTCCATCGATGCACCTCGCCCTCTCCCTTGGCCAGAGACCACGTGAGATCGACGAGTGCCTCTTTCAAAGAAGCCGTGGCTCCGCCCGTTTCCATCGGTCGCCGTCGCGCTACCTGTACCAGTCGCCGAACCGCCGTAGCACTACGGATATCTCCCGCGGAAGGTCCCCAAGCCCACACGGGGGGAAACTAAAAGCAACAACTTCTGGAGGTGAAGTTGCTCTATGGCGAAAAACCGGAAACCCTCCAACTACGCAAGGACGGGCCAAAGACCGTGATTCACAACATCCCCTCATCCCGACGACCCAGCCTAACCCTGATGAAACTCCCGAACACGACGACAGCCACACGGCCCGATGCCTACCCGACATGACCGAGACTGCCACTGACAATACGACAATAACGACGACGCATAGTGCCCAACCGTCAAGACGCAGAAGCCGATATACGACGCCCCGACTCACGCAAAACTCGTAGAAAGCGGCGTCCGACGTCGAGTTGTCCATCGACGGCTTTGACGTAGTCGCCCTCATAGACTCGGGAGCCGACTACTCAGTAATGAGCGGACCATTTGCGTGTAAGCTGAAGAAAGTTATGACCAGATGGGACCATCCGCACATACGCACAGCAGGAGGCCACCTCGTGACGCCAAGTGGAACGTGCCCATCCCGCGTCCCACAGACGGCACGACGTACCCTGCCGCGTTCGTTATCTTGCGGTACTGCTCCGGTGACGTAATTCTCGGCATGGACGTTTCGACGGACAATGGAGTAATAATTGATCTGCAGACCAAGTTGATAACTTTTTTCTCCGATCACTCCATGACGCCGGAACCGAACCCCGAACACCGTGTAGCTGTAAGGATCGCCGATAATCATGTCACCCTGCCACCACGCGCAAGTTTGATGATCACCGTCTACTCTGAAGGTGCTGCTCCCGACGTCGACGCTATCGTTAAGAGTGACCAAAGGTTGCTTCTCGACTACCGTGTGTCTGTCGCAAGAGTCATTGCGCGGTTTAGGCAACGCAAATCCTACGTTTTGGTCACTAATTTCACCGAGAGGTACCAGCATATAAACAAGGGCGCTGGAATTGCGTTCCTCGAAGAAACGCAACAAGCAAGTGACTTGATCGCAGTCGCCGAATTTGAACGCAAACCCGGAGATACCTTCAAGCTTCCGCATTCCTTCGACGTGAATCCGGCACTACCGCAAGAAGAAAGAAAAAGTTATTGGCTTTGCTGAGTCGCTAAAGCGAGTGTTTTTCGTCGAACTCCAAGTTACGTCAGACACCTCTGGCGATGCACCGGATAATAAACGAAGATGGAGACAGACGTTCCCGACAGTCACCGTACCGCGTCTCTTCACACGAGCGCGAAGCCCTCCGGACTCAAGTCGACGACATCCTCAGCGGCGACATTATACAGCCATCGATAAGTCCTTGGGCTACGCCGGTCGTACTCGTGAAGAAAAAAAGACAGCACTTTAAGGTTCCGCATCGTTTACCGGAGACTGAACAAGATCACCACGAAGGACGTGTACCCCCTGCCACACGAAGTACTTCTCATCAATGGATCTGAAGACCGGCTACTGGCAAATTGAAGTGGGCGAGAAAGACCGAGAGAAGACGGCATTTATAACCCCGGACGGTTTATACGAGCTCTAGGTGATGCCGTTTGGGCAGTGCACGGCGCCAGCAATGTTTCAAAGAGTCATGGACACTGTGCTGGCTGGCCTAAAGTGGCACACCTGCCTCGTATACATGGACGACGTTGAGGTATTCGCCTGGACTTTCGATGAACAACTTGCAAAATTGGAGTCTGTACTCGAGGCTATTCTCTCGTCGGGATAACGCTCAAACCTGAAAAGTGCCGCTTCGTGTACGAGGAGCTCAAGTTGTTGGAACATGTCGTCAACGCCGCGGGAGTCCTGCCTGACCCGGTGAAAACTTCAGCCACAGCGAACTTCCCAAGACCGAAAGATAAGAAGGGCGTGCGAAGATTTCTCGGTCTGTGCGCACACTACCGGCGCTTCGTCGCAAACCTTGCATTGCAAAGCCACTCACGAGCTTGACCAAAGATAGCACACCTTTCAGCTGGAAAAACGCCCAAGAAAAAGCATTCTGCGAGCTGCAACAACGCTGGAAAGCCCGCCCGTGCTCGCGCATTTCGACGAAAACCCCGAAACAGAAATGCATACGGACGCCAGTAATATAGGCCTGGGTGCTGTCCTCGTCCAAAAGCAAAGCGGTTGCGAAAAAGTAATCGCTTATGCCAGCTGTGGTCTGTCCAAGGAAGAAAAAAAACTACATAGCCTCTGAGAAAGAGCGCCTCGTGCTTATCTGGGCCATTTGAAAATTTTGCCCATACGTATATGGAAGACCGTTCAAGGTTGTGACAGACCACCATGCGCTTTGTTGGCTCGCCAATTTGAAGGACCCCTCTGGCCGTCTTGGGGCGGTGGAGCTTGCGCCTGCAAGAGTTCGACGTTACAATCGTATACAAATCCGGCAGGAAACACTCCGACGCCGACTGCTTGTCCCGCGCCCCTGTCGACCCACCACCACAAGACTCCGATGAAGACAATGCGTCCTTCGGAGTCGTTGCAGAGAGCGACCTAGCCGCCCAACAGCATGCCGACCCCGACTTGCGCGGTATGATTGACTACCTCGAAGGACGCAACGTCTCCGTGCCTAGGGCGTTCAAGCGGAACATGCCAGCATTCAGCGTCAAAAACTCCGTCCTCGTGAAGAAAATTTTCAGCCTTGGAACGAGAACGAATTATCTACTTGACATCCCCGCAGCCCTTCGTGACGAAATTTTGGAAGCGTGCCACGATGACCCATCTTCCGGACACCTCGGCACATCTCGCTCTACAGCAAATATGAAAACGAAGTACTTCTGGCCGTGCCTTGCATCCGACGTCACCCACAGTTGCCGTGACTTCCCGCGACCGCGAACAAGACCCGCCGGACTTCTGCAACCGATCACCGTCCCGTCGAGGCCATTTCAACAGATTGGAATGGACCTTTCAGGCCCGTTCCCTACGTCACGATCACAGAACAAGTGGACTGTCGTAGCAACAGACTACATGACGCACTACGCAGAGACCGCCGCTCTTCCGAGGGGGACTGCACATGAAGTCGCCGAGTTCTTCATAAACGAAGTTCTGCTGCGACATCCTAATCACGGTCATAATCACGGACCGCGGAATGGTCTTCACTGCGGAGCTCATGCTAGGAATCATATGCTACAGCAACACCGATCACCGAAGAACGACGGCGTACAACCCCCAAACGAACGGACTAACGGGACGCCTGAATCGCGGATATGCTGTCTATGTGCGTCGACGTTGCACATAAGACTTGGGACGAAGTCCTACCGTATGACACGTTAGCGTACAACACGCCTATCCAGGAAACTACGCAGATGACAACGTTCGAGCTTGTCTACGGAAGACGGCCGACTACGATGTTGGACGCCATGCTTCCTCACGTAGAAGACGACGACCTCAACGCCGACGTCCAATGATACTTTCAACGTGCGGAAGAGGCCCGCCAGCTCGATCGAGTTCGTATAACGGACCAGCAGCTGCTTGATGCCGGACGCTATAATCTCCGACGCCGAGACACCGAGTACCACACTGGTTCTCTTGTGTGGGTGTGGACTCCCATCCGACGACGCGGACTCAGTGAGAAGCTTCTGCGACGGTATTTAGGACCACACCGGATTCTACGACGTATTGGACCACCTACTTACGGGGTGGTCCCCGATATTTACTCCGGCATATCACGACGACGCACGCGACCCGAAGTCGTCCACGTGGTTCGCCTCAAATGTTACTGCGCAAGATGATGGACTTTTTTGTTGTTATTGTTGTTTGTTCGGACGATCATTTTATTTTAGCATCGGGTCGATGCACTCTTAGAGGGGGGGTGGGAAATGCCGCAAACCATGCATTTGGTTTGTTTGTTTATCTATTGTTTGTTTTTACTGCCCCGCCACGTCCGGTTCTGTTATCTGGGTCCCAAGCGAAGCGCGTCTTCCATTCTTTAAGTTTATTCCGCACGCGCTATGTCCTTTAGATAAGCAGACTGTTTCACTCTAACGTCAGTAAGCCCGGAATAATCTTCTTTGATCTAAAATGTTCTGGATGGAAATCGACGGTTGCAGAAACACTTGCGCCGAGAGATACAAACCTGCAGAGCAGACGCCACGGCATTCGACTCGTGACTGCTCTATCGCAGCCTGTCTATTCTTTGAGTTGTTAGGGAAGCACAAGTTCGCTCCAATAAACTCTTTTTTTTAAGACAACTGCGTCGTCTTTGCTTTCGTGACAATATGGGGCTTCTTAAAACGCTTGGCTTATAACCGCTCGAGCAGACCCGGCTTGAATGCGTTAGTGCACGGTTTGCCAGCTTTCAGCCAGAGTCGGGCGACCGGCAGCCGGGTTGTTTTCGCAGTTTGTTCGCGGTGTTAAAATTAATCCAGAACACGATATGTGTCTCGAAGAATACGCCCTTAGTTTGTTATTTTGTAGCGAGTATAAATCTTAGTAAAGCGAACGAAGTCCAAGTAGCTCCACTTTGGCTTACTGCTAAGCGAATAGCAAATATAAGGCTGATAAAGGCGGTAGAAGAATCAGCGAAGTAATATTGGTGTGGGGAACTAAACTCAATCACAAATATTACTGTAAAGAGCGAAACCACGGTACGGGGAGCTCGTTTTGCGCTGGGAGAACTAGTAAAGCGGTCACCAGGACGACCACACTTCGTTCCTCGTGCCTAAGGAAAGCAGTCTTGACGGATAACAGCGTCGTGTGAATTTTGGTGACGCTTACTGCATCAGTGCCATTCAAGAAATAGTCATCTCAACTGTTGCGAGTCGTGGAACTAAAACAACAGACATGCAATTTGATATATTCTTTATATTGTGATCCCCGACAGCGCTGGGACTATGACCGTGTGGTGTCAACCAAGTAGGGCAGTGGGTCGTCACTGGCAAGTTCGAATACCCGATATGACATATTGGGTAACTGATTCTTTTATTGAGGTGGTGTTTCTATGCTGAATTCACCGTTTTATTAGGCACTGTTTATTCCCCCATGAGGGGGTTTGCAGGCTGCGGGCCGACTGACGCTGATGCGCTGACGATCTCTCGTAGGCGTGGAAATGACATAGGTACCGACTGTTTGCGGGCATAGTTCCGAATCAGCCGACCCACGGCCTCTTGTGAACACTACTCTTACTACACAGTGACGAGCGAGGCGAGCTCCAACGGCAGGAGCGAAGCGCCTCGCAGTTGATCGTCTCGATGACGCGAGGGGCGTTGGGCTACGGCGTAGGCTTCGGCTATTGGACGTGACGAAACTAAACGGGGCTTTCAGACTCTTTCTTCAGCTGACATGGCAGAAGTGCGGTATGGCAGTTCCTGAGAGATTGAGAATGCTCAACCAACGATAACATCGGATGGCAAGCCTGTTGTTGCAGAGAAACCAAACAGAAACTTCTTGGAATTCAAATCTTGGACATCGTACAATCACGTCGCAATTCGAGTACGCGTCACTGCTGTCAGTCGTAGCGGCCGCAGTAAATTTCGCAGAGTATTTTTCTTTTTTAATGCTTCGTAAATAAACATTGCTTTGTCGACTGGATAAACCATCACGAGTGTATTTGTTGGTGCCCGTCTATGCAATGCGAACGAGTACAGGATTCTGAAAAATTCACTTCAGCGTCCCGTTAAAAACCTAGCCCCTGCTTTAGTGAAATTTGCGGCTTCCTAGGTAATATGCACATTGCTGTGAACCCACATTTTTTGCACTAGCTTTATAAAATCCTAAGCTATTGTCTCTTATTAAAGACGACTCTATAACTGTTCTGTATACGCATTCTCGGTGGCTTTCTTTATATGTAGAAATGCTACCAAGGTCAACTAGGTTGTGAAGTGATATGGTTGTTTTCGAAGCGGCGGCCTGGTCTCTGTCAGTTTGACGGTAGTTCTTTCAGTGTGCCTTTCCCTTTTATTAGAGATCTGGGTCAGCCTTCACGGTTCGCATTGGAAGCCTAGCACAGTTGAGGTTATTGTAACCGACGTTTACGTGTAGGCATTGTTCTATCTCCTTTACCTCTATGCATTATCGTCATCCTGTATTCATGCCAATAGTCCAGCAATGGCTTAGTTTGTGTGCATTTACTTGCTGAATAACTTTTGCTTCCTTCTTTAACACTGGTAGTTGATCAGTTCTTTGGAAGTTCATCTGGCCCTGTTGCCATATTCTGAAGAGCATTGTTTTCCGTTTTTTATTTAAATTTTCCAACTTTGGTTCTATATGCCTAGCACCCTAGCTGGCCGCTCACTGCAAGATGTAACCCTCTCACTGTTCTTCTGAGCTTGTATAACTGAAAAAATGTAAAGAACCTCTTTTTCTCGTTTTAAGTATTTAAACTTTGTAGTCGATAACGTGACATGGTACTTATTCCGTCGTTGCCAGAGTTCCTTTGCATAACAAAAAAATACTTTACGGACGCGCCCCAAAACTTTTCCCGCATAATCTAGACCCAATGCTCCCTTTCACGTTTATTGTTTTGCTGTGCAAGTTTTTTCACTTCCAGTTTCTTTTAGCGCACCGATTCTACTTCAAACCTATTTCCCCTGTCTGCATTCTCAATCGTTTTGCCTCCCTGTGCTCCCTCTATGGTTGTTGCTATTGTTCTATAGTGTCTGATTTGATTGTTCTGCAAGCTTCTCGGCTTTCTTTTTACTTTCAATTGGGCACGTTTTCTGCAAATCATATTCTTCTTCAAGTACAATCAATTATTTCCATTTCTTCACAGCATTTTGTACGGTGTATCTCAATTTTGCTTCTGGGTTCTGGCAATTCTCGCTGTCTGTTTATAGCTTGTTTTAAATTTGTAAACCACAATTTGTAAAATATTGATAACTACCTCCTAAGTACAGGGCTCCTGTTTCGTCTATATTCATTACATTGAACCCTCCATACAATCCTTTCGAAAGGCACCTGTTGTTCATACTAGAGAGCACTTTCGCTCGTTACGAAGAAATTTGTCCCTCATATTTTGCTCTCTACTGCGACATTATGACCTTCCGAAGCATCTGACGTAAGTTTACCTTTGTGATGGGCGTATCTGTTCCGATCTTTACTGCGGGAATGCATGTGATATACCAGAATCACTTCTCCCGATTGTGTAAAGGATCAAGGTCCCGCCTAATAGAGCTCGCCAGTGTTTCGTTCCCTTTATTACCTCAACCTGTATTCTATGACCACGCGTAGGCTACTCCCAATTTTTTTTATTTTGCCGCTATTGTGCCCAAACCCCCCACGATTACTTCAAATTTTTTTCTTACTATGAGGCAACGCGCCGTCTTTGCGATGAACTGGCATATTACGCCCACTTCCACTGCCCTACACAGGAAGAATTGGGGACCACATAAAATAACTCCAATTGGCAGAACGTAGACAAGCGATATGCGTTTGAGAAGGAATCTCATGAAGTATAGTTCTGTAAACACGCAAAAATGAAGCCACAGGATTCCGATTTGACCTCGCTGAACATGATATGGCTTTTGTTTTATGCGCGCTTTTTTCAGTTTCGAATTACCCTAGAGGCCTTTACATGTGACCACATATCATTCGCAACTCAAGAGGGCGTGTATATTCTCCACTTGATTCTTAGGAGGTGCCAATCGCTTAGGCGGTAAGCTTTGGCATTGAGGTGGTCATTTTTCACAAAACAAAAACTTGGCGATGGGAACGATCAGCGACATCACTAAATACAAGAGTAATAATTCCCACCTTTTACTAAAATAATTAGAAAAAGCACCAAGAATAGAAGAAATTTAAAGATGTTATAATACTGGAGTGCATAGAGCCCCAACACTTCTTTATTTTAATCATGCGCTGAGTGAAATACCCTTGTTGTTTATATTTTACCGCTTTTGGCTTTGTTCGGTTTGTAAAGGCAGGCAAATGATGGTTAGAGTACCGCCAACCGTACGGGACGGAGATCAGAAATCCAAGCAGACTTTTCCACTGTAAGCGTATTCTTCGTAATGCCCCTTTCTGTTTAAAAGAATGTTTAGACCCTGTAGCTCGGTGTCAATAATTCTAGTTTTCTTTACCCACATATAGGCAGAATCGGCAAAACTTAACCAAAGCATCGCCAGCGGTTTGGTGGTTTATACGACCGCTCTTTGGCTATGGTGAAGAATTTGTGTACCGTGGTATCTGGGAACAAAACTAATCCTTGTAGTTGGGTTCTAGCGCTCAAAACAAGACCACCATGTTTCGCTTCTCTGAATGCTTAAGACATGGAATCCGCATGTGGGACCGACTGTCACTTCGAACAGGAAAGGTATCTTATCGCGTAGGCAATACTCGCGTTTTAAATGTGGCTTTTATGTCACTGTCAAGGTGTGTGTTTTTGCACACATTTTATATTTTATCTTAAGCAGTAAAGTGGAAAACAAAAAACATTTACTCACCGCATTGGATGAAACTTGTGCATCACCAACATGGGTACTTTCATTAAGAAATTTTCTCTGCCTTCAACAAGACCGATCTCTGAAGCCATAGCGTACTCGTAGTCCGTACATGTGGCTACAAATACGTGGGTTCCTTGCCGCGCCTTTCGGGAACACTCGACTCGACTCAGCGTTTCTGTTTTGCTCATCAAGGTCCACCACAATGAACCCGTTCGAAGATCGTACAGTGCTCTGGGCTCTGGAATCAGATCCCAAATATTTTCTGTCCTGCAAGGCTTCCGCCGCCCACTCTTTAGTTCCAAGAAAACTTCCGCGTAATCTTCTGATTGGGTCGGCACAGTTTCCATAGCCGTCAAGTTGGACTGTATGTAGGTTCCAAGGAAGAACGTGGCTACCGCCCATAGCAGTAGGAGCAAGCCAAAGGGGGACTTTCGGATAACCGCACTGTCTGGGCTTCGACCCAAGCTCGTGCATAGCAGAAATTCAGCGGACAACCATAGATCAATTTCGACCATTGGGGATACCTTATTATCCGACTTGGAAAGAAACGACCTGGCGTTGTGTATACATTTCCGAGAGTACTGCATTGAGAGGTATGTGACCGCAACAATTCCAAGGCCAAGAACTACAATAGCAATTGAAACGGCCCACAGAAACGGCCAAGTATGAACGGAGAGCCCTGCGTTAGTCTTTCCCTGTGTGAAATAGCAAATGGGCGCAGGGTTAAAGTGGGCATGCGTGAATGTGACCGGAAATTCGCGCGGACCCACGGAACCAAGCGTAAGAAATACGTCCAATTTCTTATTCATAAGGCCTCCTATTCGCGATCCGGGAACATGAAAAATTGTAATGTTTAGGGTATCGTACGCTTCAAACAGAGCCTTGAGATCACGATTAGTTGCTTTTGCATTCGATGGATCCCATATGTAGCCCATCGTTAATTGTGTATTCTTCGGATACGAACTTTCTTCTCTATTTTCTTCCAAGAGAAGACTGACAGAGGATGTTACGCTTCGCTGCTGGCATCGGCGATAACGATCAACGGGTATATTAATTCGCCGCTCTGTAATTACAACAGTTTGACACAACGCTTCCGTGTACATGTTTTCCATCACTACTGCGGAACCTAGGTCAGCAAAAATCCAGACCACGTGACTTTTTTTATAGGCTATTAGTTCAATCGCATTCACCAAATCACTGCTTAGGCATTCAGGCCATGGTACAAAAACAAACTTGTTCTTATCTATGGTGTATGTACCCTGTTCCTTGTTAAGAAATGGCTCGAAGAAGTCCTGATTATTTGTTTTGCACCGAGCAAACATCACTGGCCACGGAATTTGAGGAGCCTTCTTGCAGGCATCTTTGCTATCGGTTTCTGTGTATAAAATGATAACTTCGTTTTTTGAGTTAATAATGGCCTCTAATACTTCCAGGGCCAATTCCTGCTTGTCCGGTGACACTCCAGAGTACACCAGTGAACAAATAAAGGCACAGACGAGGTACGACATTTTTGCTGCAGGTGACCGCATCCAGTTCTTTGCTGTAAGCGAATACTTTTCAGGACCCCCTAGGGGAACTTCCTATCACCGAAGAAGTGCTCCACTGCCGTGTTTGACCGTTGCGGTATATACTGATTAGACAATCCCGGTTACCTTGTAGAGGCGCGCTTAGGTTTCAATATACGGCTGTTGAGTGTCTGCTTGAAGCAAAATTTACCAGGTACGCCACGCGAAGTCTTACGCTAGGCAACCCACCGTTTATGTTCCCACTCAACCCAACTAAAACTACGTATGGTTGCGTTGTTTTTGTAGCGAGTGGGCAATCAACCTGGGTCTGTGAAGTATCCTAAAAGAATTACCGGCTACTCCTATTCTCAATCAACAGAACACTTCAACATAACAATAAGGCATGATTGCTTTAATGTTATTGAGACCAAATAATTACCTGTTAGAATATATGTACTCGTGTTCACTGCAGGCTTAAAAATCTATATCTTCGGCAGGGTTCATCTGTGGTGAGCACAAGTAAAGCAAAATACGTTATATCTGAACTTGCCCTAAAGTGGGGAACGAATGAACTGCGCAGATATTGAACAATTATAGGCAGTCTCAACTGAGCGTTACTTCGTTTAAGGCCTAAATTTTGCAAAATGGCCCTATAGCCGTTCGGGGAAATTTTACAGTTTCAGATAGCTATGCTACGAGCTGTCAGGCAGAACGTCTGGCCAAAAGCACCGTCGAAGTGGTGTAATTTCTGTTTCAGATGTGGACTGTTGCCTGGCAACGCGGCTTGACGTCTTCTACAAGGTTGCGTGTCAGGAAATTTCAAAAGTTTTTTTCTCGCAATACCTTTTTCGCATCAATGATTAGTTCTTGGCGTGTTGGGTTCGAGCTTGGATATTTCAACTGCATTTCCTTTACTTCATGATCCCCCTTTCAAATTTATGCCAGTGGCCATGCAATGAAAGGCGCGTGGAAGATTACAATCACCTCGATGTAACCTTGCATTTGGCGCAGTAGTGTTTGAAAGGGAATTTCTATGCAGCCGTGATTTTTGAAGGCTTCCCTAGTTGTGTATGGAACACATTAAAGATTATCAGCCTTACACTTTTGCTGGAAAACAATCGCAATTCTCTCATCTTTCGTTACGGCAAAAATACAAATGAAGCAAAGTTATGAGTCTTCCGAAGCACTTTACCCAAACGACCGTGTTCATGATCAAGTACTCTTGGCATTCTCGGCACGGAATTTCAATCGATTCAGCGTTTCCCCCCACGGGGCTAGGTGAAAGGCTTCGTATTTTAGTAAAGTGGAGCAATGGATGGAATGAGAACTTTTTGACGGCAACAAGGATAGCTTTTCTTTCTAGTTATGACTTTTCTACCAAAATAAGTTTGGTAGCCAAATCAAACGCAGACGTTGTACCATCGCAGGTGAGTTTGTTGTGTTTGAGTTTAAACTGAAAATCGCGAGCTTTCCCATGTTCATAAAGGTTCTGAAAAAAGGCACATTTTACTGTTGGCTGTATCGGATATAATGTTTGCTGCAAACCTCAATAACAAGACTTCTGGAGGTCAGTGAGGTTTCAGTCTTTGATTTTTCTATGCCAAAGGGGTACGTTTCGATGTCGTGAGCTTTTTAGGAGACATTCAAAGGCGCAATAATGCAGAAACCCGGTAAACACGTTTATGCGTTGCACACCCAATGATTGCGAGTTTGTGATTCTACTATTGCAGTGTAAACTCAGTCAGTTTCAATTTGGGTTTCAGTCGAGCTTTCAGGCTTCAAATGCCTTTTGTTATTCATTTGCTAGCGTTGTACGGAACGAGGAAAATGAGATAGTTTTATTTCCCACTATACTAAAGGACTTCCAATTCGTTGCGCACTTGGATGGGCGGTCAGAGGTATGGGTACAAGATTTCGCTTTGCATCCTCGACTAGCAAAACCACCCTTAGTCTATACATTCCAACAATACCAGAGAATGCCACGGAAACTTCGTTTCATCATCAGCACTTGTACCCCGAGGTGTACGGTTTTTTACAATACCCAACCTGCGCATCACCTTGGCAGTTTCTATTTTCCTTCCCAAAGTTTCTCACCGCCCTTTTTAGGAGCTTTAGCCCTAGTCTTTCATGCAAACTGCTTAGTATAATTTAGTGCCGGCTGCTTACACTTGTCAGTGCTAATTAAACACTGTCGAAAAAAACCATTTTTGTATGTCGTGTGTGTAGGCTGCATTCGGTTCCTATCCTTACATAATATTACCACGCAGTCACAAAGGAAGAGACGTTGCTGTTAAAATTCTGTTGACAGGAGCAAAGTTTGGTATTATATAAGGAAGAAAATACAAGCAGCCAACTCATAGTCAACACAGCGGCATACATTTTCGACCGACGTTGAAGTATGTGCCGGCGTCTTTGAACTGCGATCATTTCTCACTCAGCAGCAAACCTCGGCTACGTTGGGCCGGCTCACCCAAACTCACTAACAAATTTTTCAAATCACCTCTGACAAACTCAAACTCTTTGTTGAGCAACTCCCCACGGTCCCTCAAACTGAATCTCACACAAGCGCAAAAGACCCCACTCGGACTTACTACTCACTATGTTTTCCGAGCTCACTCGGGCACAGAACTCAAAATGAACTGAAAACTCACTCTGGCTCAGAAGTTCAAATGAACTCAGAACTAACTGAAGCTCAGAAGTCAAAACGAACTCAAAACTCAAACGCACTCAGGTCGACTGAGAACTCGCATGGATTAGGTTTGGAAAGTTTACGCGTGTTCAAAAATCCTACGGGCGCAAATTCTTGTGCTCAAGTTTCTCGCATTTTGTAAGACATGATCTCGAAACTGCAGTGAGGCCGCAAATAATTTACGTTGCAGGTTTAGTACAGCTGTTCTTGCTAAATTAGGATTCGTAGCGCCGTTTACAAGCAAATGTCAGTATGTATTGGACACCCAAAGACTTGATAAAGGCTGAGTGTACATGACAAAGACGATTCAGGATCGAGGATGAATGGGACCCGGGGATGAAACAAAAGACATTGAGCAAGGAAAGCTGGGCTCAGTTCATATACATAGAAGCTGTTTATTATTAGGTTACCATGAAGTGATGTCCTCCATCCTTAAAAAACGGCTTGTGGAAGAGCCAACTGTTCCCGCAAGTCTCTGAAGCTCGAGGGGTTTTAAAGGGTGCCCTCGGTTTTGTTTCCTATTGTTTATAGGGGCTCGACCTTGGAAAGGTTCCACTGCTTGCACAGGTAAACAGTGCAGAAGAACGGAAAGTTGGGCTAGTTGGTATGTGTTCATCGTGGTGGAATACAGAAGCGCTCAAAAAAACAAGGACGTAGGAAGAAGTAGACAACACGGCGCTTACTCGCAACTACTCGTGCATAAGTTGGCGCATGGGTTAAAGAATGTTGCCAATAGGTTTGATGTTAGAGTGGTTTTCTCGGCTCCGAATAAACTGAACGGTGTGTGTGGCAAAGTAGATAGGTTATTATCAAATAGTAAAAAATGCACAAGAAAACGAAATTGCGGAGTAGAGCACAACCCCCCCTTTGTTCGTTGTGCAACGTGTGTTGTTTATTGCCTACCGTTGAATTGTGGCCATATCTACGTGGGCCAGACTGGGCGATGCTTGAATATACGCCTGCAAGAGCATCCAAGTTCTGTTAAGTCGAAGGATGGCTCTAACTTGGCGAAACACTGTTCTGCGTGTGGATGTACACCGATTTTTTGCGAGGCTTCAGTTTTATCAAAATTTCAGGACAAAACCACGAGAGAAGTTATTGAATCATTCCACATTAAAAGGTGTGGGAAACGCTGTGTCAGCGCCCCCTCCCTCAATTTGACCGACAAGGAATACTCATATCTGTGTCACACGTTGCGGAACTAATGCTTTGGTCTATCTAAGGTTGTGGCGCTGTTTTCAGGGTTTGCGTACTTTACGTTTGGCGTGTGTTGTATCTTATTTTTTTTTCTGCCGCATGTGCCTCGACCGCTGTTAAGTCTTGTAATGGTGTGTATAATGGGGGAGGGAATCCGACCACGTGTACTCTGGATGGTATATATTTGTATGTTTTTCAATAAACGAGTAGTTGCGAGTAAGCGCCGTGTTGTCTACTTCTTCCTACGTCCTTGTTTTTTTGAGCGCTTCTGTATTCCACCACGATGAACAGGTAAAGAGTCCCACCGGTGAAAAATCGCTAAAACAGACTGGACATCTCTTGATTGATTGATTGTCGGTTTTAACGCGCCGACGCAACGCAGGCGATGAGGCGCGCTATAGTGGAGGGCTCCGGATTAAGTTGGACCACCTGGGGATCTTTAACGTGCGCCGAAATCTCGTACACACGGCTGTTTTCGCTTTTCGCCTCCATCAGAAAAGCGGCCGCCACGGCCGACTGGACATCTCTTGGCATACCCATGTGTAACACGAATATGTCCCTGCATTTTAAATGTGCAGCCGCTTCTAACCAGCTTTGATTTTGGTCATATAAAAGCTACTTCTTGTTTTTTTAAAATTAAGTCCCCACTACGTGCATTTAGCCTACTTACACACTAAACATTTTCACTCCCAAAAGGGTACGTTCAGCTTGTCGCCGCAGGAGCCCCCTCATAACAGAATAATTTAAACCCTTTAGGGTGCTTGGATTCTGTCGCCACAGGAGCACCCTTTGTGATGCACCCCAGATGGTGCCTTATAACACCCTTTTCTGCCTAAAATATCAAGGGTGCTTACTTAGCACCCCAATGTGTATGAGCTTTTCCTGCAAAAGCACCCACCTAAAGGGGCACAAAAACGGTGCGTCTTCCTCGGTTCACAAATGGCGCTGCAGGTGTGCAGCCACATATGGCACAAAATGACACACAATTACGGTATGAAACATACGTACTATCAGAGCTCCGTTCTACGAGACATTCCATTGAAGCCCAACGTCAGCTGATAATTTACTTGAACTTTTTGCCCCACCGATTTTTCAAACATCCATTTATAAAGTCTAATATGAGGGCCACATCTCCGTACAGAAGTCGTATCATTAGAGGTTGTTGATTGTAAAAAACGGTGTTAAAAATTCAATAATATGTTCATTTTGCTGAACTGCAGCGCACATGCTTTGAGCTTCACTGCACAGCATAAACGTGTTATGCAGTGAAAGCAAGTAGGCGTGCAACACATACTGCACAAAAGTTTTTAGATGCGACGTTGAGAGGAGCATCTCTTGCCGGCGGCCCTGTCCTGCGTGCGTCGGCGTCCGCGTCCGGACAGCTGCGTCTCTACTCCGCTCGCCCCCTCTGCTCTCTCCGATAGCGAACACTCTCTCTCAACATCTGCGGGCGGGCTGCGCGCGGCTGCGCACTGTGCGCATGTGCAGTACTCTCTCTCCACGGTCTCCTCTCCTTCGGGCGCGCTGCGCATAGAAGCTTAGTGCCGCGCTCCGGCCGGTCTCTCAGTCGACGGTCGTCCGCGCTTGTGCTTGCGCTTGCTTCTTGCCGTACCCGACAATTGCTTAATGCGACGCCAATGGAACACCCTTCAGCGTCGCATCACACCAGGTTTCCCGCGAGGGGAGGTGGCCCTAACTTTTTTAACCTTAAGACCCTTGGCTTCTCAGCAATGCATCAAACTTCCAATCAGGGTAGCTACCCGCAATGTTTAGTGCCTTATTCTTGAGCTGAGCAGGAAAGCTCAATATTAAGGCAGGCCAAATGCAATATGTATACTTCCCTCCGTACTGTGGCTTTATTCTACCCATAAAAGTTAGGGTCCCCAACTGCCACTTCATTTAGTTTGCATTATTCCTTTAGCTTCATGAAAAATGGCCCCACATAGCAATACCAAGAACTGTAAACATCACAGAACAATGCATATGAGTTCCGTGGTGAAGCTTATGGTTGAAATGTGATGACATTGTTGCTATAGCAGTATTTTATCATGAGTCTAGCTTGTACATGGTGTTTTGCATTATGTCCCTGCTGGTGGATGTGGGGTCGTTTTTCAATGTTGCAAATGAAACGCCAACAGCCAGTGCCCATTAGTTTCGTCTGGTATTACTGCCTGCTTCATAGGAAGCATGAAACCCGTCTAGAGCCCTGTTTAGAGTTGACTAGAAGTAAAATCAGCAAAATATTATCTATAAAACGTTCAGCATCTTTTTTGTCAGAAGCTTTAGTGTTGCTAGTTTCCATATTTAGGTTTCTGCTGCTTTTCTTCGTAATATTTTTGCTTTGCTGAGAAGGTGCATAACTAATTAGAGTTTTTCTGTAAACCTTTGACAGCTATTCAATTATTAGAAAATATTTATTAAATAAGGCAGCTTAAACTGAGAATAGTTGCATTTAGAAACATTAAAATCAATTTAAATTGATCATAAATTTCTGGCTGTTTTTACACAAAGCTGCACAGGGGGTATGAAGTGCAGCGCAGAGGAGGGCTCTCGATTAGCTTTGGCAACTTTCGGACATTTATTGTGCACTGAAATCTCCACACAAGGGCATTTTTACTTTCTGTCTCCACCAGGAAAATGGCAACCAATTTAGATAGCTATTCTTACAAGTATTTGATGTACATTGTAAAATAATCTCAAGTTATATAGCCACAAAATTATTCTCTACAACCGCACCCAGCGGGTGCTGTTCTAGAGAGATTGTGCACTACACCAGACACTCTACTACACTGTCGAGAGCTTTGAAATCTACAATGACCTCTACAAAGCAAACTAATACTGGTAGGATGTTTCATATCATAATTACTGCGTGTTGAGAGCTCACGTGTGAAGTACAGATACTGCTCCTTCAGCAAGAACCGAGGATGAGCACCCATTCTGGCTCTGAAAACAAAATAAACATGAAAAAATCCTTTAAGCAGGATTAAAAAACAGGGTTGAAAGAAAGAGAGCAAGCAATTCTTTCAAAATATGTAAAGCAATGCAAACAAATATTTATTTCAACTTAATTTCTACTAAAGACAATCTCATTAGGGCAGGTAATAGGGTCTTGGCTAAAAAAAGAGCAGACAGCACTTATATAAATGCTACAGGGAACCTTCAAACCAAAACTTGCTTGAGCATTTAAACTAATCACTGTTCAACAAATTTATGAAAATATTTGAATGGATTAAAAACCAGCGGTAAACACAGAACACAGTTAAAAGAGAACAACGGGTCAAGCTTGTCCCGTCGTTCTCTTCCGTATCCTGTTTTCCGATGGTTTTTCATCCATTCAAACATGTACCAACTAGCATAGTCCGACGCCTTGGTATCATAAAAATACGGATTGTCACTCTTTACAGAAAGTTGGAAAAAAAGAAAGTATAAAGCAGCTGACAAAATTAAAATGTCAGAAGATTGGTTAAATTTTAATTTTAGGTAGTAATACAACAAATAATGGCATGAATGAAAGTGAGCAGCAAACGAAGGACCATGATGCTAGGCCGACACTTCTTTGAAGCAAAATATCCGCTTTCAACGCTACATAGGCCAAATATGCAATGAGGCAACCTTTAAGGCCCCAAAAACATACCATAATCTTTAAAAAGCTACCATTTTGTGTAGAAAAACTGACCACAACAAATTAGAATTGGGAACTAGATACAGTTTCAGAAATACACAGCGACATCATATAAAAATACATGGTTTCCGTGCAGGGACTAATCAAAACAAAAAGTGAGAATTACATTTATATGACTGGCATCAATGCGGAGAGCAGCTTAATGAAGGAAGACGGTCTTCACTTAAAACACTCTAATATTGTTATGAGTAATCATTCAGTATGTGTAGTCTACGGTTAGAACGACAGATATGAATTTTGTTTTCGTATATAACTAGTATCTTAAAAATTTATTCAAACTTGCAAAAATAACTGCTGCTCCGGTGCAATTAAAGAATGTAATGCTGAACTGTGCACAAGTAAAAGATCGCAGTAAGACTAATACCATCATTCAATTCCCGAGCAGAAGCAAGGATTGTTGAAATTTCAGGCTTGAAAATTACAACCACAAAAAACCATTTTTTTTAAAAGAGAGAACCTAATGGCTGCAAGTTATGCTTTACCATAAATTGTATTATGTCGTCTTTATTACGACACTTGACTGGTGCAAAGTTCTGCAATACCAGGGTTAGCAACATCTGAACAGCAGTTTAACCTGTACAAAGTTATATCCAGAAACTAGGACAAATTTTATAATGCCTGTGTTACACAAAAACAGAATGCATTTGTACCATTACAAGCTAAAGCTCCGCATATCCAAACTTTAGCCCATCTATAGCAACAGGTTGGCTCAACTGCACAGCCCAACATATCCGTAGAAAAGCTACACAGAGAAAAAGAAAGCATACTAATGGCTTAAACGGACACTAAAAGCTGAATAACTGTTAGCTCTAACTGAAAGACCATGCCTTGGTCTCAGTTTTCCCTTACCATGTGTTGATACTGTTGCAGTCTTTCTGGCGAGCTCCAGGTATCTCCAATGTATGTGGTGGGGCATTGTGCACACGAAAACTTGTAGACTTGTGCTTATTCTTTTGTCGGTTGCCCTTTTGGTCGTGGCATGAGACATTAGGTGTTTGATGCCACAACCGAACAAATATGCGGGAAATGGGACAATTTCATTTACGAGAATTCATGGTATCATTTCGCTCGCCCCTTCAACACAAAGTAGGCAGATGCAGGTGGGTCATTAGGTGAGGGGAGAGTCAATAAAGGTAGGCATAGAATTGCTGACCGGTGGCGTTAAAGAAGCGAATATTTTTTGGTTGTCCCCCAATCAGTGAATACGGCATTCGATGTGGTGAATAAAGCTGCTGGTGTAGCCATTTTCCTCTAGGTCTGCGATAAAAGTCTTTTTCCTGTCATATATTTGGTCGAGCAAGAAGCTGTGAGTAGAAATAAAGAAGCCTTGTGCGAAATTGAGTGGTATGACGTGAACTGGAGGTAGCATCCATTGTCGGTTATTCTTCCATACAATATGGTGATCTTAATTGATTGGGATGTTTTTTTTGTGAAAACTAGGAACAGCAAGGCATTTCCTGTTATTCTTATTTTGGTGAACTGAATCATTGGCTCAGCCGACTTGAGATGCCCAGGGAAGTTAACTGAGCCTATCGGGTGCAGAAAGCAAACGAAGACTAGAATCTACCTTCAATTTATTGCTACCGCCCAGTTTCCTACTATGATTCTGTAGCTTTGGTTCTTCAATGCACGGCAAGAACTGTATGCCTGAGAGAAAAAAATAGAGAACACATATTTTGTTTTCAACGGACAATGTTACAAGCAGCGGTTTGGAACAGCGATGGGAGCTTGCGTTTTAGTAGTCTGTTCGAAGTTTGCCTTAGAGGCTCTAGAAAATACTGTGCTATGCTCGTAGAAGCCGGCCCCAAGATTTTTGTCTGCTACGTAAACGACTGTTTTTGTGTGATCCACTGCCGAGACGTAATGCCTTTCCTTAAGCATCAAAACTCTTGTGTTCCAAGCATCCAGTTCACAATGGAACAAGAAAATAATGGGCAGATCAGCTTCCTCGACGTACTTGTGAGACGGTCGGCCAAAGGATTTACAACCAGTGTGTATCGAAAGCCGACCCACGCGGGTAGATACCTGAGGTTCAACTCTTCGTATCCTATGAGACAAAAACACTCCGTCGCCAATGCACTCTTCTCACGCGCATCACGAATTTTCTCTGAGCCTGGTCTGCGGAAGCAAGACCTAGCCGTGGTAAGGAAGGACCTTTGCAGCAACGGCTACCCTTCAAAGCTTCTGAGGACGCAACAATTGCGGTCTTCAGTTGCCTCCTCCGAAAGGGTTTCTGAACAAGACAGGCAAAAAAGCGCTGCCGTCCCCTACACCCAAGGCATCAGTGAAGCTCTTGCAAGGGTGTTTGGCACATATGGCGTTAAAATTGCACACGTGCCAACGAACAGGCTTAAGCAGAAGCTGGTACGCGTGAAGGACCCTTTAGAAAAATCAAGATTCTCCGGAGTTGTCTACAAAATTCCATGCAAGAATTGCGACGCATCCTACATAGGTGAAACTAGAAATTTTAAAAGAAGAGTTCAATAGCACCAGAACGATGTCAAAAAAGGCAATCCAAGCTCATGTGCCTTGGCAGATCATCATCTGGCTACTGACCACGTCATCCATTGGGATTCCGCAAGCATAATCGCATCCCAGAAGCGCCTGTCACCCCGACTACTTTTAGAATCAGTGCATATACAACCAGCTAAAACACGAATAACCGGTCATGGGGTAATCTCCCGTAGATATACATGCGCACTCTGCGCCACCGAACCTATGAATAGTCGCGACCTTTCATCCCCCTCTTCATTGTGAAGGAACTAGTAGGGGCCCCAAAGCGTCTTTATTTGTTTGTTTTTGACCAGGCGAGGGCCTGCTTGTATTTCATCAACACCGAACTAACCCACCTGAATCGCCACTTTATAGAAATTGAGAATTTCTTTCAATTGGTTTGTTGTATCAAGCTGTCTTGTTTATTTCCTTACTTTTTATTGGCATTTCCTGTGTCATTTCAAATTGGGAGACCAGATAGCTTTTCCTGCGGACCACGCACTGGTGGCAACAAATATTTGATTTCACTTTAAACAATTTTCAGTTCTGTTTTATTGCTCACCAGCCAATGACCTGAAATATCAGAGGCTCTTAAAACATATGTTGGCATTCCTTTCCTGCACTGTAGTACAACTAATCATGACTTTTATCACATTTTGTTCACAAATTGTAATATTTAGAAAGTATTCAGCCTAATAAAAATGTTATGTCAGAAGCATGCACAATGAACAAGGCCTCAATGACTCTCACCACGTGGTTCACTTGTTTCTGTCACAAATAACCTGATTGCCGCCACATTCCACCCAAGAATAAGCTAACATGCCCTCTGTGATGACGAATATTTAAAATGCCTTACGAGTAAGTGCTCAGCACATGAAATTGTGGCATTAAAACATAAGATCCGTCTGCGGCATCCTTCACTTGGGGCAGCGCTTGATCACAAACTTCGAGAAGCTGAAAACTGCTCCTTGCGCCACTCCACCAGCAGAAACAATGCAGGACGCAAGTTGGTAGGTGGACCGTTGGCATCCTGCGATTGTGAAGATATTTTTATTGAGTAGCTGCTGTTATTCTTTTTGTACCACTGTTTATTTCACCTTTAACGAGCAGCTGAACTCCTGCAGGTTCTACGAATGATACCAGCATAATAAAACGCAGCAATGCAGAACAATTGCCAGGGTTACCTCAATTTTTCTTTTCTAGGAACGAAAAGAATAGGTACCCTATACACAGCTACAATCAAACCTTTCAATTTTTACCTACTTCACTCCTAAAGAGCACACATACACGTTAGACATGTCAGCAATCTGCTAAATGTATGCCCACAACCTAATCAGGCATCAGAAATCGGCAGGGAACGACGTGTCACAAAACACGTAAATGGGAGAGAGAGACCCATAACTATGAATTGGTACCCTCATCTGGTACGGTTTTCAGGCAATGCTTACATCTCACTTCAGTACCTTCAGGTGGTGGAGATCTTTGAAAACTCATTGCGGGCAAGTGGGTTGTGTTCAAGCTCTCGTATCTTGTCAGCACACGCTGGATTCTACCATTCCCAAATCAACGTAACGACTCCAATGCGGTGGATGCAAGAAAGAATAAACACACGCCAGGGGTGTAGCCAGGGGGGGCACACCGGGCTCGTGCCCCCTTCCTCCCCCCCCCCCCCCCCGAAATGTTTCGTGCCAAGGCTGTGGTGCGGTTTAAGTAGCCTGAAAAACGCCTGGAGTCGCCTGCAGACGCAGAACCTGCAGTTTTAAGGGCATTCTTGCTCATATAAAGCTGAAAACAAGGGCTATGTCAACGTCTCGTCCCTGCGCGCGCTCCAGATGCTGTACCTGTCAATATTGCCGCGAACCATGCATTCTGTTTATTTGTGTTTTGCTTTTACCGCCCGGCTGCGCCGGTCTGTGTTATCACTGTGCCAAGGGAAGCGCGTGTTCCATTCTTTCTTTCTGTGCCGCATGTGTTATCTGTTCTGATTGGGAGAGCATTCCGATCTAACGTGAACAGCCGAGAATAATCTTCTTGGATCTGCAATGTTCTAGATGTGAATCGACGGTTCGAGAACCACGCGCGCCGAAAGATAAAAAGCCTGCAGAGCAGACGCCGGGGTATTCCGATCGCCGACGCTCGCTCGCACACGTCACGTGACTGCTGCTTCGCCGCCCGTGTATTATTTGAGTTGTTAGGGGAGCACAAGTTGGCTCCAATAAACGTGTTTTCCTTCAAGACTACTGCGTCGTCTCTGGCTCCGTGACAATATATACAGCCCGGCTGCATTTCGCGCCGGATACACCGACAAACACAGGGAACCTGCCGCGAGCCGATCAAAACAGTCCCGCTGTTTCACTGGCGGAGCAGCACGACCGGGAAATGGCAGAATAGCAAGAAAAGCCTCATATAGGCATACATGTGGTCGGGAGCATGTCATTCCTTGCCTTTACACTGGTACAAAATATATTCACACGGCAGAGCATGTCGCTGTATTTTTTTCAGTCACCTATTAATCCTTCATATGTTTATTTTTCTACCGACATCGCATTTCATTCACAATTGCAGTTCCATAATTTCTGCTGCACGAAAAGCATTGCTCTGTCCACCTTGTATTTCCTCCACATCAACAAAACTACACAATTCTCTTTATTGCGGAGCTTTGTTTTTTGGGCACTATTCCATAGTTTCGTTGACCTCCCTCTTGGTTATATTCAGCATTCTGTATTTGCTTAACCGTCATTTTACTGAAGCCATGCCTGTTTCGATTGAGCAGATAGAAATATATTGACATTTTAAAAACGTGCAACAAGCTCAACATTCAACAGTAGTGCAATAAGGTGTTCCGCTAAGCGCAAGTTGACTACTCACGTTACTAGCGCAAAAAATAACAAAAGGCGAATACTTAAGGACGAAGACGCACGTTTGCTAGCTTCACCGCCATAATATACGAATGCGCCGCATGTACATACATTGCACTAAAATTTGAAGGTTATCGCGGGAAAGCTACTCTTTCAAACGAAGCAGAAAGAACACCAGCTTTAGCAAATATTACATGCAAGTTTCGTTATCGTCGGCGTAGATAAAGGGCAACCAAGTCCAAGTCTGTGCTTGATGACAACGAATGTACAGCTTGAAACCCAAGGGTGGCAAGTCAGTCGTGCGGGCCTTTGTTGTATCATGAAACAGCCAACAAGGGAGCGAAGAGTGCGAAATCTTGATTTTCATGGTTTCGAAATCAAACCGTGGGTTGGTGGCACGCTTGGCCGCTCGATGCTGTCGCGATAACCTTCAAATCGTGCTCGACTGTACTTCATAGCTGATAAGAAAAGTTAGTCCCTTCTCTAAAGGAAAATTTAAAACACGAGAATCTTGATAGTAAACACCTAGTGTTGGCTTCCACTTCCGTCTGACGAACTTCGGGGACCGCGCGCCACTCATGAGCGCACTCATGATCACGCTCACGAGCGCACGTCCGCCTAACCACCTGCTTTGCGGACGAATGAATCACCCGTGGTCTGCCCATAGACCAGCGAATGGGAATTTAGGTGATCATCATAATCATCATCATCATGATCATCTAAGCTCATAAAGGTGAGCTTTACAGTTAGCGTTGAGCATACACAAATCGCTTGTTAAAATAAGTTATTTCAAGCTTCGTTTGAAAAACAACACCCAAGATGCCTTGCCTACATATTTCCCCGTCCCAACTTTTGGTCGACCGCGGGCACCCCCCGGAAAAAAATTTCTGGTTACGCGCCTGGCACACGCCCAATCAGGAGTACGTGCAGCATGCACGTCGGTTGTTTAAAAAAAGGATGTAATGTATTGCTGAGCAGACTCAATGCTTGCACGCATCTTGGAGCAGCAACGGCCTTGGCAGATGTGTTTGAGTGGTTTTCCTCTCCCATAACACCCACAGTGCTTTCAGGAAAAGCCACAGGCCTTGCAATTAGCATGTTCTAGTTAAGGATAATGCAGCTAATACTTTACAATTTCAAATATTTCTTTGTGGAAGGATGTTTCTTTATTGATGGTACAGGACTAGCGTGCGTAAATCGCAGCCTTGAGAACCCCAATCATGCCTCTTTAGATGGTACAGTCAATTACATAACTATTTGAAAAAGTGGACTGCCAGGACTGTCGATTCACATGATAAACGGCTAAAGAAGGGGCTGAAAACAGAACTGGTAAGGCTTTATTGAAGACTAAACTACAAAGGTAATAACATTTTTGTGTCACCACCTAAGAAATATGGCTTCACGGTAAACACGACTAACATTAGGAAGTTCGTATACGTGGTGATTAACTGCTACGCCCACATTATGATTTTTAGGGAAACTGAGTTTTCCGAAGTTAACAATAAAGGTTGCCATTTAGCGGCTACATGTTGGGTTATGCATGAAACACCAATAATTGTTACGGGGAGAGAACTTGTACATTCAAGTGATCGAACATTATTCAAGTATGATAGCCCACTGTGCTACCAAAACTGTGTTTGAAAACTTACGTTCCGAACACTGTTCCAAACCAAACACTGTTGACAATGGTTGTGGCTCTTGTCCGGTTGAATGGAGGGATGTGATGTGCTCAGACCGTCCAGAGGTCTAAAACAGGATGACACATGATTACCAGACAGGCAAGAATGGAAATGATTGGGTGCACGAATGTTACAATTCGTGCAAAACAACATTCAGACAAAACCAATGCCCGCGTACAGCGGCACCGCACACATGGTGAGGTGGCTCGCGGCAAACGCAACGAAGCTTCCCAGGCGCGCACATTCGGTCGCCAACGATTCTCCATCGCCATTCCCAACACGGCACAGATGACAGCGGTGATTAACGAAGCCGTAAACGCTGCGCAGCACAGTTTAAAGGAGAAGCAGCCCGTGTTCTGATAAACTATGCGTAAGACGTGGTTCGCAGTGGTGAACTCTGAAGCTGTTCAATATAGTGCTGCAGAATGGGAAACGTTACTGAGTTACTGAGCGCCACTGCGTTACTGAGCGCCAGTGCCTTCAGCGCTCAATGCAAGCACCACAATATTCTTTCACACATCGCCTTTCTACAGACGAGCCCTCTAGGTTCAACCTAGTCAGTTCAGTTAAAAAATTCACACACGCGGACTCCTGTTAACGAATCCTTAAAGCGGCGATGACAGCTACCAACGACATCCAGTGACAAGACAGGCGGCAAATGTGGCGAGACAGCTTACCTGACAGGAAACGACGCAGAAGAGCGAGCGACGTTCAGGGGCAAGCGCCAAGCGAAATTAGCCGTTTTCAGCTGGCAAAGTTGTTCTCAAATACTTCATCGCGAAGTCGAACACGACAGACCTAACCGAAGACGACAAGGGGCCCAATTAATCATAATAACTGCGCTTGTTTAACGGCACACCACAGACACCACAGTCCACAATCGTCGAAAGACGGGTCACGGGCTATCTGGTCCGGAATCCGGCCACGCCGCCGGACGCCGTGCTTAAGGTATCGGCCGTTGGCAGGGAATTGGGTAAAAAAATTACAACGACAACAATAAATAATTGCCTCTTTTACTGAATATAACATTAGGTTTATTATTTATTGTGTGTATTATAATAAAGAAGCTTAGATTTTTAAAGTTTACAAACACAAAACCCGAACTTAAGTTTTTTGGAGCTCGATTTGAACGTTAAAAAAAACAGCAGATGGTAAGATAACACTGCGCAATGAAATTTGCCAGTGTTGTAGTGTAAGTAATCGTATATGGCGTCTGTTTATATAGCGCCCAATTTTATGCCTCCTCCCCCCCAACTGTTGTTTTCTTTTGATATCTACCTTGTTCTCCAGCGTTGTTTGTGCAGGAGAAACTACGTGGTCTGCTTATTGCATTTGTACACTTTACTGACGATCGCTAACAATAAGAATGGAATAAAATTGTGATTGCTAGTACGTTATAACTCCAGTGAGCGACGAGAATGACTGTTGTCAGAGGGGGCTATGATTGTGCTGGTGGGGCAGGAGAGGAACAGGGAACGACGGAATGATGATACAGATGTCACAGTTTAATGTTGTGCCGTGCTCCGTGCAAGGCTGTAGAAAAAAAAGGGGAGGGGTAGTGTTATTGTGTCGATGTTCGTAATTTGCAAGGGCTGATATTTTTTCCTGTTTCAACGTCGGTGCCGAATTTTCTTTTTATTGAATTTGGCGAATAGAGATCTCATCGTAAACGCCTTCAATTTCGGTTGTATACGGTTCTATTTGATTTTTTATTTTTCATTCGTGAAACAATATTTTAATTAATAGTTAAAAATGATTCAAAGCTTGTTTGTTTATCATAAAATGCGAAACCTCATTTAAAGACTGCGCAGATTCGCGTCAGCAGTGTTACTGCATATTTATACAAGAACTAATTCTTAGGTAAATTCAATTTCGTTGAAGACATCGATGCCAGGCATAAAAATTTTATTTATAGGTCTACAAGAGGCATTTAGTAGCGTTCTCTTCCCGTAAGCCCAGATATCGAAATAAACTTTGTAATGCAAATAAACCTTGTGATGTAGTGCAGAGTGGGATCTAAACATTCAGCATGTTTTGTGCAATTTCGCACCTTCTACCAGTGTATTTTTTTTAACCTTTGTATGTATTTAACCTTTGTTTTAATACCCAAAACATAGGGTGCTGTGGTGAACACCCTAATCAGCCATAAATATTAATCAGCACCCTTTTCGGCTGCTGTTGCACCCTTTTAAACGGCTGTTTACACCCTTTATTTTGAAGCACCCTCATATTAGGGTGCCGGAGCTAAATTATGCTCCTGAAAAGGTGCAAAAGGGGTGTAAAATGTTGAATGCACCCTTTCCGCACCCTTAAGGGTGCAAAAATGTTTAGTGTGTATCGACCGCATCAAGAATCATTGCTAGTCACAGATTGAGTTAAAATTCAAAATGACATCTCCAATGTGAGTAGGGTATAAAATTGGTGTTCCTGATGCGAGGAATCACTCGGCACAAATAAGAAATTGCTTCTGGTTATATTCGTGACAGTGTCATGGTTAGTCATTGTATGGGTTGCCATACAGAAAGAGGGCGCTGGGCACGTTAAGTATAAAATGAATGTCCATACGATGGGAATCACGTGGTCAAAAATACGTTATGGTTGTATCATGATAGTCATGGTTCGGCACAGATTGCATGAAAATTCAAAATTATGCCTAAAGGGCGTGTAAAGTATCAAACAGAAGGTATCGATGAGACGTATCACATGGGACAGATAAAATGACTTTCTTCTTACAATCACCCACAGATATGCAGAGTCGTCGATTGGGTTTACATTCATAGTGTGTAGGGTGTCAAACTGAAGGTCTCGGTTAGGGGATTCAAATGGCGCAAATAACAAATTGCTGCCTGGTTATAATCATGACGCAGCCATGGTTATAATGAATTGGGTAAAACTGAAAATTATCCCGCTGCCGCTATGGAGTGTGGAGTATGAAATGGAAGGCGCGATGAGAGGAACTACTTCACAGAAATATAAAAAGCCTACTGGTTTATATATAAAAGCTTTACATAAAATATAAAAGTTTTATATAACTAAAAATGTTTTATATATAAAGCTTTATTTTAAAAAATATAAAAATTATGACATAGTCATGCTGAGTCAGATTGGGATAAAACTCAAAGGGAAGCCGCTGGGGCATATGGGGTGGGAAATTGTCTTGACGAGAGGTATCACGTGGGATAAATAAAAATGCTTCCTCCTTATTCTCATGAGACAGACTTGATGAGGTTTAAATAAGGTTAAAATTCTACGAGATGCCGCAAAGATATGTGGCGTATCACATAAAGGACTCGATGGTGAAGTTCTTGTGGGACAAATAAAAAACGCCATCCTGCCGATCAAGTTCCATCTTGAAGTAGGTAAACTTCTCGAATTCACTGCAGATGTCAAAGTGGTAGCACAAACGTAATTTTTGTGGCAAAGGGGAAAATGGAGGGCGCACACTTCACACTGGCAAGGATCACCTCGTGCGATAAATCTGTCCTGCCACTTCATGAGACAAAATTCTTTTTTGTGTTCGCAGCTCATGACGCCTGCAAATTAATGGTGCAGCTATAGCAAACACATGCCTCTGAATAAGGGTGAGTTACCTTTGATGATCGGCAATAACCAAAAAGCTCCATCTGGTGCTTCAGGGGGATAAATCCTGCTCGCCGCTTTTGACCAGGCGATCTATGAAATGTGGTTTGGTCAAAACACTGCGGCACGCAATGTGTAAAAAAAAGCGCGCATTCGCCAAATACAACGCTGGCGAACCGCCACAAAAGCAAGACGGAGATGAAAATTGTGGAAACATTTCTGAAATTCCGTGAAGGGCCAATATGGGTAGAAACCCTCATCTCATACGACCACGCTTGTATAATTTGTACATTTGTCATGTCTTTTGTCAATCAATATGAGTTATCGGGATCGCCTGCATTATATAATGGCATTTTATGAACAATATATTCAGTTGGCAAGTGTGCGTCGTTCTGTTTTTTATCCTCTGTGGAATTTATTACTGCATTTGGGAGTTCTTAATAAGGGCACAGGCCGCATTTTTATTTTTCGTTGGGGATCACGTAATTTCTAGTCTTTTTCCGCTTCAAACGTTGAATGGCGAAACGTGAAAAGATTGTTTTCTGCACAGTCAATTTATTGCATAAAAATTACATGAATACGATATACGTGTGAACACGTTAATATGACAATAAAAACACTGAATCAACAAAACACCTACATCGAGAACACAAGGTATCTTGGTAAGAACTTTATCTACTACAACACTCCTCAAGGAAAAAAATTTAAGCCATTTGCAAACAATGAGATCAGCATGTCGTCGGTGCGCTGTTTGCTTGCACCTGCCTCCCAAACGCTGACGTTGCCGCACCCCCTGGCACGTTCTTCTGGAAGCCACAGCAGCACATTCATTAGAGGGATAGCAAAACGCTTAAAATCTGTGGTAACAAATACATAAGCATATTGGGCATCTGACCTGAAAAAAAAAAGAAACGGCACTGTAAAGACGCTGAACCTGTCACTCTTGTGTCCAACTTTCCGTAATGTCTGAATGTGTGTTTTAAGTTACGCAAAATTGCACTTCTGTCCGAGACACCTGCGCTCACTAGTTCGTCAAAACGAAGTGTTCTGCTGTTCAAAAAGTAGCGTGACCCTTGTGGCGACCAACTTCCCAAAATGCTTCCTTTCCATCTTTTCCTTGCGTGTAGTGTTCTGGGAACGAGCATCAGGTTTTACCCCCCGCACTGCCCCTCTCTCCCCTCACCGAAAGTTAAGGAAAAATTTCGATCGGTGTGACGCCTGCGCATGCCCCCCTTCGAAAAATAAAAATAAAATAAGCAGTCGTCTGTCGACGCTACAGAATGCTCCCTCGAATGGCGTTTGCTGGTTATAGTTACACGCGCCTAGCGTACGGAGAGCTCCCATGGGGCCCCGACCTTCTCCCTTTCCAGCGAAAGCAATTAATCGCCGGCGGCACGTGGCAGTCACCCTCCTTGTAGCAGGCGCGGCACCACACCTACTTTTCAAGAAAAGCGGCCGCCCTGCGACGTTTGACCGGCCAACTTCACCCTCGCTTGCCAGTAAACCACAGACACAGCCTAACAAAAACACCTAACAGCCGTCCAGAGTTTGGACAGTTTTCATTGTGCGTGCGAGTGTGAATGAGTGAGTGTTCTGCTCGAGACCCGCGCAAATACGCATTGCTTTCACACCGTTCGGCCTCCCCAATGACGTTCCGGGCATGGTGCCGTCTTTCACGCACAACGCTCACCTCCAGTGCGGACAATCGCCCGTGCAGTGGCGCGGGAAACACGTTGAGTTTATTTGACGCTAGAAGGGGCACAAGTCTCCAAAATGTTGCGTACAATAAAAAACGTGAAAATCTTACCTTCAACCACCTCGCAGAGGCACAACCGCGTTGTTTTTAACGAGCCACTCTCAGCGATCACTACATTTAGGCCTCGCGTCGGATCGCTGGCGTAATCCGTCGGCTCGAAGGTCGGTGACACGGAGGCGACGTTGCAGTCCGTCGCACGTCAGTCCAGGCTGGTACCACAATGTTCCCAACGAGCTTCGGTTGTTGGGAAGCACTTCACATCCGTTCGTCCGGGCGCAAGTTCACACTGGCAATAAATTTTCGGGGACGCTGGAGCTCACACGACACACGACACCAACTGGCAGCCATTTTGTATGGACGCGTAGAGGAGGAAGGGGTGAAGGAGGAGGAGAAGGAAATGGAGGTGGCGTGGGAGTTTTTAATACTCCCATTAGGACAAACGCAGTAATCACAGCCAGATACTGCGTTTTGTGAAGAGGTACAACTGTGGTAAATGCGCTTATTTACGACGGCTTGTGGCCCCCTGTGTAAACTGGCAGTTTCTCCACCATCATCCTACCACACGTGGGAGCAGGCCGCCTGTCGTGAGGAGTTTAAAAGACGTATTCCAGCCAAGAAACTCCCATTCAGGCTAACTTGTGTTTTGTGTGAAGGACCTTTGCTCGTTTCCTCTCGTCTTGTTCGGGCACAAGTTCGCCCTAAATAAAAGTTCTTTCTTTACCGGTGTGTCCCATCCTACGTGACAAATTGTGGTGGAGGTGCGGGGTAGTCCTCGATGGCGCGGGGTCTTTCACCAGGTCTGGGCCTGGGAGCATTGACTCCGAAAATAAAAGTTGATTTGTACAATGTACGCACACAGTCTTACGTCTTTCTTAATGATATAATGGGCGAACTTTCACGGGAGAGTTACGGTTACCGATGATCTCCCCCCCTTGAGCTTCGCCCCACTTATCATCATTCATTCGGTGGATATGGCGTGATTTTTTTTTTTTTATAACTGCGCCGGCGCGGAGAGAGAGGGCACGACACACAACGCGCCAGCCGCCGCCGAGCGCACAACTTCTCCCTTCTCCCTTCCAGAATCATCGGCGCGCCTTAGCACTGGCAAAGCTACGCTCGCCCCCTCGAAAGAACTCGAAGCTTCGGTAAAAGCTGAGCGGCGAAACTTTTGTTTTAATATTTTCCCGCCGGCGAGCCGGCGAGTGGTCACGTTACCGCCGCTTAGTTCGAGAGAGTTTCACTGCTTTCTCGGGGCGAATAGAACCCAACTGAATGAATCGGACGACTGTAACAAGAATTAGGCACTGTAGAATATTATAAAAAAACTATGCGGTACTTTTAGACGTCGTACGCTCAAATTTGTGAGATGTGTAGTGCAAGATTTCCCGTTTTGGTGACAAATACCCACGTGAAAACACCTTGCGGCCGTGTGTACTTCGATAATAGTATTGGGCGCTGTGCGGGAATCCTGCGATAGCGTTTCGCCATCGCTCGCGCGATCGCTCTCATGTGGCTGCCTCATCTAGCAATTGGGACGAGCGATTGCGGATCCCCGTCGCGTCGTTCGTGGCATCGCTCACAAACAGACACAGTCGCGGGTGCCGGAGCTCTCGGCCTGTCATCTTCGGGCTCCACCCGAGCTCTACTTCTTAGCCGCCCGCTGGGCTGTAAATAAACCACAGTTTTGTATCGGAGGCTGAGCTTGTCGGTTCAGGAAGCCCGGGGTCAGATCCTCAGCGCTGCTTCGGCTTTGAATAGAAGCCCCGGGGAAATAACCTTGTGGAGATAACGGGCGCAGTGGATAGGATCTCCAACAGCGTCGACTCTGCCAGCCGGCGGGTGATGCGGACGTAAGGAACGGGGACACAGTGGTCTGCGGAACGATGCCAGAAAGAGCAGCGAGCTTGCCAGACAGGCGGAGAAGCCGCTCGACCGGCGCTCAGCGGACCTCTCAAGTAGGGGGGAGATTACACTTCAGCCAGAAGAGCGAAAGTACGAAGCATCCAATGGTGCTCCCCGGCGATCACATGTTCACTTCCCTGCTAATACAGAGAGAACACCTACGGCTGTTGCACTCCGGCGTGCGGGAAACTCTCGCTCAATTAAGAGACTCATACTGTATCCTCAGGGGGCGGCACGTCGTGAAGAAAGTTATAAATCAGTGCCTGAAGTGTCGGAAACAAAGTTGTCCCCCGGTGTCCGAGCAAGTGGCACCGCTTCCTGCCGATAGAGTAAAACAGGGGAACCTGTTTGACGCCGTTGGACTCGACTTCGCTGGCCCGCTAATGTGCCCTCTTCACATCGCCCTCTTCACATGTGCCGTAACGCGTGCAGTGCACCTCGAGCTTGTCGGTGATCTTTCGGCTAGCGCTTTTCTATTGGCTTTTAAGCGCTTCATGGCACGTCGAGGAATGTGCACTACGGTCTACTCTGACAATGCGCTCACATTCAAAAGATCTTCAAGAGACCTCAAGTTGATGTCCGACTCACTGCAGTCGGAAGAATCTCTATCATACTTCGCCGACCACAGAATTAGGTGGAAATACATAGTTGAAAGCGCCGCTCAGTGGGGTGGATTTTGGGAGCGCCTGGTGAAACCTCTGAAAGTGTCACTCAGCAAGGCGCTCGGTCGGAGCAGCCTAAACTTTGAAGAGTTGACAACAATTCTCAACGAGGTGGAGGCAGTAATCAACTCGCGTCCATTGACGTTCCTTTATTCCGAAGCTGAGGAGCCTGAACCGCTGTCGCCGGGTGACTTCCTCATGGGCCGAAAACTCACTACGCTGCCACCGCCTCGTCTTCCCGCCGCAACATCACCAGGCGGCCAGGCACATCTTCGCCGCTGGAGATACCGCAGCACCATCGCGGAAAACTTCTGGCGAAGGTGGCGCAGAGAGTACCTGTTGAAGCTGAGATCAGCACACCTGAGCAAGCCTACCGTGTCAAGTGGCCTACAAGCTGGAGACTTGGTGCTCTTAAAGGAAGATCACTTAAAAAGGCATCTATGGAAAATCGGTCGAATCACGGAAACCGTCAAGGGAAGAGAATGCCTCGTGCGATCTTGCAAGCTCAGTCTAACCGGGGTAGCAGAGGTCAGACGGCCCGTACAGTTGCTGTATCCCTTGGAACCTTCAAAAAAAGAAAAACCATGAGCGAAAGAAAACACTCATCCGGGGGAGATTGTTGTATTTTATTGTAAGGACCTGCAGCCAACGCGAGAGACGAGACAGAAGAAGCGTCGGCGCCACACGCAGAAAAAGTTCACATAGATTGCCTGCCTCCAGTGAATCACGTAAAGCACCTGGGTCCCGTCACCCGACACCTAGTACGACCGCCGTGGGCGCCTCCGAAACGGCCTCCGGGGTTCGGGGAGGCCAATTCGAAGAGCGTCTGTTGCCCCGAGGACGCCGGCGCACGACTGTTATTATCTGTGCAGTGACCTGCCAGGAGTCTGTGTGTGTGTGTGCGTGTGCGTGTGCGCGTGTGCGTGTGCGTGTGCGTGTGCGTGTGCGTGCGTGCGTGCGTGCGTGTGCGTGTGCGTGTGCGTGTGTGTGTGTGTGTGTGTGTGCGCGTGTGTGTGTGTGTGTGTGTGTGTGTGTGTGTGTGTGTGTGTGTGTGTGTGTGTGTGTGTGTGTGTGTGTGTGTGGGTGTGTTGTGCGCGCAGTAAGTAAACGCTAGGAAATGAACACGACTCTCCCACGCCGCCCGCTCCGAAAAGGACGCCTGCGTTGCGGTGGATGCTGCAGCCACCCTCCCCATTCTTTTTTATGTATACTTATGTTCCCTTCTCTCGATATTCTCCCAATAAACTCAATCTGGAAAGGGAACCCAAAAAAGACCTATCTTCTGTTTTAGGCTCCTGCACGAGTGGATGTATAACGATACGGGCAGACTAGAGTGGTAACTTGTTTTCGAATAGATTATACCTCCAAGCAAGTTTTCAGCAAGCTCTTAAGAAAGAGAAGAGAACAACACTTACACGCATTATCCCGGAGTGTCCAGTAGAAGTCGGGGGCACGATGGCTAGCAGGATACTGGCAAACTTTCCCAGGGGACGAAAGATTTAATTAGGAAACAGCAAATCATGACGATCTCCAACCCAGCTGACGGAATTGAACTAGCGGAGATTTAGAAGTTAATTAATAAGATTAAGGCAGCTGACATACGGATGTATAATATGGAAAGGATCGAATATGCGGTAAAGAACGGAGGCAGCAGAAAGCAGTGAAAAGACGTCTAAGTGTGTGGAGAAATCAGATGTATGCACTTAAAGACAAGCAAGGCAATGTCATCCTAAACACGGATAAAATAGTCATAGTAGCCGAGGAGTTCTATAGAGATCTGTACAGTAGCCGGGACATTCAGGATAATGCCGAACGAGAAAATAGTTCAGAGGCGATAGATGCGAAGCACTAACGACAGCAGAAGTAAAGAGGGCTTTGAAAGAAATGAAAGGGGGCAAAGCACCCGGTGAAGATCAGATAACAGCAGACGTCTTCAAAGATGACGGGCAGATTGTACTATAGTAAAACTGGAAAAACCTCTACACGCAATGCTTAATGACCGCGAGTGTACCGGAATCTTGGAAGAACACGAATATCATCTAATCCATAACACAGGGGACATAACAGACTTGAGAAATTACAGGCCGATTAGCTTACTGTCAGCCGTCTACAAGGTACTTACCAAGGCAATCGCTAACAGAATTTGTGCCACCTTAGATTTTAGTCAACCTAAAGAGCAAGCAGGGTTTCCTTAAAGCTATTCAACAATGTACCATATTCACACGACCAATCAGGTGATAGAGAAGTGCGCAAAGTATACTGATCCCCTATATATAGCCTCCATAGACTAAAACAAAACATTTGACTCGGTCGAAACCTCAGCAGTCATTCAGGCATTACGGAACCATGGTGTAGATGAGCATTATGTAAGAATGCTAGAGGATACTTACAGTGGGTCCACAGCTACCATCATCCTAGATAAGGAGAGCAATAAAATACCTATAAAGAAGGCTGTCAGGCAGGGAGAAACGATCTCCCCGATGTTATTCACAGCATGTTTACAAGAAGTATTTAGAACATTTGATTGGGAACAGGTGGGAGTAAGGGTTAATGGATGATACCTCAGTAACCTTCACTTTGCTGATGACGTTGCCTTGTTAAGTAACTCGGGGGAGGAATTGCAAAGCATGCTTACCGCACTGGACAAACAGGGTAGAACCGTGGGCCTGAAAATTAATATGCAGAAAACTAAAGTAATGATGAATAACGTCGGAACAGCACAGCGGTTTGAGATAGGTGGCGAGGCCGTGGAAGTTGTAAGCGAATATAACTACTTAGGCCAAGTTGTGACCCCGGGTCCCAACCATGAGCCAGAGATAATTCGAAGGCTAAAGAATGGGGTTGAGTGCATTCGGCAGGCATTTTCGGATAATGAATGGCAGCCTACCATTGTCCCTGAAGAAGAAAGTGTATGACAGCTGCATCGTAGCGGTACTTATCTACGGGGCAGAAACTTGGAGGCTCACTAAGAGGGTTCAACTTAAATTGAGAACGACTCAGCGCGCAATGGAACGGAAGACGATAGGTGTAACATTAAAAGATAAGAAGACAGAGGAGTGGGTCAGGGAACAAACGCGCATTACGGACATATTAGCTGAAATTAAGAGGAAATGGACGTGGGCAGGGCATGTAATGCGAAGGCAAGATAACCGTTTGTCGTTAAGGGTAACACAGTGGATCCCTAGATAAGGCAAACGTAGTAGGGGGCGGCAGAAAGTTAGATGGGCAGATGAGATGAAGAAGTTTGCGGGGATAAATTGGTCGCCGTTAGCCGAGGATCGGGGTAATGGGAGATTAATAGGAGAGGTCTTTGCCCCGCAGTGGGCGTAGATAGACTGGTGATGATGATGATGAACTGGTGTGGTCCCTGGGAAGACCAGCGCGGGAATCGAAAAGGCGGGTCGCGCGGTGCTTCCAAACGCTGCTTATCGCGAGAAAGGCTGCGCCTGATCACACCGGATGTCCGCCCGGCCACCGGCGTGGAGCTGGAACCCGACGGAGAGGAGTCTCTTTTCCCCCTTCCCCCGGTCCTCAGCGGCAAGATGAAGGGACCATGAACACAGACAGACGCGGACCGAGCGCCGGAGCTCTTGGGCCGTCGTCTTCGGGCTCCAGCGAGCACTGTTTCGTAGTCCCCTGAGTGTGATGTAAATAGAAGTACTGTATTGTATCGGATGCTGAGTTGGTCGGTTGAAGATACCCGGAGCCAGATATTCAGCGATGCTGCGGCTTGGAGGAGAAGCCCCGGGGAAAGAACCTTGTGGAGATAAATGATTTGTTACGGGACCACTACCTATCGCTCCAAGCCACTTCGGAGGAAGACAGGGGCCTGCACAACATTGTGGGAGGCCGGACACAGACCAGATGGGTGCCCGAATTCCAATAATCAATCTCGTTCCCGCTGCTCCAGCTGCGGCACATGGAACCCCGCTGAAGTCCCCCCGCCCCTCCCCCACACCCGCCCGCTCCCTTCCCTCCGTGTGCTCCAAGGTGCATCGTCTGTCCCGGAGCTCATCTCCCTGGGACCGCGGATTGCTCTAAACGATTCCAACCGCGCAGATCGCAACCCCCATTCGCCCAGACTGTGGCTGAAGGGCACAACACTAACACCGTCTCTGAAAAGAACGCCGAATTCCTGCGATCACAAGAGAAACCCCAGGATCATCTAACCCTTCCAGGCCAAAGACGCGGGACCCAAAAGAACAATTGGAGCCAACTCCCTCTCGCACCGCCACGGGGACACCTCCTGAAAACCCGAACTGTACTTCGTAAAACCCACCACATCCCTTCCCGGGTCATCGCACCCATTCCCATTCCTACTTCCGTCCTATGACATCCTAAAAGAGCTTAATGCCATTAGGGCGGAAATGACTCTCCTTTGCCAGGACAACGCCGCGTTCAGGCAGGAAAACCAATCTCTGAACCAGAGAATCACTCCTCCCGCGGAAGAAGCAGCCTCTCCTATTCCCCGCCACCCAAGCGTAAGGCAGTTTCCGGCGACTCCCAGTCCGCTCCTGCCCTATCGTACGGAGAGGATCTTGTGGAAAAGCACCTGTCCGCAATAGAAAACTCGTGTAAGCAGGCGGTACTGGAGCAAAAACCAGAATACTCCAACTATTAGCAAGCCCCGAAAAGCAATCTATCTGCTCTTCAGGCCAACGTTCAGGAATTACGAACAAAACCACACAATTTCTTGGGGGACATTTTTGCCAATAATAATGCTTCCACAGCCCCTCCCGCGGTTTACCAGCACCTTTATGAACCCCACGTATGAGCAAGCATAAGCAGCTACTCCGTGTGTGGCCGTGGAATTGCAGAGCGTACCGCAGGAAACGCCCCCAATCTGTTGTTTCTTATTCAGTCTATGGAGTTTCCCCTGTAGTTATTGTCTTGCTGGAAACAAGCACTGCAGTTGAGCTGTCGGGTTACAAGGCGTTCCAGTGTATAACCAATGCTAAACGGCAGTCTTGGTTCAACGGAATGTGACAGCTCAAAGATTTCAATTCTATAGCGTTGATATCTCATCAGAACTTGTAGTCCTATTTCCACCTAAACGAGATACGCCTAGGATATCCATATTTAACGTATATAGCAGCCCCAACGATACTGGGCATAAAGTTAGTCATTTATTTTCTCTCGCGCAGCAGGCAGAGTAAAATCACATGCTGATTATAGCGGGGTCTTCAGTGCCCCTCATACTGCTTCGGGATATTTCTGGAAAAAAAATGCAAGCACACATGCTTGTCATTGAGTCGGATTTATCGATCCCCCCCCCCCTCAGAATTGGCAATACCCTCCAAAACGACTCTTCCCCACACCTCCCTCTCAGTCACAAAATCAAACGCTGCCGTTGAACCTGCACCGACTTTTCGCTGGGCTGCGATCACGTAATTATACAAAGGGATACCTTCCTCGACGCCACCATTACGTCTCGACCCAGACAAATTTTACTAATTGGGATGAGTTCTGCAACGTCCGTACTAATAACGCCTCGCAAGAAATTAGCACCGACAAATTCCAAACTGGGTCGAGAGTATCATATCCAATGCCCGACTTGTGAGCGCTTGATTAGACCCGGAATACCCTCCGGATGTAGTGACTTCCCGGCTACAGCATATGATGGAAGCTTTCAAAAGCATACAACGCCGCTGAACCAACAACAAGCACAACCGCAAGCTCCACCTGAAGCTAGTTGAATTACCCGAGGCCATAGAAAACCACCCATCCGAAATGGCGCGAGATCAATGGGGCCAGATATGTGATTAAATGAAGAAAAATTTCAGTATTAAATGCACTCGCTCGCTTCTCGGACATCTTGTGGCACATAATGGTCCAAGTCGACTGGATTAATCAGCTATCCGCCATAGTTCATAATTTTCCGTGCGTAAATCAACAACTTCTCAATAATGTACGCTCTCTTTACATCCCGATAGGAGACAGGCCGTCCCTTCCGTCCTATTCAGGAGAAGCTAATGCTAAAGTAGATGCAGAAATAAAGGAAGCGAACGCACGAGCCACCCTCCTCCACATTCACCCACGGTCGGCCTCAGGACCAGACGGCATCACAAATAAGGTGCTGTGTAATCTAGACCACCAATCTATCTCAATACTCGCAAAATACTATAACCATTTTTGGAGACTCGGCGCTCTACCCTAGTCCTGGAAGCACAAAGCAATTGCCCTTATACCCAAACCGGTTAACACGCTCAGTATTGATCATCTTCGGCCCATCTCCCTAACTTCATGCGTTCGAAAAGTACTAGAGCACATCCTCCATGTTCGCCTTACGAATCATATCACCTATACTAATTCTCTTTCAAACTCCATGACTGGCTTTACATCAGGATTTCCCACTCAAGGTATTCTTCTTCAACTATTCAGGGAAGTAATTACCTCTCCGTCAGAACTGGACACAGCAGCTGAACGTGCCCTAGACCTCATGAAGGCATTTGACCGGGTACCACGCATGGCAATCTTGCAAGGGCTGGCAACAGTCTGCCCTGGAGAACGTGCTTACAATTACGTAACGCACTTCCTCATGTCTCGCACTGCAATAATTCAGGTCGGAGACGTCACATCGGACGTTGTTAAACTACTCTCAGTTGGCACACCGCAGGGCGCCTTACTGCCTCCGCTGTTGTTTAATCTTGCCCCTCTCAACATCCCCAAGAGGCTTGAAAGAATCCCTCACCTTAGCCTCTACGAGGATGACAATACACTCTGGGCACCGAGCGGTAGTGATGAGCGGAGTGAAGAAACCTTACAAGTCGGTGCACAAATCTTTGTCTAGGAGGCACACTCAACTGTTCACCTGAGATCTGAGCTCCTTCTTCTACCTTGCGAAGCATAGATCGGAAGCCCCTGCTGAGATAAAAATTCGATTGGGACCAGCACCATCCCAACGGCAGAAAATATCAGATTTCTTGGTCTCGTCATGCAGCGCAACAGATGAAACACTCGATTTATGTCGCAAATTTACTTCGTATGTAAACCAGACTATAGGCCGAATGCGGAGACTAACCACGCGTCACAAAGGACACAAGGAGAAAGATAAACTCCAGCTGGTACACGCCTTCTTGATCCCTTAAGAATGGAATAGGTTTGGGCGTGTTGGTTCTTTTATCACACAGAAAACAAGCGCTATTTAAGAACACATGACGAGGCGTGGACGGGAAAAGCGCTGAACTTTCAACAAAACGTTTATTGCAGAACCAGGGCTTATAAACACGTCTGGCTAGCATGAAGAGAGGAGAAAGGAAAGGGAACATCAAAACGATAGGCATAACAAGAAAACACAGTGACGTACCGCCTACGACAAGAAATCCAATTCAAGTTTCCATAAGGCTACAGACGGCCTGCTGATGCATTGATACCCAGACCTTGCTATCTCTGCCGCTTCCACAATTTCTCTTTTCAGGCCCGAGCGGTGAAAATACAAGACGGTTGAAAATACAAGATGGTTGAAAATACAATACAGAGGATGACATGGGCTTCCCGAGACACGTTTTTTACAATAAGCAGCCAGCTGGCCGTCGGTGGCAATACTCCTGACGTTGTTCTTGTGCTCTTGTAGGCGAACGTTTAAGCATCTGCCGGTCTGGCCGATATAGTGTCTGCCACACGACAGAGGAATTTTGCAGACAACGCTACGTCGGCATTTCACAAAGGCGTGTCTGTGCTTGATAGCCCAAATTGGTTTCCGCACACGCGTTGGACAGCTCAACTTGCACAAAGCCGAAAGCTTGTTAGTCGTCGTGAACACGACCTTTACCCCTGAACGTTGCCCAACTTTCTTGAGGTTATGCGAGATTTTATACATGTATGAGATAACAGCTATGTTCTCCTTAGCTCTTCTTTCTTTTTCCTTCCTCAGGTTTTCTGCCTTCTGCTCATCGCCGAAACGAGACTCAATTTTTCTTTTGCGATGCAAGCCTTCCGCGACTGAAACAATGACCTGCCTTGGAAAACCCGCAGCTTCCAAACGTGCCACCTGCATGTCAAGGCTTTCATCCACCGCTTGTTGGCATGACTTGCTGAGAGCGCTAGACAAGAAAGACACCACAATACTCCTCTTAACCAGCTTAGAGTGTGCGAGCTGTACCGCAGGGGCGGCTTGTTGGCTCTTGGCTCGTACACCTAACACACGTGATCATCTTCAAAACGCAGCCGCAAATCTAAAAACCTGATGCTGTCATGCGCGGGCAATTCAAACGTAAAAGCAGAGTCCTTCAATGCCTTTCGAGAAGCATTGAAGGACTCTGGTAAAAGTGAGCGGCGTAAAACAGGCATTAAAAGCGGTTAAGATACGCGACACAACAGGTTGAGAGAATGATAAAACAGCATTAATGCTGTTCATGGCTGAAGGGTCAATAAAACAAGAAGTGTCTAAAACAATTAAAAAGTCATCAACGTATCCGAAAATTCTCAACACTTTAAGCGCACCCAGCCGCGGAAAGAGGGCATTGTCACAACGGGCTAAAATCAAATCACTTAAAAGTGGTGCGATGCACGACCCAATACCAACACTCTGTTTTTGCTGGTAAATGTTACTGTCAAATGTACCAAACGTTTATCTAAGATAAAAAGATAAAAGCTCCAAGAATCCACTCGTGCTCACACCCCACGCGTTCTGAAATTCGACCGCACCGAAATCATCAATGGCCGCCTCGACATTGGATAGCAAACCTTTATGTGGCAAAGAATAAAACAAATCTTTTATGCCGACAGCAAAGGCAGTTAAGACTTAGATGGTCATTTGTTTTGAAAAAATTAATAACGGCGGCGGAATCTTCTTTAAGAAACGGGTCGGCAACGTCCAGCAACTTAAGCTTGTACTGCAAGAAGATTGATTGACTCATTAGAAAAGCTTATAAGGCCGTGTTACAAGGGCCCATTCCCGCGTCGACTGCTCGACTCGAAGGTCTGGGGGTCTATAATACCGCGCAGGAACTCGTAAATGCCCATCATATTAACCGCGAAGCCTTTCGGCCACCCCCATCGGAAGTCACATACCAGACCGTCTAGAGCTACACGCCCTTTCATTACAAATAGGATACTCCCAATACCCCGGGTTACGCACGCATGTCGTATAGTCCGCCCCATACTATGCAATGCGCACCCCATTCATCACAAGAGTCGCAGGGCGCATAGAGCACTAGAGCTGTGCCGGCGCTTCCAAACGAAATCAGACATACTCTATGCCGAAGCGGCGGACTATCGATACCAGGACGCACACGCAGTGGCAGTAGTTAACAGACCAAGCGCCTCCGCCCACCCCCTCCCCCCGGTAACCTCACGCTCCGCCCGTACCATGTGTCGCCCGACGGCGGAAGAAACAGCAGTTGCACAAGCCGTAGCACAACGGCCAGCCCCCGCAATCGTTATCTCTGATTGAAAGACGGTCGTTGAAAATTTCGCACGGGGACTAGTAACCCGGCCGGCAGTCGAAATTTTTTCCAAAAATTCACCCCCCAGGGTGAATTTTTAAAACTGATCTGCACCTGAGCCAACATGCAGTGTTGGGTGCAACAAGGCGGCCCATGATACTGCCCGACAACCCACTGTATGAGCGGTCCCCAGTCCTGTCCCCTCACACGTTCCCAGGTCGGCTTGAGAAAGCCTCTTTCAGCTATCACGACTTGCTTCTACACTACCCATCTCGCCCCCCGCTCATGTCAGCTTTAATTAACTCTCAGGAGCGCACGCGGAGGCTCTCGCATTCCGACCCTCTTAAGTGTAGTGCCGCACTGCACAATATTCACCGCAGACTGTTTCCCTCCGCAACCGCCCTTCCTTCGGTGCTCTATAGCCACCATGTTCCACTCCACGTGGGCATGTCCAAATGACCCCTTCTCCTTAGCATGGGACGAGCAGTGGGAGGGGGTGCTGGGTAGCTCGGAACCGGGAATCAAAATCTCCCTGGTGAACCGAGCAACCGCTGTCGCTGTCAGGCTCATCCCACCCTCTCCGCCCTCTTAACTGCATTTTATAACAAAGTTTCTCTCTCTCCCTGCAGGTGACACGGGGCAGGGCGGCTAGGGCAACGCATGGACCTCCAAACTAGGGTTCAACTCTCACTTTCGGGAACATTAAAATGTTCTCTCTCTCTCTCTCTCTCTCTCTCTCTCTCTCTCTCTCTCTCTCTCTCTCTCTCTCTCATAGTTTCAACACGAACAAGTAGCTAGGTCCAAAGAGTGGACCCAAACTACAGGCATGGCGTTTATTTTACAGGGGCTGTGAAGAGAGAATACAGGTTTGGTTCATTAGAAATACGGTTTTCTCCCGGAAACAATTACACCAATTTTATTGCAAACTGCGAAAAGTAATGAAGATATTAAGGAACACAGATGACGCAGTAGCGATGCCCTAGCCACTTTTCAACTAGGTATTTATGACGCCAGAGTGTGGTTTGTGCGATTGGCGCGGCCGCCGAAGAAACCGACCACTAAGACACATGACTGGACGATTTCAGTGGTGCCCTTAGTTTCATTTCATCGCATGGCTTGAATCCTATAGCGTGCAGTTAACGCCCTTAAAGTTATATGTTTAGTGCTGGCCCACTTGACGTCACTGCTGTCTATATTACGTCACTGCAGGACAAAATTTTAACCTATTTCCGTACTTCCATTTTTTCGGTTAAATAACGTCGTTCGTGGCTGGAATTGAGCTGAGTGAGGTACTGAACCCTACTTTATGAAAATGAAATGAAGTTGTATTTTGTCTTGTGGCCCGTTGAGTGCTAACTGGGAACCTAAAAGGAAATTTCAAGTGGAACTATTATACTGGAGTTTACTAGGGCTCATTTTCTCGGCCCTTATCGGGCAATGCAATGACAGCAAAACAATGTAAACCCTTTTTATAACGGGATCACTTTCGTCGAAATCTTTCTTTATCCGAATTTTTCATTATTCCTACAGAAGTGAATAGAGATCAAATATTTCCTCAATCAACGAAGCGCCGTTTGTAACAAAGCCAGCTTAGGCTCCTGAGACCGTCTTTGTTGCGGCGGTTTACTAAATTTAAAGAAAAGTCACTACCGCGATGCGGCTGTGAATATTTGTTATTTGCCATTTTGTATGTTGTTTGGTTGCTTTTAATTATAACTCCGCATCTGTAAACATTTGAACGACGCAAATACTTCCACAACATATATTGAAACTTAAAATACCGTAAATACTAGCAGATGGGAAACCAAAAACCACTGGGGCAATATTAGTTTTTTTTCTTCTCGGACACAATAAAACACGAAGAAGGGAACCCAGCAGTTTATTCATTGCCAGAAGTTGTGGCAACTTAAACTTTATTAAGGCAGACAGGAAGAATCTCCTGGAGAGAAGAATAGAACTGCCTGAAAAATATGTCCTTCCAAGACTCCCGCACCAGTGGATCGAGAAATCTGAAAATGACTTTAACAATGGCCATCATTTGGTCCCCGGCTCCTTCGAACCTTACGCTAAGATCCTCTGTGGCCACATGAAGATTCGGTCCCATATACTGCAGCATGGCATTCGATCCGGAGCCCTCGACCATAAGCTGAACCGTGAAGCGTGAATATCCGGCCACCACCGTAATTGTGCCTTCGGCTCCGGAACAGCTCCTCCACGGCGCAACCAGACGGACGCCACCGTCGTTGAATATGTCGAACTGGATCACTCGAGTGCCGTTCACGCAGTATCGTTGCAGAGGGCCGTAGCGTTGTAGTGTGTCAAGGCCGGCAGCATGTAGAGGGCCGGCCTCAAAGATGCCGACGTACCCGGGGAACACAGGATCGGGTATCTCCCGTTGTTTGGGAAGCCGTGCGAGAATTTGATTGACGGCGTGCTCCACGTTCAGGTCGGAGAAGTCGCAGGAATTTCCTACGAGCTCTGCAAACGAATTCATAGAAAGGGAAGCCTAAAACACGTGGATAGCAGAAACAGGCTATGCTGGTGTTGTACAGAAGCTGTTATTCAAAACAGCGCTCAAAATTAAGAACGGAATTATCAAAGCTCAGGAGAGAAATAATGCTGCTGTCCAAATGCTGTCTATGAAAACCGCAATCTCCCCGGGTGATGGCAGGTTTGGAAGAGGCATGCAGTACAGTGGTGAATGTTAGCCTTCCTGTTTGACAATCCTCGCTCACTTTTAAGTTATGCATTGCTTGAAAATAAGGGACGTAGTAGCTGGAAAGTATAATTTTTGTCTTCATCGAGCAAGTGCCAGAATGAGGTGGAAGAATAGTCAATACTATATTACAACACTGAGTAACTGAAACGAAGCCTGATCATGCATACATCAGTTAAACGAAACAAGCGTCGCGGAGTTTGTTTATTTCTGTATTGATATCGCGGAACAATATCATTATCAGAGCTAATTTAATTTTTTTCTCACCACTTTCTAAACGGTACCGAAAATAGACTTAAAACTACAATTTCCTGGCAATCGTGACGCCATTTATGTACGCACCACTACCCAACCTGAGTCTGCTTTGGTTTCTGTTTTCACCGCGCACTCCGTACCCTTGATCCGCATCGCTTGCTTGTAGCCGCGAAGTGCTTGCGATTTCATTCATGAAGGGATTACCCTTAGATCATTTGTTAAATCTTAAAGGCCGTCCACTCCGGCCTTCTGGTAACACCTCCGCAGGCGGGATCGGCAGTCAAAGGGATAATAGGTATCTTCCGACGAGAAGTTTTCTGCAGAGCCGTCGTCATGGGGACGGCGAGAATAAAACGGCTACCAATGCTAAAACCAGCAAAGGTAAATCGCTGTTATTTTGTCAATAAATAAAGTCGCTATTAATTCGGCAATTCCCTCTACGAGAAGTCCATTGTAGTACCATTTGTTCGAACTCGTTTATACCTAACTTAAAAGCATCCTGTCTCTTTGGAGAGCTATAAAATGTTGAACGATGTGGGCACGCAGGATTTCAAAATCTTGAAATCTCAATACTGAATGCGCAGGAAATTGAAATGCCCCCGATACCGCTGCACGTTTTGTTTTTGCAGGCTTTGGTCTACTATGAACAAACGTTCGGATTATTTTACGAGTTCGCACTCCAAACTGAATTTGTGCCATTGCAAAAAGCAAGTAATTTATTATCCCGAAAAAAATGAATGTATTTTTGTGTAGCTTCCGCCTAACGATGACGATGGTTGAACACGAAGCTTTCTCGCGAGGGGTTTTTCGTTGTCGTCTGACTATGGACTTTCACTCGCCGACAGTGGGAACGTTGACTCATTGAGCCTTCACTTTGACTTACACGCAGTTTCGACTTTCGATTGCAGTGGCTTTGACTTTGGCCCTTGGATATTTGATTTCGGAAGAAGAAAGCTTCGCGTTCAGCCATCGTAGTCGTTAGACGGTGGGATGCATGACTTTTTCTGTTTAATTTTGCACGTCCGTGAACTTTTGTGCAAATCCAAGGTGCTTCGACCCTGTCTCGGTGGCGCTATCGGATAGACGCCCGCTTTATAACAGTGGAGACCTAGGTTTGATTCCGACCACGAGAAGAGTTTTAATTTTTCTTCACTTCAACCATGATCATCGCCATCATCGGAAAAAGTCGGCTTTCCCGCAGTGCATTTTATACGCGACTTACGCCAACAGTGAGACAATGAAAGCTTCGCTTTAAAAAGGTGTCTACATAAATGTAGGGCTTTACCAGGCACGCGCGCATTTCAAAAACGTAGCGCTAACATAAGCTCACCACAATTGGGACGTGCTGCCTTGACCGATAATGTTAGGCGCACCACAAGAGCGATGACAGCGGTGGTCCCAACCATCTTCATCCTACCTCAGAGAAATGGAAAGAAATACAACTGAATGCGTTCGTCTCAAAGAACAAAATTATATTCGTCGAGCCAAAAACGTCTTTTAGGTATTGACATTTATGGTTTTTTTTTTTTCATTACCTCTCCGGACTTTCCGTTTTGCAAAATGACGAAAAGGGGGAAAAACAAACAGAATAAAACGTACTAACAAATTAAAAGTAAAAGTAAATAAAATAAATATGTGCTGTGATTCTAAAACCCCGCAGCAGATGACATCTACAAAAGTACACATCAGAGTTTCCCCACGCGCATGATAGCCCGCATAGTTTCACGCAAAGAATTTTGTACTAATTGTAGTGCCAAAGATTCGCCCATTTTGGGAATATTGGTCACTGCGAAGGACGCAGATGCCCCGTGGGGGTAGGCGACGATATGTGGTTATGCGCAATAATGGGTATGAAGTGAAAGAGTATTAAGAAGATGGCGAGGATACAGCAGCGGCATTACTGAGAGCGGGCCATAATTTCGGAGAGCTCAATGCACGTTGATCTTACCTCCGGCTATTCCTCTCTGCGTCTACCTGACCACCATCATGTGGAGCGCTACCCTTTTTTGTTAATAAATACCTTTGTAATCGGTGTACGTGCGGTGTTATACTAGAGTAATCCCTCGTTACCGCGAACTCGTACAATCCGCTTAGAATATCGAGATAAGCGGAATTTTGAGTGCCGCAAACTGACGAAAGCTTGTGGCCAGGCCGCTGAAATTACGGCTTGTGCGGTTAACAAAAGCTCCAATCCACAGAGGAGCTTTTGTGATACACGCACATTTCGCGGAATGTTGGATATTTCGCAGGAAAAAATGAGGTTTTATTATAGTAGAAGAAAGAAGTGCGTGATGCTGGCCTGCTTTGCGTTCGCATCTGGTCCGAGAAAAGCTTTCTCGAGCTGCTCAATGCATCGTATCAATTGTGGATCGCCACCGTTACAATCGACCTTATTGCGAAGCAGGCACAGCATGTTTCTTGTTTTCGCCGTTGGAGGCGCTTCTTGAGGATCCTCGTCATCCAGAGCTATTTCAACGATGTCGGCGTCGGGCAGCATTCGGGTAACGGGGAAATCGGCTTCGTACAGCGCATACTCCGCGCACGTTTGTCGTTCACGACCGCGTTCGGCCCGTTCTGGAAGCTAAGCGTTCGAACGGAGACCTCATCAGCTGCCCGTAGCGGACTTTGCCTTGTGTCCTCTCTGCCACCATTTCGAGATATCCGTGGTCCCCCGAAAAACAATTCGAGATGCGGGGGGTGATACATTGCGACTATGGAAGGTAAATGCACGGCGATAAAAAAGTTTCGAGATAACCGATATTTCAACATATCTGAGTTTGAGTTGACGAGGAATTACTGTATATACTGGACGGAAATTTGTCGCTGCAATCGCCTGCCGTCGTGGGCACCTCCACGGCGGGAATGATCGTTCCTTTCTTAGATTCACTGGGTAGACACATGATTTTTTTTTGCTCTGGAAGCAAAATCAACAGAAAATGGGAACATTTCTGAAAGGCGACCTTTCTGGGGTACGTACACCCGAATATTTTGGCCGCCTGTATGTCTGTCTCTCTGTTCCTCGATTTAACCACCCGGCCTAAACCCAAGCGAGCGGTTTATGTAGGAACATTTTTCCAAACCAATACTGCTTGAAACATATATACTTCTCAACATTATGCAGCAAAAAGGAAGGATTTGGAGTATTTAAGGATAAATGGAATTACAAAAGAAGTATTTGCTATATTTTTAATAAAAAATGAAAGAATCTCACACTACTGCGCAAGACTTGAAGGCAGCGACGCGCGCGCGCTCGACACTTTCTTGGTATTTTGAACTGCGGTCACGAAAAATGACAAAACGCTAAAACGCTTCACTGTCAAATTACATTTCCGCTTCCTTCCTCCTTTAACAATTTTAATAATACTAGTAGAAAATAATGTCTTGCTAAATGAATACAAATTTTCCCGCGCCCGAGCCTAGGGGCCCTAATCTCGGCTTCACGAAATCTCAGTGGATTTGCCATGTTTTTGCGTGTGCAAAACATAAGCAATCAGTGACGTGTGCTCGTGAAATTATTAGGACATGCACTGCGATTTAACCCTTATCTTAGAAAGATAACAATCGAGCTACCAGAAATTGCGTATCAAGATGTAAAAACACTTTCTACGCATTCAAAAAATTCGGGCGGCTGCCAAGGCTGCAAAATGAACACATTTTTAAGGTTAGAATTGCACGAAGACGCAGGCTCTGTAACCGGCCGCGGCAGCCGCTTTTCTGGTGGAGGCGAAAAGCAAGAACGCCCGTGTGTGCGAGATTTTGGCGCACGTTAAAGATCCCCAGGTGGGCAAAATTAATCCGGAGCCATCCACTACGACACGCCTCATCGCCTGCGTTGCATCGGTGCGTTAAACCTTACAATCAATCAAATTAAGGTAAGATTTACCGTGAATGCCAAAACGCGACCGATTGTGTTTGATGCAAAAGAACAAGCTAAAGAACATCGCACAATCATGTTTTTTCGTATCTTTATTCCTTTCAGTCTCTTTCATTCCGCAGTTCAGTTCTCTGCGTCTACCCGCCGCGGTGGCTCAGTGGCTAAGGCGTTGCGCTGCTGAGCACGAGGTCGCGGGTTCGATTCCCGGCCGCGGTGGCCGCTTTTCTGATGGAGGCGAAAAGCAAAAACGCCCGTGTGTACGAGATTTCGGCGCACGATAAAGATCCCCAGGTGGTCAAAATTAATCCGGAGCCCTCCACTACGGCGCGCCTCATCGCCTGCGTTGCGTCGGCGCGTTAAACCCCACAATCAATCAATCAATCAGTTCTCTGCGTCTGCGTTATCACCTTTGCGGCCGTCGTCGCCGTAACGTTACCACTGGTCGGCGACTTTGGCTAGTTTCGGTTTCCGAAATTGTGGCGATCCTAGCGGCACGGTGCTGCGGCGTGGCCCTTCCCTTTCCCTCGGCGTTTCTTTCTTTCCACACCGTCAACGCTTTCGTGCCTCCTCACGCATGCGCAACAGCGCACCGGCGCCAGTATTTGTTTTTTTTCTTTCTCGGCGCACAAGGCGGGCCAGCCGGCGTGCGAAGGGTTGCGCGGGTTGCCTAAACGTCTCCACGGGCTGAAAGTTTCGCTGCATTATAAAATACATTCGAATATATTCTAAATATGGGGCAGCGGAGGAAGGAGCGTTACCACTCCTGCGCAGCTCTGTGGTGCAGCAACACAGGGCGGTACATTTCGGCCAAGTTTCTCGCCTTCTCCAAAGACGACAGGTAAGAAAATTAGCTTTATACAAGTTATAGTGAATTCCTTAAAAGCCGACCGATTGTACTCTCCTGTTTTCAAAATAATTCGCGCATGTAACGTCAGGTTAATGAGACACGTCACTCGTCTTGGAGTGGAAACTAATATGCAAATATATCCCAGCTGTGCAAGTAGGCAAAGTTTTGATAGAAGTAAACGCGTCTTTGGCACGCACACTTTTGCTCGCCAGATCAATTTGTGGTGGCATTGCCGTCTTTTGATTGCCTTAGTCACTGCTGGAATGTCGATTCAGTATACTTATCGAGGCATTTTTGTTGTTTCGTGCAGCAGGTATGAGTCTAGGTTTGGGCCCCAAGTCGAGGACGGTTTGCGACTTCATTGGACGTTTCGGTGACTTTCCTCAATCCATCCAATGTCATCACGACGTACCTGCTCACAAAGAAGGCAAGCTCAACTGTACGCGCTTCTTGCCTTTCACGGCGTGCCTACTACCACAGCGATTGGTGGCATGGAGGTGCTGCGCCCTAAGCATTTTTTTCCTCCGCCGTCTTGCTCCAAAACGTATATTTGCGGCGAAACTACTGCCAAGCGTTGCTTCAGTGCTCTGAAAAACCTGACGTAACCCCACGGTGTTCAATGCAAGTCGATCTTCACATGAAGCAGTGGAAGGACGAACCGAAATACATGCGTTCTCTGCAGCCGCCATTGCAAGCGTTTCGCTCATTAAAAAATAAATAAATAAAACCAAGTAGCATTGCCCGCTTTGCTGTTCAATATAAACTGCGCGCCCTCGCCTTGTCATCTTATCGCGAGTGGGTTTGGTGTTCCATAGTTCTGAAGTTAGAATGGTCATGCCGTATCGGACAGGATGAGATAAGAGGTGCTGCCCGAGCTAGAGGGTAGCTTGTAACAACCTGGCCGATATCTGCGGCTTACAATACAGGAACGCTTTTATTTTTGGGTGTCTTCTCCCCCCGCCTTCCCTCCCACCCGCGGTAAGCAGTCTGTTCATTCACGCGCCATTAAAAGAAAAGATGGGTGCGTTCGATTTGTGTTCTGCGTTCTGCGACGTGCACATGGTTGCGCATTGTTTTTGTGCGTAGATATAATCCAGCAATGAGTGTCTACAGTGCGGTCATTGTGTTGCAACAGTTTTTTATGGCTGATTGATTGATTGTAGGGTTTAACGCGCCGACGCAACGCAGGCGATGAGGCGCGCCGTAGTGGAGGGCTCCGGATTAATTTTGACCACCTGGGGATCTTTAACGTGCGCCGAAATCTCGTACACACGGGCGTTTTTGCTTTTCGCCTCCATCAGAAAAGCGGCCGCCGCGGCCGGGAATTGAACCCGCGACCTCGTGCTCGTTTTTTATGGCTGCATTTTGTTGGTGTGAACATGATTTCTCGAAAGTGTATGCAGGGAAATGGGCGGGTCAACGCTTTCTTTCAGAGTTTGCGTTAACTCCCCGAAAGCAGGGCTTGAAGCATACGTGTGCGTGCTTTCTTTTAACATATAGGTTCCCAATTATTGTGTCTCTGAACTGAAACGAATTTTTTTAATGTCTAAGGAACATTCCTGTCTCGAGGTGAGCCCAAGAAATAAGTATACACTGAGTGTAACTTTCAAGTTCTTTTCTTCTCCCACCCAGGTGTGCGCGAAAAAAAATCTCTGTAGGGACTAGAACTTTTGGAGTTCTTCTTTCGTAATCAAGTATTGTGTACCTAAATGTGTATTCATGGCTGTACTTTTGCGCAACTTTAGACGGAGACAGATACAAAAAGGGCCACGAAGACCTGTATCTGTCTCCGTCTAAAGTTGCGCAAAAGTTACAGCCATGAATTCAGAATACCAACTAGCCCGCCTAACCGTGTTATTGTAAATGTGTATGTAGCACGTTTCTTTGATTGATTGTGGGGTTTAACGCGCCGACGCAACGCAGGCGATGAGGCGCGCCGTAGTGGAGGGCTCCGGATTATTTTTGACCACCTGGGGATCTTTATCGTGCGCCGAAATCTCGTACACACGGGCGTTTTTGCTTTTCGCCTCCATCAGAAAAGCGGCCGCCGCGGCCGGGAATCGAACCCGCGACCTCGTGCTCAGCAGCACAACGCCTTAGCCACTGAGCCACCGCGGCGGGTAGCACGTTTCTTTCCTATCGTACAATATTGTATGCCTAAATTTGCATATGTCGTATTTTTGCTTAGTCCAGTACTGTGTACAAAAAATGTATGTGAAATATATGATTGTAGTACATGTGTTTTTATGACTTCGAATCAAAGACATCCTCATATGAATTTTGAATAAACGCAAAGCAAAAAGAATGTTTGTGTAACATTCCAATTAATATCGCCACAAAGACAACAATTCGACACCACAAAAAATACTATTACCTACATGTTTTCTTCGTTCAATTATTAAACACGTTACTTCACACATAACAAACGATGGGCAGCGGCCATTTCGATTCATCGCCGCCGCTCGTCCAACTTTCGCGCTAGTGCCATTGCCGAGCGGCCCATGATGCAGCGACCGGTGGCAGGCGCGAAAGTTGGGCCAGCGTCGGTTTCAGGGGCCGGCGCGCGGCAGCCCGGCCTGGCTGCCGCGGGAAAAATGACGTCAGCAGCGTCCGCGACGTAACCAACCTCCTTTCTCCCCTCACCACTCGTTGCCATGACAATAAGTGCAACGTTTTTCAGACGCCACGTACTACTAGGGGAGGATTTGGCGCTGTTGTTGCGAATTACGCGGGACCACGGTGGATGCTACAGAGGCCGCCCAGTGACGTTACCGTCTGCAGCTATATGTTAAAAGTTGCAGGCGTGACCAGAGGGAAAGATCGCCGTGAGCATTGGTTGAATAATGCGTTAGGACAGCCAAACGCTACGCCTCATAATGGCAGAGCGTACTGATGACACCAATTCACTCATTTTGTTAATCTCAACTTTTCATGCACAGTAATGAATAAAACAGTCGATTTTCTTGGTTATTTTTCGCTTTTGTGACTTACCACCTTACAAGAGGAGTGTGGGCAAATGCAGTGATATACCGGCCTCTGGTGTTGCTGTAACGCCGAACCACAAATAACCGCTATGTTATTGCAGCAGGGAAATACATATTACGTGGGGTTATTTTTGTCCTCTATTACAGGTAATATGGGAACAGTCAAAATTACAATTCATTTAACTGGAAAATAGTTTTAACCTAGCCACACGTGAAGCTGCGGCTGCTGCAAATTCACGGGTATTTCATTGCGACGAAGGTACGTGAAATTGTTGGCCCTATTTCGCGGCGATGGCAGCCCCCATTTCCAAGCTATTACGAAAAATCACGTGACCTTTACGGTAGCCTAAGTTGCCAATGTGTGTTGTATACATTCCCGCCAACTGTTTATATTACGTCATGTCTTCTCAGCCAATCACGGAGACAGAGTGGCCTGCAAGCCATATTATTGTTAAATAGCAAAAACAGCCCAATGTTGCCATGCCTGTTGCCTGAAGTCTTTTCGCAATGCAGGCAAAAAAATTAGCAACCCGCTCTGATGAATCAGTGGCCAAGGCGTTTTTCTGCTGAGCACGAGGACGCGGGTTCGATTCCCGGCCGCGGCGGCGCTTTCTGATTGAGGTGAAAAGCAAAAAACGCCCGTGTGTACGAGATTTCGGCGCACTTTAAAGATTCCCAGGTGGTCAAAATTAATCTGGAGCCCTCCTCTAGGGCTCACATCATCATTTCCGTTGCGTCGGCGCGTTGAACGCTTCCATCAACCAAATAAAAAATTTTGCGTCTTTAGTACAGAGAAAAGTGTGAACTTCATATCTGCGGCCACTACACGCCATGAAACCTTAAAATGACGACAGCATACACCTCCGCTTTGTCAGCCGGGAACACGTGACCACAACTGAAAGCCAAAGAAATCTTTCGGCGAATCACGAGTTTACGCACAACTCGCCATGTCGAGAATAGGGCCCTGGACCTCGTGTCGGCAATTAGGGAAGTCCAACAGCAAGGAAAGGTTCCAGTAGCTTGCACGTGCGCAGTGGAATGCGGGAAAAGTTAATCGCGCGAGAGAGAGGGGGAAATAGCCTTTATTGCACCAGGAAGACGCAAGGTCAAGTGGGGGAAGCGGGGGTACAAGGTGAATTGTCTTGAGAAAACCGTGTTTGTCGTGGGAGTGGGTGCGGTTATACAGGCCTTCTGCCTCTCTTCTCTTTTCGGCCCATGGGTGGAAAGGAGAAGAGAGGCATTTGAGTAGCAACTGCAGCAGAGGGCTGTCGTTTTTCGACCACATTCGCAGGGAAGTAAGAAGATACGCTGCCAATTTTGAAAGCAAAGCATTCTAGCTCTACCAGACAACTGTTCTTTCGCGGCGTGCTGGACAATCAACTCCCAACGCGGCGGAGGCGGGGGCGAGGGTTGGGGGTGGGGGAAAGGCGAAGGGTTTCATTCACGGAGAACACTGTAGATGGCGCGGCGAATTTACCCAGCGTTCCCCACAGTTTTGCGAAATGGACATCCCCATTCCATCCCAATTCCATTCCGAGGAATTACAACTTGTCGTGATTCCATACCTTTCAATTCCTCGGAATGACAGAAGTTAGCCCATTCCCATTCCTGGAATGGACGGAAAGTTCAACTCCATTCCCTTAATTCCTCAGCGTAAAAACTGCCTCAGGTACTCTATCGAGTTACCGAGGAACGCAACATGAATCTGACGTTATCATACGAGTTGAAAACTCCAAAAGTATGCAAAATGTGTCACTTGTCACAAAAGTTGGGAGGTGGTAGAAGGTTGGATACATATCTCGGGCAGAAGAATTACCTAATCCAACAAATACCGTCCCTTCTTAACGAAAATAGAGAGAAGCGCGACAGCTAAAAGTGCGTCCAACCTTCACTGAAAGTGAGTCTAACCGATCGTCAAATTTTCAAACACGCAAACTGCAAGCGAGGACCGAACCCATGCGACGATTTTTCACGCACTAAGTAAACGCAACTACGAACGATCTCAAAGTACACCGTTACGTGGTTTATGAGATCGTCGCATGAGATCGTCATGGTCAGCGGGAGTGTGTGTTATTTAGAACCGCTCGTTTTTTGCGATTTTCGAGTAAGCGTTTTGACGCAATGTAAGCCCAGTTTCAGAGAGAGAGAGAGAGACTTAATTTGCGGGCCCTGGTTTCACGCACGAGCCGTGTGTGTAGACACCCCATCAGAGCTTTTTGGTCGAGCAGCCGGTCTAAGGGGGAATGTGTTAATTGTTGAGAGTATGCGATAGGGCCCACTAAAAAAAGCTTGCCCTTTAAGAAGGGGCAGTTTCTTTTATAATAAGTAGCGGGATCCCATTACGTATGGTAATATTTGCCTGTTAGTATGTTTTGACGGTTTGTTCTTGCGCGACGCGAGATGAAGCAGCTATTGCGTTGATGTCTGCTTTTTCCGTTTTGTTGCACAGTCTGTGGCTTGCTGTCTTGCTATCTGCTTTGCGTACCGTCATACCAGCTTAATTAGTATGCTGTGGATAACTCATAGGCATGTCGGGCAGAGCTTGCTCACGTATTTGAAACGATTGAACGATTCCAAGTGAATATACAGCATTGAGCACCAATGCTACTGTACCAATGCGGAAGACGGGAGGGCAGCGTCACGGAACACCGTTAACAGTTTTCATTCACCGTAGGAAAGTCGCCAGAGCTTCCTCGTCGACCTCCATTTCGCTTGCTTATTGCCCTGGCACTACCTCAGCCCAATCCGTTCAATACAGAAAATGAATTACGACCCCCTCATTTAAAGTGACAGAACCATATCATGACGGGAGCCCTGCACAATTAAGAGGTATGGTCAGGCAGTTTATTTCCATGAACGCTCAACCAATATGCACGAGGACGTGATCAAAATTTTGAAATAAGACCTTCCTACCTGAGTAGTGGCGATGCCACAACGTTCAAGCCGACGACTAAGGCTTCAGTAATCAGGTAAGTTTGTACCCAGGCTCAAAGGACACGTGCACAGAAGCGCAGCAACCAAATCACGAACAAGTATAGCAAAACTGTAGGAGAGAGTCTCACATTCGGATCGAAGCAAAGCACGGTGTCGCAATGCTGAGAGCTGACAAAGCACTCGTAAACACGGCCGCTGTTGGAGCCGGAGCGGTTAGAAGCAAATGCCTTTCGGCAGCAGTGTGTTCTGCATTGTCTTATATAATATCTAGTGTAATCGTACATCCAGCTGCCCACTACCGTAGCCGCCGTAGCAGAGCGTGGAGGTAGAAAGCGCAGTAACATATCCGAAGCTCGGTTTTTACGCTCATGGCGGGTTCTGGGCACGCAAATCCCTCACCCACAATTTTCTTTTTCCTGCCTTGGTTTTGATTTGCTCGAAGTTTAATTTCCCACGTGCTGCGGTAGGCTCCGGGGATTCAGTTACTCGAGGTGCTGGGTATGCATTCTCGTTTTTGCCGCCGGTGCTCCATTTGAGATATACCGGCGCAGTCGTCGCCGCAGACTAATTAAAGGGACACTGAAGTGATTTGTAAACAATGCGAGATTACGAGCGCAAACTGTAGTCCGGAGTCCCTGGGCCCTGTTTCGACCACTCTGTGCGCGTTTACGCGAATTTATTTAGTAGAAAAATCAATTCGAAAATGCTGTCTTCCTCTCTTTACGCTCGCCCATTTTCTGTGGCGTTTTCGTGTGACGTCAGCAGGAGAGGAGCTGACAATTGGCTGCGCTACTGCACGGCTCGCCGAACTTCCGCGACCGAGTCAGTCGGCCCACCGTTTAGTCCGCCGGCCGCCGACGGGTCGTCGCAATTCGTTCGATCAGTTGAAACTAAGCCACAACACGTTTGGAAATGGAAGAATGCGCCTTTCTTTACTTCGTTAGTTTGTACACTGTATCTAGCTCCAAGTCAAGGTCGCTTCACACAAGCGCTGCACAAGCGCACATGCGATGCTTCGCTGACTGGTACGCCAGTAGGAAAATATATAAGGCCTCTTGAAGGGGGAGAAGAGTGAGCGAAGTCAATATAGGTACTAAGGAAATAAAATCAACTGATATTTTTGCCGTACAGCGTAAAACTAGGGTGCGGGAAGCACTTTTTTGCGCTGGGCGAACAAGCAGAGCGGTCAGGAGCACGACTACGCATCTGCGAACGCTTTCCGGTCTACAAAATGCAATTGCTAGACGTGAGCTATTGTGGAAACTCGGGGGACGCTTACTGCACGAGCGCAATACAACGAATAGTCACCTAAGCTGGTTGAAATACTAAAACTAAATAAAAGTGCAAACTGGTTATGCATTATATACCTGATATTTTCCGTGACCGCCAGCGGCCCCCTGTGGCCTAGTCGTCTTGCGCTAGGTATGTCACCGCAAGTGTATTGCCAGTCACAAGTTCGAATCACCGCGGGTACATGCTTTTTTTTATGAGTTCACTTTTTCGTTTTTCGCCGATGTTTTCTATACTGAGTTCACCTTTTTTTGGGCCGCAACGTTCACTGCTCCACGAACTAGTCCGCAGAACTCGCGCAGCCTGGCACTGGCGCGCTAGCGAGTTCTCGTTGGCGTGCTGTTGCCATAAGCACCGACTGCTTGCGGGCAGTGGGCACAGGCCAGAATCAACAGACCCTTTGCCTGGTGCGAACACGCTTTTTACGATACAGGCATGAGCGAGGCAAGCTCCAAATAGGGGGGAAAATCGCATGCATTTGAGCGTCTGCAGGGACGCGGAGGGCGTTCATGCACTGCGTAGGCCTCAGATAGTGAATGCTACGATTCCAAGCCGTCCTGGGAGGCTTATTTTATGTATTTTACAGCCGACAACATGGCAGGAGCGCGGTACTACGATAACTGGGATATTGAAAATGCCCATCCAACGACGCCATCGAATGTCAAACATGTTGTTTTAGAGACCGAAATCGAAACCGAAACTTGTTTGATTGCTAACATTGGGTATCGTCCAATCACGGCGCCCCCTCCTCCCAACGTCACAGCTTAGTTTGTGCGGCCGCCGCAAACATGGTAGTTTTTCTTCTTTCGCGCTTTGTAAAATAATTACCGATTTGTCAACCGGATAAACGATGAAAAGTGTGCTAATTTGAGCCAGTCTACACAGTGCAAGCAAAAACGGGAGCTTGACAAATTCACTTCAGTGTCCCTTTAAGTAGCCGGAAGGCGCCAGCAATAGTGACGCCGTCGTCTAAAAATCCCCAGCAATAGTGACGCCGTCGTCTAAAAATCCCCATTCCATTCCCATTGCATTCCGGGCAAAAGACGCTTAATTCCATTCCCATTCCATTCCTCAAGCGTTGTCCTCATTCCATTCCCATTCCGTTCCGGCATCTCGAAAAGGTGGAATGAATGCGGAGTCATTCCAATTCCGGAGTGGTAATTCCGCAACACTGGTTCCCCGCGTGGAGGTGCCTGCTCGCGGGCAGGCACGTCGGTGGTAGGGCTTTGTCGTCTGCTTTAGCGTCGGTTGTTTTGGGACTGTTTTTGCGCAGCTTCGCTTCTATTGCGGGTTTCTTTCGCACGTAGGGCAGTTGCAATTTGGGCGATTTGGTAGGTGTTCATAACTAATCACAGCGCGAAAGACAGGGCACACACTGCCTTGAAAATCATGCGCATGATAAGTCGAGTCACAAACCGTCACCAGGGTTTGAAAGAGGATGATATCACCAAGTTGGTCCAAGCACTTGTTGTCAGCCGCGTGGTGTACTCTACGCCTTGCCTCCAGCTGAAACCGCGGGAAGTGGACCAGCTTGACATACTACTGCGGAAGGCGTACAAGCAAGCGCTAGGCCTAACTCCTCACACCGCCACTAGCAAGTTGGAAGCGCGCGGGGTGCACAACAAGTTGCGAGAGATCATTGATGCCCACCTTGTCAACTAGAGCGGCTCAGACAAACTTCGACCGTCGCACGGTGGTGAGGCAGCTAGGCTACCGGGTAGCGAACGCCAGCCACCCTCGTCCGGAAACTGTTCCTCAGGACATCCGCACGCTCATCAGGGTTGCTCCGCTCCCGCTAAACATGCACCCTGAGCATCACGTACAGCGCAGACAAGCACGGGTACAATTCCTGCAAGGCAAGTACTCTGACCACTCGCATGTGCGCTTCACGGACGCGGCCCACTACGCGTCCCATCCAGCCACAACAGGTAGTGTCATTGACGGCTCGGGCGATGTCGTTCGCACTGCGACCGTAAAAACCAAAAACATCGTTGAAGCAGAAGAAATGGCCATCGCACTGGCGATGACGTCTCCAACTTCGAATAGCCCACTTCATATAATTACAGACTGCCAGCAGGCACGCAGAAACTATGGCAATGGTCGGATCTCAATATGCGCTCTCCGACTACTAAAAAAGCGCAGGGACACCCTAAACCCAACTGTACTAATATGGACGCCGGGTCACGCAGGGCTCGACGGAAATGAGCGAGCACACGCTACAGCCCGAGCATGCACCCTCCGGGCACCGCACCAGTCGCTCCATGACCCAGAGCCTATCCAGCAGCAGTACCGTGCACTTCTGCAACACCACCGCCTTGCCAGATGTGCCTACCCACCACCGCACCAGAAGCTCACCCGAGAGGAGGCTGTAGCCTGGCGGCAAGTATACAGACAAACACATACCCCCACCTTAGCTTCCTGCACATCATACGCCCCCACACTGCAGCGAACATCCAACACTGTACCACACCACGTGGGCTTGACAAAACACACCAAAGAGCCCCCATTATTCGCACCACCACCCTCGAGCAGTGGGAGGCCGCGCTGTGCATTTCGGATCCTGAGGACCAGCGCCAGTTGGTGGACCGGGCACGTAGGACCGCAGCCGCCGCAGGGGCCCTGGACGCAGGGCTTCTCCCGCTTTCAAGCGCGAACCTCTTTCGCTTGAATAAATGTATCTCCACCACCACCACCAGAGACATGTTCCCCTCCTGTGGTTATTCTTCTGTCTCTCCGGTCTTTCGCGCTGTGATTAGTTCCTTCGCACGGCTTGATTAACTTGTTCAAAATCAGCTCCTGGGTAACCCGGATCCGACGGCATTAAGTGTTCTTACGGCAAACATACGTTAAAGATTGATTTGAAGAGCGGTAAAACAAAATGTACATACCACATACAGACATCTGGCCGCTAGAGAAACGCTACCTTTTGCGCACTACTTGCATTGAATGGAACTCCGCTTTCCAAATTGATGAATACAAATTCGGTTGTGTTTTAAGAGGTATTATAAAAGGCGGAAGGAGCAACTGGTGCTGATAAATAGCGATTATAAAAGTTGCCTCAGCTTTCTCGCAATTCTCACACTTACTAAACTACTTTGAATCAGTGTAAATGGGAATCACTACGCGCTCATGCCGAATTGCTTCGGTGTCTACGCTTGGGTCGCGCGGTGGTGCAGCCCCAAGCTAGCACATCGAGATGGCTGGGTTCCGCTGTCTTACCCTTCGAAAGACGAACCTCTCCGTTTTCTTTATGCCTACGCACGGCCGGGCTCCGGCGGTGGCGTCCGCCGCTCTAGCCGGGCCATGTCTGACGCTGCTGCGTTAGGGACGCCGCCCCGCCAATTCCAAGTAGCGGCTTGCAGAATATCTCGTTTCACTATTTCTACAATCACATGTGTGTGAATTCAAATGACGTCGCATGGGCAACTGTAGTAGGTATCGTTGATAGCTTTGCTTTCCAACCACCCTGACAGCGTGGATTGGAGCAAATTTTTTTATCAGAAAAATATCAGATAAACTGGGCTCTTCTGGGTCAATTCTACAGCTGTTCATCCCGTTGTGGAATTGTTCGGGGTTTGCAAGTACTGACCACACATCTCTCCAATATCCCTCCAAACGAATTATTTTTGTACCACATACTTCAGCAACTAATTTGTCTGCGTGATGCGAGTTATCATACAATTCATTTCATTCTACGTCTCAACCTGTCACTTCCATTGACGTCGTGTTAGTCTGTGCTTGTCTCAGTAATGCTGATTGCTGCCTGTCTAGGTTAGGGTGAGGTGGAGGTAATTCTGTGCTGTTTAGTTTAAGGTATCTTAGTGTATTGTTCATGATGCCACGACAATTGGACCTCTCCAGGGAGATGTTCGGTGCCCGGATTCTTAACTCACGGGCGAGCGTGTCTGTCCGAACGTTGCCAAACATCTCCGCGTGGCCAGGTGTCCAAATACTATCGTATTGATGATGACAGTGACTATTAAATAAATCTGCTGTATCTTTATTCATGTCATTCAGTATAATTTGCCTGCATGCTTCTTGGGAATCTGTGAAAATGATCAACGGGAGTTCTGTATCATGCGGACTATGCGGTGTGAAAGTATCGTGGTATCTAATGGCTCTGGCGATGGCGTGGAGTTCAATGCCTGCTGTGTTGATGTTGGTGCCACTTTTGAGAATGCAGGCTACTCCCGGATGAAGGTCTCTGTTCAGCACTACGATGCTGTGCTTGCCTCTGCTGGAACTAATATCTACATAGTACGTTGCTCGGCTTGTTGGAGATCTTTTCACAAGTTTCTGTAAAAAATGAACTCTTTGCCGTCTTCTGTCCTCATTCCTTTCGGGATCCATATTTCTGGGTAAAGGGGCGACTTTGAGTAGGTCTCGAGTTTTGCTGTCGAGAAATGGGCCCTTGACTTCCTGTGCCTCGTTTCGAGGTGTGGGATCAAAATTGATGCTGCTGAGGATGTTTCTGCCTTGCTCTGTTGACCGAAGTCTTTGAATTTGGTTTGCTAAATGAACTGAAACGATCTCATCAATCGTATTGTGAGTACCTGTCCTGAGTAGGGCTTCGTTGCTAGTAGACATTGGTACTCCTAAGGAAACCTTGGTTGTCTTTCTGATGAGGGCCTCTAGCTTAAGTTTTTCTGTTTGTGATGGGTTTAAGTACGGGAGGTGATATTTAAACCAGGAAATTATCAGGGCATGCCTCAGTCTCAGGGCTTGCTTCTCCTTCAATCCAATAGTATGGTTGGTGAGTCTTTTCATCATGTGAATGATCTGATTGCCTTGCTTCAAAAGTTGTTGAGTTGTTGTATAAGACTTGCCGTCTTTTTGGATGCGAAGCCCCAAGACCTTAATTTCCTCTCTTTGTGGGATGGAAATTTCCCCTAAAGTCAGATTAACTTTTCCTTGTGGGTTTCGTTTGGTATGCCTCGTTAAGAGAAGTACCTCTGATTTTGCAGGGGAGCAATGGAGGCCTTTTCTTTTAGCCTCCTCTTCGATTGTATTTAGTGCTACTTGCAGCGTGCTTTCAATGTGCCCCAAAGAACCCTTAGTTATTCATACTGTAATGTCATCCGCGTATAAGGTGTACTTTATGTCTGGAATTTCATTCAGTTTTCTTGCGACTCCACACATGGCTAGGTTAAAAAGCATAGGTGACAGTACCGATGCCTGTAGGGTATCTCTGCTTCGGTGCTTTTTATTTTCTGATGTGTGCGATCCAAGGACAATGCGTAGAGTGCGGTCTTTCAAAAAATTTCTCACGTAGTTGTAGATACGGTCACCGCAGTCCCTTTTTTCTAGCTCTTCAAGGATGCCGAAAGCGAAAAGGAGAGGGGCCCCTAACACTGTTGCGCCACGAGGTGCGCTGCATGGCAGGGATGTTTTCGAAAGACCACGGCCGATGCATACCACCTTCTTAAGGCCGCTCGCTCTGAATGAACTAGATTGTGGTGGCTATTTTGCCATGGTGCCATGCAGCCAGGGTCATGAGGAACTGGCCATGCTGATTGTTCTGTCGTCGATTTAGGGAGCCATGGTGCGCCGCGAAAAGTGTGTGTGGCTTGTGAAAACTTCCTGAAATAATAGTTCACAGTGGCCGTGGAGGTGTCGGACATTTAGACACAGTAACGGCGCGGTCCCTGGGTAGAGCAGCGCGGACATGGAAAAGGCGTGTCCCGCGGCGCTTTCAAAAGTCGCGCATTCCGAGCAGCGCCCCGCCTGCTCACACCGGATGTCCGAACGGCCACCGGCGTGCGGCTGGAACCTGACGGAGAGGAGTCGATTTTCTGCCTTCCCCGGTCCTCAGCGGCTAGATGAAGGGACGATGAACACAGACAGACGCGGACCGAGCGCCGAAACTCTCGGGCTGTCGTCTTCGGGCTCCCCCGAGCACTGTTTCTTAATCGCCTGAGTGTGACGTAAATAAAAGTACTGTATCGCATTAGATGCTGAGTTTTTCAGTTGAAGATAGCCGGGGCCAGATCCTCAGCGCTACTGCTGCTTCGAGGAGAAACCTCGGGGAAAGAACTTTGTGGATCTAACTGATTTGTTAAGGGGCCATTACCTATCGTTCCAAGCCATTTCGGAGGAAGACAGGGGCCTGCACAACGTTGGCAGGCAGGACACAGACCAGATGGGTGCCCGAATTCGAACAATCAATATCGTCCCCGCTGCTTCAGCTGCAGAACAGTGAGCCCCGATGAAGTCCCTTCCCCCCACTCCATCTGCCTTCCGTGTGCTCCAAGGGGCATCGTCTGTCGCAACACCCATCTCCCGGGGACTGCGGATTGCCCTAAAAGATTCCAACAGCGCAGATGGCGACCCGCATGTGCCCAGACCGTGGCTGAAGGGCACAAAATAACACCATCGCTGAAAAGAACGCCGAATTCATGCGATAACCAGACAAGCCCCAGGATCATCTAACCCGCCAGGCCAAAGACGCGGGACCCAAAACAACAATTGGAACAAACTTCATCTCACACCGCCACCGGGACACCTCCTCAAAACCGGAACTGAACTTCGGAAAACAGGTGAGCTAACCCTGCGCCTCCCTTCTCGGATCATCGCACCCATCCCGTCCCTACTTTCGTACCATGATATCCTTAAAGAGCTTAAAGCCATTAGAGTGGAAATGACTCTCTTTCGCCACTACAACGCCGCGTTCAGGCAGGAAAACCAGTCTCTGAACCTGAGAATTACTCCTCCCGTGGAAGAAGCAGCCTCTCCTAATTCCCCACCACCCAAGCGTAAGGCAGTTTCCGACGACTCCTAGTCCGCTTCTGCCCTATCGTACGGAGACGAACTTGTGGGCAAGCACCTTACCGCTATAGAAGACTCATGTAAGCGGGCGCTACTGGAGCAAAAACCGGAATACTCCAACTTTTATCAAGCTCTGCAATCTCTCCGTTGTTCAGGCCAACATTGAGGAACTACGAACGGAGCTGCACACTTTCATGAGGGACATTTTTGCCAATAATAATGCTTCCACGGCCCCTCCCGCGGTGAACCAGCCCCCTTATGAAGCCCACGTATGTGCAAGCATAAGCAGCTGCTCCGAGTCTGGCCATGTAATTGCAGAGCGTACCGCAGGAAACAACCCCAATCTGCAGTTCCTTATTCAGTCTATGGAGTTTCCCCTGTCTTACTGGAAACAAGCACTGCAGTTGGCCTGTCGAGCTACAAGGCGTTGCAGTGTATAACCAATGCCAAAACGGCGGTCTTGGTTCAACGGAATGTGCCAGCTCAAAGATCTCAATTCTATAGCGTTGATTTCTCAGGCGACCTTGTCGTCCTATGAATTTTTCGTTCAAAAACGAGTGGTGTGTATTGGCTGAAAGGGGGCTCCTATGCTTAGTAATATATTCCTAGGCAGGGTCGATTGAAATATTGAAAGAAATGTATGCGGCTTGAAAAAAAAACATTTTTCGTTATGTTGATGATTTTCTAGTAATTGTTCTGAATGGAGAAGTGAATGTAGATGGCCCTTTAAATATGCTCAATGAGTGCGGTCTCGGATTGCAGTTCACATTTTAGGTGCCAAAAGGGAACAAACTGCAGTTTTTGGATTTAGAATAACTTTCAATAAAAGTCACGTATGCTGGTGTTACCGTCCCAAATCTCAAAAACCAGTGCTAAACTTCAAATCGGGCCATTTCAAGGTAATAAAAAATGGGACAGCATTTTCTTCATTACGCTCAGCCCTTTGAAAGTCCTGTGACCATCAGTTGCAGGACAGCTTCTCGAACGAGATAAGTACACTGCGGACGGC